>NW_026055959.1:0-1200000 GCF_023758025.1 Alternaria triticimaculans
CTTATATTTATATATAGTAATTTTATTTTATAGTTACTATTTACTTTACTTTATAGTACTATAATAATATAAAGTAAAATAAGCTACTTATAACTTTTATAATATTAATAACTTTAATAAAAAAATACTTTTATAAATAAGAGAAATCGCAAGTATAATACACTGCTAACCTCTTCTGTCTACCTAGTACCTATCTAGACTCTTCGACGACTGTTCTGGGGGAACTTTATTCGTATGATCTTTATAAATTTGAGGGCCCGACCAATTCACCGACTCTTCTCCGAGAAAATACAACTTGCCACCTTTATCAACGCATTGCCCCATCTCCAACTTGTCGAACTCTGCCTGCTTAGTCGCGTCGCCATCTCCATGCCATGGCGTCACCGAAAAAGCACCCTTCAATTCGACAAAAGTTTCATCGTAGAAGAGCATGTAGCATTCGCCTGTCCAACAGGCTCTGTGGCCCAAGGAGTTTATGGTCGATCGCTCCAGATGTTCGCACAAACGTGACTCGTATCCCTCTTTGCGTTGTAGTTTGACGCCAGTCGTTATGATAACCAGTTTCTGGAGGGTGGCCCAGTCCTTCCAGCGTTCCTTGAAGTCCGCTGGGTTGGATCCTTCGATTTTCTTATTGTGGATTCCAGACTGGTTCTTCGGGGCGACTGCCGCCATGATGATTATCTTGGCTTCGGGATCGATGATTGAGTTACTCATGTCGAAGGTTCGTTGGAAAGATGATACTCTTTGATCGGGAGAAGAAGTAAGTGGAGCTTTTGTATGGTATGCTTTAGATGTGTTGTGTATGATGTAGAATCTCTCAAATCTACAAGGCTCAATTTATACTTGCTGTTAGTCATGAGGATACACAGCAACGCATCAGTATGTGACTGTCATATGCGTCGAGGTGACTGCATCAAGAGGTGAGTGATTCAGTTTGCTGAGTCGCCATCTGAGTAATGACAGAGTTCATCGTAGCCAAATTGGCGTCCTGCCCATCCATTGCCGCACATCGTCGAGCCACTCGATGCGCCACGACAGTTTGGGTACTAGAAAATACTTCGTTACTTCAAAGATCCGACGATATCTCTGACATATCAGATGTAGATGAGCCGCAACGTTGCTACGACCGTCAATTTATCCAATCATACATTCCTGACGATATTGACTGTGTGTTCGCCCCCGTCTACGCAACGACACCAGGTCGGTCGTTGCACAGGAATGAGGACGACTTGGTGTATCACAAACACTTTGACTCGACTGTGACAGCTCATAATTAGTGAGAGTCATTTCCGAAATAAGTCCTGTGGTCACAACATCACACTCCGCACTCCACACTCCGCACTCCACACTCCACACTGCGCATTACACTCTTATCTTCTTGATCCTGTCGCGCGAATGACCTTGCGCAAGTTCCTATATGTTAAAATGCTCGTTCAATATGGAAACGGGTCTTTGGTAGCACTAGCCCAGCGAGATTGATGGACGCTGTGTAGAGTTGCATAGTGAGACCACAAACTCGGCCACTATTCTTGTGTTTCCAGAATTTAGTCGCGGGCCGCTATCCGTCCTAGAAGTGGACCAGTCTTCTGCAACGTACCAGATAAAAGAAAGTTACAAGCAGAGTCCAATACTTGTAGCTACCTCGGTTCTTGAAGAGTTCGCAAAATGGAGGCACGTGCGCGCGGTGAACCAAAGTTGAGTAGACAAGACCATGGTTAGATCTGCTGATACCAGGCTTAGAAGACGAGAGGCTATATTAAATAGAGCATGAGCCGCATTCCAGTACAACATCTTTCTCGATAGCGTCGTATCGTCACAGTTTGCGCCATCCGCAGAACGGTTCACCACCCAAAACTTCAAAATGCCTACTTCTCGCAGCTACACCCACATCAGGTTCGAAGCCATCCAACTCCAAGATGACTACTACAAACAACACGAAACCGTCTGCGGCATCTGCTTCAACGACGAGCCATCCGATTGCGGGCTCGATGAGGCGTCGGCAACAGTCTCAAACAGCGAAGCCAACCTCCGCGCTATATCGCCAACATCAATCATTCGCACCGCCGTTTGCCGACATGTGTTCCACGAGAGGTGTCTCAAAAAGTGGCTCCAGGAGCAAACGACCCATCGTCTTCATGGAAACTGCCCCATGTGCCGCGGCTTGCTCGTCTTCAATCCAAGGGCTATTGCGTGTGCGCGAACTTCGGAAGCCCATAGTTCATCATCGCCATCTCGTAGTACTGCGATGACCCAGAGGCAATCACGAGATGATGAGTCAACTACACCTTCCGCATTTCGTACGACTCATGCGCAAGGAGACGCTCTCGAGCGTGAACGATTGCAACTTGAAGAACCGACCGCTCTTGCTCGGCAGCGCGTGATCTATGACATGACAGTCGAAATGCAACGAAGTCTCCGAGAATTGAATGAAGCGCTCGATCGATTAAGGTCAAGTCGGAGGACTCTGTTGGAAGAAGAGCTGCTTCGTGCGGGAGAAGAGCGGTGTCGCTTGGGAGAAGAGCACGTTCATTTCTTAGAAGAGCAGCGTATCTTGGAGTTACAAAATGCAGGGATAAAGCCTCGATCCTGATACGATGGAGGCCGAAGACGACGCTTGAATTGTACCTTTATGATGGGAGATTTTTTGTTTTGTGGTCAATTGCACTCTTCTCTCACTTTTCTTGGAGTTGCTGTGGTTAGAAATTGGATCGTCATGACGTTCTTGGTGCTCGCGTTATTCCCAGAAGGTTTGGCGCAAGTGAAATGGGTGTCGAAGGGTACAGTCGCAAAGGTGCTAATCACTGTACATCAGCTCCGTCAAGGTTGGCTCCTGAGCACAACCCTTCTTTCTACTCAATCGTTAGCTACGATCACTTTACTCTCAACTCAAATTCCTAACACACCACGTCCTCGCGCATCTCAACCTTAAGGCTCTTCAGTATGGCCAACAACATCACAATTGATGCGCGCCTTGACGCGTTCTTCAACGCGAGTGTGGACAATCTCAAAGACGACCACTATGTTGAGCATGGAAGCGTATGCGACATTTGTAGGGCTGATGACATGGCTGATCCACCGGAAATTATCGAGCACGCATCCTCCATCACGCGCACTGGTGTAGTCCAGACGAAGACCTGTCCCTTGCCTCACATTTTCCACAAGCTCTGCTTATACGCCTGGATGCACGCAAAGCTGCGCAGAAACGCAAATGCAACCTGCCCGATGTGTCGCACCACGCTCATCGTTTCTAGTCCCGGTCCATGGAGGGAGTTGTTGTTGGAAGAATCAGAATCACTCGCTAGACAAATCAACGAACTATTTGAGATGTTGGCAATTCTTAGAGAGCAAAACGAGGCAGAAATGATTCAAATAAACGAAGCCAGGACAGCTCTGGATAGATTCAGCGCAGGAAGGGATGAGACTGAATGACCGGTTTGCGATGCGGAGCGTTATTGCGGACAACACCGCGCATGCGCAGCAAATTAAAGTCCACTATCTAATGGCTTTGTCAATATCAGCAGCGCTGGCAGCTATTGTGACCCTGCGCTGAACATGCCTGTTCAAGTGGTCGCGGGTCATCGCCAGACAGTTTTCTGACCATAGGTCTTTGTCGCAGTCCTGTCTTGGATTCTGGTACAAGAAGGCAAAACTTCCAAGACTAGAAAATATCATTCTGCCATTCCCACTTGGTCATGTTGTCTTGACAAGCTTGTGATCGTCCGGTTGCTTGGCGGTTTCTTATGTCTCGTGCATTCCGAAGTGTCCCGATTTCAGCCTCGCCGACTGCCTCCGAAAGTCCGAGTTGTACCCGATTCGCCACATATGCAATGCTTTACTCAGGCTAAATAATGAAAACATGCTTCTTGACCAATGATCATAATTACAGTCTTGAAAATGCAAGAGTGCAGTGGGTCCTCCTTATCAAGGTATGCATCTTTCGGCATGAGGTTTTTCGGCGATGGCTCGGCGGAACAATTGTTGGGAGCGATGCGTTTCGACTTTGCGATAGGAGGAGTATATAATGAGGCGCCAGACCGACAGTTCGAAGGAGGGTATCTGTCAAAGCAAGCGAACGTTAGCAATCATCCTCTCTCGTTCTGAACCTACAAGTCTCCATTTCATTTGAATATCCAATCTCACACTCGATCCCAATACCCTCAACATGGTGGCGCAAACATCCAAGCCATCGAGCCGCAGCTCTTCCGTGACGGCGCCAGTTGAACGCTCATCCTCACCGAGCATGCACCATGCACTTGCGACTTCTTCGTCTCTGAAGTCGATGCTCAAGAAGCCCTTCCAGGGTTGGTCCAAGGATCTCCTTCGCGCAAGGGATGACGACGACGACGACTACAACTTTTCGAGTGGTATGCGCCGTGGAGCTCAATACTACCAGAACGACGCCTGAGATGGCTGGGAATGCTATGATCCGCGACTGATGGAGGATGAGGCCGATGCCACACTACGGTCTCCCAAACGACCTCCAGCCCAATACCTATGCGCGTCGACGGGGTGATAATATCGAAGGGGCACGTGAAGGCAGAGTGGTATACCGTGTGACGGTGGTAGTGACTCGGGGGTTTTGGTGGGCTGGAAGAGCTTGTCACACCCGGCGGGTATGGCTGAAAACGGTTGTGTGGCAGGCCTGGCGTTTGTGCTGCGTTGTATTACTTTTGCGAGCGCGATACCCTTGATCTTTCCCTTAATTTACACAATTTGTAATGCACACTTAGTTCCACAATGCGCGTTATCGTACGAAGGATTGGATGTGTTGTGTGACGATACACACGACCAGAAAGCTCGTGGAGACGCCTGCCACCATTGTGACAATTCTGAGCTCGGGTTATGTCAGCAGCGCTTGACGCATCCGCTTCTCCCACTTCATCCCGAACTCCACCTCGCAAAATCTCTCCCAAATCGCGCACTTTCTAAATTGCGGCCTTCCCGAACAACTAGAGCCTGCATAGGGCTGGCATACATATGTGCCCTCGCTTGCGGTCCCGGTAAGGTCGCTTCCCATGGACTGGCCCAGAGAGCGCCGTACCGAAACATGCATGGGCCATGCTGCAAGCCACAAACTCTTCCGTCTGTCAAGTCTAGCTCACACACGAATCGTCACCAGTGCATCGAGGTTACACGCGTGAAGATGAAGTATCTTTGAACATGGCAAGCATTCAACAGTAGACCACCTGGCTGACCTAGTACAAGAATTTGGCAGCTCTAACTCATGGCTTCGAGTGCGCATCACCAAGCAACATCGACGTCACTCCACAGCATACTCGGCTTGACTCGACGAAAATTGCGGAGGATTTGCGCGCAATTTCTCCTAGGCAACAGTCGCACGAATAGACGCAGCTAGACCATATCAGATGCCGGTGTGCCTAGAAAGGCGGCTTGGTGGTCTTTAGGGGGCCTGCGCCGCCCGGTTAGGCGTGCCGCATCATGCGCTGTCAGTTAAGCGATCAGCCTCCGAATCTCCCCAATAAGTAGACTAGATATCCCATACTCGACGAACCTTTTCTTCATCGCCAAGCATCACTCGTTACTGCCTGTCGTTCGTTGCCAATCTTTTTCAAGACTCTTATCTAATACTTGTTACTATACCCCACATTGCTCGTCTCAATCAACACCGCAAGATGTCTAAGATCCTCTCCGTGGCGCTTTTCGCCTCTTACGCTGCGGCTCAAACGACCGCTCAGGTCTGGATGCCCGGTCTAGGCGATATGGGCATTTCGTACGAGGGTTCTGTGGTCAGCGTTGACAACGACCGCACTATCATGTCTGTGGCTGTGCAGGGTATTACCCTCGACGATTCACTGGTGCGTAACAACGAGTTGAAGTCATCGATAACATTCACTGATCTGTTGCGACTAGGCCGATGTCCCTTCGACCATCACTGTCGGAGGCAACACCTACTATGAATATGACGCCTCCAATGACCACTACGGCGTGACAGTGACCGTCTCCGGCGCATGCTCGCGCCAGAACACCGACGAAGCGGAGGCAACCTGCACGCAAACTACCATTGGCCTCGAATCCGAAATGAGCTCTCTATGCGCTGACCCAGAATACGCTTCCTCCCTCTGCCCGGACGGTGTGGATGCCGCTCTCTCTTTCAGTACAGTGTTCCCCGAAGGCTACTTCGACCTGTTCGCCGTCGTCATCACCGAGGGCGGTGACTCCCTTCCCAGTGCCACAGCGGCCGCATCAGTATCGGCCGGCAGCGCTTCCGTAACAGCGTCCCGTTCCACTGTCACATCCGCAGCTTCTGGATCTTCCACTGCTACCGGCTCCGACTCCGACGCAGCGGCAAGCACTGGCTCGGAATCTGCTGCTAGCTCTGGAGCTTCTGCCACCTCCAGCGGTCCTGAAGAAGTAGCCACTGGTGCTGCCCACATGGTCCAAGTCCCAGCTCTGGCTGGTCTTGGTGCCGCAGTTGCCGCTTTCTTTTTGTAAAAGTTTAGTAACGAGATAGTCGCTTTCATCTGCGCATTTCGAACGAGTTCCGGCTTAGCGAATACCCTTTATGCATCTACGCATCGTCACTCAATACCTACGCTTATAATATCATCCTGATTCGTCTATTCACTTGTCGTATTGTTATCATGCCAAAGTCCTCTAAGAATCTGTCTCTGGTCTCTTCTCCAAGCATACCATTCTCTCTCCATTCTTACCAAAGCAGCTCTTTCCTTCTTTATCCGTCATTACTTTCCCACAGTATACATGTCCCTCACAGTCTTCCCTTTTGCATCGCCACCTTGCCACGTCCCCACCCTTCTCGAGAAAGTAGCAACCTTCTTTACATTCATACTTTTTTTCAACATGCGCACACCTCATAGCGCATGGAAACCATGCACTTCGTATAATGACTGTCTTGGTGTCTAGAACGTCGATGTCGTCGAGTTCGAAAAGATCGAAATTGGGATTGGTATTCGATGCAGGTATTTTGTGCCCAGCAGCCACAAGATCTGTGTTTGCAGATGGTTTGTTGCTGAATATGCTGGGCAACCAGCGCGGCGGTGGTCTAGGTGGAATCAGGACTGTCAAGGTGTATTTCGTGGCGTTCGACTCCATTTCGCCTAGAGGATCAAAGTAAGCCGACATATCTGACTTCGGGCGTAGTTTACCTGACTACAAGAGTATGCGAGCTTTTGAAAGATTCTGGAAAAATTGCGCGAAACGGGGCGGCGCAGTATCAGCAGACCAGGTACGAAGAATGATAAGGCAGAAGTGGCTGTGTCCATATGTGCGATTGATGAACAAAGACTGGGTGGTATCAGTGTTCGCATGTGACGCACAGTGTGAAGAGGGCTATGGGCGACAAACGAATGCGTTGTGTGAGACAATGGTAAATGCTTGATTGGTGATTGGGGGTGCGCTAACACTGCCGTGAATATTCCGCTTGCGCATTCACAACCATTTGGCGATACTGGATTGTAGAAGGCCCTCATACAAGAAAAATGAAAAAATCTTTTCTAGATTGACGTGAAGGTATTGGCATGAACAACCAAAAAGCCCGTCCCAACTAGAATGAATTCGCCTTCTTCAACCGATCACTCTCCCTCTCCGCTCTCACATGCTCGTCATAGCCCTCAATACACCTCAGCCTTTCCGTAGGGCTCAAATAAACCATTCCACCATCCTTGCACCAACCCTCCCAAATCTTAGGCCGCCCCCTTTTCTCCCTGCGCACAGTTTCCCCTCCAATCTCCACCTCTTCGTTCTCCATGATACTGCCCGCTGCCCACTCGATAACGTAGTGCTCCTTCAGGTATACTGCTTTGCATTCGCATCCAGAGGCTAGGCAGCTGCAGCGAATGCTTTTGGGGATTGCATCGCAGTCGACATCGAACGTGATGGTTTCGTTGATACCAATCAGGTCGGCGTGTGAGAAGCTGGAGTCGGAGAAGTATTGTTGTGACGTTGCGGGTGCGACGAGTGCGGTGATTCGGAATGTTGGCTTCTCTGGCGTTGGGGAGAGGTAGGCCATGAGCTTGCTGAAGACGCCTGACATTGTGGATGGTATGTGGGTCCGGGCGCGGGCGTGGTTTAGATGCGCTTGTGATTTAGACGTGACTTCTGGGATTTTGCCTGAGAGTAGGCTTGGTTTTCGGCAATGAGGTTATTGAAAGGAAGCAATGACCGGAGGCGTGGTCTTTTATTGGAAAATATCTCATGTGTTGACTCAAATGCACAACCATGGTTCTCATGTTCTGTCGAAGACCCTTGATAGCGAGCCACTCACGGCACTCGTAATGCTTCAACGTACCAAACCCGAATATTAAACGCAGAAAATGTCATTGTAGGAGATGCGACCAAGGTTTATGCGACGCTGCCAGTCGAATATTACTGATGCGCTGAAAGAGCGGAGACCGACGTCTCGAGATCCAGCACAGGAGTCGTGGGCCGCGCATCACGCTGCAGTTCGGCGACACTTCGCGAGATACCCATCGGTACACCACGTACAATCTTGTTGGCCGGGCTGCTAAACCACGCAGCGTGTGTAGTCGTCGCATATGCTGGAACCTGTTCAACTTCCGATTTTGCAGGTTTAGCTGCAGGAGGCTGACGGGAGGATGGAATGGGAGTCGATACAAGATCATCTCTACCACCGAAGAGCGAGTTGAATATTATGCTCGGGCCTAGCGACTTGAAAGTGCTTCTCGTGCGGCGCATGGAAGACGGGTTCATCGGCCCCAATGTGGTATGCTTGTTGTCGCCTAGGCGGTCTATTGGGGGTTTCGAGAGCTTTCGCTTGTCTGAATCCTCTGCGGCGTGTTCCGTAACGTTTTCGATCTCTGAGGTAGCAGCTTCGGGCTCATGTGGACGTGACTCATGTTCCGGAACTGCGGGTATATCGCTCGCGCAAGCAGAGGATGAAGGGCAGGCGGTACTGCAAAGAGCGCTTTTGGAAACAATACATTGAGAGTTCGATACTGCAGAGACTTTCGGTAGTTCTAAACTCATCGAAGGGGTCGTGGCCATCGTAGACGATTCAGGAAACAGGCCATCACGACTTGAGACTTCAGAGCATGCTGCCGACGATCTTCCGCTTTCAGACGATTCTTTTGATTCTTCTGTATCGAAGGAGGGTTCGAGGGTAGGCGGTGTATTGGATGGCAAGTGTCGCTTCTGCTTCAGAATAGTGTTTGACCGCTTCGGCTGAGACTTTGTCGCGAAGACATGAGATTTTTTCACCCTGCGTGGCATTTTGAGAACGGGGTCGCGGTCCAGCCGAGAACTCCAGAAATGACGTAAGCGGAGTGAGATTTCGGTCGGTCCAACTAAGGTCGAGGTTGAGCTCGGACGCCGGGTAGTTGGTTTAATGGCTAGAGTAAATTGTCAAGGAAATGAACTGACACCCGCTCAGTTAGACGGGTGCGCGGAGGCTTCTTTGAGTTTTCACGAACAGTGTGTGAAAGCGTTTGGGGTTTTACGATTTGGATCGCTGTCGAGTGAACGTCCATCGACCAGGCTGGATTGCGATAGTTGCGCGACTCGAGCTGGGGCCTGTGGCGAAGCTTCTTTTGTTGCTTGTGGGAGTGAATCGTTGTAGGCTTGACATTCTGGATCAAATTTAGTGCTGTAGTGTGGGCAAATGTTGGTGACAAAGACATGGACGTTTGCTGCGCAGTCGTAGATGTCTCGTTGTTCAAACACTAGTCCGATTGCGGCTAGCATCTGGTTCGTACGACCGCAGACTGCAGCTGGAGTTGCTGCCACCCGCTGTCAGACATGGATACCATGCAAGCCAGGATCGATTCATCCGGAAGCTAGTACCCCACCTTTGTAAGCATGTCAGCGCCGTTTCTCAATCGCTTTTCGCGTTGAAACTTACTCTCAAATCTGCAATCATGGAACGGGAGCACGCCGGTGAGATGACCTTTGAGGTCGACGCAGGTCACGATGAGCCGAATTCGAACAATGTGACAAGCAGTCGAGAAAGGAAGCTACTGATGAAAGTCGACCTGTGCGTCCTGCCTACCGTCATTGTACTGTATCTCTTGTGTTTCATCGATCGAACGAACATCGGTAAGGCCATTCTGCGCACGGCTTGTTTATGCCCACGGACTGATCGCAACAGGTAACGCCCGTATAGCTGGCATGGAGGAAGATCTCAAGCTTGAGGGATATGACTACAACGTCGTATTATCGGCGTTTTACGTGTCATACATAATCTTCGAGATGCCAGCAACGCTCTGCTGCAAATTGATCGGTGCGCACGATGACTAGAGCGCTTTGTTCAATTCTGATATAGCAGTAGGCCCTGGATGGTTTCTGCCGATGACTTCGTTTGGCTTCGGTGCCATGTCTATCGCGACAGCCTTCGTACGAACCCGCGCTCAGGCGTGTGCTGTTCGATTCCTGCTTGGGATCTTCGAGGCTGGCGTAATGCCTGGATGCGTTTACTACCTCTCACGATGGTACAAAAGGTCGGAATTGACCTTTCGTCTTGGGCTGTGGTTGTCCATGGCCCCTCTCGCGGGAGCTTTTGGTGGCATGATCGCTTCGGCTATCCTGAACTTGAGCTCCGTCGGTTTCTTCGATGGTTGGCAAATGTAAGCAAACAGCCTGTATGCTGCAAGTCTCTGAATAACAGTTGAAAGGATCTTTGCGATCGAAGGCATCGTCACCATGTGCCTTTCTGTCGTGGCCTTTTTCACACTGACTGACCGCCCGGACACTGCACGCTGGATGACCGAAGATGAGATACGGATGATAGTTGGTAGGATAAAATCCGAGCGTCTCAACCAGACCGAACTGCTCGACAAGATCGATACCTTGAAGCTTCGACGCGGCTTCTCCAACCCAATCACGCTTGCGACATCGTTCATCTTCCTGCTTGACAGCATAACTGTCATAGCCATTTCGTTCTTCTTGCCGACGATCGTTCGTACCATTTACCCAGCTCGCACCGTCGTCCAACAGCAGCTCTTGACAGTGCCGCCGTACGTTCTGGGTGTGGTCTGCACTATTCTGATCACGACCGTAAGCTGGCAAATGAACTCTCGACAGACGCTCATTGCATTCACGGGCCCTTTTGTCATTGCTGGGTATGCGATGTTCCTTGCGACGATGAACGCAAGTGTTCGATATGCGGCTATCTTCCTTTGCGCATCAACGTGCTTCTCGTTGGCTGCCATGACGAACGCACAAGTCAGCGCAAACGTGCTTTCTGACTCTGCACGCAGCATTGCCATTGGCACCAACGTCTTCTTTGGATACGTTGGCGCCCTGATCGCCAGTTGGACTTATCTACCTGGCGACTCTCCCCGTTATGCCATTGGGAATGGGATCAACTTGGGTTGCGCAGTGACATGGACTGTCGTGGCGATTTTCACTAAGCTCTGGATGACCCGCGACAACAGCAAGAGGGACAGGAGGCAGCTAGAAGCTCATACAGAGCTCGCATCATTATCAGATGACGAGATCGCGAACCTTGAGTGGAAGCACCCTGCATGGCGATGGAAGCCGTGACTGACGCCACATTCTCCTCAGAGGCCCCAGAGACATTGCGGCGTTTACGGAAGAAGCCCACATGGCTCTTCACGTTTAATCCTGCCACCGAGGGTAGAATGGCCGACCAGGTTCGCAGTGCATACGACCAGATTTCCCTTCACGACAAAGTTCTCTTCTGAAGTCGGAAGCTGTTTCCAGTGTCTTCCTATGAGTTAGCTACTTGTATTGAATCTCAAATTCACACGACAGAGGCGTGAAGTCGCAAACTTACATGCCTTTGTTCCTTCACAATCGCTCGTTCACTGCAAACAGATTCACGCACCTGATGCATTTCCACGAACATGTCTATCACTGCAAGCTCTGAGTTGCCAGCTGCTCGACTCAGTCTCTACCAACTTGCAGCCCTCGTTCAAGCAGGCATGGACAACTTCCTCAACACGCAACTGCATCCTGCAGACACTTGCAACATCTGCACCGAGCACTTCAGCGCGACCCATCAGCCTGCGGCGCTGCCTTGCAAGCACATCTTCGGTCATGAGTGCATCAAGAAGTGGCTGAAGGAGGGTAGGGGAAACTCAAATGCTTGTCCAACTTGCCGTTACGTCGTGGTCCCCAAACCAAACCCACGCGCAACCTTCGATGTTGCCTCAATCTGGAAAGCAATATGCGACCAGCCGCCCGAACGCCTCCATGCTTTCATGATGAAGATATGGTCTGGCCTGGAGATACTTTGGCAGCGAGAGCCCACCGGTGCCTTCACAGTAACCTCCATTCTCGACCAAGCCATCATCCCGGCCCTGATTAACACTGCGCATCGCACTAACGCGCCCGATGATCGGCGGCCAGACTCTCTTTTGGATTGCTACAATCTCGTGGCCGCATCTTGGGACTCCCTGGGCCGCCCCAACATAGCGACTGGTCTCGCGATCCCGCTGGTTCGGCTTGCACGTTTGATGGCCAGCGCAGGTGCTGTGCTACCAAAATGGATGACCACGAACCCACGCGCAAACAGGCTAGTCTGGCGCGCAAATGCCTGTCTACCCATCAGCGAAGTAGACATATCGTGGCGCTACATCATCGAAGCCTCTCAACAGATCGAGTCGCCTTACTTCCCCTTGCTGCACCTCTATACCGTGTTCATAAGCCAGAGCATCGCCCACTTTCCTGCACCGAGTCCATATCCCACCAAGCGTCATGAGATCATGAACCTTGTGGTTGAGCGTTGTTGTACAAAGATTGGTGGAGGAGGGGCGGCTTGGAAGGGCAAGCCGGGCGACGAGCTCAAGGAGGTTTTGGTGGGGGTATACGACGAGTTACGAAGGCATCAGCTGGAAAAGAACCGGATGAGTCTGCGAGGTCACGACGGAGAGGATGCGCTGGTCAGGGGCATATGGGCTCTCGCTGGCTGGGGCGGTGGAAGAGGTAACGCGCGCTGATGGCATTGCGTAGGTGGGGCCATTCGAGCCATCTTAATTCTATGTGCTTTATGAAGTTAGCATCCTTGTATCGATGTAGAAAGACAAGGACATTTGAACGCATACCTGAATTGTAGAAGGATACCAGCATGACTTGCGAATGATGATGCTCACTGGCCGCCGTTAGCGTGTTCCTGGAGGCTTGGCGGATTGCGGCGCGTCCACGTCGCGCGGGGCTGCGCGCCTCTCCTCCCGTTGCATCATCAATTGTACGGAATTTTCGGTGAACCTCAGAAACCCACGCGACTCTGAGCCATCCAATATCATCGCCATTGGCTTGTACAGAATATTTCGAGCATGACTTCAAGCCCGCCGCGCCTGCCGATGCTTGTCTTGTTGAAGCATCCTGTGCAGAAGTGAGACTACGATGAACCTGGCAAGATCGCGACACTACCGCTCACGTTCGCCATATCAGACACCATGGAGCTTCTCCCAAAAATATCTAAGATGAGCTACTTTTAATAACCTTGGAACGAAGGCTGAACGAAGACTGAACACAGCCGCACATCTTGCGAAACGTGGAAGCGATCAAGCGGAACTCATTTACGAACAAGGCAAAATGCCTTGCATCGTATCTGCTTCAGAGGGTTAATACAAGACTATCAATGCGCTGTCCAGCTCGGATACTCGAAGACGGCAACTGCCAGGCTGCCGGACAGATCATCACGGCAGGTATAAAAGACAATACAAGCACATTAACTCGCTTTGAGCGTACCACTAAGAGGCATTGGTTTAGATTGACATCCTAGACCAGCATTATTATCCGCCACAACGGCATCACTCCCTTGAGATTTTCGGCAGTCTTCGCGAATGCGATGATGTCTGGGATGATGTATAACTCTCCTATATAGTCATGTCAAGGACTCGATACTTTACGAGTAGCCTTCATCACATCTGACAGAATGCACTTCTCGTCTCATCTATGGCTGACGGCTACAGTCGGAGTACTCTCAGCTACTCAAACATCGGCCGAATGCACGCGCGAAGGTCTTCTTGCAGCCGCAGACTCCTATCTAGCGGCTCAGGTTGCGGGCTCTCCTAGCAGTCTCAGCCTCGCGCCCACGAACTTCACATATCTGCAAAACAACAAGGCTTCCAACATTGCGACTGGTCTCCTCTCAACGCCCTTCGTCATCGACCTCAACCGCTCATCCACCGACACCGAAGCATGCGCAAGCTACACAATGTGGATCAGCGCTTCTGGGAACAAACCCTACGTAGTGAGCACCCAGATCCGCCATCTGAATAACGACACGTCGTCCATCAGCTCCATCGATACCGTAGCGGCTACAACCGGCGACCTGTTCTTCGACGCGAAGAAGACCCTTGCCTACATCCGCGCCGAATCGTGGTCTACCCTTCCCACCGCCTCGCGACCTTCACGTGCTCTCCTCAAGTCTGTCGGTGACGCCTACCTCGACATGTGGACGAATGCTACTGCTGCCGACACTATACCCTGGGGCACTCAATGTGAGAGGGTGGAGGGAAGCATGTATACCAACCCTTGTGGAGCGAGTCTTCCGCACGGAGGGAGTCAGAAGGCAAATGGTATGAGGCGCTACGTTATCGATGAGAGTATCGGCAGTGTGCAGGTCAGCTGCCAGTTCGATAGCTTGGGAGCTTGGCCGGACAGTCACGAGATAAGGGTTGAGGGTGGGAAGGTGAGGTACGTGCATACCGTCACTGTACTGAGGGGTGTCGGCGCTTGAGATGAGCCATTGCACTTATATTACAGTCACTGTATAGGATGAATCGTCTCAACATATGGCTCTTGCTCGTCTACTTAATGTCAGCGCTCTTGACAACTGTGCCAAACACATCTGCCAGCTCTGCCAGCGCCACCCTGGTAACCTCGTCGCCCTTGACACCAGGTATATCGCGGTCGCCGATGGCATCCTCTACCAGAACGACTTCGTATCCCTTCTGGAAAGCCTCACGTGCAGTTGTGGACACACAAACGTGTGCCATGTAACCAGTCAGGACAAGCTTCTTAACACCCATCTTCTCTAATGTCTCATGCAGAGACGTCTGTTCAAAGGATCCGGGGTAGTTTTTCCAGATCTTATCTTCTCCGTCCTGATCATACATTAGCGACGAGTCCCCCTAGGGCGTTCTAGTGGCCAGCGTACCTGTGCTTTGACCTCCTTGAACTCTTCCGCCAGGTCAGTGCCAGGCGTGAAGACGGGTGCGCCTTCGGGTGTCTGGTGCAGGATGTGGATGATCTTGCCGTTTGCTTTGCGGTACTTGTCGAGAAGGTCGGCAATGACTTTTCCGCTTGCTGCGGCGTTTGTTACGGTAAGCGCGCCGGATGACTGGTCGGTAGCGTTAGCGATGCGGCTGGCAGGGAGTGAGTGAGTGTGAGCAAGGAGGAGACTGAACGTTCAGCAATAAATTGCTGCATTCAATGCAACAATCAACTTTGCCGATGAACTGGCAGCAGTTGTCTTGCAAGATTTAGGGGGAAAGCATGGCGACCGCTCGATAGCTATGGGTTGTTACTTACATATTCATTTTGGGCGTCAATGATGAGAAGGGCAGAGTCGCTGGTCGAAGCCGTAGAGGCGGGCATGCCAAGAAGGTCACGGAAAGAAGGAGGCGCCATTCTTGGGGTAGGATAGTAGTATGTTGTTGTTCCGTGTGGTGTAGATGACGTGCGTTGTGGATGTATTGCTGTGATGGGCAAATTCGTGCGGGAAAAAAAGAGGTTTAAGTAACAACGAGCAAAGCAGATCCTACGTTGTAAGGTCGTAACCTATATGATAAGCGATGATTAATGATCTACTTGGTTCCAGAAGATGTGTATGCTATTCGGGATTTCGGGATACGACACCCTTTTGGGGTGAGCAGGCGTACCCCGCCTCTGTGGGTACCTGCATGACGCGCTGCCAGGACCTCGGCCCAATGACGTCCAGCCGCCCGTGGGGCGCTATACCTGGGCATCTTCAAACTCTGGTGCTTCACGCGTTGTGTTCTCAACACATCCGGGCTTTTTGGCCCGTGAAGGTTCACCTCAAAATGTGCTCACACTTGTATTTTCACTGGCTTCCATTCTATCTAAGCTAAGTCGACCCCCCGCTCACGCCTCCTGCGACGTACCAAGCCATCAGGCATGGAAGAAGCCAACTTTAGCAAGCCAACTTTCTTCACGAGTGCCGGGAAATCCAATGCCCAACAAGAACAATCTTCTCAAACCGTGATCAATGATTGCGACACCTAGCGCTTGTGTAGCTGTCGTACGCGGCGATGCGACAAGAACGATGAAGTTGCAACAGATGTATGAAACTCTACAACTTCCAGTCTTTTGCCCATACATTCGCCTTGCTGAACGGCAAGACACCTCCCTTCACCATGTACCGCTGAACATCGCTTGGCGAGACGAAGGGGACGGCAGGGCCTAATGCCACTGGCTTGCAACACCCAGCATTCTTTACCACGATCTCGTTGGCTTCCCTGTGATTGCTTGCCACGATCCAGACGCCCCTGGCATGCTCTTTGATCTCCTCAATGGCGAAAATACCGGAAGCCTTCACATCTCGAAGTGACGAACCCTTGGAAAAACGTTGGATCGAGTCTCCGAGCCAGTAAACGTTGTGAAGTTCGAGGGTACACTTCTGCTGGCGAAGGAAATCGGCGGAGTTGTCGTTCTGCTGAGTATCGTCGAAGTGTAGTGTCTCCAAGCGTGACCAGTCGGGAGAGTGTGATGGGCCGCCCAAGAGCCCCATGTGTACCGAACCCTCATTGCCCAGTCCATCTCCGCTGATCGAGAGATGCGTTATACCCGCGTAGTGCGATGCTGTGTTGATCTTCTGATTGTGCAGAATCTCCAAGTCGAAGACCATGGCATCCAGTATTGACATCCAATGACCAATATACTTTATCGCAAGTACATCTCCGAGCTGACTGGCGGGTATTGGTGACGCGCTTGGATCGACATCCCCCAGTGCGCAGATTGAATGCGTTTCGATATAGACTTTCAGTTTATCTTTCCGCATCGGGTTGCGGAGAACGGCATCAACAGCGCGATCGAACATCTTAGCGCACGCTTGATCGAGGATTCCTTGATATGGCTCGAACATCATGCGGCGGCGAGTCCACATCTCGTCCTCAAAATCCTCCGGATCGTGGTCTTTATATAGCAGCGCTGTCTCTAGGAGCTCCTCACTGGAGGGTCGCTCCTGCGCTGGTCGAGAATTGTGGAAACCAGGGGTGTGGATCATTTCCTTGACGCCATGAAAGCTTCCGAGTGAGTGCGCCAGGGAGTCGCGTAACTGGGCAGAGTCGCGCTCTTCATGGCACCCATCTATGAAGTGGAGATAGGTGTTCGAATTTGGCGGCAGCTCATCGTCACTGTCGGCCTCCCAGTCATCGTGCTGGGTGAGTTCTCCATGGAGCCCAAACTCAGCAGGCGGTGTCGGCCATACGTTCTCGAAGATTACCGCCGGAACACGTCCTAGGTTGCAACTAGGGTTGGTGCTCTGGATCTGCACTGCTTGTGCCATCCTCGAGATGCTACTAGACATAGGCATTATGTAGAAAGTCGTCTCGGAGATAACCCATGCGGGGATGGCCGCGCTCAGGAACCTGTTCACGCGACGTAGCGATGAGATGTCGGAGGCGTCATTCGTATTCCTCGCGATCATAACAATCAGCTCGGGCGGCAGGTCGTCGAGGCGTCGAAGCTGTCCTGGGATATATACGGAGGCAAGGTGAGTAGCGCTCATCTTTTCGTAGATGCTGTTCTTTCCTCCGGCTGTGGAAACTGTATCGCGGGCGCCGGTGTATGTGCAATGCTGTGGTTGAGGCTGATTCTGACCAGGCAGCGGATGTGAGGGTTGCAGTTGAGCAGGAGAAAGCTGCGGTTCTCAGTGGGTTTGGGTTCGTAGAAGTGAGTAGCGGAGGTTTTTTAAAGTGGCTGGGACGAGATTTCACACTCATGGTTGACAGGTCGCGCGCCTCTCCCTCGCAGTATACACACACGTTTCACATGCGTTATCCTGAAGCTTCTATTGGTAGTTGCGGTCGCCGATCAGAGTTTTTGCCCCTTGTAGTGGTACAATAGCGCGCCATCTCATCGTTGGGGTGCGGTTTAGTGAAGGTGAAGGTGAGCCAGCCATGCAACCGAGGTGTGAGCGTCGTGATGTCTTGACACATTCTCTAGGAACACCGATGCGCATTGAGGTACTGCTTACAACCTTCGTAGTGGTGTTGCAGCCTTCAGGAAGAGATGGTATCATGACAGCCATCATGCCCAGAGATTGAGCTGGAGGCAGAGACGTGTTTGAGATGCATGGCCTCGCAGTCGGAGCATAGAAACGATCGTCGGAACAGTGAACGGTAGGTACGCGGCGAAGCACATATATGTAATCCAGTGTTCACAATGAATACAGGGCCTGGAGATGCCACTGAAGCCGCGTTATGGGGTGCCGTTTGTACCGCAGCTTGGTGATTGTTATGGGCGTGCCAGCTGCAAGCAGCGGCTAGGACAAGGCGAGCGAAGGAAAGTGCGCAATCTGGTCGACGCCTGGCCTTATGCAGTGATTAGCTGATTGGTTTGGTTATGGAAAAAGTCAACAATTCATGTGCAGCGCAGGAAGACAAAGGCATGGTAGCATGAGGGTGAAAGCGTGTACGAGATTGCGAACGGCGTCGAAAGACGCAGTTGCGCGCTAGTATCCACAGTGGGGCTAGACCAGGTAACGATCGGCGACCTGGCAAACTGCGGTGATAAATGAGGAAATCCAGGCCCGGACAATAAAGATATGGAGACAGATGGTGAATTAGACCGTCAAACTGACTGGGACTCGCTATGGAGACATGATTATTACAAAAGGATTTGGTGTAACGCGCAAAGAAAGTATTAAGATCGAACTATTATCAGCACACTGCTAGTATAACAAAGCTAAACACTCGCAAAGAGACTGATGACGCCAAATGGTGCGAACGCGAATCTGAAACACCTGTCAAAACCCTGTCTAAGCGTGTCAGTAAGCCAGTTGCAAGCTTTTGTGCAGGCTAAGAAACATACCAGCTCAAAGGTAAGTTCGCCCACCTGGCGCCGCTTCCTTGATCTCTTTGAGATGTTTTCCATGCTCCTCGATAGCTTTCGGGGTAGTCTTCGTGACTTCACCCTGACGGAGCGCATAAGAGTACCATGTCTTGAAGCATTCTTTCTGTGAGGCTGTCGGATAGCGTACGCCTTTCGCGCGATGGGCTTGGAGAACCATGGTCTCGAGAGATTGGGTTGCAGCAGGCATGATGATAGTGCGAAGGTGAGAAAACAAGGTTTGTGAAGCGATGACTGAATGTGCAATACGACGAAGGGTAAATTAGTTCTGAGAGCGAACTTGGAGTAGTATTATTGCAAGCGGATCCGCAGTGAAAATGGCCGTCACGTGATGGCAGTAGTCTCAGATCGATTTGCGGAAGCGGAGAACAAAGGTGGAGCAAGTGAGTGTATTAATACAGGAAGATTTGACGAGCGGAATGGCCGTGGGCTTACATGTCTTGAAGTTATCTTTTTCCGGCTCTCCATCAGATCTCCGCGACAGGTATAACGGCAGACGTGCGCAGCGGCCTGCCGGTGCTCAAGTCGCCGAACATGGGTCTAAAGCCATTATGAAGAGTTTCCCGAACTCTAACTAGCCGTGCACGTCTTGATGTCAGTCAGAACTGTGCAGTTCTCAAGTTTGGCGTGAATGCGGCGAATGTTGACATTCTGCGCTTGACGAATGCTACTTGCTTGTAAAACCATATCAAGTGCTAACGTTGCTCTTCCGACCTCAACATTTACTCAACAAACTAGGGGTGTGGGAGTGAACGAGTAAATATGTAAGCATACGGTGAGATCTGGTGCTTTGCTTCTATAGGCGCTATGTGTGGCCGATCGGTGTCAAGGTATCAACTCGGGCGACGCGCGGGAAAGCGGGGTCAGTGCAGCGGGCCGAAAGCGAGCCCAACCTAAAGTTCGGCGACGAGCGCGCCCAATGCACGGGACAAGACGGCAGATACCGGGTGTAGTACACGTCCGAGCCAGGTCATGCGCAACTCCCGATCGTGATTTATCGGGGTCAGAGAAATCTAGTTACTTGAAGCAAAACCCAAAAACCAGATTCATTCGAGTAGATTAACCCCAGCGTGTGAACGTCGAGGATCTGTGGGTGCGCGTCCTCCATCAGTGATGTACTTTGCTTGTAGGAACATCTTTCCACTTCTGCGGGAGGTCACCGTCATTTCTGCGGAAGACCCTCAAGCCTTCAAACTCCAGGTCACATTCAGCGATTTCCGGTATCCTGATCATTCCGCTGAAACGCAAGCCACGCTCTTCAAATCTGATATCTCCTTGAGCAATGCGATACGTCCCTGGGTCATAGAATTCGCCAGTCGGATTATCAAGCCGAGCGTCGAAGTGAAGCTGAGGTAACGCGGTAGTATCGATATCAAGAGCAGGAAGATCTCTAAGATGTCGAGTCTCCACGTTAGCCCGTTTGCGTTCTGGTGTTCTCTCCATAGCCAAGTTCAGTGCTTCCTCGCATAGTCTTTCGACTTCGTCGTTCTCATAAGAAGGGGGAGCGCGTCTGCCACGTCTTTCTGTCGCCGTAGCCCAAAGCCACTCAGCGATGCGATCATCGTCGAGACCAAGGATTGCCGGGCCAGTAAACTTGCCAAAGTTGAAGTAGGCTTCGAGTATGCCAGATGTAAGCGAAGAAGCACCCAAATATTTGATTGTGATGCTGAGCTGCCCAATGAGATCCGGATGCCTCGCTTGAAGCAACGGACATAAAATCATGTAGGTTCCTGCCACATAACTCATGTAGTTATGTAGCTTAAATCTCCGGTGCTCTTCATCGATTGCCAAGATGGAACTCATATAGAGTTGAGATAAGGGGTCTAAAACTTCACGGGGTAGATGGTCCACGTGCTCCGGCGGTGTTGGGGGCGCGCCCGAAGTTTGCGCGATCCACGACAGTATGTTTTCCCTGTTATCGATCTCCGGCTCAGAGGTAGGCGACGGGAGCCTTTGTCTCTTGTGAGGATGGCCAGAGGCTTCGCCATACTCTGCAGCGTCGGGTCGTGACCGTTTTGTCACTGTGGCAGGCAATGTTTTTTCCATGAGTAGATTCTTTCGCTGCGTTGCAAAGCACCAGCACCGGGAGGCGTCATGTGGAGTTTTGTTCTTGAGATACTCTTTTGAAGCTGGGTGCCTAGGATATGCTTTGGCCCAATCCTCTTCTAAATTGTGGAAGACTTCAATGGAATGCTCCAAGGCGCCCTGGAGATGGGTTAGTATGATGGGAAACAAATACGGATATTTGGATACTGACAATGTAGTACTTGTCCTCTAGTATTGGGATGATCTGCACGAGACGCGAGATCATGTCGCGCTTCGTCCAACGAAGTTCTTTACCGGGACGACCGGAACCGCGGAGCAACAACTGCGCCTGAAGCCATTCCTCCGAAACGCCCTCCACTCCGAGATTATCGTTGATAAGCTTTTGCACGACATCCACCTCAAGCTCAAGGTAGCAGTTGTTTATCTGCATTCGTTTGCGCGGGTGAAGCGATCCATTGTATGAATAGGTCATTCCGGCCCAGGTCTTTACGGCAGACAATGGTTTGGCCATTATCGTAAGGAATTGTTGATGGGAGTTGAGTTTGCGAATTTAGGCCTGCAGTAAGTAATGGCAAGATGGGAATAACGCTTGTGTGTCGATGCTGTCCATGGTGGCAGCATATCTAGTTATCTATGTATATGGGTGCATGGCGATACCCCTGCGAGCGGATGCAGGGTGCAGGTGGGGATGCTTGCCGAGACGCGTGTTGGCCTTAGCTGACACTGCGGCATCTGGAACCCGCTGCTCGCCGACCAATGACAAGCGCCGGCCATCTGAAAGCGACAAGTCGCTCTCAGCAGTCAGGCACCTTTCCACAGAATCTCCGCAAGTCGTCCCGAGCCTAGCGCGAAGGTTCAGCAAACTGTCAACTCCATGTCCGGATCTAACTAGGTGGCATAGTGCATCACGATGCTCGCAGTACCTATTGCCGCGCGCATTTGAAGTGGGCGTTGAAGATACCTAGGTACGATTGAGCAGCTTGAAGTTCCGACTCGCGTCATGCATGCAGCTTCTTCTTCTCAACACCTGGGCACACTAGCAGCGACGGCACTGTTACATGCAAAGTGTCAGCATTCACTGCGGACCCGGCGGGCTGACCCAGGCATAGAGAAGGATGCATCCGCGCATTAACACGCTAACAATGCGCTGTCTGTAAGGTTTGCAGGGTCTTTCACACCACAGCCACAGATCGCGATGACACGCGTTGCGGTGTACATTGATACCTGACAAAGCAACAGTCCAAAGCGGTCAACAGTAGGGCTGGAAAAGAATATTTACATGGCTAAAGATCGCGCGGCACGCCCAGCGCACTGCTGCTCTTACGCCTGCTCTGATAACTAGCAACAAATCTACCCCATTAACATCGGTCAACAAACGAAATCTTCTGTCGGTCAAAACTCGTTCCACACCGCCCCATATTCGACCTTCGACGTATCGTAATCCAACCACTTCTCAACGGTGCAAGAATCATCGCTTTTGATTCTGTGACCAGAAATCTTTACAGGCGTGTCGCTGATCATAGGAAGGTTGATCTTGCCTTCGAAATACAAACTATCTACCCGGAATTCGAGATGCGCGGTATTGCCAGAGATCCGAATGGGTCCACCAATGGATGGTCTGTTCTCGTATAGTCGAGCTTCGCAGTCGAGGTCGAGTGGCTTTCGTAAGTCGAGAGGCGGTGATTTAATGATCGCGTCCATAGGTATTCTATTTACTCTTTTGAGCTCTTCTAGAACGTCTCGAAGTCTTTCTGTGTCCTTGTCAATCCTGCATTTCCCATTGCCACCATCTCTTGAACGCTGGCTTTGGTGTCTGTAACACCAATCTTGGACTATGTCAAGGCCAGGCCCCATAACCATGGTGCCTTTCAATAGCCCAAGGTTGAGGTGGGCCTCGAGCAAGCCACGTTCCTGTGTATGGTCATCAAGGCCTTGAACAACCATGCGCAGACTACTTTTTAGTTCTGGGTGTTTATGCTCAATGAGTGGGCACTGAATCCAGTAAGTACCCATAGCCGCAACGAAAGTCTGCTTGGCACGGCACGCCTCGTGCTGGCTCATGAGGCTTTTCTCATCCTCGCTGCGTTCTGGAGTCCATGGGTTTTCGGGTTGCTTCCCCCAATAACTGTTCACATACTCCCCTGCATGTGAGGGTATGGCTGCGTCGACACCGTCGCTTGTGAACTCTTCCGATTTGATCTTCTTACTGGACAGAATCTCATGGTCGTCTGGGATGGGTTCATCGAGCTCCCTTTTGAGGTCGTTTGCTGCAGGTGGTGTAGATGGAGGAGTAATTGTAGATGGAGGAGTAATTGTAGATGGAGGAGTAATTGTAGATGGAGGAGTAATTGTAGATGGAGGAGTGACTGTGGGTGGAGGAGTGATTGTAGATGGAGGAGTGATTGTAGATGGAGGAGTGATTGTAGATGGAGGAGTAATGTGCCAACCATGCGTGGTGTGCCACTCTGTCGCAAGTTCCTCGAATATCTTTCTCGGATATACTGGCAGCTGCAATGATTGTCAGTAAAACGAATCGACTAAAGAAACTAGATCTGAACTGAAGTAATAGAGTACGGTACTTGCCAGATTTTCTGCCACGCCGCTGGCTTTCAGCTTTGCCAGTCCTTTCTTCAGCATCTTGATTTGAACCCAAAGTTCTACCTTGCCCAAGTCCGCAGGGGAAATCACATCCCAGAATAGTGCGTGTCTGCGCATCTCTTTGCTGTTCATGTTGAAAAGCGTGACGAGAATATTATCAATGCCGAGACGACGTTCTCCATTGATTTTGTACACTGTGCCGTCATATGAGTAAGTGTCCTCTTCCACCTCTTTCTTCACCTCGACAACAACTGGATTGGACATTTTGTATGAGTTAGAAGACTGCAGAAATAATAAAGATATCGTCATGTCTTTATATGAAGAACTTTTGGATCCCTGCAGGCGTTCATACGGACGCGTCGCGCTAGGGACTACTAGTGCTCACTAGGACGCGCCGAATAAGAAAACCTTCCCCAGCCATCTTGAATCTTGAAACCGTATCGATCACCATGACTGAGATTTCGATAGCCTCTTAGACTCCATCGCGTTCTTTCGATATTAAATTGTTTCGGTCCGGGTCAGGTTGTGGTATAGTGTTGCTTCCTGTCATCGGGCCTTACTGTTAGCGCGTAGTGTCTTGAGCCCTCAGGGTCAAATGCCACGCCACTTCCATCGTAAGAACGCGTTCGCGGAACCTTTTGTGGCGATGATTCCTGAAAACAAACTCCAAGGTTGTATGCCATCAGTCTATCCGCAATTTGCTCGTCTCGTGCCAACGTTACCTGCTTAGGTATATGACTGTTACGGTGAGGGGCAACCACTACCACTCGGTTTCGATAACGTATCTCGCGCATGTACTATTGGAAGCTTTCATCCCCAAGCATGACGTCTTGCAGAATTTCAGGTTTCCTTTCGATATGCTAATCAATACTTCGTGTTTAGGAAGTGTCTCTAGCATATCCACATCTAGTCCGGAAGCGATGCTAAAATCATCTTCCGGAATAATCGAGACCACGAATAGATATTCGCAAAGCTTGCTAACGTCCAACTGCGAGAGTGTTAGCACAACTACTCCATGTCAGCCAAACGCTTGCTACATTAGACCGGACCGATGTAGAAGGCGCCCGTTGGCCTATAGAAACGCGACGCATTCATTCTTTTGCGTTCACTACGAGATCTCTACTACAAATATACGCTACATAAAAAATGAACAGGACCAAATATCTATATGTCGCCCACATTGTTTGCAATGGCGTGTCATTACCCGAGTGATGGATTCCAGGGTCTGATTCACATCATGTGTATTGGACTTTCACCACTCTCATGTGCGTACGATCGCGCCTTTGCCAAGTATTCGCAGATATGGCCACCTCCGAGTTGCTATACTTACATTCACTCCCTGCCTCGTCCGCAAGAGGCAGAAACACAACCTACGTACTTCAGACGCGGTGATAATACGTTCTCGGTTCAACTACACCTGCGGTACCTACCTACCACTTACGACTCTTCTGCCTCAAATAGACCGTCACGCTCCTACTGCAGGCTACTTCAAGAGAATAAGAGGGCTCTCGTATACAAACACACACCCTGTCGTCGCCAGTATGCCTCTCCTAGCTCTGACCAAGGGACAAAAGAAGGCAGCGAAGAGAGCTGCCAAGAGACAAGGTGCATCAGCTACTAAGGAGGTTGCTCCGAGTAACGTGGAGTATACACTAGTCGATACTATCGAGCCTGAGCGGTTCGACGCGCCCGCCATTCCACTCATACCTACCCAGGACAGCGCAACATCGACACGGGATGATGGTGTTTCTACTCCTCAGCCCTCCAGCTTTATGTCTTCTGAAGACATCGACGCTGCTTCATCTACCTCAACTGCCTTACAGCAGCTACCACCATCGAGCACTGATGTCACTGGGTGTCAATCCTCAGGTCCTTCGCCTACGTTGTCCGCACTGCCTTTAGAGTCCCTGGGTAGCTTCAACGATAGCTTCACCTTCGAAGCTCGCACTGGCGTTGCCACGTTTGGTGAACGCTCAAACATCACTGACGTTTTCAACAACGAGTATGGATCTTCTTTCCCCCAGGATGTTGAGGACATTGAGGATGAAAGTCCAACTTTATTGGCTTTCAGCGAAGCCTTCGTGAAAGAGCTAGGTAGTCCTACGTTTACGACCGCCGCAGCATCGAGCAAGGCTTTTGAGGAAGCCTTGTCACGAAAGCCGGATGCGACAGGGGCATCAATCTTCACGCGGCTCGAGGACGCCACTATTGACGACGCCCCAGCATCTGTATGCACATCCAAGTTTCCATTCACGGCTGCTGATATCCAGAAAAAGACGAAAGCACCGTCGGAGGATACACATCAGGAGCGGGCGCTTGTGCCGTACTACACACCCAAGCAAATTGGCCGTGCTATATACCACGAAGTGGATCAAGGTCTCGACGAGACCAGCACCAATCTTTCACTTGGAAATATATTTCCTTGTCGAATATTCTTAGCGAGCACGGGTGGTGTGATCCAATGTATCGCCTACGACCAACTTCTACATGATGTCGATACTATCAAGGATGACGGCGGGTCAGACTTTGATTCGGTCGCTTCTCCAAGCAAGGGTTACCTCGAGCCCTTCAGTAGAGCACATGACAAGACCTCCGAGAGTATTGACAGTCGCATCGAAGACGCCCAGTCAGACCTCGGCATCCCCGAAAGGCTTCACGATGTGAACAACGCGGGTTTAGAGGGTTCCGAAGTATCCGACTTGTGTGATCGCGAAGAGCTCTCGAGCCATACGGAAGGTTCGAATTTCGGTTCGGACGATGCTGCATCGGTCAGTACTGAGAAGTGCGAAGTTGTTGCGACGCAGCAAGGAAGTCCCCAATCAACCACACGCTCAGGCAGCAAAGAAGAGCTTTGCGACACAGCACTGAACGATCTCTCCAATGGAGAGCTTGCGGAGAAAGTGGTGACTAGTCCTCAAGTTCAAGCAGCTTCCAACGGTGGTCCCGATGTGAGTATAATACGTCTCGGTACGGAGCTCCTCTCCTCTTACCTTGAAGTCATGGAGGCCGAGGAAAGCGGAAAGGTTACTCGAGACGCCGTGGTCACCGCGTTCCTGAAGCTTGTCAACATCGAGCGAAAGAAGCGAGGGTTTCATGCTCTACCGTCTTTATACACAGCACATAGTGTGCTGAGCAGTAGCATTCTTCAGCACACAGTAAAGCTTGGTACAACAACTGTTGCGTCTTTTGTTGCTCAGTTGAGCTTCGATGAGAAAGACGAGGTCGAGATGGGCGATGTGTGTGCGGCTTGGGATCGATTGGGCCGTGAGGAAGTGGGACAGCAACCGATGGCTTCTGAAGGCATCATGGCTACGTTAGGCAGGGCTTTGGGTAGGCTCGGTGGTTCGTATCTTGAGAAGTGAGTCTGAGCGAATGAGAAAATGCAAACATCCTCCATGTCGTCTTTTGCGGTGCTTAGAGTCACCTTGACGTTCGTGTTGACTATGTACCGTGCATGTAACGCTCTGGTAGTACATCATACATGAATTCGATACAGTTGTCTTTTCAAGCCTCTTTGCGAGACGGCTAATCAGCGCTGTATGACGGTACAGAAATCCTTCCGCTAGATCTTCACGCCATCTAATTTTGCACTGCGAAATTTTGCACACCTCGCTCGTACGAATCGGATAGCTGATCTCCCAGCTCGAATTGCCTGCGCAGCCGCGGTGTGGCAAACGACAACAAGGCTTGTCAGGGGTCGGTGGTAAGCAGGAGCTTTGGTGGATCATGAGATGGCTCCGGGAATCGTACTCGGCAAGATCTGATATCCACAACGCGCAGATGAAACAACACAAGATCTTGGAAGGCCGATATCGTTCATAGCAGCAGCCACACTGGTCACACAGGGACAAGAATCTACATCGGTATACAGCAGCGGCTGAAGTTGATGTTGCCACACACCAGGATGCAGATTCTCCTTTCCACCGTGGTGTAGTACTGTAAACCGGATGCAATCCCTGCCTACGTCCTTCATGTTTCCTTCTTCCGCGATGATGCCGTGATAGCCATCGGATGGACCGACCCTGATCTACGCGCCATCAAGGACATGGCTGGGTAAATTCGTACGACATCTAGATGCCACCGGCTTGCCAGCTAATATGAGGCATTCGGCGGTCTTGGACCTAGGGAACTGGGCAAGTTGCGCGACCTACAAGCGCAGCCGTAGTGCCCCGATGCTGTACGCGAAGCCGTTAGTGCTGTATACTGATGGTCGCTTCGAATGGTGTTGCACCAGCAGTTCATTCTGTAGTCCATGTTTTTAGTCAAATACTATCGTGTCGATCGCCTAACTCAGTACAGGCGATCAAGGCAGAATGAGAGTTCGCGAAGTGATGATCTCCTAAACACCGAATGTGTGATCTGTGAAGAGTTCGCGAACCTCGATACACTTCCAGGGGTGCCTTGACCTGTCAGTAATAACACCACCATTATGCGCTCATGTAGTGCATAGTAACATTGTTTTCATGTACTCACCGACCTCGAGATCCACTCATGCACTCCACACATCATCTCCGCTCAAGATACCCACCGCGCTTGGCATGTCTTACCAGGATCGGTAGAAAAGCCGGCTACTATACATCTTGGCAGATCCTCTTCATCCGGTGGTTATCCTGAGTTTGCCGAGGCTTCCCGCCATGAGCGCCCAATGTTTCATCACGTGCGCCACTGTCGCTAACAATATCATCGCCTACATGACATTAGCGCGGCGGGTGTTCCTTCCAAGCTTCGTTGTCTTCCGAGGAGTGTGGGGTAAGGCGACCACCTGTACCCTAGTGGCGTTCTTTTATATTAACATCCTGTGAACCGGGTTGAGAAAGCGCGTAAAGCCCGGATCAGCGATATTATCTTTGTGGTGTCGTGCAGATGGGTGCAAGGGGCATGGATCTTTGTGCTCTTCTATCTTTTCCATGATTACCGAGGCCGGTCAATGAACGGTGCAGCTTGCCGTGTTCGTGGTTCCTAGGCCGTTCTAGTCAGTGCGCTGGGCGTGCTTTTCGAAATGAGAGGACTGGAACACACCATCGTCGTTGACACCAAGACGGATGTAGACAGAGGCGAGATGATACCTCATGACCACCAAAGGCGACTTCTTCCAGCGATTCAGGCTCATCTCCACCTCGGAGTTGACATATAAGCTCGTTGCTTCTCGCAGTTCAGTATCATCACCGCATCCAGCACAGATCTCCAACTCAGCTCAACATGGTCTCTTTCAAGTCCCTCCTTCTCGCCGCTGTGGCTACCACCAGCGTACTCGCCGCTCCCTTTGACTTCCTCACTGAGCGTGACGATGGCAACGCAACTGCTCTTGAGAAGCGTCAGTCCACTCCCAGCGCTGAGGGCTACAACAACGGGTACTTCTACTCGTGGTGGACTGATGGCGGTGGTTCCGCTCAGTACACAATGGGAGAGGGCAGCAGGTACTCCGTGACCTGGAGGAACACCGGCAACTTCGTCGGTGGCAAGGGATGGAACCCTGGAACTGGCCGGTATGTCATCTGGAAGTACTAAGCTTCATCATTTGCTGATCCCCATCCTAGCACGATCAACTACGGCGGATCTTTCCAGCCTCAGGGTAACGGTTACCTTGCCGTCTACGGTTGGACCCGCAACCCGCTTGTGGAGTACTACGTGATCGAGTCTTACGGCACCTACAACCCCAGCAGCGGATCCCAGCGCAAGGGCAGCTTCACGACTGACGGCGGTACCTACGACGTCTCCACCTCCACCCGTACCAACCAGCCCTCCATCGATGGAACAAGGACCTTTCAGCAGTACTGGTAAGTCTGCAAGCAACATGTGGATGCCGGACGCACACTAACAAACTCTCAGGTCTGTCCGCACGCAAAAGCGCGTCGGTGGCAGCGTCAACATGCAAAACCACTTCAACGCCTGGGCTCGTTACGGCATGAACTTGGGCCAGCACTACTACCAGATCGTCGCCACTGAGGGTTACCAGTCTTCTGGCAGCTCGGACATCTATGTGCAGACTTCCTAAGTCAGGATGGGTCGCGGATAATCGGATGAGCAGTCGGTGTGCAAGAACAGACAATAGCGGCGCTTCGGTTGCTGTCCGAATTAGACTGTAGATACGGGCGATGCGGGTCGTTCGAACTAGTCCGTAATGTGTCAATCTAATCGCTCGTTCAAATATCGTTCGCCTTGAACTCCCTGCATTGACTTCCTTTTCTCCCATGTCCCTGCAAGCAGACTTCCAAGCAATTATGTCGGCCACCTTCTGGAATCGGCCAAGCTTTCCTCGTGTTGTGGCTGCATGCCAAGCTCAGAACGTGGCTGCCAAGGTAGGAGATATATTACTTATGGGTCATGATCTCGCAAGCGGAAATAACGCCCATCAGCCGAGAAGACGTAAGGGGTGGCTGCATGTGGCGTCGAACTGTGATATAAGTCCTCGTTACGGGTCTCCTCATCCGTCAGGCCTTTAGTTTGTAGGGCCAATCTTCGGGCATGAGGAGATTGAGTGCTGAGCAAAGTTGGACATACTCCATGGCAAAGCCCAATGTCCGGGGACGTGCTGTGTTATCGCCAGTACACGGTCGACCGAACATGTATCAACACTGTAATGCTGTTAGTCGAGTGACGATGGGACACAACGAGGTTTATGAAGAAGAACGCAGTGCAGCAATTTCCCCTATCCAAGAGTGAGACGCTGTTGCCCATGTTCACTTCTGGAGCCGGCTTCTTGCCGACGGGTCCATCCGCTCGATATATTATCGTCGATCGCGACGTTCGCCACAGGGAGAGGGGTATGCAGTCGACGACAATTTTTCGTTGATAGTCACCATGTCTTCGACTGACTGTAGTGAACGTGAGTGATGGTGGCAGACGCGTCAATGTTGGAAGTATGACGATGGGAAGCCACGGATGCGCCTTACCCGATTGGGCGCACTGGCACGCAAGCCACCCTAGAGATACAACATTTATTCATCACGGCAATGGAGACAAGCAAGCATCGCAATACTGATACATCATTATCATATCTTCATTGAGTGGTGTATTTCCCCTCCTAGTATATACATCTACATCTTATTGAACACATTCGTACCCGTAACATACTCCTCAGTCCCCTCTCTCCTCCGGCTCTCCGTAACATTCTCATAAGTCTCCTCTGTAACAATGAGCTCATCGCTCAAGCTCTCCAACAACACACTACTCTCCGCTTCCGCGCCGGCCATGTAATCGAAGCTTTCGCCAGACTCACTGCCCGCCTTCTCAAACACATCAGCACCGCCATCGAACCACCGGGCTTGCTCGCCTATCCAGTCAACTCCACCCGTGCGTCGGTCGCGGCGTACGACTTCCTTTTCTTCGAGAGGTAGAAGGGGGAGGTCGGTCTTGGGAGGGAGGATGGTGCGACGGTGCCAGGCGCCGAGGAACATGCCTTCGGGGTCGACTTCGTTGCGGACGCGGTTGTATTCGTCTAGGTCGTTGCCGTATACGGAGGAGAGGTATGCGTTGTCGACGGATTGGAAATTCTTCGCCCAGTGAGGTCGGCCGTTGTACTCTTTCATCAGGTGTTCGAAGGCCTGGTAGTAGCGTTCGCGGCAAGGGGGGTCCTGGCCGTAGGGACGGTAGAGCGTTGCGTTGAGGTACAGAGCAGGTTGATCAGGATATGAGGTGTCCAGGAATGGACGCGGTTCTCGGTTGACGGTGTTTGCGATGCGGACTTCGATGGGCGAGTGGACGTAGAGACCCTTGGTGCTGAAGGGAATGCCGGAAGATTGCTCGTCGCCGTGCAACCAGTCTGTCAATCGCGACAGTACCTCGGGACCCTTGTCGAGGGGCACGCTCCATTCGTTGACGAATTGCGAGTAGAGACAGTTCATCAACAGCTCCGTGCGCTGCTCGCCAACAGCAGAGATGAGAGCGCCGTCTTTAAAACCGTACTGCATGCCGAAGACGAACCACTCCACCCAAGGCAGGAAGCGCGGGACATACTGCGATATCCAGAGGAGAATGTGGTATGTGTGGAAGCCGACGCTGCCGCCATACCAGTTGTACTCCGGTTGCCGATGTGCCTTGTCTGTCTTGTCCGCCCGCCATACGACTGCACGCTTCATGTATGGTAGCCACCATACTCGCGTAAACTCGCTCGATGTCCAGAGCCCGTTGTTCCAATCTGCCAAAACATCTTCAATCGGTAGTATAGTCTGTATCCATTCGACGTTGTTCGCTTCGATCATCTGGAACTCGATTTCGACGATAATGCCTAATGCGCCCAGCGAGACGAGCGCGGCCCGGAAGAGATCCGGCGATTGCTGGGGGGAACAGCGTACGGCTTGGCCGTTCGCCAGCACTATACGCAGACTTTGGACGCGGTCGGAGAGGAGGCCGTGGTTGTATGAGCTGCCGTGCGTCGCTGTCGCAATCGCTCCCGCCAGCGATTGGTCGTCGATGGATCCGAGATTCGGCATAGTCAAGCCGTGGCTCTTCGCTTGTAGGTTGAGATTGTGTAGGCGTATTCCAGCCTGCACAGTCATCGTCTTGCGCTCCTTGTCCACGTTCAACACCTCCTTGTAGTCGTCGAGGTTGATCATCCATGCCGACGTGCATGTTATATCTGAGGGTGAATGTCCGCATCCTACAGTAACTACGCGCTTTCGCATACGTCTCGCAAGGTTAACAACCTTCTGCACTTCTTGAAGACTCTGCGGCCGGATGTAGAGCTCCGGCCGCGAATGGAACGTCCGAGCCCATGTGTGATGGATGTGTGACTGCGATGCGCGGAAGGGAACGTCGGGGTCCGTACGGTCCAACTCGATGTTGAAGCGTGGCGGCATCATGACGCCGGATAGAGGCGACTGCGCCATCCTCGTGGTGTTGAGAATACACGATGCATGAGTTGAGATGATGGCGTACACATGAAAGATTGTCGCGATCGAAGGGTCCAGATGACGTTAGCGGCATATCAGTCTGGACCCCGCCAGAGCACGATAATATCTCGGAGCTATCTCGGGAATATCGCAGCTTCCTCGACAGGCCAACGTCTTCTTCTATGGTGCGCTGTCCATTCACGAGGTTTGACACCTATACATTGGCGCCAGAGTATTAAGAAATGTATCACTGCATTTTTGTGCTGGATTTTGAATTCGATAGAGGCTTTGGCATCGAGGAATGAGTTCCATTAATGAGATTAAATGACAAACGAGGGACCCCATTACCCCAATACTGAGGTACTGAGGCGTTTTCGTCGGTACTTCAGCATTGGGGTAATGTGGTCCATTATTCGTCATCTATTTTCATCGAACTCGACAACTCGTTCCTTTAGTTCCTAGCAGCAATACATGTCACGAGATTGCGCCCGCCAAAGCCATCCTCGTCATCATTCGCCGCCGCCATACTCGATCCTAGACGATCCCTCCCATAGCCCATATCCACGCCTACAACTTACTCAACACCTTCTCCTCCCTCCCCTTCAACCCCGGATGCTGCGTGATAATCGGCCTAGTAACCGCAAAGAAAGCCGTTCCACCCGATTTGCTCGAGAACTGCGCCTTAGAGCCAACGTGGAAGAAAGCAAAGTCGCCCGCAACAAGGTGGTGTGTGACGCCGGTCGCCTCGTCTAATACGTCGATTTGGCCGTTGAGAACGTACTTGGTCTCCTCGTAGTCGTAGGTGGGGATGTTGCGTGTGGGGCCGGCTTTAATGCGGTAGAAGCCTGAGGTCAGGTATGTGGGGGAGTCGGTGGTTTGGGTGCGGATGCTGGGGGGTGCGTTAGATGGGAAGACTATGAGTTTGGTTTGGAGAAGAGGTGGGGATGTTGATGTTGTGAGGTGCAGTGGTTGGTGGACTTACGAGTGGAAGTCTGCGACGATGGCGCTCTCGCCCTCGGGGATGGGGATGTACTCATTGCCCGCGCCCTTGATAATGGTGAGAGGTACGTATTTCTGAGACACTATAGAATGGTAAGTATGTGTTTCCTAGTCGACGCTGAATTGATTCAGGTGCTGTCGCTACTTACTGGCTGGTGATGTATGTGTGGTATTGGGTTTGAAGGAGAAGTTGGGGGATTCGTGAGTCAATTATCTAATGTTTAGAGCCAGATACCTTTGTTCATATACATCGAGCAAACTGCGCCTGAGTACTACTTTGGCCCCGTTGAGCACTGATTGCTGCCTACCCCTTCTTCTCCTCTCCGTGATATTTGTCCGCATTGGGTAAGTCGTGCCGGGCAGCCTAGCGTAGACAACCTGACCTTGTACTCGTCGAACGTAGCTTGAGATCCACCTCATATTTGAAGCCGATTGGAGAACCGACGTTAGATCTATCGTGTATTGCGTGATATGCGGTGAGATTCGCGGTGCAGGTACGGGGAAGGGACCTGGCGCTAGCGCAATCTAGATTGAACTGTCATCACATCTCCATCCTCACACGCTACAATCTTCCCACATTTCGTGACTGTCCCCTGAACATCTACCGAACAGTAGTATAAACTCAAAGTGAACACGAATACCAAATGACGAGCAAGCTAAACATCAGCCCCATCCCAGCTCTTCCTATCCAAGAAAATAACAACGCAGCTCATCACACGTCACAGCCCAAACACCCCCCATCATCACGGCGCCATCCCACCATCCTCATAATGAAACAACTCCATCAGCCACCTCCAAGAACCCGCATACAATCGCTCCACACCATGCGTCTCCAAAAAACACAGCGCCTGATCCCACGGCAAACCCCCCTTCCTCATCAACCCTTCCTCCAGTATACCCTTAAACTGCGTATCCAGCGGCTGGAAAAGGCGCGTGGTCTCTGCAGGTGAAATGCCGGAAACGTGGATGTTGTTCGGTGTAAAGGTTGTACCGGTGAACTTCCAGCGGACGGCCGTTTGGATGATCTTGAAAGCTATCGTGTAGCGGGAGTAGAGGGTGTCGCCGGGCATTTCGTATAGGTGAGTGATGTGGGTATGCATTAGGTCTACGAAGTTGGCCATCGAGCCGGCCGTACTGGGGGCGGTGGTCGGGATGTGGGATAAGATCTTCTGGCTTCCCGACTCGATCGTGGAAGACTTGGGGTCAATGTGCCAGCGGGTGATAGGGTCCATTGCTGCGATAGACAGTCAGATCTCAATCATTTGTTGACTTGGTGGAAGGCGTCTTACCTGCTTCCGCAAGGCCAAATGCTTCCAGTCTGTGAAAGATGGCAAGACAATACTTCTTCATCGCGTTGAGATGCTGTTTTCTTCGTGTTAGTCTACGGCTTGAATCCCGGGTCACCAGGAGTTGGTCGCTGAATATATTGGCAACCTTTTCGTATGCATGTACATGTGTGTACTCCTTCCCCGAGGGTTCTTTCCATCCGCGAAGGTCCGGACGCTGGAGTTCCAAAGCATCGGCGGCGTCTGCGCGATCGCATACTCGCAGCAGACGCAAAGCATCGTTGCAGCGATCTTGCCAGTCCAGTAGTTGTATCTCGACATCTTTTCTTTCGGTGTATTCCTTGCTCTCACAGGGTGTTGGATTTGCCCCATCCGTTGACTGGGTACGCAGCCCTGTGGTGGAACTTCTCGTGCTGATAGTGGGGAACAGCCGCCGCAGCGGAAGCGAGGACCAAAAGGGTGGTACACTTGACGGAGGGTTGCTTGTGCGTATCAAATTGTCACAGTCGCCGCTGAAGTGATCTCGACGAGGACAGGTGAAGCAGACGACCTTCTCCAGATTCGCGCAGTCTAGTTTAGAAGTGGTTTCCTGCTTGCAGTCGTCGCAAAAATGCCTTGTTGGTATAACCGCATCGGGATCGTTTGGGGTGTATGACATGCTACGTAGGTGGTGAAAGGGATGGAATAAGAGATGATGGTGCAGATGCGACCTGGAACAAAATTGAATAAGTGAGAGATGTTGACGTGAGGGCGAAACAAGAACGCAAGACAGGACGCGGGTACCCGTGACGCCAAGCTCATGTGTTACCCAGGTAGCAAACGGACCTTGAGGCGACCGCGAGTTGACCGCGAGTTGCGCAAAGCGTGACAACTTAAATACCAAAGGTTGTAGTCACGTATATCTCGCATGTTGTACATCCTAGCGAGATCGACGAGACTTCCCTATGAGCAAACGATTCGTCGTTTCCTATGACCATGGCCAAGACGAGTAGTCGAGCTAGAAAGGTCCCGGAACGACACACACTATCGTTCTTATTTTCGGGGGTGAAAAGCCACGGCTTGTTCGGTTGCATGTCAATTCGTACTGTCGTGACGCGTGCTTCCTCGTCCATCTCATGGGCCAACGATTACCGCAACGGGATACCTTCATCTCCATCATCGTTCAATGTGTCCATCTCATCTCCGCCAAACCCTTCACTACCCACATCATCACCGACATCAAAGCGCATAAACTTCTCGTTCTTCGCCTCAGCTGCATAATGGTTAGCATTGCCTTCCCCACAAAACGGGTCAAGGGATACTCACTACCCCACTCCACAACCTGTCCATCTTGAACTTCGCAGTCCTTAAGAACAGTCTTGTCACCATCTTTAGCATCGCCACCCTCCATCTTACATCTCCGGCCCAGGATGCAGTCTGTGAGTTGTACGTTTGGTCCGATCTCGACTCCGTCCATCAACAGACACCGCAACAACCTTGCACCCTCGCTGATCTTGCAGTTTGGTCCAATGACGCTTTCCTTGATGTTGGTCTTCTCTTCTACGATGACATTGTCCGCCAGCAGTGAGTTCTCGGCTTCTACGCGGCATTTCCTTGGGATGGACTCCTTGTGAACGATCTTTGATTGGTGGGCGAATGGGGATGCTGCTTCTTTGCCGACTTCCTCGATCGACTGCAGCTTTGCTAGGCGGAGTGAGACGGTAAGCAGAAGATGTGAGTCGTCTACACGGCGAATGAGCGGTTCGGCTGGTCCTGACGGCTGAACGTAGGCAAGGATCGGTGGTACCGTAAGTTTCGAGTTTGCGGTGAGCGATTTCGCGGATTCGGGTATGCTGGATGACTTTGTGACTCTTGACGCGAGTGTTGCTGGGGCTTTCGAGTCGGATTCTGTGTTACTGCCGGAGTACGTTGTGCTGAACTTGGATACATCGATCTCTTCCTCGACAACCTGCGACCCGTGATCCGACTCCTCGTCCTCGCCCTGGAGTATCTGCCGCAGACCCAACTTGTCTCCCAGACCGTTTTGCCAGCCCGCCTTCGCCCACCATCCCAAAACCTCCTCGCTGATGCTCTCGAATTTCTCGTTCTTCTTGATCATCTCAATAACCCAGTATGGGAAGAAATAGATGTGTGCGTCGCGGTGGGTCGTAAGCATTCTTATCCGCGCGTGCTGGCGAATGAGGGAATGTCGCAGTGGAAATGTCTTGTTCTCCTCCGTGATGTCGTTCAGTGTGTCGGTGGGTACGGAGTAGACGAGTTTCGAGATGTTGCGGCGCAGCGAGTCTGTCGGGACAGGGACGATGGACGTAGGTAGCGGTGTTGTCGCAATGAAATCCGTCTCCTCCTTCTTCCTGCTGCCTTCTCCCTTGGCCTGGTACCACACGCCCATGCCGCCCCTTCTTCCGAGCTTCTCTCCGCCAGCGCCGAAGGCGATCTTGCTGCCGTTGTGATCTAGTCCTCCACTAGCTCCTGCGAATCCGCCCTGTTCTACCATCCATGCGTCTGCCAACGCTGTGCCATCCAATTCGCATACGAGATCGCATGGCAGTATTATGAAGTCGCCTTTGATCGCATTTTGTAGCTCAGGTAACCGGAAGAGGTCGCCCGTACTCGTCTGATGTGAGAGGTCTTTCGGCGCAAGGATATCGGGCTTCGGCGAAGGGAGGGTTGTGAGGTGTGGGTTCTGCGACATGGCGGCCTCGATGGCTTCTAATGACTCTGGCGGTGTCACGACTGTGATGTCTAAAAAGTGTTAATATAAATCATAGAAGAAACATATGCGTAATGTATACCCGTGACTCCCATGCGGTAACACCATTCCAGAGGATACCAGACCATAGGCCTGTTCGCAATGGGCAGCAGAGCCTTTGGTATTTCCTTGGGCGTGGATGTGAAGGTACTGAAGGAAGCACCAGGTCCGCACAGAATGAGGGCCTGGAAGCCCGGCGCGGGCAGACTCGTCGCGTGAGGCATCGTGGTGTGTGCGGTGGGTGTCGCGATATGGACGTAGTATGGTAGCTCTGAGTCTATCTCGATCCTTTCTGAATAGAAGGCGCTATTTCTGGCTTCGCCTGTGGAAGGTGGTATTGACGTATATCCGCTGAGTGATGCTGCAGGTACAAAGGCGTGTGGGGTGTAAGAGTCACCCCGCGGCCACCAAAAGTTCGAGGGCTGACTCGCGCACACTCCCGGAGGGCCTGCAAGCGCGTGTCAGGCAAGCAAGCAAGCTTCAGCTCCCAGCCACTCGCCCTGGCGTGCCGGCCGTCAACAACAGGGAAGCAGCCGAGCGGCAGCGGCTGACGACCAAAACAACGCCCGACCCGCCCACGAAACATTTCACGATACCATGACCTGAGACGCCATGTCGTCCTTCAACTACGACCGCTACGATCGCCGCCAGAACAACTCGCGCAACCGCGGCGCCCTCGGTTTCTACGTTCCTCTGATCCTCACCGTCACCGTCGCAACCGCCGGTCTCGCAGCCTGGGTCTGGAGTGCGCGCGAGGACAGCCGCGACTACTCGTCCGATGACGATCTCTCCTATGGCGAAGATTCGGCCCACGAAAAGCGACAGGGCAGGGCGCCTGCAGCACGCGATGTCTCTGGGTTCCCTGTAGGCGAAGGGGGCGGTGAGGGCTATGGCTACGGCGATGGCACGCTGCTTGGCCGCGCACAAGGCGTCATCCGTCGCACACCATCACCACAGCAGCTCTTCGATACCGTGAGCAAGAAGACAGCTGCGGGCTGGGCCGCGGCGGGTGCTGCAGCTGGTGCGGCCCTCGCTTCCATCCGCGAGGAAGACAAAGACGAAGCTTTTGGCGACCACTCTCGATGGAATGAGGAGGCCACCATAAGGAGGAATGTCGAGGCGCAGAGCCGGGACAGCAATGCCGCAGTCGATGTGCAGGCACGAAGCTTCGCGGAGAGCGTACGAAAGGCTGAAGGCAGAGGCCAGGGCTACGGAGGAAGGAGGAAGACGGTAGTCTTGGTCGTCAGCGCAGAAAGCCTGGACCGGTTAGACGATGACGAGGGCTCGTACCGCGAAGAAAACGCTGTAAGCCTTCCATCTCGTCTTCCTTCTCACGTGCCCATAACTAACAGCTCGCAGACCATCCTCTCCCACCTTCCCGACACCGACTTCTCCCGAACCAAGCTCTTCGTCCTCATATACTCCCCGTCGATGCGCTCGCGCCCACAATCCCGCGCCAACTCTCGCACTGGCTCGTCTTCGCTCGGCGACTCGTACTCTGCCATCAGCACACCTGCACGCACACCAGGCGAGGAGCTGTCGTCCGTTGAACCCGTCATCTACACACCTGCACCCAGCACCAGAGGCTCTGACAACTCGCTCTGGAACACCCTCCACTCCCAGGCCCTCCGCCTCGTCGAGGACCCAGCTATGGTCATGCCTTTCAACACCACCACTGGCTTCGTGCACATGCTTAGGCATCTCGGACCGGAGCTTGTCTACGTTGTCGACGCATTGAGTGGCGTGAACGGTCAGAACATTGATGACATCAGGAAGTGGGTTGGGCAGACCATCGTCGTTGTTGGGGGTGATGGCACTGGCCTTGGTGGGCTCGTTGACACGGACGATGAGGGCCCCATGCGCAAGGGCAAGGAGAGCGAGCACACTGTTAGGTGGTGGCAGGTTCGCAATGACATGATCGGTCTGGGCAAGGGCGTCGAGGTGGTGGATGCCTCTAGGCTTGAAGACGACTACGAAAGGAGGGTCGGTGGACGCGAGTAGATTCGCTTGCTTCTGTACTGGCCTGGAGTTTGACCATGTTACCGATGTGTATAGGGACCTTTCGCGATGCTTGTATCTGATTAACGACGAATATACCATGCTTTTTGACAGACTGGGCTCATCACGAAATGACGCTGTGCGCAAGGAAAGACAAGAATGTGAGAACAGTGAACGCCTGCGCAAAGCCGATGACGCGGGCTTTGCTGCATACATCGCATTCTATCTTGACAACAACCTAATCCCTAAGACCATGTAGACGCCTGCCTTGAAAATTTCCTTGTGAAACCCGCTTGGAAAGCCTCAACGCCGGTTCGAGAGATGATAGCGCGAGGAATCTACATCTGAACTCGGAGCAGGTAGCGGAGCTTGACCTGGGCGACGTCATAGGCAATGTATTCGTTGTACTGCAAGTACGCGTTGGGTACATTGGTAGCACCAGGTGGTGTCGATACATCGGGCTAGTATGGTTAGCTGCGAATCCAAATCTGAGAATGAGAGCATGCTTACCATCATGCAGCCCTTGAGGGCTGGGTTCACGCAACCCGCGTCCTTCCACTTCTTTGGACCAGTCTGCCCCATACCGAATGTGCTGTGTAGGCCCTTCTTGGCGGCGTCCTCCCCAGCAGTGTACGAAGCGTCGGTAAGCTCATGCATTGGGTTGCCGAGCTCAGCTTCACAGAGAAGAAGCAGGGCAGTGCCTCCAGAATTGTACGAAGCGCAGTAGTTGGCGGATTTTGAAGACATATCCGCGAGATAGATACCTTTGCCAAACATGTATCCGCTGACAGGGGCTTCCGGTGGAGCGATTCTGAGACCTTGACCCAAGATACCACCATAGTTGGTGACTCGGGATCCGTGCCAAAGCAAGCGGCGGTTGCTTGCGATCTTCGCATACTTGCTCTTGTCGAAACGGTCGAATTCTCCTTGACGCTCGATGCGGAAAATCTCTTGAACTTTGTAGCTGACATGATGTGTCTTGCCCTTCGAGTTGTTGAGATACTCGTCGATCTCCACGAATTCGCGACTCTTGTGTTGAAGAGGGGTCATCTCGTTCATGCCAAGTCCCTGGAATTGTTTGTCGAGCTTGTTCACATCGCTCTTGTCCTTCAATTGGTCCTTGAGCATGGCAGCAGTCTCCTTCATGTCCGACAGACTATAGTGGAGTACGAAGTCAGTATATGCCTCACATGCATTCGTACAGTCAAGAAGACTTACCTCTCAAGTAGCTCAATCTCCTTCTTAAGGAGTGTGATGTCTCGAATGACCGGCGGGCGATTGCGACCGAAGGCGTGTGGGATGAGAGAGAAGTACTGGTTCGACAGACGTTCAACCTCTGCCCTTGAATCGTTGTCGTTCTCGTCGATAAGCACGGACAGGTCCTTCAAAGTCTGGAAACCACGAGCGATGGTACCTTTACTAAGCTTACCCAGTGGGAGCTTGTTTGCGTCGTAGTTCAGGGCAGTCATGGTTTGATTGAAGTAATCCTAGTTGAAAATGTTAGCCTGAAATTCGTGTTGCCGCATACGCATCGCTAAAAAGTAACGGATGGACACGTCCTGAGGCTATGTAGTCTCCAGCTCCATGATCTTTCGTTTTTTTTCAAAATGCGACGCGGGTTGTAGCCACCCGGGTACTCCAAAAGCACTGGATTCTTACCTGGTTGAAGATGAGCTTCATAAGATCCTGGACCGGGGGAGACAAGGTGCTGTCGGGCGCTACGCCATTGGTCTCGTTGACATCAGCACCAGCATCGGCATCGCCGTCGTCATCGTCATCCGAGTCAGGGTTGTAGGAGCGCTCTACGTAGGCGTATTTGCCAGCCTTCGGCTCGTCACCGCGGTTCGCCCACTTGAGGCCAGACTTGTCCTTGAACTTCTTCTCAAACTCCTGCATGGCATTACTGAGGCCTCCATCGCCAAGCATCTTCATCTGGCCACGGTCGCCGACTCGCCCCCAGCGTGTCCACGTTCGGTAGCTGGAGCCATCGGTGAGAAGCTGGACTTTGTAGAACTTGTCTAAGGTAGTCAGCATACACGTCCAAAATCTGGGATTGACTGCCGTTACTCACTGTTGTTTGCAGACGAATTCGTTTGGTTGAGTGACGCGTCGTAGATCGTGCCGTCGTTGTTGTCGATGTAAACGCGCCAGCTAGACAGAGGGCAATGCTCGTCTACGGAGATGGCAATCTGCTTGGACTTGGCATTTTGTCCATCTCCAACTTTGGCATTCTCTTTGATCTTGGGCTTCTTGGTCTCCTGTTGTGCAGTTGGTGGTGATGCAGATGACGCCGCGCGCTTCTTTGACCCGTTTTGGACAGGGGCAGGAGCAGAGGCAGGAGCTGGCGCCGCCGCAGAAGACAACACATATTGCGACTCAGGAATATAGGAATCTGCTCCAACCATCAATTTGAAGTTCTTCGTTAAGAGTTGAAAAGCATGTTGCGGTTCTGAGTGCGTCGGAATGTTGTGGACTTACCTGTCGCCTCGCACTCGTCGAGCCATTCGAGGCTAACGATCGACACGTTCTGAGCAACAGCAGTCTTGACTTTCGTGGAATTGCTTTCGAATTCTTTTTGCGTTGCGATGAGATGGGTGGTGTCCGGCGTGACGCTCGACAGGAACTCGGCGCCGAGTGACGTTATACGCGTTTGTAGCGTCTTCTGAGTTACTCCACTCGGGAAGCGGCCAGATGCCGCGATGGACAATCCAGTGAGTACCATTGATGCGATTGATGCGATTGATGCGATTGACTTCGATGAACCTTGGAAGACGCGATGCAGCTGGATTGGGGGCGCAGAATGGCTATTTGAACATTTGGTTGAGACGGAACCAGGTGGCCGATGAGACGGTGGCCTGTGTTCGGAAGGAACGCCCTTAGGCATCAGCGCCCAAAGCGGACTAGCCCGCGTTTCTGCCTTCGCGAACGGAACGCGTGCACACATGATAAGTCGTGCCACAAGCACCCGCATCATCACGACAGCAAACTTCACTCATCAACGTCGCTTCCTGTCAAGATGGCATCACTACTCACCATACCGCTGGAATTGCTGGTCGCGGTATCAGAATACCTCCCTACTGAAGATCTTGGTTCACTTCGTCTTGCATGCAAACAAACCGAGAAGTCGCTTTATGAATGGTTTTCCAAAGAGTTCTTCTTCAAGAAGCAGTTCATGCTCACGCACAAGAGCCTACAGGCGCTCATCGACATATCCAAGCATGCCAGTCTTTCCAAGAAGCTGGTACATATCATCATTGCCACCAATGTCTACAGCGAGATACCACTACGCTTCAGGGACGACGACGCCGCTACGCGCTACATTCAGGGCTACGAGGACCAGAAAGCGCTTTTGGGTACTGGGATCGACCGCGAGATGCTTACGGAAGCTTTCGAGCGTCTCGAGAACCTCACCACCGTCGGGATCCGCGACTTCAACGCAGGCAATCGAGTTCGTGATGGCAAGAGCTGGAGCTCCTGGGGCGCAACTACCGTCCATCGCGAGACCGGTATTGAGCTACGGTTCGCCGATCGCGATTCCTTCGGACAGGATGTCGGCACTCGTTTCACGTCTCGCGTCTTCTCCAGCGTGTTGTACGCTTTGGGCAAGGCTAACCGACGGCCTACTGAGTTTGAGGTGTTGCTTCGTCAGCGCGGCCTGCCCGACACGGCATTCTTCCTTCCAGACTACATCAGACCTACAGTGGAGCCCATACTGCAGAACACGAGCACGTTACTCTTGAATGTGGACCTCAAGCCTCGTTACCTGCACACCCATAGTAATGGAACGTCAGTGGATCCAAACGCGGGACGCTCGCTTCGGCGCTTCCTCCATTTCACTCCCAATCTCGTTCATCTTCGCCTGAACTTTGAGAAACATCTGGTGGCTAATAACGAGGACTTTCTGCAGTGGTTGGCTACTCCGAAACCCACTACCGGCTCAAATACAGCGACTTTTCTTGACCCTGTCCCAGTTGCTCTACCGCTCTTAAAGAACCTCGAGCTTGGTCAGCTGAGCGCTCGGGCTGATATTCTGTTCAACTTCATCTCCAAGTTCGCGCCGACTCTGGAAGATCTGAGCCTTTGGAGGATGAACATCCCCGCTGTAGTCGCTCCACCTCACGGACACAAGCCCAACTTCTGGCGCGACTTCTTCCGCAAGCTGTCCAAGACGCCGCGACTTGGTCTTACTCATCTTAAAGTCGGCATGTTGCAACAAGACCACATGTATGTGACTTTCAAGAGCGATGATGCAAACAGCAATTTGAACATCCCAGTCCCGGCGAAGAAGGTGATGGAGTACGCCGGAGCAGATATGGGCAAGTTTTGGGAGGAATTACAGGAAGAGGTGACCGTGGATTGGCCGGCGACGGTACCCGTCGATCTTGACGCAAGCGACGTACAAAGTGAAGATGAAGACGAAGAGATGGACGATGATGAAGACGATAGCGATGAGTGAGACGAGTTTCTAGGTGCTTTCATGATGTTACGATCCATACTCCCTTATTCCAGCCTTTCCTTTCTTAAGCAATAGTTGCATGACACACTTCTCCAGCACTGTCCTAATGACAACTTTACTCAAGCTTCGTGGTGTACAACTAGCTTCACATCCGTGGATACTACACATGTCGCTCATCTGCCCAAACAACTCTTCTTCCTCAAGTCTAGGCGCAAGGCTCAGAGCTCAATGAAAAAGATGACAAGATACCGTTGACAGACACGCATCACTGATGCGCACGGTACACAAACAGCACTGCGAACAGTGCGTGTTGAATGCCTGGAAGAACGAGAATCACCTCGTCCTCTCTCCAAATCCCAAAGCCCTCGGAGGTCAGTATCTGCAAGCGACAAGCACTGCGTCAGATAGACTGTCTGTGACCAGACTGAATGCGATTCCACCTTTCATCTTTGTGGTGGCCTCTCATCTTTCCCTGTTGACCCGCTTAGCGGACATCATCAGTATACCAGACCGGAGACCGGCCTGGCTGGGACGACAAGGCGCTCGAGGCGGATCTTGAAGTTGCTGACAACCAACCCATCTAGTAAGTGTCGTCGTACCCTGCCACGTGGGACCCCGTACGTAAATCGGGCGCGACAGTTTGACCTCCAGTAACCCAGCTTAGCTGACAGCCACTTGGCGGTTGCACCAGCTTAGCTGACATGCGAGTTGACATGAGACCTTCCCATGGCAGTAGTAATCTGCGAAGCAACTGAAGAGAAAAGAAGAAGTCAAAGTGGGCGGGGAGCAGCAGTTTATATACCCAGAGGGCGGCGCCAAGATCGTACGGCGCTAGGCGTCAGTCACCTCCGTGGGGCTTGCGGTTGCGGCTAGGCAGCCGGTTCTCACTCTCACTTCGTACCTAGATAGGTTAGACCCAAGTCACGCGCTCGTGGAGACTGTTTGATTATCAGAATAGACGAATAGTACGCAAGCACCCTTGGGCAACTCGTCCTTCACTCCGTAGTCGACCTCCCGATTACGCAGTTCTTGGAGGCAAAACAGTCGAGACCTGCCTGCCACCCGAAAACAGCCTTTTTCCTACCTAGGTAGCTTTCACGATGCTTGGCATTCACTCCTACTATAAAGTCAGGCACCGCCCTCAGCAAGGCAACCAATTTGATTCCCACATCCAGTCGTTTCCAAGCGATCACCTCAAAGATGGCGACTGGAAAGATCAAGAACGAGCCGCCCAAGAAGACCGAGGCCCAAATCATCGTCGACCTACAAGAGCATATCATCGTCCTCGAAAAGCGCCTGCGGAAGAAGCAGAAGATGTGAGAGGTCACCGATGACGACAACAACAACTACAACTACAACTACAACCACGACGACAACAGCTACAACAGCTACAACGAAGACGACAACAACTACAACTACAACGGCGACAACGACAACGAAGACGACGACAGCGAAGACGACGACAATGACAGCAAGGACAGCGATGACGACGATTACGGCGATGTCGCTCCAATCTTCTCCAACACCTCCGACACCCAGCTCGCCCTCCGTCTCGATGGCGTCACGCGTCAGCGCGATCAATACAAGGGCGCGATCGAGGTTGGCCTTGCCGAGAACACCAAGCTCCGCGAAGAGCGCGACCACTACCGGGATCTCTACATGGGAGTGGTTCGCTCTACCGGCAGCGCCAACACCAACAGCGTCGGTAACAACAACTTCCTCAAGATCGAGTCGAACTCTACCCACTACCACATCAACATGGCTCAGGATAGCAACCCCTTCAGTGGCTTCGTCAAGGCGCCCAAACCCAGCGAGCCCAGCGAGCCCGAGGTCAAGCGTCCGACATACGGCGACCAGTGTCTTCGCGAGAAGAGGCGCAAGCCTTGTCGCAAGACTTCATGTCCCTACTGGCACCGTTCCCAAGGCGCGCGTTTCGCTGCCATTCGCCCTACTCTCTTCTCCAACAAGGCTGCCGAGAACCGAGCTCAGCGCCGCTGAACATGGCTGTCGGGGTATTCAGCGGCTATTGACAGGAGCTTAGTGAAGCGACCCAGTGCTGACAGCCTACAGGGTGGACTGTGGTGATAGGTTTGGGTTTGGGGTTGACATCGACAACCTCCTCGAGAGACTAAAGGATGGTGTTACTTGGCTTACACGGCGTTAAGATCCTCCTAGGAGGCTATGAAAGAAGGGTGTTCTGGTGTTAGTCTTTCGCGATACCCATTGCTTTGTAGTCTAACTAGTACGAATGAAAACCTACCGTTGCACAGGGGAGTATGACCAAGTAAACTCATGTGAAGACTTTGAAGGTTACGAAAAGAGTGAATGGCAAATGACCTGATGACATGTATGAACAAAATGATGAGAGGAAAGACAACGTTAAGGGCAGTACGACAGCATGTTGTTTTCTACGAGGCCCATAGGACTTCCCGTAGGCTTCTACGAAGACGTGAGATCCTCCAGGAATATCACAAAGCCCTTTGCTTGGGTGGCAATGGAGCGATGTCAGCTTCCCCGCCCTCCCCAAAATGGCGATCTTTTCTGAGAGCACACATCCGATGTATATGCTAGCTAAAACAAACGAGATCCCAAAGCCGGTCGGATGTCTGTGCGACATTACTCAGTCTGACATATTGGGTACGTGCCTCTTAGCTATGTGTTGACCGGTTCACCGGTCAAGACATTTCTAGCCAATCAGCATCATTTTCGCAACAGACACCTTGCGATTTCCTTTCTCTTTCTTGCATTGACCCGAAATCGGTGTACGTCTCATCGTGTCACCTATCAGATGCAGTGAGCATGCTGCAGATGTCCACATGAGTTGAGGTTGACGCTTGACACGACCTCGCCTCGTGTCGCACAGTCGATGGGCAGCGGAAGCAGGCGCAGGCGCGGGGTCGTAAGGCAACATGGGCATCTTCGTCGGGCCTACATGTTTGGAGGCGCACTGCAGTCTTGATGCCAGTCTACTCAAAGAGACTATCGTCGACGGCACCAGTCAGTTTATAGATGTAAGGGGCCGAATGTGTTGACAGCGTTCACGATCGTAGCTCCCGGTTTACTGACCGGAGCGCTCGAGCTGGCACGTGCACTATGCGGTGGCTTTACCGGTGAGATCCTCGACAACACTAAAACGCCGGTCACATCTCAATCGGAGCTCAAGCCTTTCGCAATCGCAGTTCTTCCCCGAGGCATTACGAGGTAACACGATGGAAGTTCTCGATGCGAAAGGTCTCTCTGAGCGCCTGAGATGGGAAGACAATGAGTACTGGCTGCACCTCGAGGCTGAGACTCCGTTTGAGAAGTATCCCGGTATGTCTGGGAAGATGAGTGTGGGTCGCGCAATCAGCTAACGTCGCGCAGCAAAACAACATGCGCGGAGGGTGCAAGAGAAGTTGGGTGTTGAAGAAGGCCTGATCTACCTACCGGGTCAACCAGCGAGGAACAACGAAGATAGCGATATGCCAGCACCCTTCCGACAACGCCGATATTTCTATTACTTGAGCGGGTGCGTTGATCTGGGAGTAAATGAGGACCGTGCTGATGGTATGAAGATGCAATGAACCTGACTGCCATCTGACTTACGACACGCGACGCGACGAACTGTCCTTGTTCATTCCCCGCATCAAGCCTGAGCGCGTTATCTGGTACGGCCGTGGCTCCACCCTAGCAGAGGCACTCGTGAAATACGATGTCGATCAAGTTTTCTACGCAGATGAGCTTGAGTACGCCGTGCAAGGATGGGCGATCGGTAACCGACAGGCTGGCATCTACGTCCTGCACCCGTCATCGCAATTCCCCGGCTGCGACAATCTGAAGCCCCGTATTGATTCGATAGCCCTCCGATCAGCCATGAACGTATGTCGCATGATCAAGGATGATCACGAGATCAAGCTTATTCGGAAAGCGAACGACATCAGCTCGCAAGCGCACCGAGAAATCCTTGCTAACATCACGAACTTCAAGAACGAGGCACAGGTTGAGGGATTGTTCATGGATGTATGCATATCGCAGCAAGCGAAGCAACAGGCCTACGATCCCATCGCTGCTTCCGGACCGAACGCCGGAACTCTTCACTATGCCGCGAACGATGAAGATCTCGCGGGTCGTCAACTCATGTGTTTAGATGCAGGATGCGAGTATGAGCTCTATGCAAGTGACATTACCCGTACTTTCCCGCTATCTACTTTTTGGCCAAGCAAAGAAGCCGAGAACATCTACAAGCTGGTCCAGCGTATGCAGGAAACATGTATCAAACGCCTAGAGCCCGGCGTAAGATATCTGGATTTGCACGTTATGGCGCATCAGATCGCAATCGACGGATTGCTGCAACTGGGAATTCTTCACCATGGAACGAAAGAAGAAATCTACAAGGCAGGTACAAGTAGAGCATTCTTTCCCCATGGTCTTGGACATCACATAGGCCTTGAAGTGCATGACGTGGGTCAGGCACAACTCATGAGTGTAAGAAGAGGAAAGCCAGTGTACCAGCAGGTAAGTTCAATCAGTCCGAACATTGATCAGTCGCTAACAATCTGACAAGGCACCATCCCTTTACCCACAGGATTTCCATGTCCCGGTATATGATTCTGAGACTTGCCTCGCGCCCAGCGATCCCCAGAGCAGTCATCTCGAAGAAGGCATGGTTGTCACTGTCGAGCCTGGCATCTACTTTTCCGCATACGCTCTACAACATTTCTATCTCCCATCGCCCGTTCACTCCAAGTACATCAATACTGAAGTTTTGAAGCGCTACATGCCCGTGGGCGGTGTACGCATAGAAGACGACATTCTCATCACCTCCTCTGGTTACGAGAACTTGACTACAGCCCCAAAAGGCGACGCAATGCTTGAAGTCATCCGGCACGGAAAGAAAAGTGCTGTGGACGTGCCGAGTTCCGACTTCACTCCACTACGAAGACCGAGCGGTCCCGTTGAGCCAACTCTGCGACGCGCGCCCGGCATTTCTACGCATACACCATCACAACACTTACAGAAGCCACTCGCCAGAGCGGCAACCCTTCCCGCAGACTTCGTTCAGCAACGCAACTCAGACTTCGCGCCTTTTGCAGGCCCCTCGCTCTTCTCGAACTTCTCACGCTCAATGACCACGGAAGAAAAGATCCAGCAGTGGCAGCATAAGCGTAGCCTAGTACCGATCGCGCCCGTCCCCTCGGTCAACGCGAACCAACCGAATCCTGTCTGTGGCGAGATGAATCTAAACTTCCAGCATGTTTACATGAGCAACGCTTCCAGTCCGGCATTCTCATCACAATCGACTCCGCAATTCGACAGTACACCTCCGTGCCAGAATTGCGCAATCCTGGTACAGACGCTGGATCGGCTGCGTCAAAACCTCACATCCTCTATTCGGAGCTCTTCAAAGCCTGAAGTGAAGGCTACTTCCGAAGCCGATCTGAAGAGCAAGAGCACCAAGCGAGTATGTGATGACGACCGAACAATACCACCACGCATTGGCGAGCTGTCTGTCGGCGCTTCGGCTTGCACCGTAAACCTCGATAAGAACCAGAGAATTCCACTTCCTCCACCCCAGCCTAATGCTAGCAGGACAGGAGATACAAGAGCAGCGCAATGGGCTAGACGCTCCGGCGCAGCTCCTTGTGCACTTCCAATTCGCGCCCAAACTCTGGACAGCCAGATTTCACAAGCATACTTTCGGGGCGAGGAGTCCACAGATAAAGTCCATCCTGTCCCGCCACACAATCAAATCCGCACAGCCACTGGAATACCTGGACGATTCAGGCGTCGCACTCATAGGAAACTTCCCGACCCTGCACCGTCTCCGCAAGCCCTAGAACCGGAAGCTACACGGCAGAAGTTAGAGTCTCTGCAACTGAGACTTGACTCGCTGGAAGAGGGTGCTCGCGTGAAGAGACGACAGCAAGACCAAGATGTGCTGCCCGAACGGTTTCTCGCCTCAAGACCGTCAATGCCAGTTTTGACGTCCCGAAATCCATGGCAACAGCACCATCGACCTACCGCCGCGAGAGGCTCTGGCGATAAGACATCAAGTAACCCGGAAGGATTTGGCATCGATAGAAGTCAGCTCGAACGTTTAGAGGAGAGTGAGCGACAGAGGCGCCTAGAGCGCGATGCATTGACCAGAGATACGTTCTTTCTACGATAATGATACAATGGTTAATCTTATTTTACCAGCTGCGGCAAAGCCAAATACGTTATTTTTACCTTCTCGGTTTTGCTCTTACAAACAATATACGTTTTATTACACTTCATTCATCTTACATGGCCTATCAAGTGATTGAGTCGAGCTAGGCGTCCGAAATTGAATCAATATTTGAAGGTGACGGACAAAAAGCTATAGACCAAACATACAGAACGACATAATCGTGTCGCTATTTGCTCTTTATCTAATACATTCAGACCGCGTCAAGTTGGTCGCCATACACATGTATGTCAACAGCGATGTGTGCGGAGATCACATGTAAAGACCTTTGACCTGCGTGCGCTTGATTGGTAGCAAACAAGTTCGGAACACGATAAACCTCGGCTTGACTTGTCGCGAGCGGTTGTTGTCACCACTTCGTAGTGCCGTCTTGCAAGCACCTTCTAGCTGGTGGCGTTGTTAGGTGTCTACGACATCCTTGAACATTTCGTCCCCTTCCCGCCTGGGCAACTCAGGCGCAGCGGCGTAGAAGGGAGCTGCTACGAACAGAATACAGGGCGCAGCAGGTCTTATACTAGTAATTGAAAGTCGCCGGTATCGAGGAAACACGATCATGGAGGAAATGAAAGGTGTAAACGCAAGGCTGTTGACTTTAGAGATAAGCGTTGATGTGGGGCGCAAGTACCAACATGGGGTCACCCCACTCTGGACCTAAACCTCGTCCTTCGAAGATCATCCATGGACGTTTCATCCGGTCCTTCTCGCCCTCATTTCGGGAGTAAGCATTGCGACAGGCTCCAACTATTCAGGGTCACTGCTTTGTAACAAGTGATCGATCTATGGGTGTTGACGGTAATTGAGGTCAGCGTCGCCCAAGTGAAAAGGTATAACCAGAAGCAATATGGATCATCTGCAGCTATATGCAGACAAATCGGCCCCGATAGGCAGGTGTTTTTAGTTGCAGGAACACAAACACATCATTGGCTTATTGCATCCCTGATGCCATCTCGGCGCATACGCAACTCTTGGACCGTTGCAGCGGTATCTACCTGTGCACAACATACTTCTGTATCGCAATGTACAAGTACCCCCAAAGCCCGACATTCTCGCGCATATCCTGCATCCGCCTCCGTGGTTTAGTTCCGTGAACAACAGCATCACTATGAGGGTCACCTTCGCATTGGCACCATGCCTGGTTTCCTTCGCAGCATGTGCATGCGTGCCTGACTTCGCCGACAAGATACTGTCTGACCCCCTGACACTACAACACCCGGCAGTAATTGCAGCATTTGAACAAGTACAGCGCAACCTCTCCGCTTTATACATCAATACCACGCGCGATGGGCTCAGCTTCGCTGTTGTACGTCCAGGTCCGATCCCTTGAAAAGGCTCATTACTAACAATCACAAGGTCCATGCGTCAAGCTCAGAACCAGCATATGTGTTCAACAACGGAACATTGAAGTTCAACGAGACTAATGTGGGATCGACCGAGGCAAACGTGGTGACGAGCGACTCGATCTTCCGCCTGATGTCTTGTTCAAAAAACGTCGCGATGGCCTCTGCTCTGGTCATCGAAAACCAGCTCAGACAAAAGTCCTCATCATCGTCATCCCTGCTGACTATCGATACGCCCGTCCGCCAACTGCTTCCTTCTTTTGGCCTGCCTGAGAGAGACTGGAACGATGGCGGCAGCGAGATCACACTGCGTATGCTTGCCAGCCACACAGCGGGTATACCACGAGAAAGCTACAGTACTGGCTTCAACATGATCCTTAGTACCGGAAAAGCAGATTCGCCGACTATTGGAGCCGCATGGGCGGGTGAGACTGCCCAGGATGTGATTGATGGGATAGCGATGAAGAACCTGATGTTTGCGCCAGGGCAGAGGGCAGCTTGTAAGCGACTTCCTCCTGCTAACGAGACGCGTACTGACACGAATAGATTCGAATGCAGGCTTGGGTATTCTAGGTGGTGAGTGAATATAGCATGCGACTAACGAGAACATGGACTAATCGACCGCTAGCTGCTGTAGCGACATACTACAACAACATCACTTCCTCGTCTCTCAGCTGGTCTGAGCTGACGTCGCAGGAACTTCTTCAGCGATTGAACATGACCCATAGCTTCTTTGGCACTGTGCCGCAGGATCTTATCCCAGACATAACCGTACCGGGCGGTGACAGTTGGGTCGATTTGATCGTAGGCGAAGGCTACGACCCAGCGGCTGGCATGTGGGGCTCTGCAAACGATCTCGCCCAGTATATGCATGGCTTGTGGCTCACGCCCGAGCCTACGCTCATTACGCCCTTCCAGCGTCGTCAGGTCATGAAGCCAAGTGTCATACTTGCAGACGGCAAGCAGCAGAGCGGCCCAGGCTGGGAGATTGAGATCTTGAACTTACCGACGAGTGAGAATGCCAGTCTGGCGGAAGACAGTATGAAGACATATAGCATCTTTGGCAAGTCCGGCGATGGAGGAGGCTGGCATAGCTGGATTGACGCCATACCAAATCTCGGGTACGGCATAATCGTGCTCGTGCAAGGATCTGGCCTGGCCGACTACGCAGGTATCTCGACGAGTACTGTCAGAGATACAGTACATGCTATTCTTGCGCCTGCTTTCGCAGAAGCATTGAGTACAAGAACAAAGGAACGATTTGCAGGGTTCTACAGCGCTGGTGAAGACACTGGACTCATTGCTGATGAAGTCGCCACCACGCTCTCGAACTCCTCAACGTACGCCAACTTGGAGATCCAAGACCAGATCTTGTACATTCGCTCGCTCACGGTGAACGGTTCATCCGCGCTCGAAGCAATTGATCGCCTGTCCTGGACCGCAGATGCCCAGCCACGCTACTTCTCTACACCGGAAGGGGTTGTCTTGGAGCCGGCGGAGGGCGTAGGCGAGACAGACGAGTTTGGACCTGGAGCGCAGGTTTGGAGGATGATCTTTCCAGGATTGGCATCGTGCGATTGGTTCGACTTCGATGGCTATCATGACAGCAATGGATGGCCTGTGAGCAAGGTTGTCCTAATTGAGAATGAGGAAGGGGTCGAGCTGCACTACCCACCATTCGACATTACTGTGAGTCGAATGAAGATACACAAATAAGACTTCTCATCAGATTTCTGTACAGGTGTCTTACCGTGAGTCGGTGCTATTGACACAAGGCTCCGCTCCCGTATTAGTCAGCCGTCCTCGGCATTGCGCATCTTGTCACGCGCGGAGTTCCCCTATCAACACATGACTCTCCCTCCGGGTCGACAACCTTCGCTACCCAAGTACAACACCAACCATCTCTTGAAGTAGACAATCTCATCGCCAGCTCGAATGCGACATCAAAACTACACGCCTGGCTACCGACTGCATCGATCCAGCTGCCCGGGGTGATTCTCGGGTAAACATGCACGCTGCTCCTGCACAAGCTCGCGCTATCATCGATGCCTTCCACAACAACATAGCTGAAACCGAAAGGCAACAGCGTGAGCTGCAGATCCAAGAGAGTGATCAGCACTTCCACGACATGTACAGTCCATGCAACCCATCATCGACGTTCCATGACCTACAGTGTGGCCACAGGATCCAAACAGAGTATACCGCAAGCTGTGGTGTGACCTGTGCGCGACCGATGCAAGGCCAGCCTTTCGTCTGCCCGGCTTGCCTGATCGATGTAGTACGTGCGGAAGTAGCTCTCGACAGTCTCACTCTTGGCTCCGGTGATGACGCCGCAATGGACAGCACCGGACTAGTCGAAGAGGACAGGATACAACACTTCGCCAACAAGTACGTCGCCGCAATGCTGAAGAAGGGCTATCGCGCATGTAAGGCAGTGCTCAAGATTGATGAACCTCGCATGCAGTTCTTCGATCAATTCATGCGACAGGACGGGTTTGGAGGCGTGGAGGATGAGCCTGCAGACGCAATGATTACGAAGCCACGGAAGCGTCCTGGTGCGGGTGGTGGCCGTAGACAGCCTGCCAAGCTGCATGCAATACATCGAAAGAAGCCTGGGACGTGGGATTATCGTGATCCGACTGGAGGCGAACCAGTTCTGGCAAAAGCTGCGCGCGAAGATCCAGGCGATTACAATAACGAGGATATGGAAGGCGGTAAGGGGATGACAGACGATGCTGTGGAGGTGGCGCATTCGGGACAATCCGCTGATGCATGTGTCGATCTTGTTCCGCAGTCAGAAGCAGCCGAGGCTGTACTAAAGGCGATGGAAGCATTTGCTAGGCTTTCCACGTGGTGAGTGAGCACGGTAGATCTTCTAGTACCTAGAAACGTAGCGTTAAGAGATCTTCAATTGTATTTCGAATAGTCCCTGAGCTCGGACAAGAGGTCATCTCGGAGTAGACGTTGCCGGCTGATAACGAAAACCGTCGCTCAAAGCCCGATCTCGATAGAGGAATTCGACAGAGGCATCCCGATAGCGGAAGCCGAAGTTTGCCTGGAATATTAAAAACTCTGCCTGAGATGTGAACCAAACAGGGGTCAAAGGGATGCGGGGAGGACGTGTTTGACTGGAGAGTGTAGCTTTCTTGCTGGGGTCTGTGCGCTGCTGATGATGTCAGCACCTGGGCATTCTTCGATAGATTCCTCAGACTCAATCTCCAGCACCTACCATGTTCATTCATCATCAGCACGCACGTTTATCCATATTCCCGAGCCTTGCAGCGGTTATTGACACTTTACAAACTTCTATCGCCGACTTTGCGCGTACAACGTCTCGTCACGAACGCCTCAGTCGCGTGGCTGTCGATCGCGAAATTGAGTTTTGACATGGTAAGTCCCGCAGCGAGCGCAACCCTATTCGCAGAATGCCAAAATTCCCGGTTAGCATTTGTAAAACGACAAGCATCCGTTGGTCTTGGTAGGGCCTTTTACGCGTTTAGCGGTACTCAAGTCGTTATTGAGACGTCCGTTAGCCTTAGCCTAGGTCCGCCTCTTACTCGCGACGGGAATCGTTCGTAGGGCGACTGCACATGTTCGACACCTCAATGCTAATCTGGAACTGCGGTTGCAAATCCTCGGTAGTTGTGACAAGCTCACCTAATGCAGTCGCACACTATGGCGTCTTGTCGTTGAAGCTTTCCATGATTGCGCACCGCTCTATGATCGCCATGGATCTTGCCTCGAGGTTGAGTTCAGAACTAGCTTTCCTTGACATGCATCACCATGATGATGTAAGGCAGGTATGCGCACGATTATACATGGATTCTTGGACATCGACCTCTCAACACATTTGAATTCTTCTCGTTTTCGACGAAAATTCATGACCCAGGGTCATTGATCACAACCCACCACCAGCCGTTTTCCTGTGGGGACGTCGCAGATCTGCAGGCACACGGGTAGAATTGATGATTCTAGCTCGACTACTAGTAAGTGGTATCGGCAATCCTACCCCAAGTGTCGCTTCGCACCTGGGCAAGCTCAAGCTCCATACGCTCGCGTGGATCATTTACCGCTACAGCGGGTCGCGCGATCTTCAAACACCTGCAGAAGCAACGCCAACAAACGTCCTGTTACACATGCCACGTGTGCGATCAAACCTCCATGCCTCATGGTGATCAACGATCAGCGTCCCACGATGCAAGGCGTTTACAGGGTCAGTATAGCCTTCAGCTGCGTTCACTGTTACGCGCCCCCGGGTTTCTACACAACGCCACGCTTACCAGGGCAATGCGCAAAACTACAGCGAATTGTTCATGTCGCGCAGCTGACGGCACATGACTCCGCCTTGTACCCGCGAGGTTCACCGCAACTTCCTTGGAAGCTCTCACGGAAAGAGCCTAATAATGGATGCAGTCGGCGAAATAGTCCATATACGCCATGCAAGACTAGGGGACCCGTACTGTGGCGTAGATCACTCCACAGTGTTTGAGGTGCGGGAAGATATGGACCCCGCTAACTACTAGCGGAGTCATTGGTCTTGGACCCCCGACTCTTGTGTGTATAGATCTGGCTCATATCCCAGGCGTCGTTTCTGTTTGCGATGGTCAGTTCGTGTCACATTCACCCCGACAGCTAGGCCTGCTGCTACTACGCCGGTATTTCCTATCATGGACGGAAACACTCTGGGATCCTATGGCGGCAGCCTCGTCGCTCGTGCAGGCGGTTTACATCCTCCACCAGAAGTCCTTCTCAGCTGGCCAAAACCGAATTATGTCGACCCGGAGGAACGAGGTTGGGGACCCCCAATACTGCTCATGGTCGTCTTGGGCATCACCTTCCTGGTATACTGTGCGCGGATGTGGGCAAGGCTGGTCATATCGAAGAACTTTGGGCTGGATGACATACTTGTCAGCATGGCAATGCTGCCGCTATTCGGTCTGACCATATCAAGCGTACTTGGTATGTATCGCTTCCTTTCGAAGTGGTCTTTGCTAACAAACGCAGGTATTCGTATCTATGGCTTCCAATGGCACGTCTGGGACCAGACCGAAGAAACTCTAGTAACGACAAGAGAGATCGCTTTTGCAATCGAACTTAACTACATGTTAACCTCGACGCTGATCAAAGTCTCGATCCTTTGCTTCTACCGCCGAATCGGTGATCGTCTGACGAATCAGTTTATCTACTGTAAGTATCTCGCCAAACCCAGCCTGGTCCACGCAGAAGCTAACGTTGCTCCACAGGGGTCTACGGCACCATCGCCTTCTGCATCATCTACGGAATTGCCTTCACTATTGCCATTGTCTTCACATGTACACCGGTTATAGGATTCTTCCGCCTCTTCGACATATCCTGGAGACTGCAGAATGAACTGACGTGTCGCAACGAGGGGGCCCTTATTGTCGCATGCGCGGTGATTTCACTGTTCCAGGACTTCATCATCTGCCTGCTACCAGTACTTTTGATTTGGAACCTCCAGATCAGCAAACGCCAAAAGATCGGCCTGTGTGCCATTTTTGGCGTGGGCCTGATAACATGCATATGCGGTATGATGCGAACGTTCTATGCCGCAAAGCTATACTACTGTATGGATCTATCTTCTTGAATCGTCATCTAGCAAAACTAATTCTCTGGTCTAGTCACCTACGACATTACTTGGGCAGCGTATTCTGGCTGGATCTGGACGACACTCGAAGCCCAGTTAGCCGTAATGTGCGCCTCGGCACCCTCGCTCAAAGTCTTTCTCGGTCGCTACTTCAGCATGTACACCTCGCGCGCCGGCTACTCTCAGACTGGAATCCCCGGTCAAGCGTCTGGTCCGTCTTCAAATACACTATCGCAAGGCTTCACCGGGAAAGCATCCCAGCACTCGACACAGCGATCGCAGTGCACTGCTGGATCGATTCGCGGTGATGTTCCGTTGGAAGGCATTCACATAACTAACAAGTTGGATGTCAAGGTTGAAGAGCGCGATTATTACGACCATGCGAGCCTCCACAGCACGAAGGAGCTTACTGCGCTACCCGTGTCATCGCAGCCTGGCTGGCGGGATGGCTGCAAAACGGTTTGCGCGGCACTCCGACCAGGCAGCAGAGGCACATCAGCAACTCGTGGACGGAGTCGCGAGGGCGATATCGAAGCCGGTCGCGCTTACTGAGTCGATTTTTTGCCGTTCGTCTTTCCGTCTCTGAGCCGTACCATCGTTTCGTCGACTTTTTGGTTTTCTAGACCTATATACCTTTCCCTTTGTTCTTATTTCAACGGCTCAAGACATTATCTGAGCATGCTACGACATCATAGTCGCTTCTAATTTGAGAAGCGCACATATTCATGGCACGATGGCCATTGAAGCCTCGTTGCATACTTCCGTCATGAGTTACTCATGACATATACCCATTTTTTTCATTGTTCCTACGGGCGACATCTTGGATTACCGGTAGAAGCACGAAGAGTACGGATCGAATTACATTAGAGCCTCCTAATATTAGACCCTCTTTATCCACTTATCTAGATGCATCTCTTGACACATCAATCGTGATATATCAAAATCTCAATCATTCCGCCTACTGAAGTAAAGACTTCGCAGCAGCCTCAACCTCCTCCTTATTTCCACAGATCAACCCACCCCTCTCGTCCGTATCCTCAATCGCTGTCTCAAGCACCCTCTTCCCTGTCGCAGAATCCAACGCCGCACCTCCAGCGCACTCCAGAATCAGCGCGATAGGCGCTAGTTCATAAAGTCGTCTAAGCTTGGCTTTGCTCTGCTCTGTGACCGGAGAAATGTAAACACCATGGCCCTTGACCAGCGCATGTACAACATCCGGAACGAGGCCGCCGCTGTATCGCAGCGTGTACTTTTGCATAATGAAACGGTTGACCAGGTTCAGGTACCTCTGGTCCTCGGCCGCTGCGCGCATGTTGGCCGGGGCGAAGTATCGCGTCTTTACTTCAGCGGCTTCCGTCAACTGCACGTCTGGGCGGATGACTTGCATGGTGCCGTCATCTGCGTATCCGACCTCGAAACATGATCCCTTGGTACCTGGTAAACGAAGGGCGACAATGGCGGTAGTACGCGGGCCCAGTACGCCCAGTATCGAGGCGATTTGCTTTGCATCGGGCGATTGATGTAAAGCAGAGGCCCCTTCCCAGACCCCGATTATCGTGCCTACACTCCAGTTTGGTGCGATAATGGAGGAGCCATCTAGCGGATCGAAGGCGAGTGTGTAGACTTCTTTGCCTGAATCTTCGCTGCTGGTAGATTTCGATGATTTTTCAACGGGGTCTTCTTCGCTGGAGGCTGTTACGATTGCTGGGCATGAATCGATGGTTTTGCGGATCGCTTCTTCGGCCAGCACGTCCACGTTCAGTTGGTCGTCGCCGAAGGCATTGGCGGTTCCGACTTGGGTTACCGATGGGGAGGTGCGCAGGTGGCCGGCTATTGTGTGGATTGAGCTGAGAAGCTTTGGGAGGACTGCATCGCGCAGTTGAGGATGTGAAGAGGTGATGAGGGAGTTGAGATGGGTTGGGACGTCCACGGGTTGCGACATTTTGGGAGGTTTATGTTTGGTTGGGTTTGATTGAGAAAGAAGGACTGTTACGATGCAAAGTCTACATAGGATGAAGAAATTCTGCGTCTACTAGTGTTCATCGGAGTGTGACGTCGTGGTGTGGAGTTTTGGAAGCTTCGTCCGTCTAGCAGCTCCACAGGCATCCACTGAGATCATCATCGTCTCTCGGCCCTATCCGCGTCTCCCCCAACACCGCGACGCGTCACGCGTCGATAGCTACTTTGATGTTGGAGATGCTTTCTTTTGCTCGTTCGAGGTGGGGTTACGAGCGGGGTAGCTCGGGAAGCTTCCAAGGTTAGCTGTCATCGCGGCCAGCTTCGGAAGCTCATAAGCCATCTCTTTCCTTCATTCTCTCGCGTGTTGCTCATTCCATCATTCACAAGCGCTCGTTTCTTTCCTCTCATCCTATCCATAATGCCCCAAACACTCAAAATCGCATCCGCGCAATCCCGCACGCTTTCCACAACCGCCGAGACCCTCGCCGCTCTCGAAGCGACAACGAAACGCGCCGCATCCCAAGGCATCGATGTCCTCCTATTTCCCGAAGCATACCTGGGTGGATATCCTCGTACTTGCGCTTTTGGCGCTGCGGTTGGCGGTCGCGCACCCGAAGGTCGCGAGCAGTTCCTGCACTATTTCCACGATGCTGTCGATATGGGCGACACACCGAGCGGCGCTGGGCAAGATTGGCTAGACCGGAAGCTCGAGTTACCGAGAGGGAAGGACTATAGGGGTGATGGGACACGAGAGGAGCTAGAGAGGATAGCAAGAGAGACGGGGGTCTTTGTTGTTACGGGGATTGTGGAGAAGTCTGGTGGCACACTATACTGCGGAGTGGTGTTCGTCGATCCAAAGATGGGCGTCTTGGGGAAGAGGAGGAAAGTCATGCCTACGGGTAGCGAAAGGCTGATTTGGGGCATGGGAAGTGCGAGCACACTAAGGGCGGTGACAACGGAAATCAGGGGTGTCAAGCTGTGTATGGGGTCGGCGATTTGCTGGGAGAACTACATGCCGTTGCTGAGGCAGAGCTTGTACAGCCAGAACGTCAATCTGTGGTTTGCGCCGACAGCAGATGCGCGTGATGCTTGGACGTCGCTGATGCGCACGGTAGGCTGCGAAGGGCGATGCTTCGTGGTTAGCGCAAACCAATGCGTCAAGAAGAAACACCTCCCAGAATGGATCACCGGCAAAGCACAATCGCAGAGCAATGGAAGCAGAAGCGGCGTCGGCAGAAGCCTCTCGCAGCAGAGTAATGGAGTCGCTGGCAGACGACGAAGCACCATCACGAAAACGTCGGAGGGTCACGAAATTTGCATACCAATACCAGAGGGACAGGCGACTGAAGGCGATTCGTCGGCGATTGATTCTTCTTCCACTACTGAAGATACACTTGGCCCCAAGCAACAACCCTTCTCGCAGCCTCAGTCAGCGGACGGCGAGGAATATGTATCGCGTGGCGGCTCTATGATAGTATCACCCTTGGGCGAGGTGCTTGCTGGACCAATATGGGAGCAAGAAGATGAGTTATTGGTCGCAGACGTCGATTTTGACGATTGTGAGCGTGGCAGACTCGATTTCGACTCTGGGGGAAGTTATTCGCGGATGGACAGCTTCAGGCTCAGCGTTGAGGGCCTTGATCTAAATCCTCCGCCGATGTAAACTTCTCAAGCCTCAGTATTAGGTCTCTTATAAAGCTGAAAGCTTCAAGCACCTTTCTAGCCTCACTATGGGCGAAACAAGACAGGGAATTGATGTGACATCGTAACACAGTTGGCTTGTCAGAACCATGTTTGGCTGACTTGTTCGTTCAAAACTTCAGGCAAACCAGATACGTAGGCGCCCATGTCTATCTGACTGCCTCTTGTGGGCTAGGCCATGATTGGTAGAGCCGGTGGGCCTGAGGCTGCGAGCTACCCCTCATGCTTGGTTGACGGCCAAACGTTCCCAGCTGTCCACTCCACTACGAGAGACACGCTGGATATCCACAGTATATCGAGAGCCTCTCAGATTACCTTCGCATACTATTATCTCCCTTCTCGTCAACTTCCAGGCAATGACAACGCGCAAGAACCTCATTATCGACACCGACTTGCACAGCGATGTTGAGTACGCATAGCCCTGTTCTCACATTACAAGAAGCTTACTAGTGTACTAGTGATGCGGGCGCATTGCTGCTAGGCGCAACTCTCCCCAACGTCAACCTTCTTGGTGTCAACGTCAACCATCCCTGTTCATATTCTGCCCTCGCAGCGTCTGCTATCGTGGCACATTATGGACATCCGAAGACACCCATTGGTATTCGTCGTCCAATGAACGATGTGAGGTTCTTTGATGCCTGGGACTACAAGCGCGGCGAGTACACGAGTAAAGTGGCCTACCACTGGTCCGGAGGCACTCTACCATGGGGAAAGGCAGAGAAAGCCTGGGATCCAGTTGTCTTGTACAGAAAGCTGCTCTCTGAATCAGAAGACGGAAGCGTGACGATTGCTTCCATCGGCTTCCTCGATAATGTGCGTTTTCAGAATGCGGCTGTTACTCATTCACAATTGGTCGCTAAAGTCTCTAGCTGTCTGGACTTCTCGATTCCAAACCCGATGAGTACTCTCAGCTTGACGGTCGCGAGCTTGCCAGGACTAAAGTGGCAGAGCTCGTCGTCATGGGTGGCAAGTATCCGAAAGGTCGTAGCTGGAACTTCTGGGGCTCCAAGCCTGCCCTTGCCGCCCATGTGTTAGACACATGGGTCGGTCCAATAACGTTTGTAGGCACTACTGTCGGCAGAGATGTACTGGTAGGCGGACCGCTCATAGCGAGTGATCTGGAGGACGACCCAGTCCGAATGGCTTACATCTACTATGGTTTCGGGAAGCCGCTACCTAGTTGGGATCCACTTGTAAGTGTCCCTTTACGAATTGCTTGCGAGGCATACGCTGACTCCTTGCGCCCATGTGTAGACTATCATGTATGCTGCGAACGGCCTTGGAGACATGTTCGACATTGCAGAAGACCGTGGCTACAACAAGATCAACCCTGAAGACGGTATGAACGAATGGATAAATGATGGAGTATCGAGGGGGCGGCGGACTCTGAAACTGAAGGTCAGCAATGAAACTGCTGCGGCTGAGCTGGACCGTCTGTTTTTGGATGCTGCGCGAAGATACTCTAAGCACGGAGGCAACGCCTAGAATATCAGAATGCTATCATGAGTCCGAATCGATGTCAGATATGTACCATCACCAGACGTACCTCATCCATGAGCGACTAGCAAGTGAGTACATTTGAGTCGGGTTTCGGGTATCCGAACTTGCTCAACGCGATCCCTGGTCGCTCGTTGATCAGTTGGAAGTTGTTCAAAAGTCCGTTGCTATTGCCTGTCATTGCTACATCTCCACAAACTTACCTAGGTAAATGCACGACGGCACAAGGTGCAGTACATGTGTACATGTCAAGCCCAGATGGTGCTAGCGGAAGACCCACGCGTGCTGCGTGACCAACAGCGATGACGTTGGCTGCAGGGTCCATGCTTCGCCCCAGCCCCAGCCTCAGCAAGATCCAACCGCGGCCGCTATCTAGACGCCAGCCTCGACCACTACCAGAGCTCTCCATTCTCCACAGCAACCCCAACCATCCTTCCCCAACTTCGAATCCACATCGAAGTTGTTCCCGTCGTGTTTATTGCGCGACAACAACACCACCACAGCTCGTCTTTTGTACCGCAGCTGTCTTCACCGCCGCCATGCAGCTCACTACCCTCTTCCTCGCCGCGCTGAGCGCCGTCTCTGTCACCGCATCGCCCTCATGGATGGGTGGCGACCAGGTCACGATTAAGGAGGAGTACAAGGTCCCAGGCGACAACCCTCTGTACTTCTGCGGCGACCCAGCCGACGACCTTCTGAAGATTGAGAAGGTCGACTTGAGCCCCAACCCACCCAAGCCGTACGTGTTCCTCGTTGAAGTATTGTGTAGCTGCGCAATCGCGCACGTGAAAGCTTCGCGAATCTCAAGAGTGTAAAGATGGAAGCTAACTTGTACACAGTGGCGAGAAGCTCAGCATCAAGGCCACAGGCGATTTCAAGGAGGAGGTCGGTGAGGGTTTCAAGATGCACCTGCAAGTCAAGTACGGCCTCATCACACTCATCAACCAGAACGCGGATGGTTGCGAAACGATAAAGAAGGGAGACCTCGAGTGCCCGCTCGAGAAGGGCGAGATGAGCTTGACCAAGGACGTTGATCTGCCCAGGGAGATTCCTCCGGTGCGTTTCAAGCTGCGACGGACATAGAAGAGTACTAACAGCACGACAGGGCACATACACCGTCCTCGCCGATGTCTTCACCGCAGAGGGCGACAAGATTACTTGCCTCACCGCCAAGATCGCTTTCCACCGGTAAATTGCCTCACTTCGTAACGACTCTACAACACGCGATGAGCAACGAGGATGTCTGATATTCAATGATGCAGGGGAAACGCGGAGGAAAGTAATGTAGGCAGTGGCAGCAAGATCAAGATAGGACAGCCTAGGGTTCAGATGAGTGGACCTTTGGCTGGTCTGGTACAGGAGCGTTTAAGGCGGAGGAATGAGCTGTAAGCCATCTTTGGCGGATTTCTCTTTGTTTTGACTCGCGATATCAGTATGTCTCGACTGTAAGCTTTGGTTTCAATGCTTCCCAACCAAGGGTTCCAGTAAGATCCACACATTGAACTTAAACTCGCATTGGTATTACGAGGTACCGGCAGTGTACCAATTCGTATGTTGGTCGATGAGCTGGTCCATTGCCGGTACCTCGCAATGACAGTGCCAGCTTAAGATTGATGTGTGGCCGGTGAATCGAGGATATAATGACGAATTAATGTACATACGAAGGACACGCATCGACTTCATAACACTTTCCATACTACGACTTGTATCTGTAGTGGTGGATATCATATTCATTGACGTTGTAGCTTGTATGCGCAGATAACTGCCGGCGGCACATGTCTAGTACCCATCCACGAGTAGTGTATGCGACATATTCGGTGCTCTCATCTTCCGCCAGTCTCCTAAATCCAAAATCTACTCTCCGAATAACCTCCTCACCCTCTTCAACACACTGTCCTTCTCGGGGTCGTACGGGTGGTCTTTCGATGGGATCTCGAGGAGGGAGGGAAAGGCGGCGGTGTATGTCTCGACTCGGTGTCGTATCTTCTCGGCGATCTATGGGTGGTTAGACATGTCTCAGTCTACAAGTCCGCAGAAGCTCTGGCATCCTTCTAGATCCCAACGCCACATCCGGGGCGCATAAGACGTACGTGCTGGTTGATGAGCAGAATCGCGATGTCCTTGCGCTCGGTGGTGAAGCGGTCGAATGCAGCTTCGATGGTCGCGGTCTCGGTCTTTGCGTCTACAACGAGGAAGTTCTTTTGGCTGTCCGGCGGCTGAGTGACATGCTACGATATTCGTCAGTCTCCTGTCTACATCGCGCGTCGCAGTAGGGCATAGCTTACGCCTACGCCTGCAAGCAGCATGCCCGTGCAAGTGTCCTGCGACCAGTTAGCGCCTTTGACCCGCCGGATGAGGAAGCCGCGAGATGCACACCTCATCACCTATTACAGCGAGGAACTGCCTGTCCTTGTACTGTGCCGCGGGTGCTGCCATAGTGGGATTGTAGTGAGGCAGCTGTCGTGAGGTCGGAGCTTGGCTGCACTCAAGCTGGAGCTCCCGCGCGCCGTCGTCATGGGCGGGACCAGGGCCTAGTCCGCGTTAGGCCAACTGTTTGTACTGTCGCTTCTTTCACCCTTCGCGCTTTCTTCATTGTCGCCGCACCACCATGACTTGAGCCTTGCTGCTACGCCTCTTCTTCCCACCTCTCTTCTACAACCCGGGACTCGCCCCTAGCACTTATAATCGTAATACCACCGCGCCATGCCTCCTCTCGTGCGCCGCGCACCGCTCTCGGAACGCATCAAAGCCTACTTCGACCTCTCCGACTGGCTCATCTGGATCTCGGAGGAACTCAACAGCTCAGACTGGGAAGACTTCGCATCTGCATATGCGCTTTACATCGGCTTCGGCGCAAACCTCCTCTTCGTACTCGCCCAGGCCAACAGCGGCGCATCCACGGCTTCGGACGACGATGGCGTCTTCAACGAGGTGCAGGGTCCCGGATGGATAAAGTGGATCATGGGCTTGCTAGTCCTGGTCCTGGGTGCAGCCAGCTTTGGCAACGCATTTATGGTCTGGGGTAAGAGGAGGTACTACCGTCTCTTCGAGCAGAGTGTGGATGTGGCGCCACAGACACCCAGCGCAAAGCGCGTCCGAGTCGACTCATCGCCTGCCGCAGCGAGTCCGATGCAGTTTGTGAGAAGCTTGGTACAGAACAACGCGGCGAGCAGAGCGCATCCTGTCGAGGGTAGGGACGTCTGGGAAGTTGCCGTTTGGGACCCAAACCCTCTATGCCTGGAGCTGTTCTGCCTGTTCAGCCCGTTGCATGTGGTGCTCTACTACTTCAACCTCCCGGTTGCTCCCTTGGATCCCAGACCGAGCGTCAGGGTCACCACGACGATTTTCATCGGAGCCGCGCTCTCGCTCCATCTTTGGTGGCTTAGGAGCTCCTTTATGCAGCAGGCCAAGGACAACTCTCTCATCAGTCGTCAGGTGCTTCACGAGTACGACAGCAAATTCGTCCACCCTTCACTACAGAAGCCATGCCGCGACGTCGGAATCCAGACCATCTCGACAAACCGAACCCGAGACTCGAGCGTTGGTGTCAAGGGCAGTAGCCACGGTCTTGCGAGCTCAATCGTCACATACACACCAACCACTATCGTGAACCGCAAAACCTTCCGTACGAACCCGAACGTAAGCTACGCCTCGCAGTACGACCCTGATAACATGGAATCACCATCTGTCACGCGCTCCTCGAGACGACGATCCTCAGTCCACCAAGACCGTAGCACCTCACAATACACAACCACCTCCACAGCTACAGACGCCGACTTTTCCTCTCCAATCCGACCCTCGCAAACGCCCAATCCCTTCCGTCAAGCACCCACCATCCCCCGAACCAACACCAAGCCTACTGACGGCGGATACCTGGGGGTCAACACTCATGCCGCGTCTCCCCTACGGAAGTCCGCAAGTGCAAACTTTTCAAGAGAGGGCGAGAGAAGTGCGAGCCGTGGCAGAGATAGCCTCGGCGGTGCTTTCGAGCGCAGGGCTAGTCCAAGCAAGCGGGACGTCAGCCCTCTGAAGAGGATCAGTCTCGGCAATTTGGGCGCTGCGAGAGAGAGCGGTGAGAAGACACTGGGTCAGTCGGCGAGCTTGGGCAGAAGCAACCCGTATGGAAGCCTTGGTGTCGGACGAAGGGAAAGTGGAAGGTACTAAAGAAGTACGACTCAGCAGGAATGCACACGAGACAAGGAGGTCGGGATGAAGAATGGCGTGTACGATGGTGAGATGTGAGTTCGTTCAGTTCATGTATATTCTACTATCTACAATACCCGAGAGGAGCGACCAACATGGCGCTACTCCATTACAGAATCTCATTAATCACATAGCTCAATGTGTACTTTCTTTTGAACACTCATCGATCAACATGGGAGCATCGTCATATGTTTTTGAAAGTAGGCACTCGAATATGCATGTCACGTTTCGGCTTGGCCAGTCCATCTATATAAAGGTCAACCCACTTCTCACCTACGTTCCTCCTATATTATTTCGGGTTCCCTTACCCGTTTCGAAAACAAGCATTGGACGTGAGTATGTCTGTTTTCTGAGTTTTCAAAAGGTACCATACAAACACCTATGACGTCGACGTCCGATGCCCTTTATTTATTCAAAGTATGAACAGTCTGTGGACATGTATTATCAAAAGATCGTACCGCCGAAGATTCCACAAACCCGTTCGATGTTTCATACCCATTGATATGGGCCCTCAACATGCATCTCCGAGATGACGCTCAGCATATTTAAACGTCGACAGCAACAGGAAAGCCTCGCCTCTATTGTTCATGCTCCCTGAGTCTTGTCCAAAATTTCAAGATATCATGGCTATGTCCGCTTCCTGCCTTTTCACAAAAAGAAGCGTACACAGCAAGCATGTGCGGCTGATTCGACTGCTGTGTTCGTCTACGATTATCAAAAAGCCAAGGACAAGATCTGGATGTGAGGCCGTCGCCGAGAAAACTACTACCAGTACTTAAATGTTCTCTGCTGCCAACTGGACTTCTTGTCATTTAAACTTCTGCTTTGCTTAACAGAATAAATACTCCAGCTCTATGCGCTGAGGTCCCCTTTCCTCGTCAGAACATTTTCTACTGCTGTGGACCAAAAGAAGACCAATATCAAGACATGGCGTGTGCTTTCTCCAAAGTTGACAGGTGGCTTCTTCATGGAGCACGTTTCCAAAAGTCCAATTACTGCAAAACATCAAGAATCACGGAGAATGCGTTGCGACCTCGTCATTAAGCAAAAGAAAAAACGGCTTTCGCACAGTGTGTTGCCGTTAACTTCAAAACTCTCAGAACACATTTCATGTACAGCAAGCATCCCGGGTTTGCAACGGTTTTACTGTTGAGCTAGAAGCCTGTCTTGCGACCGGGGCATATAAAAGACTCCCGTATGCTCTCTCGAAGTCTTCTTCTTCATTAACACTGATTCCGATTTTACCAAAAAGCGCAAGGCTACACGCCTTGTGTCTACTGCGTACTCCAAACAGTTATCTCGACAATTTATGGAGATGTTTCCCTTTTTCCAAAAGCGTACTAGGGTACAACGTATGTTGAAAGAAAGTGATCGCTCTGGTTTAGGTGCTGCGAAGAGATTCTCATGCACCGGATTTCTAGATCAAAATCTTAACCACGACCCAGACATGTCTTTCCCGGGCTGTAAGCCATAAATACCCGTGTACCTGGCTGTGTGGTTAGATGTTCAGAGGTCTCACATCATCGTGACAGCCAGTGTTCTACATTGAAAAGGCACACGCCGTCGCACATGGTGTGTCCATACCGAGGTGTTCACAAAACCATGATTGCTTCTTCTGCGGTACGTGTACCCGATGAATTCTGCTTCCAGAAAATTTACTTCAAATCATGATGGTGTCGAGCTATGTTTCGTTCTCCCGCCGCCTGATCAAAAGACGACAAGGCCACCATCATGACTGCGCGGTCGCAATCACAAACAGTTTATTCTACACCGCCAGCTATCTATCCTCTTTCTCTCCATACTCTGACACATGTGCCAAAACATGTCTAAAGATAGGCATAAAAAGCAATGTGCGACAGCGAAGCTTGTATTGTTCTCAGCCCTACAAGCATCATCCCGCCCAACGGGCACTTCTTTTGTTCTTCCCACACCGTTTTGTCTAAAAGGCTTGAGGGGATCCGGCACCTGGCACAATATCATTGGGGTTCTACGTCATAGGACGATGTTGGGAAAGTCCACGCGGCCTCGCATGCGTTGGTCTCGTATAGATTGTATTTTCGGGTGCCAGGAAAAAGGATACATGGTGTTGACAAAATCTTGATCGATGATGTCGGCTGATGCGAGAATGATGTCACAGGCACGTTGCAATGAATGTGAGCGTAATGTTTGAAGTTATTGAATGCATTTCGTAGCTAATGGATATATACAAAAAAGGCGTATCAAAACATGGTTTTGCAAGAGGCATGAAACCTCTGACCACTTGGTATATCATCGTCGTTCACAATCATCCAACTCTTCGCTGAAGAGCCATATCCATCCATTGTCGTGTTTCAGAAAGCACAAATCCGTCCAGCAAGCGCTTAAACAGAGTTGATGAAGGAGAGGAGAGCAGAGGTGCGGGCGTAGACACCGGGGAAACCCTCCTGAGCGCAGCCGTTGCCGAAGGAGACGAGACCAATGAGGGTCTTGGAGGAGTCGACGATGGGGCCGCCGGAGTCACCCTGGCAGGAGTCCTTTCCACCCTGAGGGAAACCAGCGCAAATCATGTTGGTGGTGATGGCAGAGGTTCCGTAGGAGGAGCGGCAGCTGGCGCGGGAAACGATGGGGACGGTGACCTTCTGGAGAGCAGCAGGGCTGCTGCCACCCTCAGTGAGAGCACCCCAGCCGGCAACGACGGCGTTGGATCCAGCAGCGGGGTCGGAGCCAGCAGCAGGAAGGCGAGCATAGCCGATGGAGCCGCTGGCAGCGACGGAAGTAGAGAGCTTCCAGATGGCGACGTCCCAGTCCTGGCCCGAGCTGCGGTAGTTGGGGTGGACGGTGACGGATGAGACGCCAACCAATGTACCGCCGGATGCCTTTTGGAGGCTACCAGCGCGGATCTTGAGGGTGCTGACAGAGCCGATGACTGAGCTCACGGAGCAGTGAGCAGCAGTGACAACGGTGGTGGCGTCCAACAGAGAACCACCGCAGAGATGCTGTCCATTCTTCTGAAGGCTGACAATGAAGGGGAAGTCGCCAGAGGCAGCAGCGGTTCCACCCACAATGTCGTCAACGGGAGCATCCTCGGGGAACTCGTACTCGGGGTCTTGAGGAGTAGGAGCCGCAAGGACGAGCGCAGGGAGCGCGATGGCGATGATGGATTGGAAACGCATGATGATTGTTTCGAGTGAATGAGGCTACACGGAGTAGGACTGTGAAGTGATTAAAGTGAAGAGACAAGCGACTGACTGAGCTGGCTGATGATGAAAAGAAAGGGAAGTGACTCTATACTTATACACAGACCATCATCCCCTGATCATCAAACACGCAATCCAGTGCAGTGTCTCCATCGTGTTGTCCGGAGTCGCCAAGCGTGATCGACTAGGTGTGCACTTTGTCCTTCCGAATTGGGGGTCCGCTTCGGCTTGGCGAAGTCTTAACGAGAGTCCGCCCATCGTACCTTTGGCGCGCCGGTGCGTGCTAGGTGACCCTGTCCATGTAGGTACGTTATCTGCGTGTAGTATAAGCTTTCCGGCTATTTACCTCACAACGAATGTGAAGGACGAAGCTGATCTAGCGGTTGCTCCCGTATACCAGGATCAAGGCGAGTTTTGCCTCACAGCTGCAGTCTGCAGGTCCGCTTCTCCAGATCGTTGCTTTTTCGCCCCTGTCTCATTCTAGCTTAGGGCTGCGATCTCAGCCATCTCTTGTGCTTGAAACATGTCGGAAATAAGACTGTTTCCTCTCACGGCCTCAGGCAACCGTAACATAGCCGCCAAACATGGTTGTTTCTACTCGGGGTATGTCGCAACAAGGCCGTTACAGCGACGCTGTTCCCTAGACAGCAGGAGGTTGTGACGCCGTTCCATATCCTGGCTATAGTAAAGCCGAAGTACCATCGTATTTCCTTTGCCATAGTCTTGGTTCTCGTAGAGTCCATCGAATCGACGCGATCTTATCGCGCCGTCATGCGTTGTCTCCTGAAGAGGCAAGAGATTTTGCCACATGTGGTGTGCATACCGACACAAGCGCCGACCAGGTTCCTGTAACATCTCGTGGTAGGCGAACCACGATGCAGGCTGTGTATATTGCCCTACATGATCGGCATTGTACGTGATTTGTGCCATTTTGTCGGGGGACGAATAGTGTGTTGATGTTGGGTTAGGCGTGACTAGTACGCCAGTGGGGAAAAGGCAGGAGGATTGACCTGCCACAACGGATAGGTCCGCATGGGCTGCTAGCAAAACACTCGCGCACTTGGCCCCGACATGCACATTGCGACGTCGGAGATGGCGAGCATTCAGGATGTCGCATTATGGCGTTCGCTGGGTGACACCGGCTCTGGGCCAGGAAAGGCAGGAGATGGAGGAGCTATTGGTAGGGCGGAGCTTTAACGTCTTGGCGACGCGCGCGTGAGCCGGCAGACTGCCGGAGGTAGTATCGATCTACACAACGGCGCTGAAACCTGCACATAGTATGGCTGGTATGGAGATCTCCAGTGCTCGCCGGTGGTTCACCGCATGTGAAGTGGTCGAGAAACAATGGCGGTCGAAACGTTGTGTTCAGCGCCCGGCCGCGTCCGCGTCCAGCCTCGGTACCATAGTCAACATAACTCTGCTTCGATAAGGCCACTGTATACGTAAATTGCTCTCGTCAACATGTCTCTTGATGCGCCGAGCATGAATGCCAGATAACGCCATGCAGACATACTAGCGCAGTGCCTTCAGCCTCATCCGGAGTCTGCGTCATATGCAAGGTACTTCGACTGTTGCCTTGCCTGCACACTATGCGTGGCGCAGCTGCTACTAATACTCCTGACACCATCTCAACTCTCTGCACTGCAATACCCATCACATCCAGAACGAATGCCAGCTGATTCGAAAGGTCGTCGCAACCTCTTGTGGGCATTTGGATTATTTTCTCTGATCCTGATATCATTCCACATCTTCTCGTCAAAAGAGATGGATAGCCTCCCCGCCCCTTTCACCATCGAAATCGATGGCAGTCCCATCGCCAAGGTCGACGGCAACGCCGAAGACAAGACGCATGCGAAAACAGGCACGGACGCAGCCGTCTTTGAACTCAAGGGCAGCCGTCTGCAGTGCGACGGTCACATTCTTGGACGAGCCATGGTAGAAGACCGTAGCTTCCTTCCAAAGCAAGTGTGGTGGTTCAAGGCAGACACCGATATGCCCGTGCATAAAGTTACTGCAAGCCAGGATGGTGATTCTTACCAACTGAAGTTCTCCAGTATGTGTATTGCGGTGATGTGATCATGCTCATACTGAAAACGTGCAGACGCGCCTCTGATGGTAGACGATGGAGGGGTCTTTGCGGATCTTCTTGGGGGTGAGTATCCTCCACTTTGGTATCGAAACGACTTCTAACATTCCCAGATAACCCATCTAAAGTGGTCTTGAAGATGCAGTCGTAGTCATGGAGTGGTGGAATGCGGAAGTATACATGCTGGTTAAGGTTTATGGCATGTGCTGGTAGGCGTTTTGGTATGACGTCACGCGCCATGACATGTCACCAGCTGAGCAGCTGCACGACCGGCATTCCTGCAGATCAGCCGTATTTTTTCATGGTACACGATGTATGCATCTAGACTATCTTTCATAATTGAATATATTCTTTCATGCTCTCCTCGCCGTCTCAATTGTAGACCTTTGGCTGTTAAAGTAGAGTGGAGTATTCCCGACTAGTAGGTCTATGACGGAAAGGCCTAGCGGCCATACGTGAAACCATGTCTCAGAACAAAAGGAGACATGGCCGCCGTACCACGTAAAGATCGATAAGTGTACCCTACACTTCCTCCGCACGCCGTAACAGAAGTATTCTGAGGTTTTGGGCACCTCTGTTGCTCATCGCGCGCAATTGGCCCTTCATGAGTAATCCACGGCAAAAGTAACACCCCAACTTGGGTCGAGCCCCAAGAATTCCTTGTACTCTTCCACAACATGGGGCAGGCGAACGAAGCCCGATCCCATCCAGTCGAGCGCGTACTTCTCCTTGAGAACAATGCGCATGGGCAAGTTGGAGGATCGGACCTCGTAACGGCTGATTTGCAACTTAACCTGCGTAACGCGGTGTTGTTTGATGTAACTGACCCAGGTCGCATTGTCGGTATTCATGAGAGCTGTGAACGAGTCCATGGTGAGCTTTTCAACATTGGGTTGGGCAGCTTTGGGCGTTATGATGTACTCGGGGAACCGGTGCCTGAACTTGAGAAGTGGGAGGACATCAACGCGTTTCAAGCAGTCCATTCTGATCCAGAGACGCAGGGTGCCAGTCGTTTTGGAATAACCCTTGATCCGTTTCCGAACGTCTTCGCTTAATCGTGACCCTCCGCGTAACACCGGAAAGAACGCTTTGAAGTAACCATCCAGTGCAAAGAGCGGGAACTGATGGGTGGATAGCCACAAAGGACGAAACTCAGTACGGATGAGAGAACAGACTTGCGTCAAGCCGATGTAAGGAAGGGGTTTCGCTTGGGTGATGGCAGGTGCTTTTTCCTCAATCGCTTTTCCGCGTCTGGATTTCTTTGGCTTTTCATGGGTATTAGGGAAGCAGCGGAAGCTCCATTCGATCGCCATTCCATAAATCCGGTTGCGCAACTCTGTATGGGGTCAGTACAACAACTCGAGCACTACGCCGATGGTAGAGACTAACCTCCTGGTAGGTCCATGAATCTGAACACCTGATCCGGATTTACAACCCATGGATCGTCCGCCTTGTTGGCTTCCGGTACGGAGACATCTTTCTTGGTGGATGCTGCTGCCTTCCGCCGTTTGTTTGGGCGCTCGGAGCTGCTATTGCCAATGGCTCGCTTCATGCCAGCGCTCTTGCCTGCGCCTTTGCTGTCGACCGCCTGTACTGTCTTCGCGTTCCATCTACGGGCCCTATATCACATATATTAGCTACTATAACAGATCATAGTCGATCGCAACACTCAACAATACTTACTTGGCCGGCATGGGAGGCGTCATTAGTGGTGTAAGGTTGGTGGATGCAGGAGAGATGTTGCAAGAGTGAGGCTCGATGTCGCGGGGTGCGTGGGCATGGTATGGGCCGAGCTCGGACCCCCGTCAGAGAGGGCGGTGGATACGCGGTCACTCCCGCGGCTGGTGCCTAGTTGCATTGTGATCGGTGTATGCAATTCTGATTCGCTTGTTCGTGGGGATAGCTGTTTGCTCAAGCGGTTGCGTGACGATGCTGGCACATGCAACCCGTAGGTACCGTACACTTGCGGATATTCGCACTCTATTCCTCGAAACTGTTCATAATAAGCCACCGACATGAACGCGAAATGGCTCGGATTTCTCATCTCACGAGAAGGACATAAGCGAAGTCATTGAGGGTAGGTAAGACGTCTTATTGGACCCACTGTCAATACAGTGTTAGCTAGGGCTTCTGGTATTTCTTTTTATGAGATACGAACAACCACCTTTCTAAGTTATCAGACGCCGGCAGTGACTTCTGGCATGTCGACCAGCCAGTTCTCCCAAAATCTGAAACCGTCGATGCCCTGCTCGCGGCACAGTGCGCCGGCTTCTTCAGTCATCTCCAACTCTTCCGTCGCGACTCCAACGCTCCAGCCGAATCGCTCTGCTGTTTCTTGAGCAGTGACACCCCTGCCAAATGCTTGCCAGTCCCAGGTGACTTCCATGCTTGGTGGTGCTTGATGTAGCGTCTTGAGCCATGCCAGCAGACTCGCAATGGTCTTCTCATCGGTGCGATCGCGTCCTTGTACGACGAGCAACCCGCTCTTGAACTGACGGAGGCGCACGGGAAGTTTCAACGTATCCCACATTCGAGCTGCCTTCTCAAAGTCGGCCGGGCTTACGAGCTCAACACCACCTCTTGCGCGGTTGAAGACAGCCCATAAATCTACCAAAGTCATAATACCGCCCTCTTTCCTGAGTATACCTCGAGTGTCGTCTGTGAGCCATTCTGCCAAGTTTCTTGACAGCTCCGATACGTATAGCGACTCAGAGCCAGACCCCGTACCGAGCATGTCTTTTGTTGTCACTAGGCCGAGTGCGGAAGCGGACTGAGATGCTAAAGCGTTGGCTTCCGAGCTGCCGTTAGTCCCCAGATTGGCCTGTGATGCAAACTGTTCTGCCAGTGCTATGATCTCTTTCGCGGAAGTCATAAGCGCATCGAGGTCTTCGAAAGCGCTCCCAATCATAGCCTCGTTATTCTGTCTCTGCTCCAGGCCTCTTCGCTCCAGCCCCGCAATGCCGACCACGCGAGGTCGTTCGACCTCCATTGATGAAGCGTCAGAGTTGGCTGTGTAGCTGTCGTTAAAATTACCGGAAGACGGCCGTGGCTTGGGAATCGGTGGGGCGCTTTGAAGCAGCCACTTGCGCTGGACTAATGCGTTCTTCAGGCGCTCGAAAAATATCGGTCCTCCACCGGCGCGGAAAGATATCTTGATGCATTCGACAGACTCGGACTGCAAAGGTGAAGACAAGGTCGGGCCTGGAGATTGCGGTCTATTAGGTTCTTGAAGCATGTCCAACCTCTTATCTATGGCTGTTGTCAAGGATGCACCACATATCTCGCAGTTGAGCAGAGAAGGATGATTCTGGTAGGTACATCTTGGGCATGACGACGTTCCTCCTGCGCTTGCGGGAGCAGGAACGCTACCCTTTGTGTCTTTGGGAGGTGGCCCAGGCGCTGGTCTATTTGAGATGGCTGCTATGGCTGCCTTGACTACATGCACGGTCGGCGGCTTAATTCCACATGCTAGACAAGGCGGTATGGGTGTACGTGATGCGAGCGCGGGGTCGAAGTTGGACGGGACCGGGTTCGAGAAAGAGCAGATAGGGCACACCCAGGTCGCGCTCGCTGGGGGCGGCGGTGCCGGACTACTGTGTCGCGGAGGAGTTAACGACGATGTGGCCTGAGGATGCGAGGGAACGGACGCGCCACGCGTCAACTGCTTCAGGGGCTTTGGATATAATGTGATCTTGGGCGACGACTTGAGGAAGCCGGCCTGTATGTCGTTAGTGTCGGGTGCCTCTACTTTGCACGCAGAGGGATGCACACATAGAATTCTGGTTTCTCGACGTCCTTGAGGAAGATAGCGACGGAGCTCTTGCGCGGCTCGCTATGATCGACATAGCAGACGCGATGCGACGTCAAGTATGACTGGCCATTCTGGTACTGGGGGATCTTGAATTTCCTATGTGCCTGGTCAGCGGCGTATAAGAGCCCTGGGGAGCATGCTCGTACCCCTCATAGAGCCCTACGGCGTCTTGGACGAAAAGCAGCGTCTCCTCCGGCAGGAGCGACGGGCGCAGTGCGGTTGTGAGGTCGAGTTGATGCAGGAACATTCAGACCATTCGCAAGTTGGAAAATGCGAGGTACGTCCATCGCATTGGGTCGAGTCGACGATGACCCGATCCCGCCTGCATTCACCAGGCCCGAGCCCAGCAGTCGTCATTGGCCAGGGCTAGCTTGCTTGCGGCTAGACCCACGCTAGTTGTCGCCAAGCAAAGCGCGACCACTGCGACGCAAATCAGTCGAGCGGGCCGTCGCTTCACTCTCACCTCCACAACAATAGATCCATCCCCGCGCCATCTCTCCCACATCTCTTTTTCTCGCCTTTACCTACTCACACAACAGTCAACCTGGTTTTCACTTCTTTTGATTTGCTTGCCTGCTTATGTCGTTGCCCTCTGCCACTGTAGCCTGGTCCCGGCCAATGCAGTCACCCGCGTATAACGCAGTCAACCCACGCACCACACTCCAACCTGCGCCCGCGCCTGTTAGTCTCCTCACTTATACGAGAGTTCCAATCCACGCTCACACCCGCCAGCAGCCAGTCATGGCCCCGGAAGCTCCGAAGAAGAAGGTCGAGTGGCCTCCCGCCGTCCGCGAATACGTTAGGCGTGCTTTCGATCCGCAAAACGCCATCCCAGGCATCTCCCAAGCAGACATGCAGGCGCGATTAAAGACAACCATCGGTTGGTTCGCCGAGCGCAACTCGCACGACACTGTTCATTGGCCTACATTCCCTCTTCCCCAAGAGCTTCTCATGGAGGAACGAAGGGCGGCGGCTCTTGGAATGCCTGCTACTGCTGTTCCCAACGGCATACACCCTGCATACATGAATGGCTCAGCCGCACACACTAACACATCTCCAACGCAATCAAAGAAGCGCAATGCCCACGAAGCTGAGGATGCACAAGTCGAGCAAACACAAGCCAATGTTCCACCGTGGCGCAAAACTAACCTAGCATCTCGTATGACCTTTGCCGACGGACACAACGAAAAGCGCCAGAAGAAGAACGCCCTCTCGGATGCCGCAAGTAAGTTTGACCAGGCTGAGCTTGACAAGCGACGACAGCGCTTCCAGCTCGGCAACAATGGCACCAAGACGACGCCCCCATGGGGCTCATCGCGTAAGGATGAAGACGAAATGCCCACTGGACCTGTTGTTGGAACGAACGAAAATCTCGAGAAAAGCTACTTCCGCCTTACGGCCCCGCCCAAAGCTGAAACCGTCCGACCGCTCCATGTGCTCAAGAAGACCTTGGCCATGCTTGTGGAGAAGTGGAAGGCGGAAAAGAACTACAACTACATCTGTAATCAATTCAAGTCACTCCGCCAGGATCTTACTGTTCAGCACATCAAGAACGCCTTTACTGTCAAGGTGTATGAGATCCACGCCCGGATATCATTAGAAAAGGGGGATTTGGGTGAGTATAATCAGTGCCAGACGCAGCTGAAGGCACTGTATGCGCAGAACTTGGGAGGCAACCCGGCTGAGTTCAAGGCGTACCGCATTCTCTACTTCGTATATACGTGCAACAAGACCGACATGAACGACATGTTGGCAGAATTAACCCTCGCAGACAAATCCCACCCATGGATCAAGCATGCTCTGGATGTTCGGTCTTCGCTTGCCCTTGGCAATTATCATAAGTTTTTCAGACTGTACCTCGAAGCAGAGAACATGGGCGCTTATCTCATGGACATGTTCGTCGAGCGTGAGCGCCTCAATGCTCTAGCTAATATGTCCAGAGGGTATGTATACAGATTCCAAATCGTGCAGGTCTTTTGCTAACAAGCTGTAGATATGTAAATGTCACACTCCGCTTCCTCACTGACGAACTTGGTTTCGACAACGATGAGATATGCCGTGAATTCCTCGAAACCCACGGTGCACAAAACGTCATTGAAGACAAAGGCGACGGTCAATATCGTGTCAGGATCCGAGAAGCCGCATCTCAATTCGAAAGCCTGCGTGCCGCCGCATTCAGCAAAGTAGACATCAAGGGCCAAATATGAATCGACATCGGAGCCAGCACAAACTTCTTTTCATCTTCTGCAGTATCATTATCCCGATTCCGAGTTATTCATTTGCACTAATTCACCACGATACCCTGCGCCACATGGCACGTCACGCGTGTCTCGAACTGCGACCTTCCGGTATCGATTGCTTCTTTCCCGATGTCAGTAGTCGGAACATGGGGTTTCCGCCTCATGCGTTGGATGCGCGGAATCTTCTAGTGTGCTTCTCATACATGCAACGTCTCAGATGTTGTTCATCACCTACCAAAATGGATTTTGGTAAACTTACGGTACGTCATTGGCGTGCATGAAGGAAGTGGGTTGGAAAACAAAATGGGGTAGAGTGGACTTGGTCTAGATGGCTATGTAGGATGTGAGCCCACTGGCTCGGCTGTGGTGGTCCCTGTGTCACAGAGAGTTCGGCTCGGGTGCGTCCGAGTGCACGTGGGGTTGGGAAGACGGGCATTACGACGGCATGCTCCACGGATGTGCGAAGATCGAACGACAATGTGGTCACATCGTGGGCCATCAGGTGACGACTGCTGGGTTTTGGAGTATGCATTGTCTGGGCTGTGGCGGGGTCTGCTCCTTTTGGAAGATTGGCCAGAGGCGCTCTGAGCGAGCCAATGGGATGGCGGAAGAGGGTTCCGAGGCTGTGATTGGGTAGGGTGCAATTGTTCAGCGGCAGTTGGCGCTAGTCACACCCGCTGGAAGTATCCAGGACGTTCGTATAGTCGTCAATGCATTGGTTCACGAAGTTTGTGTTGAGAGTGTGAGCGCGTGTGAACCGCGTGGTGAGGATTACGGGAGACTACGACGCCACGCAGGGCGAGAGTGTTTCAGTCGGGCCGCGTCCAGCATCAACCATGAGGATAACATTTGAAGAGGAGTACGGATGACTGACAGGAGAGGGGCGTCGAGATTGGGTTTGCATGTGGAAATGATGACACGGCCAACGTAGGCATTAGCATTGTGGGCTAGCCCGGTGGATGATTGGTCGCGAAGGCATAAATGCAGCGCGGATGTTGGGGGCTGCGCCGGTGTGCGGTGACAGAGGCGGAAATGTGGTGGACCTGCAGCTAGGCGTTTGGCAGGCTGATGGTGTGGGATGCTCCACCGGGTCGGGCATAATTGTATTTTAGTAGAGATTCCACATTCCTGGCCGGGAGCAAGTCAGCGCACGCAAACAAAGGTCGAGGGGATTCGCCGCCTTGCGCTACCCGCCGCAGTTCGTTTGTTCCGAAGCGTGCCAGGCATAGAGTGTGACGCGAGAGACGAATCGCCAAGTGGTTGCAGCTGGCAGGGCTGGGATCCCTCGCGGCGTGAAAGCACCCACTCATTTCTTGTTCCTCTAGTGACTGCGCCTCTGGCAGTACCTGACGACGACGACGTTGGCCGCCTATCTAAGTAGCCTCACCATTGTCTCTGAGGGCCGGTGCGCGATTCAAATTCACCCTCCTCCGCCGCGTACTCGCCCCCGCACGCACACGCCGCATTCCCGGGCGACAGTCACAGTAGCAGGACCCCCGAGTTCCACGTCGAGCGCTCGCCTCCTGACCTCTCCTCTGCTTCCCCGTCTGCTGCCGCGCAAGGTTGCGTTCACTCTGCACGATGAAGGTGCGTTGCCTGCTTGCTTTTGCCGCCACGGCCGCCGCTGCGCCCGTCGAGTCACGCTCCGCATACGTACGTGCTAACGGTGCTGCTCTAGTTCCGCAGGAGTATGAAGAGTGAGAAGGACAACCGCCCGCACCACATTTCCATCCCGCCCAAGGACGCTATAGCCATTGTCCCGCCAAAAAAGGTACGTAGATCAGCGTTGGGGTGCTTGGGGTGCTTGGGCCCCACTCTGCTTCTTCACGCGGCGTGCGCGCATGAGGGCAGGGCAGGCGTTTGGTGTTGTCGACACAGGCGCATTGTGTGGGCGCCTGCGCCTGCGCAGCAAACATGCGCCTGTGTCGACGACAGAGCAAGCCGCGACATGTCGCTATATCATGATGCGCGCGCCCCGGCACCCGCTTCCCGATAGGGCAGATGAGCGCGAAGCTAACAGCCATCTCATTTCAGGTCATAAAAGCCCTCTACGACTACAAGCCCGCCGACCCGAGCCCAAATTCTGGCTACCTTGGCTTTTCCCAGGGCGACTTTCTGCACGTCGTCGGGCGCGAAGACGACAGCGACTGGTACGAGGCCTGCAATCCCCTGCACGGCACCCGCGGACTGGTACCCGTTTCCTACTTTGAGGGCGTAGGCAAGACAGTGCGCGATAGTGGTGGCTCCGCGCCGCGCTCCTCCACTCCCCAGCAGCCGCAACACCAGCAGCAACCGCAGCAACAACAGCCCCACGACTCAGGCTATCAAGAACGCATCACGAGCCCACAGCCCTCGGCACAGGACTTCATGACCCAGCAAATGCGCATGTCGCGCGGAGGCGGCCGCGGCGCCATGGTCTACGGCATCGTCATCTACGACTTCAAGGCAGAGAGGCCGGACGAGCTAGAGGCCAAGGAGGGCGAGGCTATCATCGTCATCGCACAGTCGAACCCCGAATGGTTTGTCGCAAAGCCGATAACGCGACTCGGCGGTCCTGGCCTCATCCCCGTATCCTTCATCGAAATCCGCGATATGACGACTGGTCAGGCCGTCGCCGACACACAGGCAGCAGTCACAGCCGCGGGCGTCCCCAAGGTCGAAGAGTGGAAGAAGATGGCGGCCGACTACAAGAACGGCAGCATACCGCTCGGAAAGCTCGAGACGAATTCTGGACAGTCGCTGCAGCAGGGCATGGAGCGCATGAGCGTTCGGAGCAACGGCGGGCACAACAAGGCTGGCTCGGTAAGTCGTCTACATGCGGGTGTGCTTTTCTCGGCTGACAGCGTACAGGTCTCCCACTCACGCAACGGCTCCGTGGCGCAACAGCCAAGAAACCAATACCGCACATCCGACAACCTGCTTGCACCCTGGAGGGCATGCGTGCCACGCTACTGCTTCGCCGACGATATCTTTTGGTTCATCATCGAGTGCCAGATGGAGGACGGCCGGCACTGGGAGTTGCAGCGACTGTACCAGGACTTTTACGACCTGCAGATACAGCTGATAGCAACGTACCCAGTCGAAGCGGGCACAAGTGGCTCCGGCGAGCGAACACTGCCCTTCATGCCTGGGCCTGTCACCTACGTAACCGACAACATTTCCAACGGGCGCCGCGCCAACCTCGACGAATACATAAAGAACCTTCTCAAGCTAGGGCCGCACATTACACAAGGTCACCTCGTCAAGGGCTTTTTCGCGCCAAGACAGGGCGACTACGAGATAGACCCCGACATCGTCGATGGGGACGAGTACCGCCTTTCGCAACAATCACACCAGTCATCGAACCCCTCACACGGGACGAGCAGGCAGTCGTCCGCAGATCAGTTGCAGGCCACAACACCCGTCACACCCTACTCAACTGGCTCCAACTACCCCTCTCATCAGCGCGGTCAATCTACGGCCTCGCAGGCATACTCATCGAATCTGAACCCCCCGCCCATGAATCACACCCACTCCTCCTCCTCCACCGCCACCAGCACAGGCACGTCTTCTGGTCTCAAGATCAAGGTCAGGTTCGCAAATGACAGCTGGCACGTCATACGTATGCCCGTTTCGCGCAAGTTCGACGACCTCTACAAAACGCTTGTGGGGAGAACAGAAATGGAGATAGAGCGGCGTCTCAAGAAGGAGGAGGAGCTTATAGTCCAATACGAGCATACAGTCCATCTCGAGAATGGCAGCACAGAAAAACAATTGCGCCCGATTGAGAGTGACGAGGATCTACAGGAAGCAGTCGAACGAAACGACAAACTGACGCTCCACGTCGAGATCGATGTCAACCCACGGTACGGATAAGCCACGGTACCGGCCATCTTCACCTCACTTCACTTCGCTTCTATTTAATTGCTCTTGGTCTTCTTCTTTTACAACAACCGTTGTTCTCCCCCGTAGCTCTCCCAAGGCTACTATTCTCTATTCCCCCACTTTCGGCGTTGCAAAAGGTTTTCACGGCTTCCAAAGAGCAGTCTAACTGGCGTTGTTGGGCGTTCTGCGGAGCAATGAAGTGCATGACGGCAGGCGCGGGATATTTTTACTGGATTTGTGTTTCTCTCGAGACTTTGGATCTATCACAAAGATGTTCGATTTGTTTGGATAGGGGGGTGTTGGATTGCTTGACTTGCGTCATGGAGGGTTCTGGATGATATACACAATTGGATGAAATGCGGGGAGAGGGAGATAGCGTGATGGATGGGGATGTGAGGAGGGAGAGGCAAAATGAGAGACATCTTGCGTGCAGCTTATTCTGTTCTTTCATTGGCATGTGTGAGGTTTGGAGTAGCCAGCAGCTCTCACGATGCGATTCCGGCGAGCTAACCGTTTGAATCTTGGGGTCGTTCTGTCCACACGTGCTAGCTGGTGTGGCAGGAGCAACCCCGGGTGGTTCGGAAGAGGGTCAAGGCAACTTCCTTGTCAGTGAAACATCTAGGCCTCAACTACATTGCTTACTGCTACGCAATCTTACAGCGAGGTGACAATTTAATGCAAAGATTCGATGGCTGATTCTCTATCTAGACTTCTTGTTAGGAAGCCGCTGCCCAACCTGCGACCCTTGTGCCACAGCCCGATCACAGACAGCCGTCATCTCGTTACATCGCAAGCGAATCTCCCCCACTACGTAGGTTGACAAGCCACCGGGGCCCCAGCACTGAGTGGGGCTCGAGAAAGCTCGTTCGCCAATGCTTCGGCTTATGAACGGGTAGACTCACTAATTGGGCGTCGTGGGTAACTACGAGTTATAATGAGATGGCGTACCGGCAACGAGTTCACTCGCGACAGCTTGACGCCCACCAGGGTTGGAATATGGTCATGAGCTTCGTCTTGGACGTGGGCCGAGAAGTCGTGCTGCATCCGGGTGGCACAGTTGCATGGTTGCTGCCTTCTACCCCTCTATTCTCAGCGTTGTCCATCATCTCTTCACATCACATAGCGCTTGAGCGACGACATTTTTTCGGAAACCTGCCATGTTTCACCCAACAGTGTAACAACAGAGATCACGATACTGAACATCACCAGATCCACGATGGAAGCAGTCAACGACTGGTTAGCAATGGTTTCCAGCGCCAACAACGACATCACGCGCAGCGATCGGATATGCTATGAGTGTTCCAAAATACCTTGGGACACGCTATTTGGCCCAGAGATCCGTCGAGAACCAGAAATCGGCGTTTGCTATGATCTAGTGTTTCACAGAAGCAAAGTTGACCAAAAAGCAGAGTGTCGAATCTGCCGATTCTTCGCAAAGGTTCTCAAAGAATGCGTCCGGGGTACCGAAAATGGACGACGCTTCGAGATAACTCATTATTATGCCGCTGATTTGGGCTTGGATCTTCCGTCAGCATTTCTCGAAGTCGAGCTTTCGGCAGGCGCGCCTCCCGACTATTACGGTGGCGTCGTACTTGCCTGCCAACCAACATCCCAGGTGACTCGAAAAGTGTTAGAGAAAGCCTTCTCTCGATATGCATTCCCTAAAGATCTACCAACGGTGAAGAAGCCGTTGCTAGACCCTGGCCAAAGTCTATATCCAGCTGGCGTTAACGCTGCTCTCTTGAAGTCTTGGCTTGATATCTGCATCGAAAAACATGGCCACCGGTGTCGCCCAAGACCGACCGATGGTCTGAAGGATTTAAAAGTCATGGATTGTGAGCATCGAAGGATCGTTCCTGCGCCGCCTGCATGTCGATACGCAGCATTGTCGTATGTCTGGGGCCAAGAAGGCAAGAAGGTCGGCTCGACCAACACCCGGGAGATAATCCCAAAAACTGTCGAAGACGCTATTGAGACAACCTTATTATTGGGATACAGATACCTCTGGGTCGACCGATATGTAGGTAGACCTCAGTGCCTTTCAATCCCTGCTTCAGTCTGCTAAATGTTCAGTGCATCGACCAGTCCGACGCACACGCGAAGCAACACCAGATTATGCAGATGGCAGATATATATGCAGCAGCGCAGTTTACCATCTTCGCTACGGCTGGCAATGACTCGAATCATGGGCTTCCTGGAGTACGGCCACATTCTCGGGGCTTCTCCTCCTATCGCACATCCACGAGATCTGTGAAGTTATACCATTTACCTCAAACAAGCCCCAGCTGGAACCTACGAAAGTTGCCATCATCTTCGTGGGCTTCGCGAGCGTGGTAGGACGTCCGGTCATCACACCATGCTCATAACAAGCTGACTATGCGTTCAGGACCTTCCAAGAGTGTTACTTCTCAAAACGGCATCTCTTTTTCACCGACAGACAAGTCATTTTCGTTTGTAGCACAGATTCATACTACGAGGCAGATAGGCCCCATGGCGGCGGTGGTCCCTCCGAGGACGCTCACCTGGAACTACCAGGTTGGTTTGCCAACACCGCAAAACTCGAGGCGGCTGCCACGATGATTGCGTCAATGGAGGTATTGAGGCAATACAGCGCTCGCAAATTATCCTTCGACGCAGATGCGCTCAACGCCATAACTGGTGCGATGAACTCTTACGCCAGATACGGTGTTCAGCACATCTGGGGAGTCCCTTGGAAACGCTCCTCGGCAGGCTACTCACCTGATTTAGAGAACTTTCTCTCAACTAGCCGCAGTGTTAGACGAAATATCGACATAGCATTATTGTGGCATCACGGAAGGCGAAGCATACGCCGCAACGGATTTCCCAGTTGGTCGCCCCTCGGATGGAAAGCCCCAATCGAATGGTACTGGAAGAACAAAGGCCGCCCGTCAACCTACGTCTCACCGGAAGCAAAAATTGTACCAGTAAAGTCCACTAAGGATTTCCACGAGCTGTGTGCTCGAGCCAACCCCAACGAATCCACACCAGAAGAACTCCCGCAGTACCTCGAAGTAGAAGCACGAACCGCAATGTGCAAGTTGCAATTCGTACCTGCATATGTGATTACGCCGTTGACCAAAAATTCCAAACTATTTGGGATTGAAATGTCACTGGGTAATGGATGGAATGCTATTGCGGAAGTGTACTGGGACCTACGTCTGGACAAGGAAAACGAAACGTTGTTGAAGTGTGTTCTACTGCCCGGAGCAGAATTTACCAAATCCACCGTGAACGAGTTGCACGCTCATGTTCTCATACTTGAGCAACACGGAGACCATTACGAACGTATAGGTATCACTCGATTGCCCGCTCATTTTGGCGATACTCGTGATGATTACCATCCAGTCTTTCGTCTCGTGAACAAGTTCGGCCGTGTCTTTGATGCGATCTGGAGCAAACCTTACTACGCAGAAACAGAAATTCCGTCTGCTGCGATAACAGACTTCTGCTGGTGGGACCACTTCCAGCCGGAGACTATAATCCTTGGCTAAGGAAAACTTTGTCGTCTCACGTCTTCACGTTAGCTTATCTTGCCCTGACCCTTATGGTAGTAATGATTCAGTATTTCAAATCCTAATCTTGGCCACGATACATCATTCACGTTTATTCCGCATCCGCTACGGCCCTGTCACACTCCCGTCCGTCCCCACAATCACCGTCCTCGGTGCACACGCCATAAACAAATGCTCGTCCTCTGCAATCTTCTTCGCCGCCTCCGGTGCGCTGATGATGCTCATGAACGTCAACGCATGCGTCATGTCTCGAAACTGCATGGTTGCCATGGAGTCGTAGTCGACGGGGGAGCTGGCATTGACAAAGGCAGGGTTACCGCCAACGTAGTATCGTGAGTGGATGACGGGGAAGTTTGAGCCCGTGAGCGACTTGACGAGTGGGATGTGGACGTTGTCGTAGTGGTCGGCGTATTGGGTTAGGTTGAGGCCCGGGAGCATGGTGCCGAAGACGATGGCGGTGAAGTAGGGGAGCACCATATTGGTAGTTTTCGCAGTGCGGAATAGATTGGGACTGCTATTGTAGAAAACGTAGGAAGTACAGAAGGTATATGGGTATGGTTATGATGATGAAGGTACGTCTGAGATGTTGTGGAGTGATTACTGCCTTCTTATATCGCTATCTCAATCAACAACCCAAACCCGTTGGAAGGAGCGATAAGTTCATTTAAATGCCCTGTTGGCTCTAACTGCCACGAGCGTACATTCCACGGGGCTTCTCGGTAGAATGCATAAGCCAGCATTCCAGCCGGACGCCACCACCGAGGGCTTCCCGAATGTATCGATTATACAAGAGCGTATACCCAGCTAGAACGCCTAGTTTACCATGCCTATATCGCTTCGGGGATGGATCGCGAGGCGAGACATTACCAAGGTTACCATGAGGGTTATTCAACTCCACTATTATCGGAGTTGTCGGAGCAATCGCGCTTCCGTACATCATCTTACGAATTACGAATCCTGGTGAGTTGGGTTGTTCCCGCTTCGCAGTCGCGGCGGTTCTTTTGTTGACCGTTCCTGGAGGATCTCGGGCTAGGCTGGATTGAGGAGCGTACGCGAAAGTGCGGGGCCAAAGCGGCCGCCGGATCGCGGCAATTGGTGCACAGTTGGGAAACGTGGCAGAGAGACGCGCATTACACCCGAGTGCGAAGATGTAAGCGGGCATGAAAGGTAATGGCGAGTGTTGTAGGCATCCATGGATGTTTTGAAATCGTCACTTATCGATAAGGAGACATGCGAGAAGCGCGACGATGGTCGCAGGCGATTCGGCGGGCCGATGACAGCGCAGCCAGACCCACATTGAGCATGGACTGTAGTAATCATAAGAGCAGGGCCGCTGAAGAACATACAATAGGCGCTCCTATCCGCACGACATCTCCTGCTCTCTAAGCTACATATCTACACGAGCGCAGTCTTGAACATTGCCCACCTGCGCAGCCATGGGCCACACAACTCTGGGCAGCAGAACACGCCACCTCTACTCGTAGTCGCGACTTCCTCGCGAACGCCAATGTGCACCTTAAGACTGCAACAGCATTGTGAGGCTGGTAGTCCTCAGTGTTCTCAATATGTCCAAATGTATACCTAGATACCCGCCAGGCCATGCAATCGAATCCCTGCCAGCTGAAGCGAGCTGACAATGGCTGATGACCGGAGGCTGAGCAGCCGTGGCACTCATCACCCCACCAAGGCATCAGTTCGCGCATTATCCAGGCTCAGCCTGATGCCATCCAAGACTCATACTCCATAACTACTCAGATCCTAGGACAAGTTCACGACTACATCAATATACCTGTGCTTCGCAATACAGCTGTTTCGCACACCAGTGAGATGTTTGGCCTCCAACGCGACTCGAAACGCCACCATGGTCACCACCTTACACCCCAGGACGCCGACGCAGATCGAACCCGCAGAAGGCGGCACAAGACTTCTTCGGGTGACAATGGGAGAACACACGATCCACCGATCCGAGGGTATCGTTCCGATGATGAACCAAGGCGCCGACATAGGCATGACGGAGACAAAAATCGACATCGCGCTAGCTCTTCGCACCACCCAAAGGATCACGACCGCCGCAAACAAGACTCATCTAGCGATACCGAAGATGATTCGGTGCCGGTAATAATCGAAGTTGAGCGCGAGAGAACTCGCTCGACCAAAGAACGTTGCGGCGAGCACCGTTTTGATGATTTCTTGGATGAGCGCCGTCATAATCCTGCACCAAAACAAACGTTATCTGGTTCATCGATTCCCCCCTCAGTCTCTACTTCTCAGGCGCGCATTCGGCTAGATGAACTTGACAGTCGTCCGTCTTCATCAGGTCACAATCGGGCTTTCAACGTGAATGCAAAGCTGCTCCCACGCCTTTCTATCTCCCCATATCCTACCGCATATTCACAAATCCGGCCCAATGCTGAGATTGCTGGCGAATCAAAATCAGGAGTAGGCGAAGATTGGCACAGACCTCGAGCGGCTTCGGCAGCTTCAACTCCCTCGTCAAGGATCCGGTCGTGGGCCTCATCGTCACCTAGCTCCGGAATACTGGGCCCGAAAACATACCAGTATCAGTCACTACAGCCTGCTGAAATTCGATTAGTCAAGATCCTACCTGAGACGATGTCGAAGCTAAGATGTGAAATCACTCACACATCGCTTCAAAGCCTGCCAGAGTACACTGCTATCTCGGTAAGTCATTGCCACAGTCTGGCAACATCCACTAACATCGAGCTTGCAAAGTATGCTTGGGGCGACGGGATTGACACGACATCCCTCATCGTAGAGGGGGCTGCAATACCTGTTGCTGTCAGTCTTTACGATGCGCTGAGGGCGGTCCGTCGCAAGAAAGAAGACATCTTTGTATGGGTTGATGCGCTCTGCATCGACCAGCAGAACAGAGACGAGAGAGCTACACAAGTTCGATTGATGGGTCAGATCTACAGCGGTGCAGTGTCAGTAGCCATTTGGATAGGACCGGAGCATGATGAGAGTGCATTGGCACTGGAACTACTGCACAGTGTGGCTGAAAATTCGATCGACTCGCAACATATCAGGTCCACCCGCAACCCAGACTCTCTGGCGCTCTTGAATTTATTCAAGAGAGATTACTGGAAGCGGCTATGGGGTAATTAGCCACGCTGCAACATGTCAATGATTCGTACTGACCAGGATTAAGTCGTTCAAGAGGTGCTTCTCGGGCATAACAAGTTGGTATATTGCGGGCATTCAGTGTTTCCCTGGGAAATATACTTGAAGGCCGGGGAAATCTTCTGGGACCAAGAGAGCGACCCGCATAACCGCCAAGGACCAACCAGCTTCCCAGACCGCGAAACCCTAGAGCAAATTGGGGATGAGTCACTATTAGAGGTAATGCGAGCATGCAGGAAGAAGCTGAGCGAGAATCCCCGCGACAAAGTTTTCGGCATTCTGGGTCTGCTTTCGGACGCTACACAACGCGTTTTCCCAGTCGACTACAGTCAGTCAGTCAAGACGGTCTACACAGATGTGGTCGACCACCTGATCTCGACTACTGAAAAGCTCGATGTGATCCGCGAAGCAATACACTTCCCCCTGCACGTCAATTCTACAGGTCTTCCCAGCTGGTGCCCTGATTGGTCGCACATCCCAGAGGTGCCTGGCCTCGGGCGTACTCTCAACTTTGCAGCTTCCAGTAACGTAAATGGCCCTACTAAGGCTCAGTATTGGTTTCACGATGAACGGCGAAAGCTCGAAATCTCCGCAATCAGGATCGACACAATCATAGCAACAGGTGTTGCTGTAGGCACGTTCTGTTCTGCTCAAGACTACCTGACAGCTTTTCTACAATGGCGCGCAATGCTGCTGCATGAACTGAATGTGGGAGAAGGCAATGATACCGATCCAATTCACAGCTCTTTCTGTAGGACGCTATGTCTTGGACAAGTGCCGCTAGAATGGAGCCAGTCAGGCATGTGGCACGGCCTCTGTTACCACGTCTTCGCAGCTCTTATTCGCGAAAGAATGCCTCGCCTACCACTGGACAAAGACCTTGAACGTCACGTGAGCACAACGGGGCTCATTCAGCCCAAACTACGGCGCACGTTCTTGCAAGACCATCTCGGTAACCGTATGATGGGACGTAGCCTGTGTCTTACAGAAGGCGGCTTGATTGGTATGGGTTCGGGCTACATGAAAGCAGAAGATGTTGTTGTCGTTCCGTTTGGTTGTTCCACACCTATCCTGCTCCGCCCGGAGGGCCGTCGCAACGAGTATAGGTACGTGGGTGACGTCTATATCGACGGGTACATGCACGGCGAAGCCCTGGCTCAAATGGAAGCAAGAGATCCGAGGAGAGTGGTTTCTAAGTACATGCTTTGTTAATGCAGGGACGATTGTATTACACCATGAATGTTGCGGCTGTACTGCGGCGTTTTGACGATCTCGATGCAAACGCCAACAATATAATACGCAAAAAAGCCGTCTCTGTCACATACGACCATAGGATCTTGACACCAGCGCTTCCCGTTCGCTCAGCGGTACTTAAGCAAGATACCGGCGCATTAGTACTCGGGTGGGTGACCACCGGGGAATACGCGCTGTTGTATGTTTTTGTCAAAAAGACCGTTTTTTTTTTGGAGCCGCCAACGCGGGTTTTCCGCCCCCAAATTGCCCAGGTTTCGCCCTATCGCTTGGCAACCACTCACCGCACGCGTTACACAGCCACGACAGGCTCTAAGATGAGATAAACGCCTGGCCCCAAAGATCCTCCGCCAACTAACTTAATAAGTATAGAAGCACCTGCCAGTGGTAATCCCGTTATAACCAACCTCGGTCCCCCCTCGCACTAGGATGGCCATGCGTCTGCTCCTCCGCCTTGCAGATCTATCTGATCTCAACCTTAGTACAGGATGTTCTCAAAAGCTCTCCTTTTTTCTTCCTCCATCACAGTAGTCTATGCGCAAAGCTGTTACTGGCGCGACGGCGGGCAACCAAATCCCCAGTACCAGCCCTGCTCCAACGACACTTCAGACCCACTCAGCCACATCTGTTGCAACATTAACGTAGTCAATGGCGAGGGAGGCTGGGACAGCTGTCTTCCGAACGGCCTATGCAGGGCTAGCACTGGAGACAATAACTTCATCTATTTTAGAGAGTCCTGTACATTGTCGGACTGGGAAGCCGGAGGCTGCCAGGAACTATGTACGAACACAGTACGATCGCGCCCTACACTTTGGCTTTATGAAAGCTTACATCTACACACAGCCAAATCAAAGAAGTGGAGACGTGAATGTCACTCCCTGTGATGGTACCGATTCGTCTGAGTACTGGTGCTGTGGCAACTCAACCGCTTGCTGTGGTGACGATGCTAGTTTTGGGAAGGAAAAAGTCGATCGTGTGTTCCTGGGCATCATCTCGAGTTCTTCGGTGTCTTCAATCGCGTCGTCTACTAGCACCTCGATTCCATTGAGCTCGTCCAGCCCCGCGGGCACTTCAACCCCATCGCCCACTACAACACCACCGAATGACGACAGTGGTGGCCTATCGACAGGCGCGAAAGCGGGGATTGGTGTGAGTGCTGCTTTTGGTGTTATCGCGCTGCTCGCTCTGGGTGCTTTTATCGGAAGACGGTCATATAAGAAGAAAAAGGAAACTGCAGAGACGACAACCTACTACGAGCCAGTCAAAGCAGAATTGTCATCAGACTATAGGCACGAAGCTCCTACCAAGGATGTTTTCCTATATGAGGCTCCGGTCCCGCAAAGGCCTGTGGAATTGCCTGGTGTTCCAATTAGACCTCAGGAGTTGCCTGGCTCTGGACGATAGGAAGATTTTGTAGATTGATTAGCTCTATGCTAGATAAGTTCGCATCTAGATAGTCTCCCCGTAGGGCGCACCCTCAAGCTTGAACCCACCAGGCTGCAGCTTTTGAAAGACAGCAGCGGGATCGTACTTGTTCGCAATCGACTTGAGCCTTGCCAGCTTCTCATCTCCGTAGCTAGGAATCACGTTCTGGTACGGTCCAGCATAGTTGAGGTAGATGAACTCAGTGTACAAATTCCGGTCTTTCGCCTCAGCCTTGGCGGCGTTCATCAAACCCAGTGCGGCTTTGTTTAGCTGTTCATCCTTGGACGCGTCGTCCCAGACCACGTAAAGCAGAGTATGCATGAGTGGACCGTCGGCGGGCGAGAGACCAAGTGCGTTGCCGCCCTTCTTGCTCATCTGCTCCATAGCCGGCACGGTAAAGGCTTGGAACGCCAGAGCGCCCTGGTCCGCTAGCGGGCCTACGTCCTTCTCGTGACGCGCTTGAAGCCAGGCCATGAAATCCCTGTCGAGCTTGTATGTGGCTGCCCAGAATGCATAGCGGCGGCCTCCGGGCATTTGGTTGGTGAGCATGACCGTGTCGTTTGCCAAGGTTCTGTTCAAAGTATTTGCCATGAGTGGAGGGATGTCAAGGTACTTCTGCAGAATAGCAGGTGGGTTGGTTTCGTCAACGGGCTCGAGATACTCCAGTTGGATTTGGGCTGCGGCGTTGCCCGCTGTCACAGCAAATGACAAGATCTGGGCTGATTTCGGGTCTTCGGTAGCGCCCTCAGCCATTGATGCAAAAGCGTCGATCAGCGCTGGGTAGCTGGCCTGCGTATGAACTCGGGTGCCGCCCCACATCAAACCCTGGGGAATTGTCTCCAGCTCAAATCTTGTAACGATACCGAAGTTGTTGCCGCCTCCGCGAAGGGCCCAATACAGATCAGGGAACAGAGTTGGCGTGACCTTCAAGATAATTCCCGATGCAGTTACAACCTCGTAAGACGCAACATTATCGCATGCGTATCCGTAGATACTGGACTGGTGGGAGATGCCGCCACCAAGAACAAGACCGAGGCCTACATCCGATGCGCGCCCACCAATGACAGCGAGGTTGTGCTCTCCAAGCTTTGTATATACTGCCCCCCATCGGTTTCCGGGTCCGATAAATGCAGTCTTCTTGTTACTGGATAGTGTGATCTCGTTCATCGCCTCCATAGTAATGGTTATGCCACCCTCAATGCTAGATGCGCCTGGGAACGCGGTGTGTCCTCCACCCTTGACTGCAAAGGGACATTGTGTGAGACGGGATACTAATATCGTCGTCGATACGTCGATCGCCTTCGAAGGCCGGAAAACGCAGGCTGGGTTGACAGACGCTGCCTGGTTGGACCAGTATCCGCTCGTGAAGGTATCGTAGGATTCTGAACCGCTAGAAAGTAGCTTGCTTCCGAAGATGAGCTTTAGTGAGCTACACTGTTGAGCATGTTAGCTGGAGTCCTCTACACAAGTGACGTTACAGGTTCCTTACAGCGGCGCTACACGGGCTTGAGAGTGAGCGCTTCTCGACCAAAGCAGCCAAGTCGGGAAGAGCAGAGACATTGACGCCGTTGGCGAAGAGAGCTTCCGAGACGTTGAAGTCGGTAGGCTCGAAGGCGTCCTGGGCGACCGCGTTGCCAGCGAGGACTCCAAGTATGGCAAGGAACGAGGCCTTCATGCTGGGCTTGGATTGGAGGTTCGGTGGAAGGAAGCTGGAGCTTTCCAGAGCTATTTATTGCTGGAAAGACATTGATTCTGCGCGTCGTTTAGCAACCTTACCTGGGCAGACGTCTCCTTGCGCTTTGCGACTTCAAGGGAATCCGAAGGATCATAATTTGTTGTCTAGAAGCGCCGCAGTATGAAAACGATGCTTAGCCGCATACCGCGCCGCAATTCGGTTCTGCCGTGGAACCTGCATCGAAGAGGTGGCGCTGCCTGAGGCGAATGAGCATACTTCAATCTCGGAGCATTGGCTCAAGAAGAGTCGCGTGCAGGTACGCGCATGTGCAGGAGCTTGTGCGATGGAACACGCAGATGCAAGTCCATTCTCGCGTACGCGATGGAGTCCTTGGTGTCTGTACCTAGTTAAGCATGAATGGAAGCGAGATGCAACGTGGTAGATGAAGCACCCTCTACGCGTCCTAGGTAATTGGTGCTCAAATCGCCGGCTTCAATCCGACCTGTCGCTCTGGTTGTTGCGCACAGGTAGCGTGCCTATCGAAAGAAGGTGGGTAGTACATTGTAGGCCAGATGAAAGTTGAAGGGCGACCCTTCCTGCCAGCCCGTCACGCCCTCCAGGGCTTGTTTCGGGGAGAGTGGGCCGCACGGATGCTGAATAAGCGCTAGATCGCGCCGCGCCCTCCAACACTGTGCCTGGTGGCACCTGCACGCCACTCCGCGTCAACTCATCCATTGTCTTGGCAAAGGGATTGCTCTACCCGATAACACCTGCATCTTGATCTGCCGCAAGCGAAACGAACCGCAGTGTCATAGGAGCGTTTTATGCTCCGGAGGCAGGCGAGTAGAACAGCGACGGCACGGGATTCGGCAGGCGCAAGCGACATCTCCAGTGCCACCATTCATCCACGGAGAGTCTTGTGCGCTATCCATCTTATCCTACTCTTGTACAGGAGGGGAACGTGTATCTTTGGTGCATGGCTCTTACTCTGCGTCGTTCTTCCAGAATTGACCAACCTTATTGACTCGGTCATGGACAAGTCCACGCTGCTGTCAACATGCAAGAGCAAGTTCGAGGGAGGTATACTAAATTTACAACAACGAGATCTTAGATAGCCCTGCCTACCCCTGACTACGATCAAGCAATCAGCGATTGTAGATCCGGTGCTGGAAATTGGTCATGGCCCTTTGGTCAATGTGATCCCCTCTGCCGGTAGACACGAAACCTGAGGGTGGTCTTACGCCGCATGCTCGCATGCACTGACACGACAATGATATCGAATAACTATCACGTCTCGGAGCTTGCTCCGACAATAGATGACCGATACTCTCCATTGTATCTTTGTTATCTTTGTTTACTTCCGGTTCACACCATATCAGCAACGATGTCGGCAAAAACGAACGGTTTCGCTCAGGGAACAGTGCTGAAGGTCGCATACTCTATGCTTGGCTTAACCAGCTCAGTTGTCCTTGCGAGGATTGGTCTCAACATCATCCGACCGAGAAGGCTGACAGCCTCTGACTACTTTGTATTTGTCGCCTTCGCCATTTATGTGACGATGTGCGCTCTCTACATTGCATTGTCTCCCTATATGCAGAGAGTATATGCCGTCTCGAATCGAGAAATTCCGCCTTATCCAGACTTGCGGCATGATAGCATGATGATGGCGAAGATGGTGTTCATTGCCTTCTGCATGTTTTGGGCAGTGCTGTGGTCGATCAAACTATCTTTGCTGCTGCTTTATCGGAGATTATTGAATGGCATATCTCCGCGCTGGACCTTTGTATGGTGGTGCATAGCTGGAATCTGCTTAGTGGTAAGATAACACTGTTGTGCAGACTTTGGTAGCACTCACTTGGACGACGGCTGACGTTGGAGACAGACTTTTGCTGGCAATTACGTTTTCTACTTTCAGTCATGCGGTACCATACCGGGCTTCTGGACAGGAGGATGTGTAAGTCCTTGTTGTGCAAACGATACATACTGGACTGCCTACTAACCACATCCCGCTCTAGACTGGCGAAGGTCCGCACCACACCCAGCTCGTCAGCCTGTACTACTCCTTTGCCGCAGATACTTCAACAAATATGATGAGTATGTCGTATAGCATCTGTGCAGCTCGGTTCTATCTGCTGACTGTCGGCTTTCATAGTTATGGCGCTTCCAACATGGCTCACCTGGAATCTCCAGATGCCACGAAGCAAGAAAATATCAATCTTGTGTCTCTTCGCAACGGGTGTCGTTTGTATACTCTTCGCCTGTCTCCGAGTCACGCAAGTTGCGATCAACGCATCAAAGCCCGAGGCTGCAGGCCAACCACTTGATCCCACTTGGCTCGCTATCTGGGGCATGGTGGAGTGTTCCATTGGTATGTCGGAACAGAAACCATTACATACAATCACTAATCTTTTTCCAGCTGTCATCATTGGCTGCTGCCCCGCATTCGCCGTTCTTCTCAACGCTTTTCGTGTCAATACCTCTTACGATTCGCGCGGTTACCGAAGACAGACTGATGGCTTCGCGGACAGAAGCAAGGGGAGTAGATTGGAGCTCAGGCCTAGTGGATACAACAAGCCTTCGAAGCCAATCTTTGAGCAAGGACTGGCGGAGTTACACTGGGCTGGCGCGCATAGTAGCCAGGAGGAATTGAGAGCGAAGCATGATGGCATCATGCTTTCGACCACAGTAACGCACGAGCAAGGCCTGATACATATGTTGAGGAAATCATGATAGATAAGCTTGCGCATGAGCGTCGCTTCCCACTACCAAACGTTAATGCTCACTTTCACGTAGGTATAGACATCTACCACGGCCGTTAGTCATATACCTCGCTTCTTCAGCCACTCTCCAATCGCGGGTCATGCGCAGCGTCTCTCTCGTGGCAGTCTTGGATGATGTCGTTTGGCCTTGAACAAAGAAGTCCTGAATCAATTTCAAAGCATGAGCTATCGAACGCAAGCTATGTGGTAAAGCAAGCGAAAGCTATTCCTGCTACGCGTCCACTCGTGCTGCTCCATTGCGTGCTGCAAAGCGTTCGATGACGTCACACGCCCACACCTGTGTTGGCGCGCAACACGGCACCTCTCTTTCCAGTCATCGCAAAATTGCTGCGAGCCACCTTTTTGGCATGCCTTGGGCCTGGAAAGGCATGGCGCACCTGATTTGGAAAGGATCGAAGCAGGGAAAACACGGGAGGCCAGATGTGGTGGGGTTTGGCGATCATGATCGCTCTCCGCGGTCCTGGAAACCGTAGATTCTTTCAGCTCCACACGTTCACCCAGACTGTGGGAAAGACTCAGGACCCTATAGTGAGCCACATGCAGAGACACCGTGAATATTTGATCGCTAACATTTAGCGCACGGTTACGAGCCTCAAAGGTATTGAAGTTAGGAGTCCAATTTAGCGTCGCGCGGCTTCACATGTGCAGATCGCCACTGATGCGTGTGGCTTGCCGTTCGTTAGTGCGTACATGACGTAGAGGGCAATTGCGGCCCTACGCGTCTTTCTTGCCGTATGAAGGCCATTACATTGCAAGGCTACCCTCCTCCTTTTACCCTTTGACCTCGATACATTCACACCTACGCACATCTGACGCCTAGTACTGGACGTCAACATGTCGACCGGAGGTGTGGTCTACAAGGACCTCCTGCCTATACCGGATACGGATCCTACAGAACATGAGGGGAAGTCTACCACGCTACGGAATGCGCCTACGGAGAGCCATGCGCTAGCTCTAGAGGCTGCTAAGTCAGCGCCTCCGGAAGAGAAGGGTGCTGCGCAGATAGCTCACGGAGATGAAGTGGTGGACCTTGGATGGAATGAGCCAAAGGAACTCGTCGCGAAGCCGCTCGTCGGAGGTCTGGGTAACGAGGACTTGTGGCTGTTGGTCCGACGTTTCAATAAGGTGAGAGCAAGGTGTAACTGCAACCCTACAATCGGGTACTGACAGTGAGTAGCAAATGTACCATGTCAAAGAGATTCCAACAGCGCCTCCTGGGGGCTTGGACATGAACATCGCGGATGAGGAAGAGTTCTCACCAGACAAGCTTCGCGCCAATATCGAACGCTTATATATGACTATAGTAAGCATTTGGAGAGGGAATAGCGAACGCGATTGATTTAACCGCGCATAGGGCATCGGTCTAATCGGATTTGGCAAGCACATCGTTCGCATCCGCTCATGGAGAGAGACGCGTCGCACTGCATGGTTCTGCTCCGCATACTTTGCCGCCTGGATCTTCGACATGATCGTGCCCTTGATAACTGTGACTTTGGTTACGCTCATTGTTTACCCCCCGGCTCGCGGTGCCATGTTCCCACCAGCACCTATCGCTCTTGTCAGCTCTACGGGAGGTGTACAGAAGCCGAAGTCTGGAACTCTAGGCAGTACAGACAGTGCTACCGGAGCACCTGAAAATCACAAGGGTGAGGCTGTTGAGCAAGAGGCCTCGAATTTCGTCAACGGCTTTGCGTCGATAGCGCTATCGAGCGCGACTGGCAAGCACCCACAGGGAGAGCCCCCGGATGAAGACTCTCCTGACAGCAGTGTACCGGATCCTACTAGGCTCGCCATCGGTGCTGCGGATGCAAGGGATCAGGCTGCTGGTGCCAAGCCTAGCAAGCACCACGACAAGACTAAAGTTCCCATGGAGACTGCCATGTGGACGAAAATGAGGCCTATCATGCACGGTATCGCAGATGTCACAGACACATGGGAGCGGTTCGCGAAGTAAGCACTCGTCTATCAGCGTTTGCCTGAAATTACTGACATGATCACAGTATGCTTGAACCAACTCCCCCATTCCCAAAGAACAGATCTCATCTTCGACTCGCAGTCGTAGTGGCACCGCTCGTTCTTGTGTCACTATTCGTAACATCGTACATGTTCATGAAGGGTGTCACTTTCGGTGCTGGCTTTGGCTTCTTCGGTGATCCTGTCATACAGCGAGGACTGGCGCTGCTTAACAAGAAGTTTCCCAACTGGCAAAAGCTGCTCGAGCTCCGCAATACGCTACTAAAGGGTGTACCTACCAACGCCCAGCTCACTGTTACTCTTCTTAGAATCGGCGAAGCGAACAAAGCCCCACTGCCACCGCCGCCTCACGTAGCGCAAGCGCCAGAAGAGAAGCCCGTCAATATCAACGAGGAAGAGCTGCGCGCCACAGGTGCCGACTGGCCACTCAACGCAACCCAAGAAGAACTTGATGAAGCCATGGCCCACGACCCTACTACTGCGCACGAAACCGGCGGTGAAGATATTGACCAAGCCAAAGACAGCAAGCACGGCAAGAAGGGAACTAAGATCCTCAACTTCTTCCGCGGCACCGTCAAGGGCGGCGTCGAGACCACCATGACAGCTGACAAAGTCAAAGCTGCCGCCGGCTCGACCCATGCCAAAAACAGACTGGGTGCTGTACCACGCAGGGGAGTTGATCTCACATCCGGTCCAGTCGAATTCAAAGCCCGACATGATGGCAAGAAAGGACATGTGTACATCGCTACCAAGTCCACGATTCCATCTATTGCCTTTTCCACAGACAAGACTATCGAGAAAATTGGTAGCGCAGATAGAGAGGATCTGCACCCGTCCTGGAGTTTACCGGTTGGAGAAATCATGGAGATGAAGAAGGTCGGTGGCTTTGGCTGGAAGGCGAAGTTGGTTGTTGGATGGGCTATGGGACGGGAGGTCGCTGATGGATTGATCATCACTGACAGGCAGCTTAACGAATACCGCATAATGGCGCTTCCTTTGAGAGACGAGTTGTTCAATCGGCTGGTGGCCATGGGTGGTCAAAAGTGGGAGTGCTGGTAGAGGTTTCACGATGTTCACATAGTCTAATTCTTACGAAAGAGTCCGTTCCATGATGATCTCATTGCTTGGAGAATAAGTATCTTTATCTAGCCGTGAACTCCCACTTTTCATCCCACCCTGAGGGATACATCCCATCCACTGTGCTCGGGCACCGCATGCAAAGTCCGCCGTGACGTTAGTCAAACCACTTGTAGTCCCACCTTCCTCCATGTTCAATACCGTGAAGTCGCCTCGCCCCCACCTACTCCTCCTCCATGTCCATCTCATCGTCACCGTCGTTCTCAACAGTAGCAATGGCAGTGCCATTGGCAGCGGCAACTCCTGCATCGTACGAGTCACAAGCCTTTGCCGAAGCCAAAGCCAGCGACTGTTTCATCACCAGCTTACTGGTGTTGGCATTCAAGCCTTTGGAGCGACACATCTTCTTGAGCTCGTTCTGGTTGTACTCGTCATCAGCATCAACTATAGCCTGCAGCAGGGTGTCCTTGTCCACCCTGCGCGGAAGATCAATACCACGACTCTCACATATCTTCTTCAGATCAAGGAAGGAGAGATAAGAACGCGGATCGGTGTAGTTGGGGTCCACTGTCTTGGTCTTGGTCTTGGTTGGGGCCGGAGAGGCGTCCTCGTTCTTCTTTGTTTCAGGGGCTTTGCCCTTGGTCTTGATCTGGGTATTGCGCTGAGTCTTCGAGATCCTATTCGCGTTGGCTCGGGCAAGGCGGATCTGGGCTTGGGCTGCACGGGTCATGGCGCGATGAGCCTTTGCTTGCTCTTTGGCTTGGCGCTTCTCTGCGATCTCCTCTGCCTTCTGAGCGTTGAGCACCCTGGCATCGTTCTTGATCTTAGCCTCGGCAGCTTCCAGGGCGTCCTTGTCGGCCTGCTCCTTGATACGGGTCTTCTCACGCATCATGCGGTACTCTTCCATATCCATACGGCGGGCGTCGGGGTCGTCGTCCATATCGGTAGGAATGCGGGCTGTGCCTTCGACAAGTTCATTGTAACGGTTACGGCAGGCCTTGGCAGAGAAGAGTGCGTTCTTGTTCAGGCGACGCATGTAATCGGAGACTTTGCGGAAGCGCCAGGCGCGAATGCGCTCCAACTCGTAGTTGACCTCGATGTCGGCAAGTGCGTAAGACTGAATCAGAAGTTCATCCTAAAAGTTCAAATTAGTCAAATCATAAAGGGGGTGTCACTCGATGAGGAACTTACATCAGCGTATTCCCACTCCTTGTATCCCTCCTTCAGAAGGAAGTCGACGTTCTCACACTGAGCAAGGCGGATGCGCATGATACGCGTGGAGATGGACTTCTGGTCGTAACGAACACGACCATCTTTGGCGAGTTTGTCGGCGATCTGGCGGTCACTGAAGCCCTTCTCACGCATCGTCATCATGAGTTCGTCGTCAGAGTCCAACTCGTGAGTGACACGCTTGTGATAAGCTGGAAGACTCTCGCCCTTGCGACGGTCATGGCGGCCAAAAGTACCGGGCTTGCGCGAAGGCTTGCTGTAGAGGAAGCTGTTGTCTTCATCCAATATGAAAGCTTCAGCGTCGCCAGTTGGGACACCAATGACGGACCGCTGAAGACCCTTGGTCTTGGAGGCGTTATTGGTTCGGACACGCTTGCGCTTCTGACCGGTCATGTTGTCGTCGTACTCAGGATCGTAGTCGTCTACCTCTACCTCTACCTCGTCCTCGTCTTCCGGGATGCCGAGATCCTCATAGCCATCGAGCTTGAAGTCGCCGTCATCGGACTATTTAAAGTTAGCGGTTTCCTAATGATCAATTCATATACTTACATCGTCAGCTGCTTGAGCAGCGTCCTCGATGTAGTCGTCGTCCTCACCACTAGCACTGCCGACTGCGTCGTTCAAGTCGTTCTGAACGGGCTTGGCGTCATCTGACTCGTCGCCTATAGTTTTTTGTTAGAAAATGCGCAGGCAGGACAAATACGACAGTACTTACCGTAGAAGTTGAAGGCGTCATTAGCCATGTTGCGGACTACAGTGGTGGTTGCGGCGGTAGTATGTATAGCGTCGGTACTGTGAAGCGCGACACAGTGTTTGATCGCCTGATGAGTTGTATCGTTTTGGTGTACTGAAGCACCACGGGGTAGTCTGTCGGGGTTGCAGAAGAACAAACACGTTAGCCCAGTGTAGGCGCCAAAGGTAAAGGTGGGTAGTCCGATTGCGCACGGTGTGCGGCCGGAGGCTTCAGTGAGCCCAAATCAGATAATTCGCGCAGACAAGAAATGTATTGACTTACTTCAAAGTTATTGTGGGCGATCAAGATGATGGAGGAAAGATGTAGGAATGAAGTAATATACTGCTTATATAGTGGGGTGGGGAGGAGTGCGGGCTGTAGACGTGGTCGACGAAAGCACGTGATTGCGAATCTTCTGCGTCTCCTACATGTAAGAGAACGGGGCAGTAGTGAGAATGCAACTTTGAGATATCATATCTGATATCTAGGACATGAACGAGGTGTAGGTCCATGTCACACATTGAAGTGCTCTCCTTGAATGCTCGGATTTGGTCAGCTTGAGAGTAATCAGGAGGCAAACCAAAATATGTGAATAACCGCGACAACATCCATGAGGTTTACCCGATATCGCTCATTGAGGGTGCGTGGTCAACGTTATCGCTTGATTTGGGAACTGTGCTATGCTGCGGTGGCCGGTCTCTTGATATTTGGAAATTTGACATGAACAGGCGAAACTATGTACCGGTCGGAAGTAAAATGTCTTCCGAAGGAACCTTGAAGCCAGGAATGATCGGCGCATGGATGATGTGCCATCCATCGTACTGTAGTTCTTAAACGCCTACTTCCGTTCTCACTAACCAGTGGACCGAAAGCAGGCCGGAGGTCAAGTAATCCACTGCACTGATTGGGGCGGAACATGAGAGCAACAGCTTTTGACCGTCAAATCCCGACTAAGAGGAACTGCCACTACGTAGTAGTGTAAGTCAGAAGGTGTGTGTAGTTCTGACGTAGATTAGATGCACGATCGAGGCTGTTATTACATAATCCGAACGGTCCAAGAGATATTGATCTATCATTTGTGAGCGGTCGACGTCTTCCAAGTCTAGATGAACCTCTTTGAGTGCAATGCTTGGGCATGCATGGCCATTGTTTGCAGTGGCGGATTCGCCAAACGCTGATTTTGGAGAGGATATTGAGATATCAGCGACCGAAGCTGTGAAGAAGGCTGCCGAGAGTTTGTATCCATATCCAACCAGTAATTGACGTGTTCCAGAATCTTTCCAATCTCGTGCTGTCGGGGCGAGGTTTGACGGGTCGACGTGTGAGAAGTCAGGAGTCGCGCTAGTCGCCCCTCATGGCGTGGCGCGAGCTCTAGATCGACACCCCTGCCCATGACGTAGCGCGTGTAAACGCGGGACATCAAATCAGGGCTTCTACAGCGCCGACGACGACATAGCGAGCACCGCCGAGCCTGAAGATCGCCCCCGTGCGTTCCACGTCAAATCTAGAGTGCGACATATATCCTACAAACGCCCAATCCCCTACCGCGTCTCTCACCACATCCGTACCTGCCACCAACACCCAAGGCAGACGCGCATATCCAACATGGCATCCTATCTGGAGAAAGTGCGCCGCCAGTCAAAGCAGCTGTTCCCTCAGTCAAAACAGAAACCCGGCGCCCCTCCCATCGAAGACCCTCCCAAAGTCTCGGAATCCGCCGTACCCAAAGTCGAGGATGCTGCCGTCCCAAAGATCGAAGAACCCGCTGCTGGCCCTAGCGGCCCCGTCCCCTCTCCACCAGCACCAACTGTCGCCAACGCCAGCGAAGAAGTAGGAAGCGAGCCTGTCCTTGACGCCGAAGACCAGCGATTCCTTGAGCGACTTGCCGCCATCGCCGCGGAGCCCGAAGGCACGCCCCCACCTCTCCCTCAGCGTACCGAAATAGTCGACGACAATGGCGAGAAGAAGGTCGGCAGGGATGCGCAAACAGCCCTCATGGACAATGCAGACAAAGTGCCGCTCCCCATGAGTCCACCCGAGACCACTGCTGACGCTAGCGACAAGGGCAAAGGGAAGGCCGCTGAGGGTGGACTGGGCAGGAAGAAGAGTGTCATGTCCTACTTCCAGCTGCCCAAGTTCGCCAAGAAGGACGGGGAGAAGGCCTCGAAAGACAAGAAGATCGTGGTCACGGAGAAGGACAGGACCCAATTCGCAGACGACCTACTTGCTGCCGCCGAATCCGCCAAGGCTGCCGAGCTCACCGATGCGCAGAAGGAGGACAAGGAGTTGACGGATATTTTGGATCAGCTCAACCTCTCAGCTGTGAACAACCGCGTCTTCAGCTTCAGCAAAGAGTCAGAGGAACTTCTCAACAAGTTCACGCAGGTTCTAAAAGATCTCATAAACGGGGTACCGACAGCCTACAACGACCTCGAGAAGTTGTTTACAGATTACGACAACCAACTCAAGAAGATGTACGGCAACCTACCGCCTTTCCTGCAGAACCTGGTCAAGAGTTTGCCTGCCAAGCTCACAGCTACTCTCGGCCCAGAGCTCATGGCTGCGTCGTCCGAGAAGCCAGGGTTCGATGCGCAGGCTTCCAGTAAGCCCAAGGGCAAGAGGTCTATGCTTCCTCAAGTGCCCAAAGTACCGAGTCTGAAGTCGCTGGTATCCGCTCAGGGTGCTGTTGCGACGGCGCTGAGGAGCATCGTGAACTTCCTGAAGTTCAGGTTCCCTGCTCTGGCAACTGGAACCAATGTCATCATGAGTTTGGCAGTTTTCGGTACGTATAATGTTCGTATCGCATGTAGACCACAAGCTGACTCTACTTAGTATTGCTATTCGTATTCTGGTACTGCCACAAGCGCGGTCGCGAAACCCGTCTTGAGAAGGAGCGCCTCGCTGCTGAAGATGGCCAAGCTGGACGTATTAGCAGCGCCTCCTCCATCAACGAGGAAACCGACTCTATCTTTGGCGATCAGTCCAAGGCCAAGACAAGGGACAGCGGGAGGATCACGCCTGCTTCTCCACCTCAAGAGCCACTCATCATCAAAGACAACAAAGAGAAGGAAGAAGAACAGACAGCGTCGGTAGCTGATCTCCCGAGTGTGTCTCATCTTCCCGATCCAAAATCGGGAGAGGTACCCCGCACAGCCACTCCACCTCCTGATCGCAAGTAGGCTTTGTGAAGGAGCGGAGATGAAGCTGAGGTATTTGGTTCAGATTGATATTCCCTATGCGTATACCCTGGCTTTAAGTAATACTTTAATCAACGACGCATCATGACGCTATCGTTTCAGTCTGCTATACTAGAACTCTACACTGCACTGTAACCAAGTCTGATAATGGTGCATAGGAGTACTGTTCATAGAGGCGCTCTCGTCTCTTGCCCCTATGAGGGTTTTCTCGCATGAATTACCACAACCTCAAAGTACGCATGGACCTTCCTCTCCTTCACCCCCGATCTGAACTTAGCAAAGAAAACCTGGGCCTCTTCGACCGTCCAGCCCATAACTTTCGTCAGCAGATACAGCCCCCAGCCCTCCGCTCCTTGCGTGATGTGCAACAAGTTCCACCTACCCAACTCTTTCATATGAGGATCAGCCGGCCACCCATTGACAGGGACCTTGTACACCCGCTCTTCGACATCCTTGAAACCCGCATTACGGATATACGTCGACAAATTCCAAACCTCGTAGAACGACTTACCGAAACGCTCGGACGCTTCATGGAAGAGATCGCTCCACTGAGATAAGACGTGTTCTTTGGTCAACGTGCCATCGTCGGATTTGAACTGGATGCTCATTTCCATTTCGTGGAGGTAGCCGCCTGGCTCGAGGTTGTTGTAGACTTGTGTGTAGAGTGCTGGCCAGTCGCCGATAGAGCCGTACAAGGAGCGGATGTTGATGAAGTCGAAGGGCTGGGTGTATGTCCATGGGAGAGTGACGTCGTCAATTTCGAATTTGCAGTTGGGAGGTGTGAATTGCGGTTGGATGGGGGAGAGGTCTACGCCGAGGATTTCGGCGCTGGGGTACTCTGGGAAGTAAGTCAGTTATAATATTCAGGAGATGGAGGTAAGAGACATACCGTCAGCCATGTCCATACACCATATCCCTGTTCCGCATCCCAGATCCAACACCTTCCTTGGCTCTTTGATAGGCGCCAGATGCAGCTTCTGGTTCAGCATGATCAGAAACATGTGATGCGCAATGTCGAGTTGATCGTTCTGGATCTCATCGTTGGGACCCCAGTAATCATTGTCGCCTTCACGGTACTTGTGGTAACGGCGGCCGTTTTCGAAACGACCTTTATGTATGGTTGAAGCGATGGAAGTTGTGTCGCTTGCAGCATCATCGTCGCCTAGAGCCGAGTCGGCGTCTGTACTATCCTGCTGATGTCAGAAGCTTCCTGAGAAATAATGGGTCGCGACGTTTGTTCCGCGGCGCATCATGTCTGAATGATCAAATTCTGTGAAGGAAATATTGGAATACTTACAACTAACACAAGTGGATTGACAACTTCCGCTGTTGGTGCAGGACCTTCCACTGTTTCTGAGGGAAGCCCTGTTAGAATTGCTTGACCAGCAGATGCTTCCGCTGGATCTGGTGAGGTGGTCGCCTCTTCTGGTGCGTCAGATGATACAGTGTTATCCTTTAATGGTGATGCAGTTCCAGGATATGGTGGTGCAACGTTCGCGGAGCCATCTCCAGCAATTGGATTATCTGATGGTGCAGTTGCTGACTCGCCCCCAATTGCCTTCTCTTTTCCTTTTCCAAGAGTTGCCATCGTAGAGATTCTGTTTCACTCTGTAAGCTGAACAACTTGGCTAATGGAAAACTGGCCGCCACAAGTTTTGTAAGTCTCAAGTGTTCTTCGAGCGACTGTTAGCGCGGCTATCAAGGCCAGTGACAATAGCCGCGACTGTGCCTCAATCGTACAGCAACGGCACGGAAAGAAATGGGGCAAGTAGATAAGCGAGTATACAAAAACCACTATGACGTCGTTTGATGGGTCTCGAATGACTTCAGATGCGGAAAAGGTACGGAAAAATTCAAAGATAGACCCTACCAGAAGGGAGAGATGATTAATAACGGTAGGTGCCGTTACGAAGACCCTGCCCAGACGGTAACATGATCAAGGCGCGCCTCTCCACAGGGCTAGAACGAACTGGCGCTGAGGTCCGAAGTGCTTCACACCAACGTGCATACAAGGGCAAAAACGTGGTTGTGGACCGAGATCGCGGGAGCTTCCTGCAGGCTCGACACGACGCATCGTAGCCTGTTTTCGACCGGATTGTTCTCCACCGGATGATTCGCTGGAGTAGGTTTCGCGATCGGACGAGATTTGATTGCGAAAACATAAAGAGTCGGTTACTGCTTCGTGTAAGATGATACTTGAGTCACTTGACGCTGCATTGCTGCTGTACTAACTTGCCCTATCAGCTTGTTGCGTGCCTCAATCGCTCAGCTAGGGAACCTTGACAATCAACAACACGACGCTAGCGCAAGCAGTCTTGACGTGCCGTGGCGCTTGCAAACCACTCCGGTTCCCGCTATCCTCTGTGAGGGATTGGACTTGGTTCCAGATGTCGCCATGACTTCCGTCAAACGTTGCTCGTTGGTGGGGCGCACCGAGGAAGGTATGGACAACACATGGCTTGGTCACCATGCAGCTGCGAGCTCCGCATCTTCTCCAATCCTCCAAATTGGTGCTTGACCGATCAGAGCCAGTAACAATGGTTCAATAGGAGCTTGCAGCAACGCTCTCCGCTAGTTTCTGTAGCGCACAACGGCGCCCGCGCTTTCAGGAAGGGTTGCCCCACTGATGGGAAGAACTCCCATTCATCATTTGCAACTTCAAATCCTTGCGCTCTGACATCACTTCAGGCAAGCCATGGAGTCTGTTCCGCCCGAGTCATTGCTTGACAGCGTCTCACAGCGCCTGTACGCCATCGCATTCGTCGCTGTGGCGTTCTTCGCTATCGGCCGCATACGACAGTACTTGCGTCTGAGACATTTCGCCGGACCCAGGACAACGGGATTCTCTTGGCTGTGGCATTCCAGAGCTGTCATCGGTGGCCAATCTCCTAGGTACTACGGCGAGGTTTGCGAGAAGTACGGTACGTGTCAGGAAGGCAAAAGTGCTACGCGATCTGGTGGCCTTATACTGATACTCCTCATAAGGGCCGATTGCCAGGATCGCACCGAACCACCTCATAACATCAGACCCAGAATACTGGGCACGGATCAATGCCGTGCGCTCACCGTATAAGCGATCATCATGGTACTACCATAGTGCTCGGTTTGAGACGGGGAAAGACAATGTCTTTACAGATTGCGACAACGATAGCCATGATGCCAGACGGAAGAAGATGACAGCCGGGGTACGTGGATACACAATCTGGATGATGAGGTTGCGCACCTCTAGCGGAAATTTGAGCAGCTGCGTGACCGATCTGCACTTACTAACGTATTGCAGTACTCTGGTAAAGAGAATCCAACACTAGAGCCTTCAATAGACATCCATGTGAAAGAACTTGTGAAATTGGTGCGCAAGTATGCGGCCCCAAAAGCGTCAACGAAACCATCCCAGGCCATGGATCTAGCTCAGAAGATCCCCTTCTTTACATTGGACGTAATCAGTCATGTAGGACTGGGAGAAGCATTCGGTGACTTGAATGCCGACAAAGACCTCAAAGACTACCTGAAATCGAGTGAAGAGGGTCTCAAGATTGGAAACACGGCTTTCGCGATTGGTATAGCCTGGCTCAGAGATACGCCCATCATCGGCCCCGCTATCAGTCCATCGGAGAAGGATGCCAGTGGGTTCGGTAACATGATGGCTCAAGCACGAAAGATAGTCGACTCCAGGATGTTGAAGTCAACTGAAGACAAGTCTGATATGTTCGCATCATTCGTCCGCCATGGTCTCTCGGGCAACGATCTTTGTAAGTGACACGAGTGTTGTAATACACGATGCTGGGCGTCGACTGACCCATCATGCTTAGTCCAAGAAGTCTTCGAGCAGATTCTCGCTGGATCTGACACTACAGCTGCTGCCATTCGGACCATTTTGCTTTATGTCATGAGCCACCCGCGCGTGTATGCAAAGCTGCAATCCGAGATAGATGAAGCCGTCAGAAGCGGCACGGCTCCCGCATCTCCTGGCATCATCTCAGATGCAGAAGTGCGCCGCCTGCCATATCTGGGCGCTGTCGTCCGTGAAGGAATGCGAGTAAGTATTGTCCTTTCTGGAAAGAACATGGATCTTTGAGCCAGTATGCGCTAACAGTACACCCTGCAGATACATCCGCCAGTCGCCAACATCTTTTCAAGAGTCACTCCGGATGAAGGAGATGTCGTGACCATCGACAATAGGGAGTATCACATCCCCGGCGGCACCTTGGTCGGCTACTCAGCCTGGACGATGCACCGCAACAACCGCGCTCTCTACGGCGAGGACTGTGGTACCTTCCGTCCTGAACGCTGGCTGATTGATATAAGCGACGAGGATGCGAAAGACCGTCTAACCAGAATGACAAAAACCAACGATATGATATTTGGGTACGGTCGGTGGCTCTGCCTGGGACGCAACATCGCGTTGATTGAGATACACAAGTGCATCTTTGAATTGTTGAGGCACTTTGATCTGTCGTTGACCAACCCACTGGAACCATGGAAGACGTTCAACTCGCTTGGGCTATGGGAGATCAAGGACATGTGGGTGGATGTCACCTTGAGAGAGTAGAACTACTTTAGTCTGCATCGGAGCTGGCGAAATGAAAATTTGACGTGTTTGTTGCATATCTCACCTGGTGTAGTCGAACCCATAGTAGATTGGTGTTCTGACGCGTTTTGCTTTGCTTGGTTGTGAGGGCAACATTGATGCTCGAGTTCCGGGCAGCCAATCGGCTGAAGCGCAGAGAGCGACGTACCAGCGACGAATATGTCTGAGCCTGGGACCTCTCCACCCAAATATGGCAGCATTGACCAAAGTCGCATAGCTCATATTCTCGAGATAATCGCCATGTGCGCAGACCTGACGGATCTCTCCAACAGCGACAAACGGCCGTGGCTGAAGTAATCCGGAACATGGCAAGAGCGCTCCATATCAAACCAACCATGGCAGCCACCTTCGCCCGCCATCACAACTTCGACCAAGTCCCCACGTACAATCACGGTAACGCCATCGCGAACCAACAGCCACCTTACGATGCCTATGCCGCGTCGCATCATCATGTCGCAGCCCGCCACAGCAACATGGCAGCCTATTGCGAGCCCACGACCGGCAACCCCCAACATGCTGCCAGCATGAACGACCACGGGCAACAGCACGATCACAGCTACTCCCCAGACGACACGTCTGGAAAGCGCGAGAGCTTTCAGCATGGCTTAGCCGGCCAACATCACGACTACAGGATCCACAGCCCTACGTCCGAAGCATCTTACATTGGCATCCAGCACAATTCGGCACAAGCACCCCTAGACAATGACGCGTCCGACCGTCAGTTCGCTATGCTCCCGCCTTCCAACTCGATACACCCTTCGTGGCAATCCCTCCACGATTACGCGCAGTCGCACGCCGCGGAAAACGGGTATGCGCTATCTATCAATACGACGGCTAAGAACAGGTCGCGCATCAAACTCGCCTGCGTCTGCTATGGCCAGCCGAAGAATACCCACAAACTTACGGCCGAGACGAGGGTCAGGAAGAACAGGGTCAGCTATAAGACAGGATGCAAGATGTGGATCGAGGGCAAGAAACAGGACGACGGCACGTGGCTATTGCGCGTCGGCGAACCACAACACAACCACCCTGGGCGCGAGAGTGCTGGATGGGCTGTACAACGCAAGAGAACGTGGGGCGTAGTAGGAGGGCGCATCGGGGTGGGAGGCGTCACAGCGAAGGAGGAACTCGCCAAGTCGAGCCTGACGCAAAATCAGGAAACCCTCGAAGACGTGGATGCGGAAGCCGACGGCGACGAAGACATACCCAGCGCATCTACACAGGCACCGAAGAAGCCACAACACAGCCTCGAGCGTGGAGGTCTCGTGTGGAGAATCGTTGAACAAGAAATGCTACGAAAGGGCGAACCCAACCAGGGACGCGACCGAGGGGTTGGAAGAACAGTCGAAGTGCTACAAGCAAGACTACCGGGTATACACATCTTTAAGCGTGACGTTTACAACATACGAGCGCAGATCAAGAGAGCCCGGAAGGCAGCAGGCCAACAAGTCGGCGACGGCCTCAACAGCTCAGACGATGAGGCCGAAGCCGATGCCGAAGTCGACATCCACGACACCGCACAACTCAGCGCTGACACCAGCACAAACCATCCGACTCAAAGACCCGCTCCACACCCACAGAACACATACCAACACCCCACCTCTCACACCCTCAAACCGCCCGCGCCCTTCCCACTCGTCCGAAAAGATTCACGCATCGACCCCTTACTGGACAGTCGCGGACCGCCGCCACCGAATCCTCCCGAGGCCGTCGATATAGAAGTCGACCAGTTGAGGCGGGAGAATGCAGAACTAAGACGCATGTTGACGGAACGGACGAAGCAGGTCAAGGAGAAGACTACTGAGTTAGCGGAGCGGGCAAAGGAGATCAAGGATAAGACTACGGAGATGGCGGCGCTGAAGAGTCAGGTGGAGCTGTTGAGTAATATGATGATGACGAGTGGGAGGGGGTTGATTGGGGGTTAGTGGATAGATATAGTGAGAGATCGGGGTGATCCGCGTTGGGGTAATGATGTGGGAATGTAGACCCATCTGTTGTACGAAGATGAAGATATGCAAAGGTAGTCAGATATACATATATAATCGTAAACAACGACCCATCGAATAAGCTAAACAAAAAGCCAAGAGGTATCTCAGAAAGGTATCCGTAAAAACAACCCTCCCAAAAAAGGTCCCTTTGCAAACTCCCAGTCAACAGCATCAGCGTGGTATCCAGCACCAGAAACTCCATCATAAGCTCATAGCCAACTCGTTAACCCGTCGCTCATATCAGTCACGGTTTCAGTGACGTGCTTTACGCCTCCTCGACCATGTCCTCATCTTCGCCCTCGGCGAGCATATCCTGCTCTTCGCAGCTACGCTCGACCTCGTCGGCGATGAACTGCTCGTACTCCTCCAAACTCTTCTGTACGTGGAGTTTGAAGCGCACAATGTCGTCGAGCATGCGCTCGATTTCTGTGTGGAGTTCTTCGCGGAGGGCGTTGGCGCGGAGTTGGAGTTGTTCGTACCTGAAGTAGACAATTAGCTTGCTGTCATAGAAAGTCGAATGAGGGGAAAGGGTCAAGGACTTACTCGATGTTGACGGCCATCTCTCGTTGTACCATGAGTTGGACGCTTTCTCCCAGACCGCTACGCATGCGGCCCAGTTCTTTCTCCATGCGCTCAATCTGTGCGTCAGATTGGCTCTTTTGCGTGTTTGTTATTTCGCGGAGCTTTTCTAGCTCTTCTTCTGCTTGAGCTACGCGGTGACCGAGAGCTTCGACTTCGGCTTGCTTGTCGTCCATGGCTTCTTTGATCTTGTCGAGGAGATCGTGGTTGTTCATGTCGGCTTCTAGGGCTTGGTTGCGTCGTTCGGCAATCTCTTTGCGGAGTGCAATTATGTTGGCTTTGACTGTACCACGGAGGTCCAGGTTGAGGAGATGTGCTGGCGAGTACCCTGTGCCTGCGTCGTGCAGAAGACGGTCTGATGCGTCTTGTGACGAGCCACCCATTTGTGACCCTGAGAAGTTGGGGCCATCTGTGATAGTGAGGACAAGTTCATAGTCTTGCCCCTTGGCGTTGACGGCCGTAGAAGGGATGACGCCGATCTGGTAGCCCAGATTGTTGTACCGCTCGATTGTTTGTTCGAGTTCATCCAATTTGCGAGATGCAGCGATTTCCTTCTCTGCAACCCGCTTCTTGGACTCCTCCAAGCGGACTGTCGTTGCTTGGAGAGAAGTATCAAGGCGGTCTCTTTCATTTGCCATACGGTCGATATCCGCAATGGTCATGCCTCGACCGTCAATGATAGCTTGGAGCTCTTGCTGCTCCTTCTCTGAGGCCTCAAGTTCAGCCTCAATCTCTTCAATGGACTTCTCTAGGAATGAGCAGCGGTCACTGTACTTCTTGACCTTAGCGTCCATGGAGTTGTTGTAGTTCTCAAACTTGACACGATCTTCTTCGAGGATGCGGATCTGCTCCTCCAGCTTTTGGATCCGGGGGCCGGACTTTCCTAGTTCTTCGATCTGATCCTGTAGGTATTTGTGCTCGGCCTCAAGGAGGGAGACCTGCTCGTGATGCTGGGCATTGGCGGCGTCGAACTTGGCGGCCATTGTCCGGATATGAGGCTCCATGTGCTTCTTCTGTGCTTCTTCATCGTCATCGTCGTCTTCTGCGGAAAGCCAAGTGCTGTAGGCGTCTGACAAGAAGTCAAAGATGATGCGGTCTCCAGAGACGTCGAAGCCAGCCTCAAAGCAAGCGTCGTCGTATGTACCGGCCTCATAAGCCTGCATCAGGCGTGCCAATTGCATCATCCAGTGCAGAAGACCCAAGAATGTGTACCAGTTGTTTCCACCAACAGCCGCGATCTGGGACTTCATGATCGACTTCTCAAACGGGTAGCGCATCTGCTTCAGTAGGACGGGCACCTCCTGATCGATGGACTTCTGGAAGCGATAACTGGGATCGATTCGGTTGTAGAGCCATTGGAACATGCAGTTGAAGTCTTTCTGCGTTGGCGAAGTCATGGCTTTTGCTGAGAGCACATGTTTCGACTCCATCTCGAAGTTGTTTTGGGTCAGGAATTCAAGCAGCTCCTGAGCCATGTGCTGACGGGTGCTCGCATCTTTGAGTCGGCGCGGGTCCGTCGGGGGGACGGATGGCATAGGCGCCTGTTGGAAGAAGGATTGTTTTACACCAGATTGTCCAGTTACATGCGAGGCTCGCGATTTGAACACGCTGCTCCGCCGTTGTGCGCTCTGCTCAAAGTTTGGCCCTGAAGGGGGAGCGGGGGTCTGGAATATGGAGGCGCCGGGCGCAAAACTCTTGCGCGCACTGCTTGCGCCGAAGTTGCTAGTTGAATTGCGATGTACGGACTGGAAGCCTTGCGCAAGGTCTGTTCCAGAGGATGAGCGTGGGAAGAGCGGCTGGCTCGGGCGACCGGGCGCGAGGGACATTCTACTCCCACTCTTCGACCGGGCGTGGTTCGGAGGGAATTGGGGTTGGTTCATGTTGTTGATGGAGCTCGAGCGCTTCATGGCGGAAGCGGGCATGGGAATCGCAGAAGAGTTGTTGTTTACTGGTCCTAGAGTCTGCGCGCGTGGTTAGGAGATGCGACGAGAGGGGGTCGCACACTAGACTGACCTGACGGCGCACCGAGAACATACCCGGGTCGGCCATAGTATGTGTATGTTGTGTCAATTATGCAGCGATTGTCGTCTGTTCGCGACGTCGCGGGTCAGCAAGGCGGGAGGCCGAGGGGGGTAGGGCTGGTGTTGACGCACCCGTACCCGCCTATGCAATGTTTGTTGTGATCAGGGTTTCGCGCTAGCCCACCGCAGCAACGCGCCTGGTCCGCGCCACGTGGGGTACGTATCTTGCATTGTTGACGTCTGATTATCTCGAATACGAGGCAGGTGGAGGCGGTACTAAGGTAAGAGTGTTTATTTATAGCGACCGGCGGCGAGAGATGCCATGGCCAAAGACGCACTGTCGAAGAGAACGCTAGCAGGTAGTGATATGTAAAGCCAGAGTAAAGGAAGGCTGCCAACCCCGTCGTCCTCCCCAGTCGCCACAAGATCTCATCTCGGACGCACTCATACGTGCCACTTCATCGCTATACTGTATCGACTGGGGTATCGTTGTGCACATGCAAGCCAAAATAATGATGCCACAAATTTTCAAAACTCCAACCTGTGGCCCGTGAAAGGTATAAACAATAAGGACATTAAACTCGAAACCCGTTAGAAATGCATCGTCAACATGCCCCCGTTGAAAGTGTGTTTTAGGCGTCTACCACCGTGTCGACTTTGGCGTGTCTGCCTTTCCTATGTTCTTGAACATGTCATCGGCGCCGAGACTCAGCGTGTCTTCGTTGACACCGAAGGAGCTCAGGCCGGGCAGGGCTGGAGGCGGTGGGCCCTTGGGCTTGGGTGGTTGCGCAGCCTGTACGGCAGGTTGAGAGACGGTACGGCCATTCGAGTAGGTTGTGGAATCCACAGTGCCTTCTGGAACAGATCCGGAGATGAATGTCTTCCTCTTGCCGAACCAGCTGCCGCTCTTCCTCCTGCTGAGACTGGGTGCTTGGCTGTTGATTGTAGCCGGCGAGCCCGGCCTCTGGTCCGACTTCAAGCTGTCGTTGGACGACAGCGTCCGAATGCCGAGGAACTTGCGGACGGATGCAGGCCGCTTGCTCGAAGGGCTCGTGGGGGACATGGCGCTGGTCGCATCGCTGGTGCGGCTCTGCTGGAGGTGGCCATCAGCCGAGTCCTCTGACGCTTTGCCTGGCGGCGGCGACTCTGTCTGCGGCGGGGAGCCAGGCGACTTTGGGGTGGGATGCGATGACAGTGGGCCCTTTCCAGGCGTGGGCGGGCGAGGTGACTCGGGCGGGCTGTCGAGCGGCGCGGGTATCGACGTGCCCTCGGTCAGAGAGAAGTTGATGGGCGAAAGCGTCAGTGGCTTGAAGGAGAACTTGTTGGAGCCCATTGCAGTGTCGTGGTGGGAGACTCGTGTGGTAAATTGCGGTGGGCGATCAATAAACCCAAGGTGCGGTGGAGTGGAGGCAATTGAAGGCTGGGAGCGACGCGGCAGCAGATGAGAGAGTCTCGCAGAAGCCGCAGGCGGGTGGAAGCTCAGGAGGTGCTTTCGTGAAGCGGAGTACGGGCCAGGGATTACACGACGGTTAGCAGGGATCAGCGCCCTGCACCACCCAGAGGCGCTGCGGATACGGCGCGCCAGCCTCGACCTTCCCCAGGGACACGCCCTGCCTGCTACCCCAGGGACAAAAAGAATAAGACGTGAGCCAAACACGCGCGCGTCAGCAACCGTCGTGCAGCGCTGCATGAATGCGTGCCTGCAGCGCGTCACCTTCGAGCTTCTAGCGCGACAATTGTACCAGAGAATGCAGTGGGTCAGCCACCCGAGTCAGCGTCAAGGCATAATGCAGCAGAGCCGTGCCGGACGCGCATCGCATGTCGCCATCTGCCTCCGCATATCGATTTGATTGAGACCCTTTCTGTGATCTTCAACGGTTATCTAGACCCATATCGCTCTCGCTGCGACGTGCTTCAAACACGCACTGCAGCCGTGTACCCCTCCAAAGTTTATCCGCCACATGGACGACCCCTATTGCCGTAGCTTCCGAAGCACCCTGATGTCATCGCTATGCACAACCTGATCCGGGCCGCTCTTATCTTGTCTTTCGCTGATGCACCTCGTCCAATTCGGTAATCTCGTCGAGCAGTTGGCACGTCTCCTGCGGGTTCGCGATCCACGCCGTTGTACATGCCAACCGAGCCTTGAAGTCGTTCGCCCCAGCACTCAAGAACTGGTCGCCAACGTGCAATGTTTTGCTGCCCTCAATCCCGCCAAAGATCCGCTGACAGGCAAGGACACCCCAGGACTTATCTCCGATGTCGACGAATACGTCGTTTCCGCCGTTGAACGCGCAAAAGGGGAGACGCTGGCCGACCTCGGATATTTCCTAGCCACGTCAGCATTGCAAGCATTGCACATGGTCTCAAACCTACGAGTATCTTCTGCACGATCAGAACGGTCTCTTCCAGTGTCTCTCGGCAGAATTTGTGCCCGTCCTTTGGTACAATACCCACCGCTCGTTCTTTCCGGACGACATTTGCCTCCATACGGAAGTTTTTGACCGTGTCCCGTAGAGAAACTTCCGCCAAGTCAAGCAGGTCCTTAATGTCCGACTCAGTCCACGAAAGCATCTCCTTAAGCAGCCATTCTTCTCGGGGAATCAGGCGCAGTAGAACTGGACTGTTCTCGTCGAACTTGAAACAGAAGTTACTTTCACCGCCCATGATGATCAAATTCTGTCGAGCCTCTAGGGGCAGATCGGATGCCTGGATGGCGTCTAGAAGCCCGTAAAGTCTGCCATAGTATGGCTTCGCCTCTGTGTACCCTGCGGCTGTGACAATGCCAATCTTTGATCCACGACGCATGAGCTGCAGAATCTTGGGAATGATGGGGTTGTCTTCTGTCAAGTCTTTGCCGTCGTCATACAAGGTGACATCTCCGTCAAACGTCACAAGTTCGAGTGGACCGTTGCGGATGAGACTCATTACTTGGGCTGTGTTGAGAACTAGACGCACATCGTTGAAAGAAGGGGGGACGAAACGTCGGTGGCTGATGAAGCGCCGCTGATCTTGCCAGATAAAAGCGTCATGCAATGCTAAGGACGTGAAGAAGTTCGCTACTGTTGGAACGAGAAGCTTCAACTTTGATCTGTCGGGTTTGCCGTCTTTCTGGTGTTGGACTAAGTTGCGTTAGCCCTGCGATTTCACCGTAGACTACCCGGACTCGCGCGGCTTTAATAGCTTCATGACATACTGTGGTCGTTGATGATCTCTTCAACGTCGCGTAGGATCTCGGCATACCGCCGTTGAGCGATGTTGGCTTGGTGCTCGACTGACTCATCGCTGGGCTCGAATACTGCTGTTGGATGGGAATGTAGGACGAAAGGAACGGCTAGGAGACCCTAAGGTAGTATAAGTATGTTGCTCGCATTGGCTTGCAAGCTGAAAGAGCGTTACCTTGATCCACTCTATCTGTATCGTACATTAGCTAGGCTTTCCGGTTGGGCATTATAGGATACTTACGAGCTGGTCTCTCCTGTGGGTCTTTTGGGATATGTTAGTCATCTGAAAGTAGATGGTTGTCACTGTGACTTGTACACACCTTGAGGGCATCTGTCACACGGGAAACCATCAAGTCAGCGTTCTTGTCTCTGAGTCGACCTTTGGGGATTGTAGCCGTGGCTAAGACTTACATTCTACGCGGTATCTGGTAGTCATCTTGCAAAGTCTCAATCGGTGAAAGAGGAACGAGGAGAAGTGAAGGACACTGTGACTGAGTTGTCACTGTAACCTAAGCTGTCTGTCCAAGCTTATCGGAGACCGCCGTTAGTGGCTGGAGAGGGAAGGGGCCATGCACATGTGACCCGGTGACATCCCCGCGCGACGGTACACTAACACCTGTAAGCTGCTTGTTCCCCCTCTCCAAAGCTACAGCTACCTTGCTTTTGATCCACGATTGCGCGTGCAACGTGTGCCATTCGTGGGTTGCATGGGTGAAGCCGCAATCGATAAGCGGCGATCTGCAACGGCCGCTACTGGGGGACGGCTTTTATGCAAGGGCCCACCGTGTCGGACAAACCACAGGAACCCAGCCAGCTTCGCCCAAGCTACCCGGCTGCCTCCAGAGTCGCAATCAAAATGGACTCATCGTTGAACAACGTGGCCCTGCGCCCATGGCCGGCCCCAAAGAAGGAGGAGCTGACGCAGGATGACCTGCTGTTCAAGATCGAGCAGCTAGCGAGTGAACGCGGGCATCTGCGCAACATCACCGAACAGTCGCTACAGGAGGACATTGACGCGGGCAAAGATGTACCAGACGACGCTGCAGAGGGGGCTGATAAGGAGAAGAAGGAGAAAGAAGCGCCTTCCCGGCAGGAGCAGCTAGAGAAGGTGTTCAAAGCCGGGCAGGAGATGTATAGTCATCTGGAGTACGTGTGAACGCGAACGCGTTGTATGGGGGTTCATACTGACCAAAGACAGATGGGCTAAATTCGCTGCTACCAACGCGCTCGATCTCGTCTCCCTCATCCTCTCCCAAGACCCAAACAAACGCGCCCTCAACTTCTTCAGTCCGACGTTTCGGGAACAAGGCCTGAACCAGGGCATACCACTCGGCTCTTTCGGCATGAGCAAGGAGAACCACGAACATCGCACTCGCAAGCCAGACGAGGTCCAACGACTCCAAGATCTCGCGTCCAAACAAGAAATAGCTGCTCAGGGAGCACGCATGGGGGCGCTCGACTCTTCGGTAGACGAGATATTGAAGGCCGCAAAGCACTTGGAGAAGGAGATACGGCGAGAGACGAAGTACTGGCATGAGATAGTGTCCGTTTCCGACAAGGGGTGGCCCATTCAGCGACTGCGCCAGAATGTACGCCATTCGCCCTTTGCCGTGCGTTATGGACTTCCCGAAGGTAAAGACTGCTCATTCGTCGCGTCGCTTTCCTCAAGCTAACAATGTAACAGCAAGCGGTCATTTCAAAGCGCGTGGCTTCGCCCCTCTTCAGATGGACAAAGACGGCAGCATCATTCTCGATCCGAGTCTCGCGCTCAAACCGAAGGCATTCCGCGTGCGAATCAGTGTCGACGGCAAGATGACAGGCACATCACAACTCTCTCTCGACGGCGAAAACTCCGCTCAGTCTCTGGAAAAGTCTATACAACTCGCCCGTGATTCATTACTAGAGGAAGAACTGTACTACGAAATGAGTCTCGAAACTCGGCAACTGCGAGCCTACGGTGTCGAATTTCGGGATTCTGTCATTCAGATAGACGTGCCTAGCATGGGCAATGCATCGCAAGATCGAAAGCTGCTCATCGATTGCATACCCCGGGACGAACCTATAGCGAGCAACCAAGGGCATGAGTACGATTGGCTGGCTCGCAACATCGCCGAGGCGCTTCGACTGCTCCTAGCCCATGAGCATAGCATGCGTCTCTATAGGAGATCGCAGCTTCCACCTCCCTTGACAGGCCAAAAGCGGGATAAGCCCCCTCCACCTTTACTGCGTACGCTTCTTGCGGTATCGAATCACATCGCAGGTGTCGACTCGCTTTACGTCTATCTTGGTCTCGTCGCCAAAACACTGAACAACGCAGGCCTTGAGGCGAGCCTGGACACTACGCGTGAGACGTCTTGGGCGAGCCTTTCGGAAAATTTGAAGACGACGCCGAAGAAGGGCATGTCTGCAACCGATCAGCTGCTTGAAATTTTCATGAAGCCGTTTGACGGAAAAGCGACTTTGACCATACCCACCCCGAATGGCACACAGCCAGAGAGTCTGGTCATCGTTACACGCACGATCATCGGCCAACCGACGTTTGGCACAGAGCACAAGCTGACCCTTCCGTCCACTCTGAGTTCCGATCTTGGCTTGTTCCAGCAACACAAGTTTGCTACTGTCGAGGAATTGAAGTCATATTTGGACTGGATCCTGTCCTTACATATTGCGCATAGACTTTTGAAGAGTGAGTATGGCTCGCGCGCGCAAACGAGAACTCAGAATCCACGGCTCTCGATTCGTCAAAACAAGGAAACTAAGAAAGGGACCAAGTCCACAAGGGACATCAGAGTCGACTTCAATGGCGGGGAGCTAGAGGTAACTGTGCTGGCGGTTGATGCAACATCGGAAGCAGAAGACGGTGAGCACTCGCATACTTGGAGTCAGACAGGCGACAATGCTTCTCTGAAAGAAGTCATCAAAGACTGGGTTGGTTAGAAAACGTTGGGAGAAAAAGTAGTAAACGTACATCCGTAAGAAATCATATCAGATCAGCCGGAACTGTTACCATCTGCAACGTGCATTACATAGCGCCAATGGCGTCGCATCACAACTGCACCCAGCAAAAGCGGGGTGAGCCGCCGACAAACTTTGCCACAAGCGGGTAGCTTCCCTACGTGCAGCCTCAATTTACATCAGATCGTCCCGAGGTCAATAGCTCCTCAATTTTATCCTGGTACCTGACATGTTCATGACGTTGAAGACTAAGAATGCCGAGCCGCAAGACTCACGTCAGGTACCTGTGAGGTAATGTTTACATGTAAAGTTCGCGCTTGCTTGCTCGAAGCTATATAAACCACCATGTCAAGCATCATGCCGCCTTTTTGATACCCGCCATCAGATTACCGTCGCGTCCAACATGCTGCCTCTTTCTGTGTTAACACTGAGCGCTCTGCTTCCTGCGCTGTCCAGCGCACAGCGCATTCGTTCTGACCCCGGTGTTGCCGGCCCACCTCTTGAGATTGTCCATCTCTACAACGATCAATGGCCTACCGGTACCAACACGCCGTACCAGACTCACGAATGCACAACGACTAACATCAGTCCCAGGTATCACCGTCTCGAAGGGCGGCCGAAAATTCTCAAACTACCCAGCAGGTCTCGATCCCAACAACACCAACACAGGCACCAACAACAGACATGCCGTAGCAGAGCTCACGGCCAACGGCACCGAAACACCGTATCCAAGCGTAGAAATCAACAACCCACCGAACGGTGCCATCAACTACACCACGACCCCACCAACAGGCGCAAACTACCAAAACTACCTCATCGGCGTTCAAAGCGTCGTCCTCGACCCCCTCGACCGACTCTGGATCCTAGACACAGGCCGCGCATTAACCGAAGAAGGCACCCTCGTTCTGGCATCCACGGGCGGCCCTAAGCTCGTTGGCGTAGACATTGAATCCGATACGGTGATCCAAACCATCGTCTTCCCTTCCACAGTCGCATACCCAGACTCGTACCTCAACGACGTGCGCTTCGACCTACGTCCTCACGTGACCGAGTCCGGGAAGGGAGTCGCTTACATCACGGACTCCTCATCCGAGGGCCGCAATGGAATCGTCATCGTAGACCTAGGCACAGGCGAAAGCTGGCGCCACCTCGACGGCGCACAAGAGTCCAGAGCGGAGCGTGGATTCGTGCCATACGTTTGGGGCGAACCGAAATACTACATCCCTGGTCCTGGTCTGCCGCTTACCACTGTTCCGCTGGGAAGCGACGGTATCGCGTTATCTGCTGATGGAGAGCACCTGTACTTTGGCCCTGTGGGTGGTCGCACTCTTTACAGTATCCCCACCGAGCGTCTGCGGGACCGCAGTCAGGCGTCTGAGCTACTGGCGCTGGGTGCGGTGAATAACCGGGGTGAGAGGGGTGTGAGCGATGGGTTTGAGACGGATACTAATGGATTCATCTATGCGGGCAATATGGAACAGAATGAGATTGGGTTCCATAACCCGAAGAATGCGTCTATGACGTTGTTTGTGAGGGACCCGAGGATTAGTTGGGTTGATACCAGTAAGTCTCCATCACATTGCGCTGGTGATATCTGGATGAGAACTGACGTATTTTAGTGTCCGTTGGAAGCGATGGCTATCTTTACTTCACCGACAACCAGCTTGCTTTCAGTTCATCGTTCTATCCTGGTACCGACAACAGAGAGAGACCGTTCGTGCTGTTCAGGGCGCCTTTGCCTAACAACGGATCAAGAGTGTTGTTGCAGTAGAGGGTTCAAGGACATCAACATGATCTCACAATTCCACGACTTGACGTATGTACACATGCCATAGACTGTATATAGCTTTGGAATTTGCAAAATCTACGTCTTACCAAACACGAAAATCCCCTTGCCGTCCCTGTAGCCCTCTAGAGTATCCTTAACCTTGCCTATCAACTCGTCGCCCTTGGTATCCCACTCCCATTTGATCTGGTCAACAGGCATGTCTCTGAACGCGCCCTTGCGTGTCATATCCAGTACATCAGCAACCGTCTTCTGCTTCTCCTCAGGATGCTTCTCCGCCCACCTGCTCACCCAAAAGCCGTGGAAGTGGATGTCCTTGAAGATGAGCATCGACGCAGGAATAGTCAAAGGCTGCTTCGACATGGCGCCGTAGGTAACGAAGTGCGAAGAGGAAGAAAGCAGTTTGGCCATTGCGGTAGCGGCCTTTCCGTTGACGCAGTTCAATGCCAAGCGGATGGGAGCGCGACCGCCATTTGTCCATTCTTTGGCCTGGTCCTTGATGCCCTGCGATTGCAACTCTGCGTCCGTGATGACGACGTCTGCGCCCAGCTCTTGAAGTTCTTTCTTCATGGCTTCTTCTTTGCTCTTATCTTCCCGGCTACGGATCACGTTGATGCTCTTGTAACCCCACTTCTTGCCTAGTTGGATGGCGGCACGTCCGACACCTGAGTTTGCTCCATTCTGTATGAACCACTCGCCTTCGGAGAGCGTTGTGAAGTCGCGGAGCATGCGGTATGCTGTGCATGGGTTTATGGATACGGTGCCGGCTTGAATCGCGGTAATGCCTTCGCGCATCTGGTCGTCGAGCTTTACAACATCGTTTGTGGTGGCGCTTGCGTGTGTTCGCCATGTACCGAAGCCAGGCCCTTTCATGAAGACCCAATCGCCCTTCTTGAAGCCTTCCTTCTTGACTCCTTCGCCCAATGCTATTATCTCTGCCACACCTTCATTTCCAGCGACAGCAATTGGGTTGGGTGTGCCTAGGTTGGTGGTGAAGGTCGGCTTCGAAGGGTATACACCTTGGATTTGGTTGATATCTGCGGGATTGATGGGCGAAGCGAGGAAGCGCAATGTCATGAAGTTGCTATGCGGTGGCGAGATGGAATGACCGTGGAGGGAGAGCACAGCGGGAGGCTCTCCATATTCGGAGAAGGTGAGGGCTTTGGCTTGCTCGTAGCCGTATGCGGAGATGTAGCGGCGCTGCGGAAGTCGCGATACGGCCGGGGCTAGGTGTCGTGTGCGGCGCAGACATGACTGCGCTAATCGCGGAGACGGCGATATAAGTTTGGTAGCCATTGTGAGTGGCGTTGACACTACGGAAGTGATGTGAGTTGGAAGTCTGCGGAGCTCATGGAAGATGTTTTGGAAAGACGGAGCTATGACGTTTGCTGAAGCCGAGGTTTGGTGGAGCAATGGAGCTCATAACACGCATCACTTTCGACACAGTACGTACAGTGCATGTCTGTAACAATTCTTGATGCGCGAAGTTTTTGACGGGATGAGTTCACATTCTACATGCTAAGGTAGCGCGGGTTTCGAGTCTCGCCTTCAGCCCAAGTCTCTAAATGCCAGATGGTGCTTTGATCCACTGTTTCTCATGAGCTCGCAAGAATCCTCGCATCAGGCAATGGGCAACGATGCGCCACAGCCTGCGCCATAAACTACGTACGAAGAAGCAATGGTAGACATTCACATGCAAGACGGCCCAAGAGGCGCTTCGTGAAGGTTCCCGCCAGCTGTGGGCATCTAGACGCCACTAGCACCGCCCCGCGTACGTCATCGGCCATGCGTGTTGCTAGGCTGCGCCCTCCTTGAACTGGCAGGTTGCTGCATACCCCTATTGCTACAAATAGACCCTTTCGCCAACACACCCTGTCCACTGCATCACTCAAAGACTCACAGCACCCCTCAACCACTATACCACTACATTCAAAACCCTTCCAAAACACCTCACACACATATCAACATGGCTGCCACCGTCAACGTCGAGAACATCTCCACCAAGACCAGCGAGGATGAGATCAAGAGCTTCTTCTCCTTCTGCGGAAAGATCCAGTCGCTCAGCGTAAAGCCCTCAGGCGACGACACCCAGTCTGCCTCGGTCACCTTCGAGAAGGCCGCCGCCGCAAAGACCGCCCTCCTCCTCGACAACACACAGCTCGGCCACAACTCGGTCCAGGTCACGTCCGCTAAGAGCATCGACGAGATTGCCGGCGAGAAGTCTGCCTCCGCCGACGACGCCAAGGACGGCGACCACCACATTGAGCAGGAGCAGAAGCCCCGCGCACGTATCATCGCCGAGTACCTCGCCCACGGCTATGCCATCTCCGACACGGCCATCGAGAAGGCCCTCGCCGCAGACAAGCAGAACGGCTACAGCACCAAGTTCATGAACGTCCTCAACAACTTCGACCAGAAGACTCAGGCTACACAGAAGGCGCAGGTCGTTGACCAGAAGTTGGGCATAACAAACAAGGGCTACGCTGCCTTCAACATGATGACCAGCTACTTCGACAAGGCTGCTTCCACACCCACCGGACAGAAGCTCCGTGCTTTCTACGAGCAGGGTAACAAGACCGTCATGGATGTCCACAACGAGGCTAGGCATTTGGCCGATCTTAAGAAGCAGAAGCCTGCCAGCGAGGGTGGTGTCGCTACTGAGAGCAGCGAGAAGCCCGCCGAGGGTAGCAACGAGAAGAGCGGCGATTCCTACGCCGCCGCTGCTGCCCCTACTTCCTAGATACGAACACCTCAAGTGCTCACGACGGAGGACTGGAACGACATTTCTTTCGATTCAACGATTCCCACTTGGTTTACAGTCTGTATGAATACTTGCGCATGATACCGATGACGGCACGAGCACGGAGTTTGGAATAACATGGTTTAGCAACCTACGAAAACACAATTCTATCTAGTAACCATTGATCTTGAACCCTGTATTGTCGCGTAATGATGGTGCTCTATTACGATCTTGTCTCGAACAACGATATAAACAAGCATGCAGAAAACAAAAAACACCAAAGCCAATGTTCCTCCTATCCCTCTAATATCCCCACTCTCCACTGTCCAACAAGCTCTGGCTAGCCACAAAGCTGAAGCCACCAAAAGGATTGCTAGAAGCCTGACTCTCGAACATCAAGTCGTCAAACTTCTTCGTCAGAACAGGGCTGAGTGGCAGATCGGTAAAGTCTTGGGCAAAGTTCTCTGCCAACTCCGGATCCGTAATGAGTGGCTGGATCGGCGGCTCCAACTCCCTCGCTTCCAACTTCTTCCAATCGATCTTGCGGAAGAACCGGTGTTTCTTGATGTTCGGCAGGTCCTTGGCCATGTTGAAGCCTAGGCGCTTCTTGGGGTCTTTGCGGAGGAGGCGAGTGAGGAGGTCCTTGGCGTCGGCGCTGAGGTAATATGGCAGTGCGAGCTTCTGCTTGACGATCTTTTCCTGGATCTTGGCGTTGTTGTTGCCAGTGAAGGGAGGAGCGCCAGTGAGAAGATCGAAGCCGAGTGCGCCTAGGGACCACCAGTCGACTGCCGCGCCGTACTCGTGGCCCTGAACAACCTCTGGAGCCATGTATTCTACGGTACCGAGGATCGAGCGGCAGGGGCTGTCTTCGTCAAGACTGACTTTGCTGAGGCCGAAGTCGGTAAGGAGCAGGTGGCCCTCGGAGTCCAGAAGGCAGTTCTCAGGCTTTAGGTCGCGGTAGATGACGCCGACTGTGCGGTGAAGGTGGTCAAGCGCAAGTACCATTTCAGCCATGTAGAAGGCGGCTACGTCCTCGGAGAACATGCGCTCAGCAGCGAGGTGGTGGAACAGCTCGCCGCCTTGGGCATACTCCAGAATGAGGTACAGCTTCTCCTGATCCTGGAAGGCATAGTAGAAGTTGACGATAAAGGGGTGGCGGTTCACGCTCTCGAGCACGTTGCGCTCCGTCTTGGTCTGCTCGATGAGCTTCTTATGCACGGTGATTGACGCCTTCTTGAACTGCTTCTGCGCGAAAAGGCGGCCTGTCGCGCGCTGCCTGACCAGCAAGACGGTGCCATAGCTGCCCTTGCCCAGACACATCAATGGCTCAAAGTCCTCGGCCGTCATCTTGCGCGCCATGCCGCTGTTCAGCATGGTCGAAGTCTTGGAGAGCGTGTCGATGCTGAAGTCTTCTGCGTTGAGGTCGATTTCGTAGCTCTCCATTTCCGTACGGTCACTGTCACTTTCGCGGCCAGACATGCTGGTGTTGCTCGACAACTGCGATGTGACCCTGCTCATAGCGACACCCTTTCCTGGGGAATCCTTCATGGGTGAGTCGCTCCTTGGGCCCAGGTTCAGCGCCTCTAGCTGGGCTTTGAGGTTGCTGATGCCTCCCGCAGTGGACTGGGGTCTAAGCGCTGGGCTGCTGGTGACGCTGGGAAGTCCAGAGCGCACAGGTCCGAAGCGCGGTGTAGTGGCCAGAGAGTAGTCCGACTCTTCCCCACCAGACGTGACTGGAGTGTGAAAACCCCGGGTGACGCTTGTAGCTTGTAGTCCTGCTTTCAGACCCTTCTTTTTCTTCTTCTTGTTCTTCTGGGCCTTCTTGAAAACGGCATCGAAATCCAATTTGTCAGGTCCCTGCTGCTTGGCTTCGGGGCCGGGCTGCACTGCGCGCTGTGGCATAGGGCTGACGATGTTGATCGGCGGGGTTCCTACGTGGAGGGGCGCTTTGGGCGGGCTCATGTCCATGGGTCCCGAAGCGAACATGTCGTCTTCGGGCATGGCAGGCTCGGGTTTTCGCGGCGCGTTGGCCGGAAGTTGGGCATCGTTCTGGTCGAATGCGAAAACCATGGTAACGGTAGTGAGGGGTAATGCGATAAAGAGTTGTCACTCTTTAAGTTGCGCCCGTATTCTGCTCAAGTCAGCATTTGCGCACGCTTCGGAGAGGAGCTCGCGCACATCCAACGCCTGTCTTGGGCAAACCAATATTACAGTCCGCCGCGAGGATTCACGGCGGAACTCCTACCCCTAGCCGGACCAGCGATGCGAAGGAGGCGTCCGTCTTGTTCAGGCCTGAGCTCAGTGCGGTGTAGGGGAAGAAGGAGCCAACTGCGGTAAGCTGAGCGGTGGGTAGGAAAGCGGTCGCGGCGAAGGAAGCAGAGCCCATAGATGGTTGTAGTGGAATATTGGGAATGGTAATGGTCGAAGCCAGGATTCGGAGCCTGGCAGTAAATCTGTCTAGTGGAAGTGTCGCGGTGTTGGGAGAAGTCGTGTTTGAAGGGGTTTTGGAAGAAAGGAACGCGATCAGCGGGAAAGGCTCAATCGCCAGCTTCTTAATTTGGTGCCTTGGCGGGCTCGCGGTGGCATGTGAATGAGCTTGCGCTTAACTGGTCATCCGCCCCAGATCCACCTCCACACAAACTCGGAGATCCACCCCGTGCTTTCATTTACATCATATTTGCATGTCTTGCTAATGTCATGCGCTTGCGTCGCTGATGCGATCGTGTTGATGCCGTTCGCTGCCACGCGCGCTGGCACTGAAACTGCGATCGCGTCTCACTCGACAAAGACAGCGCGACGCTGATCCAACGCGACTCTCTTCGCGAACGAGTCTACGTGGCAAGGGTATCTATTCGCTGCTGTGAAGTAACTCCGACTATGATTATCGCGAAATGAAGCTACCAGCAGTAGCCCTGAGTGAGAGCTAGCGTGTTCCTCCTTTGTCAAACGTGCCTATAGAACAACAAAGCGCGACGCTTGACGGATAGGGGGCGCCACGAGACGTACACGAACTTGAACTGCTATATCTCGCGCCCATCGCCCTGCTTAGTAGAAAGACTCATTCGCGCCCCTCAGGTGTTGCCTCTTTCTGAAATATGTGACTTCCCCACCCGAAGCTAAGCGAGTGGGACTGCTGTGGGTTTTGTGTTCCGACATCCGTCACAAAGAAAGGGCACAACTACAACTACTACTGCGTCTATTCCAGTCCATTGACCTCATTAGAAAGAACGCACAAGAAAACGCCCATCATATACTTTTCAATTTCAGAATTTTTCATCGTCGCCTTCCTAGCTCAGTGGTAGAGCGCGTCACTAGTAACGCTAGTCTCAATATGGGCTGCGCTAGTCCCAATCAGGACGTCACGTGATGACGAGGTCGTCAGTTCAATTCTGGCGGAAGGCAATAGCCCTCTCTTGCAAGAGCATATCTTTCTTTTTTTGGTTGCTGAGCGTCTATTGTAGCCTCATTGTTTCTATTCTGTGGTTTTCCCGCTCACTGGGCTTCGGGAACATGTCACGGATCGAACCCACGTTCTGTCGTCTGATTGGAGCTAGCGTCACACTAGCTCCCGGCCCGTGCGGGAACATCAAAACTTCAGCCCGCAAGCGATTAATCGTTCGACAACGTAGTATCTCACAAGTAATGCAATCTCAACGCATATTTCCACCCGTTACAAACAGGCGACCGTAGCATCACGGGACTCGCACTTATGATTCAGCTGCCTTCGCTACGACACTGAACACACCCATTGAATTTCAAGATGAACAACCTAACAGACACCCGGTGGGCTTCAGAACATGTTTGAAAGCTAGTAGCCTGCAGCTAGATCTATCACCTGTTTTTACAGCTTTCAATGTCACAGTCTTAAAGTTCCAGTTCAAGAGTCCGGGTAGGGCACTTCCTAACCGATTCAGTCAACGGTAAAAAGCTCGCGAAACAACATCTGTTCCCAAGGTTATCAACCTCTTTTCCCTCTCCTCACTGCAAATGGCCTGTCCCCATCGCGACATCAAGCCGAGCAACAATAATTATGAACTACAACGGTAAATCTTACACAATTCACGACCAGCCCTTGGAAAGTTTAGTTATGCTGACAATACGCAGATATCCTCATCTCAACTCTTGTATTGTAGACGTGTAAGCTCAAAGTGGGACTGACTACCTATTCTCTAGCGATAGTGACTCAATCCTGATCTTCTTCCTCCTCCTCGCCGACCTCGGCCACCACTGGCATCCGTCTTCGCGCCTTCGGCTTGTCCGCCCCCTCGTATTCCTCCTCGTCCTCACCGTCGCCCTCGATCACCACTGGCATCTGTCTTCGTCCATTCGGCTTGTCCTACTTCTCGCCTTCTTCTTCCTTGTCACCCACCTCGCGGTGGGGACTCTTGGCAGACGGAGGCTTGCCCTTGACAAGATTGACGTTCTTCCTTGCCTCGATCGATACGTTCATCGCTGTCTTCAACTTCTCCCCTCGTTCGATGGGCCAGGTTGCCAGAATGTCTTCACTGGTAGCAAGCAAGACCTCTCTCGCTATCCCCAGCTTGCTGAGATGGGGGTACTTCTCAATGTACTTCATGCCAAAGCCTCCCAGCTCTATCCTCTCCGTTTGGTTGAAGTCCACCGGATATATCATGGAATCGGAAGGGGGCGAAGGGAAGGATGAAGTCCATTTGGCCAAGGCGCGGTTTACTTCGTTCGACAGGACATCCACCTCGGCCATAACTGCTGCCTCGTCTAAACTCGTGTCTTCCGGCTCTTTGTCTGGCACAGCCAACGTATCTCCGGCGTCTCCGCGGTCCACGACGACCGTGAAATGTAAGCAGGCAAGGAATGAGCTGAAGCAGACTGGGGAAGTGACCGGACGTGTGCGAATTGCAGCAGCCAACCGACCAAGATTGTCGAGATAACTGTGCGTTGCGATGATAGAGTCGCGAGCGGAGATGAGAGTGGATATCGGGTCGACCAGCGGCCAAAGTATGCTCGATAGATCTCCGTTCTCAGGCTTCCGCGCTGCGACAGCGCTCAGCGGAGATCCTAAAGCGTCGAGGCAGGTTATTGTGGATGTTGATAGCTGCACCCTATCAGCCACAAAGAGACGCGACAGCATGCTTGACATCATGTCTTGGGTATTGTCGGTGCTCTTGTCGCCAACCGCCTCGCTCTCTCCGGCTTGCGGTGTACACTCCTCACGCTTCGGTGCTGCTGACTGTGGCACTTCGGTGTCTTCGATGCTCTTGTAGTCCATCTCTCCGTCGTCTCCTGCTTGCTGTTCACGCTTCACGCGCTTCGGTGCTGCTAGCTGTGGCACTTCGGTGTCTTCGATGCTCTTGTAATCCATCTCTCCGTCGTCTCCTGTTTGCTGTTCACGCTTCACGCGCTTCGGTGCCGCTGACTGTTGCGCCGTTGCTGGGCGCTTTGCTGAAGGTGTTGTAGCTGTGTTCATTACGGGCAACTCGGCGGACTGCAAGGAGGTCAGTTAGCGGACGACGAGTAGATGCAGCGATAGAAGATCATACCCTTAGGAGGTACTCGTGATACCGGCTCTTCAGCTCAGGTTTGCTCCCAGTCAGCCGTACCCGGTCCTTGAACTTAGGAATAGTGGCATTCAACTGAACAAGAAAAAGCTTCATGTTGTCCCTGGTCGCCAGGGCATCGAAGGCTGCGAGTTTCTCCTTGATGTCATCGCCGCTGCGCTCGAGCGCCTCGTTGACCGCCATAGCTTCGGAGTGGAAGCAGGCTAGTGAAGCACTGAGCCAGCGAGGTGTTTCCAGACGCGATACGTATTGTCTAGGCGGCGCAGCTGGGCATTCGCAAATGCAATTAGAAAATGGACGCAACGCGGGTGAGTATTAGTAGAAGCGAAGGAGCGAATGGGCGCGGCGAAAACGACTGTCAGACATGAAGCGGAAAGACAGAGTATATGAAAGGAGGCGGACGAAGATTGACAGAGGAGAAGCGAAGAGGAAGCAGATGCCGCGAGGTGAGATAGATTGTGGTGCGTCGCACCTTCCCAACCCACGCGCCAAGCAAACCTCACCTACCCAAACACTGCACTCACCATTCTTCACCGCCAGTCCTCCGCAGCCTTCGTCCTCGGCTTCTCAGCGTGCCACTCTCCTCATTAACCATCAAGATATGCGCGAGCAAGCGTCTCGAAAGCTTGACGCAGTACTTATTGTCAGCGTCATGTTCTATAAGCGCTATACACTGAAGACCTCCACCCCACACATCCTGTTCGCTCTTTCCAACCAGACCTCCGCAGCCTTGATTCTCACATTCGTAACGCTCACTCTCCTCATCAACCAACGGCATCCGCGCTACTACGCCTCCTAGTCCGACCTCCACAGCCACAACCCTCACCTTCTCAACGCTCGGAGGTATCCGTTCCGCGGACAGCAACTGCGCCACCAAGCTCCCATTAGCCCGAAGCAGAGGTCATCATCGGCGTCGTATTCTCCACGCGCTGGATACCAAAGACCTCGATCCCACACATCCTACTCAGTCCATACAAACGAGCAGAACGCGATGTCTCTGCCTCTACCACCTAAGCACCCTTCCGCCAAGATGGCCGCGTAGATGGCTGCACTGAGCAACGCGCAAAAGGAGTAGCTCAAAGTTGGTTCGAAACGCTCCCGCTTCTATGACAGCTCGGCTCCCGGTACAATTGCCCAACGAGCGCAAGCTCGCAGTAACTTCCAGGAATATTGCAAGAGTGTCTACGGGATCGAAAAGGAGCCTAAGATGTACAGTCGTGAGACCCTCATCGACCACGTCTGCGGCTTCCTGGAGTGCATGGCGACGGTCTCGGAAGGGGTACTCCATGACAAGGTCAAGGCAAGTTTCATCCAAATCTCCATGGTAAACAGATACTAACACCTCCCAGGTGGGTACATTGTATATGTACAAGTATTCGCTTCGGTTCTGGGTTGATCGATACACGCTCGACTTCGAATCGATTCAGACGGAATACGATTGCCGAGTATTAAGGCATATCCACATGGTAGCCGTGGAGCAAGACTTGCCAACAGGAAGTAGGGAGAAGAACGAGCTAGGCGGGTCCGAGCTCGGATTGATGTACATGGAGGCCATGGCTCTTCAGGAGGGGGTCCTCCAGACAAAGCAACATTACCTCGCGTGGGTCCTTGCCTATATTACCGGGGCCCGACCCGGCAACTTCACAGTTGGAACCGGCTATCATAAAGGCGCCCCGCTAGGTGGTGCCATGAGCCACACCATGCCCACGCGCGCCGTTTCCCAAACATTACGCTGGGCTGACATCAAGTTTGAAAAGTTCGAACAGGAATACTGCTGTATTCTGACGTTCTGCTTTTTTAAAGGAAGCCACGACAAGTACAAAGAGGATAACTTGGACGGGTCAAGGGAGTTCTTTTTCGCGCTGAAGCAAGAACGCCTACATCTCGACCTTAGTGCGCTCTTATTTGGTGAAGGTAAGGCGTGGATGTTCGGGACTCAAACTCATACACTGACATCCCATAGCTTATACCCGAGGCTTGTTTGTCGACCCGTTGGACGTTCTCCTCAGCGACACGTCCCCTCGTTTCCCCACGATCAGATTGGAAGTGGCAACACAGGCTGTGTTCCTTGCGGCGAACACAGAATATGAGCTTATTCCCACTCAAGAGATGAAAGACAATGCACTCAACCGAAAGCTCCAAGACTTCTGTCTGTCGGTCGGTATTCTCTGTTATGTTTCTATGTATTCATTCAGAAGGCAAGCAGCTCAGGAAGCAAAGAGGGACCACTCTACCGAGGACGCCATGGCGCTGCTCGACCACGCCCCAAACAACCCAAATACCCTGCGCTACTACAACCAGCATGGATTTGGTCGACGAGATGTAACTTCGTTCAGACTGGGGGGTGCAGCACTCACGGACTCATCGATTCGAAAGTTTTTCTCCCCGTCTAACAGACTGGTAAGTACTTACTCTTTCCAGTTGCTTCTGCCTACTCACGAGAACCCTCTCGCACACACAAGATGTTTACTAATCTTGTAGCACTGCAGTGGGTCAAGGACACATCGTCAGGATGACCAGGCAGATCACTAAAAGCAGAGCTTTACGCTCGCGCACTCCAGATCATCACCTCAGACCCGAAATACAAGAAACTCGAGGCCGGACTTCACGACATCCTAATCAAAGCCCACACCAAGCTCCAAGAGTTCAACCTCCTCTCGCCCGACGAAGAATACTGCATCACGGACCGTAACATCGGAAAGTACAAGGCACTGATGATGGGTATCGAGGAGCCGGCATTCATGGAGATAAGGCAAGAGTTGGACGAGCACTTAGCGCCGTGGAAATTTGCCCGCATGGCTGTCACACAACGCACCAATGAAGCCTGCCGCAAGAGCATCGAGGGCAAGTCGGCGGAGAGAAAGGATGGGGCAGTATGTGAACGAGATGGGCATTAAAGTAGCAGAAGATGACGAATACGTGGAAGTCGTCATCGAGCTCGTCGTCGGCTGGCAATGCACGGATCAATCTGTACGAGCACCTCATTTAAGAAAAGCGCTAAACAGGTCTGCAGACTACATCCCGACAAAAACTTGCAAAGTAGGTGACCTGACCTCAACGTAGGCTCCAGGGTGTTCAGCTTTTCTTAGGTTGGCGTGCGAGGGAGGGCCGTGGAGAGATGGGACGGGGGTGTCAACCTGCGCTTCCTATCAGCATGTGCTGAGAAAGTAAGACGAGTATACTTCCGGGGGGAAGAGCCGATCTACCTGGGGCCATTTCTTGACGTCTCAGGTTCGATCCGAAGAGGTGATCGTCCGGCTGAGTGGTCCACGCAGATCCATAGTCGAATAGTTCATCTGCGTCACCAAGCACAACACAAAAACCATCGCCACTATGCTCGTAGACCGTATGAGCAAACTGAATGTCATCCGCTCAGTAAGCTTCGCCCGCTACGTTCATCGAGCAATGCCAGATTCATCGCGACATCCTGCTGCATCACTTCCAAACCTTCCGATGGAACTCTTCCTTTGGGTTAACGACAATAATGGTGTATCCTCTTGCGACATCCGGTCTCTCCGCCTTAATTGCAAGGAGGTGGAACTGAAATGCCGCAACAGGTTCTATGACACCATCGACAAGTTTACTGTATTATTGCAGCTAGACGCTGGGTTTCCTGCTCGCGCACTGGCATTCGCAAAGTACCAGGAGTGAAGTGACAACATCACGTCTGTCCACCTCGAGGTCCCACGAAACAAGTTCTTCTACGCATCAGAACAGGCACATTGGAATGGAAGATGGGTTATGGACACCACAAAGGACAATTTCGCCGATATGTGACTGGAACTATAATTGGTTTGTCCATAGATCGCTCTACACGTGCAGACCCACTTAAATACAGCTGAACACAAGAGGATCAAGGGCGCATAGCTGTATCGTGGGGCTCTAGTATAGCGATGTTGCCACTCGTCTCAGTTGAAGGACTGTATTCTCTGGATGCTGAGATCTCTGCATTTCCAAGATCATCTCTATCCGACCGCGTTAGGCAGATGCTGACTAGAAGAAAGGTGTGTGCTTTCGTATTCTCGCATGCGATCTGCTTACTTATTTGTGGACCGAGCGCTCGAAGTCAGCTTCTTACACCTTGTTGACTAGGGTACAGAGTCTAATGAACTACAGCATGTGCGCGACGAGCCGAACACGTGGGGCTGCTCATTCTGCGAGTACAGTAGTTCTGACTACTCAAAGACTAGGTAGAGACTGCCCGCTCTACCGCATGCCGAGGTGACATTGGGACTTGCCATTCTCCACTAATCGTTAAGGTAGATCTACACGCCTCTTCCCTTACGTGCTCACCAGAATCTAGGCCGAGAATAAGATAATGTAGCCTGGCACTTTGGTTCAAGACATGTAGCGTGAATGTCGATCGAAGAAAGGATTTACCTTCCACTCTACTAATAGAAAGCTACAAACAGCGAAGTCGCATTCTATACGAGCACTCTGCGAAAATAACAGGACGATGTAGTCTGTCTTGATGGGATAGACATTCAAATTAGAGTCACGGCAGAGGCTGAAGGCGCTGCGGGTACCTAGGTGCTGGCTGCATGAAAGTGCTGGCTGCATGAGAGCCAAGATAACTAAGCAGCCCATCTTCTTTTGACCGCCTGGTGCTGGCAAATGGCTTCAATCAGTGGTCAGCCAGCATGTGCGGTCAACCTTACTGCGGCCGCTTTCGGTAGCAGATTCCCCAGCCACAACCGTTTCGGGGTAAGTAGCGCCTCCCCCGTAGGCCAATGTAAGACATACGATGTACTAGAGAAGAAGTTAGTAAGTGTCTGACCGGGCCAGCCCTAGTAATATAGCCATATTAACTGTCGTGTAACCTAGGGCGATCTTCACTACATTGATCCCGCCAAGGTGCTTGAGATCATCACGACAACGAATCATGATAGTAGTTCTATTCTGCGAATATCATATGCCGGTTGCTGCATGCACATAGTCATCGCCCAGAACATTGTCTTTGTGTCTCGACGTCCGGACACCTCCACCCCTTATGCGATCAGCTTACCACCACCGTCATTGCCAGTCGACAAACACCGTGTGCACCTCATGAATGTCAGTCAAGCTCTGCGGTGAGTAGTCGCTGAACGCTGAGTGGGCAGAATGACGGCCAGTTATGTGGTAATAGCCTCAGGAAGGCTCTCAACCCCGAGACAGTGATCCAGTTCGGGACAGTGATAACTTTGTGTGCGTCCGAGAGGACTGGAAGAGTTGACCGGTCAAATTCAGCGGTGATGTAGAAAGACAGAGGATGATGTGAGGACGAGAAAGTATAAAGGACGGCCAGAAGTCGACCTGAAAGAACTCACCAAGCTTCAACATCACAACATCATTACCTTCACTACATTACCAGCCTTTCGCTCAAAACCTCCTCAAACCATCAACATGCGTTTCTCCACCATCACCATCGCCGCCCTTGCTGGCCTCGCCGCCGCCGCTCCCAACGAGATCGCCAAGCGCGAGAGCCAACAGATGACCAGTGCCATTCAGTTCGCTGCCCAGCAAGCCGACTGCAGCATCTTCGACTGCGCTGCTGTTATCGGTGCCGCTTTCTGCATTGCAGGAGGTATTGCAACCGGACCCGCTGGCGTTGCCGCAGTCGTTGCCTGTGTTTCCGGTGGTGCTCCTTCGGTATTTCCTCCCATTGTCTTTCCAGTACCCACTCCCACTGACTTGACTTAGCTCTGCGGTTGCGCTGGGTGCGTCGATGCTCTCGGCGACTTCTTGACTGAGAACGGCCTTTGCCCCGAGTAAACGATGATAGCTGACATTCTGATACCTATTTCGGGTTGGGGAATGTACGAGGATGGAGTGTTCGGAGGGACATGGTCCATCAACATTAGACCTGCAGTGTCTGGTGTAGACTGGGATGACGGCTCTCACGAGCAACTTGCATGTATCTCCTTGGTGGTAGTTTAAACACACTCGCTCCTCAATGAAATCGCTGGCCAGCTCAAATATTGTCAGTGCCTTTGGTGCAGGAACCAGTGATGTGGTAGTAAGCCGACATTGTCACAAATCTTGCGATTAGCTCGTCTTGAATGGCCGAATGAGGGAAAAGATAAAAGATACTGAATGTTGGATGTGTATTGATCGTTTTTATGCTTTTTCATGCTTCGATAACGCGAATCTCTACATCTAATCGTCGTCCCCAGCCTACTCGCAACACCTGGTATACAGGTTTGTGCAGTGGTTTTAATCTAATGAAGTACAAAAGTTTCATTGTATGAGAACACGGTTGTGGACGTGGAATCGCTGCTTTTTTGACCTCGTCATGTCATTGATAGGCTGAACTCCGCCCTATGTTGATACAAATGTACAGACAGTCCCCTCATATGGGCGCATTATTTCTAACGGAACAGAAAGGGAAAGTCACCAATCGATTAACTTAGTTGCAGGTACCGAAAGTACCCTGGCAGCCAGCACCGCAGTGGCCGGTGGTGCTTCCGCACCAACCGTACTGGGAGCAGCAGTTTCCGAAAGAGGAGCCAGAGCATGTGAAGCCAGAGGTTCCAGCGCAGGATCCGTCAGTAGATGCCTTCTTGGTGGGCGCAGCAGCGGCCTTGCTGGTAGTAGTAGCGGCCTGCTTAGTGGCGGACGCTCCAGTGCCAGAGCAGGTACCGAAGGCAGAGTTGCAGCCAGTGGAGCAGTGGTCAGTAGTGCTTCCGCACCAGCCGTACTGGGAGCAGCAGTTACCGAAGGATGAGCCAGCGCAGGTGAAGCCAGACGCACCACCGCATGAGCCATCGGTGGAGACCTTGCCAGCAGCAGAGGCGACGGGAGCCTTGGAGGTAGTAGCCTTGGTAGGAGTAGCAGCCTTAGTGGTGGTGGTGGTAGGGGCAACACCGTTGCTGCCGCAGTTACCGAAGCCAGATTGGCAGCCAGTTCCGCAGTAGGCCGAAGTGGTACCGCAGTATCCGGCAGCGCTGCAGCAGTTGCCGAAGGTAGATCCCAAGCAGGTGTATCCCTTGGTACCACCGCAAGTAGCATCAGGGGTAACCTGCTTGGTTCCAGTGGCAGCGGGAGCACCGGCAGAAGTGGCGGGGTTGGGCGCGTTGCCAGAGCCGGCACCACCAGCAGTGCGGTACCAGTTCTCCTTGGGGTCACCAAGGCAGTCACCAACAGTAACAGCCTTGTATCCGAGCTGAGTGAGGGTGGAGAGCATGTACTCGGTCAGGTTCATGGCAGTCTGCTCATGGATATCGTGACCAATCTCGAGCCACTGGTTGCTGGCGGCGGGACCGCTGGTGACGTTGCCCAGGAAAACATCCTTGGAGTATTGGATGAGGGTGGTGCTGTCGTGTTCGTAATCATCCTGTTCCTAGTGTCAGCAATTGAACCCTTTCAAGAGATCAAGGAAGTGCATACGGTATCAAGGTTGAAGTATGTGACGTGGTAACCGAGGTCAGCCATGTCCTTCTCGCATCCTGACTCAGCAGTGCAGCTGGAGTATGGGGGACGCATGTAGGTGGGGATCTTGCCGACGATGTTGCGAAGAGCCATCTCGTTCTTGATCATCTGGTTGTAACGGTCCTGCTGGGAAACGGCGCTCAGGTCCAAGTGAGTCCAGGTGTGAGAAGCAAGCTGGTGGCCCTCAGAGTCCATGCGCTTGAGAACACTGCTGAACTCGGGAGTGATGTCAATCTGTCCCTTGTTGATGTTGTTTCCAGTGATGAAGAAAGTAGCCTTGGCGTTGTAGGAAGCCATGACATCGAGAATGTGGCTGGTGAAGACCTTTTGTGGGCCGTCGTCGTAGGTGATGGCAACTGTGCCGGGCGTGGTGCAGCCGTAGATACCAGCGCCACCGTACTCGACATTGCCGACCTTGGTACGGGCGATGGAAGAGGTGTTGGTGCCACCTGGGGTGGCGTTCTCGGGGCAGCCAGAGCCGTGCTCGTAATCGCATCCAGGAGAGTAGCAGTAGTCATCTTCTGTGCCACAGTAGCCAGCACCTGAGCAGCACTGGCCAGCGGGGCAGTTGCCGACACCCGCACCACACTGGCGGTCGTCCTGACGGGCCACGACCTTGTTCTTGACCTTAGTCTTGGGTTGCAGAAGCTCGTTAACTCCGGTGAATCGAGCTCCAGTGCGAGAAAGTAGGTCGCGGGCCCGGAGGTCCCTTGGGTTCAAGCCAATGATGTTGGGCAGACCGGCGCCATGGGCGTTGACGAGAGGAGTGATGGCTGCAACGGCAGCGAGAGCCGCGGAGTAGTGCATGTTGTAAGAATGCGGTCGGTTCGAATTACGGAATTAAAGTTGTTCTGATAGTCGGATTAAGAGATGAGCGAGTGGATAGTGGTAGTCAACAACGACGACACACTGAAGGACCTTGGACCGGAACGAAAGACGGATCACAAGAAAGTAAGATTAGGACTTCGAACAGAAGGTACCAAGAAAAGTCATCACGGCATGCGGGTAGAATCATCTTATGAAGGGTAAGAATGATCGACGGTTAGCCAGCAATCCCCGTAAAGGCCTGGTGCTAAGGTTGACTCGCGTTACGACTAGCGCTCTCGACTCTTGCCTGCAGATGCCGGTCAGCGTAGAAAAGAAAGCTTGGTGTGCCGCGGGCCCCTGGCACTGGCAGATTCAAGCTCTCGACCCGCGGCGCCGGCTTCGCTTCGGGCGGACATGATGCGCGATTGGGAGCTTTCCTCATGGGTTGTTGGTGGCACGCGCTCCTTTGCCATGCAGGAACCGCATTGCTGTCACGTCGTGGAGCGAAAATAGAACGTGATTGTTGATCCGAGCCGTTTGAAACGTGTTTTGCTATCAGTGCCATCCGAAATGTTATTCTTGAACGCCTCTGACGTGACGGCTGTCGACCGGTAATTGCTCGAAACATCGAGTGATTCAAGCAGCCGGTCTCCACTGCCGCCTGTCACTATCCAGTTGCTTGGCGCATATCGGTTTCGCGCGGTCGCTGTTCAACACGTTGCGATGATGTTGCTGTGAGACGCTAGAAAATTATCACTTAGCTGTTGGAGGACCCCACGGGCGAGACAATGTGACGTCTTCCATCGGTCTGACGGTCTGACGGTGCTGTACTCAGTAGACGGCCCTTCAGCCATGGCGTCGAGCCACGAAAGCATCGACCTGCACTGGCGCATTGGCAACAGCTGCCGAGCACGCCCAACCGACGGTTACATCTCTTGGAGGGAGCTTGTTCGGGATAAGAGATCCACCCCGCATCACCAACAAGCCATCGTGTAAGTAGACCTTTAAGTCCGAGTCTCTGTCGCACAGCCTTGCAATTGCATGAAGATTCGGCCGCGAAAGGTAGCATGATGCGCAATTCCGCTGCGGTGGAGGATGTCTCTTCTGGCCCTTCTGGCCCAGGCACCCGCACTTCCGAGGAAAATTGGAGTCGAGTGGGCTTTCCGATGGCCAAGATGAGCCAATCACGTGCGCCGTCAAGCGAGGCCCATCTAAGCGCTCCCACCCTCAGCACTATACAGCATGCTTGCTTCCGCCAACACACGTCTCGATTTATCAATACTCATCACGAACTACTACTGCTTACCGGCGCAGAAATTTTATGCCGCATGATGGTGGCGTGCAGCACGCAACCACTGTAGCAAGCCGCGCAGGATACAGAAACTCTTGCGACGATGCAATTGGATTCAAGGGGCACGGGAAGACCTCGTATCCCTCTTCGTTTTCATGCAGCTAACCACTCGCACGTCTGATTCAGGCAGCAACTCCAAAACCTCCACTCCACCATGGCATGCAGAAATGGAGCTGTATATGCCTCGGGAATATCGCAAGGAATAAAGACCGAGTCTATTTTAATATATTGCTTTTCTGTTATGAGACAAGCTTTTGCTGAGATGACTAGGTTCTTCAGCCTCGTCCCGATCGCTTGACTCGACGAAACGAGATTGCGATAGACAAACCCTTCTCGTGCGGAGGAGTAAGCAACAGCACGACCGATCCTTAGCAAATCTTAGGTCTACTGCATTCAACGGCTGCGATGATCGTTTGTGGCCAGTACAGCGACAGGTAGACTACCGGTCGCGAATCGAAAACTTCCACTTCCCGACGCCGCGCGAGCTGGGATCTCAAGGATCACTTTCGACCCTTGTTCGACTCAGACAATCACTGTACTCCACCTCGGAGCTAGTAATCTACCCTGACAAAATGGCAACAATCGGATAGCACGGTTAGCCATCCGAACAGTCAATATTGACTGCCGTTTTGTATACTTTTTCTCCTCTTACGTCCGATCAAGCATCCTCAAGGGGCGATTGAGCCAAGCAAACTATGTGGAGAAGCAAGGCGTCCACCACCCGTATGGCTTCTCTTGCTAAGCAAGAACAAGCACCTGCTCCATCCCATGGCACTTGGCGCATGCCGTAGTTCCGCAAGTACTCGTATTGCAGGATGAGCATGACGGCTGCAGCTTTGGAAAGCCAACCTACATGACGCCTCAGGGGTCAGAGTCCGACTGAGCATCTGACGCGCCAGGAGACACCTTCCTTTTCTCTCCACTATCATAGATGCTTTCTTCCGCCAGCGTCTCCTTCTGTCGTACGATGTCTGAACTGTTAGGCGATAGGTCGAACCAAACATTGCTCTATGCCCATAAGCAAGCATCGGCAACCTGCGGGAACGGCACACTTGGTTGTCGCACAGAGGGTTGGGACCCCGCTGCTGATCAGTCGCAGATCCTCGACGACGGGTACCTGCACGAAAAAGCGATGATCAGTATTCCAAATGTAGATCATTGTAACGTCCAGCCGAGATCGAGATGCGATGAAGAACAAGAGAGCGGAAATCGTTTACCTGGATCCACCATGGCTGATTGACCGACTTTTGCGCCTCAAACCAAAATTTTGTGGCGACCATCTCACTTTAGAACGCGCTCCAAGTCGAGCATGCGAGGAAAGTATGACGAAACGTACGACATGATGCTCACAATCTACAATGCTTCCGTCCTAGATTGGTACAGGCAAGTTCGATGTGTTTCTCTACTTCTCGAATGCGAGGCTTTGAGATAACTGAGCTGGGAGAAAGATCTGGTTATTAGAACCTCCACTTTTCCGGACCTTTCCACTTCCCACAACACCGATAGCCCAGTTCGATCAGGCGAACGAGCCAACTCTACGCAGAAGCATAGGCCAACAAATTACACAATGGTGTGTGTCATACTAGGCGCCCATACAGATCCTCGGTATCTCATATCGGCTGGGTAGATGGCTGACAGCCGGGTTTCACGAGGAGAACGGGCAGAGTCGAAAATGAGATCACTCATGGTTCATCGCACACGTGAAATATCGATTCGTCGTATCCTCTAGATCATAACATGCAAAGCTCTCTTAACATCTCCATTCAGTCCCTATCAGCTCTCAGTCACAACCCCGTTCCTCCCCGCAATCCCATTATTCACCGCCACAGCAAACGCAGCGATATCGGAGTTCGTTGCTAGCCCTTGTTTTGGCTTATCGAACGGGAAAACAACACTCCTGTCTCTAACCCCCAGACTATCTACAAACAGCACATTTGGAAAGCTTTGCGGTGTGAAAGCGTTCCACGTCTCGCTTATCAGGTCGTCGAAAGCGGAGGCTGCCATATTCCTAAGGGTATATTAGTGTCTGGGGAAAGCTCGTGTGTTTATGAAGACAGGATAGAGGGAAACGAACATGATGGCCTTGTCAAAGATCAACACATCTTCAGGTTGTTGTGTCAACGTCCACGAGAAGATGTGAAACATGTCTTTCCTCTGACTCTGCTCCGCGACGATATTCCGGTTCTGCTTCAGCTTCGCCAGCTGGTCGCTCTTCATAGTAGCAAGATTGTTGCTATTGCTGTATTCGTCATAGAAAGGAAAATTGCGGCCCGAGTAGAATCCTTGGTTCGCAAAGTCGCCTAATGTCACATCATCTGGTATCTGTGCGATGATGACAACGGAGGCGCGGTCCGTGATGAAGTCACCTAGACGGCGTGTGGAGAGATCGGTGGTGCCGGGGTTGTTGACCGTGTAGCGATTGTTGATGCGCTTTAGTGTTGTGAAGAGATCGTTCCATTGCGTTTGCGTGAGGTCTTTGTACTGGTTGTCCGTGTCGAGCGTGTGGCTGAGATTGATGATGATGAGTTCCTGGTATTTCGCAGTGAAGTCGTTGATCTGCTGTATGATGTCTGCGAGAGACTGCCCATTCCCACCGAGCCAAATGTCGCCGACTTGGCCGTAGTGACCAGCTACCCATTCGCCTCTTGAGAGCACAGGGCGGAGGTCGAAATACCGTGATCCGGCTACGAGTTGTTGATAAAAGTCCAGATACTGGGTCTGAGTGTTGGCAAAGTGTGCGCCGATTGTGCCAGGTTTGAATGTGCCCATACCAGCGTCGTGGGAGCCTGGCATGCAGATGTGTTTTAGCGTTCTGTTTGCCAGCGAACCCATGCTTTGCTGCATCCAATCTGCGTAGGTACCGCTATTTGACCACCAGGTTCCTGCCTCGTCAGTGGACATGATCCAGTTTACAGCCGCATTGTGCCGGAATCCCAGGTCGACCTTCGCTCCTTTCGAACTCTGCTTTGTCGACATGTCTTCCAGAGATATGGTGAGTGCATAGTCCGAAGGCTTCCGTCCGAGTACCGTAAACCTATCTGATGTTCCTTCAATGCTGTAGTATGCCTCGCCTGCATCGTCGCGGGTGTTTCCTCTCGTCCCAAACTCGACGTATACTCTTGATGCCTGGCCTTTGCGTGGTCAGTGGAGGTATTCCTTTCGATCAAAGATATACATACCAGCGTTGATTGTTGGCCATTTCCATGTATCCATTTGATACGAGTGTTGGCCATTCAAGGTCCAACTGAATGGCGAACCATTCACCAGTGTCAAGTCTCCACCTATCAATACATGACATGTTTAGCGCTTTTCGTCCATAAGCACAGTCGGCTTGGTAGTGACTTACCCCAACCCATGATTGACAACTCTTCCGAATCTTCTTTGCTCCTTGAAAGATTGTAACGAGCTGACTGCAGCCGTTGCTGTTGTATGCGCTCTTCAACCGCAGCGTAACCCGTAAACTCGTCTTTGGGTCCAGTCGCTCGCACAACACCCCGGGCAAGCAACATACTTAACCCCCATTCACCCCATGACCTATAAAACGGACGCATAGCGCCTAGAAGCCCCAGGCCCTGTCCTGTCTACTAACGGCACTCTACTGGGTCGGCCCTCCCGTCATTACAGGCCTCGTGCCGCTGTCAGCCACTCGATGGTAGCTAGTGGCTGTTGAATTAGGTCCCAAGCCCTCGCAGGGCTGTATATATCGCTGTAAGCGGCTACTTGCTTGATCAAATGGGAAGAGCGGCGTATTGCTGGTGTCGTTGCTGCCACTTTCCTGATTGGGCCAGCTCTGTTGTTTCACCTTTGTACCCACCCACCAACAAGATCGCGATGGCCACGAGAAGATGGTTACAAGGCACCAACTCCGCTTGACAGCATCCAATGCGATGCGCGAAAACGACTAAGGCGAGGTGACATGTGGTGCAGCGTGGCTTCGACAGGTTGTTGGGGTTTCGGTTGCCCTGGTCGCGCATGGCAGCGCCGATGCTTGCTCCAAGCGTCTGTTCCACGGCACTATCAACGGCAAGGCGCTTGAGATAGCGAAATCCTCGCCCAAAGTCATGCGCACCCACAAGAGAGGAAGCTAGAAAGTCAGAAAGACAAGAACAGTCTGGTATAGTGGAAAGCAGGAAGTAGCGACGATCCATAGGTTTGCCACGTGCTAGACACCCAGGCATTGTTGGTCGCAGACGCGTGTCGGCCAAGTTCTTCATATACATCCATAAGCGCACAACGTGACGGACTACCTGTCAACAGTGATCATCCAACCGTCGTTTAGTACACTGCCATTCGCATCGACTCCACCCCAGACTACACACGTCGCGCCATCGACTTCGGTACCCTTGGCGATACCGAAATGCCCCCTCGCTCCAAGGCCTCGCTTTGGCTTTCCTGGAATCTCTTTTTCCTCTTCGCCTTTTGTGTCTACGTATCGATATATCGCCTCAGCCCATTGCGATTCATGCGTATCTCTCTTCAAACCCGCGCGTATATTATCCTTAGTCGCTGCGGCCGTGGAGCGCTCAGGTGCGAGCTGCAGTGCCCATATGTCGTCGAGGTAATCTCCGTTCTCAGTCTCTCCGCCGACAGCTAGCAAGTAGTGTCGCCCTTGCCCTGTGGTGACGCCCACAAGTCCTGCATTTGCGCGCGCCTGCGGTGCTGTAGCGGTGCTACCTTCGGTGTGCTTCACTTCTTCCCAGCCCCACCCACTAGTCACTGCAGAGGTAGAGGTACGAAGTCAGTATATGTCTCACATGCACTTCGTAAAGTCAGAACTTACCTGGTGTAGTCCCGCGCTCTGCATGTGTCCACACATGTGATGCGTCCACGTACTCGGTCGCACCTGACGCAAATGTCTCTATGCCCTTCCCACCAAACCGATAGAGGCGACTGCCAACGAGCGCGAGGCTTGCACCTTCCCGTGGCTGACCTGATGGGGAAGGTATGTTGGTCCACGTTCGTGTCTTGACGTCGAACGCAAGTGCATCGTTGGCAAGATTGCCGCTCGAACATTCGCGCCCTCCAACCACGAAGATGGTTCCGTATGAGTTTGCTTCTGGCGGCTCGGGAACGTGTTTCGCAGGATCGGCGGGGGCTTGCGGTGCCTTCTCAACGTACGTCGTCGTCTTGGGGCCTGGGAGGTCTGAGCTCGCCGAAGCGTGGCCAATTCGCTGGCTGGGAAACAGCGTGCCCTCAGCTGGATCAAGATAGGTCCAGGTGTTTGATATCGTATCGTAAACCCAGACCCGCCCCTTCTCATCTGTTACACCATCTCCTTCGCCACCAAACATGTAGATGCTATCCCCAATGACCGCAGCCGTGTGTCCCCTTCTCGAGTTCGGTACATCGTCCAGGCCATTTGCCGCGCGGGCTGAGTATTTGGTGTAGTCGGCGTCGAGAACACCGCTCGACGGCAAGATGACAACGTGCATGTCATTGTCTGCGAGGTTGCCGGCTTCCGTCTCTCCACCAAAGATGTATGCGCGGCCTTTGACTACCGAAACCGTGTGATGCGAGCGAGGGAGCGGGACGGAGGATATGCGCGTGAGGTTTGCCTTGATCGGCAATGTCGGATGAGTTATGCCCTTGACGAGAGCTACACCGGCCTCCAGGAGGTTCTCGGCTGCGTAGAGCACACCGGCTGCTCCGGCTTCCATCGTTACTCAGGAAAGAGTTTTGTTTGCGTAATGAGGGTTGTGGGGTTCGAATGAGCAATTTGAGAAGCGGGTATGTCAGAAGTTCAACTAATACGAGTGAAAAGTGTAGTGTGATTGAGAGGAGGGATGTTGTATTGCGTTGTAGCTGTGAAGCTTAACACGAGGGTGACGTCATCACGCGAGACCCTTGTCGCCCTTACGCGTACCCTTCACGGCAAGCCAAACAAAAAAAAAAGCTGCCTACAGATTCAGAGCATCCGTCGTGTCTGCACATTATAGATCAATACTTTCAAACGACAATGCACTGTACCGTTACTTCACAGTTCCAAGCACAGCCTGCGTCCTTCATACCAGCCAGTCACAGCCGCTAACACACGTGTGGAAGTATTAACAACGAAGGGAATCCCATGTAATAGACAACCGCCCGTCTTCCTATTATACATTGGGTGATAGTTGATCGGATTTGACGTATCGCTCAACCTAAGAGATTGTTAGTGATGCAGCGCCACACATGTGTCATGTTGCATACCGTATCAATCGAGGCCTGCAAGAAGCTGCGCGCCTCAAGACCAACCCAAACCTTGAGCATCGAAAAGTCGCCTCCACGAATCATGGACGAGCCACTTTGTGCACCAAGTTGTCGCAGTATTGGTAGAGCACTGGTTACGTTAGCAGATGGCTAGATGCACGTTGTGATATCACTTACCCGGCGAAGAGATCCAAGTTGGGGTTCAAGCTCCTTCCGATACCTTCCAAGAGGAGGATGCTAAGAACGACATTGACAAAGTCGCCTTCGAGGCGAACATGATGTGTTCGTACCATGGAAAGAACCTCGTTGAGAATGTCTCCAATCTTGATGTTGCCGAGAGCAAAAGTACGGCTCTTGACTCCGAGCACCAGATGTTGCATGCGCAAAGCAAAAACTTCCCCGTCAAGTACTGCGTCTGGTTGTCTGCACCTCTCAACCATGAGATGACCTGCTTTGTAACCATCAAACTCGGCGACAGCCTTGAAGAGATCAAGGAAGTTGGCGCGGTTCTTCGCATTGAGCTCCGTTACAAGACCTGTGTCGATGAAAATGAGCTGTGGTCGATACCCCTCGTTGTCAATCTCCTGCAACTTCGCTTTCCACTGCTTCGGGTTCTTCTTGTGTGGTCGCAGACGCTCGAGTACCTCTTCGGTAACATCAAGCGACTCTTTGGGGCCGGTCGTCCGGTCCTCCTTCTTGGCGAATATTGAGACGTCCAACTGCTCAGGCTTGTAGAAACGAACCATGATATTTCCCGGGTGTAGGTCGGCATGGATGAAATTGTCGATGAGGAGCATGGTGAGGAACGCATCTAGTCCTTCGTCTGCAATGTCCTTTTGGAACACTCCGCCTCCATTTTGTAGAAAGTCTTCCATGGGGATGCCTTGGGCGAACTCCTCGATAAGGACATTGCGCGTGGTGTAGTCAGTGTAAGGGTACGGGAACCAGGCTGTCGTCCGGTCCTTGAAGTTACGTCGGAAGAGCGTGAGATTCGCGGCTTCGATGCGCAGATCCAGTTGCAGCCTCATCATCTCGCCAAATTGTTCCACTTCGTCGGGAAACGACAGCCACTCCATCGTGGGTATAGCGTTGATGACAGCCGCGAAGAAGCCCATGATGCGCAAGTCTCTCCGGACGATCTTCTCAATGTTGGGGTGCAGAACCTTGATGGCAACATGGCTAGATGGTACCCTCGAGGGTGAGCTCTTGAGCGTCACATCGACATTCTTCTTGATCCGCCGCGCCAAATTGAGTTCCTCTCGGTCGATGCTGTTGTCTTCCAGAGTCGCAAGGTGCGGCTTCAGCTTCGCCTTGTATACCTGTGCTATTGCGCCAACACCCAATGGCTTCTCGTCGAACTCCTCGAAGATGTCGTCAAAGCTCTGTCCGTCAAAAGCCGCCTCGATCGTTCGCTTCGTGACTTGTAATGTGTGCGCCGGGGCGTTGGAGTGGAGGGTCGACATGATTGAACACATTTCGGTTGGAAAGACATCTGTTCGGGAGGCAGCCCATTGTCCGAGCTATCATAGAGTCAGTCTACTTCATATCTTCTGAGTCCAACGTGACGGCACGCACCTTGATGAAGGCTGCACCAGCCCTCTCCATAGAGCCAACCAAGAAGCCATACCACCACAGTGTGCCACTCCGCTCGTTGTCTCTATCAGGCTGTCGTGAACCAAGCCATATCGCAGGTATTGTCACGATGACCGGCACGAAGATGATGATGAGGTGGAGGAAGCGAAACCCGGTGGCTATGGGCTCGACTATGTAGTCCTCGATGAAGAAATATATGCCTCGCCTGTACTTTGTAGAGTGCCTTAGCGCATGGGGCACCTGCTCGTCGAGCTCCTTCCGCGACGCCTCCAGCATGGCCTCCTCATGCGTCTTCTCTCCATGGCCGGATTTGTCATTGGCGACGTCGACGAAGGCAAGTGGACTGAGTATCGCGCCGCCCGCAGCTCCGGCAGCTGCACCGGACCATAGTATCGTCCGACCTTTGAAGTTTGGAGTCGCAAATTGACGGCGGAAGCGGGAGGCGGCGGTGGATGGACGCGTGAAGGCGCGGGTTGCGAGTTTGGGCAGGCCTGGGCGACAGCATTGGCGACCAAAAAGGAACGCCGTCCTCATGGTACCGGGTGGTGGGCAGATGCGCGTGCGGCTTCCATAAGGCAGGTAGCAGTGCGCTGCTTGACCTGGCGCCCGTCGTGACGTCGGTCGGCGTAAATTCCATGTGACGCCGATCAGGCCATCTGCTGCCCGCGGGCTCTTCCGCGGCCACCCACGCCACGCTGCCCCCTCCTTCCACCACGCCCGTCACATCGCATGTCCCCCACGCCCGAGCCATGCGGTCCATCTCCAGAGTTTTGCTCCTTTCCTGCACGTGCCGTTCCGAGCAGTACAAGACATGTCGCACTAGTCGAGGCTACTTCCTGCCTTTCAATTACCTGACGCACACGACGAAAACGGGACAGTTGTTGAAAGCGGATGATTGATATACAATTAATTACAACAGGCAAAACGGCCCCTTCCTTCGCCAGTGGATATCTACGCAGTAATGAAGCCCTCGAAGCCCTTGTCCAGTGCACTTCGCGTCATCTCGCTGTACAGTGGGAACCCGCCGGCGAAGTTCAACTGCTCTCGAAGTTTGCCCGGCACGTTGTCACCCATGTACCATGACTTGGTCTGCGGGAACAGTGTCTTGTCCGAGAGCTCAGTGATCTTCTCCCGCCACTCCTTCTCTGCCTCGTGTGTAGCATCACAGTAGTTGATGCCTTGCTCTCGAAGCTTGACCATGGCATCGACAATCCAGTCTCCCTGGACCTCAACGCACGTGGGTCCGTTGGAAAACGCCGTCGGTCCCTGAGCACCGTAGAGGAAGAAGCAGTTGCTATAGTCTAGTCAGTATCTGCAGTAGTTGAAAACACTTGAGAACTTACGGGAAACCACTCAGGCTCATACCCAGGTACGAGTAGGTACCGTTCTTCCACTTTTCTGACAGCTCAACACCGTCGACATCCTTCAGTCCCATGTTCTTCATACCACCTGTCACTGAATCGAAGCCGGTTGCAAGGGCGATGACGTCGAACTCGTGTAGAGTACCGTCAGCCAGGACAATACCCTTTTCAGTAACCTCCTTGATCGGGTTCTTGTTCACGTCGATGACCTTGTTCTCGGGCTTGTCGAGCATCTCGTAATAGTTCTGCTCCAGACTCGGTCGCTTGGTACCAAAAGCATGCGGTGGCTCCAGAGGCGCAAGAATCTCACGCTTCTCAGGATCCGTTATCCGGGCCCGCGTCTTCTTCGCCCAGAAGTTGTAGGCTTCGCGGTTGGCTTTGTTGTCGAACAACAGATCCTTGTAGTTTGCCTGCCATCACAGTAAGTGTCTGCTGAGGTAGGGGCTTCACATCTATCGCTTACCAGCCAGAACTCGAAACCACCGTTCTCCCACATCTTCTCATAGAACGCCTCGCGCTCCTCGGGTGAGTCATCGAAGGTGTTCTTCTCGATGTAGTCGTACTGGAAGCCAGCGAACGTTGTCAATCTTTTCTTGAAGATTTCCTGGTACTCGCCCTGCTTCCGTCTGTCCTGTTCCTCCTTTGTGAGAGCTTTCTGTTGCATTGGGAGGCAGAGGTTGGGCGTGCGAACAAATTGGGTTATACTGGCGGCTGTCTTCGATGTCTCCTGGGCAATCTGAACACCTGTCGACCCAGTGCCAATGACGGCAACACGTTTTCCCTTGACGTCTACTCCAGATGCTGGCCAGAATGAGCTGTGATGGATCTCGCCCTCGAACTTGTCCATTCCCGGCCAGTCGGGGAAATGACGCTTCGCCGCGAAGCCCAGAGCCAAAAGGAAATATTTGCAGCGCGCTGTCCGGCCATCTTCGGTCTTCACGACCCATTTCGAGGAGGGTTTGTCGAACTGAGCCTCGACAACTCTGGTGTTGAATGCGCAATCTTTCTTGATATCCAGCTTTCGCTCGACGTGATCGAAATACTGTTGGAGCTCTTCCGTACCGGGGTATCTGCAGGACCAATTCCAGTCCTATCCGCCAATGTCAGTCTTCGAATAGCGATCCACCAAGATTGTCACATACCTTCCAGATCTCGGGCATACTGTATTCGTAGATGGGGACCTGGGAATCGACCCGAGCACCGGGATAGCAGTTCCAGTGCCAGATACCACCAATGTTGGAACCAGCCTCCATAATCTTGCACTTGAAGCCCTGCTGGCGGAGTTTGTGCATCAAATAGACGCCGCCGAAACCGGCGCCTACAATCACAACATCGGTCTCGAGCTCTTTTGCATAGTTCTCGTTATTCGGATCCGCCGCTTCGTTCGTCGCACCGATGTCTGTCCGGAAGTGGACCATTGTGGGAGGGGTGGTTCTTGAATAAAGAGGAGGTTGTGAGATTGGAAAGCTACTGTCGATCCTTTGGATAGACACATCGTGGGCGATACACTCTCTATATATACGTCAACGCACGACATACCCCTCCTGCGCGGATCCTGCATGACCGCCACGCTATTCGCGATCCTGCCACCGTCTCGCGCCCGATAACCAGGGCGAATTGCGTTTCGCCTGTGGATGCTGCCACACTCCAGTAACGTTTCGAGACCATGTCGATCTCCTCTAGTATCCCATCCGACCGGACGCCCTAAGGGAATCAACGGAGATGTCGCGTGTGAAGGCCTGGTACTGGATGTGTCTGAATGCGGAAACACTCCGCGGCAGCGCCACGCACAGGCGATCGATACGGTTGCTCTCCGAATGTCTAGTTTGCGGGGTAGATACAGCTACCCCGGTACCCCGCATAACACCGTTCTGTCAAGGCGAACATGATGCCGACGGAAACGCCGGCTTGCCGATTCTGGTAATTCGAACAGAACAAATGTCAGTGTTGTCGGGACTCTACTCTAAGAGTGATCGTATCACTGTTCTGTCATCCATGGAGCTGCATTTGGAAACGCTTTCGACTTCAAGTCGCATCCGAGTGCTAGCATTCACCATGCGAACACATACAGAGTCAATGACTCGTGTTCGGGGTCGCAAGCTTCAAGCGCGATGAGTATGCACTAATCTGCATCACATGGGACCAAATAAGCCCGACGATCGTATTGTCGCCTAGCCATTTCAGTGGTGTATGGGAATCTGGATGTCTCAACATGCGCAAATGCAGGGCATTCAGATGTTACCGCCCGGTCCGAAGGAAATCTGCGGAACCGCATCCCACAACGATCGAATTTGGACACATGCACGGACTCCTGAAGCCACCCGGACTGTTTATAGGACTGGATGAAAGGAAACTCGCCTGATATCCTCCTCAACGGACAAACAAACTTCTGGTACCTTCTCACACAGGTAATAGTGGTGTACAAAATGTTGTGAGCCATTTACTGACTTCGTACATCGATCTTTAGGCATGGTTTGGAAGAGTTGTACTGATCACAAAGCATGGACGTAGCTTGACGATGCATCTGCTAAGCATCGAAGAAGAGAAGACTGCCATACACCAAGAGCTTCGCCATGTTCGTCGTGGCAAGGTGCGACCCCAATCGCGTCAGTGAAGAGCTGGAGTGGAGTAGGATGTCCACTTTGTAAATGGCCTACCTGACTGTCCTGGCTACATTTCGAATGGACTATTACGGTGTTACCCCCCCAATAGTATCTGTTCACGATTGACTCAACATGGTTGTCATGATGGATTGACCAAGCGGCAAGTGGATGTTCTGGCTAGAGCTTCTCCGTTCTTCTAATGTTCGCTAAGAGACTCCCATCCTGTTGCACTAACGCGGAACATAGCAAATCGTTCAAGCAATCTTTACTCGAGACCATGCCAACTCTCTAACTGGAGTACCACAAGACTTCATCCACTAAAGACGCGTTTCATCAAACCTTACTATCGCTTTGGGCATCCAACTCGTGAGGATCGTGGCGATCGTGGTCTGCCAGTTCTGCGGGAATTTGCCCTTTCTCACTCACCTCATGGCATGTGCCACCCCTTGATGCATCCAAGGAAGAACCGTCGGCTTCATACAGCACGGGTTTACCATGCGTGTTCCTATAGCGGCGGAACAAGAAGAAGGCCGCAAAGGCTGAAGCTAGGACGACTACCGGGACAGTGATACCTGTGGCTATCGCGACTTTCCGAGAAGTGTTCTTGGGAGCAGGCGTCGACTCAGGTGAGGTAGTGGGCTCGGGTGATGAGATAGGTGTTGTTGAAGTGGGAGTTGAGAAAGCCGATTGCAGGGTTGATGCTGGAGAAGCAGAAGATGATGATGGCGGCATTGAAGTTGTTGCTGGTACCGATGTTGTAGCGGCTATCCCCATGTCAGCTCGTTCATTTCTCACCCCAGAACAACGGATTACTCACCGGCGATCTCAGCCAACTTAGAACCTCCGATATCACAATAGCTGCTAAACACTTCCAGCGCCGTCGTGTTTTGCGAAGGGTCGTCTGGACACTGGGTCATGACATGAGCTCCAATCATGCTGGAGAACTTGGCAGAGCTCTCGTAGCAGACTGTGATACAGAAATTACCAGGTCAGCGCACGTCGCAGCCGCAAGCTTTGTTCCACAATGGCAACTTACAGCAAGTAAACGACTGGTATGAGCCGCCATCCCCGCACCCCCATTTCATGTTACGCACGATAGTCGACAATTCGAGCTCGGCACATGTTGCGAGCAGCTTGTATTCTTCAATCTGATCAATGAAGATACTCGTAGGACCACTAGCGCCTGCTACGCTGACCAGGGCTAGGAGAAAAGCAAGAGCGGGAAAGCCTCGGCTGCCAACCATCTTGGTGTATGCTAGCGTATCTTACTGGAGAGATAAATCGATACAAGCCTTCTTTTTTCACAGCGGGAAGGCTAAGGGAAGAGTTGTGGAGAAAGCGAGGTTGGCAGCGGACCGGCGTATTTTGTACGCAGGGCGTTTTCGCACATGTCGCAAATTACCCCAGCCTTCCTTCGCTGGAAATGGATGTCTGGATGTGATAGCACGGGCATGTGTATGCACATACTTGAACCCGAGACGGCTGAACTCTGATTGAACGCCCATGTACGCATAAATAGACTTTCACCTCAACACACCGGCAAGGCTGAAGAATTGTGCAGCAGCAACAACGCCGAACGAGAAATGATCGGGGTCTGATAGTGACGGGTGAGAACATGGCGTTCTCTTCGGTGCCTGCCATTGACTGGATCCGGCGGGTGCGTCGCCATTTATCTCTAGAGTTTCGATCGGGCCAATAGGGGCGGCCTTGGGGGCGGCCCAGCTGCATGCACAACGTCTGTGGGTGCACTCCCGCAGCTATCACAGACAGCCACCACTATCAAGGCTAGCTCACCCGTAAAGTTTCGATGAGATAAAATTAGCTGGTAATTTGAGGTGATGTCAAGGCAAGTGTGGCTGGCAAGGCTGGCCCCATATGTCTCCAAACCATCAACACAGGCGCATTCGACTGTATCCGGCCCCTCGCAAGGTTGACCTGGATGGCCACCATGGCATATATAGTCTTTAGGATGCAAAGACTGAATTACTCACCAATTACTAGCCACATCTGTTTATAACTCGTATACATCTACGCACCACCAACTTTCACGATGCGCAGCCTTGTGGCTATCACTTCCTTGCTGGGGCTATCGACAACGGTAGTCAACGGTTTGGTACCAACTCGCAGGCAAGCTTCAACTTCATTCGCAGGAAGTAATGAGTACTTTCTTCATGCCCTTTCTGCATCCGAGCAGAAGGAGTATGTTGAAACTCTTGCTGGATGGGGCGCCAAGGTCCTGAGGCTTTGGGGTGAGTAGCATTTGAATAGTTATGAACATCTTTTGGAATAATTCTGCATCCTCTTAGCAGTGGATTTGAAGGAAGATCTGCAGTACTGACAATGGTTTTGTAGCGACGAACGTTGCCACAGGGTGCTTGAAGGGCAGCACCATCGAGAATGACGTGCCAGCTTTCGAAGCGACGGTTGGTGTGTACGATACGACCGTTCTAGATAAGCTCGACGACACTCTCAAACTCCTGCACGACAACGGAATGAAGGCGATCATATCTCCCCATAACGCCAATACACTGGGCGGCAGCGCGGGATGTGACGCATACTGCCAGAAGTATGGCGACGCACCTACCTTCTACTCTTCATCCAACGCCAAAGCCGACTACGACAACAGACTCAGCGAGATGCTAAACTACCAGTCACCAAACTTTGGCAAAGCCTGGAAAGATATGGAAGAGGTCATCATGGCTTTCGACCTCCAGAACGAGCCGCTGATCGGGCAGATCGACCTGTTGAACGCCAATGACCCGGACGACTGGCTATGTGGCCGTGCTGGAGCACTGCGCAGCGCTCTTGGATCCTCCAACATCAAGGTTGCCACAGGCGGTGTCGGCGGCTCTCACTACTGCTGTGATCACGAGTTCAACACGTTGGAGAAGGCTATGCAGTGCGATGCCATCGACATCATCAGCATGCACGGATACATGAGCAAGGCATCCGACTGGGCGTACTACATCACCGGCGACAGGGAAGTCTTGAGCGGAGCGAGAGCTGCAGGCAAGAACATAATGATGGAAGAGTGGGGCGTCTCGGTCGACTACCAGGACTCTTTCGATACGCAGGTTCAAGTGTTCAATGATGCTGGAGTTCCTTGGGTAAGCATAACAGCTGTGAATATCTGATGAAACGCATACTGACGTAAATTGTAGTTGTACTGGCAGATAGTCCCTGGCTTAGACGGCTCTGAAGCTGGCGCGCCCACCAGCTGTGGTTATGATAGCTTCGAGATTGGTTTGGGTAGCTCAAAGGGCGATGTCGCCGGAGGGATTGCTGCAGCGAGCGCAGCTTCGGCAGCACAATCTTGGGCGGGTTATTTGTGACAAATTCAATTTGGCTCGCGAGTGTTTTCTCGGTTGCGCTTCCTTTCGTTGATGTATTTCTCCTGAAAGTGTAGGGTTCGGCAAGCGCGTGCCATTCCCTCGTGCCACTCTTTAGTTTGATCATGTTATTCATGGATACACGACCTATACCATTGGAATGAGTTGCTTACTTCATACCTAATAAACTAAATGCGTTGCTCCTTCAGAGTTGTTGCTGTTATGGCGCTGCGTGGTGGAAATTCAGGATGCGCGTTGCACTTGCCAAAACTCCACGCACCGACAACGCGTCGACATGACGTCAGAAGACCCACTTTTCTACTGGCGCGTCTCCCACGCGTGTGCGCACCCGAAAGTTGCGAAACCTCAGAGCGCGAAACGCATCCTCTAGGCGCTATATTGCTCTGTCGGTCTCGTGTACTCATGACACAACAGATTACTCCAAACATCACGACTTTGCTCAACGGTCTTTGACCTCTGCTTCTCAACAGAGTAGGAAGCGGGACGGATGAGGCTCGGTATGAGTAGTGTCCAAATGTCTTTTCATATCCATTGCTGTTATATGGCGTACCCTTGCATCATGCAACGCACGGGGCGTTCGCCGTCTAGACGCCTTTGTGTAACGATTAGCGAGTGAAGGCAAACACAAATCGGCATCGAGTAATGCCAAACTGATCACTCACCTTCCACTTGTCTCACGAATATCAGCCACACCAAGGAAGCGCGAAGTCATATCGAACTTTAAGAAAGCATGGGCTGGCGCGACGAATGGCCCGTTGGATCGAACGGAGAAGAGTACGACGGCAAACAGATTCTGACACTGGTGCGGGACAATGCTAGTCCCTTCAAAGACGTCTGGAACATCCAGTTGCTCATCGATGAGATTGAAGAGAAGCTCCAAGTTGAAGTAACAGATATCCCGACTATCGATAAAGGCTCCAACAATTATGTACGTGTATGGTCATGGCTACTCTGGGGCCAGCTGATCTAGCCCTGCGGCCCAACGCGATAGGCTCGGCGGAGATGATATCGACGCTAAATGCCATTCTAATTCAGCTCGCTTGCCAACCATAGTTTACTGATATGTGCTTAGGGATTTCACCTTCAGGTTCGTGACGGACCGGACTTGGTAGTTCGTCTATCTCGCGGCGACGTCAACATGCCGGATTTCGATGGCTTTGTCGTCGAGCGGCAGATCGCTGAAGTTGAATTCGAAGCAGCCACATATGATCTGTTACGGAACGAAGCAGAAGTCCGCGCGTCTCACCTGCTCTATCACCGCGCACCGGTTCTCAAGCCGGGTCCTAAAGTCCAGATACCAGCAGATCTCTCGGGTCGACGCCTCTTTGTGTTCGAACGATCAGACGGCACAAACAATGTGTGGAAAGGGCTCGATGCTGAGGCAAAGGTATGAGTCATTATTCGAGGCGTTGAGATATACTAAAAGCTCTCAGACCGTTCTCCTTGATCAGCTCGCACGCATGCGTGCCGCCCTCTTCAACTATTGCCCACCCTCTGGTTTTGCAGTCAAGTACCTGCATAGCCGTATCTTTGACTTCAAACCAGATGCTTTCAGACTACCCGTAGCGCCTACTCGCGAATTCTGGATACACGTAATACAGTCAAAGATTGAAGCAACAATCAAGAACGGAGGTGACATGATTGGATGGGAAGATGATGAAGAAACCGTGGGACCTGTCGCACTGGCAGCGAAGCAGTCTCTCCTCAGAGCGATACCACATCTACTGCCGCAAGAGAACTCCGACATCTTGTACAGGCTAGTGCTTGAGCACGGTGACTTTGGGATACACAACACTTCGATCATCACAGACGACATCTGTATGCCCGAAGTCACGTCGCTATATGACTGGGAGACAGCATGCATCGTTCCAGCTCTACTAGCTGACCCACTCGTCGCGGCTGGTCCTGTGGATCTAATTACAAACGAGCGTGCTGAGCCGGCTGTCACTAGCATACCTGGATCATCGACGGCTGCGGAACTAGAAGCATATGCCACCTGGTCGCGACATTACATCAAGGTTCGTCTGTACCGAATCCTGCTTACCATGATGGTGCGCTAACACCTGGTACAATGAACAGGAGTTGTACACGCATGCGCCAGATTTCGAATTCGCGATCAAAGCGGGAAAAGATGTGCGCTATCTGTGGTTTGCGTTGCGCGACTGGCATGGTGGTGAATCTGAACAGTTCTTCGGCGACCTTGGAGCTTGGGCAGAGGCACGATTGAAGGATATGGGCATCCCGTGAGGTACTACCACCACGTCGGGCCTCTATGTGCACAATTTGCTATCATTCTGAGAGGGGCCTGTAGTGAATCGTGAGATAATGGTGTGGTATGAGGGGAAAAGATGTTCACTTCATGACGAAAATGAAGCCAAAAGCATACAACAGCGGGAGTTCGTCAGTCATTGATCAGCAACCAATGCACTGCTCAGCTCGGCTGAGCGGACGCGACGCAACGCGATCACTATTCATTGAAGCTCAGGACATTTGACGGACGTCAGTGGGGTGGCAAAAGCTGTGCTCGGCGCGAATCGAGCTCGCTTTGATCTTGTCAGGATTCTTGGGTCGCATGTTCAGTCGGCGCGTGAAGCTCACCCAGCGCGCCGATGAACTAGCTTCCTTTTATAGAATTGAGTCGCATCGCAGGGAACGCGTCAAATTTCTTGTGATAGTTTAACGCGTAGCCTGGTCTGAAGCTTTTACTGGAAGACATTGTGTGTTGCTGTTCTAGGAATTCGGAGTGTTGCAGTAGTTTCGGCAGGTGCGGCCCTGGCGGGAGGTGGGGTGGCGGGGTAGCTGTCTACTATGAGTTTAGCGTGACTGCTTCTGGTTAATACGGCGCATGCCCCAGGGACAATCGCGCGCAGCAAACAATCGTGGGATCGCAAGAAGACAACCTTCACTCCCACCATGACATTGAGGAGGATACTCATCATTAAACCACGTCTCATCCAGCCCCGTTCATCAGGAACACCTGTGTGAAGAGCTACGTCTATCAGTCTGACTACGAGATGAATCCGGATACCAACAGACTCCCATGCCCCGACTGGGTCGTTGTGCTTAATTCAAACGTACAGTAAGTGTACCAGAGCTGGCACGAAAGCATCAGTTGTTGATTACCGGTTTAACAGCGTCGCAACACACCGAGCATGGTTCAAAACGTACACGCCCTTCAAATCAGAAGTGGTAGTCTATGCGGACATGTTTCCCATACCCTGTTCCGTGCTGGGAATAGGAAGCGTCGAAATTCCGACAATACGCTCGCCCGATGCTTCAGGTGCATCCTCGCACGGAACCATCCTCCTCCACGAGGTCTTGCACGCGCCTGCAGCTATCTACAACTTTTTTGGGCAGCCTCTCTCCACAGATGGTTATACCCTTGCGTTTGGTAGTGACAACCCGAAATCTCTAGGCACTATCAAAGACCACCAGGGTAAGGATGTCGCCTATCTTGACGCCGAGCACCCAAAGTGGGCACCCAAAGTGCGCTGTGCACCAGATGGAACTACGCTCGGTCCATACGTGTTCCAGAAGAACGATGGTGCGCCAACGCTCCTAGGTGGCCATTGGAACGAAGCCGAAGAGCGCAGGTGGCAAAAGTTCAAAGCTAGAAAAGAACGACCCATAGAGACGGCCACTCCAGACGAACAGCCTGGCGAAGCAGCGTTACCGAATATCTCTCCCCCAATGCACACAACTAGAATTCCCTCGCGAAATGCCCCCTCAGGTTCGAACGCGAAAGACAGAGAGCAACCCACTTCAGGGCGACAACAACGCGATCATCTTCTTCTTCCAAAGCCTGCATTCTCTCACAAAAAGAAACGACGGGCCCCTCAACATCGACAAAGTGCACACCGGCAAGATGCTACGTCCCACAAGACCGAGGAAACCACTGCTCCTAAGAAATCCTATGCTTTAGAAATCCTCATTGCGATAACTGGTATCTCGGTAGCTTGGTGGACGATGAGTGGTGTTCGCGCTTGAGAGCTTCGTGGTGGGTCTTGGGCTGGTGGGGCGGACGCGCGCAAAAAAAAAAATCACCACCACAATGGTGCAAAAAAGAGCAAAAACATACAACAGCGGGGATTCGCTAGTGGTCACCCACCTAACTACTAATCCGCCGGTACACTGCTTGTATATGGCTGAGCGGACGGGAAGCCTAATTCTCAGTGTCCTATGGTCGTATGTGAAAGGACAGAGATTTTTCTGGCTTATAACGTGACCCAAGACCTCACGTAACCGAAGCAGAATCAATGCGGTGATGACAGGGATAGATGGCTCTAATCCGACAAGAACAACAGAGTATAGAAACAAACATAGTAAACGACAGTGCAGGAATCGAAGTCCACATTAATACACCCCAAGCGATCCCCTCCAACAATGGCCTTGTGACAACCTCCTACCAAAATGTCAGTTTATCCGCCACCCAATCCGTTACCGCAAAGAAAACATTGTGGCGGTGGAAGAAACTCCGGTTCTTCTTGCCGAGGATATCTATCAAAGCACGGATTAGCCACTGCCCTCGTCTCACCTTCTCTCTGAGACTTACACATCGGAATCGTCAACGCACAAACAGCGACCTGCGCACTCCCGACGGCGATAAACAGGGTCTTGATTCCCCCACCACCACCTACCCCACTCCGCCGTCCAGCTTCAACGACCCAGTCGAAGCCTTTAAACGTCAGGGCGAAGGAGAACACGTTCTTGAAAACGAGGAGGCACGTGAAAGCTTCGATGGACATGCCGCCTATATACGTCAGTATCTCAAAGCATGGAGTGGTCTCGGAGACTTACGATGCGCATCGACAATGTATAGCGCACTGGCGACAGCACCACACACCATACCCATAACTACGAGCGCGAAGAAGAAATCTGGCCAAAACCAGCCGTACTTCGCCGTATCTGCGCTGGTCCAGCCGAAGCCGTAGATACCAGCACAACCTAATATGAGTTGTGGGATCACGAGCACCATGCGGAACTCGGGTTCGTAGACGCCGTTATTGAGACGTGTGAGCAGATTGGCGGACCAGTCGCTAATCAGACCGGTGAGGGCGAAGCCGAGGAGTGCACCGATGAAGGCGCCTGTATACCTTGATGGGGTTAGGACATGTAGGTGCAAAACATGAACGGAATGTATCAACTTACATGTATCCTGTCTCCTTCTCTCCAAACCAAAGCGGTGGGCCAAGCATAATTGCTGCAAGCACAACACCGATAAGGACCGTGAAACCGATTAGACTGCCTTGGATGAGACAGGCCCACAGTATACCCGGATGCAAGAACAGCGAGAACGGCCGCAGAAGGAGGTGCAGATACCGGTCATCTGTTTTCCGCCCATTGAACGGCTTCATACTTTCGAGAAAAGTAACCTTGCGTGGCGAATCGCCCACCGAACGTTGGTCCGCAGAGTTTCCAGCTCCTTTTTCATCCGTGTTTCCAGCTGCTTCGTGTTCAGCAGATGTGCTACTCGACCCCCTATTACCCAGGATTTTCATCTCTTCTCCATCCTTAACCAGTAAGTTCCCCATAGTGTCGGTGTCAAATTTCTCTTCCCTCCTGAACGCCGTTTCCGGGCAGAAGAGTATGATCAGCGGTAGCATGATCCCCGAGAATATGGCGACAAAATAGAATGTCCACTGATATCCGATTGAATCTGCAATCACTCCTACCAAAACTGGGGTAAGGAACGCGCCTCCAAAGACGGCGAAGTTTGACAGCGCCATACGGACTCCGCGCTCGTGGACGTGATACATATCGCCAACACTGGCTTTAATCGAGATACAAAGTTAGTGTATGCTTCAAGTAGGATTCAAGGATATCCACGCTTGAACTCACCATTGACGAGCGCTTCGAATGGCGCTAGGCCCACGCCTTGAAACACCCTCGCCCATAGAAACCCAGCATAATTGTTTCCTATCGCGCCACCCCACGCACAACTCACCACGACTATCACAGTTCCTAGAATGTACACATGTCGTTTTCCCCAGATACGCGCTGATGGCACGAAAAGAAAGCCTGCGACTCCGACACCCAAGAGGTGGTAGCCGGTCAATAGAGCCATGTCGGTTAGGTTGTGACCAAAGTAAATGGCGAGGGAGACAGTATTGGCGGCAAGAATGGGAGAGAGGGTGCTTGCGATGACTGATATGGAGGATAGAAGAAGGAGAATGATGTCGCGACGACGAAGCGACCAGTTCTGGAGTATCAGTCAACTATGTGCACTTGCCTAGATTTTGTGCCAGAATGGGACGTTTGAAAGACGTACAAGCGGATCATTCGGATCATCACTCGGCTGCGGAACAAGCAGTATTGTCCCAGTTTTGTCGTACTTCAAGCCTGACCTCCCTATGATAGTTCCTGCATTTCTTTCGATTTCCCTCCGCTGCTCGCCTTCCAATACCTGCGCGGTCCCAGGGACCTGTTCGAGCGCATGGTCAGAGAGGATGCCGAGACCCATTGTCGCACGACCTTATGAGTGCTGAGTGCGGTAGAGCGTCGCAATAGCTACGTGGAATGCATGCGCAAAAAAAAATGTAAGGGAAAAACGGAGTAGGCTGGAAGTGAGGACTGATGATGAAGGCTGACAGTGATGGATGCCGGGGATGTTGAAGGGTCGACGATCTGGGGTGTGGAGATCGTCCAATGGGCCGCGGGAGCTGAACATGCTTCGGTGGAAGGTAGCTAATGGCAAATAGTAGCGGCCGAGCGCGTCCCGACTAGGGGCCGACAAGGCTTCAACTTCGAATGTTCAAGAATAAGCCGCACGGGCACGGGATTAGGCGGATCAGCTGGATTATCCCGCAGCACGTCGTGCAGTCGCAAACAAAAGATGGAGTCAGTCAATGTGTGCGTCTGGAAGATTGTAATCATTACCATCGCGTTCTCAAGTAAGAGAGTTGCGGTGGTTTCACGCCAAACAAGCCGTACAGGCTTTCCAGCCTGGTATCATCGATATATGTAGTTTCATAGCACCTCCCTTTGAGGGGATACATCAATTAAATGTCTCCAAAGAGGATACATCCACAGTCACTTGTTATTACAGTTTAGCACTAATGCTCCAGATCTACTAACAGTTGTAAATGCCGAAATAGATTATGAAATTAAACAAAGAAGTTTCCAAACTGTGGAAATACACTACAAATAAACCAGGCCATGTCTTCGGTGTGGACAATCGATGTTTGCAAGAAGGTTTTCTTGAGGCGCAAGTCGGGAAGTTGTCTGGTACACGACGCGTCAGGTGCATGGCTGGGGCTGCCGTTCGAACAACGGGCGCTGGGCAAGTATCCAACAGCGTACAGTGATAACAGTGTTCTCCTACAAAGCAGCGAGCAGTCCGACCATGGCAAGTCCAAGACCGACTCCAGCGCCTGCAGTCTGGATGGGCGCTGCTCCAGTGTTGCCAGCCGCTGATGCTGAAGTGGCGGAGGCGCTTCCTGAAGGGGTCATGGAGGCGGTGCCAGACACTTGTGTGACAGAGGAGTTGCCGGCAGAAGGGGTCGCGCTGCCAGACGGGGCCGCGCTACCAGACGGTGTTGCGCTGCCAGATGCTGTCGCGCTGCCAGACGGGCATGAGGGTTGGGTGTTGACGTCGATGTTCTGAAGTTTGCAAATCTCGACACCGAACTGAGTGGTCGCTGTGATAGTTGTTAGCTGGCACGGGACGCGAAATGGCAAGCGACATACCAGCGATATCCGACTGTGAGCAAGTAGCGAACACACAGCAAGACACAGCGTCGATAATCTTGCTCTCGCAAATGCATGCAATGTCAGTAGCACCGCAGCTGCCTAAGTTGCCACCGAAGCAGGCTTGCTGCGTTTTCGTTAGCTTTCGTTCGCCGGTAGTTATGGTCAATAACTCACAGCACATTGCGGGATCTGGTCAAGAAGACCTTGGGCCAGAGCTGTAGAGCTCAATGCAGCGGCAGCGGCGATAATGGAGAAGCGCATGTTGGCAAAGTTTGGTTACTTGAAAGCGACTGTGAAGTGTGATTAACGACGAGGTTTGCTTTAGACTGATACGCGACGGAATCCGCGAGGGGAAGCATGGTTTTGAAGTATCCGCCGGCCTGTGGCAGCGCCCTGAGAGAGACCTAGACCTACGATGGCTGCCAATTTACAGCTGAAGCATGCTTGGTCCCTACCTGATTGGCGGTTCGTTCCACCATTTGACTTCCCGATTGGCAGACTTCTCCACAGACAAGCCGATCCACATGCTTGATCCCAAATCCGGTGCGCACGTCCCTGTTTTAGATCCGTGTTGGGCCAAGATCGGAAGTAAGCCGGGGATCGGCTCAATTGCTGGAGAGACTGCTGATTGGTACTGGCGTACCAGCCCGACTCAAGACCACCTGGGCAGGCACTAATCTGAACCAAAGGCGCACTCCATTGTCGCGAAAGCGACCGCCGCGTTCTGTTCATACCCGAGCACGGCCCGAATAAGCCCAAGTCGATACCAGCACGTCGTCAGGTTTGAGACGGTGCAGGAAAGTGCCGTTGGGGACGTTGATGAGTTTAGGGTAACCAACTCAATCACCCTCGTCAAACAATATGAATGCCGAGCACTGTATGACTTTGGGCGAGCATTGTACCACGTAGGTTGCCGCACGCCACCTAATGCGGACTGCAAACGCAAAAACTTAAACACGGTAAGGGCATCACCGGAAGCCCACAAGTTAACACTTCGTGAGTAAACTTTGGAAGTGAGAGGACAGAGCGTTCGCCGTAGGAGCTTTGATCACCGACAGCCTCCTCCCGAGGTCTACAATAATTGCCTCCAATACTTCGACCCCCGGCGCCTTAGCAGATAGATAATGGCAAGTGCAATGCAGCTCATTCTAAATGTCGCCAGAGACCTCAACAGTAAGATTATAGACTCTTGATGCTATCAAAACCGGCCTCGGCGAGGCTTAGGGGCCGGAGTTTTCGGAGAAATACATAGAAGACGATCGTGATTAAGATTGCGACTGGCGCAATTGGCTTAGGGCGAACAACTGTTGTTAGGTGACCTCACAGGATGATGTCCGTTATGCCGAAGCTGACGGTTTTTGGCGTTCTGGAATGGTTTTTGTTGGTAAGCCGTGCGGATCTTGATCGCGCGCTTCAAACTGTTCAAGCGATAAGGAGTAGGCGACGGTGGGCGCCAGTAAGTGATGGCAGCCAACAACATATTGGAGGTCGGCATGTTGTAAAGTTCGCAGACCAGATTATCTTCTTCACTTTAGTGTTTGTGCCACGAGGAGAGAGCAAATCGGTCTAGTTCGAGTTTAGCTGGTTGAGGAGTGGTTACTGAAGGCAGGAAGGCGCACGGTCGTGTTTTCGAAAATGTGAATTTGAACCGAAACCATGCCATTCTGAACACGAAGCTGTCAATCAGCAATGCTATGAGCCTTCAGCGCCTAGATGTAGAGTAGTTTACACATTCTCAAATGGAACAAGTGGACTCCACTACAGCTTCGAGCTTGTATTGGAGATCCGGGGTTGCTAGTTCAAGGTGGGCTAAAAACCGGAGCTATGCTCGGACCATCTTATCCTCGAAGGTCATTTTCTTATCGCCTGCTGAGACCCTTCTAAACTCCTCCTTCATCCAAAGTGCGCGATTATCGACTGTTCAGCATTTTCATCACGCCCTCGTTCTTCACGAGATCTTCGGGCTGGCAGCGAAACGTCTTCTGAGTATAGGTGTGTCGCCTGTCCAGTCAGGTCTACGCGCGTAGACATCGCGCGTAGATATATGGCCAAGAAGGAAAAGTCCATCGCAACAAGTCGCATTGTTATGCGATTGAAGAGTAGGAAGGACTAATGGCACGCCTGCGATCATTCTGAGACCTGATTCCGATCCATCTGACTCACCTCGCCCAACAAACGCTCGACAAACGTCTACGACGAAATTTGCAAATACACGACTTGTCAACTAAGAAGGAGCTCTCCAGTAAATACGATGAATTGGTAAATGAGTGACCAGGCTGGTAGACTTCACTGACTAGGCTAAGCCGTCGTTCACTATCTACGTAGGTGGTTGCATCTCATGCAGTGCAGCGAAACGAGGGTCTGAAGGAACATTAAGGCCTCACAAACACCCTGGCGCAAGCGAAACGCCATGGCCAGTTTGATGCTTTCCCGACAACGAGCCCCTCACGATCTCCACACTTCGAGCGACGATGCTCTCAGATGAGGTACTACTGTCTCCATACATGATGCATCTCAGCCCGGCATAGAGCTACGATCAAGATCTGAATCACTGATTAGCTTCAGTCCATGTCCAAGATCGATAGATGGCTTACCACTGCTGGATCTACACCACCAGCAATCCGAACCTTCCAAGAGCTTCTGTCAACTTGACTGAGGTTGGAGATATCGTTCGACTCCTGCAACAGCAGTTCGGCGATACAGACGTCTTTGGAGAATACCCTAGTCGTAATTGCGCTCTGGTCCTTTTGTCGAACCTGCAGCACCACGTCGTCTTCCTTGTCTTTCCCGGTGGGAACGACCATATCAAGATCCGATCGGCGGCCAGAAGAGACATGTTTCAGCTCCGCTATGCGCTGACCATCTGGACTTTCCACCGTCCAGAGGTTCTTCATTGCCGACCCGTGATGTCGTAGGTCGAAGATCGGCACACCTGAAGTGTCTTTCACCTGTCGACGCCATGACCACGACTTCATTGGCCCAGGTCCTCCTCCAACGAAGAGCTCTTGGCCTTTCTCATCCACAACGGTGACGTTTGAGAACAACCGATCGTGGCATCTGACATAGATGCTGGTCTCTTCATTCGCGATGGGGGCATCAGAGATCTTGAAAGGAAGTGAGCAGAACTCGAGAACTGCTGCCATGTCGACTGCCAACTGAACAATGGATCTCGAAAGGTTTCAGGGGTGAGCTGGGTGCGAAAATTCACAGTCGCAAAAGCTGAACAATGCGAAAGACAGATGGGCAGGCCTCATCAACCCCTCGGTGAAGAATGAGAAGAATGCAGGTCGGAACTCGCATGCACCATAAGAACTAACTGCGCAACTCAGCAACTCTTGGCTAAGACAATGTGACTCGCTATACGCGATCTGCGATGTCATCCCTTACACAAGAAACCCCTCGAAGCATCGTGATCGGGTTTAACCGCTGCCTGGACCGCTTGTCCATCAGCACGTGGTCTCGGCATAAGCCGCCAGGGCAGAATTATCCACATACACCTCTTGTTGCCTCCTCGGCAGACGACTTGAACTCGCGGCATGCGTCTGGTATCAAGGATAGTGCAAGGGTAATGTCTCGGTGATTATAAATTTCATGTTGCTGCAAGCCATGTCACGCTGACCGGCTGCCAGCTGCATTTACCCAGACGCTTTCCTATTTGTGCTTCAACGCAGATCTTGTCTGGAGACGGAGAATACCACTGCACCGGTGTCTCGCCCAAATCGGGATTCTCAATCCAATCCTTGTTCTAGTTTCTCCATTATGGTGATGGTATTCTCTAGCTACGCCATATCCATACCACCTGCGGGTACCGGAAACGGAAATGAGTCAGCGATTTCACCTCAGACTACGGCCTGATTTATCGTGCTCATCACTTCTCGGGAATGAGCAAGTACAATAACTCTGGGCGTTTCGTACATCATGTTCTTGCCACCGCTTCATTCTGGTATGCAACTCCAGCTCCATCCTGATACGCACATCCTCGAGCAAGTGATCGCCAACCCGTTTCCTCATCAACCGCTGGCATTGGATGATGGAGATGCCAGCATCTTCTCGACGAACGGCCAAGCAATCCCAAAGCGGACGATTACGCTGCTACTTGCTGCGCCTCTTACCCATCTTGTCCACTTTGAGCACACCATTGATGGTGTGGAAAGGGCTTTCGGCTCTTACCGCTTCTTCAGTGCCAATGGTATGTGTCATCTCGGAGTCGATGGCACCCGCTTTTCATAGAGGGGATTTGCTCTTCCTCTCCAATCGGAGCAACCACATCCAAGCTGGCGAAATACCAGTCGTATGGTTTGCTGGCAGAGCTTTGCCGATGGTTCATCGGGCGATCAAGGTCTCTGACATTGGTGGAGATGAAAATCATCCCTCGCCAGGGTAAAAATATTCTCACAGCTTTGGTGTAGCGATATCACATCTAACGTAACATAGGCAGTTCATAGTCACCAAGGGTGACAATAATGAAGTCGATGACGTTTCCATGTATCCTGATGGACGGACCTTTGTAAGGAGGGACGAGGTCATGGGCCTGGTCGTTGGATACATACCATACCTTGGATGGGTTTCCATTGCACTTCAGAAGATCCTTGAGGCAAAATATCTCATACTGTTGCTCGTAGTTGCTGTTATATTTGCCGGCTAGCTCAATAGTAGCTCACCTCTTGCTTCACTTCTCGGTATCTGTGTTCTCCGCAAGCCCGAATGTCAGCGTACCAGTTCAGTCTTGGCCATAACATTTGCACAAGTCTGTGTGTCTCGTATACGCATGTAGATGCCATGGATAAATTTGATGGCCTGTTCAGTGGTAGGTTGGGGCGCATCAGACACCTCCAACGTAAGATGATACATGATCATAGATCTTGTAGGGGGTTACTTTTGTGCGTACTAACCCAAGGAAATTGCCGAACTGTACTCATGTAAGACAGGTCCTTTACCTGAACGACAGTCGGTTATACTATTCTGATGAGATGACATACTTCGCGGCAACACCGATTGGACGTATGAGACGCTTGTCAACCGAGCATCGAGATGCCACTCGAAGGTACCTAGGCATCGACGCTGCGCAACTGATGGGTATCCAAGCAAAACATAGTGATTTGCACACAAAATGCAAGTGCTGCAACCGCCGTGTAGCTTGTTAAGACTTACATTGGTAAAGAGATACAGCTCGGTCCCATCTCCCCTACTGCCGCTATCACCATGGAAGTCCTGCGTCACGACTATGATACGATTCTCTTACGCGAGATCCACCAAGGATGGTAAGAAATAATCACATCACGCAAGTTGATGCCCGTCTGGATAATGCCTCACCGGAAAGGCATCTCGAGAATGTTTCACCTCATTCTGCACGGCCCAAGGCTTGGGCGTCCGACGATCATCTCTCAAAGTCATGGATACGGGTGGATGGTCTCAAAGGCTCATCCGTTCCATCTTTGATAGGTCGCAATCATCAAATCGCCTCATCGACGAAGCATTTTGACTAAACAGCCCCCACTTGCTGCACTAAACAAAGCACCTGTCTTACATGCAAGTAAGCTTCTCGATCAGAACTGACGGATAACTTGAAGGCGAGCTCTTGGAGATATCACATCCAGGAAGGCAGGCCAGGTATAAAGTCTGCCTGGTCCACCGTACAACTGTGTTTCCAGCACGCACATCTCCTCATCATTCAAGGCAACAAGTCCAGCAAAAAACTCTTCAACCCAACATCATCAACATGTTTTCCAACGCCAAAAGCCTCATTGCTCCCATTGCCCTTTTGGCATTGGCACAGCACTGCCCCGCGCCCTTCCTCGCCGCCATTCCTGCTGCTACCGCTGCAGGTATTGGCGCTGCCGTAAGTCCATCTATTCGCTACCACGAATGGAGACAACACTAACATGATGTAGAGTGCAGCTGTTTCCGCAGCTGGCACCGTCGCCGGCACCGTCGTGACTGCGATTAACGGCAAGAGGGCCCGCGATGGCACCCAGGTCATCCACGCCCGCGACAACTGGGCTGGACTTCACAGCTACGTCTCCAAGCGCCAGGATGAGGAATTCGGCACTGGAACCGCGTGGCAAGACTGCGCCGATCAGCTCAAGGGAGCTGACGTGACTTTCGAGGGCACCGGTCCTGGTGGTAAGTCCGATCTGCTCTATTACTGCGACATATTCATGTACTAACGTCATGTCTTCCAGTCATTCTCGTCAGCGGTATTCCCCCTGCGTGCATGACTTTGGCCACTGTCATTACTGGCAAGTTCAACGCTGGAAACCCTGTACCCCAGGGAACTGACTCGATCTCCTTCACTGGTCTTTCCAACGAGGACGTTCAGGCTATTCAGGATGCGCTTGATGCCAGGCCTACTTAGATGTAACGCCCAGATCTCACTCTCAAGCTCTTGATGGAAGTGATCTTCGTTGAACGGTTGTAGCTTTCTTTTCGGTTGATCACACACTCGTTTGGTTGTACGTACATGCACTGAAGTAGAAAAGAATCTTGGCCAAGAAGCTCTAGTTGACTATGATGTGATGTCGGCTTCCTTTGACACTTGAACCGCAATAAAGCTATAAGACCTACTAGGGACGAAGTGGGGGTTGCAATAAAGAAGACCTCGGGATGTTCAAGCGACTCACAACTTTAACGCATGAACCTCCGCTTGCATGGCCAGATCCAGTGACCAGACCTACCCGCTGACAGGTTGTTCCCATTTGTGTGGCCTCTTGAGGCATGCTGACATTATCCACGTCAGCTTGCGAATATGTTCTGCCGATAAGAAGGCAGACAGCCCCGAACGACCTCGCTCTTTCCTCCACCAACCCCATCCACACCACACCACCATGCTTCTCCATCTCCTCACCCCCATCCTCTACCTAGCCACTTCAATCCTCATATTCCACCTCGCTTTACACTGCCACAGCCAAGCCCATCGATACTGCTTCCTACCCTTCTTCCTCCTCTTCGCCTCACTATCCATCACATCCTCCACGCACTTCATATGGATACCCGGCCTAACAAGTCTCTGGACCCAAGCCATGGTGCTGAACATCCCTCACGTGTTCTGTCTACTTTACATACGAAATTGGCCCGTTCCACGCCTGCCTGCTACTTCACCACCCCTCAGTCGGTTGCCTCGGTTGCGACACCATTGGGAAGCAACGTATCGCTTGTGGGGTAATCCGCAACTCATCGGTGTTGGTCCGGAACCGCAAACTACCAGCAGCTCAAACAAACAAGATCAGCCAATTTCGGTCTTTTTGTTCTTACGACTAGTAAAGCTGCCGCTATACTACTACATCAACTTCGAAATCCTACCCACTCTCGTCAGCGCAGTCTTCGGCGAGATATATCCCGAGGACGTCTCTGAAGAGAAGCAAATGCTACTCCGACGCTGGCACGAAATCTCCACGCGAGACTTGATGATCCGGGCCTACGTTTCGGTCCTCTGGATCTGGCAAAGCGTGGTGTACCTAGACGGATCCAACGCCATCCTCGCCAGTTTTTTTGTCAGCATCGGCCTGGACCGTCCTTGTGATTGGCCTCCGCTTTTTGGAAATCCTTCGTCCATCACTTCGCTGAGGGCATTCTGGTCTCGGTTCTGGCATAAGATTGCTCTTCAGCCGTATACGTGTATCGGGAGAACTCTTGCTCGCCAGCTTAGCTTCCGTTCCGACTCTTACGAGTGTGAAGTGTTCATTGCTTTTGTCGTGTTTGTGCTTTCTGGGGTATCTCATGGGGTTGTCAGTTGGCAGATAGGTCGTGATGGGTGGGCGGACGTCTGGTGGTTCATGATCAACTTCACTGCCTGTTTGATGGAGACAATCTTCTCGCAACACTTCCTACCTGTATTTGGTATTCAGAGAGAACTGAAGTCAGTCAAAGAGAGTTGGTTCGGTTCGTTCATCGGACGGACATGGGTTTTTGCGTTCTTCTTTTGGAGTGTTCCCAAGTGGCAGTATCCAGCCATGTACAAGGACGCGCTCCAGGCAAGACAGATGGCAGTATGGAGCTTGATATTCTCGAAGATGATTGCGAGCGCCGAACGGGGCTGAGCCAGAGTCCATTTCTCAGCATGCAGCTTGACATAGTAAAATGCTAGCGATGCGATTAAAACTGCTGTAGAAGCCACATGCTGTACAGATTCCACACGCCACCCACTAACACCAGTCCATGCAACGAATGCGAAATGCTTAAACAACCTCCCAATCTGAAAGCGAATGACCGCTCTCGTCTCTACTCTTTCTTGGCATCCATGGCTGGCGGCGGTAAGCCGGCGGGGCTGATCTCCTTGTTTAGCGCCAAGCGCTCCGGACTCACAATCTCTCCAGGGCTGATGATGTTGCCATGTGCATCAGCAATAGGAATGTGAGAGGCATCTTCGTCTCTCTCGTCAGATCTGCCGCGCTCTTCGCTCTCCGTCATGTTGTGCTCCTTGCCCTTCACGCTGCTGTTACGTTCAAAAGCTTCGGGCACCTTCTCACTGAGGTCGATGGCAACGAAGGATTTGGGAAGTTTGACACTAGACGACGTCAGTGGGAGTTTCTAGCGCAAGCCGAGAGAGGTGCATTGTGCTTACGTGTGGAATTTTGCCCGAAGAGTCTCGAGAACTTCTTTCCAGTCTTGGTGGAGAGTGAGACTGCGACGTGGTGCAAAACCGATCATATGGCGTGAGTCCAGTTGTCTGCCCATGTTAGCGATTGTCGCATTGCATTGCGTAGAATCATTTGACTTACACATCGAGCGGAGCAAAGGCGTGGCATCCTGGCGATAGAGTAATGCGAATGCTGTAGTTGAAGGTATGCGGCTTATCGTCAATACTAGCATTCTCCGATTCGTACAGCTCGAAGTTGATCTGTGACAAGTAGTCGAGCTCTGGGATAGCATTGCGTTCGATCTTGGTCTTGATACCGCCCTCCAGGATGCAGTTGAGCAGTGTGTAGATATGCGATTCCTTGGTGAAGTAGAAGAAACACTTGGGCATGTCCGACGCCTGCAGCTCTTCTAGGTCTCCAACAATCTCTTTAAGAAGTGGTAACGATGTGAGCAAGCCAATTTCTAGCTTCTCCTCACTCTCGATACCGTACTCCTGTGGCCCAATGTAATCGAACAGAACCTTGCACAAGTGATACATCTCGCGCAGCTTGACCAGTCTCGCATCGGTTTGCGCTTTGGAGGCTGCAGTACCCAGACCCGAGTACAGCTTGAAATAAGACTCGTGTACATAGGACGGAGGCGCTGGGGCTTTGACGGTAATCTCAGACTTGCGCCTGAAACCCATACGGTGGGAGAGGCTACCGCGGTCATGGGTCTTCTCTGCGCTCTGCTCCTTTGCCTCCGCCTTAAGCTGGGCATCTGACGGTGTCGGACCGACGGGTATAGACTTGGCTGAGCTATTGTCGGGTGTGGTCTGCTTCGATCCGTCTGCAACCGAGTCTTCATCCACAAAGCTGGCATCGGGAGTAAACACCCATTCGAGGAAGGCGCGGTTGTGGAGAGCGTCGAACTTCATGGTGTCGTATAGCTCAGAAATCTTGCTTGGGTCGACTTTGTCTGCGTCTCCAAATTCCTTGAACAGCTTCTCCCATCGCTCCTTGAACAACTCTGGTCCTTCATTACAGCACCAGCGTGTTTGGATGTGATTGACGTTAGTGTACTGGGACTGTCCTGACGTTTGTCCTTCCGATGGTGGAGAGTTCAATGCAGCTAGTGAAGAAATGGCTTCGGACTCAATCTTCTTGAAGTTGTGGTTCATGACACGCTGGTGGAACTTGATCAAATCCACAACCTGCCGAACGACAATGTATGGCTCTGGTACGTCCTTTGGCCATGCAAACTGAGGCGGAGCCTTGTCGCCTGCGCGTAGCAAGGTCTTGAGCTTCTTCTTAACTTTGTCCATAACGTCCTTTGCCGCGTTCGAGTCATCTAGAAGGTCCTTGCGTACTGATATGTGTTCAGACTGGTACTGCTCCTTCTCCAAGAACGACGCTCCGAATATTTGTGCGCTGGTGGTCACTCGTCGCTCTGAACTGCTGAAGATGTGAACATCATCTAATACGTCCCTGTTCATCAACAAAAGATCATTGCGGAAGTTCGCACCCATGTCCTGCGTTTGATGCCGAGCGGAATGCGTCGGTTCACCTCCCCACTTGATAATCAGTTGGAGCTTATCAAGGACCATGTTGTTATCTTGCGCAGTGATGCGAGACAATGTGACCCCAGACATGGAATCGCTTCGGTTCTTGAGTAGCTCTGGTTCGTCGTCGCCGGCAGCGGCAGTGTTTTCCGTGCCCTCAGCAGTTGTTGACTCTGGCTTTGGAGCTTCCGGTACCTCTTCGGGTAGAGTCTCTCCCGGTAGCAACTCTTCCTTTCGGCGTTTGCGGAACATGGGCTTGATTTGAACTTTGGTTCCAGGCCAAGCGCCCTTCTTGTTCAGATACAGTTGCAGCTCGCGCAGCTTCTTGGTATCCTCAAGACCTTCATCTAGAGCTACCTTGACTGCATCACTCACGCTCTGCAACGCTATCTCTCCGATCAGCAATACTTCAGCTTGGTGGCCCTTGAGCAAGTCGACGAATGGTTTAGAATGGAAGGTGTACTTGAACTTCTGTTTCGGGGTTCTGTCCGCATGGCGAATGACTGACACGACACCTTTGAGCTTCCATTGCGCCGCAGTTGCCGGAGGAGGCACTTCCAGATGATCTTCCGACATTGACCTTTCCTGTTCAAGATGCAGGTCGTCATCGTCATCGAAGGCAGGCGGAAGCGTAATCTCGGGTTCCGACATTGGCCCTTCTGGGGTCGAGGTAGAGGTAGTGGTGATTGTTGCGGGACTTAGTACTGAGGCGGGGTTGGGCTTCTCGAAACTAGGTGAGGATGCTATGGGCGTAGAGCTGAGTGATGTGTCAGGTGACGAAGGCATCGTGTTGGACTGCCGCATATGTTGGAGGTTGTGAGCATGGTTGCCCACCCTTGACATGCTCGGACTCTTGAACAGCTTTCCAAGCGTCTTGCGATGGCCCGAGGAGCCCTTTATAGAATTGCCAGCACTATCTGTACCAGCTTGGGCATCTGCAGCCGCGTGTTGAGCGGCATCCTTGCGTTGTTTTCGCGCAATTTCCTTCAAAAACATCTCCTTAAGAATGTTGGCCGCCTTGTCGTAATAGTCACCGTTGTCTTTCACGAAGCTCCACCCGTTGACGTCGATAACATAGCTCTGGTCTCCAGTGCGCAGTAGATCAAATCCACACACTCGTTGTCCAAAACCTTCTGAGATCTTGGCTGCTATTGCAGCCTCGGACTCGCTGAGTTTTGTAACATAGCGGACTTCCTTGCCGCTAGGATTGCGCTTAACAAGACCGTCCACGACAGGTGACTTTCTTGTTTCGGCATGGCAGAAGGTTGGTCCGACCGTGTATGCTTTAACATCCTCAGAGTTTTCTACCTGGAGAAATTGCTCATAGATGTAACTGCCTGTCGGTTCAAGGATGCCCCTGGGTACTTCGAGAGTTTCATCCTTTTCTGAGCTCTTGTTGTTGATCTTCCTGAACAGCCTCCGGCCGCCGCCTCCATCTTTCGTGTGGAAGTAGATGTGTATGTTGTGGTCTTCGCCGCTCACTGGCTTCTCAACGAATGGTTTGGTAAGGGTGACGCCGTCGACGCGGATCGTGTTGTTGTCGTCGATGAGTTCAACGGATTTCGGTGCCGGGGAGCCTCCACCAGTGCCGTCTTCGGGTCCTTCCAGCCTCAGGCCTGTTCTTTCGTACAGGGCTTTCGCGAACTCGGCTGATGGTAGCTTGGGTCCACCGTCGCGACTGACATCAATACGTTTCGGTGTAGGAACGTTGAGCTTATCCAGTATACCAAGACACAGACGGCGATCCCACAGCACCTGCTGCATGGGCAGGTCGTTTACGCAGAAGGGCTTTCGCAATTTGGTGTAGGCAATTGCCTTGTCCAGTGGGAAACCATCGGAGAAGAAGGAGATGAGGAAATCGCAGACAGGCCAGTTCTCGACGGCCTCGTCTAGGATGATCTTATCGCCAAAGATCTTGACTTCAAACTCGTCCACCAGCTTGCCGAAGATGTTGCGCGCAGGCTTGCTACGTGCCTTTGACTCGAGCGCACACACGCCGATTATGCCCTTGGTCGGCTTCTTCTCTCTCATCTCCCGGCTTGCCGGACTGCTGCTGGTCGCCGTGCTTCCGCTGATGCGTCTCTGGGCTGTCCGGCTTCTTGAGCGGCGGGGCTGCGTCGACAGAGGGGGCTGCCCGGCGTGGGGAGAGGCGGGGTGGGCCGGGGCGGTGTTGGGGCTCGCCGTCTGGCTGTTGGCGGGCTGGTCTTGGGGAAAGAGCAATTGCGTGGGCGAGGTTTTGGTGCCGAGACTGCCATTCTGGCTCGAGGTAGTGACGGAGAGCGACGAGGTGGCCGTCGTGGTGCCGTGTGGGTTGTCCATCCTGGCTGGGTAGGGTCAGTGGGTCAACTTGGACTGTCTGGAGTGTGCATGTGAAAAAGCTCATGGCGCGGCCGTGATGGCCCATGACGTACGTACCGTCTGGTTCTGAGCCCGCCACGGAACTTTTTCCACTCCAACTGTATCCGCGATTGGAGATGGCAGAAACGAATGAGGATATGGATAGTCGCTTCGACTCTGTTGCTGCAGTGCCCGCGTCAGATCGCGGCTGTCGGAAGGAATCCGGCAGCAGCAGAGGATTAACTGGGGCGCTTGCAAGACTTCCCCGGGTGCTCTCTAGCGTGGGCGTGGCATCCGAGTCGTCGAGAGCGGAGCCAGACCAGGCCTGTCCAAAATACTCAAAGATGCTGCTATCAGATGCCTTGGACGGGCGGCGTGCGGGCAAGCTCTGTCGAATCGCTGCGGCACCGAGCGAGGGGACGGACACGCTGGGACGCTCTACATTGCGCCCGCCCGTCTCAGGCTCGCTCGATCTTGCCTTTTGGCCGCCTGCGGACGCGCCGCTCGCACTGGAGAGCTGTCGCCATGATCGTGTGCTCTCGGAACTGGCTGTGCGGGATAGTGGCTGCTCCATGTTTCGCGGTACGCCTTGCACCCGTGCGCCGTGGGGGAAGTGGACAGTAGATGTTTGGCGACAGTATCCTCACAACGTCTTCATTCTCCGGAGCGCAGTAGAAGTTGAGTCTCTAGACGTCAAGAATGCGAAACACTTTCACGACACGGTACGTCACTCAGCGCAACTTGGCAGCATGGTCGAATGCCACGATCTTAATGGACAGACTTGCATATGCTGTGCCGTTTCGAGCTCTAGATGTCCACCTTCGGGCTGCAGCGAGGCTACACGCGCGCCACGTGTTGCACATCACATCGGAACAGCGCCCGCCCAGGTTGACTTGTACCCAGGCTTCGGGGATACCCCGTTCCGCGTCCCCATGTTTGTAGAAGACGATCAGATGAAGCCGGTCATAGTCGATCGAATCCCTATGTCTTGAGAGCGCGTTGTCGCTGATGTATACATGAGCTACAATGTAGAGAATAATTCACCAGACAGCATGGAAACTTGTCGCTATTGTTTTTGCTATGCAAGGTGGTGGACCCTGAGTCGATCGCTTGGCGCCGTCACGCGATCTAATCTAATCTTATCTGATCATCTCATCTCCGCAAAAAAAGTTCTGGTCGCGTTCGCGGCTGCAACACCAGCCAGTTGATGCATGCGCCCCGGTCGTCCTTTCCCAACCTACACCCAACATGGCAGGCCCCAAGGTACAGCAGAGTGCCAGCAGCGGCCCAGTGACCAAGCGTCAGAGGACACGGCACGAAGGTGAAAAGCACGTCGCAACGCAGATCCGTCAGTCCAAGATATTTGCGCCGTTCCGAGTAAGCTTCCATAGCGCGACCAAGCACTCGCGCACGACTGACTCCATGATAGACTGTTGGCCTTGTGTCGCCTACAAGTGTTCCTTTTACAGCACTCCCGCTCGGCAAGACGACCTTCCAGATCACTACCTCGGTCGGCCGCTCTCTCCAAACGTACGACCTGAAGCGCGGACTCAATCTCGTTTTCATAACTCGACCGCAAACCCCCGAGGAGATTACTGCAACGGTAGCATGGAACAAGGTTGTCTTTGCAGCTTGGTCAAGCTACAAGAAAGAACACGAGCGCGGCGTGTGGGTATACCAGCGCGGGAAAAAGATTGCTGAGCTAGAGATACCACGCGGCGGCATACAGCGCATCAGGAAATTGGTCGTCCTCGGAGAATGGATAGTAGGATGCGGCAAGTACAAGCTCGAGGTTTGGAGGACAGCTACCCGCGAGCATTACACGACCCTCCACGGCGCATCGTCCAGTGACCTCTCCGGCTGCATCTGCAACATGCCCACATATCTGAACAAGATATTCGTCGGCCGGAAGGACGGCTCTGTCGAGATTTGGAACCTCAGCACTGCCAAGCTGCTATACACGCTTCTCCCGCCAGCCGCAGACTTCGGCTCTGTGACCGCCCTACAGCCGACGCCCGCTTTATCCCTCCTCACTATCGCATACAAGTCCGGCCCAATCACAATCCACGACATTCGCGCCGACAAGGAGGTTATGCGCCTGAACACAGGTGGCGCGCAGAAATACCCAGTGACATCAATCTCCTTCAGGACCGACGGACTGGGTGCTGGCGACGATGGTCGTGAAGACGGCGTCATGGCGACAGCCAGTACTCAAAGCGGCGACATCACCTTCTGGGACCTAAACAAAGGCGGTCGTAAGACCGGTACTCTGCGCGGAGCTCATGGCCCACCCCCGGCTGTCAGTGGAGGCGTAGGTGGCGGCATCAGCAAGATTGAATTCCTCGCTGGACAAGCTGTGATTGTGTCGAGTGGCTTGGACAACTCTCTAAAAACATGGATATTCGACGAAACGCCCTTCTCGCCTCTACCACGCATCTTGCATTCCCGTGGCGGCCATGCTGCGCCAGTTTCGACTCTTCGCTTCCTCCCGTCCAATTCAGACGGCTCCGACGATGTTGGCAAATGGCTGCTTAGCTCAAGTCAAGACCGAAGCTTGTGGGGCTGGAGTTTGCGACGCGACGGGCAAAGCACAGAGCTCAGCCAGGGTGCTCTCCAGAAGAAAGCGAAGAAGATGGGCCTCTTGAACGGAAACGCTGAGACCTCCAAGCACCACATCAAGTTGGAAGACCTGAAAGCGCCAGCCATCACCTGTATGGCTTGTTCTCTCAATCGCGACGGCGGCATGGGCGCGATGCCTGGCGTATCTGGCATCTGGACCAACTCATCTAAGGTCAAGGGTCAGGACAAGAAAGCTACAGAGGTCAACATGACTGGATGGGAAAGCATTGTCACAGGACACGCTGGTGACAAAATTGCGAGAACTTGGTTCTGGGGGCGCAAACGGGCTGGTAGATGGGCATTCGAGACAGGCGACGCTACAGAAGTAAAGAGTGTCGCAATCTCGTCCTGCGGCACGTTTGCAGTGATTGGTTCCGCTGGTGGCTCCATTGACATGTACAACCTGCAGTCTGGCCAATTCCGTCGCAGGTTTCCCGCTCGACTCACTCCGGCGGAAGCCAAACAATACAAACTCCGACAGCTACAGGCCGAGGAGGCTATGGACTTCGCAGACGATTCGCCACGGAAGTTTGCAAAGGGCGAAGGCAAACACAAAGGAGCTATCACTGGACTTGCCGTAGATGGCCTGAACCGTACGCTGATAAGCTGCTCCGATGATGGTAAAGTCAAGGTAAGTAACTAATTCTCCCACTGCTGATCAATACTAACTCGTTTTTAGTTCTGGGACTTTGCTACCGGCATTTTACTTCACGAGATCGACTGGTACCCCATGACGAAGATTCACGGTCTACGCTACCACCGGAATAGTGATCTCATAGCACTGAGCTGTGACGATGGCTCAATCCGTGTATTGGACATTACCACCAAGAAACTCATTCGAGAGCTATGGGCATCGAAGTCCCATGCTGCGTTGCAGACTCTCGACTACACATTTTCGAGCGACGGCCGGTGGATCATTTCTGCAGCCTCTGACTCCACAGTCAGGGTGTGGGACCTACCGACGGGCCATCTTATCGACGCCATGAAACTTCGCCGAAAGTGTAACACAGTGGCCTTTTCACCTTCGGGCGAGTTCCTCGCTACTGGACTGGATGGCGAGGTTGGTGTGCACATTTGGACAAACCGAACACTCTTCACCCATGTGTCAACCCGCCAAATAACAGAAAATGATGTTGTCGAAGTGAATGCGCCGACAGCATCTGGCGAGGGTGGTGTCGCAGTCGTTGACGCTGCGACCGAAGAGCAGGCAGAAGACGAAGATCAGGACGAAGTTACAGTGCCAGTCATGGACCAACTCAGCGACAAGATCACAACACTCAGCTTGGTCCCGAAGTCTCGCTGGCAGACACTTTTACATCTCGATGTCATCCGTGCCCGCAACAAGCCCAAGGAAGCTCCCAAAGCCCCAGAGAAGGCCCCTTTCTTCCTCCCATCCCTTGGTCAGAATCAAATCCAGGGAGCAGACAGCACTGCTCTTGCACCACTCGACCAAGACCCCAAGTCTCGCATCTCCAGCTCCGCGCTTGCTTCGCGTTCTAGCGCCGCCACGGCTACCGATGTGTTCAGCCGTCACCTCGCACATGCGACCGAGATTGGCCAATATACACCTCTCCTAAGCCACCTCTCTTCCCTTCCTCCATCGGCCGCTGACATCGCAATTCGCACCCTTGACACGACGGAGCCTTACACTGAGCTACGAACGTTCATTGAGGCGTTGACCGCGAGACTACAAGAACGTCGAGACTACGAGCTGGTGCAGGCTTGGATGAGTGTGTTCCTGCGACTACATGGAGACATCGTGGTCAAGGATCCTGAGCTTGTGGGCGAATTGAGGAAGTGGCAAGAGGAGGCAAAGAGGGAACGTGAAAGGGTCGGTGGGCTAGTAGGATATAGTGTTGGTGTGGTCGGATGGGTCAGAAGCGCAAGATAGGCTTCTGGTCGCATGTGCATGTTTAGCATATTTCGCAGCTGTCGCCTTGTTCTTGGCCTACCAATTGACACAGAATCAATAATTACGGTACTCCTTACAGTTTCAAGTTAAGAACTTTCGATGCTCTCCAGCATGACTTCGGTCATATCTCAGACGTATTTTGCCCCACTGTCGTCTGATGTAGAGCAGGTGTTGCGCCCGCTACAGACATTGAGATCTGCGTAGCCATGCCTGCCGCACCCGGCAACTTCCCAGCTGGCTTCCAGCGTAGCTGTTTCGTCATATGGCTGTACCGTGCCTCATCCAACTCCAGAACCCATCGGACTTGGACCACCTGGAAAGTCATGACAGGGCTTAATCACAGGAAATCGGTTCTCAGACGACAAAGAAATGCTAATCAGAGCTTCCGTCTCTCGAAGAGTTTTCCTAGGGTTTGATGTATCACAAGGATGCCTGAGTTGCCCGGGCTACATACGCATCATTCAAAGAACGCCATGCAATTCTGCTCTACGAGCCATTGCAGACACATGCCTATGCAGCCACCACTGCGGGTTCTATTACCTATTTTCATGAAGTCTTCATTAAACAAACCCGAGCTCATGATGATCGTGAGGCAGTGTTGTACGTGATTGTGACCCGCTCTGCAGGTACGTTTCTCCACCATGACATCACAGCAAAATACATCATCGCGATGACACAAATTGATCGCGACAGGAACTTCTTACCCCTCATACTCACACTCACAAATCCTCCACTGCTCTTACTTCCAGCTTAAACCCAACTACCACACCAACCAAACCTTACTCACATACTTCATTATGCCTCGCAACGGAGACGGATCCTCAGACAACGGCCCCATCGAGGTCGGCAAGGACGCTGTCCACGGCGCCTCTGGAGACGTACGTACCCTCATCTACCATCGCACATCTCAAGCTTGAGACTAACAGATACCAGTCAACCCTCGAGCACACCAAGAACAACGTCGCTCCCATGCCTGAAATCGAGAAGGGCGAAGGTACGACCCGGCTGCCCCACCTACCCCTCTCCGCATCCCAAGCTCTTTTCCAAACCACAACGAAGGAAGAAAACATAACTGCAAAAGACGCAAGCACTGACACGACGCAGCTATCGAAGGCATGAACGCCTCCGGCGGCGGCCTTGCACCAAAGAAAGGCCACACCGGCCAAGGCGCCCCCGCCACGGACTCGAACAAGCCCGCGCCTGTCGACCAAGTCACCAAATAAGCTATCACCACGAGAGCGAAGAGCGACAGACGTGCGCTCGGCCTCTAGGGAGAACATCCCCGGTGCCAACAAGGGGTCCGGCTAGCTAGGTAGTAAAGCAAAGCAAGGGAGTAACATCTACAAGTGACAACGGACTTTTGCGAGTAACATCGGTAGTTGCGTTGCATTACATTGCATGCTTGCAAGCGGCGTGGGCCCCCTAGATAGCTACGAAAGTAACGAATGGAAGTCAAATAACTCAAAGACGATCTTCTTAACAGCATGTGGTTCTAGATTCCTGTGTTGGTGGGGCCAAAACGCGGTGTGAATGTTCGTGCGGTGTACATGCTGTTCTCGCATGCCATGTTCCCTGCGACGCCAAAATGGTGTTGATGGCTTACGCCGTAGACTCATGGTAAGCGAACATCGACGCACAATTGCAAGAGGCCGAATTTCACGTTCGTTCGTCGGTCTGTCTATGTACGGGACGAGCTGAGTCGTGTGAAGATACATGACTGCGCCATTCGTATTGACGGAGTCCACGGATGCCAAACATCCGTAACGGCCTATGAATAGACCCTGTGTACGTACTCCGGTCACGTCATTAGGCGACCTAGAAATAAGTTGGTTCTCATGTCATCGTGGCTGCTGGGCAAGTAGTTTTGAGTGGAGGCGGCTGGCGTCAGCCTGCATGCGAAGTCAGTCTCGCCTCAGCTGAGCCGGAGTCCGAAGCGAAGGGTTGGGATGCTTAGCGTGGGAAGCTGGAAGGGGGCAGAATCGTGGAGAATCGGTGGCCCTGGTGGAGCGGCAGTGGGGAACTTTGGTACTCAACAAAAAGCACATGTGAAAGGGTAGAGCATCAACAACATTGAGGAAACATCACGATGGGACGAAGTAATGAAGTGGTAGATCGTGGTATTTGGCTAGATAAAGGCACCAGCCCTTGGTGAATTTTGTCCGCCATAGCCTATCCAGGAAGCGATATCCAGAATGGTTACCAAGTCTAAAACGAAACTGTTGCTACAAGAGTGTACACGCTTATGACGCCGTCCGACGCCCGGTAGTGATGCCACACTCCATATTTTCCCAACCCAGTGCCCCTGTTAACCTCAATGACCGAACCTTACGCCGACCCAATTGTCTAGGCCTGGAAGACCTCATCATTCGTGATCCACAGCCACCATCCACCAACTCGGTTTGCTTCTTCGCCCCCTTGGTGGATCTCTTGATGGCGTCAGTGCTAAAGTTGTCCCGCTGCGAGGGCCTCGTCGCTAACCGAAGTTGCGCCAGAGGCACTCTGCAAGTCGTTGAACTTTGCATCAAAGCCGTCAAGAAAGCCGTAAGAGTTTGAGTAAGAACCGTGGTCAAAGGATGTTGGACCGAAGGCATCGACTGAAGAAGAATCGACCATGCTAAAAGGGGGTTCCATTGGGGCAGTCGTTGTTGGACTGCACTTTGGGAACGGGTCGAAGTCGAAGAAGTTCTCCATGACGACAGACTTTTCGTCGACTGGAGCGTAAGGTTGAAGAGAGAGAGGTAGGCCCAGGTCGCCCGTAGAGAGGCCCCCGAAGTCGACTGACACGGCAGGTCGCACAATATCGCGGCAGGATATTGTGTCGAGTCGATTTCGGGAGAAGCCTCAAAGCTTGATGGGGGAGTCTCAGGTTGGCACGATGAGTCACGGGGTGAGTCCATCGAGTCCATCGACTCTGGGCTGGGGAAGGAGGTGGGGATCTGCGCGGGGCAGATGGTGTCGAAGGTGTCGCGGGGTGGTGTAGCGAGGTCGAAGACAGGTTGAGGTGCTTCGCCGGGGTACTTGGAGCGGAAATATCTCAGCTCGGCCTCCATCTCAGCCATCTTTTGTTTGTAGGCTTGCATGTTGGCCTCGAGCTCGTCCTTCTCGGTCTGGAGGACTTCGTATTCTTGGCGCTTCCGTTCGCGGGAGTTGTGGGCGGCGAGGCGGTTGCGCTTTACACGCTCGATGCGCCGTTGCTCCTTCTCGTCCTCGGTCTTGGCCCGCTTCCGTGGAGGCAGGCTGGTCTTGGGCTCGGGGAGCACCTGCCCCCACGACTTGCGCTTCTTGACGGGTTTTGAGCCATTGCTCTCGGGCGCTGGTGTTTGTGATGCTTCCGACGAGTTGGACGAGTGGTGTGCAGGTGAGGGTGAGTGGTCGTAGTTCTCGATCATCTCCATTTTGATAGTAGTAGGCATGGCCTCGACTGATGGTGGGGGAAGTGGTGTGGAAGTCATGGCGGAGTTGTTGATGGTTTGGGAAAAGAGACTAGAGTCGAAGGTGTACTGAGCCATGGTGAAGTCGATGTAGGATGGAGCTCTGAGTGGGCATAGTGGGTGATTATCACTAGGACCCGGGCTGTGCGGCGCTGAGGACAGGTGGCATCTACGGACCCTTTAATAGGCAGCTGCCAAGCGCACTTCTGGACCCCTTGAACGCTTGCCCGCATCGGGGCCGAGCTAATTGTGCCCACTCCGACACACGCCCCCCTACGCTAGGAACTCAGCCATCAGCCGCGGGCCGTCCATCGTTTCACGACCCAAGTCAGGGGAGTGTGTTGCAGTCGTCTTACAGCTGCCCGGATTTCGTTCCTGTGTCGCTGTGCCGTCGCTACCAGTCTCAGAGGGCGGCGCCGCTCCTCCACGGCCTTCTGCCCCCTTCTGAAGCAGGCGTAAACGGCCTCATCCAACTCCGACGTGCAGTCGCGGCGTAGCACAAGCTGATATTAGCCTTCTCACCGACCCACCTGTATCACTCGCTGCACCTCAGTGGCGACACGAAACAAGTTCAATGTAGCATGTCGTAAGATGCCGTCAGCCAAACCCAATACGCCCTTACGCCGCGCTGCATCCATCTCCCTCCGCACCGTCTTCACAGTCACGCACACCCCCCAAATTATTGCGTGCAATATGCTCGTATACTTCACCCACGGCACGTGTAGATGAAGGCCCGAAGCCATTCCTTCTCGAAGCATCTGCACCCCATAGTTGCAATCTATTTGGCCGCGTCGCTAACCATTCCACCCACACATCTTCATATCCCCACACAACCTTGCAATCTACAACCACCTTCCATAGTGCGACCTACTGCCGGAAGATTTGCGCAACCTGGGGTAAAGTTCCTTTGTTCGTGGAAGCACCGGGAATGTGCATAGAAGCTTAGCCTTAGCTTCCTTTCTTTATTGCTGCTGCAAACTGAAGCGTCACACGAGGCCCTTGGTTTCCGGCTTTATTCAAGTAAAGCATCCCTGGTGGGTTTCTGGCTGTTTCCATTCGGACTTCACGAACATGTGAGACGGAGGCTCTCCGGTAGTAAGAAATGACAAGCCGGTGGTTCGTTAAGCCGCACTCATCATCATGCGGCACCGAAATTACTTTTGCCTTATCGTCGTCTGGTCGTCACATTGTCCGTTGCCACTACGCAATGGACTGAATGCGCAGGATTTGGAGAACAGGATTCCAGTCTCGAATAAAGACGGGTTGCGTAATACTAGGCTAGCGTCTCGAGCGTGCTTTGTCGTGGACATCGTGCGCTGCTCCACAGGCCGACTCGTCACCGTTTCAGGCACCAGAATTCGGACCTATCGCATCGGAGCCGCCTCCAACTCAACGGTCCAGATCTTAGTCGTCACGTTCTTGACTCAGTACATAGGATCTACCTCAGTAATACTACCGCCTACACGGCATGCTCCAATGAGCTGTACAGGACTACGTGCGGCTCTGATTAGTATTCCCATGGAGCAAATGGCTCCTGTTCATCGTGAGAAATCATAAGGATGTCGGCTGACCTTCATGAAGCCAATACGGCACGATCCGAGATACGAAAAGGGGAGCATGCTCACAACGACCGCGATCATTGCCCCCTGGATAGCTGTCTCAGTACCAGATCATCACAGCAAAAATACTGCCGCCTACGCGTCCTCGTTCAATGCAGGCCACGCAATGGCGACGACCAAGAAGCTTATGAACGAACCGGATCAACCAAAGCAAAGCTGATCTAGGCGCCGACCTCTCCATCAGACCATTGCTGCCACGCACACAATGTCAGCAACTATGCTAGACATCATTAAAGAAGTCTCATTGTCATGCGTACATTTTCAGGCCGCAGCATAAAACGAGAAACCAATATAACCACAAACGTCATTACGATAGTCTTCGTCATCACCATTATCATGTGCGCTTATGTTTCATGTGCAATGTGTATTCTTAAAATTCCGAGCAGTGATGCCTGGATAACTTCGACAAGCATGTGTAGGCCGGATGGTCGCAAAGCAAGCAGCGTTAAACTACTGCCTATATCAGCTCGGTCATCGAGCAATGATGTAGATGACTAGTCACCCAGCAATACACCCGGAATGCTCATGCAGTAAATGAGAACCACCTAGGGCAATCGCCAGACTCAGCATGAAAAGTAAGATGGTGCTCAAGGAGGCCGGTTCAGCTTACACACACATGATTAAAGAGTAACCATACTATCATTTCCTGAAACCTGTATACACAGAGATAGTCAAGTATCGACACTGAGCAAGCGGGACATATTATCTGGCAAGGCGGTCACTCGCTGTCGCATGACATCAAAAAGGCATATACGACCAGGTAGTGAACAAACAGATGATGGAAGATATGTCGGGATTTCTCTATGGTCACCGTAGAGCTCCGACATGAAAGTAGTGTATCAGTCGAACACCGACATGATTAACAATGAATCGAGATGCGCCGAAGGTAAAAAGACTGATAACCATGACCGATGAGGTTGTTGCTATCAAGAGGAAGCATATACTGAGGTGTATCGAGTCGTACCCCCAGCCTCAGGTATGGCAACTATTTTTACATCGTTCGCAACCTCGCCCCGTCCTGGAAGCAGCAGTGGTATCTAATGAAATTATGTGAGCACACCAGTTTTGGGACATCAATGTAGTTTGAATGTCTCAAACCGGAACGCCCACAAAACCAATCTTCGGTTTCACTCTTGCACCGTCAGTGCTCTCTCCGCCCCATTGGCTGCGCCACTCTTGTTCTTCAGCCTTGATCTGCTCAAACACTTGTAGTTCTTCGGGCTTCATGTTCAACTTGTCCTCGTCGTCCAGGGTCGGTAGACCGTTGGTACCGACATCAACGAAGTCACCGTCGGGCCCAGGTATGCCCAGGCCGGCGAAGGGAGGTTGTTGGAAGACCGAGTCGACCACGAGATACTTGCGACGAACGAGTGGAGGTACGTCGGTCTCTTCCGCAGGAACCTCCTCCCAACGTGCATGGGTGGGTTGTGTGACCTTGGGATAACACATCAGGTTGGTATGTGGGTCGTATACGCCCGTGAGATTTGCTTTCCGTAGCTTGGAGAGGTTCGAGTTGAATCGACTAGGGTATGTTAGTCCTGGTAGTCATAGATAGGTGTATAAGTTATGCATACCTTGCAGCGCGACCATGCTCAAATTGCCAGTTGGCAGAGGTGATGTTGACCTTCCGTTTTCCAGGGGCAGGCTTGCCATTTGCAGTAGGTACACTGGGCACACCAGTGTGATAGACACTACTGGCACCATGCCAAGCGACGTATTGGTTCTTGTTGTATGGCTCTCCTGGAGGTGGAAGCCTGTCGTTGGGGTCTGCAAGTTCACCCTCTACTGCGCCGCTTTCCTTTGCTGCTGTAACGTAGTAATCGTCAATGACCCTCTTGCCGCCGATGATGATGCGCGCGCCAAACTCGCGGAAGACAGATCGTGCTGTGACGACACCGATGGCACGACCTTTGTAGGAATGAGGGATGATGTCGCGGTCGATCAGGTCCCTTTTCTCAGCGTCGTCGATGATGATCTTGTAGAGCTTCATGTGCTTGGTGAAGAACAGATAACTGTCCCTAAACCCACAGCATCGAGCCGGTTCAGTCGACAACATGTACTGTCTGTCGCCCCTGCCCTTGATGGTGAATATGCGCACGCGGTAGTCTCGTCCACCCATGAGGTTACCCAGCTTGTCGACCTTCTGCTCGCCCTCTTCATCTTCTGGTAGGTCAACCTCATCGTTGACTACGTCCATCATGTTGCCCTCTTTGTCTATAGGAACGCGCGTGGTATGCGACGGCCCTCCCTTTGGAGGCCTTCCTCGACCTCCACCAGACGGCCGTCCCCGCTTGCGCTTGACGGGTGTGCCGCCTTCGGAGTTGTCGGGCTCGATGACATTCCAGTCCGGCGGCCTGTTCTTAGGAGGGCGACCAAGACGCTTCTTGCGCGGAAACGGCTGGATAACTGCTGGAGAAGGTGAACGCTCAGAGGGTGCGGCTTCCTCGTCGCTTCCCTGAGCTGCTGATTCAGCATCCTCTTCCTCTTCCTTGGGTGTGTCGGCGCGCGATTCTGGTGCATCTATCATATCCTCGTCGCTGTCTTGCTGGGGTGTTGCGCTGCGAACAGGCGTGCTGCGACGCGCTGCAGCTCGCGATGGGCGGCCGCGCGCCATTGTGGCTGGTCGAAAATGGCGTTGATGTGGCGCAGGTCAAGCTAGCAGCAGTTGTCGCGATGTGTTTGCAACTACAACTTCGGGATTCGGATGCAAATTGGGTGAAGGGCGGTGTCGGTGGTTAGCGATGCTCTTGCACTCCAGGAATGCTAAGGACCGCGACGTGAAAGAGCTAAGCAAGGGTCCCGCGCACGGCCCACAGTCATCACGTGCAAGCTCAAGCCAGGCGTTTTCGTCAACGTCTTCCCCAGACTAAACGTACATTCTCCAATACCTCACAAGTGGCCATCGTTGATCAAGCAATCATACCCACTGCAGTAAACGATGTCAATACCTGTCATGTCCAAGCAACGGCACGACCTCGGGAAGCCCCAAGCATACCGCATCTCCACCTAGGTATTACGGGAATCATGAGAAACGAGCTCGTTGAACAGGTCTCTTCAACATCATACCAGCGAACATGATACCTGGAGTTATTTCTCTTAGAACAAACGGGTTCAGAGTATTTTATGAGCGCGTCGTCTGCATCCGCTCGATCTGTAGAGGGGTTGATCCTGCCAAAACCACCATACGCTCTTGGAACTTGCCACCTTGAAGTACACAGAGTCAACCCGGCAGGACCAGACGTGTATATCAACAAACATGGATCAGATGTCAAGAGCGCCGACTCCAACAGCTCCCACACACTCGTGGCCTCATCCGTTCGACTAACCCCGTAGCCTCAACCACACTGCCGAACCTACAGTGCAGGACTGGGATAGTGACGAACAGCCACCATGCCTTTTGATCGCATCATCAGTGCCAAGAGAAGCTTTACCGGTATCTTCTCTCGAATGAGTATAGCTCCGTGAGTCGGAGATGTTCCTATCTCTGCTTTGCTATGCTGACATTGTCAAGTCCCTCGCCACCCTGCTCCGCTAAGCACAACGAGAACAATGCACCAAGCTGTGAGACTCCAGGACCGTCCTCGCCTGTCGCGAGCTCAACTATACCTGATTCTAGCGACGAATCGCCTATCAGAGAGAGTCCATCAATGCGCAAAGGTCTAATGGGCTCGTTGCGAAAGCAAAAGCTGCGGAGCATCGGCTCTTTACGCAGCTTGCGCTCACCTACCAAGACCAAGCAGTCTGATATATCAGAGTGCCTCATGGATAGTGTAAGTATCTTTCCCCACAACAGAGAAACGACCACTGACTCTCTGTCTTCTAGAGTCCGCTGACCCCGAAGCACCGCCTCAACTCATCGCTTTTACTCTACTTCGAGGAGTCTCCCCCAGACAGACCAATATTCGATCTTGACCGCATGGACCCCCGAACCTCGAGTCTTTATGTCCACCATTCCTCGCCGGTACCGGTCCCACCATCCTATGAACAGATCCCGCAATCGCCTGCGGATTCATCGCTCATACCAGATGGAACTGTTCCACTATCACCAGCACCTATCCAGAAGATTCTGGACTCAGAAAAGACCATGATTCATTCGCCACCAGCATACACCCAAGCGTACGAACCAAGTTTGGAAGCGATGAGAAAACCAGCTTCAACAAAAAGCGCTCTGTCTGACAGTCTTCGGGAAGCTGCAGTCTACTTCAATGAGCCCCTCGTTCGCTTTCCAAACCCAGGATCCGACTATCTGCCTATCGACGATTGCTTTTCACTTCCTGCTAAGAGCGAAGACTTAGGTCAGACATCAGCCCGAGAGGATCCGTCTGGGGTAGATCGTATCGATAACTCGCCAGTCTACAACAACCCGGATAAGCCATCAGAGGATGCGACCACCAAGGTCTCCAATGAAACGAATACAGACAGGACACCAAAGGAGCATGCACAGCTTATCCTTGAGAATGGCTACCAGGCAAGCGTCTACCGTCGAGCAGACGGAGAGTGTCGCATGAAAATCAAGCTGCTTGCCTTTTGCAATGAAGATGACGACGACAGTGGATGGAACAATGAAACGCCAATCAGGTATGCTGCCGCAGAAGAAGAGAAGCTGGCATCACATTTGAGCGCTATTATTCGGGATGCGGGGCTTACCTCTGTGTCTGACAGCGAGCTCAATGAGGCGTTTGCTACTGGAAAACTTCCAGCATATCTGGATGTTGACCCAAGTTGGCACGTCGCCGAGGAAGTGAAGATGGGAAAGCGTGATAGTTCCTGGGGCGAGCATACTGGGCTCTACGACGGTAGCGGCTATGGATCAAGATCCAGCTCCCGACCTGTGACTGGTGTGACTGAGACGGCCGACGTACCTTGTACACGTATCCCTGGAGCATTCGTCGACCACGAAAACGAAGCGCCTATGATCATCCGCAGGCTGTGGGACAATACCTATCCTCACAGCCCGGATACGGACTCGCCTGTGAAGGCTATCGTGGCTGATCCCGCAATCTCCGCAGCGCAAGAGCAGCACAACAACCCCTTGCAAGACTACGAAGCCTTCCAGGGCATGTTGGATCTTGGTGGCAGTGCATAGATCATCGGGTACGCACTTCGTTATGCAGGGTCGTTCAAATTCGCTGGGTCGGGTCGGGCCCTGAAAAGTGTGACAGTGACCGATCAGGAACGGTACATCCGGCATCCTTCCCAGCAAACAGTATTCCATCGATAGAGTCTCCATAGTTATCAATGCAGCCCACAAGTTTCTTCCACATACGCGTCTTCCAGCTCATCCCACACATGCGCAGCGGGGCGTTCGCGTGCCCCAACTCTCATGATGGCACCACTGTACCCAATAGCCGTACCTGTAATCAAAGTTCCAGTCCGCAGATCATCCGAGTGTTGCATCAGTTAGTCCAACCAACGGTAATCGAAAGCAGCGAAGATCCGGGCTCCAGAGGGTGTAGGAGGGAAATCAGGCCATGTCGGCTCATGCGACTTACCCGAGTCTGGGACGGTGACTGGGGTGTGCAGTGGAGTTAGCGAAGATGTGCGGAACAGCTCGTACGATGTTTAGTATTTTGGGTGGGCAGCAACATGATCTAACACATGATGATTATGCTGTGATGTGAGACGCCGCTGGTGTGCCGGCCTTGCGCGAGAGTACTTGCTGGCGTGCTTAAAGGCGTGGTGGCGGGCGGCTTCGAGGCTGTTGCCGTGTCCCTCGGTTTGCCCCGCGTGAAGTTCAGAATGCCAGGCCAAATCCATGCTTCTTGTGGGGAGAACGCCAACGACGTCGCTATCCTTGGCTGCGGCATCATCGGCTTGTGTACCGCGTACTATCTCACAGAAAGTGGAAATACAGACCCAAAGAGTATTCATCTGGTTGATTCGAGTCCGAAGTTATTCCATTGCGCGTCTGGCCTTGCTGCGGGCTTCTTGAGTGCCGACTGTACGTTTGGCAGCGTGCAACGCGTGCAACATCAGCACAGCGCGTCGTTCAACACCTGATCACTTTGTCTAACTACGAAGTAGGGTTCGCACCATCCGTAGCTTCCCTCGGCGCGTTATCCTTCAAACTTCACGCCGACCTCGCGAACGCGCATTCCGGACGTACAACATGGGGATACTCGCAGTCTACCGGAATCTCTCTTTCACAAGACAGCGAATCAGCCATTGGCGGTAGCGGCGAAGACTGGCTTGAGAATGGAACGAGTCGAGCACAATTAGCGAATCATAATAAGCCTTGGGAAGAACAGGCTGCCGGTCCAGAATGGCTTCGGCGCACACAGGAAGGCATCATGGAGGTTATAAGTAGGGATGGGACGACCGCACAAATCGATCCGTTGAGATTCTGCCAGTGGCTTCTGGAAGAAGTGCAGAGAAGGGGGGTCACGATACATCAGCCAGCGACGGCGACAGCCATCATCAAAGACTCAGAAGATATGTTGCGCGGTGTAAGGATATCAAAGGGTGATGACGCCGAGTCGGAGACAGAGTGTAAGGCCCAATCCATACCACCCAACTCCACACTTACTAACCAACTACAACAGTACCATGTAGCCGTCTCGTCATAACCTCTGGTGCGTGGTCTCCACGCGTTTTCAGCACCCTCTTCCCATCCTCGAAAGCGCGCATCCCCGTCTCCTCGTTAGCTGGCCACTCGCTGCTCGTTCGAAACCCATACCACAAACCCGAAGAGCTCGACAAGGAAGTCTGCCACGCAGTCTTCGCGACAGATACACTCGGCTTCTCGCCAGAGTGGTTTGCGAGACTGGGTGGAGAGCTGTATCTGGCAGGGCTCAATAGCACAAACATACCTCTACCGGAGGTTGCAACAGACGTACAAGCTAGTACGAAGGCCATCGAGCAGTTGAAACAGTGTGCAAAAGCTATGATGGTGAATGTTCCGGGCAAGGATATGGAGATTTTGAGGGAAGGCTTGGTAAGTTGATACTGAGACTAGAACGCTGAACCAGTTTGCTAATCGCAGGTTAGTGCTTCCGTCCAGTCACATCTAGCGGCCGACCCATAGTATCGCGGATACCGGACGAAAAGCTCGGGAATACCAGGACAAGAGAGGAAGGCAATGGAGGTGTTTTTATAGCAGCGGGCCATGGTGCTTGGGGTATATCGCATGCGCCTGGTACTGGACTTGTTCTGTCAGAGCTGATAGAGGGACGAGAAGCAAGCGCGAATATTGAGGCGTTGCAATTACCAACGTAGAGTGCTCTTACTCAAACAAAATGTGTATTGGGTACTCATCAACTGGCTACATCGAAACAAACGTGCTGGCCCTGTGACGAGTATGGAATCGGGCTTCTTGTCTCTGACATCATCCAGTGCACGATATCCTTGGAGTTAGCGCAGGACTGCGCCGCACGTTCGCACGATGACTCCGCAGTTGGTCTTGTCGAACCATCATACAATGCTACTATAGCAATTCCAAGCAAACACAATGTCTACGAACCCCGCCGACGAGGTTGCCGCGAGGAAGCGACATGAGCGCGAGACGAATCCCATACACATCGAACAACTGGACGCAAGCGTGTTGGCTGGTACGTTTCTAGTCAAACAACTACTTCGACTTCCTTGCAGCTAAAGACCATACGCAGCACTACCAAAGGATGTGAAGATACTATCAATCAGACAGTCCGGTGAAAGCGCGTGGTGTGAGAGTTTCCGCATCGATGCAAACCTACAAGATGGCTCGGAAAGGCAGTACTTCGTCAAGGTAGGTTGTGTGTCTTGTCACACGAAAGATCCCATCTAATAGGACCGCAGATCAAAACAGGCGAACTAGGAAAGCGAATGATGCAAGGTACCTACGAATCCGAACTACTTTATCACTCTTACTGCCCCGAACATGTTCCAACACCAATTGCCTGGGGAGCCTATAAAGACCACCCGGACACATGGTTCTACATCTGCGACTTCCACGACATGGCGATGGTGAAACTGGATCCAAGTGCCTTTGTCGACATCATTACTGGGGTGCACAGAGCAAGTATGGGAAAATCACCGCTCGGCAAATACGGATTCCACATTCCAACCCACCTTGCTCACGTACCGAACGACAACACATGGGAAGATTCGTGGGAAGTCTGGTATAACAGAGCCATGCAGACCATGTATGATCTAGAGAAGAGCATGTACGGAGTAGACGAAGAGTTAGAAGTCATCTTCGAATCTCTCTGTTCAAAGGTCATACCTAGGTTGCTTCGGCCCTTGGAAACCGGCGGTCGCTCGATTGAACCATGCCTCTTGCATTCGGATCTCTGGCCTGGAAACTGTATGCTGGAGAAAGAGACTGGTAAGACCATTATCTTTGACTCATGTGCTTTCTGGGGTCATAACGAGTGTGACTTGGGTAGCTGGCGTGCTCCGCGGTACAATATGGGTGAGGAGTTCTTTACGTGCTACAAGGATATCGTGAAGCCCTCGCAACCAGAGGAAGATTGGGACGATCGCAACAGACTTTACGCCATGTTAGTACAGTCCCATGGAGGGAGTTGTTTTTACTCACTAGAATAGTCGCTATGATCTCTTGGTCTCTGCGCTTTATCCCAACAGGCCCGAGTTTCACGATAGGTATGTGTAAAGACACTTACGTTCGAATGTCAGGCTGACTGGCTTCAGGGCCAAAGCTGAGATGAGAGGGCTCGTTGAGAAGTTCCCTGGCGGCTTCGAAGACTGGGAAGCCCGACAAGTGTCTTCACCACGCGACCTGTAGAGGTCAAATGCGATCTCGTCAATGGCTGGCTTAGGTCTGTTTGTTTGCACTTTTCACAGTGACTGCTTACCCCGCGTTTGATGTGCTCGAAGTAACCGTGCCGCAAGACTAGATTGCAGAGACGTCAAAGCGTGCCTTGTGAGTCAGGTGCCACCCTTCTCTGTCGTACCCTGTTTGAGGCATTCAGCTCTGAACAACACGGCTGTCCGATCAGAATGGTCAAGAATGAAAGTAACGAAGCCGCGGAAGAAGAAGGGGCTGCGAATAGGCTCGCAGACCAAGAAAAAGAGGGCGCGAATGTCGAAGACACTCCATACACCACGTTCACTCCCACTCAAAAGCGACTATTACTAGGTGCCTGTTCTACAGCAGCGGTATTCTTAACAATCTCATCGTTCATATACTTCCCCGCAATTACAGCGATCGCAAACTCATTGCGGGTTTCCATCGAACAGGTCAACTGGTCAATCACCTCGTACTTGATAGTATCGGGAATCGCACCCTCGGTCTTCGGCAGTCTGGCTGACGACATCGGTAGACGACCCGTACTTCTTTTGACCCTCTGCATTTATGTTGGGGCAAACATAGGACTGGCCCTCACGCAGCATTATGCGACTCTCATAGTAATGAGATGTCTGCAAAGTGCTGGCGCTTCAAGTACCATCGCGATCGCCTTCGGTATCATCGCAGACATTTCGATACCTGCAGAAAGAGGATCTTACGTGGGTGTGTTAATGGGTGCTACCAACGCTGCACCATGCTTGGGGCCTGTCATAGGTGGAGTAGTTTCAGAAAAGCTATCGTGGAAATGGATCTTCTGGCTCTTGGTCATTGTTGCCGGAACTTTGCTGGCGACACTTACCCTCTTCCTTCCGGAGACCGAAAGATCCCTTGTAGGAAACGGGAGTCTTCAACCAGCGCGCCTCGTGAACAGATCCATATATTCGCTTGTATCTCGTCGTGAGACCAGGTCTCCGGCAGCTGCATCTTCTCGAAGTTGTGGCTCCGCCTTTCTAGGACCTTTCAAATCACTGTCAGCTCTCAGGAACCAAGCCAACTTCATCGTTATCTTAGCCGGCGGTATCACTTACACTATGTATACGTGTCTCGCGGCTTCCATCTCAGCGACAGTCATCGCAGAGTACGAGATGAATTACCTTATGGCCGGGTTAACCTACCTTCCAAACGGCATTGGCGGGATCCTCTCGTCGTATGCGTCCGGCAAACTTCTCGATCACGACTACAAAGTCACTGCGCGCAGACTAGGTCTCCCAGTAATGTCTCGATCGGGCAACGAATTCCCGTTCGCAAAGGCTAGACTGCGATCGATATTTCCGGTTGTAATTGTCAGTGCGGTGGCTACCATGGGGTACGGTTGGGTATTGCACACGAAGTCGCACATCGCTATACTGCTAGTGGTTCAGTTCTTCTCCGGAGCGGCTCAGGTATGTATTTTCGCGACATGCGGGACGCTGCTCACAGATCTTAATCCCGGGAGAAGTTCGACTGTACAAGCGAGTTACAGCCTGGTGAGATGCGCTCTCAGTGGTGCCGGCGTGACGGCTTTGGAGACGATGGTGCGCCGGATAGGATACGGGTGGACTTTTACCGTCTTTGGGGGCTTGGGACTTTTGTGTGTACCCATACTTTTCTATCTGAAACAGAAGCGTGCTCTATGAAGCAGAGACTTGATTGTTGGCTGATTATAGGTGGCTGGAGGGTCGCGTCGCGATCATGAACATGACGCGTTTAGGCTGAGCTTAGCGCCCTTGCCCCCTACCTAATCAATTGATGACGCCCCGCGGGAGGCCTCCTGCACCAACCCAACACGTCTTCGAAACGATCCTGGCATGAATCCCAATAGGCAGCAACATCGTTTATGGCAGCATTTTGCCGCACGACCCAATCAGCAACATCGCAGGCAACCATAATGCTGAGTCGTTCTTTGTATTCAAAGCGTCGCTCTATCGAATAACCCGACAAATACTCTACTCCACGATAGCGATTTTGCCAATCATGGCCAGTCCCGCGGCCAATACGAAGGCTGAACCCGACATGTTCCAGCACTCTATTCTGCCGAAAGAGAAGGGCTCCTTTCGATTGATACAAATCAGACCTGATTTTTCCGTCGACGGCCTCCCCGACTGCTACCTACAGAATGCGCTAGTTCAAGAATCGAACTATATCTGTCTTTCCTACACCTGGGGCCAACCAGGGGACGAGTATCCCATCAAGCTCGATGGAAAACTATTTCATGTGCGTCAAAATCTCTACGACTTCCTCCAAGCGGCACGCCAGCGTCTCACATTTTGCACATTATGGATAGATGCGCTGTGTATCAACCAAACCGATGTCGAAGAACGAAACCACCAAGTTCAACAGATGGGTAACATCTTTGAGGGCGCAAGATTGGTCGCGTCGTAGCTAGGCAATAGTCTCGAGACGCAAGAATTCGTTCAGACAGTGGGACTGGAATTGGATCGCCAGGTCTGGAAAACGTTGGAAGACTTTTACCATAGCAAGCACTACGATCAAACTCATAGGAGCCGCTATCAAGGATTGAAGCCGAACGCCAGTATTCGCTCCGCCAAAGCTCACAGTCTTGTGGAAGCCGATACATACGACGGCCACTCCCTTGACTCTCCATTTATCAACAAAAATTACGGTTACATCGCAAACAATGCTTACTGGAAAAGAGCATGGGTTACACAAGAAATAGTCCTGGCAAGGGAGCTGGTAGTGATGGCTGGGGAGCATGTCATCGATTTCTTGTCACTCGCGCACGCGTGTAAGAGCACAAGAAACTGGATACCTAAGAACCCATTAGAGGGATATGCGTTCTTGTTACAAACGCAAAGGGGCAAAGACACAAGGGATAGACGCAGCTGCCCGTCTCTGTTCAACGTGGACAGGGATGGCACACATGGACTGCTTGCCCTCCTGAAGTACTTCTCAGGGAAATGTTGTGCGCTTCGGCGGGATCGCATCTACTCCCTGTTGGCGCTTTGTAAGGGTGGCGAGAAGATAAGGGTCGACTACGATGAACCAGACATTAAGCTCATCATGCAAGTTCTGGACGCTTGCAAATACGAAGTGTGCTTCTGTTCTGCAGCTACAGTGGCTCGCATTGTCAAGGGGCCTGGCTTCTCCCATCTGGAAATGGAAGCTTACGCTGTCCCTGTAACGCATGGCTTCAAGCTTCAGGCATACAGCTCGGACCTCGAGATCTGTCCATCATGCTCTCAGCCGGTACCTCAATCACAACATGGTGTGTACTTTTGCTTGCACTGCGATTCTGATGCTTGCCATGAACAGCAGGGGCATCTGTTCTGGGACAACACTCGTCGTGATGACGTAGCAGATAGCTTCCGGCGTCGCGCTGGTCTCCTACGGTTAGCCAGAAAAGATCTCGGCGAGCCGCGCGTGCTGTGTAGGCTAGGGAAAGGAATAGAGATTGACCGCGAAGAGGCCGAAGGCGAGTTCTACACCTTGCGATTTTCTCTTGGTACACTCGTTGATGTCATGAATGTCAAATTTGAAGACGAGAAGCAGTCTTATTCATCGCACACATGTCGTGGTTGACGATGACAACCGCTCTTAGACATGCAATCATGCCTAGGCAGAGATGCTGGGTGTGTACGTGCTGTATCCTAGTATTCAGCACGCATGGATCTTGGCAAAGCCTGGGTTATCGTGAAAACGATATCATTATGACTAAAGCTACCTCCACCGACCAAATGACTACATCAGCGGAGTACGTGAAGAATGGTAAACGCTCTCAGACGCCCCAGATATGCAACAATGTACCTGATGCAGGAACGTCTTTGTGGGACCAGTGTCTTTCACGCGTGTCCCAACTGCCCTTTTTGCACATATTGCCATCCTATGCATCTACCTCTGTGACCACGTCCGACGGCGGCTCGCCTCATCCCAGTCTGCATGGCTCGGTCTCCTTCCGCAATCATTCAAGGAAAGATCCTTTCCTCATATACATCCTGGCCATACTGAAGATAGGCTTTGACTACCACGTTGCGTCCTTGAGTAGTGAACCCATGTTTGATCTGTCGACAGAAATCCAATACAGCGGTGAGATTGCTTGACTTATCGTCTTCGACCAGGCCGTCATTGTTGAGTTTCATCTGCTTGCGGGTGTCGTAAGTGCCGGCTGCGCCGCTGATCTTTGTAATGGTGAGCTTTTGTAGCTCTTCCAAGCCCAGGATACCTTGGAATTGGAAGTCATGCAAGAACATGTCGAATGAAATTGGACGGATGGAGAACGTTGTATTGCCACTCCCAGGCGTACACAACAATGGCGAGTAAAGTGTGACGTTAAGCTCGCGAAGTCGTGAGAAGCGCTTGATCGTGGAGGAGTTGACTTTATTGCACCTTTGCGTGAGCTCGCGGGCGTCCTCTTCACTTCCGCCGGGCTCGTCTTTGAGGAATACAATCCCTCGCTGCCCGTTCACGTTCCTTGTTTTCGCCTTTCGAACATAGAGATGCAGGGATCTTGTCTCCAGTGAAACCATGATCCTACTGAGAGCTGTACAGTCGTCGAACTCGAAACGCGCTGCCTCCAACAAACAAGAGAGCAGATCACTTCGCAGGCTCTTACTGGTGAGACAAAGAGACGGCAGAAACGGTGAGTGCTTCCTCTTAAGTCGGATAGACTGCTCATGGTCCTCAGAGAATCGCAAGTGTGGCCAATCCTGACAGGCTATCGATTGCTTTTCGTCCAGGAAGTACTGCTCGTAGACCATGCATCGAAGCTCCTAGTCAAAATCGTCAGCTAATGTCACAGTCAGAACCGGTACGATGATAACACGTACAGCAGGTAAAGTCATGAAGGGGTGGAATGCGGGTTGGTGAAGTAGCTCCTCAACATATGGGTTGAACGCGATCAGGAGCTCTTCAAAACCATCTTGCGCATCGTCGACGTCCAGACAATTGGTCGCATCATTCAAAGCCGGCGCCATGGTGTCGTTGGAGGTGAGGCGTGTCGAGCGGGTGAAACACGCGTGGTAAGAGCGGAGTGCGTTCACCACAGACTTTGGAAGGCAAGAGCGACCAGAATTGGGAAGTAACGGAGGATGTTGTTCGGCGCGCTCTCTCACGTTGTTGCGGCTGACAGCGGTAGCGTCGTAGTCTGCAGAGTACTTCCAACTCTGGTGAACGAGGTAGTCGCGTGAAATGTCTGGGTACCTACATATGTACGTAGAGGCGGCGCGCTAAGGCTATCACACTAGAACTCATCCGGCCTGGTCACCCAAAGTTGCACACCTGGGCAGTCCTGTTGTAATGGCACTGCCAGCTGAATTCTAGACTGAGTCGAGGTTTTTGTGTGGCACCTCGAACAGCTTCGTCGAGAGATGCATCGGCTGGATACAGACATGCTTGCACTTCCGCCCACCACGAGTTAAGTAGAACAACTGAACATAGTCAAGAACAAGACTATCAACTGATACTTTGTATATTCTCGTTGATCAGCTAGCACTACTAACATGCTGGGCACCTCGAAATTACATCTCTACTCGTCATCGTCGTCGTCGTCGACAACAGGTACAGGGTCAGCTTTGCCTGTGGTCTTAACCTTCCGGTCCTTCTCCGCACCGGCTGGCTTCTTGCCTTTTGGGTTGGCGTCTTCATCGTCGTCGTCGTCTTCCTCGGGCACCGCGGCGTCGTCATCATCGTCGTCGCTCACGTCGTCTTCCTCCTCTTCTTCATCGTCTTCATCGTCTTTGGGCTTGGTGCGCTTGGTCTTCTTCTTCGGTGCTACAATCGAGTGTGAGAAACTTATATGCAGTGATATTGGATGGCAGTATTGGCTTACGAGGCTCTTCGGCGTCGGAATCGTCTGAATTGAAGTTTGATCCGTCAGACTCGTCATATCTACGTGGCATGTGTTAGCGTTGTGATGAATCTTCCATAGTCGAGAGTAAAGCGCAGCCCAGAAGTCCTCGACACTCAAAGGAGAGAAGTGACCGCCGAGCGGATCCAAGTTGAGAGCGTTGTGAGCATTGTTGTGAAGCGCCGTCGCGTCAACCGTTTCTCCACCCCGAAAGCCCGGGCGCAACATCGATTCCGCGTCTGTCAAACTTTCGTAGAATCTGGTAACAATTCCAAAGATCCTAATTCACTTTGAAGAGGGGATGCATGCGACGCGAAGTGCAAGGGCCATGACGTCAAGGGAGCGCCGACTTACTCTTCTTCCTCTTCGCTCTCGTCACTTGGGAGAGCGACAAGCTCCTCCTCCTGGTTCTTCCTCTTTCTTGTGGACATTGTGTCGTGTTGGGAAAATTTGACGAAGGTTGGTAGGTCAAGGTAGTGTTTTGGGGTAGGGCGAGAGCTGAGAGCTATGGAGAAGCTTGCGAGCGGGGACCCAGGGACGGGCGCCCGGATGAAATAGACACCACCTACGCAAGCCCTACCAAGGAGGCTGGGAAACCAGGGCTCTTGCGGGCTTTTGCTCAATGGCTTAGTTCGGGCTGTTCGGGTGTGTCCAGATTAGCCAATCATTGGCCATGTGGTCATCACCCGCATGGGAGCACCGGGACGGGGGCACACAAGCGTTGCGCTGATGTTACTTTGCTGCAGGTACCGCTCAATGTCTGTTGATATGAGAGATCCGTCGAGAGTGTCGCAAAGAAATACCTCGCAACGGCAATTGTAGGATAGATAATCGTGAACATTGTGCATCCAACCAGCCTCCACAGTATAGGAGGGACACAAGAACAGCTACGCAGTGTGCTCCTTTATGTCAAGTCATTTGTAACTACAGGAATGCGTCAAATACAGCTCATATTTGTTCCATTAATGTAAAATTGTATATGAGATCCCTTCGACGGCTAGCGATCCGATACAGCGTTGAAGGCAGCAGGCTCTCATAGTCACGGTGTTGACCATGTGTTCGCAGCTCGAGGTGCAGAGCTCTCTTCCCAAAGCGGTCAAGCTCACCCCACTTAGCGCCAGTCATCGCTAGTGCCCCTCCCGCGGTACCGCGTCTCATTCGTGCTGCCTTGCCGACTTTACTTTCTTACTCTCGATCGTTCCTCAACCGACCCGACACAACGCTCGTTCGCACCCGCGCCCTACGTTCCCACACGCCCAATATGTCGGCAGCTCAGGTCGCAAGAGGACCGCGGATCAAAGGTCTGAGCGATCCCTACCACTATCAATCCAAAGCAACGCAACGAAGCAAGGCGCCCGTGGTGGCTGCCACCAAAACCGCGAAACGTACATACACCTGCTGCGAGAAACCCGAGATAGATACTTCCGACAATGAAGTCTTGTGCTACAACTGCGGTGCTGTCCACGGCGAAAACAACATCGTCTCCGAGGTTACTTTTGGCGAAACTTCGGGCGGAGCAGCCATTGTCGAGGGTGGCTTCATCCACGCCAACCAGCGTCACGCGAATTCCATGGGCGGTACTATGCGGGGTCTGGAGGGTATGGGTAGCAGGGACCAGGCTGCGATGAATGGCAAGAACTCTATCGTAGCTCTAGGCGCATCTCTCAACCAGCGCGAGGCCGTCGTAGAACAGGCTTACAGCTGGTACAAGCTCGCCATGAACCACCGATTCATCCAGGGTCGCCGCATGAGGACCGTTGCCGCTGTCGCGATCTACATGGCAGCACGGAGACAACCCGAGAACACGCTCATGCTCATCGACTTGGCCGAAAAGATTCAGACCAACGTCTGGCAGCTCGGAGACACATACAAACAGTTTCTAGAGATGTTGAAGGAGGACGACCCCGCACAGCTCGTGGGCACAAAAGCCGTTCAGGAGATCGAGCCCTTGATGCTGAAGTACTGTCGAAAGCTCGAGTTTGGAGAGGATTCTCACAGGGTCGCCGACGACGCCTGTAGGGTCCTGAAGCGCATGAACCGGGATTGGATGGTGCAAGGTCGTCAGCCGGCTGGGCTGTGTGGCGCCTGTATCATCATAGCCGCCCGCATGAACAACTTCCGCCGGACCATCCGAGAGGTCGTCTACGTTGTCAAGGTCGCCGACTCCACTATCACCTCCCGTCTATACGAATACAAGAGGACACAGAGCGCGGCTCTCACGGTCAACCAGTTCCGAGAGTTCGGACCCCGTCTCAAGGTCAAGGCTCAGCCTCCTGCCATTTGGCGGCGCGCAGAAAAGGAAGAGCGAAGGGAAAAGAGGAAGCAACGAGCAATTGAGGGCGGCGACCCGGAGAATACAGAGAACCCGTCGGGAGATAGCGAGGCAGAAGCAGGCTCAGACGCGGCACCAAAACGCACGAGCAAGAGGCGCAAGTCAAACGACGGTTCATCTCAGCCAGTCGCGACTGAGACGGAAGCTTCTGGTACACAGGATAGCGATCCATCCTCTGAGTTAGCGGCTCTTGACGGCAACACGGAGGCGGTCCTGGAGTCTGTTGTCAGTGCAGTCGAGGAAGTCGAGGCCGGTGAGACCATCGACCCAGACTTTGTCATGCCTAAGAAGCGTGGCCGACCACCAAAGAAGCCGCGAGTGCCTGTTGTCATCGCCGAAGAGGATCTCGAAATTGAGCACGAGCTTGAAGACGAAGTCACAAATACCATCAAGGACTGGGAGGGTATCTTCAAGGAAATCGCCAACAGTGAAGATCACGAGCTACTCAGGCGTTCGGGCTGGACAGCAGCAGAGATGGCCCGCGTCGCCGCCGACACCCGCGATGCCGTACCCGTAAATACGGATCCTGAGATTGGTGAAGACGAGTTCAACGATGACCCCGATGTTGCCACCTGCATCCTCAACCCTGAGGAAGTCCGCCGCAAGGAAGCCATCTGGATCACAGAGAATGAACAGTGGCTGCGCGACCAACAGACCAAGATGTTGCAAGCCGAACTCGAGGCCGCAGAGGACAAACCCAAGAAACCCAAGCAGAAGCGCAAACACCACCAGATGGGCGATGGTAATGTTCTTGAGGGTCAGCCTGCAGCTAGTGCGGCGGACGCTGCCCACAAGATGCTCAAGAAGCGCGCCAAAGCGTTCAGTAACCACATCAACTACGACCGACTCAAGGAGTTGTTCCCCGGCGGTCACCCTTCTGCGAGCCCATCTGCCAGCGGTCAGGGTGCTAGTTCAGCCTCAACCCCCCAAGCTGTTGTGCAGCAGCCTGCAGATGTCGACGCGGAAGGCGAGGAAGAGGAGGAGGAAGAAGAAATGGAAGAGGTAGAAGAAGAAGAGGAAGATTTGGAGCACAACTACTTGGAAGACGATGATGAAGGATTTGCTAACGAAAGCTACGACTACTAGAAGTTTTGTCTGTGGTTCATTTTGGGAGTATCAAGAGGTTGGCGATTGGTTTTGCATTTACATGGCGAAAACTTTACAAGATATCACGACCCTGGTCGGCTATCTCTCACGAAGTATTGGAGCTTGCTTTTACGGCCGCGTTGGCTGGAAATTAGATGCGGAGTATCTTGGGGTTGAGACTTTGCATATATACCCCCGCTTGCGAGCGCAGCATAGCATCATGGCAACGGCGTTTAGCATTCATCAATGAACATTCAGATTAACATTCTTTGCTTTGGCACGTTCCAGTCCTGGCGCATATATCACATTCCAAAGTCAGAGGCGACAGATATTGTTTGTAGGGGAGGAATTCCCAATGATAGATTGGTCCCTGCTTCGTAACTCGTTCACACATGCTCATGCTACCCTAAATTTTTGGTATGCGAATCCCTTGCCATAAAACGCCGAAAAAGTCTATCATGGAAGACACAGGCGCCTCTTTCCCCGAACGGTGGTTTACGCCGTCCCAAACCTCACTCTACACGCAAGAGACAGACTAGCACATCTTGTACTGTGACTCGCCTGATGCTTGCCTGTGCATGTCGTTCGCCTCGAGCTTGTATGAGATGCTAATGTCCAAATCGCGGTGGTTCTTCTCGTTGGGCTTGTTCTCTAGTATGCCGCTGATGGTCTCGCCCTCCTCGACCGTCAGTACATCCTTCAGGTAGAAGACTGTCTGCTTCCAGTGGGTGTACTTGGTGTGGGGACCGGTGGAGAAGCGGATGGGCTTGTGGCAGGCGGCGAACTCGATGTCGAACCATGCGATGACGGCGTGGATGAAGTCGCTGCGGCGCGCCTTGAGCTCGTACGGTAACCGGAAAGCGAGGTCGGCGACGGTGCAGGTGTAAAGGTCAAGGGTGATGACGGGGGAGGGGTCGGTGACGACGGCCTTGATGTCGACGGTGTCGACGAGGGGCTCGGTGATGGCGGTGGCCTTGAGAGGAGAGTAGTCGAAGCCCCAGACGTTATCCCAGACTGTTCTGTTAGTAGTGTTGTAGCAAATCAGAGCTTGCTGTACTTACATCCAATCTTCTCCTCCTTGTACTCGCCATCCTCGATACCAGCCATGAAGATGGTAGCCTTGTCGGGGAAGATCAAGCCGTCCTTGACCAGGTACTTGTCGCGGGCGTAGAGAACGGTGTCCAACATGGACTCGTAGAGCAGGAAGTAGCCCATCCACTCGGATATTATTATGTCAACCTTGTCGAAGGGTAGGACAACCTCCTCCATCTTGCCCTGTAGCAGGGTAATCTTGTCCGACATGCCGTTGACCTCGACAATCTCCTTCGCCTTGTCGATGATGGTTGACATGTCAACACCGATGACGTGCTTTGCGCCAGCCTTTACGGCGAACCTATAGCCAGCATATCAGCGCGTGCTCGTGTGTGGTATGTAGGGGGGCGAGGAGCGCATACATGCTCAGGATGGATGTGCCGCATCCGACATCGAGGACGACCTTGTCCTTGAACAGGTGAGGGTTTTGGTAGATAGCGTCGCGGTAGCTCTTGGTTCGGACTTCATCTTTCTAAAGCGCATTGTTAGTCGTCGTAGTAAAGGTAATGGCAGGGAGGGGCAATCGTACCAGCATCTCTTCGTGGATACCTGTATTCGCGCATTAGTATCGTTCACCTCATCAAAGTGTACTTGTACGGACCATGGTGGTTGTAGCTACACAATACTGTTAGCGAAACTCTACGCATGTCTGGACCCTCAATGATGCCTACCTGTTGAAGTAATGCGCCTCAGAGTGCGCCATGCCCGTGAGGGGGTCCTTCTTTCCGGCTTCTTGCTGGTTCGCCATATTGAGAGTAGAGTGTGAGGAGGAGAGGAGGTGTGAGCGGTTGAAAGTAGAGGAAGAGAGACTGGCGTTGCTCCGGTCCAAGTAGGATAGGGAAATTTTGGTTTTGGTAGTACCAAGCACAGACTCGCTCGGTCCAGGGTCTCACCAGGGCAATCTCGGTGGGAAGCGGGGCATCTGAGACTTTGGACGCTAGGCCCAAAGAGGCGTGACACGAAGATGTTCACTTTTTTTGCTGTCGATCCCAAGGTTCATGCAACCAATTTTCTTTACCATTATGCTACTTGCGATAAATAAAGGCCAAGGCTTCAAGACAAATACAGCATCAAGAACAGCATAGTGTCAATTTGCAACATCCAACCAGAGAAAGTAGTGAGAGGGGTATATCGTGCCAAAAGCAGAATCCGCCCTCGTCGTTACGGCGTGAGAGTTTTGTTTGCGTTATGTCGTGAAGTCGTTAATAGATTTTGGTCGTGATGTCGTCATACATTAGGAGAGTGTCGTACATTTTGGTCGAACGGGGTTGCTCTATTGAGCTCGTCAGGAAGCCTAGCGGACTCTCATGCGGTAAAAGTTTTCTTTGAACTGTTTCGCGTCTAACTTATGTATCAGCATCGGACACGTATAGGTGATGGGGATTCAAATACCTTCTGGTGAAGTAAAGCTCAACCGGTACTTGCCCGTAGGGCCTTTGGGTAGCCTGTAGCTATCACTGAAGACATACGGATGCAGCTTCTCGAACTGGATTGTTTCTGGACCGACGCGCTTCATCCAGTCACCGCGTCCGACATATGGCGTGACGAACGCCGTCCAGATAGGTATGTCCTTCATAGGCCCGCGACGAGCAGTGGCTTCGAACCGTACACAGCCCGAGTCCGTATCGTATTTGACGCGGAAGACGTGGAGATACTTGCCGTCAACGGTCTCGCTGAGTAGCGTCAGCATGAAACAAGAGATTAGTGACAATCACTTACCCTGCAAACATAATCCTTTCTCCTGGCAGGAAAACATCTTCGAGCCCCTCTGCAATGGGAGTGTGGTCCTGGCGCTTCATAGCTATGGCGGTACAATAGAAAAGTACCATACCTGAAAGAACATTAGAGGGTGTTTGCAGGAGCGACTCAAATGTACCTACGTTCGTATAGAGGGAAGCGCAGTCTAGCCCACAGGTCAAGTTGACCATCTTGGCGATTGATGCGACAGAGCTGCAAGCACGATCCTGCGCGCCGTACTGCTAATGCGGTGATTGGAACCTGGTACCTCACACGGTTGCCATTGTGATCCGTAGTAAGGAAGAGTATTCGTGCACGGTTGTCGTCGGCCCTCCAGTAAATTCTTATCCAGACCTCAGTTGCTTCGAATGGCAGTTCTAGAATCCTTTCAAAGCCATCGGTGTCTAACAGCTCAATCACTCTTGGTTCATCTCTCCCGAAGCACTCAGTAGGCTCCGAGGGGCTTTGAGATGGTGTAGAGCCGTGTCGTCCATCGAAGATCTTCATTGCCCAATGAGCGACTGGCTCTGAATCCGTCGACTGGTTCGAGTAGGCCTGTGATGATGCGGACGAATACGTGGGCGACTGAGGGATTTCTGGCACTGGGGGAGGAATATACGGTATGTCCCCTATGCCTCCCCACGTTGGTGCAATATGAGATCGATGAGGTAGCGGTAGCGGGGCTGGCTGGTACCCGTACTGGGCTGCCGGATACGTGGGGTGTTGGTGTATCTTCGGTCTAGACACTTTGGGGGAAGGCGGTTTTGGTGTTCTAGCACCACTCTTCCCATTGCCATGCACTGAGAGCTTACTGAAGTAAGATTCAATCGGCGTTGGCTTTTGTTTCTTGAGCAGCCTGGATAGCGTGACTTTGAATTTAGCCAATGCGGCCTCATCCTCGTTTCTAGAACCCGTCAGCCATCCCGTTGAACATGTCGCCAATGTTACATACCCCTTCAGAGCGTCGTGCATGCACTGTAGATATGTCCTAACTATCTCGAATCTTTTGGGTAAGGACATGCCTTCCGCCGTGAAATCCGTAAGCGCATCTTCCCAGATGAGTGCATACGGTGGTGTGCCGGGAAAAGCACCGGGCGCAGCGTGCCTGCTCTTCTTGGACCTGGTGAATATTTCTTGAACATCGTCAAGCGTGTGTCCTAAGCTCGGGAGGCAAACCTCCAGATCCGTTCGTATGAAGCCTGCATATCTGCCATAGCGGGACGACTCCAGCGCCTCGTTCAGCTCAAGTAGAGCGTGCGATATGGCAAATAACTCTGCGATATGGCTCCTGACGTCTTTGCGATATTGGGGGATCTCACTCTCGAAGGAGAGTAGGCCCGTTGCGGTCTCCTCAGCTTCCTTGGCGTAGTCGAGTAGTCGCCAGTCCATGACAGGTGCGTACCGGGGATAGATAGCCGAAGACAAAGATTTAGTCGCAACGCATGCTTTAGACGCCTGGGAATCGGCGGGGAAAGGGAAGAGAAATCGCTCAAGCGATGGCGCTACGAGATGAGCGTCTGGGGTAGACGTCTGGTGGCATGCGCGCTTGAGGAGGGTCGGCTCTTGACGTGTTTATGCAGCAGCACGCCGGTGAGAAACGCCAATGACCTATGCCGACAGAATCCCTTACCAAGCCTGCATGTAACCCGCGGTCTTCGCTTCCTCTTTCACACAATTTTTTTGTGCAATCAGTTTGGCCCCCAATCTTCTGAGTTAGAGTCTGTTAGTCTCGGCCAGCTCGCTGCCCGCAATTGCGCTGCACCACTGGGCAAGATGCTGTTCTGGACAGGCGGAGACGCCACCCCGATAGCTGCACGTCTGCGCTGTCAGTGGAAGATCATTCCTATCGTACCGGCTCGCAGCACAAAAAGTATCGAAACGTCCAGAGCTTTCGGCCTAATGACATCGTTGGTCTGCATGTCGGCGCCGCGGCATGGTGTTCTGCCTAACTCTCTCCACTATAGCATGGACTAGTCCTGCAATGTAAGCAATGATTGTTCAACGGTTGAGGAGACCTTCGAAGCCGCCACTCCGGATTGTGCGATGATATGCCTTTTGACAACTGTCAACCATGAGAGGATCGATGTGAGAGCCGCCACTCGAGCTAAGCATCAACGACCGACTCAGATCATAAATATCAATCTGCTCACCCTCTAATGGATATGTGTGAAATTGTAGGAAGTGTCTTTCGAGGATGATGGGATAGACATGCAGATATATATGTATTGGACGAAACCAAGGCTGCGCCTCACTCTGTCCAAGCCACCACCGCAATGGGGCTGCAAGTCTCACCTATGAGCCCCTTTCGAGGCAACCATATAACTGAAGTTGAATGATTTGTTTTGGTTGGTTACTAATGTGGGGCCATGACTTCTGCGGCATTGACGGCAAACCCTCGATCTTGGCGCTGAGAGCCTGCCTGCGCGTGCGCGTACGCGTAGCAGCCGATGGTTCAGCATATGTCCATCACTTCCCAAGAGCCTTCAGCCTCTCGTCTACCAGCTTCGAAACCATCTTCTCCAGTATCGCGAATTCTCCATTCGATGACCCTTCAAAGTATCCAGCTACGCTCTTCTCGACATATTTGCCGACTTGGTCGACCTCGACATTGACGTCCTCGCCCGGCTTCTTGCTTGCCGTGACGACTTTCTCTTGGGTGTAGGCAATCAACATGACCTCCCACCAACCCTCAGGGCCATCCTGCACCTTTGTGACCGTCAAGCTAGCCCCGTCGATTGTGACATAACCCTTTTCGACAATGTATCTCAGGACCGAGGTATCGCGAGGCTTGAAGCGGAAGGTAAGGGCGTTGCCGTCCGGTGTTACCGACTCGATGGTGGCGATGGTGTCGACATGTCCTTGCACGAAGTGACCGCCCATGCGTGTGTTGGCAGAGACCGCGCGCTCTAGGTTGACATTGGAGCCCTCCTTCAGCGACCCCAAGTTTGTCCGTCGGAGGGTTTCGGGAGCGCATCCGATCTTGAACGATGACTTGGTGAATTCCGTGACGGTGAGACAGGTGCCTGGTTGGATTAGACCACGAGATGAAGTATAGTAGCGCCAACGTACCATTGACGCTGATACTGTCGCCCAGATGGGCGTCCCCCAGTATGTCCTCACATCCGGAGATGGTCAACGATGTGCCGCCGCCTCCCGAGGCCGTCTGGTCGAGCTTCTCAAGAGCGGCAACAGCTAGCCATCGTCAGCCGAGCCGCGCAGGAAAGACAATGCATGGTAGCTTACTGCCAATGGTTTCAACGAGACCAGTAAACATGGTGGGGTGGGTAATTGGAGAGAGAAACTTGGTGGGGTTCTGCAGCTAGCGATGAGCCTCGGATCACCGAACTGGAGCTAGCCCATCGTCGGGAATAGGTATGCCGTGGAAGCATTCCGTTACCCGGCACATATCGTGATTCTACATACACCACATCGAAATGGCAAGCATGCTGCTGAGAAGCTCGAGACGCGCTTTCCAGGCGACGGTGACATGTCCACGGTCCAATTGGGCACGACCCAGCCATGTTCGACGGCTAGCAACTGAGGCATCGAATGCAGATGCGTCCAACCTGCCTCTAGCCGGCATTAAAGTGCTTGATATGACAAGAGTACTTGCTGGAGTGAGTCATGATTCATGAACTCGCGAGAAACTCGACTGACTTCTAGTAGCCATATTGCACGCAAATCTTGGGCGATCTTGGGTATGCGATGGATAGCCCTGTACGGCCCAACCGAGGTTGGCGATGAGAGGACTTGGAGATTGACGTTGGTTTAGAGCAGACGTAATCAAGATTGAGCATCCGACAAGAGGAGGTAAGTAGAGGGGTATTTGAAGCTGCTCCCCAACCCAGCTAATTCGCCTAGACGACACACGAGCATGGGGACCACCTTACGCGAAGTACACCGACAACCAAGAAGGACCAGGAGAGAGTGCTTACTACTTGGGTGTTAGTGGAACACCCCTATCACGGCTCTTTCGTGGCTCACGGGTAATAGGTCAACCGTAACAAGCGATCGATAGGCCTGTCTTTCCAGCACCCAGCTGGTGTAGACATCTTGCATCGCCTAGTCAAAGAATGTGATGTTCTTGTCGAGAACTATCTTCCAGGATCTCTAGCAAAGTACGCTATGGACTATGATACCGTGTCAAAGATCAACCCCGGTATCATCTACGCCAGTATCACAGGTTACGGTCAGACGGGCCCCTACAGAAACAGGGCAGGTTACGACGTCATGGTTGAAGCGTATATCTCCCGACTCATTTTTCTAACACCATGCCAATGCTAACATCATCCAGCGAATTTGGTCTAATGCACATAACCGGAACCCGCGATGGCCCACCCGTTAAGGTCGGCGTGGCAGTAACCGATTTGACAACCGGTCTTTACACCTCCAACTCCATCATGGCAGCTCTCTTCCGGCGCCTCAGAAACCCAAACTCCAAGGGCCAACACATCGACGTCGCGTTATCAGACTGCCAAGTTGCCACCCTGGCCAATATTGCCAGCTCCACTCTTATTAGCGGAAAACGCGACACTGGACGCTGGGGAACCTCGCATCCATCGATTGTACCGTACAAAGCGTTCAAGACAGCGGATGGAGACATCTTGCTGGGAGGCGGAAATGATAGATTGTATGGAGTGCTGTGTAATAGGTTGGAAAGGCCCGAATGGATTCTCGATGAAAGGTTCAAGACGAACGCATTGAGAGTTCAGCATAGAGACGAGCTAGAGGATTTGATTGAGACGGAGACGAAGAAGAAGACTACCCAGGAACTGCTCGACGTGCTTGAGGGAAGTGGCATGCGTAAGTACCAACGGTATGCCTTGGAGTTCTTAGCTAACAATTCCAGCGTACGCTGCTATCAACGATGTTCAGGATACATTGAACCACGAACACGGTATGTAGATTACCTCTGTCGGAACAAGTATTTGTTTTTGATACTAATCTGGAGTAGTCCTCGCAAGAGACATGGTCAAAGAGATAGAGCACCCAGCATGTGGACCGATCAAACTAGTCAATACGCCCGTGAAATGGTCAGACTCGACTCCAGGCATACGACTACCTCCGCCCACACTAGGCCAGCATACGGACGAGATACTCGGTGATACATTGGGGATGAGTAAAGAGGAAGTGGCGAATTTACGCAGCGGAGGAGTCGTTGCATAGCCTATTCCCATTCCTCCAACTCAGGTCTCGGGTCCAACACGCCATAGTCAATATCTAGAGATGTCACCTCTTGAGGAACGTATCTCAAGCCAAATCTGTTCTTGAGTTCAGTCTCAAACACCCTGCTAAAGGCATTGAATCCCCCCGAATAATTCATCTTCAGTAGAACGAATCTCTTGATGTGATCCTTACACGTCTCTCCAGGAACCTCTAGCACCACTGAGCAAGCGGTGTCTTCTGTCCAACTTTCGATGATGAGCTGGGGCTCAGACCAAATCGAAATTTGAAGGGGTCGGCGATAGGCGGTAGCTGGGTCAGTGAGCCCTGGCTGTATCGGGTTGAATTGAGATGCAACATGATACTCAGGTGTTGGTTCGTTACCGCACTCTCGATCATCCATTATCTGGTGTATCTTCCACAGCTGCATGAGGGCAACCTGGTGACGTTCTTCTCCTGGAAAAGTCCTTACTAAGCGGTCGCCTGGGTGGCCACTAGCTGGATCCTGGAAGCCATCAGGGAGCACTAGGAATTCGCGGGGTTCGGGCTGGGCGTATAGCCACTCAAAAAAGCCATCAAGGAGCGGATGTGTTGTTCTTTCCTCCAAGGGCAGTTGCAACTTCTGAAACACAGGGTATTTCGCCATTTCTTCCATCAATAAAGCTACCCGGTGTTCCGTTATAGCAGTGACGTCCGGTATCGGAGTGTTGTCCATTATAGCTGAAATGCTGGCAAGAGGCTCAACAAAAACACGTGGTGCGTACACAGTTGTGAAGACAAACAGGCGGAAGTGCGACCGGATCATGGCTTCTGTCTGGGGCTTTGGCCATTCGTAGGGCGAGTCAATTTGTTCAAGATAATAGCCCCCAAGGTAATGCTGTTGGATGTTCAATGAACAGTGCTGGCCGGTAGACATATAGGCCAACACCAACAGGTACAGGTCCATGACAGCCTCGACCTCTTGCAACCAGGTTGCGGCTGGAATAGAGGGACAGCCTGGCGGCACTTCAGTCTCATTCAGAACGGCCTCGAAGAAGTCTTTTGAAGGGTAGAAAGAATAGTCGCCTCGTGCGTGGTCGTAATGGCAGCATGACTCCCAGGGTATGCGCTTCAGGCGGATAGCAAGTAGTGCGTCGTCAACTTCTATCGGAATGGATTTGCGGCGCAGCAGGTACAAAGCATGAGGTTTGCACTTGGTGTCGACGACTTGCTTGAAACGGCGCGAGATGCGTCTGTACTTGAGCAGTTCTGGCAGGGTGGTACTGCACTCAGCGATACAGAGAAGTATTTCGGCTGGGAGGCTGTCCATATTGGAGGAAATAAATTTACACTATTTTAGGTTGGTGAGCTAGTATGTTGTAAAGTAGAGTAGGTCGAGACTAAAGGGCGAGCTTCTTTGTACTCCGCATCCCCGCGCGATCGCATGGCTTACGTCACCGCGTTTCATGAGCGACGCGACGGTTGTCCAGGGCAACGGCGTTCTGGCCATGTTGACCGACACGGGCGCGTGCACGAGCGGCTCCACATGCATCTGGTACACCAACGTCGACTGACATTTTGCCTGCATCGCCAAACCAGAAACAAAACATAGTCACAATGGAGCCGCCACCACGACCCTCGAGTTCGCTGTTCGATGTCTTTCTGCGCCTGCGCCCTTCCAACTCGGGAAGTGCGCGCTTCCTCAGCGTCGAAGAGAGCGAGAACCATCATCCAACTCATATAACGATACAACCGCCTACGCAAGATAAACGCAAGCGCGCTGTTGAACGGTTCGCTTTCACGCAAGTCTTCGAAGAAGATGCGCGGCAAATGGATTTGTTCAAGGGCACTGGTGTGGTTCCCATGATTGAAGGTGTCATGGGCGCACCAGGCCACCACGGCCGAGATGGACTTCTTGCAACGCTGGGTTGCACTGGCTCTGGAAAGGTATGCATCTCTTGAACGAAGCCTGCAAGTCTGCATCTCACATGTTAATGCGCTCACAGAGTCACACGATCCTTGGCACCAAATCCCAGCGCGGCCTCGTTCAGATGACACTGGACGTCATTTTCCAAGCATGCGACGAGCAGCTCGTACAATCCCTCTATGGCGCCCCGGCGTACTCCTCGCTCGCAAATGCAGATGTGTCAGAAGCACAAATGTACACTGCGACCGCATACATCGAAAATATGTATGGCGACAACAACCAGTCGGGTCGCTATTCACGAGCGCAAACCCCCGTGGCAGTAAGTCCAACCCCATTTGATACTGGAGAATGCAGAACTTGAGGAACGCGTGCTAACAAACGATAGGATTGTAGTATATTCTCCACAGGAAGCACATACAAGTCAAACAAAATGCCACGTCCGTCTACACTCCCACAATCACCCTCGGTGGCCGATATCCAGATACCTACAGATCCGAGCGCAGAATACGCAATCGTCATGTCAATGTACGAAGTCTACAACGACCGCATCTTCGACCTGTTGAGCGGAAACGCCTTGAAGAACAAACAGCCAAACGTGAAGCGCAGGGCGCTCCTCTTCAAGAGCACCGAGAAGAGTCCAGACCGAAAGGTCGTCGCTGGCCTCACCAAGATCATATGCGGAAGCTTCGAGGAAGCTATGATGGTGCTGGAAACAGGTCTCATGGAGCGCAAGGTCACTGGCACTGGAAGCAATGCTGTGAGCTCGCGGAGTCATGGCTTTTTTCACATTGAGATCAAGAAGAGAGACGCAGAACGCCAAGATCCATGGTCCAGCAGTAACCTTACCATCGTCGACCTGGCAGGTTCAGAGCGTGCCCGAAATGCTAAGACCGCGGGTGAGACGCTTGCGGAAGCTGGCAAGATCAACGAGTCCCTCATGTATCTGGGTCAGTGCATGCAGATGCAGTCTGACAACCAAGGAGGTTCAAAGGTGCGTGTACCCGCCCATCTCATCGTTTCTTCAACTAACATGCTCTCAGAACATTGTGCCCTTCCGCCAGTGCAAACTCACGGAGCTCCTCTTCTCGAATTCGTTCCCTGCCTCCGCCCGTCAAGCACAATCGCACCGTCAGCCTCAAAAGTCCATTATGGTCGTAACGGCAGATCCCAAAGGCGACTACAACGCCACGTCGCAGATTCTCCGCTACTCCGCCCTCGCTCGCGAGGTCACCGTGCCACGAATGCCATCCACCTCCGACACAATCGGTGTACCACTCAAGCGCCCTGGTACAGCCTCCTCAGGACGCGCGACCCCTTCAGGTCGCACAACACCCTCGGCTGTAATGGAAGAGCTTGAATATGCCAACGCCGAAATCGCACGCCTTACCTCGGAAATCGAAATCTTCGCTCTGCGCCTCACCGAGGAGACAGCTCGCAGGAAAGCAGCTGAATTTTCCTGGGCCGCAGCCGAAGACCACATGGTAGACCTCGAGCAAGAGATCCGCGACGAATGCTATCTCGAAATGGAAGCTGCTGTCGAGCAAGAACGCCGAAGATGGCAGACGGCACTAGACAACGAACAAGACAACCAGCAAGCACACATCGACTCCAAGATCGACGTCGTCATCCGCGCGACCAAGGCACAGATGAAGCAAGAGATCAAGGTGTACGAAGACCCAGACCCAGAACTCCGCGACCGGGTCGACGAACTGGAGCGAGAAAACGAGATGCTGCGGGCCAGATTAGAGGCCAGTGAGCGCGAGACGATGCAGCGCTCTGCGAGTCCGATCAAGAAGATGAGGATTCTGAAGAGCAAGAAGTGGCAAGATCCTGAGAGCACGTTGGGGGGATATGGCATCGACGATGAATGAGTGACGACGTTAATGGCTTCGTAACGAGGTTATGCACGGTTTGGCGTTTGGATTAATATGGCCGGTTGAGGCCCGATTCTTGCTTAGCTATACTTCTCGAGATACCACGCTTTATGTTTAATTTTCCTGGGTAATACAAAGGAACCTTCTTTTAACTGAATATTCAATTGCAAGGTCACTGACCATAATGCTGAGTTGTATTACTGTATGCATGCTTCTCGAGCTTCACTTTCGCTGCGTCAAGAGGTCCCTTAGTGAAGGTTGCTCTTTGCCCTTGGTGAAAGCGACCAAGCGCTCCACGTCCTCGCTATCCATATCTGACAGCTCATCGTCACCGGTTTCCTTAGCAGAGGCTTCTCCAGCAGCATCCTAAACTACTTTCTGTCCGTCTCCCATACCATCCAGTGTGCCATCAGCGCCCAGCCCTGTCCCGTCTCCCTGGTAACTATGGCTGAACACCTCAAAGTTGTCATCGACCAGCCAATTGAGATCTTCGCTCTCTGGCCGCAGTGTTCGTGCGAGACCGTTGCCAGCTTTGGGGTAATGTGCGGGTGGGTCGGTGTCGTAGCCGTCGTCTTCTTCGTACTGGTTGCCTGCGAGATCTATCGTCGTGCGCGGCTGGTGACTGCTCTCGCCGAGGAGTTGTGCTTCTGCAGCGTCCATCTCGGAATGGGAATGTGATGAGAACTGCGGTGTGTGGCTTGTAGTTGTGTGGCCGTTTGGAGTCGAAGATATTTGTCCGAGATTAAAGGATGGCGGGGGTTGGTAGTTGGTGTAGTGTTGGGTGGATAAGGGCTGTTGTTGCGGCATTTCTGACTTGATGGCTGAGGCCTCGGGTATAACGCTCTTTACGTTCGGAGGGAATATGGGTAGTTCTGGATGTCGGATCGTAGCAGTCAGGAGGAGGCCAACTAGCTGGTTTTGTGGGAGGGTATTGAAGTATGCGCGTTTCTGCTGGAGTTAGTATATCAAGTCCTGGCAAAGATGCCCGTTTTGAGCGATCGCGTGGACGTACCTCATCTATAGTAAGGTCCTCCGCAGCGACCAGATCCTGTGCGCCGTCTACGACAGACTGCTTGGCCCGTATACATGGACCACACAGCCACTCCTTCTCCAGCACTGTGACGACCTCGTTGTCAATGGGCGGGTTGTGGCAGTATTGGTGATACGCGGTACTACACGCATCACAAAATACTATCCGGTTGTTCGACGGGTCGGTCTCTCTGTGACAGGTCTTGCATTTCGCAGCAAGTAGGGTCTTGGTAGACTTCCTCCGCTTCACCCCCTTGGCTGGCTCTGGAATGACGGGTACGAATGTGACGGGCTTGTTGACGCTTCGGCCGGACTTTGTTTGCGTGGGTAGTGGGGTGTACGAGTCTGAGACGTCCGAGTCGTCGTTGTCGTTCTACATCACGTCAGCACCCAGTCCCCAAGCACTCTGCAACGACTGACATTGCTCTCCTCGTCGCTCTCAGATCGCTTCCGCTTGCCGCCTCTGCCTCCACGTCCTCCGCGACCGCGACCGCGTCCCCTTCCTCGCCCTCTACCAGAGCCGCGACCAGAGGAAGGGCCCGACGGTGATGCGCCGACTTCCGTCTTCAGTCCACTTGCTGTGCTAACTCGTCCCCCTCTTCCTCTACGCCCCGTACTCGCTGCTGGCGGGGGCGTCGGCAGTTTGTCGCTAGTCACGTAACTCTGCAAGATCTCTGCCCGCTTCGCCTCAAAGGCAGCACTGCCGGCGGCATGGCCGTTCTTCCCTTGGATGCGTTCGAGAATCGCTGCCGTAGATGCCGAGTACTGGCCGAAGTTTGGGCCTCCAGCGGCGCTGCTGGTCGTAGAAAAGGTAGACATTTGCGACGACCATGCAGTGGGTGCTGTCGACTGCGGTTCTGCATGTGGATGCGGAGGTGCGGACGTAGTGGCTGCGCCGCCGATCGCAGTTGGCGCGCCATTGCCAGCGCTAGATTCGTCGTTCGGTGGGTTGGGCGGGTTCATCCTGCTCTAGCTAGTCCCGCGACTGTAGCTACGTAGCTAAGAATGACGCGATTATGTTTGTGGAGCAAGTAGATGGCATGCTGCAAGTTGACAATCAATTCGTGAGAGGCCGCGGTTCTGGCCTAGCTTGACGCTAGCGCGAGTAAGAAAGCGCATTGCATCACTGGTCGCTGTTGCTTCTACACCATCTTAAGCATTCATCTATTCCTCTCGAAATGTGATTTTTGCCTATATGGTTTGCGCCGGATCCTAACATGATTCTATCTTGACCCTGACTACATAACGGTCATCGTCTCTCCTCTTTCGGTCACAGACTATGCCCTAGAAGCCTCGTACGATATATCCCTCCTAGATGCCGTCTCGCCCGGCGTCATCATCTCAATTTCCGACTCCGATTTACCGGCCTTGACATACTTCTGCTTGCCCATGGTGTTGCCTAGCGCAGGGAAGCACAGTCCCGGGTGGAATACTGTTTGCGCCGCCACCGTAATCGCAATCATCACGCCCTCTAGTATGATGAACTCAGTCTCGTTACGCATGAGTTCACCTCCCCAGCCTCCGAGCAGTTCAGGAATGCGATACACGCATCGAACGAATATAGCGGTGTATGCGACTACAACTGCGCCGCAGAAGAATCGGAAGCGTCGGTTTGACCAGAGCCTGAGCGCCGAAGCAGAGAGCTGATCGCGACGGTGGTAGGTGCGGATACTGTACTCCAGTACGAGCAGGCCGAATATCACCAGTACTATTCGGTTGTCAGCTCATTTCATAGTAAAACATGCGAGTTCAAACTTACCAACAACCTGCCAGATGATACCCGCAATCATGAGATCTGTCCCAACGTCTCCAATGCTCTCGCCCGGGTCGGCCGTGGCCGCCAGCGCTCCACCCGCACTCTGCATGACCAACGAAGAGATGTCGCAAGCGATGAAGATATACGTGTACCAATTCGGTCGGACTCTGCTCCACTCCTCGCCAAACTGGATGACCACATGCTTAAGTGTCAAATAGATACCAGCAGCCAAGAAGGCAGGCGCAAAGATGACTACCCCAACTGTTAGCAACGGTTTCTTCCCAAGCCAAAGGGCATAATTGCTTACGCATGACAATCTGAATTATGAATCCAGTATTGTCCCAGGGATTCCTATTGAGCATAATCCTGCCAATGTATCCAAGGCATTCTGCCAAACATCCCAGTCCCACGCCGATCATATACGTCCATGTTTTGTGGCGGATACCAAAGTAAAGCTGAGCGATGAGGGCGAGCCCGAAGAAACCCGCAAAAAAAGTGTTGGCGGCGAGATTTGGTGTATAACCATAAATCGTAGCATCTACTGGACACTCAGGCGAGACATCAATGCAGAGTTCGGTGTCGCCCATTGTTATCGTTTTGGTATGTAGAAGTCGATGTAAAAGTAGGTTTGTCTTGTCGAATAGCTGCAGCGTTCAAGAAAGAGTTTAAGATGAGCATGCCTTGAATGACACATTCATCTACTCATATATGTACTACTCGAGATGCACAGATAATCGAGTTGGTGGCTTGCACTGCCATTGTGATACTCATCCATCATCGCCTGTTTCTGTACGGACTGCTTGCAATTCTAAATCAGGAGTCGCATGTCGAGTCGCGTATGCCCAATATGGATCGTCTTGCGACGCGGGGCGTAAGTCGCAGACATCCCTGCTCCACTTTTCGGAGGGTTATGGCTTGGAGCTTCGTCTCTGCCTGGGGATATGATGGCTGAGCTGAACTCGTACGTTGCCTTAATGTAGTCGGGAGGCCTAACGGGCCGTGGCGCAGGCGAAGCAAATTTCGTCCATCTCAGGTCAGCTTACGTTGATCAACTGTCCGCTCTATAGCCAAGGCTGAGGGCTTGACATGGTACTAACTCCTTATAGGGCGTCAGGCGAGACACATAACGCGTTCTTCGTATAAGATCACAGTAACGCGTGTGCGTCGGTGTAGGCGACCAAATGGCTTTCACTTTAAGATGACTCGCTATTCTATGTGAGCATACGACAGACAGATCCAGAAGGGACGAGAAGTAATTGAATGGTTTCTTGATTCGGAGTGATTATGTGCAGTTATGTACGGTAGTCGCTATATACTGCAGCTTGTGGCTGTTCATCGACCATATACATCATAGTTGTGAGCGTTGATCAGTGCCATACCCTCTTTCCTGTATGTGTCCGGCTCCAAGTAACTGGTGACATTGGCGTCGAAGACCATGTCCATTGGGTTGGCGTTATCGTACGGAGCCCACATGGCCTCTGTTCCGTTGTAGTCGTACGTCTCCCTCCATGCGTTGGGGTCAAGGTCGTGGATGAAGCTGACCCAGTTGCTGTTCATGAACCTGGAAAGATCGCGGTAGCTCTCTGTCTTGTTCTCGAACGGAGGAGCGGCAGCAGGCAGGTAGCCGACACCCTGTAGGTTGAGGAACACGAAAGAAACCTCCTGGAAATGTGTGACACCGACTGCGGCGGGAAGGCCAGCCGGGATGGCGTTGAAACGGTAGCAGTATGCAGAAACGTTGGCAGCAGCCCATGTCTCGCAGGTCAACCTGCGGTTGGCGATGAAGACCTGATCACCAAAGTAGGACGCTGAGCGGCGATACTCCGGTCCCCATTCAGGGCCCAGCGTGAGGTTGCCCAAGCTTTGAATCACGTTGACCGAAGGATCGTTAGGGTACGCTGCAAGTAGTTGCTCAGTCAGGTTAGCAGGGACTCCGTCTGCCATGATGAAGGTGCGAAGATCCTCGGTGGAGTTCACAGGCGCAGGGCTGAAGGCTGAGCCCTCATCCGAGTTGGCACCCGAAATGATTGGGACATGAACGAACTCGCCTGTGTTCAGCTGGAGCGAAGTGCGCTTCTGGATGAAGTCACCATCCAGACAAGGCATGAAATTCGTGATGTTGAAAGTCGGGGTTGTCGTGTTGAGTGCAGTGTTGAGCTGCTCTGCGGGCAGCTGGCGGAGACATTCGAGTGGGCTGGTGGTGTTTGCACAGTTTGTTCGGCGAGTGAGCTCGTTGTACATGTCGGCGTATCCTACTGCTGGGTCGGGAAGACGGCCGAAGTTAACAGGGTTACCACTCTGCAGGATAGCACCACGGAAGAGCTTGTCATCACGTCCACTGTAGGCTGTCAAGTGGAAGCCAACGGACGCTCCACCAGCGCTCTCGCCGTATATGGTAACTTTCTCTGGGTCACCTGTTTTCTGTCAATTCATGGGCTTCAAGTGTCCCAATAGAAAAACGTACCTCCAAAAGCTTCAATGTTCTCCTGTACCCATTGCAGTGCCAGGCGTTGATCCCTCAGGCCGAGATTGAGGTTGCCAGTGTCCCTGACTTCTTCACTTCCACTCAGGAAACCCCAGGCAGATAGTCGGTAGTTGATGGTAACACCAATGATGGGCTTTCCAATCTTCCGGGCGTTCTCCACGGTGAAGGACATGTTGTAGCGCTGATCGATACCTCCTCCTTGGAAGAAACCGCCTCCATGAATCCAGAATGCGACTGGAAGCTTGTCCTCTGCACTGCATCCTGCCGGGCGGATAACGTTCAGGTACAGGCAGTCTTCCGATATCTAACATAAGGAAACCAGGTCAGTGCATCCGAACTGGCTATCTAGTTTGTTCGAAACTTACCGGGTAGTTCCATTGATCAGACCCATATCCGTAGCACTGCAAAGTCTGTTAGCCATGTGTTATACGTCAGGCAAAGGTATGTACCTCAGTAGAGTACTGCGTCGCCGGCTTTGATTCATCCCAAGTAGCATTGAGGCTGACAGGGTTTCTGAAGCGAAGACTCCCAACGGGCGGTTGAGCATACGGAATACCCAAGAAGAAGTCCTGATCATATTCGGCAGAGTGTGTGCCGACATAGGTTCCGTTCTTCGTCTGAGCGGTGGGCGTAGCAGCTTCGGAAGCTGCTAGGCCGAGGAACAGCGCGGCCGCTAGAGAGTTGCGCAACATCTTGACAAGCGATGACAGATGGGATCAAGCCCAAGCAATCGGTAACCTCAGCCATGCTTTATAGTGACAACCCTTAGCTCGCTGTCGCTCGGTAGCCTCGTCTCGGGGGATAAAGGTCGTGTCGAACAGCGCGACTAGACATCTGCCGCTCCGTCCTTGAATCCGGGGTATGACGGTTTTGCACGCCAAAAATGAAAATGGTCCGAACCGAGGATGGAGTTTTGCGGGGATCATGACATCGTGACGCTCGTTGGTTTTCTCGGGAGGTGGAGAAGCGTGCGCGACCGGACTTGCTATTGGACTGCTCCAGCCCGGTGTTTACCCGCAGACCTCTAGATGTCTCCTAGCGTAGCAATCTGGGCGATGCTGTGGGGTGCAGGAAAGGCACACGCCAACGGCATTTCTGAGTCTGGGGCTCAGACTTTCCCCGGTGTTTTGGTCCCCAGAAATCCTCTCCTTTCCACTTTGATCACGGCACACGATACACGGGATCTTTGAGATACTCTCATGGCATTGAGTGAAGACGCACATACTAAATGCGCAGTATATGTTGCGATGATTACACAAGACAGAAGGTCTACAAAAGCACTCGGCAATTCCATCGGAGGCACTACGGCATTCTACCACCGGAACAGGAGTCCGCTTCATGAGGCTCTTCTAGCGACTCAGCTTTCTATGCTATCGCCAAGGTCCTTACTCGGTAGTATTGGTAATTGTGGTGCATATCGCGATCCATCCAGAACCGCCTCACCAAAAGTGTCCTAGTCCTTTCTCCTCATTCGGTGGGTGAGAATTTTGTCGCCGCGACAACTCCATTCGGTCTACCATCCGTGCGACTTGACACAGGCAGGTACATATGCGGCGTTTTGATTGAGCTTGCCATCAATGGTCCCGGGTAGCGACCGCATGAGAATGGGTGAGGGCTCCGCCAGCCTACTTCTCCCAGAGAGCTTGGAGTTACGACCCCATGTACCTCCGAACTACAAGCGGCCGCTGGTCCCTTCGAAGCATAGCCCATAATGTAGAGTTGTTTCGAGTCTATTCCATCACACATCAAATCAGTCTCGAAAGAACTCGCCGTGGATCGTGTGTAGTGAGTACTTTTGTGTGTACTGACAGATCATCAGTTTAATTACGTGGTATCATCTAGAATATACTATTATCCGCGCAAGTGAACGGTCCGTTCAAAGTGCTGTTGGGATCATTGTAGATGTCAATGAGAGCCTTCAATGATGTGTACAGTCCTCCTATCATTAGGAACAACGTCACCATCATGATGCCGTAGTTGACAGCGGCTACCGCCTTCTTCCGTGGTGAACTCCATTGTGTCTTCCAGTTCAGATGTAGCCAGAAAATGCTCGTGAGACCAAAGGTGAACCACGAGATGAAGATGGCAGACGAAATGTTGAGGATAGATGAGAAGATGGGTATCGCGTTGGAGATGACGAAGGAGACAATCCAGAAGAGGGCACCGAGGCCAATCCAAAGGGTCCATGTAAGGGCGTTGTGTACGTTGACAGCCTCGGGCTTCATGTTACGCATGATAGTGATGTACTATATTGAGGTCAGCTTTGTCTTCTTTCTCATGGGAGAAGAGATCGTACCATAAACTTGATGGCAGTAATACCGATGATCAGGCCAGTTCCCAGCACAGAAGGGATAAGAATGCCGTAGGCAATCTTAGCTGTCAACTCTGGCGCAGAACCAAGCGCGGGAGATGTAACTGCATCGCCTGCCAGGCCGTAGATGACACAGGCGACCACGATGTAGATTACGACCTCGAAGGACTTCTGCATAAAAAGAGCAGGCGCGAAGTCCTTGGATGGGTCTCGCATCTCGGCCATAACGCTGATGAAGCTTTGGTTTCCCGCGAAAGCAAAGGCGACATTGAGCAGAGCATTGACAGCCTCGACAAAGCTAGGCTTTCCGACCAGAACGATCTTGGCCTCGAAACCTGGCGGAGCTTGTGGTCCACCGACACCAAGCGCGATCATGACGATCAGAACTGCAGCTACGATAGAAATCGTACAGACCCAGCTAGCTGCGGCTGCAAAAGAGAGCTTTCGTGGAATGCAGAGCAGCCAGCAGAGAATATGAGGGAAAGCCAAGAAAGCCACCGTGCAGAGGGCGTGACGCGAAAGCGTGTTGAGTGCGACCGACAAAGTGATGTTTGCCGAAGCGCAGATAAGGACGAGGTTGAAAACGAAAGCGATTCCAAGGAAGCACTCGAATGGCTTGCCTCCGACGTACAACGCGCAGTCTACCAGATTCGTGACCATGGGATATCTTCTGTAGAACTGAAGAAGGATGTAACCGCAATAGGTCGTCAGACCACCGAATCCGAGGATCGCGATAATTCCGGGGATCAGACCGAGCGTCTTTAAAGCGGAGGGCAAGCTGAGGATTCCGATTCCGACTTCGATGGTGATCAGGATCACACACGCTCGCCATCGGCCCAGCGTACGGTAGTTCTCTCCCGGAGCATTGGGATACTCGGTCGCTCCGGCAAACCCGTCGCCTGTCCATCCGGTCGTTATATCGGTGTTGTGTCCGTATGCCTCCATATCGTCTTTATCCGATGCGGTCGTGTGAGAAGCAACATCGCCGTTGGAAGGCGCTTGGGGCTCTTTCTTGAGAAAGGCTTTTAGACCCATGGTTGAGGTTTGACCGTAACAACGTGTTACAGGGTCTCAAAATGCAATGAACGAAATATAGCTCGGTAGCGAAGAGCGGCGACGCTGGGTCTTTTGAATCTCCTCGCCTCCTGTATCGGACCTCTGGGTCATCATCCTAAGACGTAACGTGTGCTAGTGGCCGAGCAGATCCTGGGTGATCGCCTCCCGGCGACTAATGCACATATTGACTTGAATTCTGGGTAGCATGACGCACCTCAAATGGATCCGCTGTCAAGCCTGCCATAGCGGAGTGTAGTTTGTGGGGGAATGAGCACGAGGAGGCTACATGCGGCATAGGCATCAGAAAACATCCTCGCTGCGTAGTGCCAGTGCAGAAAGGGTCCTGAACTTTTGTGAGAAGTGTGGGTCATCGTGAGTAATAGTTTGCGCTGAGACGTGACCGTGTCGTCGCGAGCTCCACATATCACGTAAAAGTCTTCGAGAAATTCTTCGTGCCGGGATTGGCCGCTTGGCAACGTCCTGGAGCCACCCGAAAAGCGGTGCTAGGTGTGACGTATTAGCTGAGCATGCTAGATGTCTGTCATCAAAGAGTTCGTCTGAGTAGTGTGAGAGATGCAGTCGACAAGGTGATGCCGTGGTCAGCGGGAGGGAGGTGGGGACCAAAGCGGGCGCTAGACACTAGGCTGGTGCTCCCACCAAGGCTGCATGTGAGGCGGCACGAGGCACGCGACAAAGCACGCAGTCGTAATGCTTTCTGTTGCACGGAATTCAATACTTTCAGAACGTGTAGTTATCGTAGCGGATTCGATCGACTAGCCTCCCTTCTGACTCATCAATGTTAACACGACACTTACGAATTGCAATGAGAGCTTCTCGTCCGTTGAACTAAGTGGCTGGTAGCTGCGATCACTCGCAAGCGCACACATTTGCGTTGACACCCGAACGCATGATGGTACAGCTCCGAGGGCTGCGAAATGTTTGGGAGACTGTATGCAAACTTCTCATCGCGAGAAGATAGCGTATCGAGGCGGTAGCACTACATCTAAGCTGGTGGTGTTGCAAAAAGGTACGGCTGGGTCTTGATTGGCTCGAATGCAGGGCAAGAACTAGCTCGTCCTTGGCCGTCCGGGGCCTGAAGGTGGTTTTGGTGTCTGGACATTCCACATTGTGCGTGGTACCCGGTTCGTGGAATGCCTGGAGACAAGACTTCGGGAGACGATGCAAAACTGGGAAAGCGATTGTCATAGCAAAGATGACGTTCGACGGATGATCAGTTGATGGCACCCGAACAAACTGAGCCGCGGAAACGGCCATTCACACTAAGTCGCTTCCAAGTTTAGCGTTTGACTATTGCCACCGCGCCTTGTGGGGCTCACCGGGGAATAGAACAACAAGGTTCCCCAATGTCGCTCCAGCGGCATCTTTGCGGGAAAATCAGCGGGTATGTGAAAGTTAAGTAGACATCGAGATGGACAATCGCGAGGGAGAAGGTCTTGTGTTGAGCAGGCCGATGAGTGTAGATGAAAAAGCAGAGAAATATGCTCGCCAAGGACTGCCGATCGTCCCGTTTCTAGTGCACCCGCTGGTTGGACGGCAGGTGGCACCGACCCAGGTGCCAGAACTTTCCCTCTTCTACTCTCTGCTTTCTGTACCACACACCGCCATCGCACAACCTTTGTTCACGGCCTTCGTGCGTCTCATTTTGTTTGTTACTGGGTGATTCAAGGCCAAACGCAGAGAAAGCTCTACTCACATAGCAAGCCACCCCCGAGCTAGACGACGACTGCGTGTTGGCGAAGCCGTAAGAACCAAATCAGGTTGCAGAATGTCATTTCTTACCAAGAACCGAAGAACAAGCCCTCAAGATGCCCCCGAAGCCACCCAAGACAACTTTCCCGCCGCTCAGCTCGGCCTCCTAGGTATGGTTTTCCCATGCCACCGACACTAGTTGTTGTTCGCCCGAGCCTCGCACTGACAACACACTCCAGCGCTGGTTCGAGTCGCAGAGCCAATTGCCCTTACTTCGATACTCCCATACGCCTGGAAACTCGTCACCAACTTCCAAGTTGGGTCCGAAACGAGCGCACCGTTCTTTGCCGGTCTGCTCATCTCTGCCTTCTCGCTCGCCGAGGCATGTTCAGGCATGTATTGGGGCTCAGTCTCCGACCGTATAGGTAGAAAACCCGTTGTCATACTTGGATGTCTTGGGACAATGTCCTCGTTGCTACTTGTTGGCTTAGCTCCAAACTTTTGGGTCGCGCTCCTTGGGCGAATCATCGGCGGCGCACTCAATGGCAACATTGGCGTCATCCAGACCATGGTTGGAGAGTTGGTCAAGCGACCAGAGCATGAACGTAAGTGACCACAACTACTTCTGTCGGGCGTTGCTAACTAGAAACAGCAAAGGCGTACGCAGTCATGCCATTCGTCTGGAGCATTGGTACTATCATTGGCCGTAAGACAAGATCAATCCATCGACTCCTGCTTATTTGTACTAACTACAACAGCGTCGATTGGTGGATACTTTGCTGAGCCCGCTCGTAACTTCCCATCTGTCTTCAGCCCCACAGGCCTTTTTGCGAAGTTCCCTTACCTACTCCCAAATATCATCTGCGCTTCCTTGCTTCTGCTCTCCATCTTCATGGCATACTTCCTTCTAGAGGAAACTCACCCGGACAAGCAGCCACGAGGCTACTTCGAACAATACGATGCGGCTGTCGCAGAGACACCTCTTTTGCCAGCTCAAGGCGCGACGGCCGATGCGTCGGCAAACCTGACCGCGGAATCTTACGGCACCTTCAACGCCGTGGAAGTCGAACACGACGAGATCTGGCGGGTGCGCTCCAACGGCGACTGGGTTGAATCTCCGACGAGCGAGAAGGTCTTCACACGTCCAGTCATCATGTTCGTCGTCGCCCTAGGTATCTTCACGTACCATTCCGTAAGTCTCCTAGTCCATCACAACGAACGAACAGCCGGCTAATTGTATCCTAGATGACATACGATCACTTGCTCCCCATCTTCCTCCAAGACAAACGCGCCGACGATGACATGAACGCGCTCGACCTTTCGCCTTCGTCATTGGGAGGTGGGCTTGGCATACCCATCCAGAATGTGGGCATTATTCTTTCCCTCAACGGCATCATCCAGCTCGTGATCCAGGGTTTCGTCTTCCCTCTACTGGCGGATTGCTTTGGTGTATGGCGTCTGCTTCTCATGGTCACACTGGCACATCCGATCGCATACTTTATTGTTCCTTTCTTACAGCTTCTTCCTGAGAACTTGGTCTATCCTGGTCTGTTCGCTTGCTTGACCGTACGGAACTTGACGTCGATTCTCGCCTTCCCCCTCCTTCTGATCATGATCAAAGAAGCTACGCCCGATAGATCGCATCTTGGAAGAATCAACGGGTTGGCTGCATCTACCGGTGCTGCCTGCCGCACAGTAGCAAGTCCCATCGCCGGTTTGCTCTACGGCCTCTCTCTCGAGCTTCACTTCACGCCTTTAGCTTGGTGGGGTTCCGCTTTGGTTGCAATTTGCGGAGCTCTTCAGGTGCCCTTTCTCAATCGCGCAGCGCATGAGTGTCACGCTCGAGTGCGTAACGTGGCTAGCGACTATCTGACCAAGGAGCGTCGTCGGAGCGAAGTGGTTCGCATTGTAGTAGAAGATCAAGAGTAATCGGTGCAGCAGGTCTCGCGCATGATAAGCATCAGTTTGATTATAGACGAGCAGTTGGCATGGCGTTTTTGTTTGTTCGTTTTTCCATATCGACTTGCTTGTAAAAAGCGAGCTTGATCCTCGGCGTCTTGGGTACAACGGCAACGATACCAGAATACAAGGCATTGGCGTTTAGCATAGGTCTTTTGGCGTTTACTGTATTTACATTGGCATAGATCACAGTTACCATTTACATGATTGGCAACAAGAACAATACGACACATTTTCCACAGGCCCAAGTCACAGTAACTGCCGTTGTCGAGTGTACAGCTGAGAGCACTGGGGTAGAACATAGCATAAAGTCAGTCGTTCATGCGAGGTCCTCCATCACGGATGAATTCTTGAAACGGCTGGGATGCCATGGACACGGGGAATACGAGAATAGCAACGTGTCAGGGCTCTCCGAAAGGGCAACCCGACAATACCCCGAGGTAGTGAGATGTAATCGAAACAGCTTTTCGGCTGAAGGATGGAGGGTTGTTGCCATCTGCTATTTTACTTCATAATACTCTGAAAGCCTTCGATAAACCCAAGTTCATCACATAGCCGAGTTCGCTTGTGTACTCGTGTCGTGACAGCTCGTAGCACGGTCCATCGCGAGTCGCGAACACAAGGTGGTGCCGTCATTCCCGCGCTCACGAAGCAATCGTCTGCGCCTGTGTTCCGAGCTGACACCGCCACTCCCGGCCGTTCACGACATCTTTTTGCCCTGTTCCACACGCTGCAAGGTACCCGTGCGCCATGTCTCTAAAGCTTGTTGTCTTGTCCTTGCATGATGCGCAATGTCTGAGAGGCAGGCAACCGCAACCTCCATTTAGAAGTCAGATCAGCTTTTCGATAGTGCAAAGTATTGATTTGCAGAGGGATGTTGAGTTGTTTGCGGCCGATGAATCGCGCATTTCCATCCATGGGCTCGCTTGCCCGCCCAACTCGATCAGAAGTACCTGAGGTGTTAATACGACGAGCCGATGGCTTTCCCACGCACTTCAAAGCTCTCGTTCATGCCACGCTCCTTCCAATAAAGCAACCAAGCCTTTGAGACACGACCTTCCGATGGGCCTAGGATGTATGTCACTCGAAGCTTGTTGTTCCTGACGCTCGTTGGCCGCAGCGATGGCGGAACACCCATGAAACACGCTCGTGCATATTCTTCAGAACGACAGCATCATGGCTATAGTTGGTCGGCGGCTCCGCCCAAAAAGGAAATACAGGCAACGGAGATCGACTTGGCTAGGCGATACGGCTCTGTACGGATGCAGGAGAATGAACGGAGTGGAGAAGATGCAGGAGGTGGGCAAGAATGGAACCCTCCAGACGCCCATATGTGGCGCATTAGTGAACTCGAAGTATCCCTACTGAAGATGAACAGAAAAGCAACAGAGCTGAGTTGCGATGACCTGTCGACAGCCTGCGGCTCTGCGTTTCTATCCGTAAGACTGACACTGGGCCCCGACCAGTCGTTGGCCTGTCGCACAATATACTTGACGCTCTTGGCTTGCCAAAATACACACAGCCGACGCCATTGGCTCGTACCTGCATGATAGTCTACTCCGGTGGGCTATTTAGGGCGTTTCGGAAAGCGCCCCTGTTCGCTTACGATGTGCTCACGCCAAAGCCATCTGACTGGGATCCACCATCTTTAGCCAGGTCATCTTGTAACCGACGACCCTACTGCCGAGTGGGCCTGCAGAGCGCGCGACAACGACCGACATGGAACCTCCTTGGGCGACTCGTTCTGATCGTGGCTGAGCATGCGAGTCGGAGGCCCTCGGTGGACCAATCCTTCAGAAATGTTTCGAGACGGCTTGTTTCGAACGAGCGCTGGTGGTAGAAGTATATCTTGACCCTTCGGCCCTCCCCTCAGTGCATCTACACACGCTTTGTTTTCTAATCTCAGCATTGCATTTGCTGCTACTTTCGCTTCCCAAGACGAACATAGTCGCACTCTTTTTGACTTTGTTCTCTTGTTAGACCGTCATTCGTTAAGGTCCAACTACAACATACATTGATATTCGCTTTACTACCTAAATTCGATTTCGACGTTCATATATCACCATGAAGTCTACCTACGCTCTCTTGGTCACTGGCCTCGCCACTCAACAAGCCGCGGCCACCTGGAACTTCTTCGACAACTTCGGCACTCCCGACTACAGCAACAACGTCTGCGACGATAAGCAGAAGGGCGGCTTCAACTGGGCCGATCTTATCGATGGCCAGGATGTCGGCAACTATGGAGACTTCGACTTCTCTGGGGGCTGGAAATGCTCAAACTCCTTCGGCAAGCGGGACTCTCTGAGCAAGCGAACCTTTGGAAACAAGTGCATCAAGAACACCATCCAGAAGAACAAGCCCGCTGCATTTGGCTGTGCCCAGCGCGGTTTCTCCATTACTCACATGGACGTCTCGGCTGAGTTCGACGCTGAGCTCGAGCTCCACTACAAGATGGGAGACGGATCCATCTGCAAGCAGCACAGCAGCTGCTCGGCTGGTGGATCAACACTGCAGAACACCCAGTGTGGTGGCGCAAAGTCCGTCGAGGTCTACCTTGGATCTCACTACAAGGGTGACAAGGAGTCTTGCGAGATCGGTTTCCACAACATCGGCTTCGACTGTGACGCTGAGAAACCATACACTCCTCCTTCGCCTCCTTCGCCGCCCCCTCCACCTGAGGTCCCCGCCTCAAGCGAGGTTCAGTCTTCCACCATCGCCATCGAGTCGTCGACTGCCCCAGCCTCCAGCGCTGTTTCTTCCGCTGTTGAGACTACGGCTTACTCTGCCATCGAGACTACCGTCGTCTCATCTGCTGTTGAGACCCCTGCTTCTTCATCCGCTGTCGAGACTCCCGCCACTTCGGCCAACGAGTGTGGACAGTACGGTGGAGAGGGATGCCCACCCGCCGAGACTCCTGCCTCTTCAGCTGCTCCCTACACCAACAGCTCCATGCCCGCCTACACTCCTCCAGCTTCCTCCGCCGTGGAGATCACCAGCTACCCTGCGTCGGTTCCTTCCATCAGCACCGCTACCCCCCAACCGGAGTCTTCCACTGTTGTTGTGCCACCCACATCTGAGAGCTCTGCTGCTGCTGGCTGCGGATACGGAGAGTCTTGCGAGCAGTCATCCACTGTTGTAGCCTCTTCCGCTATTGTCTCCTCCGCCGTTGTTTCGTCTGCCGTTGTCACATCTGCTGTCCCTGCTACCAGCTCAGCCGCTCCTCAGCCTTCCAGCCCCAGCTACCCTCCCGTCGACATCACCGACTCGGTTCCCAAGTGCATGAACTCGTGGCTCCAGATCTCGGCCCCAGACTGCAAGGACAACACCGACTCCAGCTGCTACTGCCTCAAGCCTGAGTTCACCAAGAACGTCATTGACTGCATCTCTGCCCGCTGCGGTAGCGATGACGAGATCAGCAAGGGTCTGCAATACTTCATCGGTATCTGTGCCCAGCATGTCCCCGAGAACCCTTCCATTGTTGGAGACTGCCCTTCATACATTCCTTTGAACCCTACCCCCGCTGCTCCTTCTGCTCCTCCCGCTCCCCCTGCTGGTGGTGAGAGCTCTGCCGCTCCCTCTGCCCCTGCTTCCAGCGCCTACGGCCCCGGTTACCCTGATGAGACTCCCGCTGCTAGCACCACCACTGCTGCCGGCGAGACTCCTGCTATCACCACCGCTGTCTCTTCTGCAACCATGACCGAGGTCGTTGGCACCACCACTGCTGCTGGTGAAACCCCTGCTGAGGAGACACCTTGCACCACCATCACGTTCGGCACAACTACTCTTACCGTCCCTCAAGTTCACTTCACCACTCAGCCCGCCTCTGCTGGCGCCAACCCAACTGAGCCCGTTGCTCTTGTTCCCGGCACTGCTGAGCCTCCTCAAACCCCAGCTGCCACCACACCTGCCGGTGGTGCGCCCTACCCCATCCCCTCCACCATGGGAACCGCCACCGTTCCAATGGGCACTGCCACGGGTACTGGTGCCGTCCGTCCCTCTTCGCCAGCTGAGTTCACTGGCGCTGCCTCGCCGTTCAACGTTGTGCCCAAGGGTGCTCTGTTCGGTGCGGTTCTTGCCTTGTTCGCATTGTAGACGCTATACATTTTAATGTAGTGCAGCTTTCCTTTTCTATGTCTTCACTGTTTGTATTTAGCGGTTGGTGCGAAACATGATACACAGTCCGCATCTGAAGAAGCGATGGTGTAATACATGGGTTTTCCTTGGAACCATAGAGTATATAGACAAGTATACATATGTGATTTACAACTCATAGCCATTATCTCGTGATGATGTCTGTTTGCGCAACGTGTGGTGAGAGATGCGCGTACAAACCAAGTTTTAGTAGACACCAATATGTAGACCATGGGACAGCTCTCTGGGCCAGGGTAGCCCCAGACTAAGGAATGTCGTTCGCATGTGAGAAGATTGGGGTACATGGCCAAACTGCCGAGGTCCGTCAAGAGCGGCTCCTGTGCGCAACCTCCAGGGATCGTCATCAATGCTAGCTTCCCCAGACTCCGCGTGTGCCGTCTAATGACAATAACAACAGCCCCTCAAACTATGAGCCCGAATAACCTCGCAGACGCCCACCATGTCGTCTGGCGCATCGCAGCCCACGCCGGGCCCCGCTAAATCGCAACCAGTCGACCCGATACTGCGCAATGCGCTCCGCTACACCATCTCAGCAAAGGAGTACCAGCTACTGCACCAATACCTCCTTTCGCGCGCGCCGGTTGTAAGGAAGCGCACCATAACCCCGAAGCGATATGACGCCATTGTCAAGGGCCCGGATGATTACAATGTGGCCGCCTTCCGCGCGGCACTGCGATTAGGCATCGTGACCTTCTCGGGGCTGAAGGCATGGGAAGTAGTCAAGACCAGGCTTCTGTCGCGGGGGACAGCGAATAGGTGGGCATACGTCTGGTCGAGTTTAAGAGATGCGCATTAACAACCCCTTAGGAACCAACCCAGAACCTCCGTCTTCAAATCACCCAACGTCCGCCTCAGCAGCTCCCTCGCCCTCATACTCCTTTTCCACCGCCTCCTGCGGCGCATCTTCGTGCGCATCCGCGAGAGCCTACTCAGCCATGAAGGCAAGTCGTTCCGGCGGCGCAACCCACGCATAGCACGTTCCTTGACGTCGAAGCTGGCCCCGGCCATTGGATCCAGCTTAGCAGGCTTCTTCCTCGCCGTGTACCCAGGGGATCAGCTGCGCGTCACAATCGCCATCTACATCATGACAAGAGCTCTGGAGTTTGGCTACAACTACCTGGAGGAGCTGGGGTACATGAAGAACAGGCCCAGTTGGTTCGGTTCCTGGATGATCATGCCAGTCGCCTGTGGGCAGCTGCTCCACGCATTCGTCTTCGACCGCGACTGTTTCCCCTCTGGATTCGGAGACCATATCTTGAAGAACTCGCCAGAGTATATACAGAAGCGCCCTGAAGACTATCCCGGCACAGCACCGTGGCCAGGCACATTTGACATAGTGGACAACCTGGCAGAGATCTCGCGACAGCGCTGGCCACCCTTCGTATCGCCCATCCTCTTCCCCAATGCTGAAACGTTGCCAAAGCGGTTGGCATCCATCTCTCCGATAACGTCTCCCGCGCATCCAGCGATCAAGTCCCTGTCATGCGCCTTACTCCACCCGCAAGACCCGTCCTGTCTACGCACCTACGTCCAATACTGGATCCAAGCTTTCCCCAAAATCGCGCGCTTCTTCACGCTCTTCTTCACAGCCATGAGCATCACGAAATACAAAGCCTTTCTCTCCGCTCCTATTGCCTCATTGAACAGTCTAGCCAAGCGCATACTGCGCATGTCGCTCTTCCTCTCCGGCGCCATAGGAACGAGCTGGGGCTCCATCTGTCTCTTCCAGAACATACTTCCCCGGGCTTTCTTGTCAACGCAACGCTGGTTCCTGGGTGGTTTCATAGGCGGACTCTGGGCCTTCTTGGAGAGGAAAGGTGGAAGGAGCAACTTCCTGTACACGGCGAGGATGTCGATTGATTCCATGTGGAAGGTGGGTGTTAAGAGGGGGTGGTGGAAGGGTTTCAAGAACGGAGATGTTCTGCTTTTCGTTGTTAGCTTGGCGACGGTTAATGCACTGTACGAGGTGTCGCCTAGGTCGGTCAATAGTGGCGTTGCGAGGAAGGGATTGGGTGTGTTACGGGGTGAGGGCTGGGTTGACAGAGCGGTGGTGCCGAGAGAAGATGAAGGCAAAGAAGAGTAATGATATCCAGCTGTTTACGCATACAGCGATTGCTCACTGAGCATGATGACAATGCGTTTCGAAGTCACAAGTACATATGCAGTATTTCAGTTTAGTATGAAAACATTTATTCTTGACTACATTGCTCTCGAAAGGATTGAACAGTTTTGAGTGGGGTATAACAAGTGCTAAGTCAAACAAGCACGCTCAGTCTCCTGCCATTACCATCTCCCCCTCTCCATACCACCAGTTCATGCAGCTTGAATCATCACTCCATCTTCATACCCTCAGCGCACTCAGCCAACTCCCCCCTCTCACCACCATAGCTCTTCGGAACACCCTTTCCGAGCTCAGCAGCAAGCTGGTTACCGTAGCTCAACACAACAAACTTCTTGCTCGTCTCCTTGGCCACAACCAACTTCATCGCATTGAACAGCCAGCCCATGACCACAGGTACATTGACGAAGAACTTCCTGCTCAGCGTCTCAGGGTAGTGGCGTCCTAGTATCTCGATAGTCTTGTTGGTCGCGGTCTTGACGAGGGGGTCGCGGCGGAGGAAGGAGACTTGGAGGTAGTCGTGGATTTGGAACCCTTGGTATGGGTCGGGGCCTTCGCCGAAGTTGGGGATGGGTGTTGTGGCGGCGGGCAGGTTGAGCGCTTGGACGGACTTCTCCATGAGGCCTACGCGCCAGCGGAGGAAGCTGTGGGGTTCTATTAGCATGGTCTTGTTTATTGTATGAGGTTGGGAAAGGGGGAAGCATACCCATCTAGATCGCCAAACGTAGCCTTGTTATCCTTGACAGCTCCGTATATGTTGAAGGTAACGATATCCTTCTCGTTGGGGCTCTCGGGTACACCCTCAACCTCGAGCACGTAGCCTAATCCATCGAACCTGTTCTTCGCGAATGTCTCTCCTGCTGCCTTGATTGGATCAAACTCCTTCCTCCACTTCAGCGTGTCAAGCAGCTGTGACTTGGCTTTGTCCAAATCATTCTGGTTGGCCCGGAGGAACTTTTGTAGGATGAGCTTGGTATGGAAAGGCTTCGACTTGCTCAGCTCGATGCCGTAGACTTCATTGTGTTGGGCCTCAGCGGTGAGAGCCTCGAAGGCGTCGTAGAACTTTGTGAGTGGGTGGTCGGGTGCGGTCTCGGGCCAGATGGGGCCTTGGGTGGGTGTTACGGTGCTGGGCTCGGGTTTGGCGTCGCTGGATGCGGGTTCGGGAGCGGCTGCAGGAGCTGGGGCAGTAGCTTCAGGTGTGACTTCTGTCGGCTTTGCTTCCTCTTTGTTCTCGTCGACCGAGAGATCTGCTACCGCTGCGGTTGCGCCGTCAACGGCATCTCCATCGTTCTTGTTGTCGGCAGAGTCGGCTACAGGATTAGGCTCGGGCTGCTTCTCCGGGCCTGCTCCACTGAAGAGACCGGCGCCTTCCGTGGGTGCTGTGCTTACGTCTTCGGGCTTCGCTGCCATTTTGATGTGCGTTACGAGTGCGTGTTAGCTGAGCTGTCAACGTTGGGTTGGGGAATTGTTTCAAGTGTCCGAAGATCATTCGAGATCGTTCCCCAAACTCCGGAACCGCTGCGCGTCCCCAGTCCTGGTATCAGCTTGGACAAGGAAGAGACCTCTAAATTCCTTTTGCACTCTACATGAGGATAAATTAACCAGATGAATTAATGCAGTATTGCTGCAGGTGTCCACATTATCTGCTAGCATGTTTCATTTTACAATCTCAGTGCATGTATGGCATACGGAAATCTCACGTCTTTAGTGTAGCATATGCATGCGCAGATACAAGGTTCACAGTGATGAAGCACTCACGTTTGTTAAGAATAAATTAATATATATAGCTATCTACGTGTCGACAAGCGTCGATCGACCGAACAAGCTGGTTGCCAGTCATGTCAAGATACCTCGACATCATCCATCTCGCGTTGATGCCACTTGTTCGGTCGAAAGAGGAGCGCAGTTGGTATAGATCGTATTGACATTGAGTAATCTGCAATTGCCAGTTAGCATAGAACGAAGACTATGGTTCTGAACAAAGATGCAGGTGAGAGCAATCAGCCGAAAGATGAAAAGTCTCGAATGTTTTTTCAATCAGTGAGGCGAACCCCGTCTGAGTTAGCATGAATTGGTGTTCATCATTGCAAAGGGGAAGAAGAGAGAACGGGGTATTCACCTTTTCAATGAGAGCTGGTAGCTGTATCAAGTGAGCTTTCAATCTAGTGCATACCTAGAGCGATGTCAGTAACAGTTCCACGAGAAGACGTTTTGACAAAGGCTCGAGGGTGGAAAGATATTCAGGTAATCGAACTAGTTTATTCCCCACGAAGTGGTCGGTATTTGATAATACATTTGTTGCTCATCATCTAAGGATGGGTGCTTGGGGTATGGGGGTGTAGTCTAACCTTTCAAACTCTATCGCAGCCCACGAAGCCTTGCCGTTTCGACCATATCATGTCGAGGTCTGCTATCGCTTGTAACCAACGGACGGAGAGGATGTGCGATGGACGGAAGGCTTCGTGGAGCTGCGGACCGCACGTCGGCGGCAGCGCATCTAATGGCGCATCATGATCGCGAAGTCATGCTGTGACTGAGAACAATGAGACCTTTATAATTTGTTAGCTGATGCCCTGAAAAAACTTCTAGTAACAAATTGGTAGATGTTGCGAAAGATCAGTATTCTCGTTTGGCTTGAGTGGTCGGATCACCATAGAATGTATGATAGGGGCGACACAAGTGTTCATCATGATAGCAACAGGAAACAAAGAAACAGCGGGTGTGTTGACTTACCAAAAGTTGGGCGCGTTGTTGGAGTGAGAGAGAGAAGCTGCAGGCTCAAGTTTTGTACGGGAACTTTTCGCGGCGGTGTTTCGTTTCGCCGGGCGGGTCGTGGCCCGAGCTTTGATCCAAGCGGGTCAAGGTTCTCGTAGACGCGCTCGCTGGTTGTCCTTAGGCCGACACTTACGCGCTTCCACTCCGTACCAGACCACCACCACTACTCTCCATTTCCACCGTCGCTCAACATGGTCGCCTCAACCACCGCGTCTTTCGAGAGTTTCGTCAAGCAGACCCGCGAGAAGAAGAAGAACGAAGCCCTCGCGCAACAGTTCCTCGGAGCTGGCAGCCGAGGCCGGAAAGCGAATGCACCAGGCGCCGGCGGCCGCGCGCGAGTTGAATCTGAAAAGCCATCGCTGCTCAGTCGGATAAACGGTGGTGCTGGCGTCCAGAAGCGATCAGCGAGCGCGAAGCCAGCCGGCAACGTCGACGGGAAATGGCAACACGATCTGCACAAGCTGAACAACCCCCGCGGTGCCGCCAACAGCAGGAACAACCTCGCTCGGACGGCGTCAGCATCCCAGGTCGAGCGCAACAGCAAAGCGTACACCAAATTTGCTCCCGTCCTTGGTCGCGCTGCGGCTACACGCAGCAATGACGCTGCACCGGGCATCAGCATTCGAGGTGCCGCGACGGGCGGTCCGTGTACGGTCATTGCTAGCAACTTTGCACCTGGAACAACGGCCGCTGATATCGAGGCCGTCATGACCCCGATTGGAGGAGAGACGCTGGGCTGCAGGCTCTTATCTTCCAGCCCGACGGTCATGGTCGAGCTGCAGTTTGTGAGCAGGGAGGGCGCCGAGAATGTTATCGCGACGTTCAACAACCAGAAGGTCAGTGTTCCGGCGAGCTTCTTCCTCGCTGGACTAAAACTAACTCCATCAACAGGCTGATGGCAGACTCCTCTACGTCTACATGAAGGATGTCCCCGCGAGTACCCACGTCGCACGAGCACCGCCTGCACGCCTTACGCAGTCCATGGATGACATGGACATCGACACCGGTGCGGGCGCACGCGCGGGTAGCTTCCAAGATGGACGATACGGCTTCAACGACGCTAGTCGCAGAGAACCACCACGTGGACCCCGCCGACGATACTAGAGCTCAACGGCCGGCACACATCTTCTTCAATTTCCCCTGTACGATATACCCTTTTACAGACGATAGCAACGAGCAGACTGCATGCAGCCGGGTTTCAAGACTTACAACACTCGGAGCAGCCATGCAGTTTCCATATCCGATGGCATAAGCGGGGAGTTGGGTTATACACACAACATGCACCAACGATCTCCTCGGCAAGTGTCTTGTGGCCAGAATAAATTTCTAATTAATGATGGATATCATCCCCTTCATCGTCGTGTCCTTGACTACTACCACTTGTGATATTTACTTGCTAGCCCATCCTTCAATGGCGGCATCGACCTCCTTCCTGTACCTCTGCTGGCCCTCACACTGCTCCAAGAACACCTTGTATTTGGCGTCCAATAGCTTCTTGACCGTCTTATCAGCCAGTGGCTTCACGGTCTTACCGGGCTTGCTCAGTCTGTCCATGATATCCCAGAGCGGCTCGCTGTTTCCGTCCTTGTCGGTACTGGCCGCCTTTGCACCCAACATAGCCGCGCCGTGCACTACAGCTGCGTGTACGTATCGTGGAATCAGGACCGGCATGTCGCACGCAGTGGCCATGAGCTGCATCAGCAAACTGTTCTGGCACTGTGAACCGGACATGAAGATGGAAGAGATGACGTGGCCGGAGGCGTTCATCGCAGAAACAATCTGGTGTGTCTGAAGGGCAATGAACTCCATGGTCGCGTAGTAGTATAGTGCCAGGCCGTCGAGGCTCTTGTCGGAGCTCAGACCGATGACAGATCCCTTCATGTTGGGGTCGGCGATAGGGGAGCGGTTGCCGAAGAGGTCACCATAGAAGAAGAAGTGACGTCCAAGCCAGGCAATGTGTGGGGCTTTCTCCGCGTCTGCCATCTCGCGGAGATGTTCGTTGAGGTAGTCGTAGATGTTGGTGTTGTACGTTTCAGCGACGGACACGGCTTCGTTGAAGGCTGGGTGTGTCTCAATAACATGCTTGAGTAGTTCACCTGTCGCACTTTGTCCTCCTTCTGCCATCCAGTAGTCTGGTAAAAGGACGTCTCGGTATGGACCCCAGACACCGTCGACGAAGACGGGCTCGCGTGACATGGCAAGGTGGCAGGTCGATGTTCCAGCTACGGCTGCGAGACGCGTGAAGGCTTGCGAAACATCGTTCTTGGGCTGGTCCATGTCAAGAGTATCCCCATCGAGCTTGACTTTGGCGCCAACGGTACCGATCCAGCCAGCGTAGGCGTCGATGACTCCACTTCCGACTGCAATACCGGGTTGCAGACCCATCTCCTGTGCCGCCTTCTCGCTGAGTGTGCCGACGAGCTCGCCCGCAGTGAGGTAGCGTCCGTTCTGTGTGCTTGTTAGCCGGGACCGTCGAGAATAGTAGCGAAGGACAAACCACATTGTCAACGCCTCCCATGCGCTTGAAGTTGTCTTCGCATAGATCTTCGAGGCCGATCTCCTTGAGGAAGTCTTCCTGCCAGCCTTTGACACTACCATCGACTCCAACAGGTACAAATCCCTGCTTGCAGACCACACTGCAGTAGCTTCTGCTCTCACTGCCGGTAGCCAGATGTGTGAGAGCATCGGTCAGATCGTAGAACTTGCAACGATCGAATAGCTCCTTCGGCATGTTGTTCTTCAGCCACAATACCTTGGGGATCTCCATCTCGATGGACATCTTGCCTCCGACGTAGCGAAGCAGGTTGTGCTTGGTGGCGTTGATCTTGTTTGTTTCCTCAACAGGTCGGTGGTCGAGCCACAGAATGACGTTGCGGTCGTTGCCGTCCTTGTTGTCAAAGTTTGGTCCAGTGACGGCGACAGGCTCATCTGTGTCGTCTCTGAATACTGCAAGCGAGCAGGTCGCATCGAAACCGATACCACGGATAGTGCTTGAGTCGATGTTGTGCTGATCCATGGCTCGGCGGACTGAGGAGCAGATGCATCGCCAGATGTCTGTTGTGGATTGTTCCTAGGTTCGCTTTAGCTTTGGCTCTCGCAATGTACCTGTTGCGGGTCAAGTACATAGTAGCCAGTCTGTGGTTGCCATAGGCCAATGTTCTCTGAGGCCAGTCCAACAATGTCTCCCTGATCGTTCATGATACAGGCTCTAGCACTACCGGTACCAACATCGATACCGATGTAGTGGTCGACTTGAGGGTGGAGCTCATTGCGGGGATCTGTTGACAGTTGACGCGACTGCTTGCGCTGGGTCTGGCGGAAAGGAATCGACATTGCTGCGTATGAGTATGGGAAGGTGAGAGAAGTGTGGTATTTTGAATTGAAGAAAAGCTAATTGAAAGCCCGAGGACGCGAGAAATAATGTTGAGTTACAATACAGCTGTCAATGCGGGATGAGCTCATAAGAGCTCTGGGGAGCTCTAGTATGGTGGGGGTGGGGCAGCAACCCCAGCCTTTGTGCAATCGGGCTACCAGTCGTCAGGGTCGTCTCGAGCCTGAGCGTCGATCTGCTCACAGATCAGACTGAGAATTGTGGGCATCGTGAGCGCCGGATCCACCTTTTCAGGCATACCGAATGCTGTTGGGCCAGTGTTGGATGGTCAGAACGCCACGCAAAGCAAGTTGAGGTCTTGGATCACGGCTGATCATGGCTATCGGTGCGATTTCGGATCAAGCGGAGTTGCAGGATTATTTTACCGTATGTAAGTCTCAGGAGATATGGTTTGAGAATGAGGGGTTGTGGAAGCACGGCTCGCTTGAGTGAATGTCCATCGGTGATACAATTCGCCGTTGCTCTCGGGTGGCTAGCCCCAGCTCCCGTTACCAACACCATTGCATTGGTACAGATAGCAACGGACCGTACCATCGCGCCAAGATGCTACTGTCAAGACTTCTACTGCTGCCATTTGCGGTCGCATCGTCGGTCACGCTTTACGTCTCCTCCGTTCCAGCCTCAGGGGACAGCGCCGTCATCCCCTCGCCGATTCCGCTTGCGCAGATCGAATACGACGCAGACCAACCCGTTGGCACTTTAGCCTCCTTCACACCACCCACAGGCTCCTACGCCTCTGATCACCTTCTTCGCGTTGGCCTCACCGACCCTAAATCTGGCTCATGGCGAGGCATTGTCACGTCAGCGGCCAGTTTCTCCGACCAATACCACAAGAAGTTCATCATTCACGTTGATGAGAAGGGGGAGCCTTTCCATATTGGATTCGGAACAAGCGCAAAAGGCAGCGAAGATGAAGTGGAGGTGGAGATAAGGAAGAGGAATGTTGGGCCAAAGCCGGTCTTGAACAAGCCCATCGTGCTCAATGCGGAGGGGAAGCTCGACGGAAAAGAGCCGGAGAAGACCTTCTTGCAAAAGTACGTAGGGGGACAAGGTTCATTATTAGAGGTTTTGCTGATTATTATACAGATACTGGTGGGCCATTGCTCTCTTCATGGTAGTGCAGTTGGTTGCAGGTGGTGGAGGAGAGAAATAAGATACAGGTGGATAAAAGCCTCCCCGATCCCGTTTCAATACCAAACTCAGTACCGACCATCTATTGCCGTTTCTGCTTCCTTTCGAAATCACGATGCAGGTATTGTACTCTCAGCCATCCCAAATCAGTTACGTGTCTCAGTGAACAACAAGTTTTTATTGAGGTAAAAAGTCATAAGGTATTATACATTCGGTTTCACTCCTTCATCCTAGCGTCTATGGTTGGGTATAAGTATGCATTATCGTAAGTGCTTCAAGCAAGAGCTGTGCTGGCAGAGCTGGGTCGAGCCTGTCCGGGCGTGGGAAACACAGTCTTGGGGACCGCGACAGCTGCAGCGGCGGCGGATGCGCTCAAAGAAGACAGTGTCGGGATGGATCCGGTCGAGGTCGCATTAGCCGGAGCACGAATAGCAGGTGATGGGGTCGACTTGGGCTGATGAACGTCCATGGGCAGGATCTCTGTCTTCAGCTCCCTCGTCTTCTTCTGTTTGGGCTCGGGGGCCTTTTCGTTCTCTTGGACGTAGAATTTCCGGAGCAACATGATGGCTTCCTCTCGGAAGATGCCGCCGGTGACTGGATAGGGCTTGTCGACGCTAGCACTGTTGAAGTCAGTACTTGCAATGCATGTATTTGTGAGGAAAGAAGGATACGTACTCAGAGTGAATGTTCAGAACACCTCCGGTGCCACCAAAACGCTCGTTCCAGCATCCGAAGTAGACGGCTCGGATGCCGTACTGGCGCAGCATGGACGCGCACATGACGCATGGCTCAACGGTGACATAGAGGTCTGTCTCGTTGAGGATGCTGATGGGGTGCTTTGACAAGATGCCAGCGATGGCGACGAACTCGGCGTGGCGGGTACCGTTCAGGGTCCGATTTGTCTCGTTCATGCCTCGTCCAATGACCTCGCCGTCCTTGACGAAGACACAGCCGACGGGGGTCTCATCGCTCTTGAGTGCAAGTTCAGCCTGCAGTGATGATGAGTCAGCAGAGGGATCAAACATGGAGTAAACTCAGCAGATAGCTGAATATGTACAAAGCGAAGGACGTGGCTCACCATGGCAATAGCCTCGCGCATGAAGCCTTCATGATACGCTCTCTCCTTCGGATCCATGGCGTCTGGTACGTGAATCGCTTCGTCGTCTTGGCACGGTTCTGTATTCACCTGCGCAGGGTCCGCAGTTGTCAAAGTGGCTGTTTGCTGGGCATGTAGGTAGTAAAGCGCCAGCCCGAGCGCGGCAGACGCAAGCACGAGAGGCGTCCATGATTCCTTCGCTTTCCAAGTTCCAGTCATCCCAAGGTGAGGCAGTCGCGGCCATACACAATGTTCTGAAACTGAAGGTGCAGGTCCGAGTTCTCAGGCGCAGAGTGCCGGCCCAAGACGGTTTCGGCAAGCACTAGCGCGTAGTTTACGTAGACGTGGAAGCCGCGATCCGACCGAGGGCTGAGCTACCAAGAAGCACGCAACGCAGCCATTGCCATCGCAACGCCAGGCACCGACCAACATTCACTCGACCCAATCCGATTCACTGCACAGCCACAATCACATTACGCAGCGCAACGTACACCAACGCGGCGCACGGCATTCCAACAAAGGATATCAAACCTCGCCTGATACTTTGTGCCAGAGCTTCATTCAGCCCGCGCCAGCAACAAAGCTACCGGAACCGCAATCTACACATCGCCAAATCACCACTTTGCGCATCACCTCGAAAAGCTAGAAGCATACCGCAGTCAATCACACCGCGAAAATGACGCTCGCAGAAGAGTTCAAGTCGAGGAATTTCAGTAAGACACTAGCTGCTGGACCTGTAACTTGTTGCTGACATGGCATCTTTGCAGGTATCTACGGACAATGGTCAGTCACGCCAGCTGCTACGCACACGTCCACGGCTTGCAGCATGTCATACTAACTCTTCGGCAGGACCGGAGTACTGTGTATAGTCCTCTGCTTTGCGCTGGGCATCGCCAACATCTTCAACGCCAACTGGGTCATCGCGTTTAGTATCGTGTGCTTGTACGTTCTCCGCGCCCACACCTTCGCTGGGAATACGGCTAATCAGTTCGCAGAGTATGCTCCTTCATCATCATCTTCATCGAAATACCGCTGCTCCTCCGCATCTGCCCGACTTCACCCAAGTTCGACACCTTTATTCGCAAATTCAGCTCCAACTACATGCGCGCGGCCATCTACGCGGCGATGAGCGCCATACAATGGGCTAGCATCGCTGCCCGGGCTACAAGTCTGATCGTCGCGGCCGTCTTCCTTCTGCTCGCAGCCGTCTTCTATGCGCTTGCTGGTTTCAAGGGTCAGCAATTCCAGGGCAGCAAGACGCTTGGTGGACAGGGAGTTGCCCAGATGATTATATAGGGCGGAAGTAGAACTAGGCAGCAAGCAACAGCCATGTGCGACGATTCCGAACGAACGACACGCGTATAGAAAGAAGGGCCGACGGACGAGCCGATTGATATCACAAGGACGGAGATGATGAGCTTAGCCGATTGGAAAGCGATTACAGGAGATGATTTGACTTCTTTGTAGCATTATTCTGCAGCTGGGCGTTCTGGGGCCATGTTTTGTACGAGAGCCTCTTGGATATGGAAGTGCTCGGCCAAACTGCTAGCGTTCCCGTGACAATTGTGCATTTGTCGTGTACGATGTCATCTTGCTGTGTGGGGGCACCTACGTAATTATACACAGATATTGATCGATGGAGACGAGCGCAGGGCCCACATGAGTCCCTATGACGATGTTCTAGAAGCTTTGGGTGTCATTTTCTTAAGCGTACATTTCAGAGAGTGCAGCAGTCGTCTGCTCAGCAACCATTCGAGTTTGACTCTATCGTTGCTGGGAAGGCCGTGACAAGCACAGGCAGTGTCAGACCACGACAGCGGAAACGCCAAACTTGGCCTGGCACCTGCTCGCTTTTAGGATGACGATAACTGGCTGCCAGAATCTCGCCAGGAACCACACTTGTTCGGCGCGGGGAACGCTAACGTGCCGGAGCTTGCGAGGCGTTGAAGATCCTGCCACCCTGCCACACCCAGCGCAGCTGATGGATGCAAGTCAAACAATGCACATGTAATGTGCTGAGCTTTGCAATGTGACTTGTGCGAGTCTTGATCAATGTTGGACGTCCCTGGCTGCGAACACGTTGATGCGGTCGCATAGTCCCCAATCTAGGATAGCGTCAGCCAGCATGTGGGACATGGATTCAATGCATCTGTCAACAGCGCAGTTGACGTGGACGTGTCGAACATGTCCACTACAACAATTGCATGTGTGGCAACAACGACTGGACCATGGAAGAACGCAGTCAAACAACGTGTGGTAGGTACCTATGCAGGGTGTGGGGGTGACGATGATGGCCGCGTGCAGGCCCATACGCCATAATGCGGGTCGCAGGCCCTGGAGCTCTCCGACTCTGCTACATAAGTGCGCCATCCCAGCTTCCAGGACCGATTCATTTGCGCCATTTTGGCTGTATCCCACCAAGCTATCTGCCCCTCTTGCCAGCCTCACTTCCAGTCTCCACTTGAATTGCGGATTCCGAGGTCAGTACAGCACATGCGCTTTGTGCAGCATCATTGGGCTCTCAAGTCGCAGCCGCGCTTATTGGCCTGACGTGCAGGAAACTGCCCGAGCCAGACCTGAGCACTTTTCTCAGCTCGCTCACGCTGCACATCGCCATCATTCAATGGCTGGGATCTGTCACTGACATTGAACGACTTGTAGTTTCAACCGCACCTACACCCCACATCCCCGCCGAGCAACCGACACAGAAGCAATGAGTGCTCCACCAACGATACCTCCACGCCCAGCGCGGGCCCAGAACAGCTCTTCTCCTGCGCAGGGTACCCATATGGATGTTCCCAAGATCCCCCCACGCCCGAAGCGCGGTGTCGAACGCTCCGTCTCTCCCGCTGGAGACAGATACGCCCGCTCCCCGCTCAACGACCCGACCTACGTACACGGTGGACCGCCTAGAGAGGGCGGTCGCCTCAGCACCGATCTGCCCTCCCGCCCACCGAGCGTGTCCATGCCCTCTCTCGGAGAAGAAGGCAATGAATACGCCAGCTTCGAAGACCTGTCAAAGACCCTCACACCGGAGAACCAGGGCGGCTCTCCACAACATATGAAGAACGTGGCAGGAGACTTGCCTCTGCATGCTCCTACAGCCTCGGTCCCAAGCTCAACCGCCAAAAGTAGGATCCAGGCGGTGACGCGGACCGATTCACAGACAGCGCTCGCTGCTGGCGTCGGCTCGCAGCTGTCCGTCGACGATAGGGTCTCTCAGGCCAAGACTGGACGTTCAGGATCTTCCGCTGGATCGCGCCCCAGCTCGCTCTACAACGACAAGGACGAGCATGGCATTCCTGAAATTGGTGTTCAGGTACCCATGTTCCGAAATGCTGGAGACGTTCAAGCTCCCAGCCCTTCGCCCTACGCGCAACAGCCCGGAGCGCAAGGAATAGGTTTCCACCAGAAGGCCGGTAGTCGCCATCACGGGCGCACCAAGAGCGGCCGTGAAATCTTCCACGGGCCTCCTGGCAGCTACGGCATGCACGGCCACGGCAAGATCTCAACAGACGACTTTGAGCAGAAGTGGTACGAAAAGCACCCGGACGATCTGAAGCGCGAGAAGGCCGGCGAGTACGGTCCTCACATCCAGGAGAACAGGAAGGATTACCACTGGCGTGCCGATAACCTCGACAAGCTGGTACACACTAGGGCTCAGGATGTTGGGATGGGTAAGTCAATTGCGGCTTCGTTATTCATCAGCTGTTGCTGATCATATTCTACAGGTACGAGTCGGGATGCAGTCAGTACACCCGACGAACAGATTGGCTACAGGGCCACAGAGGAATATGCTTCGCGCATGGCCTCTCCTCGACCACAATCATCGGGTCGCCCTGCTTCAATCAAGGGCGGCTACGTCGACTCACCCCTCCGTAACGAAGCGGGCCAAGAGGTCAATGACAAAGGCGAGGTCATCCACATCGACCCTCCTGCGCATCGCTCCAGCAAGGTTCACGGCGGAGGCTACGATCCACCAACCGAAGACCTTGGCCCCGAGGGCGGAAACACAGCTGAGAAAGGTGGATGGGTTACTGAGCGCGGATATGGCACGCCCATTCTAGCTTCCGATGAGCTGAAGAAACACCCAGACGCCGAATGGAGACAGCCTGCTGTATCGCCTGAAATGGAGCGCCATGGCAACGAATACACGCTCAATGAAGATGGCAACCCGCAATATGTCACAAAGCCGCGCACGCACAGCAGGAGCTCGAGTCGGAACAACAGCACGCAGCAGCAACGTGTCATTCCCAGCCCAGCACAATACGATCGTGGCAGTACTCCACTAGAATCGCACAAGGAGTATGAGCCCCTGTTTCCGGAGGATGAGGAGGACACCAAGAAGCCCAAATCTCAGGTCGACAAGCTCAAGCGTCCCAGTGTCGCCCGACACCACTTTCCCAGTCAAGATGTCTGGGAGGATACCCCTGGCAGCTTACAGCTCGAAACTACTGTTGATACTCCTCAAGAGCCAGAAGAGCCAAAGACTGCTGGTGGTAACGATAGCGTGAGTCCTGCGAAGGTCTTTGAAGACCCGAACACCGAGGAGCAGCGTAAGACTCAGATCAACAAGGAAGATCAGAAGTCTTTTCTCCCCGACCACACTAGACAGTTCGCCGCAGACAACAAGATCCTCGGAAAAGTACGTGACGAGACCATGGGCCGCCCTGGAATGCAGCAACGCTTCCCAAGTCAAGATATCTGGGAGGATGCACCATCCCACGGATTATACGAGACTACTGTTAGCACACCTCAGATGGAGGATACGAATGAGTATGCCGACGACTCCCCAATTGACCAAAATCCCCCGGTGCCGGCTCGCCCCAGTATTCCGGCACGACCAGCCAAGAGGGAACCATCTGCCGATGACAAGAAAGCACCCATTATCCCAGACCGACCGAAGCCACAGATACCTGCACGCCCAAGCAAGCCATCTACTGGCTCAGCGGAGAAGGTTCCAACTGTCGACTCGCAGACTGGCGAGAACGACTCCCCCCAGACGAAGGCGAAACCGCCCGTTCCCGCCCGACCTGCTGGCTCGAAGATTGCGGCTCTCCAGGCTGGTTTCCTGAAAGACCTCAACAGCAAACTTGGAGTTGGCCCTCATCCACCGCCTAAGGTGCGTGAACCCGAGGAAGAAGAAGAGGCGCAAAGAGAAACAGCACCACTTCCAGATGCTCGCAAGGGTAGGGCCAAGGGTCCGCAACGAAGGAAGCCTGCTGCATCTCCGTCACCCGCTGCTGCCGCTACTGTTACTGCTGAAGTTGCTGTACCAAGGCAGTCGTTGAGTTTCGGCCCTGTGACACACGTCTGGAGTTTTGGACAGGATGGTAATCTTGAGGTGCCTGCTGCAAAGATGGCAGCTCAGATTCAGCAGTCACTCAGTGCTTCGACCAAGACGGCCGAACCTACTCTCACTGAGGGTGAAGCGGGTCGGAATGTTGCAGCAGAACCAAAAGAGCCCGAGCTTGCACAGATTACGTCAAAGGAGGAGAGTGAGTCTACTTCAGCGACCGAAGCGGTCAAGGAGAAAGCTCCATCAACTCTTGAGCAAGCCACTTCTCAAGTGTCGGAAGCGTTCGGATCAGTTGCTTCCAAGGTATCATCTGCCCTCTCGCCAGAAGAACCCTTAGTCTCCAAAACTGCACCCGGTTCTACCGATGCGCCCGGTGCATTCCCTGGTTCTGGTCCGGACCTAGACAACGAGGCTGATGTGAAGGGTGCACCTTTGGAGCAAAAGCAATCTCAGGACAAGCCCGTCAGTGTTTCCGCTGAGGAGAAGAAGGTTGATGAAACTACCTCGCTGAAGGAGGGTGAGAGTTCCTTGTAGACTCTTGCTTGTCAAGCAGTACTTCAAAAAGATCGAGTTGAGTGGTAGGATAGGCTGTATTGCTACACATCTTCAGTACTAGTGTGCACGTAGATATTTTCCAATCCATCGTTAGAATACGCATCTAAGATATAGTTGGGGGTCGTGACTGTATGCCTTTATGTGCAAGATGAAGCGACGTTGTTGTGTGCTAATGATCTGTTGTACAGATTCTTTTTGGCATGAGCACCCTTACTGAAGCCCATCTGATGTTGTCGGAGCGATAGGCAAACTATCGATGTATTGTGTTGGTTGTCTGTGTTGTCGCTCCGAGGCTTGCTGATATCGGCTATTCTGTACTGACTAATTAGCGGTCAGGGACGTCGTCCAAGCTTCAGGACAATCTATCTATGGCTCGCAAACCATCATCAAACACTCATCCACTCAAACTACCATCTCTTCCGTCCGCTCTCCAGATATGACAGAGCCTCACATAACGTCCTCCTGCAAGCCTGCGAACGACCCTGGGCGCCTGAAGAGAAAGCGGCCACACGACGACCAACATGGCACAACAGCAGCCACTGACAAGCGTACCAATACTTTGCATTTCAAAGATTTCAACCTCCCCATCAAGGATCCATCAAGACATACGAGTGGCAGGGTGCGCGATCAACAATATTTACAGCTCTGTACATCTCCCCACGACGACAGAGCACACGATGCGTTCAAGGCAAAGATCCTGGAAGAAGACATACAACGCGAAGCGGAGGTAGACAAATGGCTGGAGCAGGTCACCCCACGTCTGGAGGCCGGCGAGCAGATACCGATTGGGAGCCTTGGCAACACGAGATGGCATGTAGCCTGCCGCGAGTATTGGGAGCAATACATTGGCCCGGACCACTGTTGGATTAATCCCGAGGATGGACGAATGCTCGTATTCCAGAAAAAAGCACCGGGTGTGAAGACCACAAAGCAGCAAATGGTGGTGGACCAATTCTGGATGAAGCAAAGCGCCTCACCTGGTATAGCTACGAGTCATCCCTTTGAGAGACCAGAATATGCAAGCTTAGACCCCGTGATCGTGAGCCTAAGGTACACTGGGAGCGATCTGAAAATATGGTTCTTGGGTAATGGGTATGCGAGGATGGAATGGAATACTACATTCCTCATGGGCCAGGTGGGAAGGCTGATGAAACCGGGAAGGCTAATGATGTCCTGTATACAAGAGGACACCGATGAACATGACTCGGGAAGCGACGCTACTGAAGAATCAGACTCTGAAGAAGATGAAGAAGACAACGAAGAAGAAGACGAAGAACACACCGGCAGCGAAGAAGAATGGAGTCATGAAAGCGACGACCTGTATTGCAGAAACTACAGCAACGGCAGCGAATGCGGATGCGAAAGATGCCTTCGTACATGGGACGATATGTCTGAGAGCGATTTATACGACGATCGCCCTGAACCACCGGGGATGACTCAGGCCAGGATAGACTACGAATTTCGGAGACTCATGAATAGACGGGAACCGGCACCATGGGATAAGTGGGCGTGATTGATTGATGCATCGATTGTATTTACTTCGACGGAAGAAGACTTGTATACCATTTTAGTGTCTTGAGTTTAGCATCCAAGACCTACATAGCTCACCCACGTTGTTATTCCACGCGCTCGAAATGGGGTATAGGGGCAAGCTTGTTACCTTCTTTTCCTCTGACAAGCTGGAGCCGGAGATATCATTGTACTGTTTCTTCGTGTCGTAGCTAGTTTCTTATCAGTTGCAATAAAATACTGTTTCAGAGATGATATTGCGAAGCCATGCTGCGGCTTCTTTGAAAATGCTTGACGCGCCACCTGAGCCACATATCTGATCACAATCACTTCGCTTCGTGACAACAATTGCGGAGTTTGTGTTTCACATGTCATCGCATACGCATGTCCTGATGTGCGAGTGTTCTAGGCCAAGACCATTATTCTCTGCCCAATGTACGTCGCTGTAAATTAGCATACTAAAAGTGCAAGCCCATCGTCTGACCAATATCTCGAGAATACAATTTCGAATATGTGTGCTGTCACGAAATCATTGTACACTAGCATCAAATCCTACCATCGTTATTCTATCCGGTAGGTGCACAGGTGTGGTGAGAAGGCACGCTGTACAAATGACAACGTCGGTCTTGCCCAAGACATCGTCTTCAGTGCATACCGATTTCCAGATAACCTAAATCAGACTGTTCATGAGCCACTGCTAGCCTTTATAAAAGTATATATATAGGCATCATACAGTATGCGCATGATCTATTAGCAGACTGGTTAACGCAGCTTGTGTCAGAAAGAGAGGTATTCGTTAAGAAACACAGTCTTCAACTTTATGCCAGATAAACAAGATATAGTGATCAAATTGGCAGCGTTGGTTCATAACTTCCACCATCTCAAATATGTTCCCGGAACCTGCGCGTACCTGAAACGTTCGATTCCGCTAGAAATGAACTCAAAAGCAGGTTGGAAGACTATTCTCCAAGCAGGCAATGCTAATCTTCACTCTTCAGCTCGAAATAGTCCCCTGAAAACGGTGTTTGCCGTGAAGACTAGCTGAGCTTGACCTCAACAACGCCTTATCCTGATCAAGGCGCCACAGTGGCTTCATGTCGGTAAAGCCGAAGCGTACCACACCATACTACCGACCATTCGAGAAGAATACGAAAGTATGAATAAGCTGCTAGAAGAAACTTCTGCAAGACCCTGAATCCCGCGCCGCTTTACAGCAGTAACGGGAAACCAGGCTGCGTATCCAAATTTCCCCAAGCGTATTGTGCGCGTACTACCTACTTACCTTTGCATTGCCGCGGCACATGCTACCGCAGACCGACCCACACCACGGCATGCACGCGCCTCAACACCAACGCAGAAATGTCACGATGATGCGGTGTACACCAACCGAGGCTCGGACGAGACTAACATCCAGGTACCAGCCTACCGAGGTGCTAGCCCCGACCATGGCGTGACACCTACACAGTACGCTAAGTGCAGATTTCGGTACTCGCACACACGAAAAAAAGTTTTCCTTCGTGGATCTTCGTAGATTTGTGTAAGAATTTCCTTGTCCACTGGTGCTGGTGTACCGGGCATACTAGGCAGAAAATTCTCCATGGGCAAACTCACAGAACACGTGCTGGTATGAGGGGAACGCGTTGACCTCGGGAGCTGGGATGTACCTGGATGGTAGTCACCATCTGCCATGGCTTTTCTTTCCGTCAAATTTTCTTCCTGTGGCCGTTGAGTTTGCCCAAACGACTCCAGGGCTCTTTTGTTCCGTGCTAGCTGCTAGAAGCTTCCTGCACAACATGTGCTGCCTCGGTGCGGGTCGGCGCGAGGTTCTCGAGCGGATCCGGACGTACGTCCGCTTCTGGATACGTTGCGTGCGCTGAGAAGGGAAGCGTTAGCCGACGGGCAACTTGGCCGTTGAAGACTCTGTTTCGAAATCTCGAAACTGTGTGAGAGAGGTTTGCGTTTGCAATCTGGGACAAAGATACGAAGTACGACGGAGTGCTTGGCAAATAGCGGAAGCCGTTGCTGTCGTGACGAGACTGATCGGCATGCTGCGCACCGTATCCGGTATGGCCGTCGATCCGTCGAGATGGAAAGATAAGATTCCGCTCCCCGGCGCGCGAGGAGAGCGCGTCCGAGGAGTCCGGCTCGACATGACTATGTCATAGACCCTGGTTCCGCCCTGACCGTTGACAGCGTCATCATGTGAACCAGCTTATCGAAGCGGATGAGTCCAGAACTCGATCAGGGATTGATGATGCAAGCAACCTCGGAAGAAGAGCAACGGTCATCGCAAACTTGCGGGAGAGGGGGAAACACGGAGGTCATGACCGCTCGCGAAATCATGCACGTGGCTGATGATGTGGCTCAATCTACCTTATCTTATCGCCGGCTTTCTAGATACGTCCGCTCCGCCCCGGATGATCAACATCGCAGCATGGTTCACTCTCATTGGTGAACTATTGACGATCATCTAAAGCCTCACTCACTCACCGTTCTGTCACCATTGTCAAACGATGACCAGCATATCGTGCTGAGTGAGATGCACACAGCATAGGGTCCAAGTTGTATGGGGTCCAGGTCGTGCGCATGACATCAGCGACACTGTTGATGATAGCTACCAAGGTAGGTTTCAGTGACAATATTGTGTTACTTGGTTGCGCAGCCACCACGGCGTAACCGCGGACGATGTTGGCGTGGATGATCAGATCGTCAGATCGTGGCTGCCTAAGGCGCGCCCCATTTCCCTGTTTGAGCCCCGACTTCCCTGGATGGGAGAACGTTCAGGAACAGGGCAGCATGTTTGGGACGTGAGGCGTTGCTAGGCACGACGCGGCCCAGAAACATCCAAGGAGTTGAGTTGGCATGCCAGCTCAGCAATGTTCGAGATGACACGTTATCGTAAGAAACCTCCGTAACTTGGAAACAGGGTTTCGCTTCATTCAAGCGGATTGCGTAGAGCGGGCTACGCGCAAGCTAGATTCGTACCTGTTTCACTAGGCCTCGCGAACCACAGCGCAGCATCAGCTAGCGGGTGTGACTGAGGCAGTCCGTCTCTAGTAAAAGCAAAATCGACGATGGCTATGAGAAGATTAGCTGTATGAATCGTTTCGTCCACCGCCATGTCGAAACGAGATGTTGAAACCTCGAGATTGCGGGCATGGACATGTTTTGACTCGATGTTTGGTACCGAGTCTGATATGAGATTTGATCATCTCTCGTGCCATGGTAGCGTTTCGAGACGAGCATCGTGGAGGGTCAGTGCCGGTATCGCCGCGACAGCAGTGGAGCGTGGGGAAAAGGAGAGATCGACGCTGTAACTTCCGTCTTCAACTTCTGACAGTGTGGAGACGGGAGACCTTGCTCAGATCAAAGCTTTCGCGGTCCAGAAGCCCTCGACGAGTGGGTTTCGCAACAGATTGCCATAGACCGCTCATCCTACAGCTGTCAAGTGCATCAAGATGCGAGTGCGAATAGAGGATGCATGTCTGCATGCGACGGATAGTCTGCTTCCAGCTGATCCGCTCGAGTCTGGCTCATGTGTCCGCGTTTCGCCCGAGCGGAACCAAACGTGACCGTCGTACGCGAGCTCCTGTCGTGTCCGATCGGATACATTCAAACCCCGAGCAGCCTGTCTGCCTGCGCACACTTTTCGGACGTGGGCAGAACCAAACGCCGAGTTGACCCGGCTGCTTGCGGCTGCATGCCTTGCATACACACCAGATCTTCCCAGGCAGACGCAGATGGTCACTCGGCGGTGCGTGGGGCGGTGCGATCGGTGTACGCAATCAAGCTCGCAACGCCTGCTCTGTGTATGCGGGGACACGAAGGTGATTGACCGGAAGTGCACTTTCACCAGGCAAGCGTTGCGACGACAGATCGCTCAGCCATGCAAGGCGCGCTCGGCGAAAAGCAGCCGCGTCCGCGATGCGAAGTGCCCGCCCTATGCGGGATGCATGCGAGGGGCCAGGGTCTGACGCACTGGCCAAAAGTCGGTCAACCCTAGGAATTTCCCAGCACCAAATGTGTGACTGGGCATGTTGACAGGAAACTGTAATGCGTGGGGTCTGTTGCTGTGTCGTGTGCTGTTGACAGTTCATCAGTCATGCATGGGGAGTGTACCTGTGACCTGCTAAGGGTCGATTAGCATGCAGCCTGTAGCGATAGCAGCGCATCACCTGAGAAAAGCGTGGAGATTGTTTTTGTGGGTGTAATGATCATCATTGAAATTTCTAGCTATGGCGGGAGTCTCGACCACTGCCTTCGGGAGACGTCGAACCGCTCGAGACCAATATCCCAAATCCTCCTATCCCGTATCCATCCAATAATTTCTGAGTAGAGTTGTTCGTGAGATCCTGCGTGAAGATCCCGACCGCCCTGCGGTATATGCCAATAAAAGAAAACAGAGGATATAATGCTCGAAAATGCTACGCTATGCTGTAAAGGACTCGCTCGCTGAAAACGCTGGATCAAAAATCAAAAGGTCGGAACATGGTGGTGTGCTGGCCTAATAACTTGAGATGAGCGGAGCGGTGGTATCCATGAATAGCGGATGGTCTTCAATGTTTTGTGATTGTGGTTTGGCGTCGTAGAAAGTTGTTGTGAGCATGGCTTCCTTCTCGGTGAAGTTGAAGGACGCTTGCGGGGGCGATGTGGGTGGAGACTCGTCGTCGGACTCTTCCTCGTAGGTGAGCTCGGGTGGTGATTGTAATTGCGATGGTACCCGGGTAAGAGCCAGTTCTGAGTCGTCCTCCATGTCGTCGTAGAACTCCTCCTCGTCGTCCTCATCCTCGTCTACCTCCATTGTGCTGATCTGAACCGGTGATTGAGCGATGCGGCGAGGGAGTGCGATCATGTCGAAGTCGTCCTCGTTCTCGGACTCGGAGTCTGATTCGGAGTCGTCGTCCTCTTCCTCCTCAGCGATGCTGTCGGCCCATTGGATGTGTCGGGACTCTTCAGTCTTGGAGGCCTTGGCCATGGTCTGGTTAAACCATTGTTCTTGCTGGCGTTCGGCATCTTGGAGTTCGACCATGAGGCTGTCGAGGAGGTTTGCGTGTCCAACGAGAAGGCGGAGGTTGTGGTCGGCCCTGCATGCCTCCTTGCCGAGCTTGGAGCGGGCAGAGGCAGCAATGTAGTAGGTTTGGGTGAGAGACATCTTCTGCTTCTTTTGCGGTGGTGATGAGATGAAGTGGGAGCGGGTAGTCTCAGCCGTAAAGGGCTCGAAGGAAGTTTGAATGCGGAGGTGTGATGAAGAAGGCATGTTTGGTGTGTATAAGGCAGTAGTATATGAGAGCCTAAAAATTGTGAGTCAGGTTGGTTTTATGACTGTCGAGAACGAGGGTACAAACCTTAAAGCAGCAGCCAATGGAGGGAAGGTGATCCGAGCGTAGTTAGATTCCGAGATGTGTGATGTAATGTTGATCGACTCTGATTGTCGAGTGATGTTATAATTCGCCGAGGAGTGGTGGACTGGTGTGTGAGCTGATGATGATGGAATCTGAAGCGAGGACAGGCGTGTTTCTTATGTTTCGCTGGCGCATGGAGGATGGATAACGGGTGCTCGGAATTATTGGCATGTTTCCACCGCTCTTGGCCGAGCAAGGACGGATGCGGTGAGCTAACACACTATGATTCACACCTGGGCACGACTGCAGGGGTGCTAGCGCGGCTTACGATACAGCCCGGTCGGTCGTAGAGACTTTCGCCCGCATGCACATACGGGCGTTACGAAGCGGACGCCGGACGTTGCGCGGATATACAGTCTGCCCATGCTCACATGCCACGGCGCTGGGTAATCGGGGTCTCGCTCTTGTCGGCGTTTACTAACCCACGATGCATTGCATCACTCATCGTCCGCCCACATCGCGCCGTCAGGGTTTTTTCTTTTTGGGCTCTTCGCTTTTCGCTTTTCGCGTTTCCCCTGCTAATATCCTCGCGGTGCGTTGTTCGAGCTAGAGGGTGCTTGGGCGAACCTGCGCTGCCTGGCTGCCTGCGGTTCCAGGATGCGCTGTCGTCAGGGCTAAGCCACGGACCTCTGTACAGGCAGAGCGGTCAGCCCTGAATCTGTGCCTGTCAAACGTGTCCACCGTCTCGCCTAAGGGGTCACCAATCCCTCCATTGCGCGAGGTTGGTTTGGCTCACGACAGCAGTTCAGCCACAGGCTGACGTCCGGCACCCTTCGTACCGTCGTATAGAGTCGTCGCTTCGGCCGACGCCTTGGGACCTTGGTTTTCCGGCTGCCTAGCACATCGGCTTTTCGCTCCCTCACAGCTTTCGTCCGCGTCGTCACAAGCGACCCGTCGATGTCTAACTGGGCGGGCCACGCGGACCTGTCGCTCAGTCTGACCCCCGCGCCCAAGCAAACCATCGTGAAATGACCCAGGGTACCAATCACACCTGGGCATCAATTGCGCCATTGGTAGATCAAGCTGGCTTTGTCAGAGATGCTGAAAAATACTCTCTGACAAACCCGCTAACGACCCTGCATGAACCAGTATAATTTGATGACACGATCATGCGCTTCTCTGGAGCGTCGCTATTGCGTGCTCCGAGGCAGTCAATCTGCGACCAGCAACTTTGCACCGTCGTCATGCCTGATGGCTGAACAGTTTGATTACTTTTGCGCTCCTACAGCCCGACTGTCCAAGGTATTGAGTTTATGGCATCTGTGCGTTTATTGTCAGGCACAAACAAAAAACGGTGAACAGTGCGTTCATAGCATCCGTCTCCGCTCCGCCCTTTTCCACTACTCCGGCTCCGGTGAGGGCGTGCTTCCAGGACGAACGATCCCGAAAGAGGAAAGTGCATCTCGTGGCGCTTTCAGCCGTCGCTACGCATACCGAATTGCGTTTACCGTCTACCTTCATCTACATACGCACAGCCCTTTGCTGCCCTTGAGTCGTCCGATTTACATTGGCCCAATCAAGGTACGACTCGGTTCGACACGTTTCCGTCGGGTCGACTTCACCGCTGAGCTGTACGAGGCTGATCAGGAGACCGCCAACGCCGCGAATCTGGCGGTGGCATATATGCATGCTGCGGTGTCATGGCAACGCAATGCTGCGATGCGACTCCGCGTCGACTAAGAGAGTATGAGTCGACTACGTACTAAGCCCAGCGTGCGCTATCAACAGCCTCAGCCACCACACGTCTACAATCACTATAACCCCGCGTAAGTAGCTCACTTCGCGACGCGTTGCAAACGTGTACGCCTCACGCAGACCCAAGCTTGCTCAGCCACGCTTTGTCCTCCACAATGTTTAGCTTAACGTCGACGCGGGTCTTCGCTACAACGTTACCGCTTTGGGTATACCTTCGAATGAGGCATATTCATTTAGACTCAATTGCGGCATATACCATTACACTTGCGGGAATATCGACTTCACCATCCTCTCCCCTAGCAGAAATCCGGTCCGCAAGACTTCGGAAAAGCACTCACTAAACGACGACCGCGCTGGCTCGCATGTATCAGCGCCTGCCTCCCAAGTCCGAGCCAATTCCGGGAACATCATGTCTAGCTTTGCACGATGTCTTTTCATATTCCCGTCATGATTTTAAGCAAATAGCCGAGTAGCTTCATGCATCAGTAAGCAGCGATGCCGCCACTACTGATGACCGATGTTCGCGTCTTTCTCAACATCTCTCTATGACGCGACATTCGCATGAGCAGTGCATGACAGCGCTTAGTAAGATCGAGACCAACGCTTTGATATCAACAAGACTACTTCTAAACAGATACGTAGCAATTGGTGTTATTTTCATTAGAGCATGAAGGATACATAACAAAGTGCCTCGGTTTTGATCGTTCGCTGCCATACGGCAGGCCTCTATCTAAGAAGAGATGGAAAACGACAACCCATAGATACTTTGTTAAAATTATGTAGTGGTTCAACACATACAACACCAGCACCCTCAGCCTATCCCGTCACCCTGGCAGCTGCCATGAGCCTTTCCTTTCTTCCCTCTTTCCAAGCCTTGTCTAGTGCCTCCAATTTTCCACCTAGCACTTGCACATTGCCGGGCTCAAGCATGACGACGCCTCTCCTCACGTCAAAGTTCTTCAGGAGGAGTTTGACGCCCATGGCCATGTTGGTATTGAGCCCATCTATGCCTCTTAGCTCCATGGCGTAGATCTTGAGGCCTTTGGCATCTTGCAGTAGCAGCTTGAATGGCCCTTTGCTCAGCACAGGAGCCGCAGCTTCAGCAGTGCCCTCATTCTCCTGCTCTACAACGCGCACAATCTCCCTTCCTTTTGTCATCTCGCCCCGCTCCTGCGCTTCGATAGATTCGACCTGCGACCAGCGCGAGTGGCCTATATCTTCGACGTCGAGCACCTGGCAGACGACTGGACCAGGGATGGTGCGGGATTTTGTGGTACCCTTTAGCACATCGTCGGGAAATACGGAGCCTGCAGGCTGGCTGAGCGACGCGGTTATGTCGGTAGCTAGTAGGCGGAAGTGGGCTGTCTGCTTGACGGCGGGCAACGGCGTGTTGGGCCGGGTTGTGGAGAGGAAGCCCTGCAGCCAGGCGGCGGTAGGGTAGAGATGGCGGGCATGTAGGTGCTGTGTTAGCTCGGCTGCGAGATTAGCTGCCATGTCGGTCATCACTTGCACCCTTCTTGAGGATGCGCGGTTTTGCTTGTTCGCGAATAAGGCGGCGCGATGTGGGAGACGCGACGCGCCGAATGACGTGGGGCGCTCTTTCGCCAACGGTGGCCTCGGCCCTTCACATGAAGCTCAAGCTCCAGCAATCCAACCACCAAACCTCACAACATAGCAGACAACAGAATAGCAAACAATACCACGCCATGTCGACGATAGCCTCTCCACGCGCCAGTTCCTCGGTCCGCAGCCCCTCCTTGACCCGCACCTCAATCGACAGCAGCTCGTCGCATCGCCCACCCCCAGCCGCACGCCGAAACCGCGCCGCCCTTCGTGAATTCTACGGCCTCAAGAACGCGCCCCGCGATGCAACACCAGACGCCAGAATATCCGAGGAGTCTTCGAGAACACAACTAGGGCCAGAAGAAGACGAGACGCTCACAGAGCTCGATGCTGCTGATTTCAATGCAGAAGCCTTTGTAGAGGCATTGCTTGCCAAAGAGGGACTGAAAGGCGTATTGAAGGTCGAAGCAGATTTGGTGTCTCGTAAGCAGTCACTCGACGCATATAAGCGGACATGTGGAATGCTAATATTGAAACAGAGATCAGGAATCTAGACAGCGACCGCAAATCCCTCGTCTACGACAACTACTCCAAACTCCTCTCCGCAACAAGCACCATCCGACGCATGCGCGGAAACATGGACCCTCTCGCACCCACAACCCACACCCTCGGCCCTGCCATCTCCCACATCGCCGAGACAGCCGCATCCTTATCATCCTCGTTACAGGACAGCCACCAGTCCAAAGAACAGGGACTGGGCATAAGCATACGGGTCGAGCAGGACGACAAAGATAAGTCAGACGTAGACAAGAAGCGGAGACAGCAGGATACTGTGAGATGGGTTCTGGATACACCACGGCGGCTGCAGGATATGGTAGACCAGGATCAAGACGAGAAGGCGGAGAATGAGTGGGAAGAGGTTAGGAGGATTTTGGATAAATGGAAGGGCGTTGCTGGCGTACAGGAGCTTAGAGAGCAGTGCGAAACTATCATGCGCGAGGAAGATTCGGAAGAGTCGGAGTGAAACTGAATGGGACTCATGGACGATTGGATCTCACCCTAACTGCGCCGCGTACCGTGTCCATAAGGCTGGCTGGTACCATGCCGGATAATGGGGTTGCGGAAGGGATAACAAGCTGGAGTCATCTGGCATCTTCTTGGTTCCATGGCGAGCTTGATGCCAGCAATCATCTGGCTATCTTGTACTCGGCTACACTGGGCGATGTAGCCAAAGAGCTGAAGTCGAGCCCGAGAGTAGGATAATAAGACCACGACCCGCATACCAAGAGGCGCATACTTCTTACGACTGCGTTGCGCCAACAGCCCGTCGACGTTGCAGTGGTTTCGCAAAGCCTCACGACATAGATGTACGTATTTCTGTCATACTCCTGCAGAAGGATATCAGGACACTTGGGTGGACCGAGGGCATAAGTGTGATTGCTCGAAAACCTTGGGTTATGGAATGCATACTGGTTTCAGCTGTATAACATACGATACTACTACATGCCATGAATGCAAAGCAAGCTTGATCGAGCTCAAGCCCCCGCGTCTCTGACCACACTCTCCCAAATACCCTGCCAGTCCGCTTCTCCACCCCCATACCTAGCCTCAAATGCGTTCATTGCCAGATTGCCCAAGAACGGCCTCACCAACCGATTCACCAGCTCTCCCCTGGTCATCTCCAACACCGCAGCACCTTCTTCCTTTTCAAGAGCCTCGATAAGTGGGTCTAAGAATAACGTCCTCCTGGGCTCATCCGTATCCGATCCATTCAGTGCAGTTACAGGAGCCGGAGGTGCTATCGAGGACCTTGTGAGGACCTCGTTGATCTCATCGGTAAGAGACATGAGTGTTGGCGGGGTATCGGGCTTGTATACTGCGTCGATGGTGTCGGAGATGAAGAGCCACTCCATGAGCTGGAAGTCGTCAGGGTCTAGTACGACGAGTTCGTCTAACAGCTTGCACGTCTGAATGATGCCGGCGTTGTTGTAGTGCTCCTTGTTTGGAGCGTCTGGTAGGAGTGCAGAGAGTCCGGATGTCAACTCGCCATTGACGACGGGCCAAAGCGACGCCAGGTGGACGGGCGACGTCTTCAAGATGATGGCACGCAGTAGTACGATGACATCTGTGCGGGTGACTGAAGACGGAGACGACGCTGGCGTGGCGGTAAGCAGTTCGACGACCTTCTCCAGAACCTGTGGTATGTTTGGTGTGAAAGCATCTTCGGGACTCGCAAGGATGAGGAGGGCAATGCGACGTAAAGTAAGCTGGGTTTTACGGTCGGCTTCCTGCCGCGCAGATGTTGCACCAACTCCGAACATGATGCCAGCCGTTGTTGGCGCGGACAGTCGTGCAAGTAGCTCGGGCAGTCGCTCCTTGTCTGATTGCGTCCATTGCGCAAGTATAGGCAGCCAAGCTTCTCTTAACAGTTGAAGCGGTGTGTTGAAGAATTTGGGGTCATTGAAAGCATCGAAGATGTCTTTCTTGAGGAGTTTGTTGCCTGGCGAGATCTTGGTCAGGCCTTGGAGTAGATCCAACGTATTTCTCGATACGTTTTCAGGGAATGCTTTGGCGCGGAAGGTTGGTCCGATGACGGATGCTGATATGTCTGAGACGACCTTCGCAACACGGTCATTCTCGACGAGGATGATCGATAGTTTCGGTACGATGGTAGTCAGAATGGAAACGACATCGGTTGCTCGCTTCTGTGCGCGATTGCCATTTGTCACAGCAGCCGGCTTTTCGTTTACCGCTTGGTTCGTGTCTTGCAGATAGCCCATCGAACGTGTTGTGAAAATGGCAGTCAAGATCCTGGCAAAGATATCCTGTTCATATAGTTAGTATAATTCAGTTGAACAAGCATTGCCACTCACAGCAAGCTCCCTTCTCATCTTCCGTTGCTCTCCAAAGTTGGTATTATCAACCTTCTGCCCTATGACGGCGGTAAACTCCAGCAATGTAGGTAATATCTGTCGATGAGGAAGGGGATTTGCGAGCACATCTCGCAGGAACAAAGTACAGTCCTGCCAGATCTCGTCCATGGCGTCATCTTCCAGAGAGTTCGTATACTCGACGAGGAAGGCGACCAGTTCAGCATCAGTAAGATCAGAGGTCAATGTTGATAGTCGATTGGTGTCCAACGCCCCAGGATCCGTCCGGCTGTATACAGCGTTGAATATCGCTGGGATGGTATGCTTTGGCTTTGAGCCATTGAGGACGTTTAGGAGCCCTGTAATGGCTGCTCCTCGCACATCGTGAACTTCCGCATGCGCCCATAGAACTACCAACGTCTCCAAACACTCCAAAGCTTCCGCAGCGAAGAGATGCTCCAACGTGCGGCGAGCCCGATTGCGCATGCGTAAAGAGGTGTAAGCGAATGATGACGCTGACGTGTGATCCTGTAGTTCGAGCATATTCCCATAGCCACCCCAAGACCATATCGCGAAGCATATGCGAACAGTGTCTTGGAAGCAAAGCAAAACCGTGAGTCTACTATTCGCGGTCGGAGTGCGAGCCTGGTTCGTATCAGAGGAAATCAGCCCAGATACGACATTGCTGAAGAAACCCTGGGGTTGTTCTGGAGACTTGTTGGCAGACACTTTTGTCTCCTGCGTAGTCAAACGCTCGTGCGCCTTGGCCAAGATCTGCTCTAATCCGTTCATGAGCGAGATCAGAGTCGACTCGGGAGAGACAGTAGGTACGGGTTGTGTCTTTGCGAACGTAACCTTGAGCTGCTCGAATGTAAGATTGATCTGCTTGCAAAGACACTCTACAAGTGGCAGGAGGTTTTGGAATATCGTATCAGGAAACATTGGTAGAACTTCAACAAGGAACTGAATCCAGTCGTCAAGGACTAGGCGACTGGTAGAGGAGGAGAATCCGAACTTCAAGCACTCAACAAGTTGTGGAGGTGGAGGGATCGGCGTAGGTGTCTGATCTTCCGAGTCTCTGTTGATCGCTAGTGAAAGGCGCGACCGATTGGCAGGATGATTCGAAGATTTTGGCTCTGCTGTTGGTTCTGGTGGACGAGTAAGGCGGAGTTTCAGTGCCGCCAACTCTGCACTTAATAAGAGACTCTGCAAGGGCGGACTCGCTGATTTTAACCTTGCCATTAGAGGTACTTCAAGCTCCAACTCTCGAAGTGGTGCAGCAAATGGACTTCGATAAATTTGCGATATCATAGAGACCGACAACCGGTGTAGCTCATGTATGTGAGGCCCTATAACTGTATCTGACAAGCCGATTTGAAGTGACAGTGTCGTCAAACATGTACGTGTGAGCCACTCCTGGATGGAGATACGCGGTGAGGAGGGTTCTGGCCAGGACAGAGTGACCTCAGCAAGAGTTACCCACGTGAAATGTGATGACCGCTTGATGACATTAAAAACATGCCTGAGGTAGTACAGGCATTCCTTTGTGTCGTCTCTTCTGGAACGTGCTGGTGGTCCCTGGGATGTCGTATTAGGTGCCAAATTGCTTAAAGCTGCCAAACAGTTGAGTGATTGGATGTGAACTGCAAGGATCTCAAAGACTCTGTTCAAGCTTGGCGTATCTGGTAGCCAATTTTGCAAGAACGTAGAGGTTTCCGACCCTTCTTCTGCGAGAGTGTCAAGGAGCAAGAGCAGCGGCCTTGTCAAGACAGAGTGGAAGTCGCTTGCTGTTGACGAGGCTTGTAGAATGTTACCACTTGGTCGGCGAGTAATATTAACACGCTTTTCTGACTGCAGATTCAGTTCGTGCATAACATGCGTCCATAGTGTCGCAAAACGTCGGGCACAATCTGATGAGCTCCTCGAAACGGAATCTTGGCCGGTCTGCTCTACGATGATCGAAGCGATGGCACTTTCGACCATCCGACTGGCAGGTGAAATGGCATGTAATTGTAACAAGGAACGCGCTGTTTCGACATGGTATTTGGGTGATGTTGGCGAAAGGTACCGCCAGAAGTATCGAACCAAGGGGTGGATGAGCTCAGGTAATTGGCTTGAGGCGATGTGAGGTCTTGATGGGAGTGCGGTCTGGAGTGCGAGTAAGACGGCTGTTATAGCGCCCAGGTGCGGAAATGAAGGATCTGTGTCGGTCTTGTCCGATGTCTGAAGGATATTTGCAAGCATAGTGACTAGGTCAATGTCTTCAACGGCCTTAAGACACTGTGTTTTGAAGACCAAATTGGATAGAATTTTGGAAGGCATCTCGGCAGTGATACCGGAACCGTTCGACTGCATAGATGCGGTGAACATGCAAGAGGCCTCACGAAGCGCAATCTGACCAAGCAGTGGCGGATCGAAAGGCGGGTCAGCTGCATCCAAGCTTCCTTGAGATTCTTCATAGAATGCACGTATCTTCCTGGACACTGTGGCTCGCGGTGTTTTGAGAGTTGCCAATAGCTGCTGCTCCGTTGCTTGATCACGTTGAAATGACCGATCTGGGACTATCTGAACAAGCGAGTCTGTGATCTCGAGGGCAAGGCTCACAACTTGTGCGTCTTTTGATGAGCTGTCGGTCTTGCCAGAGGTCTCATTCAAAGCAACAAGTGTCGATAGTACCATTAGAGGCATGTGATGCAACAGCATGTCTTCCTCTTTGAGATTGAATCGGGCCAGAACAAACTTGGCCAGCTTCATCTTTTGTAATGCTTCGTCATCATCCGTCTGCAGGGAAGACGTTATGAGATGAATGAGCTTGCCCCAGATGAGGCCGCTATCGACGCCATCGAAGAATGCACTCGCACTTCTCATGACTTCGTCGACTTGTTCCTTGGATGCAGTTTCGCTGTACGCATATACGCTCTGTAACGCTGGCAGGAATATCTCGGGTACAATCAAACCACCTACTTCCCAACGGTCCATGAGAGATAGACAGACTCTGAACGGACGTGCTCGCTCGGAAGGTAATGTGCTACGACGGTTGATCATCTTGAGGACGCTGTTGGTAAGCGCTTCAAGACCGTACCGCGAAAAGAAAGCAGCTTGATGTGCCGACGGATCTGCAGACACGTTGTGTCTGTCTGCTGTTGGGGATGTGGTGCTGTCATTTACTTCAGACGCAGTGGGCTCTGGACCTAGGAACCATGCCCAGAGCCGGCGATTCAAGCTCATGTCTCTTCGCGACACAACGCCTGCGGCTGCAGCTACTAGTCGCTCCAAATCCCCCTTTCCAACGCGCTCCTGCAAGACGGGTGAGTCGAGAGGCAGATGACTGACCAAAAGATCGAGGAATCCTCGTTGGATGAGTATCTGAGGGTCCGACAGGCCTGATTCAAAGCAGCGAATGAGGAGACCTGGCTCTGGGGATGTAGCTGCCTCGGCCTCGCCCGATAGCGCGTCAGAAGGTCTGGAGACATCTGGAGGAGAGCTGCGCCTCTCTGGCCGTCCAAATTTAGGCAATCGTCGTACGAGGAAAGCAAGTGCACCTTGCCTCCTGGATGGGTTGGTGATGGTCGCTAGGAAGAAGCACTGCCAAAAGTGAGATGAAGCACCCGCAGTCTTGGCCTCGACTATGTCGTCTGAGTTGTCCTGCACTGCGCTCCGCAACTTCTCTGTTGCCGAGACCATGCGCTCAAAATCCTCGCTTGTCTCATCTTCCAGACCAGGCAGGATTGACAGTATGATGGCCTTCAAGGCCGGGCGAAGTGCAGCTCCGTCGAGCTTTAGTATATGCTTCTCGAAGACGGAGAGGTAGAGTGGGCGGACCGAGAGCGAGGCGAAGGAAAGCACAGAGGCAAGGCCGGGGAAGTAGAGGTTGAGGTCACGAGCGAGGGCATCTTTCTGGACATGGGTCAGCTTGGCATAAGCTGGCTTGGGGGAGACGGGCATACACCGATGGTGGAGAAGATGTAGTCATAGACGTCGAGGGCTTTCTGGTGAACGCCCGAGGGCAATGTTGGATTCAAGCACTGCGCTAATCGCAGTGCGACAGTATCGCTATGTGGTATGACGGGTATCTCTGGGGGGTGCGCTTGCAGGGCCTGGAGGGTAACTTGTATAAGCGCATTGTCTCATAGTCGCAGTAGCATGGCGGGATTGACCTTCAGCAGCCGGCCCAGGAAAGATATGTAGTCGGCCCATTCCTGCTGTGCAGTGTCCCAGAGGGCGAGGGCGCGTTCGACACCGGCAGCATAGCGTCGGAAGTTTTTATCTTTTTTATACAGCGCTGTTCTCGGAGTCAGTAACCTGGGATTGCATGCACAATGCGACAACATACGCTCTTGTACAGCAGTGCGCGCGGACCGTGGTACGGGACTGGAGCGGCCAGAGGCCGTTGGGGAGAAGACCTGCGGGTTAGCAGTGGGATCAGCGGACATGCTGTGCCTGGCAGAGAATATTGTGTCCGTGTATCAATGACAGCGCGCTGGACATGCTGCTCTTGGTGGTGCCCAGGTGGTGGTTTACGAGACATGGCATTCCGACACGGAGCACTGACGGCCCGTTTCACATGCTCGCTCCGGCGTGATGACGCGCGCCGCACGCGACCCCAAGTGCCCGACTGCAACACCATGAAGCCTCTACAGTTGCCCTAGATACCGCCGGGGCCAGCGCAATATGCACGACGCAGGATCGGTAAGCCATGCGTGATTGTCATGTTCTGCCTATCATAACTGACTGTGGCAGGCCTCACATGATGCGCCATCTGCCCCACCAGCCGACACGTTCGCATCTGATCTCCATCACCACCACCACCCTCACCACGATCCACCCATCCATGTGCCGCCTCCCGAACATCCCCCATATGATGAGCCTCCACCTTCCTACGACGACGCCGTTGGCCTAACGGGTGCACCCCCGGGTTATGGCACGTTCCGACCGTATAGCGATGATTCCTCGATAGCGAGCAGCGAAGTCGAATCCACCCATCGCGCACTACCAGAATGGTTTGGACAGGCCTTGGTCGTGTTTGTCTTCCTATGTCTCATATACGGATTTTGGGAATTCATCAACGCGCCTGATGTACCTTCTGAGCCGTGGCCAGGCCATGGGCGGTTCAGACCGTCAGGCACTTGACCTGAAGTCACGCAGATGAATAACAAACCTACAACCTCGTTCTCCACGACGACAACAGACTGCCGCTTTGCAGGCGTCGGTTGTCCGAAGATACACATACCTATCATGCGCAACAGCTATCACGCCCTAGCACGGCCATCCAAGGAAGGAGCGAACAGGTCGTCGGGGCATATCTAAAGATACAAGGAGCCAGCGAGGTAGCAATCACTCAGGCGAAGCAGCTGTTGACCAGGCGGATGCTGGGCCGCGTATCAGGACCAGTACTCATACATGGTCCATGTAGGAGAAGGGTGCCAGTTCGAGGCCTAGTTCCTTGAAGTGGTTTCTGTCGATGGTCCTGGGAGACTCCATGTGACATACATACCATTGCATGCAGGAAACTGTTAGCTCTGTTCACATGCAATTGTAACTGCACCCCGCAGTTACATTCCGTTGGCCTGCTTCGTCTGGCTCACCACGGACTGAAGATAGGGAGTTTAACGAGCTGAACTAGACATGCGAGGATGCATGTGAAGTGGAATCTACTATCATGAGGGCATGAATATAGCGATTGCGAACCCGATCGTCAATCTTTTGCAAACTCGCCAACTACTCCCTTGAACCTTATCACAGACCTGCGTTCCAACCCCTCCTTTCAACACTGCGCTCGTCATGTTAGCACAGATCAAGCATACAACCTAAAGGCCATCGTTCGCGTCTGTTCACACTACTGCAATGTCGATTTCGCGATTCATCACGCATGGCTTTCTGCATCGGGCCTATATGCTTCCTAAATGCTGTTCTACAGAACCAGTGTACCAATCCCTGCGACGCTCGCTAGAAGATATAGTATATCGAAGTGAAACTTAAATCTGGCGTCGTAGTTCAAGCTACGCGTCTAGCGGGCGAGTGCGGGCGAGTTTGAGCCACACGGTCGTGATCCGAAGAAGCGAATACCAGTGGCTCAGTCGTATATTAGCTCTACACCATAGCGGAGCGTGGCCGAGGATAGCGGCGCTCATCGCACGCCCGCCTGGTAGGTGGTTCCTGATAGTGTGGCGCCGGGAATAGTGTTGGCGTTGATGTCGCAGTTGGGTATGCCCAAGTGGTGCTGTCTGTCCGACAGAGTTATGGTTCTTGTTAGACTACATGTGTAGCGAAGAAGGTGCATGATGTTCTAGTGTGTTTTCGAGTCGATGTGGTAGATCTTGGATGACGGATTCCCATTTTGGGACCGATCCGCCGTCGAAAAGGCTACTCGTTGTCGGAGATGGTCATGTTGGACGAACTCTGAGTATCGGCGAGGTACCTAGGTAAGTCTGTTGTTGAAGATATGCGTTATGCGAATATGCGAGAGCCACTACCTGACTACGCCGTATCTCAAGTCGCCGTTCTCCGAACAGTGGACACAGCAAACTGTGTCTCTGCTATCCACATACTGCACCAACGCAATCACAGTAAGAAGTATCCCACATGCACAAAGCAAAGCTAAATTCTTCCTGCGCAAGCAAGTCCAAGCGATACGCGACAAGCGACCCGACAACGCTCCCTCCGCCTGTGCCCGAGAAAAGTCCCGACCACTTCAATCTCGCTCACACAAACCTAACTCCGGTCCCAGCCCAGTCCTGTCCATCCCGACAAAGACGATCCAAGGCGGCAACAAGCATGCGCTTCAGGATCGGGACTCACGACACGCGGGCTCCGCCTACCCCTGTACCCAGTGCAGTTCCCCATCGAGTGCGCAGGCATTATCCACTCGAGTCTAGCCTGCTCGTCAAAACCCACATGTGCACCTGGCTCGCAGCATCATACCCGTTGCGGCATTCTTCGCGGCCAGGGCACGCCAGCAGGGGTTAGCACGCCGCACGGCTCAGCTGGATTTTCTTCCAAGCAGGAAAGCTTCGGAGGCGCGTGCTGGCGCAGCTTTTGGACCCCACGCCGCGCTACACTAACCGCTAGTTCGGTGCGTGATCCGGGATCCCGACCGTTGGGTTTAACCGTAGTGTGACTTTGCTTGTGGGTATCGTGTGTATGATTCTGGAGGTGGAGAGGTTCAGCCATCTTGTGCAAACGGAGAAGACTGGATTGTGTCTAGACATGCTTGGAAAGCACCGAATGGCACACCTCGCGTGTGGTAAGTGCCGTTGCCCCCAGCGGCACATTCGCTCCAAGACCGGGTGTTCGTGAGGGTGACGAACAGGTAGTAGCTCTACTATCGCAAAGGCCTTGTTTTGTCCGTGGAACGCAGATTCGTCCACTCTAGATAGTGGTATCATACCTGATCTTGCACTGTGTCGTTCTTTTCCCCGGCTGATGAAATGGCATACTATGATCTTATGTTGCAATCGAGTAACTCCTCGATGTCGGAATATACAAAGACGCTAACGAAGTCGTCGAGCTCTAATCCAACTTTAATCTCATCAATATGGTGCTGATGCGAAACACCAACTTCTGGATACTGTCAAAGATCTGGATCTTATGCAATACCAATGTCGCTTCTTTGCAGACGCCCCGAGAAATTCCTCTCTTGTGAGTGCTTCGTCGTGTAACACGGAATGGTTTTGCAGGGCCCATAGTTAAAGATACCCAGAGAAAAGATTGTTGTACTTGGTATATAATCTTAGGTCACTACCATATTTGCTACGTATCAGCCACTTGTTCTTTTCATGAGTTCTAGATTCAAAGCTCCATGATAAAGCCGTATCGTATAGGGCACTGCAGAAACATGCTTATACCTCTTGAAGTACATGCAGAGAGGCTTCCAGATTTTACATTCAATTGCCTCGTAGCTTCCGTCAAGGGACACACGCAGAAGCAGAAGGTACAGCTCAGGCGCCGAGACATGGTTCTCCATAGTATACGCGTTCGTAATATCACAATGGGGGCTGTCGAATTTTGCGTTTCTCCGTCGTGTTAGGGAAGCATGCTGACTCCGGCAAGATGGCATTATTCAAAATGCCGTTGATTGATTGGACAGAGCATGAAATCTTCATGTTGAATCGTCTTTACTTTTTTCTTTCCAACAGCATGTGAAGACACATCCAAAGGGCGTACTTGTCAGGTTGACGATCGGAAAACGCACGGCGAATTTTTGCCGTTCGATGTTGCAAGGTCCTGGCTCGTTTCGGTCCGAACAATGTACAGGGCTGATGCACGCGGCTGCATGCACCTTCGGAGGACCATTCAGAGCACTGCCTATAGCGCCCTCAAGTCGGCGACGTTGGGTTGTCATGATCGCGCGATATGCACCATTTGAGACATACGTTGCCGGGCGGAGTTGGGTGTTCCAGATCACGACTCCCTCCCCTTGCACCTTCCTTTGTAGACAAGATGCAGATGTCCGTGCCATTGTGCATCACCAAAGCGTTAGCTCGCATGTCTGCAGGCGCAGGAGACTTTCGAGGTTAGCATTCAGGAACGAGTGCGGCTATTCCGCGCTTTGCTTGCGTATGCCGCCCCTTTCCGCTTCAGACCAGCGCCACAACTTCACTACGGCCTGGTAGCGTGCGAGCGCGGAATTGCGATACTTGGGGCCGTCTGGCTGGTGCACGAGTCAATCGGGTCGTTGGATGATTCGGGTCGGCTCCTGACTCGTCTCCATTATATCCGATGGTAATAGGTGCTTTGTGATTTGAAAGATATCTGTCAGCCTGTGAAATGTGGACTCTGGTGGGTATTAGCAGTATCGACGGGGCCCTCTGTTTCTCTTCTTGAGTTCCGACGTTCGGTGTAGGAGTACAGAAACAAAGGCAGACGGATACGTCATGAAGCATGGTGGTGTCTTACTAGGAAGCAGTGAGATTAACGCGGTTCGTCAAGTGCTGGAAGATCGCACGGTGCAACCATCGCAATGCCTTCCCAAAGCCGTTGATCATCGGCAGGGTCCGAGAGGATGCTGGGAACCCCATATTCATGCACGGTCGGTTGACTGGCCAGGCCACTCAACATGCAGATGGCCCGCGAAGGATTTGGAGCACTCGGACAATAACCTGTTGACTGGAAAGGAGCAGGCCATCAGAGAGCTGTTCAAAATAACGGTATCGCAGGCATGTCGTGTGCGCCTTGCAACTGTGACGGGACCTTGATGAAACGCGCACTAGAAAGCAAAGGTCCAGGGCTATATGCGCGTAACGAGGAGGTTAGAACGGATCGTGGGGGCCGTGTAAGGGCGCAGAGGGAAGAAATGAGGGTTCGTTGTAGCGCGACCCAGATCGACCCTTCCCAGCAGAAAGATAAGCTACTGGAGAAGAGTGGAGCACACTAAGCCACTGGTGGTCCACGTCCCTGTCCACAATTTTGACCGGTGGAACAGGGGAAAGCATCCAACCCGATCACCTTGAGTTGGACACCTTGACAAGGAGACAAGTACGGTAAGCTCCATGTCGAGATGGGACAGCCACCTCGTGGCGGCACAGCTAAACCCCTGGCAACAGCACCATGTCGAGCAGATCCAACTTCACGGGTCGCAATTTGTCCGAGCAACGACAGAGTGCTTGTGACTTGGACCCTTGTCTCCCATGCCGTCGCCATGCCGCGGCCATGGAAATCGCGTGGTTGGTTGCTGAACGGCCGCATCAAACGGCGCCATGTCAGGGCCGCAGGATTGCCGCTCGGAACATATGCCGTAAGCTCGCATGTGTTCAGACAATAACAGGATATGCAAGCGTTACCGTAACGTCGAATCTATTGGACTTAGTCGCTCCATCGTGTTGTTTGTGCACTAGCGCGGCACGAGAAGCAGCAAAGCGTGACGCACCTTTTGTCACGAGCAACCACCATGAGTTTTTGATCGATGGATGCTCGGCGTCCGCGATGGGGTCGACCTCATCGTGCATGTGGTCCTCTGCCGTATGTAAGCTCGCGGGATGGAACCGCTTGGGCGTCCTGCCTTCCAATGCATGTGATGAAGTGTGATTGGAAGCTGTAGCAACAGCCTTCATCTAACGTAATGCGTCTTATTGATCCATTGACGTGCAGGTCTGACTGGAAGCATGCATGTACCAGACTCTTGAAACAGCTTGGCTTGGTGCTGAACCATGACGATAGCCACCATCGCGAATATAGGGTGCAGCCGCATAGCACCGCCATGTCATCGGGTGACATCTTCCTCGAAACTGGCTGCGAAACAGGAATGCTTGCGGCATGCCGTCGTTTGGTCCGATGTGGGGCGACCATCGCTCTCGATCGCTGAACATGCCATATTCGCATTTCGATCCTATGCTGGACGGAGCAGAACGCCCGCCAATCATCCCTGCGTACCTAAGTAGTGTGCACAGAGGTGATTCGCAGAGACATTCCAGCCACCTTGTCACAGGGTCCCGGCCCACATGAGTGGACGGCACCGCAAGTCAGCCTTGTTAAGGCCGTAAGGCCTCCCACTAGCAGGCCGGAGTCGCAGACCATTAACCCCCGACCATGTCGACATCTGGCGTGACAACCTGTGGTAGACTCGATCGCGCCAGCCATGTTGTCGAGAATGGGGGTTGGCTTTATGTATGACGTCGTGTTTAGAGAGACAATCGAAAAATTGAAGAGTTGCAAAGAATCGTATGAGCCAAATGTTGAAATCATTGTCGCTATTGACCGACACTCATTCCAAGCTAGTGTAGGCAACAGCGGCGCCATCTGCATCTATGCACACCAATTCCCAACAAGCGTTCCAACCGTGCTGTATCCTCCTTGGATGAGCCAATTGACTCTGCTCAAACTTCTCTAGTTTTAAGAAACGCCATAGCAATGCGACGACGCAGAAAATGCTGCAGTGATAGATGAATAGGAACGGGAACGCAAATGCAAATGCAAAATAAGGGTATCATGAACGAAAGTGAAGGGTTTGTGGTCTTAACGGTCTGTGACCTTTTCTTGGCGAGTAAATCTCCTGTCTTTCGCCGTAGACGCTCCTAGCGAAGGTTTAAGGCGATGACTCGAACCGAAGTAAGAGGTATGGACGACGTAGGCGATGAAACAATGGTTTTGTGGGACGTGACAGTCGGTAGTCGTATCAGAAGCGCAACAACTAGGAGGACGTTGTCGAAGATTTCCTGGACGCTTTAAGATGAATCCGCTTGACATGATCTCTCTGCAAATTGTCAGTAATGCTCTGCGCATGTGAAGCATGTCAAATTTACCATATTGTCCACGCGACTGAAGACCCTGTCGCATCCGTCCCAGTCACACAACACGCCCGGGTTGTGCTTGGCCTCATGTCTCGCAAGATCCTTTTTACTCGAAAAGCCTCCTCCTGTAGACTGTGGGCAGTCGCCATGGCGGCAGAAGAAGGACTTTGTATGCCTCTTATAGTGCTTCCTGAGATCGCAGCCGCGGGTGAAAACTGCTCTTGAAGTGCATCCTGGGAAAGCACAGCTCCATGTACCATTCTTGTTCGGGATACCATAGGATCGAAGATCCGGCGAGGAAGGAGAGAGCGACCGTGACAGTGCGGGTGGTGATCTTTCAGAGGGGACGTTGGACGGCATGCCATGACCTACGGACGACGATGTGGAGTGCGATCTTGACGGTCGAGACGCACCGAAAGATTGTGAGAGCAACGTCGAGTCATGCGCAAGCATCGGGGGAGATGCCATCTCGGAGAAAGATGGGTAGGAATACGACGTTACTTGAGGTAGCGGTATTGATGATGGTTGTGTCGACCAGAGTGCGTGAGGTGGGTATGGGGACTCCATGACCGGTCTGTAATCTTGAGGTGGAGTGTACATTCCTGCGTGTGCGGACATGGTCGTTTGGGGTCGATGAGCCATGTGGTGTAGTGGTGGTGAGTACATGATGCTGGGGGGTGATTGACATGTGCTAGAGGGGTAGAGGTGACCCATGCCGTCAACCGGCGCCATGAGTGCTAGTTCTGCTTCGGACGAAAAGAAAGTCATCGTGGGTGACGCCAGGTGTCGTGTTGTTCTGGAGTGGTTCGCAGGATGGTGGTGATATAACAGGAAGGGGTATCTGGTGGTCGTCAAGTGGCCGCAAGTCGAAGCCAACACGGGTTGTATATCATGCAGAGAGAAGGCCAGTGCGTCTTAAGCGGGAAGTGCAACAGATGGGTGAGAATGACCAGTCTTAAGGCACAGACCCAAACCCTAGGGATTAGGGTATGGTAAGGCTGCTAGTCCGGGGTGTACAGGATTAGCCCGGGAGCGCACTAGGGACCACTCCACAACGGTAAGGCTGGGGCGTCAGATTTGTCGAGAAAGCGTAGCGGGCAGTGGCGGTGTTGTCATATCTTGCAGTGCCTGAAACTCCACCGGGCCCTGGAGGACGGCCTGAAAGGGACCAAGTTAGAAATTGCGAACGCTGAGCGGTGGACCATGTGGCATCGACTGGTCAATGTAGATCCGGGGCGCAGACGAAGTTTGCAATGCCCAAGAGGATAGATAGCTACGTCGGGTCAGACATCCGATAGAGGAGTAGTCGCTGCTGCTGGTCATAATGGGACGTGGGTAATTTGACTAACGCTTGCTGCGCTCGTCCCAATGAGATACCGTCCGTAGTTCATGGTCCCAGTTCAGACCGGGTGCATAATCCATTCACAATTGCGGTGGAGAGCGAGTGAGCCTCGCGGGCCGGCTAGCTAATCCTTGTGGGTGAAGGTACCGCCAACATGGCGACCGCACCGCTCTAGCGCTGGTCTGAGGAGTGGCCTACTAGGGTTAGTCCCAGGAAAGCTTCTGCCATTTCGCTTTCGCCTGTGAACGATCCTTCGAGCGATTAATGCGATACCTTGCAAACGGCCAGCAGCGCTTCGGCTACCGAGTTCTCTGCAACCTCCAGCGATGTCTCGTCTGGGCTGAGATGGTACGTACAGAGCGACCGGGCGATGTGTGCAGGGCGCAACCACAACGACAGCCACCCTTCAGACTAGTCCCACGGGCTGCGGACCAACATCAGAGGCGGTAACAGATGAGGGGCAAATGAGCGCTCCCCATGGCGTTGGAGATGATGGGCTGCCGATCGCAGCATGGTAGCAAAGCGACGAGAAGCGGCCTTGGGTGGTCGCTTACGCCGGCAAAATTTTTGGGCGTAGCGCATGGGGATTATACGCCCCGCGCTACTCTTGGGCCGGGTGCCGTGAGATATTTTTAACCCCTGCCGCCTGGAGCACAGCAACCTACATACAATCAGGAATCATAGGGTAGGGTCTGAGTAAGCGACGTTTCAAGCGGTCTGTCTGCCAGCAATTCTACAGCTTTCACCAGCATTGTCCCTCCAATAACACCAACGTCGCGCTCTAGACAAGCGAGCCGTGTTTGCCAAGACAGCTCCTGACAGCAACGGTTTGATTGCGTTTCTCGACCTGGACACCTAGCTCCACTGCGTAGCATGCAGTGAGCCTGTTGTCTTTGACGTGGCTAAAGAGCGAAGGACGAAACATGACCAACGAGCGTGATAGATGGAAAGACGGATCCACATACTGGCCAAAGCCAACGACAGTCTTCGAAGCGCCCGTTGTTCCAAAGCGGTTAAACTTGCTTTGCAAAGACTAGTACATGGTTCTTCTTGATCGGGTTTTGCGACCATGAAGTATCTACACCGCGTTGCCTTCGGACCGCCGGACATAGACTGTTTCGTCCGAGATCTGCATCAAGACTCTTGGGCAACACGTCGAGGAGCAGGATCGGAGAAGCTTTTCCCAGATGATCAATGAGGTCTGGATGTCAAACATCAGACGGCCCCATCACAGCACGGAAAACGCCCGTGTAATAGCGGATACCCAGGCAGTATCCGGGCTGCATCGCGAGCAGCAGTCAGCATGCGCTGTCCGGCGCTTCAGACACTGCGCTATATGGACCGTATGTTCAAGCCAACACACCTGTGTATGGAGAGCGACAATTTGGAGGCTGTATATTCCTACGCACTGCCTTCTTCAAACACTGTGAAGGCCCAGGATGGCTGACAATCACCTCCGCTTCCTCACCAGTCGGAAGAACGGTCGAGTGCCAGAAAACACTTGCGGTAGGTAGCGTTGACCATGTACTCGATCGGTGACTGCCAGGCGAGCACTCACTGCAAATTGACTGACAGTCAAGAATCGGGGCTTGCGTCACACTGCACACTCTCGTCACCTTCATCTTCGCTCAATTCCGTCGTTGCCTCCATAGCTCCACTGTCCAGTGACATATCCAACACGGGAGCTACCATCCGCACTGCCTGTATGGACCAACAACAGCTCACACGCTAGTTCATCCGCAGTCGCTCAGAAATAGACAGCGTCCACTAACGCACTTGATCTCAAGCTAAACAAAGCCAGTGTGTCGCAGTGATGGGGCCATGGACAATCAATCGAACGATGCTGTTAATGACAGTGCGAATGGTGGTCATCAGGCACTAAGGCAAGGCTGATTCCGCTCTGCAAAGGACAGAATGTCATCGCAAATCTAACATACAGCCGACAAAAGCCTGCACCGTGTCGACAGACAAACACTAGTCTCTATTCATCATCTGTTTCGAGGAGCCCGGCACAAGCTGTCCTTCGATGTGAAGACTAGCTGGCAATAGTCACCGTGACAGGCGATGATCTGCATACACGCAAACGAAGGATTTGAACCGCTCTCAGGCTTTCCATGACAACTTTCTTTTAAGAGTCATGCAACAGTCATATCAACATTTCTAGAACTCATGTTCAAGCATTGTAAGACTCGGCCCGAAGCCGATCATGCAATGAGACTAACCATACTGAGGATGTCATACGATTGGATGAATAAAGTGTCAGGGGTGTTTGTTGATGCCGCACCGGTATGGACCGTCTAGGCGACCACCAAGACTACCGGCTATCCCAGTATGTCAAGCATCAAGACCTAACGTCCCGTCCTAATGGCGTGTAACGGCCCTAGGAACCTTCATCCCATACTCGACAGCGGCATAAGCCGAATGTACTTACCAGGAAGCATATTCGGCCCCAACATCGCAGCTCTGGATCTGTATACTGCATCAGTCCATTTCTAGCCAGAACCCAAGACATTGTACGATGTGTGGTTAGTGGGGCCTCCAGTCTTCATCTAACTGTCGAAGACGGCCGGCTTCTCTCATTCACACCAACCTGTTAACTTCATTCCTACCAAATCTATTATTAGGTATCGCGACTTTACAGCAAACACTTCTTTCGAAAGGCGTTGGAAATCGGAATGAGTGTCGAGGGGTGAAACGTGGCAGTGCTTGTTAACACAGCCTCAAATCGCCGACATAATCTTCAATCGCCGACCTGCAGATCCATAATCGCCGACCTACAAAATCCCCAGCATCCAGCATCGGACCCCACAGTGGCTACGACGCTAGGAATCTTTCCCACGTGGGAACGCATGTCAATGCTGGGAGTCGCAGTTGAGCCGTAGCGGTGGGTACACCGTGATAACTACCGATGATGGGACGGGATGCCTAAATTGCGAGCGGCGAAATTCTACCGCAGGATGCCTGAAACCTTCAGCCTCACATCTGTAATTAAACTTCACAAAATGACGTTTAGAGGCTATGTTGCTGATTCCATCCAGCACCGAGTTGACCAATTTCCCAGCATCGGCTTGATAGGCAACATCCATGACAAGAATGTGAAATATGCATGATCACAGTAGGAATCTCTATTTTTGGGCGCCAGTTCCCCCCAAGACGGTCTGATGGATACCCACCGGTTCACGAGAGGCTTGGTCGAGAAAGCGATTTTCACCTTAGATCAAAGTGCGTGGTTCTCGGGCCCTCCACCGCCATTCTCTTGATTATACACCAGCATCAGTGATGACAAGAAGCCTATGATAGAGAAACCCATGTCTAGAAAAAAACCACTTGAGCAGCTGAGACGTGCAAAAGCCTGCTGGACTCACATCGTTGTCCACTCTGTTACCTGTCGGATATCCATAACCTTGCCTTCAGCACCATATCTCCCTTGCGCATCCCACAAATCCCTCTCGGCGCAAATCTCTGGTCGCCAACGCATCGCTTCCCTCATCTTCCCTTCACTCTTGTTCTCTACTATGTCTGCAACCAGAGAGCCGATTGCAGGGCATGCCATGAAGCCGTTTCCAGATCCTCCGACCGCTACAATCAAGCCTTGGACATTAGGGTGCTTGTCGATGAGAAAGATGCGATCCACAGTATCTACGTCCCAGCATAAACGCGCGAAGCTCAAGTCTCGGGTTGCAAACTGTGGCATTGTGTCAGAGAGAAGAAGGCGCATACGTGCTTCTGCTTCTCTCGGAATCTGTTGTCGCGCAAACGGAACGGAGCGCATCTTGCCACTGTCGTTGATGACTGGATTGATGTATCCCGGATGTTCATCGCAGACCTTTATTTCGTGTCTCTCGGTGTCGGGTTCGATGAAGAAACCGCGATCCACGCCATACAGCACAGGTAGGTTCCGGTACTGCTTCGCTTCTTCGGCTGAGAGGGGTAGATGTGCAAGTGTCCAGGCTGTGGGTCGAAGTTGACTCTCGAAGTCTAAGAGTAGGTCACTGTTCGCACCAGCGGATACAATGATGTGCTGAGCCTTGTGCTCTGTGCCGTTCCTCGTCTTCACCCCCAATACTGCGCTACTGTCCGAATTATACAGTAGCTCTTCGACACTGCCCTCCATGCTGCCGGTTACGAATTCCACACCCAATTTCACGGCTTCTTGATGCATAGCTCGTAGAGCTCCACTAGCGAACACCCACCCTGCGCCTTTCTTTTTCCAAAAGCCCCTCCAACCTGGAAAGTCGCCTTGTAGCAACCCTCCTGGCATCGTTTGCTGGAAATCGTGTTTCGTATTTAGACCTGCTGGGAATTCTTTCTCGCCTTTGGCATACTCTAGACAACGCTGGTAGGCTTCCTCGCCAACAGCGGCCATGATAAAACCCGTGTCATGGTAAAAGGGCGAGAACAGTGGATCGCATTTCCATGCATGCATTGCAAGCTGGGCCAGTCGATTCCAGAAGAAGTCTTGGAGAGAGTCAGACTCGGAGGGGTCGTTACTCTCTTCCGCGATCTTATTAAGGTCATTTCCTGCGGAGATGGGCGAGGGGAAGGAGCTGCCGTCGAGGACTTTGATGGAGGTGTGACCGCGACGAGCGAGCTCGAGGGCAATGGAGCAGCCCCATGTTCCAGCACCTACGATGAGGATATTGCTGCTCGTCGGCAACATGGTGGACGCCCAGCTTTGCGTCATCGAGAATGACATTAGCCGACGATGAAGCCTGCCAAGCCAGGACGCGTGAGCACGTGGAGATAAGCACGCTATCTCGAAGCGGCTGGGATCCCCGCGGCGAAACTTGCGCGATGGTACTTTGATGGCTGAGCGACAACCTCGCACCCCCTGATGATGCGCATACGCCCTATAATACCGCGCAATGTCTGGCGAGGAAACATATCTGTCCGCCAATGGAACCAGGCGCGCTCCGTCGCCACTGCACCTGGCGGTAAGCGGGCGCGCTCAAAGGAGCAGCACCACTACTGGACCGATGAGAAACTATCTACACCTGCCGAGTATCCCTTGAGTGCGGCCATGGCGGAAAAGATACATCCCAACAAGGAGGAAGCAGCGCCGAAGAAGAGGAGAACACGGAACGAAGGCGCGGCGATAGTAAAAGGCGGCGTTCACGTCAGAACACAGATCGTAAGTCCCGACCTATGCGGTACGTCAAGTCCCGGAACACCCATCTTCGCTGAGCGGGACTAACGCCAGATACCCTTAGATGACGTCCTCAAATACGCCGGCCATACGTTAGATAAGCACAAAGGCTGCGATATCCTCGACATCAACCCTGGCGCCGGGCTCTGGTCACAGAAGCTGCACGAATACCTCCAACCGCGCAGCCACGTGCTCCTCGAACCGCGACACGAAAAGTTTAAAGACTTTCTTGACCCTCTTCTCACTGCACCCGGCTCCAGGTACTCACTCGTCGAACAAGACCCGACCGTACTCCAGACATACCGGGACATGGTTGCAAACGGTGTGTTCCCACACCAGACTGTGCTGGACGCTGAAGACCCCAAAGCACAGGAACCAAACAACACCCTGTTAGTGACTGGCTCTCTGGCATGGGATCCAAGACTTCCCGGCCTTGGTTTTGACTCAATGGCGAAACAGCTCGCCTACCACTTTGCCTCCGCTGCCTGGACAAACGATCTATTTCATGCCTATGGCATGGTTCGTACCTTACTGTGGGTACAGCACGACGACTTTAGCGGCATGATTGCCCAATCTATCAACGAAATGACCAAAACAAACCGCCTCATGCAAATGTTACAAGACACAACCCTCTTCATCCAACCAGAGCGCGCCTCGCGCAGCACGGGCAGAGCCTCTTCGGGCCGTGAACCACAGTACGAGATCGAGGCCATTGTCCGCGCTCTGAAGAAAGGGAAAGAGAATGGGATGGAGCTACCATCACATCGGCGCGACCACATCCACGACTTTGCTGAAGAAGTCGACCAGATTTCCAATGGCACAGGCGTGACCAGTTTTCAAACGATTCAAGATTACCTTCGCACGCAACAGTTGGCGGGTAGAAACCCCATTGGCCTGCTTTCACCTGGTCTCATCGAGTACTACGATTTCATGAGACGTGTAATCAACGTCTTTCCACAAGTCGATCTTAACGATCCGACAGATGCAAAAGGCAAAAGAACCAAACGGCCGGTACCCCCTGACCACCCTTACAAGGACGACATACGGAAATTCTACAGAGAAAGTACTGGTATGGCGCTGACTCAGAGAAAGAAACTGTTGGCAGCATCCATAGCAGACATTGGCGAGGCTATATACAAGCTCGAATGCAAGATTGTTGACATGCCAGACGGCCCTGAAAAAGCTGCTGCAATGGCCGAGCTAAGCGATCTTGAAACCCAGTGGAAGCAGGGCCTCGACAGTCAAAATGCCAACTATGCTAAGGTACCTGCAACAGAGATCGATGACCGCCTCGCTATACGCTCGCCGCCCTCACCTCGTCTCCAATCCGACTCCCGTCCTTTCGAGCCCCTCGTCATGCGTAAGAATGAGGCTTGGCCCCAGAGCCGGCTGGCCCTCGTCTCTGCTGAGCCCTTCCCCAGGCCTGTCGGCGGATCCCCCGACTTCTACGAGTGGGCGCGAGATTTTATCTTCGGACTCTTCGCGCACCCCTCCGATGGTATCAATCATGCTCTCGACAAGCTGCAACATGGCCTCAGCGACATTATAAAAGATTGTCCCAGTTTGAAAGATCCGAAGAAAGGTGGTAGACTGCAAATGGAGCATCTCAGGGTTAGGATGCTAACATCCGAGATGATTCTGGAGCTTGTGGAAGCGTACAGGACCTGGCCGTTCAAAGAGCCAGGCAGTGATAGCAATCAGTACTTCAAGTACAAGCATGCTGGACAAACGTGGATTGGACAGTCTGCGGATCGATGAGGGATATTGAATACACATCATGTTGCCACTGTTTCTTTGAGACACAAGTACAACACGACATAGTATCGATCCTTCTGAAGTTCAGCATTACGCTACGTGTGTAACAGTGTCTTCGACAACATGGTGTGCATATTGGCAACCGATTGCAATGACAAGAGCGAGCTTACGCCTTGTTACCTCGCCCTCTCAGGTGAGCATATCTCGAGCAGCGTTGATTCCATAGAGTGAGCTTTCATACTTTCCAACTTGGGAAACTTTTGTACAAACCTTCTCCGAGTATCATCCTATTAAAGCTCTTGTGGTGTGGAGCTTTCTCGCCAAAGCGGTGCAGCTGGGTTGCCGTCCTTGCACAAAGCCGAGGGTGCTAGCTGTCGTGTCTCTGTATGATATCGAAGGTGTCAGAATGTTGAAGACTGTTGAAATTCCCTAGAACTAGTAGTGAGCTCCAATAGAGGCATGTCGTACTTGTTCGCATAGTCCCTTTACTTCTCGGCGGTCAACTAGGTCGTTGGGAATCCTCCTTCGTGCTGTGCAAAGACAGCCAGAGATGGCGCAGGATCCCTATCTAGTCATCTCTGAGATCGATCCTCATTCCTATTGATAGCTCATCTCTCCAATATAACGGAACACCCCCATATCGTACTGTCTACACGGCGATTGAGAAGCGCAGAATAAATTGAACGTTTGGCGCAAGCCGTCGACGAGCACCCTTGAATTCGTGGACCATATAATCAGCAGGCTTGCATCTGACAGCATCTGCGATTTGAGTGGACAGGATCTGGCTTTCGTCTGACACAAGAACGACGGGATGATCAGCAATAACATGGTAGGTCGCATTGCTGCGGCAATCGATGGACAGGGTGAAGGCTTAATTAGAGGCGTCATTGAACCGCCAGACGTGCAAGGTCGCCGACATGCATCCCGGAAAGTAAAATTAGAATTGACGCCACCCGTCGAGTGTGTCTCTAGAAGACATTAGAGGGTAGACCGCGCGAGGCTGCATGCGCTGGTGAGAGCGAGGCACTTTGCAAGGTGGGTGGAGATGTCCCTTGGTACCTAGGTAGCCAACGCGGGAGTAGGCGCGCTAGTGGACGAAACAAGCCTAGCCTCTTTTTTCTTCCCGTGCATCCAGATGTCGGGTGCAGGTGGCTTCGATCGAGCCTTCCAATTACCATCACATCACGCCCACCCTACAGCTTCACCCGTATAATTTGAAATGTCCGGAGCGGAGAGTAACCCGAGGAAGCGGAAAGCTGAGGCCCGCGAGCGGCACGACGGCGGCGACAAACGAGCTAAGGTGAGTTCTTTTCTTCGTACCACTGTCAAAACTCCTCCCGTACTTGCATTCTTGGCTTCCCAGTTCCATTTTCGTCATGCAGCTGCAGTGAGATTCATCAGGCTGATCCGAGACATCAGAGTAAAAGAAACTGGGATATGCCCCGCAGGGACGGCAGTCAGTCTCGTACTATCAAACCCGGTGATGCGGGCATATGGGCAACATGCGCTATGAAGAAGGAAGCAAAATCTGTCTCTGATCTGCGGGATCTATTCCAAGAGGTTAGCGATATCTTGATGCTGCACCATCCGCGAGCGACAGTGCTGGTGATGCTGATTCATGATAGTACGCTACTACCCTGCACGGCGCCGCCGGTTCCAATGGGACGGCTGCAGAAGACAGCTCTGACTCGGAAGGAGGTGATATCGAAGCTGAGATCCAGAAAGAGCTCGCCGATATTCGTAAGCCGACTACGAAACCCTTGTTCACATCTCTCAAACTCGACACCCAGTGCTGTGAGGATAGCCAATCACACTTCCGACCGCTCGGGCTGACTCAAGAAAGTGATATTTTTTAGGACACGCTCACCTCTCGAACCTGTCTCCTTCGTACATAAGATCTGTCAAGATATTGCAGATGGCGCTCAGCCGAAGAACTTACGCTATGTCAAGCGACTAACACCAATTACTGCGACCGACAAAGCCACGCCACAGGGTCTTGAGGCTGTTGCGAAACAAGTCCTTGCGCCTCACTTCCATGGATCAGATCAAGCGGGGAAAAAAGTGAGCATTAGCTTCTTCTATCAGATGATGTAGTGTCGTCGTGCAAAGATCTCCGCTAACGTGTGGTTACCCAAGTTTGCGATACGCCCATCGATCCGCAACAATAAGGAGTTTTTGAGAGATGGCGTCATCAATACAATCGCAGCTGCAGTTGGTCCTGGGCACAAGGTCGACCTGAAGAACTACGATCTTCTCATTCTCGTGGAAATTTACAAGGTATAGTCATACCCCACGTGGTGATCACACGTCTCACATGCACCGCATAATGAGATCTTGACAGCTGCTTACATCCGACAGAATGTCTTAGGTATGAGTGTGGTCGGTCCTGACTTCGAGCAGCTCAAACGTTTCAACATCGAGGAGCTTCGTCAGCCGTTGCCCTCCGTCAAACCTCAGGTCGATGGTCAGTCAGGGAACATCGAGAATGGACGTGTCTGAGAAGGAGACGAGTGGAATCGGTGCGTGGGGCAGCCGTCGTGGTGCTAGAACGCCTCGCGCAGCAATTTCCACAAACTGAAAAAATCTCCGATCGGGACCACCGTGGCTTGCATACGTTTGCTCGCGGGATGAGGCAAACGTCTAGTGGATCATCGGAGTGAGCACAGTAGCCACCTACTCATCGACCTGACATCCGGCGTGTTGCTACTACTCGTCTCCGAACTGCCGGGTGCATACTGGGTGCGGGCTTACATAGCCGCCACAGCAATGGCACACAGGCGTGGAATGTGTGGAAGTAGTTGACTAGCTACGTAAAATATTGGGCCGGGCGAGTTGAGGGCCCGTACAGACATGACACTGCGTTAATCACAGCGTTATTTTTTGCACTGTCAAACCTACACCCAATCGTCTCTCAGATTCCTAAGGATATGCTATCGAAAGATGTCGGTCAATGGTATCCTTCAGCCGTCTCTCGGCAGAACCAATCATAATTCGCGATGCGCGATATCCTCATCGGGTGCCTAGCCACTTGTGGGTATCCTTGACGAACGCTGAGAGCGCCAATCTGAACGCCTCACGCGTCCTTCTCCGCCTCTACATCCGCCTTCGCTAAACAATTCGCTTAGAATACGCCGCTTACTTACCAGTTCCGTACGCGCATGATAGACTTTTGCTTTTCGGCTGAGCAGTGCATCGGCGAGAGGATAGTCGATATGGCTCGGGGACTGGTTGGGACTTTCAGATGTGCTACTAAGTGTCGACTGTCATGCGATTCGGTATGGCCGAACCAAGGAGATGGCTTCATCAATTGAGATCTATCAGAGTCGGTCTTGCTCGGGCTGGCGTTACTATGCTTTTGTTTCCGACATTCGTCGGGACATTTTTGCGTTCAGATCGAGCATCCATGATTCTATGAGAAAAGAGCTGGCATTGACTTTGTTTGCGCAATCGTCAAAACATTCTTAATGCATAGCGATGTCCTCGACATGCAGCATTCAGTCAGCTCCAGGCCTCCACTATCGAATCACGCTAAGCCCCCCGCCCCCTCAATCTAGGACGTCGCTGCTCGGCCCTTCATAATGCATCTTCCCCCACTGGATGTTGCAATCTTTCCCCTCACCAGTATGAGCCGTGGAACGTACGCTCTAAAGCCCGTTCGGCCCTCTTCGACCACTTCGTCTTCATCTTCGTCTTCATCAGCATCTTCGCGGACTGCTATCACAACAGTCGACTTTCCCAGCATACAAAGAGTCATCAGAGCAGTCTTTCGGTCCTCAAGAATCAATGTTCAGCAAATTGAAGTCCAGCAAGGGTGCATACACCAGGTTTATCTCGCAAGACTTCAAGATGGCAGCTGTTTGATACTCAAATGCCCACCAGCTTATAACATCCGACTCCTCCGGCATGAGAAGCACTTCCTGGAGACAGAACGCAAAGCACTCGAGACACTGCACGAGTATACACAAGTACCTGTGCCCCAAATCATCAAATATGATAGCCATGGTGGACCGCTTGGTGCACCATTTCTTATGATGAGCCACATGCCTGGTCGCAAGCTCTCGGAAATCGCGCCATACATCTCGACCAGCGAGAGAAACTCCATCGACCACACACTAGGCACACATGTCCGCGCTCTGACTGCACTATCTGCCACCCAATTTGGTATGACACACCGTGTCTTCGTCAAAAAGGGCAGCAACTCCTGGCGCGAGGCTTTCTTTGCCCTCCTCGAAGCCGCACTACGCGATGCTGAGGATATGCTTGTTAACGCACACTCCGAAAGTATACGTTTCTGGGTTGGCAAACACGCACACTGCCTGGAAGAAGTTACCGAACCGCGCCTTGTAGCGCTCAATCTCTGCGACCCGGAGAACGTGCTCATCGACGAACGTACCAAGCAGGTCATAGGTCTTGTCGGATTTTCGAACGTCATCTGGGGCGACCCTCTCATGAGCGGCGGTATCGCGGATGGCAATGAAGCGTTCTTCGCCGGCTTGGGAGATTACCCTGTGAAGACTGGGGGCGCGAGGGTCAGGATGCTGATGTAAGTACCAAGTGCGGGTAATTAGAAGGCCGCAATGCTGACCGTAATAGGTACAAGACTTACCGGGCCACGGTGCGGATCGTCGCACACCATTACCGGCCGCATGACGGCATTGATGAGCTCGGTGCGAGACGAGAGCTGAGCTGTGCACTCAACGACCTCGCAGCTATCTGAATCGTACTAGCGAGGCAGCTAAATCCTACGAGCGAGCTCTCGTAGCGCCTTGCTACAAGCGAATCGAGTGCCGAGCAACACATTGTGCTATAAGAATGAAGTTCCGAGCGGAAGGGTATCGTGTTTTTGGGTCTCAAGTGTTGGAATTCAAGGCGTTCGGCGTTCGGCGTTCGGGTTCTATACTATGAAACATTGAGTATAGTGAGAAAAACGCTCGCTGTTCACGCATGACCATCGGTTAATTGCGTGCGGCTAAGTGTAGCGGGCGGTGTAACGATGTTGCTGTACCGCTTAGATCGGATGCGAATGGGCGCGCAAAACTGAGTTCCACGGCATAGAGTCGAGCATGGTGTAAGCTTACATTATCTGATATTCCCCTCTCCCGTTTTGCAATCTTCAGGACACTGTCGTCCAAGTAGTTGAGTACATGTATTTTCAGTCGTCAAAGAAGCTGGTGGCCAAAACGAGTGATAGAAATTTGAAAGAAAGCGGATGCAAATACCGTCTTGACTTCATCGAACACTTTGGCAAATGATGCGAATGTGCAGCAACCAGGGTAAGCGAACGTTGCAATCCGAAGCAACATCCTGGCGCTGTAAGTCGCCCAATCTTGAAGACACATGGATACACGAGGAATATACCATTCGCACATCAAACCCACAAATTTCGAAGCGGACATGGCTGATGTTCCGCCCTCTACGTTGATTTGTCTTTGTCGACACGTTAGCCACGTATCCAAGTACCTACGTACCTAAGGTTCTGCACATCCGTGGATGCTATGAATCGGCTACCCTTGCGAGGGCGCCTGAGCCCACCACATGCCCGAATGCTCCTTCTCGCTCACCCCTGTTTCTGATAACGTCTAATGGTAGACTGTAGAAAGGCACCCACCAATCACTCGCGTGCAGACTCGCTTGATGGCGCTGCATTGGGAGTAGCGTATAAGAGGGGTAGGCGAAGATAGACGACGCGTTGCGGACCGATGTTCTTCGGAGTCGTAAGTTGCTAGAATCTCGCTACGCATGTAAGTGACGGGCGGCAGCGGCCTGGCGTAGACAACGGGGTAGGGGAAAGGCAGGGGTACCGAGGTATTTGTGTCGACAGGTAGTCGCACGCGGTGCACCTTGAACAGTAACTCTTGAGATATAAAAACACCTTCGACAGCCGGCTAGAAATTGGACTGAATGAAACGACATCGGTCTTTTCCATCTTGAAGATGCGCCTCTACGAATGTTCTTGGACTATAACTCTTGCTCACATCCCTGGAAGAGAGAACTTTGGAAGGTACTTAGGCATGCCTGCCTAAACAGACACTGCTCATCCCATCTATTGAGACTTCATTATATCAGATATACAACACGCTTGTCTACATCGCGTCCTTCTCCCTCTCGGCTTTAGCGAAAGTCTAGCTTACCTAGGTAGTAGGCATTGGATCTTGTCCAGGTGGCCAAACCTCCAGCTACAATGTGTCTGGCTTCAACACCAGAACTTAATTTTTTTTCGCACATGTAGACAAGATAAACGGGGTAATTGTTTCATGCTACAGCGCCTTCAGATTAATCACGTATGATTGGATCGATTTTATCCCTATCACAATCGCGACGCTACTCCCGATACAGTTAGTTAGCCCCCACGTGAAGAACGGGAGCTCCCACCCGTGAGGGGAACGGAAGACGCGACGGAAGGTTCGGGGCAGGCTTTCACTTCATATGACAATCGCGCGTCTACCTGCATTCTTTTACCTGGCGTTTCGACTGGTTCTCTGTCATGCGCAACGGGGATCCCAGATCCTGCCGCCCATTCGAAGGTTTTACGGAAGATCCCTCCATCGCGGCGCGTGCTTAACGCTGAAGTGTTGGCGCGAACCGCTGCAACAATCCCAATGTCCACCCGGGCGCTTAGCCAACTATGTTATTGCACGATAGCCTCAAGAACTCCGTGCATCCGCTATGTCGGTACCGGATCAAGTATGAAAGTGGCATCAGCAGTGCTGTGCCGCAATCTATCTGTGCGGACGATCGATGCAGGTACAGCTTGAACAGCAGACGAAGATGGCTTAAGTAGCCTCTATGTATGCGCTTCTCTGTGCGATAACCTTGGATACAGCCACCAAGTCGCTGTGAGTTTTCTTTTGGGCCAACCCCGCTTGAGCGCACTTGGAGCATCTGTCGTTATGGATCGAACATTAGGAGGTCATGTGCCTTCAGTCCAAGCGGACTCGTCTGCTCAGTCTACGACAGATACCATGACTTTGGGCACAGGTTAGTAATCAATTACCTCTGAAGATCTAGGCGGCTAACAAACTTGCCAGCACAAGCTCCAACGGATCGGAAAGGGAGCTGGCTGCCATTTACCTTTAGATGGTATTCTCTATTGATCCCGATAAGTGCCACCGCCATCCTGGGCATAACAATATCGCTACTTATTTGGTACTCGCAACACCACTACGGACTCGGTGCCGATGACGGATCTTCTGCAGTACTGTTTGGATGGCGCTTCACACCAACTCTGCTAGCAGTGCTGTACACACAATCCACGGTTATCCTATTTGAAGATGCCAAGAGAACGGAGCCGTTCGCTCGATTAGCTCGAGCACCTTCAGAAGGCGCCAGTGCCTACGGTACATTACTCCAAACGCCCAGGGCCTGGTGGGCTATCTTACTGGATATCGTCCTCAAGCGCAAGTCGGTCGGTAAAACCAGTTGGTGTCTCATCTGCACGGCTGTAATCAATGTGGTGGCCCTTCTCGCTATATCTCCTTTGTCATCCGCCCTTCTTACATCCGAAGAGATTGTAATCACCAAAGCGCTTGACATCAGCAGAAGCGTTCCTAGGATTGGTCTCCAACTGCCCATTGTCGCCAGTAGAGAAACCTATTTCAGAACTACGTCTGCGCTGATGAGGAATCTCTCTACTTCAGCATGGATAAAAGATACTTCTATCACCTTTCCGAATTGGCCGTCTACAGATACAGCACAACTCGGCCCCGATCTGGTATCAAGCTTCAACTCCTGGACGGCAGAGACAACGACAATACATGCGAACCTAGGTTGTCGGGACATGACGCTAGAAAGCGCTGATCTTGTGCCGATGGAATACAAAGAGTACGATATCATGGGACACGGGCCATACAAGGGCGTAGAACCCATGGTAGTCTTTGCTTTAGCATCGGACGACGGTTGCAGACACGAAATAACCGTTCACCCTGCGGTTAATCTGGCAATGCGTGGAGGCTTGACATGGTCAAACACTTCTACTTTCTACATTGAGGATGAGCTGCTGCCCCTCGGTAGAATGCCGTTTCCCAGTAACGTCTCCTCGACCAGTCCGTATGCGCGCCACTATGCCTCTCCAGAATGTGCAGACCGGGATATCATCATTCTCAACACCCCGTGGACCAAGCCCGTCAGGTTGGAGCTGAGTGAAGCGGCAGGGACAGGACTTGAGCTCAACAGGACCTATGAACGCTCGCCTGACTTTCGCATGAAGGCATTGCTTTGCAAATCTCAGTATTCTATGGAAACACACAACACTTCTACTTCAATAGGCCAAGGCAAAGAGCCGAACATTACGTCCATGGAGTCGGACCATATTCAGCCCGTGTCAATCACGAAAGATATGATAGACATCCCTAAATTTGAAGAGATGGCACTACAAGACACTTGGAAATACTATTTTAACGCCGAAAGCATAGCGACTGATGCGGACCGTGCTCTGGGCGGCCAGCTTGGCCCTTACTCCGATCCGAACATGACGACCAACGCTCCAGAGTTCTTTGGGCTTGGTCCGCTGCTTGGCGCTCTCTATTCATTCAACGTTACCGAAATGTTGAACGACAGGGAGTTTGTTTCCCGCGCAGAAAGAGTCAAAGGAAGATTCTTCACGGAGTGTCTTCGCGAGGCCTTGAACGACCCCGACGTAACACGCGTCGAAGTTACAAAAGGGAAGGCAACAGTGGTCGAAAATAGAATCATGGTACTCCAAGAGATCGGAATCGCTTTGGCTACCCTCTTCTTGGTCTCCTTCTTGCTACTCATCATGGTATTTTGGGTCTCACGACTATCATTTCGGCCGCTCGACCTCAGCATGGACCCCGGCAGTACCCTTGGACATGCTATGTTAGTTCAATCGCATCCGACACAATCATCAACATTTCGAGAAGGTCATCGTATAGCGCATCACGATTTCCGCCAAAGAATAAGGAACGACACATTTTACATGCGGGATGGTGCTATACATACTGCAAGCAGTGATTGCCTCGCAAGCACATGTAAGTCAGCAATGCCATGTAATCGAAGCCGTGAGCTGATAAATGTCTTCAATAGCTCCCACAACCACTAAGTCTTCAAGCTTTTGGCAGCCGTTGGTCATCCGACTTCGTATGCTGTTTGCTCTTTCAAGCTTTCTTATCCTGATCCTGGTTGCGGTGTTAGTACTGAACGCTTTCTCTGCGAGATCTCGACTTTCTCAGCTTGCATTCGTTTACGAAGCCGATGTTTCTAAGTTGGGCTTGAGCTTCTCCACTTTTGCTCCTATATCTATCGCACCCACAGTTGTCAGTATTGTGATCGGCTTGTGGTGGGATCAATTGGATTCGACATTCAGAATCCTCCAACCCTATTTTGCGATGTCGCAACGGCCAACACCCATCACCAATGGAGCGGGTCTTACGTACCGTTCCAAAACCTGGGCTGGTGCGGCTATCAAAGCCGCCCGCAACAAGCATTGGATGCTGTTCCTAGTCGCTACTGGAAGCGTTCTCTGCCAAATTCGTAAGAATTTCATGATCGATGGTCTTCTAGCTTGCTGACTTCAATTTGCCAGTCACCGTTTCGATGTCAGCGCTCTTCGAACGACAAGCTGTGAACGTATCTCATCGAGCGATTATCGAGAGGACGCTGGAACCTCGAGAGATACCCATTATAACTACGGTGAAGACCTACGAACAACGAATGGGTGCAGCTATTCCGGGTCTGCCTCCATTTGAAGTACTCAACGATCTTCTGCTGAATCCGCCTAAAAATTGGCTTCCCGGCGCTGCCATTCAGCTATCACTCAATGGCACTAAGCCTTCTTGGACTCAAGATGGTTGGAGTTTCATACCCTTCAATCTTACCAGTATTTCCCAAGTGGATGCCAAAGAAACGATAACGTTTCCGAATAACGTAACAATCACAACATCTGCTCTACGAGCTCGGCTAGAATGCGAGCAAGTACCCGAAGTAGCGAACACATCGACATGGCTCATTCATCCCGATGAAATTGATTCCCAGGTCACACCGACGGATCTGGAGGGCCTGGAAAATTACTATTCCTTCAATCATACGATGTTTGGCGGCAGCCCGTCAAACACTTCAGCATTTGGCACCAGCGCTATGCTGTCGTGTTGCTCAAACGGAACCAAAGACGATCCGGACTCAGCAGTGATAGGATACTGGTCCCCAGTAAATGTCGAAGAGTTTCCAAACGCAGACAGTCAGTGGCCGGTTCCATTTGTTACGAAATGGATCGTTGGTAAGCCTGTAACAGTACCAGGCAGAGACGAGAACCAAGGACCAATGCTGCTTTTCAAAGATGTACCCGATTTACAAGCCGCTCGTTGCATGCCGATAGTGGAGACGTCAGATGCCAAAGTGGTCGTGGACGTGGAAACGGGCATGGTCCAATCCTATGAGATCATCAGCCCTGTCGGCCCTGCAAAATCAGCATGGTCCGAAGTGTTTGTCCGACACGCGCCGACCCATGGCAACGCAACGCAGCAATACGACAAAAAATACCGAGGACCGTTGAACGTCACCACGAGTTATGGGGTCTTATTCATGGGATCCATGTTCAAGGCCGCTGACCCGAATCTTGGGCCAGAAGGGACATTATTCATGGAATCTCTTCGCGACAATGCCTTCATCATACGCGACGCTGAAACCGGCATGAACATGGACCTGATGACATACAGCATGTATAGCCTCGCCAACAAGGATCCGCAGGCTTTGCTCGACTACGCAACACTTGTCACACACGCAAACCATACCTTCCAAACTTTCTTCCAGCACTTCATCAGCAATGGTCTATCTCTAGAGCAAGGCGGTTGGGGGTACCAAAAGATCGGCGACAACAGTACACATGCGTTAGGAGAGCCAGTGACATTGGATGGCAGGGTTCTTCCGCGACGCAAGTACGCAAGTCTCCACACCAATCGAACAGTTGAGGCACTGGTATCCCACCGAACCCAGGTTCTTCATATGAATGCAATCGCTACGTATCTGTCGGTGGCAATAATCATCTGGCTCATAGGCACTACAGCCGTAGTCAGTTCTCTACAGAGAAGATGCACGAGTCCCTTGCTTCGAGACGTGCAACTCATCGCCGACGTACTTGTACTTGTCGCAGGGAGCGATCATCTTTCGCGATTGGTAGAAGAACGAGGTGTAGCACTAAAGAACGCGAATGACGTCAAAACCATGCTAGGGTGGTTCAAAGACAGAAACGGAGAGGTGCGTTGGGGTATTGAGGTTGTTGGGGGCAGAGATGCAGCAGAGTGGGTAGACGCCCCAAAGACCGGTTGGCATGCGCAGGATGGTTCGAGGCGGGGTTGGATTCCATGGAGAAAAGCGCAATCGTAGTATTAGAGAGGAATCGTTTTTTTTTTACAACTAAGCTATGGTAGAGGCAACAAACGTGGACACCGAGCCCTAGGGAAGGTAGCGCTAGATAGTCGAGAGGTATGTATCTGCCGAGATGCCGTCTCTACGTCAACCGTGAAAGCCGGAAATAGCGAGAAGGTAGGCAACCCTAATAACTCTACAACAACATCTTTTAAGAGAATTCTAAAAAGATAGAATTATTCGCAGTAGCTGACTCTATATATTAATTTTTTTAGATTTTTTGTGTGTCGCGTTGTTGTGCAGAGAAAGAAGATAAGGTTGTATTGTTCTAAATCTTACTTCTAGCTTTTACGGTCGACCTAGAGTGTAGAACAAGAAGAGATGTAATTATTCTATAGAAGAGAGAGGAAGCCCTATATAAATAATACTAGAGCAACGCTAGTGCTAGCGTAAGTAAATTACGTAATAGAATTTTAACTAATAGCTTCTCTAGAACCTATTATAAAGTAAATACATAAAAAATAAAAGAGAAATAAAAAAGAAAAAACTAGTTACTAAGAATAGAACTACCTTAAAGTATTATACTATAGTAAGAGTAGTCTACGTTAGAGTTATAAGTATTACTTAGCTACTTACTATAGCAGAGCTACTATATATAGCTATCTTTGCCTTTGCGTAACGTAGTACGCTTAAAATGTAGGTTAGTCTAGATACTACTAAATAAAGTAATAAGCTTCTTTTTCTTATAATCTTTAAGCTTTTCTTAGTATATCTAGTATAAATAGAAGTTTGCATATTTATTCTACGCCTTCTTACACTCTAGAGTTATACTAGAGTTAATAGTAAGCTACTTAGAGGTAAAAGCTTCTATATAGTTAGCGTTTTTATATAAGTTCTAGAGAAAGTAACACTATAACGTAATATTCTTATTAATATTAGATATATAGAGTAGAAGTAGTTATATATAGGTAAGAGCGTCTATATAGTTAGTATTCTTATAAAAGTTTTAGAGAAAAATAGTCTATAAAGTAATATTTCTACTCTTATTAGATATATAGGCCTATAGTAAATACGTAAACGTACTAAGAGTAAGCTAGATAGAATACTATAGAATAAGGCTAAGAGTCTAGTAAATAGTCTTAAACTTTATTATATTAAGTAGCTTTATAAGTATATTAGTAGAATTATTTTTACTACTAATCTACTTAATTAATATAGTACTATTCTAGATATAGTTTTAGAGAAAGTAGTAGCGTATATTAATATATTTACTATAGTAGTAAAACTTAGAATTTTTAGAAAGCTTAATTATAAACTAATTATTAATATAAATTAGAATAGTAGAGAAGTAAATACTAAAGCCTAGGTTATTAATAAAGCCTTTAAGCTAGATAGCTTTCTTAATAGCTTTATCTAAAGTAATATATTTAGCTTTATAAGTAAATTACGTAATAACTTTTTATTTAGTAGAAGTCTAGAAAATAAAGCTATTAGCTAGCGTAAATATATAGCTAGTAGTAAAGTAACGTAAGTTCTTATATTCTACTTAGTCTATATTTATATATCTAATAAAGCGTAGTTTCTATCTAGAATATATTATACTAATATCTTATATTCTCTTAATATAGAAGTAGGCGTAAGTAATACTATTAAGATACTTTTAGAAAGAGTTTACGTTATAACGTCTATAGAGAGAAGTAGTATAGATAAAGTTAATATAAGTTATAGTAGATATATAGTTAAGTAAACTAAATATCTAGAGGTAATACTTCTTAAATAATAGAGCTATATCTCTATTACTATTAGAAGTATATATAAGCTTTAACTAATAGTTATAAGAAGTATTAGTAATAAAAAGATTACTAAGGTTATACTAATCTAGTATATAATAGATATACTCTACTTAGTAAATCTTTATAGTACTATAAGTATACTTAATATATATTTCTAAGTATAGCACGTTAGAATTCTTAAAAGTAATAATAAATGCTATAGTAAGTTAGGCCTTAAATAGATTAATAATATTATTATATAGAGTATAGATATAGATATTATTAATATATATAAAAATAATAATTATGTCTATAATATGTATATAGACGTAAGAATTATAGAGTAAAGTCTAAAAACTAATATCTATTAGCTTCTTAGTAAGTATCTAATACTACGTCTAAAGAGACTAAACAAGTCTATATAAGAACTTTCTTAGTAACTATATATATCTCTTAGAAAGTACTATAGAAGAAAGTAGTATATAGTATACTTACTTCTTAAGCTTAGTATTTAGAAATGCTATATAAATATCTACTTATAATATCTTTTACTTAAGAAGCGTATATAGAGTAAGTAATATCTAAATAAATATAAACTTAGCTATTAGAAAGAACTTCTTATTATAATTAATACTAGACTACTATTAGAAACTTTAGATAACTATATAAGCTTTAAACTTTATAATATTACTAGTAAAAGTAAGTTTAGCCTTATAAATAAATTTAAATAAGATAGTCTTAGTGCTATAAAGTAGTAGAATAATCTTATAGATATTCTTAGTAAGAAGAGAATCTAGCTTAGTATTAGTAGTCTTATACTAATTCTTTACTTAGAGTATAGCTATAGCTTTCTTATAGAAATATAGCTCTTATAGAATAAGTATAGAGATAAAAGTATATAGCGTAGATAGGTTATTATCTAATAGTAAGTCTTTATACTAGAGAATAGTATAAGTATAGTTATTATTAGAGCGCTCTTTAATATAGATATTAGAGTAGTCTTAGAGTAGGTATAAAGAAGATATTATAAAGCTATTAAGATTATATATATTCTTATTACGTAAGCCTTTATTAAACTTATTAGAGACCTATAATTAAGTTTTTCTAAATAGGTAGAAGCTCTTATACTCTAGATTATAGATTATAATAAGATTTATATTATCTTTATTAATTAAGTATATAGTAAGTTTCTTTATAATATAGGTAGTAGAGCTAGTTTATATATAGTAAATCTTACGTTAGAAGTATTTCTACGTATTTACTAGAAGACACTACGTATAAAGGTATTAACTCTAAAAACTACTATAGTTCTACTTAGTGTAGCTATATAGAGAATAAATATTTATAGAAATTATATCTAAGTTACTATTAAAGTATTTAGCTATCTATATTATATTATTATTACTAAAATAAGTGTATAGATTAGTATATTTATTTAGAAATACGCTAATAGAAGCGTTCTTTATACATCTTTTATAAAGTATAGTAAAGTTATACTTTCTACTCTTATACACGCACGCTATATAAAGTAGATTATTCTTATTCTTAGTATAGACGTACGCTTAGTAGTAGTTAATATATATATTATATAGGTAAGCGCTATTACACTAAACTATAGATAAGCTACTATTTACCTTTTTATAAAAGTATTAAAACTTCTAGTATATAATATACTAGTTCTTGTAAGAAAGTGTTAGAATAGTAATAGAAATAACTAGAATATAGTTAAGTTAGCTATAAGTAAAGATATAAATATTATAGAGAGCGTCTAGTAACTAGTAAATATATTTAAAACGTGCACCTATAAGAGTATAAGAGTAGTAGATAGTAATTATATATTACTATTTCTTTACTATACTAGAGACGTAGCGTTAGTAGGTTTTAGTATATAAGTAATACTTACTACCTAGATTACTAGAAGAGTAGACTACCTTTTTAGTTAAATAAGTAGTATATAGAACTAGTTAGGTAGCGCTATACTAGTCTAGCTCTAGAGTTTAACTAAGTATCTATTCTATAAATAGAGAAAGGTCTACTAAATTAGAAGTTAATAGAATTATAATATCTATACTATATATTATAGTACTAGAAATAATAACGTTCTTATTACTAGTTATATAGATAAAAGTAGAGAAAATAATAATAGTATTATTACTAGTTACGTAAATAGAGGTAGAGAGAATAATAATATTATTACTAGTAGTAGAAGTGCTAAGTGTAATAAGTAAAGCGTTTCTAGAGAGTAAAGTAGAAGTAGAGGCGCTAGTAAAGTAAGATAATACCTTTAGTTACTTAAGTAAAGACGCCTTAAGTTACTATTACTTCTTCTTATATTATGTATTCTTCTACTACTAACGCTGTAGGTAGTTATAGTTAGACTAGGTCTAGTAGTTATAATCTCTATTTCTTCTAATATACTATTTATATAGATTATTATTAGTATTAGAGAATTATATACACTTATAGTTAGAACGTAGATATAGACTATATACTCTATTCTTATTAATAGGCTTATATACCTATAGTAGTTTAGATAACTCTAACTAATTAATTTCTACACTAAATATATTAGTTATACTATTAAAAAATATAAAGATAATATTAGCGTTATATAATTTAGAGTAGAAAGAACTATTAGAGTTATAAGCTATATCTAAAATAGAAAGTAGTATAAGAGGCGTATAATTATTAATATAAAGTGTTGCGTCTAGAAGCATAGAAATAAATAGAAGATAAATTATTATATTATAAGCTTACTTAGAAAGCTCTCTTAAGTAGTAACGCTTCTAAGAGCTTATCTTAATCTATGCTAGTATAATTACGTGCTGTGCTCTTAAGAAGCATCTAGAGGTGCGTTCTATAACATACTCTCTAAGTATTCTGCAAGAGTAGGCTGCGCAGTTATAATAAGCTCTCTTATTATAGCTAAGAACGCTAATTACGTACTTATTAGAGCGTACGCAGCGCTAAGAGCTCGCTTAGCGCACACGCGCTAATTATAATATTACTAAAAATTATTTAATTAGCTAAACGCTCTCTACCTCTTACCTAAAACAAGAGTAAGTATCCTTAATTTTTATTAGTACGCTTACTAACTCTAGCAGCATACTCTATTATACTAATTAAACTAAGCATACCTCTCTACATCTATCTCTAAGCTCTCTAGCATTATGTTAAAGAGAAATAAGTATAAGTATAAGAATAGCTACCCTTCTAAGAACAAGTAGTTTAGTTCTAGCTCTATAAGCGCCTCTAAGGCAACTTCTTTAAGTTCTAGTTACGTAAGCGCGTTAAAGGCTAAGCTATTAAGCTCTAATACCTCTAACTTCTCTAAGCACCTAGCTACTCTCTCTAAGGTAGATAATTACAAGCGCTTAAACAAGCTCTATAGTATTTCTAGAGGCTCTTTTAAGCGTAGTTCTTCTAGTAAGAAGCAGAGCTCTAGTTCTATAAGTGCTTCTACTTCTACCTACAACTTGTTTGCTACTCTAACTTGCGCTTCTAAGAAGTCTAATCTATTTACTAAGCATAGTAATATAGTTACTTAAAAGTAGGCTAATAATATTTTATGTTATAATAAGCGCGCCGCCTAGAAGTACGCTAATAAGTAGTACGCTTATAACCTTAAAGCTAAGAATAAGGTAGAGTAAGAGCGTTATAACTAGATTGCTTATAAGTGTTATATTGCTAGTTAAGCTACAGAAAATAAGCAGCGTCTACATTATAAGCGTAATAAGTAGGTTAAGCGTAACTTAAAGCGTAGCAACAAGAATTCTAAAGCTAAGACTAACGCTAAAACTAAGCGCATTAAGTCTAAGAACAAGCGCTTTGTTAATAAGCATTATACTAAGTAAGAATGCCTTAAGATTCTGCTTCTAAAGGCTATTAAGCTCTGTTAAGAGATAGTTCTAGAGAAAGTAATCTGCTAAGCGCAGTAGTCCGCTAATTCTATTAGCGTAATAGAAAAGTACTATAATAAGCAGGCTAGTAAGGCTGCCTAGAAAGAGTATACTAACTACAATTTTAACGTTGCTGCGCTCTCTTAGAAGCTTTCTAGTAATTCTTGTAAGCATTCTACTAAAGTTACTATTATAGTTTCTAGTTCTTTAGCTACTAGCAATACTTATTCTAACATTCTATTTCTAGGTCTTTCTAGTTCTAAAAGCTTTGCTTCTAAGAACTCTTCTACTATTTCTTCTAACACTTCTAAGCTTTCCGCTAAAGCCTTAGGTAAGCTTTCTATTTCTTAAGAGAGCAGCACTATTTGTAACACTTTACCTTTCTCTAGCTCTACTCTTAAGAAGAAGCAGCGTTCTTTTGTTATTACAAGTAGTATAGAAAGCTTTCTCTTTAATCTAGAGCTCTCTATCTAGTCTAATAGTTTAGATAGTACTAATTCTTCTAATAAGTATAATAATAAGAAGCATAACAATAAGAAGCATGCGCTTAATAAAGATTCTAATAACAAGAATAATAGAGCTTTAGTAACTAAGTCTACACGCAAGCGTTTCTCTAAGAAGCCTACTTTTATTACTACTAGTAAGCTCTGCAAGATAGTATGCCTCTAATACTTCTAGTCTATAAGCACTAGAAAGGCTACTAACTCTCTCTACAAAAACTACGTAAGTATTAACAAAAGTAAGAAGTCTACGCGCTGCCTTACTAGTGCTATTAGTAATTATAGATATAATAACATATACGTATACTCTTTCTTAAGCTTAAGAAGCTTTACTAACTCTTTTTTAGACCTAAGTATATAGAGAAGGTTACTAAGCGTATAGTTAATTAGTTTTGCAACATAAAGCAGAACCTAAAGACTAGTTATCTACTTAATATTAAGAACTCTTACTTTTATAAGCTTGTCTACAACTATAACACTACTTTTAAGTAGTGCCTTAAGCACAGCTACATAATCTAGAGGCGCAGCAAGAAGTAGAGCTTTAACACCTTAAAGATAGAGCGTAACACTAACAAGTCTAAGAATACTTCTAGTATTAAGTAGTCTTAATCTAACCTTAATAATAAGGCTAACAACGCTCCTACTTCTAAGCAGTGCTCTTCTAGTAAGTTTTGTTCTAGTACTCTAACTTCTTAGTGCTAATAAGCTTTATAGAGCTTTATCTAGCAGTTAAGTAAGTTAACTATAATAAGACTGTAGACAATAGTGTAGCGCTCTCTAATAATAACAACAGAAGAGCGTCTTCTAAGACTATTACTAATAATACTATTATAGTTGCCTATAAGAGCATTACTACTAAGCTTAGTTACGTATTTATGTCTACAAAGAAAGTTATACTCTCTTAGTTCTTCGCCTTAGAGTTTAAGTATCTCTAAGCTTGCAAGAATGCTACTAATAACTAGTAGTGCTTCTCTAACTTTGCGCTTAGATAACTAAAGAAGCGTTACTCTAATTATAGTTCTAGGTATGTGCTTTTTTGTCTTACCGCGCTCTTTAGAGCGTATACTTTAATAAAAGCCTTTTCTAATAAGTAGTTTTCTATAGGCCTGTAAGAGAGGCTACGCTTAAAATACACTTTCTACTACTCTCTAAGAAGAGTAGCTAAAAACTCTTTTATGCCTTATAAGCTTTGTAATACTACTAATAATTTAATATTCTTTATATTTAACTACTTCTTAAAGTAGACAAATTACTAAACTAATAGATTTTTAGTAAGCCTATTAGCTAGCATACTCTTAGTCTCTAGGTACTTAACTCTAAAAGACTCTTTAGCATACTCTTGCCTTAGCTATATATTTTAGATATTAATATGTCTAAGGCGTATTGTTATGCGCTTATTAGCGCTAACTACTAAGCGTATAGTCTACTAGTTATTGCAGAAAATTATCTACGCTACTTCTAAGGTAAGAGTAAGCTTCTAAAATAGCCTCTTAAGAGCTATTACTTCTTTGCTAATATACTTAAGAGTAAGAAGCTCTACTTTTATAGTTAAAGTTATTATAGTTACTTATTACACTACTTTCTAAATAATAGCACCTCTAAAGAGTATAATAAGGTAGCTCTGTAAAGAGCGCCTAGTCTCTAGGTTATCTATAAAAGAAGCGTCGCCGCAAATTATAAGTTCTACTCTAGAGTGCACTCTATAGTAGATAGCCTAGTAGTAAGTCTTGTATAAGTACATAATTACTTAGTTAACTACTTTAATATACTCTTTACTTAGGTTTATAAGAAAGTGTAAAAGCTTTAAGGTAGCATATACTACATTAGACTACAGCATAATAGCTATATAGAGTAGTAATCTAATACGCTCTTAGTAGTCTTTAACTACCTTCTTATCTACTTCGCCTATTAACTTTATAAGCTCTTAGCTTAGAAGTAGTGTAGCTAGGCTTAAAGAAGTGCTTTCTAAGTTAAACTTCTTAGTAAGCTTATCTAAATACTTATTATATACAAGCGTTATAGTATAAGTAGCGTAATTACGCAATACTCTTACTTCTAGAAACTATTTAACTAGGCCTTTCTCTTCTAGATTATATGCTGCTTTTATTACATTAGTAACTTGCAAAGCTCTTTAATAAGTAGTATAGTAATATATAAGTAGTATATTATTAACGTAGAAGAGTAGAAAGATCTTTCTTTATTTATTAAAGAAGAGATAAGGCTCTTCTTTAGAAGTAATAAGACCTGCTTTCTTTACTATACGTAAGAGCTCTTTATACTAGAGCAGTAGAGAGTTCTTTAGTCTATAGAGAGCACGCTTAAGCTTTATATACTTACTAGGCTTCTTAAAGCTATCTAGTATATTACATACTATAACTAGCTAGTGCTCTTAGTGCGCATAAAAGAATGCTTCTACTACATTAAACTAGAGAATCTCTAGGTTAAATTTAGCTACTATTACTATTACTATTCTAAAAGAGCGCAAAGTAAGCGTTACTGCATACGTAGAGTATATAGAATTAATTACTTATAGATCTTCTCTTACTACTATATAAGCTTTACACTTAATAAAGTAGCTATTCTAATTAACTTTGTATGCAAATACCTACTTTAGTAGAAGTAGGCGCTCTTGCACTAAGAAGCGCTTAATTTTCTTCTAGGTACCTACTTAATAGAGTGTGTTTATCTTTTTATTATAAGCTTTATAGAAGAGCTTTCTATATAGATAGTTGCTAAGATCTTTATACTTTTTTAGAAGTAGTAGTAGTTAATTATAGTGTGCGCGTTTAGATAGCTTATGCTTCTATAGAAGCATATTACCTAAGATTATAGCTACTATAATTAAGTAAATAGTTATAAGCTCTTTCTAGTCTTCTTCTACTCTATATAAGCATTAGAAAAGACTATTTAGAAGATTATTATCTTATATACTATTCTATAGATTATACAGCGCATAAACTTCTAGTTTTTCTACTTCTAGGCCTTTGCGTTACTCTCTAATTCTAGAGCTTAATTACGTTAGTTCTTTATAATTACGCCTCTAGTGTGTTAGTCTAGAAGTAGGTAGTAGTTCTATTTTGCCTTATTCTAGAAAAGTTCTAAACGTAGAGCGTGCGTAGAAATATAGTATACTTAGAGGCACTCTATTCTAATAAGCACTATGTGCCTTATTTTAATAAAAGCTCTCTATATTAGAAAGCTGTTTATTACTTAGTACTAGCAGGCGCTCTTCTCTAGTTTAGTGCACTTTCTAGGCGTTGCTATTATACTTCTAACTAGACCTTATAGTCTAGTATGCTCTAGGCTCTAGTGTTTACTCTAGAGTAAATAGGCTAGTATGCTCTTAAGAGTCTATATAGATTTCTAGTAGTTAGCTAGCTAAGCTTTCTACTTATATAGAAGATATATTATATACTACTTATTAATTAGGCTAGCTAGCCTATTTAATAGCAAGCTATAATATACTACTCTCTAGCTTCTAGATAGAGTCTTTAGAAGTATGCTAGTCTTGTATTTTACCTACTACAGCGCAGAGTTAGTTAAAGATATCTTTATACGCTTCTTCTACGTTATATAGCTTATTCTTATATAGAAGATTAATAATCTGCGTAAGCTCTTCTACTAAGTACTTCTAGCTACTTTTAGCGCTACTCTTATAGAAAAGCTCCTTATTAAAGCTTACGTTTCTTATTATAATTATTTAATTAAGCTTTAGAACCTATATTCTATAAATATTAGACGCCTTATATTCTACTAGGTATCTAATATAGCCTCTTAGTACAACTTTAAAGTTGCGCTTATTTTGTCTAGCTACTTACTCTCTATTAAGTAGGTAAGCTCTATAGCTATAAGCGTAGATAGTGCTCTAATTTAGGTAAAGGTTAGCTATAACAGCACAGACCTTCTTACTATACTCTATACACTATATGTTAAGCATAGTGTTAAGTGCTAAGAGATTATAAGTATGTAATAGGCTTATATTATATAGCTAGGTTGCTACTTCTATAATATTTAGCTAGAGCTTTTTAGAGAGATTTACACTAACTCTTATCTTAATAGACTTAGTAATTATCTTCTAACCTACTCTCTCTGCTTTTTTATTTAGTTTATAGGTATAGATAAAAGTGCGCTCTATAATAATGCTTTGCTCTTTAGCCTATATCTTAAAGCGTAACTTGCCTCTCTAAAGCAGCGTTATAATATTATTATCTTAGATAATAATGTAGATATTAAGCTTATACTAAGCTATAAGAAAGCTTATAAAGTTATAAAAGACTCTTATAATCTTTATAAGCGTTTTAGCTTAGAGAGCATATTAATAGATCTTACTACTATAATTATCTTTAAGCACTATAATCTAGAGCTCTTTATTATAACTAGCAGAAAAGTTAAAAAGATTCTATAAGATTCTCTAATAAGGTCTTAGAGCTTTCTTACGTAGTTGTCTAGAGATACGCTACCTTACATAAGTAATAGCGCAATACTTACACTTACTTTAGCTTATTCTCTTAATACGCACATTGCGCGCATTCTTAACAAGAGCTTAGAGCGCTTCTAGACCTAGGTAGCCTGCTCTTGCATGCTAAAGCTTCTCTAAATTAGACTAAGAAAGGCTTTTCTAAAATTGTTATAAGCGCTAGTTATTAGTTACGCTTATTATAGTTAGGTAAAACTTTAAAGAATTATATTTAATAAACGTAAGCTTATGCTCCCTCTTAAGCTTTACTAGTATAAAGTTATTAGCAAGCGTTTCTATACAAAGTGTTAAGTCTAACTCTAGGTACTATAGTCTAGCTTTATTAAGAGCTGCTTCTAAGACAATATTAATATAGAAACTCTTTATAAGCGCTACACTTATTAAGATAAGATTCTCTATATGTAGTCCTTTTTTTCTAGTTAAAGCGTTTCTAATTCTTTGTGTACTATATCTAAGTACCTAGAAGAAGAAGCTTTTTACTTCTATAGTATAGAATTTATATACTTTTATAAAGGTTTTTAGCTTAAGCAAAGACATATTATTAATAAGATATACTACTACTCTATTATCTAAGATAGTGCTTGCAGAGAGTAGGTAGACATTAAAATCTATAGTAGAGTATATACTACTAATGCTTAGCTAACTTATAATAAGAGTAGAGTTAATAAGCATTACCTAAATTAACTCTAGATAGACAGAGTTTAGGCTCTTAATTTATACTTACTATAGAGTAGTTTATCTCTTCTTGTTAAGAGCTTTCTATAGGCTATTGTACTTTAAGTCTCTAAGCTTAGTAGTAATCTTAGCCTTAGCTTTATTAGAAAGCTTTAGAAGTTTACCTATAAGCGCTGTTTCTAAGCGCTTGCATATAGTAGTAGACTACTTATAGTGCTGTTTATATAGGCAATTCTTCTTAGTCTTCTAGAATAAGTTATTGTTATTAGAAGCTTGTTGTAGTGCTTCTATAACAGCAAATACACTACCTCTACTAGTAGAGTAAGTAGTATACTCTTAGATTAGCGCAGTAAAAATCTTTAACGCTTATTTAAGAGTAACCTAAGTTCTTCTAATAGTAAGAGCTTTAACAAAGTTCTGCTGCATAGAGCGCCTCTATTCTAGAGTAAGCCTAACGCTAATTGCTTCTAAATAGTTCTAGATAGTAAGCGTATTATTAACTTTAGTAAGTTTGTACACTTTAGCTTAGGCTAGAACATAGAGGTATTTCTATTGCTAGCGCTTAGCGTTAATACGTTCTTATTACGCTTTCTAGAGATATGCTCTATACTATAAGCGTATAAGATTCTTAGTGTAGTTCTCCTCTAGAGAAAGCGCAGACTTAAGGTGTTTAATAAGTACTTATAATGTAGCCTCTTTCTCTATAGAAATAGAGAGTATAGCTAGAGCTAGAAGCTTTAGGCTAATAGTCTAATTAACCTAGTTCTAAAGATACCTAATGTAAGTGCTCTTTAACTACTATTTTGTTACTTATACTTTATACTTTGCAATAAATAAGTTGTACTTATTAGCGTAGAGCTTATTAACTAAAGCGTTCTGTATAATTACTACTAGCTCTAGAGTAGTTAGAACGCTTATCTAGATAGAAGTAGCTATCTTAGCGTTAGAGTTAACGTTAGCCTAAATTCCTCTGCTTAGAGCATAGAATTTAAACTAGGTAAACTACTTAGGCTAATACGCTAAGTTAGTAAGTGTAAAAGCTTTTATAGAGATTGTTGTAGAGTCGCTTATTATAAGTAATAGAGTAGTGCTTTTATAGAAGCGCAAAGATTAGTAATAGAATTAGTATTACTATGCTCTGTTAAACGCCTTGCGTCTTAAGTATATAAATATAGAACTATATTATCTTCTTAAAGCGCTAGGCTTATAACTATTACGTCTAGAAGCATAGAAATAAATAAAAGATAAATTATTATATTATAAGCTTACTTAGAAAGCTCTCTTAAGTAGCAACGCTTCTAAGAGCTTATCTTAATCTATACTAGTATAATTACGTGCTGTGCTCTTAAGAAGCATCTAGAGGTGCGTTCTGTAACATAAAGCCTATAAAGCTACATATTATTAAAGCTAGTAGAGTTATTAATCTAGGTAATAGTAATACGCTTTACTTTATAAGTATTAGACTACTATATAAAATAAATCTAGTTACTTAGAGCGTATAGAAAGTAAGTAAGATAACTATAAAGATAATAGAGCTTAGTAATAGTTTATAGCGCTATAAGCTCTAGAGAAAAAGTAATATATATATAAGTACTCTAGACATTATCTTTAGCTAAGTTAGGTTTTCTACTATAGAGTACTTTATATAGTATCTTTAGAAAATAGAAAGCTTTAGAAGAAGCTTAATTTTTTTTATTAACTAACTTAACTATAGTAAATATCTAAAGGCCTTTAGACAGCGTAGTATTATAAAAGATTTTTTTATTTTAGTTTATAATTCTCTAGACTATAAAAGAAGTAGATATAAAATTCTAAATTATTATAGTAGTACGCTTTTACACTATATAGTATAAGCGTTTAGTAGCGCTAGCCTAATAATAAGTATAGAGTATACTAGCTTTAATAGTAATACTATAAGTAGTATAGTAGTTAGTAATTACTTATTATATAAACTTATTATTATAATAAAGATATATAATAGAATAACTATATTTATTAGAGAAGTATTAAAAGATATCTAAAAAAAGCTAAGTAATCTTACTCTTAATCTTAAAGAAACTAATCTACGTAAAATAAGTAGCGTTATTAATAAAAAAAAGTATATAGCGTTTACCTTTAAGACTAGAAATAGAATATAGTCTTTAGATATTAATAGTAACTAGTTTACTAATATATTTATAATACTAGTCTATAGAGTTTCTAGAAATTCTGTAAAGAGCGTATATAGTAGCGTAGACTAGATACTAATCTTTAAGCTTAGCTTAAATTTACTTATTAGTAATAGCTATACTATTACTAATCTTAGTAAGATAGCGTATATATAGAAGAGAAAGATACTTTAGGTAATAATACTCTAACTATACTAAATTATTAAAGTTAATAGTAGTAGCTATAATAAGGTTAGAGAAATAAGTTATACTTAGAATATAGATATTAGCGTTAGTATATAGTAGAGTCTAAGCAATTTTCTTATTATTATATTTATAGTATAATAGTATACTATTCTTTTAATTAGTAAGTATATAGTACCTAAAATTAGTATTAATAAAAGAAGATATAAAGAGTAAGTTATAGTAGGTATTAGGCATATAATAGATGTTACTTAGCTAAAGAATAAGATAGAAGCTATTATAATTAGTAATAATAAACTTAATATTATCTTTTCTAGTAATCTTAAGTTATAAGCCTTACTTATAGACTCTAATATACTTAGTATAGTACTTAAAATAAGAAAATAAAGAGAAATTATTTATAATATAGTAGAAAGCACTACTATTAAGAATCTAGAAATTAGATATAGAAATAGTAAGAAAAGTAGTAGCTATAAACGTATATATATTAGAACTATTAACTATATCTAAACCTAATATATATCTATTAATCTTATAGTTAGCTTCTCTTATATAAGTAAGATACCTATAGTTCTAAGAGAAATTAGCGCTAGTTATAGGTATAGAGTAGGTATATATATAGTTAAGGTTTAAGTAGTTAATATTAAGATAATTAAAATTAAAAGTATTCTAAAGTAAGAAAAGATTATATATAAAGATAATTATATAGTTAAGGTAGTTAAAGAAGAATACGTTATTATTATTATTAATAAGAGTAAGGTTTATGTTAGAAGTAGAAGTAGATAGAGTATTCTTATAAGCTTTCTTATAATAAGTAGCTTTAATATAACTTAGCTTCTTATAGAAGATATATATAAATATATTAGGTTTATTTATATAATAGTAGGTATTAATAAAGTAACTAATATTACTATAGTATAAGTATGTAGGTAAGTTAGACTTATTAGAGCTATTATTAATAAAGTAGATATTACGCTAGTTAGTAGTAGAATTTTTATAAGAGTGCTTATTCTTTAGAATAGTTTACTTATTCTTATTATTATTATAGTAGTTAAAGAGAAAAGTCTTATAAGTTTTAAAAATATTAGTAGTAATAAGAGTACTATAGTAGTTAAGCTTCTAATAGTTTAAAAAAGAATTATACTAGTAAGAAAAAACTCTATTAATCTTATTAATAAGCTAGTTATATAATATAGTTTTACTAGTATTATTAAAGTTATAGTATAGGCTCTTATACTAAGTAAGAAAAGGTCTAATAGCTATAGAGTTAGTTATAGTAATATTATTAAGCTTAGTTAAAGTATAGTCTACTAAGATATTTTTAGAAGCCTTATTATTAAGCTAGATAGTACTATACGTAAAGTAAAAGTTAAGAGTATTTTTCTTATTAAGTTTACGCTAAATTTATAGCTTAATAGAGATATAAAAAAGAGTAATAGTAGAGTATATAGCTTTATTATACTTCTTTTACTTCTAGAGAGCGTAGTTATAGATAGCTAGCTTATTTACAGCGTTAGTTAAGATAGAAACTAGTATAGTAGCGCGTAAGTTAACATTAGACCTAGAGCGTATAACCTAGAGAGTAATATAGAAAAGAAGATTAGGCTTTTTAAAGTTATTAATAGTACTATTATAGTACGCTATATATTTATAGATAAAGTAAATATTAATAAAAGTTTTAGTTTACTTATAATAGTTATTAGAGCTAGTAAGCTTTTTAAAATTCTTACCTAAAGTAGTAGTAACGCTATTAATAGTAAATATTATAGTAGATAAGTAAGTATAAAATATAAAAAGAAGTAAGTATAAATTTATAGTAGTTAGTGCGCTAAAGAGTATAATAACTTAGTTGCGTAATAGTAACGCTAGAGAAATTCTTATTACGCGACTATAACGTAGAGTAGAGTAGTAGCTAAATTACGCGTAGTAGCGTAAGAGCTTATAACTTATAGAATAAGAAGAGATATAATTATTCTATAGAAGAGAGAGGAAGCCCTATATAAATAATACTAGGGCAACGCTAGTACTAGCGTAGGTGAATTACGTAATAGGATCCTAACTAACATAGAGGCCGTGTACTTCGCATGTCCGTAGGCCCGTCCCAGTCTTCGAAAGAACTGTGCAATTAGGACCAAGCGGGTGCCTTAAAGGCACCGATGGCGACCGTGGAAAGCCGTGTCGACAATCCAGAATGCTCTGGTCCACTAAGCCGGAGTTTTCTTGTACTCCAGCAACTTTGCCATTAGTCCAACCGCAGGAATAGCGAACTAGGACGGTCAAGGTGGCCCGATGGCGTCTGCGCGAGTCGTATCGAGTTGCATCTCATCGATGTGGACCATGGCATGACTACACAGCGGGGACTTTGCGTTCATGTGGACAGAGGAGTGGAGAAGCGTGACGCTGTGGAGCAGAGTAATCAACATGGAATTGTTCTAGAAGGTCGACTACTGCATAACGATGCAAAAACCTGGTGCAAATTCTGCTGAGCTTGTGCGCGATGACAGAGGAGTGAGCATGTTGAATGGCTGGACATAAGGTGGCGCGAGCATGGCTATCCAGAAGTCGGTTCGCACTTGACGCGGGGCAGTGGTTAGCCCACAATGAGATCCAAACGCTGGGATGATTGACGGCTCTCCAACGGTCGTCTTGGTGCTGCATGCTGCAAGGCACCAACAGTGTTGGGCGAACTAAAAGTTGTTCCAATGGCCAAGGAGTGACGCAATAAACATCGACTCACAGTTCGCGGACAGCGCACCTGAACGCCTAGATGCCGAAAGCCTTGGAAGTGGTAAGAGTGCTGATAGCACGTAGAATGCAACCATGGCTCGAAACGAGGCTAGGGCTGTGTGGAATGACCGGCTTTAGTCGCGCCGCTGTCAGTCACGGCAATGATCAAGGTGCGAGACAAGCGCCACGTTGTGGGAGCGCTGCACGGTGGTTCTTAAGACGAGGATTGGTTTTGCGAACACGTTTGCTCGGCACCGATGACCACAAGATCCTTCGATACAAAAGCTCGATGGACATAACGCCCAGAACAGGCTCTAGCCTGCGTGATACTACAGCGGGACGTAAGGTGATCGCATGGTCAAAACGCGCCAGGAGGCGGCGCAGTCGAATAAGCATGCAACAATGTTTCAAGACTTTGACTTCACATCACGACTCAACTTGAAACTGGTCTTGCTCGGCTGCTGCGACACCAAAAGTAAACAACTCCACCGAGCAATCTGCGCCAATGCTTGTGGGCATGCTGTGCCAAGTTCAAGGTAATGATTAGTTTCACGCAATTTAGATACGCGTGTAGACAGATCACATGCGATAAAGCTGAATCGATCAGAGAGCAAGTACAAGATGATAGCGAATTAATCTATTATCAGGCTAGGAACAGGATCGACAAGCCAGGACGTCTGCGCATACAACCCCACGCCCGTGTTAAACAGAAAAGGAAACAAATGTCCTTGACGAAGCGAATGACTGAAACAAGTATAGCCCGCCAAGGGGCATGGATTCCCGAATGGTATCCGATGTCGTGACTTCGTAAGAAAGAACGTGCAACCAAAAAGCACAGGCGCCAACGTCCAAAATAGCCAAGTACCGCACCCATGGTGTCGTTTAGGAAGTTTGGAAGGTGAGAGGCGAGAGCAAAGATGGCGAGATCAAGCAGACAGGTGCGCGTCGAGAACGTAGTGAAGAAATGAATAGATTGGGCCTGCGACGCTGTCTACCTCTTGCATTACTCGAGTGATATCAACCCTGATCTCCTCTTCCTGATCTCCCCTGGGTATAATGCGAGATTGGTATCCTGAATTATTGACTGGTAGAATGTAGAACCAAGTAATCCTTAGGCACCAATGCCACAGTAAACAAGTATTCGAGTGGCTTATGCGTGGAAAGGCTGGTGACGACGGGCATGGTCGTGAGCGTGAGCGTGCCTCTTTGCGTTGACATACTCGACCGCGGTGACGTAGACAGTCTTGGTAAGCTTGTGGTAAGGCTTGGGGTCCTGCTTCTCGGGCGCAGGTGTGACAGCGGCAGCAGCCACTTCGATGTCGGCAGTGTAGGAGTCTTCGTAGGAAGCAGAGGAGGAAGTAGGCTTGGCAGCGGAGTACTCTGCCAGCTTGCTGGAGCTGGTGGAAGGCTCTGCAGAAGACTCAGGCTCGCTAGGAGACGAGCCGTAGTCGCCAGAGGGCGCCTCTCCACCGCACATGTAGAAGTCCACGCTTTGGTCGAGGTGGCAGGTCTTGGTCTGAACGTCGTCGGGAAGGACGTAAGAAACCTGGTCGCAAGAAGCCTCATCGTGGCAAGCCAAGATAGGACAGAAGGTGTTGGAAGAAGAGGCGATGTTTATTCCGTCCTGGCTACCGGCCTTGAGGTAGTATCCGTCCTTCCTTGCAGGGCAGTCGCCACCAAGACAATCGACATATGAAACATCGAGGAAGTTGTATTGGAAGTTGGGCTTAGAAGTTTCCAGATAGTACTCCAACTGGGTAATGTCGACGCCTTTGCATTCTTTCGTCTTCGAGATCTTAATGGACACACCAACGTCGTCCTTGGGAGGAGTGTAGTTCTCATTGTAGATCTCGCCAGTCTTCAACGTGACCATGCCATCTTCAGGGCAGCCATCACCCTTGTAAACAGACCAAAGGTGGACGTCGTAGTCGCAACGGTTGATGACGCGTGCGTAGGGCTTGGCGGTGTCGCATTCCTTGTTCAGATTAACAGCGCTTCTGAGGTTGGTCGCGGAAGTGGTCGCAACCATGGCCGAGGCCGCCGAAAGGAGGGTAATGAGCTGCATTATCGTCGAGTTGGACCGGTATAGTACTTGGCGCAAAGGTAAAGACTCGAAAGAAGCGATCGAAAGAATGTCGGCTGAACACCTAAAAGAGTGAAGTTATTCAGCGAATGAACGTGGGTGACGAAGTCTTTCCTGAGCGGTAGAGAAGGAGTTTGGGACCTGGGGGATGCGCAAGTAAATAAGATGGCTGCATCCTAGTCCACGCAGCCCAGGCCCACTTCGAAGCCCGTCCGCCATGGAACTAATCGTCGCCACGGCGTGGACTTGTTTGGGACGGAGCCAAACGTCGTGGCTAGTCCGGAGAACAGGCACGGGCAGCATGCTAGCCGCGATCAGATAGGTTCTCGACAAGATGGGCAAGGGGCGATCCAATCGGACGAGTGCGGTGCCTGATCGTCAGGGCAATGGTCGTAACTTTGGCCATCTCATGTCGGGTAAAGTACGAAAGCAGAGTAAATAACAACAGGGATGTCGCCGATCGGCATTGTCTTCCTTCTGGCCAGCATTGGTTGCAGAGATTTCCGACTGGGAATGAAGCAACTTCTTGGGCGCGTGCTACTCTGCTTACAACAAAGATGCGAAGTTGTTATTTGGCTGCACCAATGAAGCTGGACGCCTCTCCTTCATCGCAGCATAGAACTTGTGAGCCTCAGGTTGGTGGTGCAGAAACCCGAGATGAGTCCGCTTGGCGAGCCTGGCCATTGTCTTAAGCGATCCCCTTCGCAAGGCTCGAATAGGGGCTGTGTCCAGGCCTCGTCACCTCTTCCAGAGCACGATCACCTGCGACGAGCTGTTGGATCGTTGGTTCACAGTCAGACATGCTGCGAGGACAAGTCGTAAGACAGCTGTCACGATTCCGTTGGGCCCGCCCATTTGCGCCATCCTTGTGATGATGACCGGTCGAGCATGTGTAGCAGGAACATGCATCGACAAGTGCGAGGTCCAGGCCGGTGCGCTGTCGCAATGTTGCAGAAAGCCGGTAGTTCGAACCATTTAGCAAGGGCTCCTTTCCACATTTAATTTCCCACACTCGCCAACCGGAAATCTCCCATGACGGCCAGCGTAGGATGAGATCAATTCCGCCACAAGTGCCAGCTCTCTGTTCTTTGTTGCGCTTGTTTGCGGTCACCCCAAGCAAATACAGTCGCTGACTTGGCTGGCTTGGAGGTGCAGCGTAGCGCAGTGAAGCGTGCGACGGATGTCGTGGCACCATAACTGGACCATTTCAGCGACGCGATTCATGTGCAGAGCAATCTGCCAGCGAGTCGTCCCTGGTTGTGCGCCAGTTGTGCATCTTGTCGAGAAGCGTTCCAGATCACAGACACTTTGGTTGAGCGGAATCTGGGCACGAGCGAATCTTTAGTGGGGCTCTCCTGGCCACCACGTGACACAAACACCTGTCAAACGCCGCTCTTCGGTCATGCGATGTCTCTACTTACCAGACAAACTGAAGACCTCGAAAGGCTGATAGAGTTATTATTGGAGGCTGGCGCATACTTCCTGGGTGGATTCTGCAACAAGCCATCCGACCTGCATCGTCTCTCGGCTTTGCATCCACTCGAAAGTCTCTACAGTACAGTCTCAGTCATGGTGGTTCACACGGACGCGCAGCAAGTCACATCGTCCTCTCGTTTCTCGATTTTATGCCGCGCAACCCAAGGTGAACCGCTCGCATGCTGAAAACTATGCGGGCGATGTCTTAGCGACTGCCATGTGAAGCACGACCTATATCACGACGTCGAAATAAGAACCAGACCTGTGCTATACGACTTGCACCTACACGGGTTGGCACACGTGGAGCTAAATACCTTCTTTGGTCTCGACGCTTGTCTTGCCCGACCATGCCTGATGCGAGGAGTAACGTTCCGCAGCCTACTCGAGCCGCTGTGCAACACCACTACTAAGCTTGCCAGATTGACAATGTATAGAGCCCTCGCAGTACGTCTTCTCTGGCGGCGGGCATCTCCGCATCTGCATGATGTGAGGTGCACGCAGGATTCACTCTTCGTGATGTAGCCGTCTACGCTTTTCTCGGCACGTTTGATACTACATCTTCTCGGGAAGACAGACGTACTACAATAGTGTATCAGTAGCAATACTAATACGCAAATCGGAGCACAACATCCGCGCAAGTGTGGTTGATCTGAAGAGGGCTAGCTTTCTGGCATTAAGTCGAAGGCTTTCGATACGGGAGTTGCTTTCCCGTGAGCCTGGTCACTGACACTCATCCTCGATCCGTCACTCGGCCCAGATCCAATGCCACGGGATCGCAGTAATGCGGGCGCTGTATCCGCTCATGCTCAGATGTTCAAGTAACGATGTCTCCAACATTCCGTGGCACTACATCGACCGGTCTGCTGACATGCTTCCGGGTCCGTTCAGCGACGCCAACCAGATCTCACCAGCTGTCAGATATCGACTGCACTAAACGTATGTTGCGTTGTTGCCTGACAGGCTGGTGTTATCTTCTGGCGTCAGTCGAGATTGATGATTGCAAGATCTCACTGTAAGATATCGGTTTCATCCCCATTCAGGGAGACTTTGGCTAATTATCTTGGTCACAACAAAGGCTCTTCAGACGCAAAGAGTCTGGGCCACTTTGCATCACCATAAGAAGCTGACGCATGTCCAGGTTGTGTAAAGGACATGACTGCAGATGTTTAAGCAGACCATATGCTCACCCATTTTGAAACAAGAGAAGTAAGTACTTATCGTCCGAAGGCAGGTCGTTTTCTCTTCGTTGTCTGGATCCTTATCTTGTTCTTATATCTCCGCGGAACGGGTGGAAAGGGCGGCAGTATGCCAGCGCAATCTCATAACTCTACTTTCAAGGGGTGGTGTAGTTGATCACTAGTAGAGGTTCCTACCCTTCAACTCTTGCTGGGTGGAGATGTGATGCTCGAGGAAGAGCGGTAGTCTCTACCGCCATTGATGATGGGAGGCGGCCTTGATAGCATCCTGCAACTTCTGCGCTTGGCTCCAGACACATATATGTGGTTCTCATCCTCACGTATTACTTTGCGTATCGCGACCCAGCGGTGCGGCTCAAGAACTCACTTGGTGCGTCGAACGGTGAGCTGCATACACCTGGAGGTACGCGCCAGCTTCTTACTGGATGGAATAACCGGTAACAATGGCAAATCAGCCGGCGCTGCCAGCCGTGATATCCAATTGGAAAGCGAGTTGGGCCGCAATAACCAGCGTACAGATTCGCGGCAGTTTGAAGGACCACACTACTATAACGATAGGTACGCCCGAAGCGCATGGTCGAGAACCCGATTGTAGTGAAAGAGATCTTCCGGAGACAACGCACGTATACAAACCTTGCGCTGTGCATGGTGTTGGATTGGAGCAGCCTGGATTTCACATCTTCAACCGATCTTGGAACTGATCACAACAGCCGCGACCCAGTTCTGTCTGGTCATCCACCGGCCATCGCTGATATAAACCAATGATTTCGGCTGCTGGCGGAGCAAGGATAAGACGAGCTCTTTCTATGGTACCCTATGCATGTTTCCTCCATGCACGCAATTGCACATCCCATTGCATCACTCCGCTCTATCTGCAGCGGTTCTGGGATCGATGATGATCCTAAGTATGCGTTGTGTCCAGGCTTTTTTGCATTCCATGGTCGTTGATCGCATAGAGTTGCTTTCAAGAACTGGGTATGATGGCTTCCAGCATCCTGGAGCAGTAAGTACGTGATGAACTCACGTGCAAGCTTAACTTGCTGACACGCTTCCAAGGTTGCGTGCGTTGACCCTGTCACAGCCCGCACCATAACCGTGCCACGCACGTGAACGAACGTTTGATGCAGGCTCATGCCTGACGCAGCTGCACGGGACCGACGCCACATGCATACGACACATCCCACGTGCAGTCGTCTTGCTCACGACCGTTGGCCTGGCCGAAAATCTTGTTTACGGGTATGTCTAGTGTAGGGGGGCGTACCGGCATTCGGTGCGCACGGGAGCGTCCAAGGGTGGGTCGAACGGCCACGGCCCGTAATCGGTAGGCTTTAGGTACGGTCTTCGAGGTTTTGCCATGAAATACTAGGCTTTTGAGGAAAGTTGACATTTGCTTCCTGATCCGTTGTTGCGTGCGCCGGCTGTATGCGATGCAACATGGTTGGTGACTTGTCGATAACCCATGTCATCACGGAATTTAGGAAATACGAATCGAGATTAGAAGACAAGCTCTAGATCCTAAGCATGTACAAGGCCCGTTGCGGGTAGAGATTGAGTCCCTTGAGGCAAATGCGTTATCTCAGTAGGCCAAACAGGAGGCGCCCTCCGTGGGATGTCTTTCGGTTAGAAATAATATGGCAGCTTTCCCCCACTTGTGGCGGGCAACGGTAGAGTTTGAGGGTGTGTGGTTCCCGCGATAGTCGAGTCCGACACTGAAGTGTCAAGGTTCCGGTAACACCATACCATATCTGCCGGATTAAGCGTAAGCCGCCACTGCCGCCAGCCAACGAGAGAATTGCCATCTGAGTCATGCTGCTGATTTTCGGCATACCGAAAGATGACCCTTTCTAGAATCGGCATTGCTACCCAGTGAGGTTGAAGGAAGGCATATCGGTGTGCGGCTTGTATACCAGCTCGTGCCGTGTGGGTGTACAGCCGACCATTATCCCGCGTCGAGGCGAACCACTGGTTTGGGCCACTACATGACTATCAACCACTCGGTACGATTACTTCGGTAGGATACTGGAAGTTCATTTGGAGACGATGATTGGAGATCGGAAGATTTCTACCATGAGAGAGGAAGCTCGCTTTTGATTAACGGGTATATGGATCGAACCAACATGCAAGATTACCACGAGTCGCTTCCTGCACCGGAAGAGGTTACCAGAAGCAATGAGCGGTGTGACTCGCAGTATCAGAAAAGAAATGCGAAATTCTGGGAGCTGCAGCAAGGTAACGCGCGTGGAAGGGCATAGTACATTAGACACGAAACTTGAGCGTCTTTCGACTCCTCCACCTGAACAGCTGTGATTGAAATGAGTCTGCTGTTCCCTTATACCTCTACCAAGCGCCAAACTCCAAAGGATCAAATAAAACAAAAGCTCCTGCGTGGACTCCTACAGTAAGGATGGTCGATGAAAGGGCGTAAACCACGCAACAAGCGCTAATGTTGAGTCCAAATGAGACGTTTCCTGTTCTCGTATGTGCTGGCCTCGATCACGAATCTACTAGCGCGACGAATGGCTGGATGGACAGGTGGTCGGGTAGTAACGGGGTATATGTCGACCAACGTGGCCAGCGGGTGGCGCGATGATGTGTGCCGAATTTCAGGCGTCCTCTGCTTTCTTCCCATTGATGGCTTTGAGCTCGACATCGCTGCCATCGCGTTAGCATTCCGCTTTGCAGCCTGTGCACTGATCCCGCGATAACAAGGTGAAAGGAACAGCATGTGAGCTGTGCGCTGTGTGGAGGAACAACACACACACTTGTAACACATAAATGAGGCGTCGCATGCGCGCTGTAGTGTCCCAAATGACGAAGAAAATGAAGTTGGGCACCTACAAGATCAATTTGGCATTGGCCGGGATGTGTCCAGGAAAGCCACTGTTGTCCACATGGTCAGCACTTGCACCTCATGGTCTGATCAGATCGTCGAAGTCCAAAGATGCGGCGATGCCAATAGGCTGCAGACATTCGTGTTGTACAAGATTGGCGGTTGCTGCGGCATGGACGTCCAGGAGCGCGGGAGATTCGAAGAAGCATGGCTCAAACGATCTTCGGAACGTCGTCAGCCGTACTAAGTCTTGGCTCCGTCGGGCGTTCGTGTTCACGGTGGCGTGTGTACTTCCAAGGTTCGGTAACGTCCCGTCTTACTTGTTCCCGTCCCGACCATGGAATGTGCAAATTGTAAAGTCGAACTTACCGAGTGCCATATGCATAATCACTGCATCGCACGTATCATTAGTATAGTACACTCACGCGGAAGGATACGTCGTGGGGATTACGTACGATGTTATGATTAAAGTCGCCTTCTCTCCCAGCGTCATTGGAGAAGCCTCTGCGGAGCCTAAAATGCCCTCATCCCAGCCTGTGCATGAGCTTTAGCCAAATGCGCGTTCAGAATCGTAGAATGCATATGCACCAAGCGCAGAGCGGGTTGGGTTGGGCATACCTTTGATGACCCGGCCGGCACCGATGGGAGTGATCAGGTCACCGCGACCTACGGAAGTATCGAATCTAAAGAACGATCAATACGGCGCTCTATTCGATGTCCAAGGCATGACTGCTGCCGGTTCGCTTACTGTCCGCCTTTGTGGTCCGGGGCATCATCGTCAAATAGCCATCCTGTCATTGTTGTTAGATGTTGATCTCTGGTGAGGAATTGAGTAGCTAATCTCACCAGTGTATTCCATAGACACCTCGTCATGCTTCTTCGGGAAGTCTATGCCATTGCCAGGTCTGATCACGAGCTTTTCAACGCCCATATTGAAGGGAACGAGCATGGATAGCGTCTAGGGCGGGTTTGAAAAAGGTGAAGCTTGAAGCTTGAAGCAGGTGACAGGTAGTGTATGTAGAGGATCCACTTCCTTTGGTACTGATTAAAGATAGCGTGTCGTTTTGAAAATCCGAAATCTGCAAAGATGGGGAAGTACGTTAGAAAGTGGGTGGACCCTAGAGTTTAATAGTGGTGCCGATGTGTAGGACCAGGAGTAGGAAGCTCCGTAGATGCTCTGACTGGAGCTCAGACTTTCATGGCTTTTACTTTGACCAAAAGCATACCAGGGTTTTGCCGCGAAGCTGTGCAACAGATTGGTCTGTTCAGATGCGTCAAGCATACTTTTTAGCCTCTTCGCATACGCACACGTTCCACCTCTTTGGCTCCAAGGTAATTGCGGGCTACGTATGGTACGACCCACAGCCGTCAGAACGTGTCTCCCGGGGAATCCTGCCCGAAGCTCAGGCCGTTTTGAAATGTCAGAAGTAAGGTTGGTCTAGCCCTTCCAAACCATTCTTCATCTGCAGCATCCCAGCTGACACGCGATGGGGGATCCACAATTGACATGGTGGAAGGTTGTACCCGTACTACAGTTTCCCGCGACTACCGAGCGGCCTGCCAACTTCGATGCGGATCTTTGTTTTGTGATAACACGGGTATAATCATGTCCGATAGTGGCTTAGCTCTCTTATCGACGGTAATAGGATGACACAAGGGTTGATTTGTAGCCGCTTTAATTGAAAGGAAGCAGGGCGGTGGCGCGCAAGAGAGTGCGGTCAAGCTTGAAGTGCGGTGACGGTCACCACGATCATGAGCCATCTAGCACCAATGTGCGCATGGCGCTGGCGCCAGAACCTTAACCTCGTCCAAGGAAGCGGAAGGCGCAAATAAGCCGGCCGTGGCCCCTACCTCATTTGGAGTCGCACGATGGAAGCAAAAAGGAAAAGCGCCTCTGACGCAGCAATATTCGGTCTTGTCGAATAACACACGGCCGCCGCATTCCTCCATGACAAAGGGCGATGCGTAGACTTTGGTACGGCAATGCATGAGGACCTGCATGACCTAGCTTTTACGCTGCTTGTGAAGGGCGAAAAAGGATCTCCTTGTAGGATCCTCTTCCAGCTCCGTGGAGGCAGGTGGCGGTCATACAGATTTGAATATGGATATGGACAGGGGTGACGTGCATACGCAACACCGTTCTCGAAAAGCAATGTTCGGTCCTTCATGGTAGATGTACCCCGCGGTTTCAAATTTCCAATCACTAATCGGCATTCTGCTCTTCCACACCTAATCGTCTCCTTCATGCTACCGCTATATCCGCATCCCTAATATACGACCAGGAGACTATCGTACCTCGTAGTCTTCACTTCCCCTGCGTCTCACGCCGGCCCAAGAACCTAGCTGTGTTTCTGCTTTCGAGTCTGTTATAGTTTGCCAATCACAGACGCGTCGGATACACACCCGGCTGCCGTACGGAGCTAGACCCACCCGAAGAACAACCGTATTTCGAGCGGTTCGTCGAGATAACCATATGCGGAACTGCTGGCTATCGTGCTTCTCGCGGCAAACGAATAATTCATTTGAACTAGAGGGACAAAGCACAAGCACAAGGGGTGCGGGGCTAAAGAGTAAATCCGATGGCCATTACACGTGGTCTTTCAACCGTGCTCCAGCCATCCCTTCTCAGATCGCGAGCCCTGTGCGCTGAGTCGGGAGCCCAACAGCGTGGTCTGGGAGCATCGTACGCTTTGCATTGGCTAGATAGAGTGCGCTTGCAGCGGCAGCTGAGTCGTGGAGAAGAGGAGCCCCCACGCATCTGGAGTGCAGTATCGTGATAGACAGCATGAGCCACAGTCGACTAGTGATGTCGACTCGCAAGTTGCATGTCACCGAACCGTCGGATGCGCTCGCTTCTATTAAATATCCGAAGGCCATGGGCACTGCATGTAGGCACCCTACCAACCGTTGACAGAAGGTGCTTGATAGTGTGGCCCCGGCATTCGGGCCCGAAACTCTCCTTGCTGAGAGTTTCAGTGGCGCTTCTAACTACCGAAGGGCTATCCATCGCGAAGAGTATATCACCCTATCTTGGCCCAGAAGGGTAATTGCGCCAGGTCGGTTACAGCAATGCTAGAGAAGCCCGCGTTGGGGAAGCGGCTGTCTTTGCGCTCACCGGCCCGGTCAGCAAAATGTATCCGGTCTATCCCTGCCTTCTGTACGAAAGCCAATAGTCGCGCATAGTTTGTACCTATCTGATCAATCCCATGACTGTCATCAGACATGACGAAACCACCTCCCATGCTTAAGAACATCTATGACATAGGTTAGTAAGTTGACGCCGAGACCGGGCACATGGCGGTGTGACTGACCTGACATATGGGCAAGCACGGATACGGCTCGGCCAAACCTTTCCGCAACCCTGATGAGTTCAGCTCCAGTAGAGCGCCATAAGAGGCTACGTATTCCAGATTGCGCTTGATCTTTTCCCAAACACCAGTCATGCCCTTGAAATCAACATCGCGATGATCGCTAAGTAGGCGAATGAGATCGAAGTGCCCGACCACTGGCGGTCGCAGCTCTTGAAGCATTTCGTATTGAGAGTCGAAGTAATCTTCAAAGAGCCGCTCGTCCGTCCCGCCTGCCTCCTCTCGAGCTTGTTCGTACATAGCGCGATCGTAGTCGATGGGTATGGTGTGCGTATGGTGGACAGAGCCCATGAAGAAGTCAAAAGTGTACTTGTCGAGGATGCTCTGGATGAGTTGCAGTGTAGATGGACGAATCCATTCCGTCTCGAAACCGATGAGGATCTGGATCTGGTCTGAGTACGCGTCTCTAACTCTGTGGGCTTCGACGATAAAGGCGTCGAACAGTTTCGCGAGGCTCTCTGCGGTGTGCGATCCGGATTCTTCGGGGTAGAAGTCTTCGAGAGGTCTAGGTATATGTTCCGTCAGCGCAAAGGTATGGAAACCTTTGGCTATCGCTGCCTGGATAACTTCCTCGAGTGTGTTTTGCGCATGTCCGCAGAACTGGCCAGAGTGGCTGTGATGCGAGTACGGCATTTTCGAGTAGCCGGCACACGTTCGATCTGTTACAGTGTAGATGTGTAGCGTTGTGCAGCAGATGGGCAGCACAGACTGCGAAAGTCTGTAGTAAATTGACAACGAGGAGCAATACCCCGTCAACTGGTGAAGTCGCGAAACTGTGAACTGTGTAATGACTGTAAGAGTCAGCTGTACGTTTAAGAAAACGGTCGCGCATAGGATTCGGCGAGCTTTGTATCGGTTCTTTCCAAAATTTGGGTCATGTCATCCATCCATGGTTCCATCCGTTGAGCCTCGGAACTGTGCCTAAGCGGGCCTAGTTCACCACCATTCTGAACCAACCGTGGACGCACACCTCAACCTTGAAGGCCAATTGAACCCAACGCGAAGTAAGCTATCGTTTTTCCAACACTCGATACAAGGGCAGTTTTGAATAGCTCAAGTCTACCGCACAGTACATCCCACACATCATCCAAATCTATAGCCATCAAGAACGATCCCACTACCATCAACGACCCTAAAGGCCATCAATACAGCTCAACATGGCGAACACCCAGCTCCCCATCACATCACAAACCTCACCCACAATCTACTTCGGCTACGGTTCCAACCTCTGGCTCCACCAAATGAGCACCCGCTGCCCAACATCCAAATACCTAGGCGTCGCCCGCCTGCCTAACTACCATTGGATCATCAACGACCGCGGCTACGCGAACGTCGTCGAATCCCCCAAGCAAAACTCGACCTCCAAGTCTTCTTACTCTGACGTCGTATTCGGACTGGTCTACTCTCTCTTACCAGAAGACGAAAAGAGACTAGATAAAAACGAGGGCGTACCGGTCGCATACACAAAAGAGATGCTCACGTGCGATTTCTGGCCTTCAGACACAGAGCACAAGGTTGATACTAGCAAGCATCCAGAGAAAAAAGAGTCTATGCTCGTTTACATTGATCGGAATCGTGTTACGCCGGATAAGCCGCGCGACGAGTATGTTTACAGGATGAATCAGGGGATCGCTGATGCAGTCAAGTTGGGGGTACCAGAGGGCTATGTGAGAGACATGATGAGGCAGTACATTCCGGCTGAAGAGGACGAGGAGGGGAAGGAGGGGGAAAGGGAGAAGATGGCGGAGTTTGCCAGAGGGCAGGCGGCAGAGTTTAGGGATGAGAGTGGTGTGATGCAATAACATGTCGGTTTGGTCATCACGTCACACGCCAGGTATAGAATAGAGAAGGTATTGAATGAGTTAACAGACTAGACCACCCGAATATGAAGCAAGACATGCATCACGCGACGATACACAATGCAACGAAGCTCATGGCAACCCATGTCCAAGCAATGAAGCGGCATCAAGCTAATCACTGCCTTGGACCTCTTCTGTCGCTCGGGCTTGTGCGTCAGAGTCGTCCTACAACTCCTCACGAGCCCTGCGGTAGCTGGCCTATGAATGCAATGCATCAGTTGGGTCCTCTACAAAGAAGTCTAGTAGTCGGAAGACTGATGTCTACGCACCTCCTGTTCCACCTGCAGCTGCTCGACGACGGGAGCCAGCTCGGACAAGATGTCGTAGGCCTTCTTGTGGTATTCGAGTTGGGCGGCGATGAGTTCGGCGAGGTTGCGGAGTGGCTCGGGGGTGTCGAGGACCTAGTCGGAGGTTAGCGGGGGTGCCAGCACAAGGTGGTGTAGGGTGAGGGGTATGGTCGTACATTCTTCATGACGCCGACAGCCTCCTCAGTCTGACCGACGAACTCGTCCTCGGCCTGCTCGATCTTGGCTCTGGCGTCTTCGCTGATGTCGTCGTCCATGACGTCTTTCTTGGGAGCCTGGCCCGGCAGGGAGAAGGCAGGGCCCTTGGCATTGGCCTTGGTGGCATCGAGGCTCAACCTGGAGTTCTCGACGGCCTTGCGCGCACGTGTGGCGAACTGGATGTTGGTGTTGAGCGTGGTGCTCCAGCCGGCCAGGAAGCGGCTCTGGATCTGGGCGTCCTGCGCCAATCGCGCCTCGCCGACCTTCTCGCTGGCGATGGCGTACTTCTCGAGCGCCGTGGCCAGGGGGTCCTCGCTCGAGCTTGTTTGCTCCGACGTGAGCATGTGCGAGGCGTTGAGGGCGGCGCGGGCAACGGCATGGCTGAAGGTCTTGGGCTGGGGCTTCGCGGAGGGGGGAGCAGTGAGGGCTGCCTGGGCCTCGGCGGGCGACGTGGCGCTGGAGAGCAGGTTGACCTTCTCCGAGACGGTGCGGCCCAGGTCGTTGAAGGACTCGCGGATGTTGGCTGGGTAGTCGTAGGCTTCGTTGGCGTATTGCGAGCTAGACAGTCAGACCAGGCACAGCGACGGGAATCGGGTGTCGTACGTGACCTGCAGCATCGTCGTGTGCACCTTCTTCAGCGCATCCACGCGCTTCTCCAGCTCGATGTAGTCCGGGGGGAGTTGGGTCTGCCATGTCCGTGTCAGCACTGCGCCAGCTACGCTCACAGAGCCGACCGTACCTTGTCCTCGACATTGCCGACCTGCTCCTTGACATACTGCTGCGTCCGGGCAGCCCACGGTGTGAAGGAGGCGCTGCAAAAGCAATGTCAGCATATCGCGGGCTTCCACCTAGCAGTCGCTGCGGGACCAGGCATACGAGATGTTCTTTCCAAACGCCGAGATCTTGCCGAGGTTATCCATGGTGGGTGGTTCGTGTGGTAGCTGTCACGGGCTTGTCTGTGTCTCGTGGCGGGGCGTCGTGGTAGTGGTCGAGGTGCGCTCTCCTCTGCCGACTTTCATGTGTTCCGCTGCCCGCTGTCAGGGTCGCGCCTTATCCCTGCAACGCTAGCTAGGCCCGTTTCGATCATCTCCAACGCTCCACATGCACACTCCACAGCGCTTTAACAGGCATCTCATCGCCTTCGCTCATCCATTCTAGAGCGGTTCTAGGATTTGCAACCTCTTCAAAAATTCAATCATTTGCAGGCACGCCGAAATCGCACCAACGAGGCACGTGCGGAGCAACTCGATATTTGCATCGCATTCACAGCCATCACATGCCAATTTGTCAGACCTGCCCAGGTGATCTCCAACCACATCAGTGGTATCCTATCCTTTGATTCTAGTATCACAAAAGTCGCATAGAACCGCCACGCGCTATTGTGACCGCATGTGTGCCTGCTTTGTCTCCATCCACGTGCCTCACATCGAGTCCACATAACAGTTGCGTCCCCTCATCTCTCGTGAACAAGCTTTCCATCAAGTGCATCTTGTCAAACTCCACTCCCCTGAATATCCATCGATAGGGCTATGGAAACCCAATCTATATGCGACGTCGCATCTGACATACGGTCCAGCAGCTGACAGACGTCACACCACATGACATGCCGTGTCTGTTCTGTCGCTCATTTCTTCCTCTTTGGCTACAGCCCACTTCGCTCTCTGTGGCCCAAGATGCAATGTTGTGTGTCACGGCAGCACTGCCTTCAGGCAAGCCAAACCTCTTCTGTCCTCAACCTAGCACTAAACCGCCTCTCGGAAGGCCATCTCGGCGATCGACGCTCGTCCTACAGGGCTGATAGAGCGTTTCCGACAGACACACTCTATTGCAATGCATCCAGCCGTCATCCAGGGCAACGTGGGCGTAGGCACTACCGACGAGGCATTGCATCTGACCGACACAACAATTTACGTCTTATCGCAGCCGTGCTGAGGGATTCGAATACTTCTTGCGCCCAAAACATTCTACTGCACAGCGTACTGTTGATGTGACCCCGGTGGACAAGCCTCTGCGTTTGACGACTTGCGGTCGCTTCCGTAGCCCGGAGATTGCCAATCTGGAGAATTGTACGTTGAAGCCACGCCGTCGGCGCTCGTCACCGTCATGTTGTCCGAGGGCGGCGAATCGGAAATTGTCAGGGAGCTGAAGATGCCTCGCATCTCTCGTAGATCGTCCGAGACCTGGTCCTTGGGTGCCTGTGTGCGGTCTTTGATAAAGTCTTTGATGGACCGGATGATAGGCGGGCAGCTTTCGTCGTTGGGAAGCCACCAGTCCGATGGGCCAACCCCCATGCCTTCGAGCATACGATTGCGAAGAATGTCAGAATAAATGTATCTGCCCCTCGTGTTAGTCGACTTGTCGAAAACTTCTCATGTACCTGGTCTGCATAGAGGAAAGCATATTGCACTCATCCAGCTTCGTACAAGCAAGAGATTCCACTTACCCTGATGCTTCAATCCTGGCAAATGTCTGTCGAACCCACTGCACAGTCTTCTGATCTTTCGGCAGGAACAGAGTCGCGATGGCGAAACTGACTTGTGCCTCCAGTACCGCGCCCGGCGGAGCTTCCGGATATGCGCATATAGCCTCGAAGACTTGTATCGCTTTGTATGCTTCTTTAGTGACTTCTGGATCAAGAGGCTGCTTCAACGCCATAGAAGACGAGATCGTAAACATGAACAAGATACCCCACGTGTCCAGCTGCAGGAAGTTCGATGTCCAAAGCGGTCCGCCCCATAGGACATCCGACTCGTAAGGGTTGACAATGTCCTCTGACTTTGGCGTTCCCAGAATCTGGTGGACCTTGTGATTGGGATCCGTCAAGTCTGTACCCATGTTCCTTTTTAGCGACTCCACTCTCTCCCTGAGTATCGGTAACTGGGCCATGAAATCTTGGGGACTGACAAGACCTTTGGCTGTTCTCGCAAACAGATCGTTCGAGTCTTTCGCCACCAGTCTTGAATGCGCAAAACGCTCTTCGTATTTCATTCCAATGTCTCCTGGCATGTCGCGTACTTTCTGCACGTAGCATTCATGTACAGCCTCGTACCACTCCCGACCCAGCACTGCTTCGCCGCCAGACTGAAAGCCAACAAACAGATCAAACCGGACATACCACAGTAGTACTTTGCAGAGAAAATCTGACTTGGTGATAGTCTCCGGCGTGAACAGGCGGGTGAGCATTTCGAACGCAGCTTTCTGATGACCCATGAGGTTGACCCAGTCACCAAGCATCTCCTGCAGTAGACGTCAGCATAGGAATCGTGCGCTACAGCAAGGCTACATACCTCGATACTCGCAAGCTGTAGTATAGTCAGAAACGTTGCGAGCCCCTGTTTCTTGTTTTTGGTGATGGCTATCCTCAGCCGCGAAACAGACTCGTTGTAGAACTGAAGAAAGCTGTTCATGCGGCCATCTGGCTGCTCAAGTGTGTGGAAGTACGCCGCGTACCCGGCTACAGCGTACTTCAAAGGCTCAAATTTCATCGCCCAACTCAAGAAGTCGCCTTTGAGGAAGCCGTGCGTGTCGCGTTTCAGCGAGTAGTGATGCACACTCATATGGTCCCGGAAGTAGTTCAGATAAAACTGAAGATCTCGGGCCATAGCGGAGGTGCCCTTGGTCACAGGACCCGGTTTGGTTGTTTGCGCACTGCCTTTCCGAGACAGGGACGGTCGTATCGTAGGCGGGGCGGTTGACGACGCTTCGGTAGATGGCGACGTACTTTGATCGAGGAGCGACCCAGGTGTATGTGACGAATCTCGAGCATCTTGACTCTTTGACATATCGTCGTCGTCGTCGTCATACTCGATGTAGTCGTCATCCTCGTCTTCATCCATGATCGCGGGAAGACGCTCCTTGTTCTCCCCATCATGGGTTTCGGGTGAGGAATGATCATCCGTGAACGCCGACTTGCCCGACTTGGACCCATTCCGGGTCGCCTTTTGACTGGACTGTGAGTCTGGATAGATGCACTCGCGGCTCCCCTTGCGACAACCTAGCAAACTTCGTCAGACTTTACGAACTTCAGACTTGTCAAGCAAGCGCAGGTACTCACGTTCGCAGACGGGATGATTTTCGTCGCACTATTACCAATCAGCCAAGCCTGACACCGGAAACTTGATGCGCATACCTTGACTCTTCGTTGCCTGCATGTGAAACAACCGCTCCGAGTTCTGCGGTGCTTGACCTGCTCGCCAGGTGCTGGCCTTCTTCGCGCGCGACCATTCCCACCATGCGCTGAGCCCATGGGGCCGGACATATCCTCATACTGATCAACGTAACTTGGTTGACCAATGTTCTCGTATTGTACAAAAGGTCCCGTCACGCCAGGCTGAAATGGGTTGTCTGGCAGGGTGGGTGCATACGAGCCATGTGAGATGATGGTTGGTGGGGCATGTTGAATGTTGGAATTGGGTATCGCATTAGAATCGAGGTTGTAGTATTGAGGCGGAATGTTGTGCCCTGGGGGAGGATAGTATCCAGACATGCCTGAGAGAGATGGGAAAGACTGGAGAGCGATGGAGTGTAGGTTGTTTGTATTGGTAAATGTTGGTGAGCCGTGGACGGTAAGCTTGCCGTAAAAGGATCAACGTCATTCAGTTGCAAGGGTCCGAGGTCGATCGCCGTGTCCACGGGTGTGACAATGGCTCGGGCGCCAGGTACGGGATTTTGAAGGGATATACTTGTAGAATCACGCTTGCAGGATCGAAGCCGTGATTTAGTCCAATGCACGCTGATTTGGGCGCGCGGGTGTTGGCCCCAGCAAGCACTAGGACCAAGCCGTCTTAAATAGACCAGAATTTTGTCCGCAAAGGAACAAGCCGATCTAATGCAACACAATCGCTGACGATGGAAGCATGTGCAGTACCAGTCTGAGACTGAAACTGGACAACGTCGAGGAGGAGAGCACAGCAGGCGCAGGCAGAGGTCGTGTGAGAGCCGGGCCGTGACAGGAGGCTTGTGTTTAGTTCGGCCAAAGAAGCAATGTCCAATACCAGGAACGGATAGTTTCAATGTTCATCAAACGTCTGCATCTAAAGCCGGGGTGCAGCGAAGGGGAAAAAGCAAGCCGCAAGCCGCTTAGTTGTCTCCCAGGCCGCTGTGCTATGGCCGTGCACCTAAACGCTTCCGCCTTCCGCGCACCCATGGATTAGCTCGGTGCAAGATGCGCTCTGCGATCCCAGGTTTGATCGCTCTTGATCCCCGTGCGAACTGGTCCACTCGCCAGCATCCACATTGGATGGATTCTGGGGAGAGCAGAAGGGTCTGCCCGCAACAATCGCTCCAAAATGCCGTATAAGGCGATATTTGACACATCCCCGCCGTTGATCCCGCCTGTCAACTACTGTTAGGCGTGCTGCCACAGCGATTATAGACTCGAGTACGCTACGGCTTGAGCGAGGTCGCGGATCGCCTTTGCAGCAGACGGACCAAGCCTAGCAGAAGGCGAGCACAAAGCCGGACATGATATGCATCGGCCCCGATTTCACCAAGGTGGTGAGGCATGTGGGGCGTTCAACGAAGCCATGGGGCTAGCAATCGTCAGCGAATGGCGCCAGGACTTGAAGCTGCGCTGGAAGCGGCTGTCAAAGTTAGTGCACACACATACTCGAGTGCCCTTACTCGGGACTGCGTGATGGGCGTCGTTGAGTATAGGGCAGGGCCGGTATATCCATGGACTTTTCCGTGAACTCCACTCTCCTGAAGTGGCGAGTGCGCCGATGCAATGCAGTGCAATTGCCCGGTGGCAGCCTTTAGACTTTCAAGCCTCATCAATGTGCCTGTTAGGAAGAATATCAATTTGATATTTCATCTCACAAACGCGGCTAGCGACGTCGGGCTCAAATTAGCCAGCCGTGCAACGCCACCGGCTCCTTCGCACTGAGTCAACGAGGCCGTTGACGGGAGAATAAAGCCTGCTTCGAGAAGATGGCGGCACTGCCTGCTAACCAGTACAAGCACCGTCGAGCTCAGCCCCGGGTCCCTGTCCCGTGACAATGGTAGCTCTTGGATGCCTGCGTCTCCCCAGGGCATGGAGGCGCCACGGCTGTCTGCATGTTGACGATGCTGCTGGCATGCCGCGGGAAGATTGGCGCGAAAGTGCGAGCTAAGTGGCATGAGCAGGATCGCCTCATCTGCACACCGTCGCCCCAGCGGCGCAAGGCGGCAGCGGCACTTGGATCAAACGGTACAGAGACAGCGGACATGGCCTTTGCGGTCAGACTGGCTCCTTTGGAGGCACTATGAGGTAACTGTCTCTGTGTCGTGCCATGCAGGAGTGGCCAACGGGACTGGAGCGGGGCAGGACTGATATCGTCATGGGCCCTGACAGATAGTGAGACCGACCTTACAGAGGTTGATGTCGTGTTCTGCCCTATACCAGCATGGTAGATGGCGGATGCTGTAATCGCGAATCCGGCTGCAGCTGACTGGTGGAGCTTTGAGCGAGCGAAAGAGCGGGACGCGACCGCGACCGCGACCGTGCAGTTGCTGTGCGTCATGCACGCGGCGCGTCTTTTGGGTGGATCTCTAGATGATTGACGCCGCGTCTCATTTGCCTTGCAGCGACGGAGGCCCATATGCTGACGAGGTCTAGATATGCTGTGCAACAACGCCTGGCGGAACCCAACCTTGGAACTTCGTTCTCGCAAGCCTGGCCGCAGCTCAGCGCAGTCCAGGTGCATGCCAAACGCGGCCTGCGTGTGCCGGTGGCTTGCGTCTTGCATGCCGCGAATGACGGGCTGGATGCTACGGCAGAAGATGAGGTAGTGTGTGGGGTGACGGTCGAGCTTTTTCTGCCGTCGTCGAGAGGAAGGTCAGATTCAGATTGGACGACTCATCACGCAGGCAGGTGCGAGTCCGAGGTACGCTATTCCACGGCAATGGACCCACGTGTAGCAGGCAGGGTTACGCCCGTTTCTACCACGGCGACCCACAGCCAGATATTCAGCTTGAAACAATTAGACCGACTGCAAGACGCTCCGCAACCTCTCGCCCGCAGAGCGCGACGTCAATCTTACGCTTTCTGGCACGCTGACGACATTGCCAATGGCTGGCGACTGCCTTCCTGCGAAGCAACGACTACTGCTGACACGAAGCAAGGCCTGAATCCACTCTCACACGCGATTGCAGTGGAGTCTCTGCGAGATCCTAGAGTGCCATGTTCTCTGTCTCAACGTCATTCCCATCTCCCATGGGCACTATTGAATCATCTCCACATCTCTCTGTCATGTGAAGCGCGACCTAGGCTACGGAATATCCCATTCGTAGTCATGGGCGGCAGTCCGCGAGATTCAGAGAAATCATGAGCTACCATAAATCCTTCCGTATTGACCGGAAGACACTGTTCCTGCCCGAAACGGTAACCTCATCTCCGAGTCGAACGAGTGGACCAGTAACCCTGGACTTGCAACTGGTCGAGGGTTGGCAACCAGATCGCACTTACTGGGATGCGAGCCTGCGAACATTCTACATGACCGGTAGCTGAGATGGATCGGGAGTTGAAGTGGGATCTGGACACGACATCACGCAACGGTCCGCCTTTCTTTCGTATTGGCTAGGATCTGGATTTGCTGTAGGAACAAGCCGGTACCCTGGCTCCTGAGACTCCATCCCAGGTTGCGCGGTGGTCTTGAATCATCAAACACAATCTTGCATGATCCTTACGGCTGCATAAGAATCCTTCTTGAACAGCTCATCGGATTGTATCAATTAATCTATCGTGGTCAGCTACAGCAACCAAGCAACTTGTGTGAGAGACTTCATATAACATCACACATGCGAAAGCTAGACGTCTATGTTCCTGATGGAACGCAACGGTCGTCTGATAGATCGCCCGTCCAGCTTGTATACAACCATGCTCCACGATATGCAGGGTCTGTGACTCCGCGCGACCAATAACAAATTCATACACACGTTCGTCCGCATTCCGAGTTGTAGCCTATTTATCCAGTATGATCAGCAACGTGTCCCTCCGTCCCGAAAGCAGGCGCACGCCATTCCGGTATCTGCACTTATCCCGTCCTCACGCAGGCTATATCAAGCTACAGCAGACCAAGCCGTTCATCCATCAGCAACTCCTTCTGCGCTCCGCGGAAGCATCAACAAGGGGACTATCACCAGTCTACGCCCCATTCAGAAATACCCGGACGCTATTGATCGAGGGTTCGGCGGCTGGCTGTGAAAATGTCAAAAGGTGTGTGTGCACTGATATGCGCGTGTGTGGACCTGGTTCTGGTCCATCCACAAGCATCGTATGATAACTACGGTTGTGGCGGCCGCCCGCCCCGGCAATGATTACTCCTACGACGCTATCGGGTCAGCACTACAAGTTCCAGAACGGAAAACTCGCCCTGTGCGTCTTCGCCGTTTACCAAAGTCGTTCCACCGTATAGCTATACGCTGCCTAGTACACTTCCTCTCCTGTTCGACCGCAAGGAGAAAAGGTTCGGGCATTTCGGGGTACTAAGACCGAATAATGGCCGGCACGACACGTCCCGTAACATGTGGGTGACTCGTCGCACTTGGGCGGATGACGAGCATCTATATCAGCTCTGCTAATCCGCCATGGTACGTGATGCATGACATGAAGCAGGCTTATGTGAGCAGATATGCATCCCTTCTCTCTATGTATCACTCCTTCAATGCGATCCCGAGAAGTTATATGCCGAGAGAACGCTCCTTGTCATTATTACTGCTGGCAGGCAGGCCTTCAGCACAAGCGTAGCAGTTGGTCATGTCTGCTTAATAATGTAGCTTTAGAGCTAAATCACTTCTCCTGTCTTATCCTACCGCCTGTACAAAGAGAGATTCGTAGCAAGTCGTTGAGATGCTGCCCGCCGAAAAACAGTCCAACCCCCATCCCTTTTCCCTGGGATGCCGTGATGCCAAATATGCCAAGATTCAAGTGGTAGATTGTGGACGCCATGAACGCTCCAGTTTGCAGGAAATACAGAAAACAGCCTGATACGATAATCCTTCGTATCCAATAAACCGGGTGGAGCAGCCAATCATGTAAGAAAGGGGTATATGTGAAGAATGAGCGGAGCCGGAAGAGCAGAGCCTGGTCTGCTGCAGGTGAGAATCGTTCAAGCGGCTGCTTGCGGCGCGGCAGGCGCAGCGGCATCGGGAGTGGCATCGGCTTCTTTGACCGTTTCGTGCACACCCTCACCTCTACAGAGCGGACACGAGTTGCGTCCTGTTGTCAGCCACTAGAATAGGTTAGCATATGCAACTCCTCGAACACAAGAGACCAACTCACCTGATCAATGCAAATCTTGTGGAACATGTGTTCGCACCTGACCAGCTTCCGCGCCTCCTCATCCACCTCGAAGTCGCATAGGCAGACGAGGCAGCGCGCACCCGGAACGAGACTGATGGTCTCCTCACCCTCAACAGCCTCGGCCACAAGAGTACCAACACGATCTTGTATCCTGAAGAGACCCGGAGCCGAAGCCACATCCTCTTCGCTCGCAACTGGCGGTTTGGCGGGCCCGAGTATAGAGGAAAGCAACATCATGTCTTCGTAAGTTGGTGAATCGGTGAAGAGACTTGGGGTAGTAAGAATAGGGTGGTTCTCTGGGTAGCTCCCTCCCAAGACGTATATGATCCAGCTCCTCGAACCCTCCCCAGGATTGTTGTCGGGCTCCACGACACCTCTTCTACGGGGTGCACCCGACCCATACCTTGTGAAATCCGACTCGCTCAAGCGTCGTGGGCGAGCATTGCGGGTGTGCGTTTGTGGCTCTTCTGCAGTGGGCTCGAGAGTCGAGCCGGCAGCTCTACGGACGAAGCTGTTCCGCCGTGAAGGTGCCGAGGACTGTATGGTCGGCGAGGGAGGAGAGGTGGAAGTCGCTGGTGTAGTGGCGCCTGATGGGCCGGCTGAGAAGTTGAGCGTCGTCGCGGGCGTGGAGGGTGGGGGGAGAGGCCCCGGGGGAGAGTCAGTAACGGATGACCATGGCCGAGGGTGCTCTTGTGGCGTGCCGCGGTGATGCCTTTGACTGTCGTAATTGGAAGGAAAGTTGAAGCCGCCCATCGAGGCTCGCCGCCTATGGCTGAAGCGTGTCCCGTTCTGTGGTGGTTGTAGGATGTTTGCATTGGCATCGCCTGGTGACGTCGGTGGTGTGGGGAAGCTCGAGAGGGCATCAAGGAAGGGCGGTATGCTGGCATCCTCCTGTCCAGTGCCACTTCCGGGTTGTATGGATCTGATGCCCACAATGATTATCGGCACCATCCTGCCCTCCCCATCCTCGTCGCCTTCTGCTCCGCTATTCCCTGATGCACTGCCACCGCGCCCACTACTATCGTTCCGCCCGTTGTCGGTGCCGGTGCCAAATCTGAACATTCTGAAGAAATTGAGGGGCGCCTGGGCGGCTCCCGGAGTGTCGCCACCTTGTCCGTCCTCGTTGCCTCGGAGCGCCGATGCTATGCTGCCATTCTGCAGCGACTGCAAGAAGGTATCGAATGTGCCGTCTCGGGTTGCTGCTTGGTTGTCGTCGCCCACCAGTGAGGCTGCCGTGGCTGCGGCGGCCAGCGATAGCAGTCTCGACAGCACGTCGGCCTGGTCCTCGCCCTGCCGCAGCTGCTGCACGTTGTCCATGTTCTCTCCATCCTGCCATAGTGACCGTCTCCTCCGCGGGTGTCCTATCATGTTGCGAAGTCGCCGCTGAGACGGAATAATGCCGAGCGCCCGCCCATCCCGGCGCAGCGGGCTCAGAGGAACCAGCGGGCGCGGTCGATGTGCGTCCGGCCGCTCGCCCTGCGAGTTGCTCCGCAGCAGCTGGTCAAAGTCGAGCCCCAGCTCCGGCACCTGCACACGGGGAAGGAAGGGCCCTCGGTCGCTTGCTGCGTGTCTCAGAGCGGAGCGGCTTGGCGTGCTGGTACTGGGTGTGCTGACTGCAGCGACGCCGGGCGTGGGTTCCGTGTTGCGGGAAGCCATGGGCGGCCGCCTGGACAGCAGGCCCGTCATGGAGCTGAGCGAAGAGCGCGCCCGGTTCAGCCGCGATCGCGAGCGACTGGGCAGCGGAGCATCTCCGGGCGCTGACGGGCCAGCATCGTGGCGCCCGAAATGAGAAGAGAGGCGGTTGGAGAGTCTGGTGGTGCTCGTTCGCGGTCGTGAGGGCGTGTCCGGCGCTCTCTGCAGCAGCTCTGGCACCGTGTCGCTGTCGGGCTGGGACGAGGCCAGCAAGCCAGGCGCCCATGACTGCGGCCGCGAGCGCCGCCGTGTTTGCGCGTCCGCAGCGCCCGTGGAATTTGCCTGGCCCATGTTGTGAGGCCGTCCGGCGAGGAAGGCGCGCCTCGAGAATAGAAACGGTCGGAGAGGGTGTCGTCGGTCGATGTGTCTTGGGTCAGAGCGACGAGGTCCAGCGGCGGCAGGCGGTGATGTATGGCGCAGCCGAGCCTTCCCAATTCGTCACGCCGCTAACGCCATGGGGCTACCGCCGTCGATTGCTCTTGCCCAGGTGCCTCGAGTCTATTACTGAAACCACTCGCCGCACCTTTATTCTACAGACTCAATTTCCCTCCCCTCCCCTCAGTGTGTGTGCGTGGCCGCTATCCTGCATAGCCTCACCGCCGCACCCCGGCCTTCTGAGCAGGGGCCGTTGCAGCGCAGAAGCCGCATGAGCCTGCAGTCCTGCCTCATCAGCAGCTATGCAGCACTTCACCACGCAGCTGCGCCATGAACAGAACAGGACACGCTCGTTGCGCGCGAGTCAGTACCACAGGGCAAGAAGAATTAAAGATAAAAGGAAGGAAGATGAATCACTTGCGGATCTAGAGGCCGACGACGAAACGCAGCCAGACGCCATAGCCCAATCGTACGCCTCGTCCACTGCGCCTGGAATAGCTCAGCTGCGTGTCGCAGGCCTATTGCCCAGTCAAGAGGACAAAGTCCCTCCACCACCCTTCCCCCATGCATCTGCGAGCGTGTCCAAACAACACAATAGCCCCGCTAAAGTCCAAGAGGAAATGGCCAGACCGCCTTCACGCCTCTACGCCGTCCACGCCTCTTCAAAAGGTGGTGCCGTCCAAGGCCATCCAGAGGCTCAGAAGAGGGCTCATCTCGATTCTCTGTCGACGCTGATGCATTGCTGTCTGCTCAAGGGAGATTACGAGCGTGCGGGGAGAGCGTGGGGCATGATTTTACGGACGCAGGTTGCTGGTGGGCGCCCTGTAGATCCCCGTAACCACGGACGCTGGGGCATCGGTGCTGAAATAGCGCTGCGTCGAACGCCACAGACGCTGATGGAGCACAGATTCTCTCCAGAAGGCTTTGAGCTTGCTCGTGAATATTATAATCGTCTCATTATCCAACACCCAACCCGGAAATTGCAACCCCATGCTGTTGACGAGAGGACATTTTACCCACCCATGTTCTCGTTGTGGATCTACGAAGTCCGCGAAAAGAGCAAGCGTGCAAGACAGCAGCTGCACGACGACGTTGCAAACCAATCGCGCTCCTCTCGAAGCACGTCAGTCGACAGTAACATCAGTGAGACTCCGGACAACTCTTCCGCAAAAGAGGCGACAATTCAAGCGGAGGAACTTAATCAGGCTCTGGAGATTGCAGAGCGCCTCGACCAAGTCATATCATCTCCGCCATTTGATAAGCAGGCAAGTCTCCTGGAACTCCGTGGCCACATTTCTTTATGGGTTAGTGATCTCACAATGGGAGATATGGACATCCATGCGGACTGGGCTATGAATCCATCTACGCACTCAAGTCCAGCTCCAGAACAGCTCAAACGACTTGCAAAAGCTCATTATGAAGTGCTAGCAGCGCAGGCGTTTCTCGAACGAGCTGTTGCGAATGGGGCTGAGAGCCAGGCAGCAACTCTGTCAAGTATCAACATCAAGCGTAGGAGTCTGGTCAAAACTATGGAGCAGTTGCGTACTGGCAGGTGAGGCAAGCACCTCACGGATGAACAAACTTTGATTTCCGCGTTATACCCAACCTCTTCTTACAAGACTATTACAATTTGAGACCATGCACCAAGGTCCCGATACGTGAGTATCCGCTTCTCACATCTCTCTTCTCGTATATGTCAACCCGCCTCCAGCAGTATCTGACTGAGGTCCGACGCCTGCAAGCAGCGCAAGTCTAGGCGTAGGAGGCGGCGAGAACAAGACAAAAAGCAAATTCAGCCACCTCCCAATCATACACAATCCCGCACAACAGCCTCGTATGTGGAACGATAAATATGGCTCCGAGCTCAAACCTATAAGGCGGCGCAATTTGCGATCGAGCGTGTCGAGTCGCATTAACATGACCAACGATGTCACATGAGCTTGACATAACATAATCGCACGCCAACAAGAGGAGAGGCAACGTTGAACTCGAATCTTCATTTGGGCAGTAGAGTCTTCGCCCGGGTATCCTAATGACTGAGAAAGAAAAGCTAGTAAGAAAGCCAGACCCATTTAAACGCCAAAACACCCCCATGAGAAGCCAAAGTCATCCATACCCTTCCCGCCAACACTACATCAATCAAAGGAAGCCACCAAAGACAATCCCACGGGTTTGACATGCTAGCTCAAGCCATCTAGCACTGAGGCGAGTTGCAGATCTTACGCACGTTCTGGGGTACGAAGGTCTGGGGTCCACCAGTGCAGACCCGCTTGTCGCCTTCAGTGTGGCAGTTAAGCGGGTCGATCTTGACTGCGGTACCTGAGATCCACTGGTTGCTGGTCTACTGTTAGTGGTCGTATGTGAAGGAATGTAGTAGTGGACTCACCCTGAGCAGGTCCAGGAGTGGCTGATCTGGTAGTAGGCCTGATCTTGAGGTCCACGGAGATCGAAGAGAAGACGGCGGTCAGCGACCTGGCACTCGTTGTTATTGGGAACAGATGCACCGGAACCGCCGCAGTGAACGCCGTTCTGAACGGGGTCGTCGTTGCCGCCCACGGAGAAGAATGACTTGAAGTTGAAGTCAACGCTACCGGAAGTAGCAGAGGTGACGAGCTTGTAGTCAGAGATGGTGTAAGAGACCGGGATACAGCCTTCATCGCCGCGGACAGCAAGGCTGGCGGGAGCAGCTACGGCAACAGCGGCAAAGGCCATTGCGAGGGTGTAGGAGGAGCGCATCTTGAGGGGATGTGGCTTTGGTAAGAGGTGGAAACTTGGTAGCAGAGTGAGTTGAGGGGCTGCGTGAGTTGAAGAGTTGATACTTTTGTGAGTGCGATGACGAGAAGGAAAAGGTATTGGAAGAGATTTTTGAGTTATATGTACTGGCAGGAGCGTTCGCTATGGCGCAATTCGGGGCCGCTACCGGCAGGGGCGACGGGCCAGATGCGTACGAGAAAGTGACTGGAAGGCGAAAAATCGGGTTTGGATCCGTTCGTAGGTCGCAAGACGAGCAAGATGAGCAAGTTATTTGGGGCTGTACGAAGAAGAGCTAGCGGGTTCTCGAGGTTCAGCAAGGAGATCTTGCGGCTGAAGGTGCAATTGGGCAGGTCTCAGTATAAGCTTACGCGCAGCTGTTGGGTTGTACTACCAGCAGCTGAGCTACATACTAAGGTAACTACCAATAGCTGAGCCATGTGATGAGGGACTAGATTGAGGACAAAGCGACGTTTGCGAAACGAGCGTTGGAGGTTCCTATGGGTAGCACGCCATATAGAAACCGACAAAGGCCAAGACGAGTGGCAGATGATCATGGTCAGACATATCCGCAAGAGATATGGACGCAGGGCATCATTGCCCGTCAGTCAACAGTAGGACACACTATGGTCAGAATGCAAGAGCCAGAAGTAGGTACTAGAACAACAGCATTTGTTGTCCCCAATTCACTCTATAATTTAGCAATTAGAAAACTCAAGGGAAAGAGATGTAAAATATAACCAGAAGCAAGCCTTGTTCTTTAAGTTCTTGATCAGGGGCATTGTTGTGTTGTTGTAACGTTCGAAGATTCACCTGTTCTGACTTCCGCGTTCCTGCGGGAGGACGTATGCACCTTTGAAGGTGCTCAGAACACATGCTCAGAAGACAAAGAGCGAGCCCGGTGTAGTGGAGGAGACAGTACCTTGTAGGGCGATGGTGCGTCATTGGCCCGGAAGCGAAAGACCAGCATGGCACTCCCGCGGGGAGCATCGTCATTTTACATGAGCAAGTTGGCTGCCCAGACGCACTCCAACACAATGGACATCACACCAGTATTCAACCAGATACTCGCCAAACACGATGCGCGCCCGATCGAGCCTCATGTATTCCGTGTCGAGGCCCTAGATGATTTTGTGAAAGAGGCATACCGCATTGTAGGCCACGTTGCGCGCCTGGACTCGAGGGGAGGTAAAGCTAACTGCGGCAGCGAGGGCACATTGCGAAGCTCCACACGGACCTGAAGTCGATACGGCAAAGTTATCTCTCGACGGCGCATCCTCCCCGCCGGAAGCAGTATACGCGCACCAATGGCTCCTCGACATCGGCAGACAAAGATGCAAAGTACCTTAGCGACACGCAGCGCAACGAGATCGACGCTCAAGCGAAAGAATCGATACACGGGCTGAACGATGCCATCAAAAGACTAGGCATTGCTGAGCAGACACGGCAGGAAACGCAGACGCAGGTTGCTTTGAAGAAGCGCGCAAAGCAGGGCTTAGGTGCGCTTGGACGATGGGCAGCGGGCGGGGCAATCACAGCAAAGAGCGTCGAGGAGGAGATGCAGGAGGCCAAGGCAAATACGATCAAGGCGCATCGAGAGGGCATAATATGGTCGCTGCAGAAGCAGCTGGAGCAGTGCGGCCAATTCCAGAGCGACATGATGGAGATACGGCTCATGCGCGAGGTGGAGAAGAGCAAGAGCGTGCTGTACAAGACGAGGACCACGGGACCAACGAGCAGTGACTACAGCGGTATGAATGGCAGCAGTGCAGGCAACGAGTCTGCAGGCTATCGCGCGAAGCCGACGTACAACCCCGACAAGTCGAGCGCGGTGATTGAGAATCAGCTCGACCCCGAGCAGCTCCAGCTGTTTGCACAGGAGAATCAGGACATGCTCAAGCAGTATGAGGACCAACTCGACAAAGTTCGGTATGTACTCGGACGTGCGCATGCTGAACGACTACTGACACAGGCAGCGCAACCGAAAAGTCCCTCACCGAGATCTCGGAACTACAGTCGACGCTCGCGTCCAACCTCAGCATGCAGGCGGCACACATTGACCAGCTCATCGAAGACTCGTTCAATACGACGGAGAATGTAGGGAGCGGAAACAAGGAGCTCAAGCGTGCGACGGAGCGGGGCAGCACGGCACAGAAGCTGTTCTGGGCGACAAGTATCTTCTGCACGACACTTGTCTTGTGGGACTTGTTCATCTGAAGCGTGCAGGAAGACAGGCTGTTGTTGTTAGTAGACAGTCTACATGTGAATCAATCGCGACCTCGCCGTTAGTATCCGCTGCGCTCTGAGTGGACCAGATTCCCAGAAGCAGGAAAATCAGCCCATGTGGGGTGGGCAGACATGAACCAGGTGCAACGCAGACCCACAACGGTTCATCGCTAGCCAGGTGGTAGCAAGTTTACTCGTGTCCGAGAAATGGTTGTGGTGATGCCCTGCATGTGAGACGGCCTGTCTGGCTGACATGATGGCGCGGCAACTTGTGCCTCGGCTTGCCTGCTCACACGACGCTGCGGCAGACCTTCCGAGCGTCAACTCTATATAACGAGCTGGCCGAGAGCCGTCGCCATGTCTGCATCTCTTGCTCATCGTCTCGCGCCGGCCCTCCCGGTTCTCCGCATCTCGTCTCCAAAAGCAAACTGCGGGGTTTAGCGTGGGCGGACGCGGCTTCCCTTTCCTAGGCAGCGGCAGCGGCAGCGGTGAAACGTAAACGTGGGAGCGCTCCTACGCCGTAATCATGCCAGACTCACATACCTCCTCCTCCTCCTCCACTCCTCCCCAGACCTCGTCCAAGACACGCCTCTCCCAGATCTCCTCCCACATCGAACCCATGGCTGCCACCGCTTTCGACGCGAATGTCGTCCCCCAGGCGCCCGAAGACCCGCTCTTCGGCCTCATGGCTGCCTTCCGTCGCGACGAGGACCCCAACAAGGTCGACCTGGGCATTGGCGCCTACCGCGACGACAATGCAAAGCCCTGGATTCTGCCCGTCGTCAAGAAGGTACGCCATCGCGCCTTCCTCGTGTCCACACAACACAGGCTAACACTACACGTCCACAGGCCGACGACAGACTGCGCGACGACCCCAACCTCAACCACGAGTACCTCCCCATCGCCGGTCTCGCCGAGTTCACAACCGCCTCCCAGAAGCTCGTGCTCGGTGGTGACAGCCCCGCCATCAAGGAGAAGCGGGTGAGGACGCCCCTCCATCACGTCATGACTTGAGCTCACACCACACAGGTCACCAGCTTGCAGACTATCTCTGGCACCGGCGCCGTCCACTTGGGCGCCCTCTTCCTCGCCAAGTTCTACAAGACCCAGAGCCAGCGGACCGCCTACTTCTCCGACCCGACATGGGCCAACCACTTCCAGATCTTCTCCAACGTCGGCCTCGAATACAAGACATACCCCTACTTCTCCAAGAAGACCAAGGGCCTCGACTTCGATGGCATGATCGGTGCCCTGCAAGATGCGGCAGAGGGCAGCATCATCGTACTGCACGCGTGTGCTCACAACCCCACCGGTGTCGACGCTACACAAGAGCAGTGGAAGAAGATTGCCGAGGTGATCAAGTCAAAGAAGCACTTCCCTTTCTTCGACACCGCATACCAGGGCTTTGCTTCAGGTGACCTTGCAACTGACGGCTGGGCGATCCGCTACTTTGTCGAGCAGGGCTTCGAGCTCTGCATTGCCCAGTCCTACGCAAAGAACTTCGGTCTGTACGGCGAGCGAGCAGGTTGCTTCCACTTCGTCACCTCGCCGTCATCCGACGCCGAGTCCACCATCAAGCGCATCGCCTCACAGCTCGCCATCCTCCAGCGCTCCGAGATCTCAAATCCCCCTGCCTACGGTGCCCGCATCGCCTCGACCGTCCTCAACGACCCCCAGCTCTTCGCTGAATGGGAAGACAACCTCCGCACAATGTCTGGTCGTATAAAGGAGATGCGCAAGGCGCTTCGTAGCAAGCTCGAGGACATGGGCACACCCGGCACATGGAACCACATCACAGAGCAGATCGGCATGTTCAGCTTCACCGGCTTGACAGAGCAGCAGGTTCTGAAGATCCGGGAAGACTCCCATGTGTACATGACCAAGAACGGTCGTATCTCCATGGCTGGCCTGAACACACACAACGTCGACTACTTTGCGAAGGCTGTCGACAAGGTTGTGAGGGAGACACAGTAGGGTGGAGGCATAGCACCTTGTAGAGGTTTTCAGGAGTCTTGCTAGCCACGACTGGCCGAAGCTGGAACGTGTTACGATTATACGAGACGGCGACCAAGCCGTACTGTTGGGATGGAGAATCTATCATAGACTAGTCCTCCCCTCATCTAGACTATTAGAGTCCGCTATTGAACATCCGGATGTGATGCCATTTCCCCCCTCTGGTCTAACACTTAAAAGACTGTACAAATACATCGCTTCGGCAGACAACGAATAAAGGGTCTCTGGACAGTCACATTCATGAGACTCGGTGTGGCATACATGATAGCAGACAAAAGAATGATATGTTTAAATCAACACATAGGGTATACAGCTCCAGCGGTCCACCTGACGACAAAGGAATAAACCCGCATACAAGCAGTGAGACGAACAACAGCCGTCCGCACATCTTCAATGTCCTCATCATACGCACCATATTCATCATTATCGCAAACTAATGCGTCTATTTAACCCCTTTGCTATGTGTAAACCTCGCAATGCTGCCAATACTCCAGCTTTTCCCTTTTCTCTCCTTTTCCCGATGCTTCTTCTCCTCACGTTCCCGTACCTCGTCACTCGATTCCAAGAGACTGTCTCCACTGAGCCGCTTTAACATGTCGAGAGTCGAAGACGTTTTGCGCAGACGGCTCTTTTTCGGGGGTGGCGGCGGGACAAGATCGTCGAAAGTTGGAGTGCGCCATTGTAGGACGTTCGTGTCTACGGGTAGAGGCGGGAGAGGGGCATCGTTTCGCTTGATAGTAACGAATCTATCCTCCATGGGTGGGAGAAGCATGGAAGATGCGACGGGTGATAGGATGTGTTCTTCTATGTCATCGCTGTTGTTGCTACCGTAGCTCCATGACGACTCATTCGTTCCTTGGATGGGCAAGCTTATCGCGCTACTGCTGTTTGACGAGTAAGCCGAGTACTGGTATGGGTGCGGTAGTGGTGCTGAATGAGGTGGTTCATAGTCGTCGGGTCTAGGCTCAGGTCTACTCGCGTCCACAAGGAGGGAATCTGATTGCGCACGCTCTTTGGGTAGAAAGGGATTGTCTCGGAAAGCCGGGTGGTCAGACAGTGCTGGTGGCGGATATGTTGGTGCTCTCCACACTGACATTGGTGGCCTGGGTTGTCGCTGAACGTGTTGGGATGACCTGGCTGATGTGTCTGCGGAGTGTGGACGCGTCGTCATGGTTGGTACAGTCAGACTTGTTTGCGACACGGTTCTGGACAATGGAGACAGGAGCCGTGGTGAAGCGGATCGCGCGCGCGACTCGGAGGCGGTCTTTCGTAGAGTATGTGACTCGGTAGGGGCCGGTGGCTCTGCTATCGGAAGTGGCTTGGAGAATGCCTTCTCTTGTGCCTTCAACCAATCCGGGGTTGCGCATGCTGATATCGCTGACGCATCGTAATTCAGACTGGAAGGATCCGCTTCGCCCGTGGTGAGTAGTTTCTCGATTGCTTCACGCAGGTCCTGCGGATCGACGTTGTCAGAAGCTCGCGTAACGGCCCACTGCGGGTGGTTGACTTTTATGGATAGCTGCCTTGAACGGGAACCTTCAGACGATACGGTAGAGGTGTCTGAGAGGCCAGGTGGGTCGCCATGGGAGTGGCTCCCATTATCCGTACGGCACTCCTCTAATACCGGTGGCACCTGAAAGATCTGAGAGGACTTCGTCGCTAGTGGGCGGATACATGGCCACGAAAGTGACTCTTGCATGAGGTCGTGGATGTCCGGTTCTGTTGACAGTGTGTCCAACTCCTCCAACTTCTTCGCTACCCCCGGGTTCTGCGTACATCGCAGCTTAGAGAGGTACGCGCTGCATGCTTGTGTGTTGGAGAGTGGATGGCCGTAGTCGATCAGATCTTCCAGTACCGTCGTGAATTCAGTGTTGAAGTCCTGGATGCTTGCGTACTGGTCGATGTGTAGGTTTAGGAAATGGCAGAATGCGTGGTGGTATCCAGAAAAGCTAAAGACACCGAAGTTATCGTCCAATGCTTGCAGCATTTCTTGCGAAGTGTGGTTGATGGGAGGAAGGGGTGGCCCGACTTCGAAAACTTCCTGCATCACTTCTTCTGCCACAGAAAGAAACATGTCCAGCTTGACCTCGCGATCTTGTCGAACCCATGCTCTTCGCTCCTCGAGCAGGCTCGGCTCTACGTCTTTCGTTTCCTCTGGGGAAATGGCTGGAACTGGCCGTGCCTTTGGCATAGGCATGGGTAGAGCGCCATTGCAGTATTTCCAAATATCTTTCGATTCCAGGGCGAACTGAAGACTGCGTCGCCAGCGAGAGTACTCCGGCCCGCTGGAGTCTAGTTTTAGGATGGGGACGCCGGGTAGGCGTGGAGAGGTTTGTGGCTGCATTAGTCCTGGTTTCGCAGGCGTAACTGCACTTCTGAACGGTGCAGTTGATGGAAGGAGCTCGTAGGAGAATAATCACCGAGGAGACCAAGCACATTTGAACATCACCGCATAACACCACAGCCCATCAGCATCGTCTCACCAGAATATGGCCGCATGCACATCAGCCCTGGCACCCTAGCTCTTTGTTCCAAGGCCGGACTTCCACAAAGGCGAGCCAACCGTAGCTTGAAGCATACAGCCATGCACAACCACCATGATCCCAGATTAGGTGTCGCACGCACCAGGACCCCTTACCTACACAATCATTGAATTGGGTTTGGGCCGTTTTCGTCGAGTACCAAGACTGACGTGTAGCAGACTTCTGGCCGTTGACCGTACTCCGCGTCGGGTAGTAATGGGTGCGCAAGCGAATCAAAGCTATGGAACGCGTGGCGGTATGAGGATTATTGGTCGTCGGAATCCGGTGGCTGCGGGGAGTTTCTCTGTTCCCGCCTCATCTTCATGTCCGAAACGCAACGTTGCGGCTCTTCGCGGGATCAGGCGAACAATCGAAACTTTTTGACATCGGGCCTTTTGCCGCCCATGACGGTGTCAACGTCAACTATGATGACTTGGCTCGAGCAGGATTGAGCTCTCAGTCTGCAAAGAACGGTAAGCGGGCGGGGTTGTTCGGGATTACGAGTGTCTGGGTGGAGGTGTGGAGACACCAGGCTTCTGGGTGGCACCCCACCACATCTACGCATAGTCCGAACCGTAGATAGCTGGTATATAGTATGTTTGAATCCACCGTCTTTCATCGAAGCAGCAATAGCAGCAAAAACGGGGGCGTTGTGGCGGAGTGGTTATCGCGCAAGACTAGAAATCTTGTTCCTTCGGGAGCGTCAGTTCGAATCTGGCCAACGTCGATCTTTTTGCGCATGGAGGGTGGTAGGTCTCTCTGGCTGAAGCCCTACTTTTTGCGCTTTTCTACGTGACAACATTGTGTTAACTGCCAAGCCCATCTTGGCGTACACACACTCCCCAATCCGGACAGCCGCCATCGAACTTCCCATGCCACTGCGACCCTTTCCGTTTCCCTTCCGCGTGGGCACCGATATTTGCAATGTCCCAAGAGTGCGATCCATCATCACGCCCCGTACCGGCAGCGAAGGCGAGCCTCTGCGTCCTCTGCGTCACTACCTGAAGCGAGTGTTCACCGAGCACGAGCGCCAGTATTTCTGGAATCGCTTTGGGCCCGAAGAATCCGTATTGGAGAAGGCAGATGTAATCTCCAAATTTCTCGCTGGCAGGTGAGTATTCGCATCAGCTTAATCTCCCAACCAGGAGCTTACGTGATACAAGGTTCGCAGCGAAAGAAGCTTGCCGCAAAGCAATTCAACACCTCGACATTGTTCAAAGAGGGTTCAAGCATATCATGATCCTCCCTGTTACCGCGGTTGATCGCAGTAAGCACCAATCGCTACGGCCCCAGGGCTTGATTTTGGATATGGTCTACGAGGATTTCGAGCCAACCTGGGTGAAGCCTGACGGCAAAATTGGACTGATCGATATGAGCGAGATCGATGGGCAGCTGTGCGAAATTAGCATCAGCCATGATGGAGACTATGCAACTGCTGTCGCTATAGTGCCAACGGCGGACAAGTGGGAACATTGATTCGGATGGTTCTGGTGCGGATTTTCTCGTTTGTCATGTTTTGCTGAACCAATCCATGGATGCTGGTACCAAAGATCTTTGTCAATCATGAAATCTCCATCCCCAATTCGACATAACCACGACCATCACATATGGCTTTATCCATTCTGTTGCTGCCCAGAAAATGCGTCTAGCTGCTTACACGAACGAACTTCCGTAGCGACTTGAACTACACATTACATCACAACATGACAACCACATATACAAGGTCTACGTTTGGCAAGTCCAACATGTTCGCGCCCGCGCTGCCATCAGCATGGCAGCGTATACAGCAGGATCCAATACTCTTCATCGCACAGTGGTTATATGCTCACCGACCGCTTTCGACAATATCACAGCCCGCGTCCACAACATCGAAGTCCGCTTCTACGATCCGTGTTAGGGTTATCTGCATCTCCGATACGCACAATGAGCAGCCGCATGTACCGAACGGCGACATCTTGATCCACGCCGGCGATCTGACAGTCAACGGCACATTTGAAGAGCTGCAGTTACAGCTCGACTGGTTGAACAGTCTGCCACACCAACACAAGATCGTCATAGCAGGGAATCACGATTTGCTTCTCGATCAGTCCTTCTTTCGCCGCAACCCACGACTTGCAAGCCGAGAGAATGATGAACGCAGACTGCGAGATCTCAGATGGGGAAGTGTAGTATACCTCGAGAACGAGCTGAGGGTGCTCAACGTTCGGGACAGGGACGTCAAGGTCTATGGAAGTCCCATGACGCCGAAATACGGCAACTGGGCGTTCCAATACCAAGCAAAAGACATGTGGTCAAACACTGTCCCGGAGGCGACGGACATACTCGTCACGCATGGCCCTGCCAAAGGCCACCTCGACTCGTCATCCGCGAACCCATCTTACTTGCAGGGCTGTGCTCATCTTCAGCGGGAACTTTGGCGTGTGAAGCCGCGACTCCATGTCTGCGGGCATATTCACTCAGGAAGGGGGGTCGAGTGTAGTGACTGGGGATGGCTACAGTGGGACTATGACGCTGTATGTTGTGGCGAAGAAGGACGCGTCGTCGTCCTGAGGATGCTGGCTTGCTGGGTCTGGCTGTGGGTACTCTGCATGTTGGGAAGAGCAGCGAATGGACGGACTATGACGAGTGTTAATGCAGCAGTTGTTGGTGAAGGGCTCGCAGAAGGCGAGCAAACTCTTCTCGTAGATCTTCGGTAACTTGCAACGATTGCCACGTCATGAGACACCTCTCCTCGTTGTACACGTAACATGTACTGTTTGTATGCCTCAACACGATGTCAAGGTTTACGTGCTGTCTCTTCATCCCCAGTGGCACTCCACAAACAGCAGACGGAGACACATATCGTGCAAACCATATACAGAAGTCCAATGGGTGGCTTCTGGAAGTCGGTAATGCCCAGTTTACAAGAGTGCTTGGCCACCAAAGTGGAGATGAAGATTCTAGGTTCATGCGTGCCGTCATGCCCCACCGATCCTCGTGGAAGCGACACAGAACGCGTTTCGGGAGACAAGATCCATAAACAACGACCCTGCGAGAGGCTGCGGCATGTGGATCTGACAGGAAACAACAGTGGAAGCCGAACATAAGGTGAAATGCAGCCTCAGCCTCAGCCTTGTGTACTCCGGAGCAGTTGAAGCCTGCATAGAGTATAGGACCAGAAATATAGCATGAAAATGACGATCGCAACCGTGCCCAATGCAGAGGCGGGGCCTGGGGCTATATGTTCAGATCGTTAAGCAATGTTCTTCTTCTAGTCGGCAGGAATGGTTTCGAAACGTTCAAGCGCATGCCGGCAAGGGTGGTCTCACGGTGTTGGAATGTCACCCAGCACAGCACAGCACAGCAAAGCGCGTGCATGCTGTTCAGGTCTAAAAGATCAGCTTCAATCGCCATGTTTAACCGTGGCGGCGGAAGTCTCCTTGCGATGCTTTGAATTACGGGTATGTTGGCCTCGACCAAATGGTAAAGCCAAGCGACAGAAAGGGGAATCCCAGGAAACGAGGAGACAGCTCGATGCCGCGGTGCATTGGCTGGACCATTGGATCGGCTCAGACCTGTGGGTTGGATTCGCACCTTCCTCGTACAGTGCTACGCAGGAGCTTGAAACGAGTCACAGTACCCGATGACAAGGCGAGCCTCGGCACCCGCCAGGTGGAATGTTTGTAGAACGTCGACAGACAACCAAATATAGCTGTGGCAGGCGTTCATAGTCGCAGACCGAGAGATATGAAACGTTAGAGCACGGAATGCGCATCTGAGGCGCTGATGGAATGGCGTCAGTCAAGGCCATGCTGACTTAAGAGATAAAGGACAGTCCAGTCAGAAAGTACCGGTACCAGCAGCCGATGTCGAGGCTGCAGTCCAAGTAAAGGCTAGCTACGGACAGGGGCTACCTCGAACCTAGGGCGCTGTAAAGTTCATGTCGTTCGCTGGGGCGCAGGCGTAGAGGCGGCGAGCAGAAGTCGAAACCAGCCGTCTGCCCTAGGACGAACTTTGACGAGTTGTCGAGAGGACAGTCCTGGACGATGCAGGCAAAGCGCACATGGCTGTCAAAAAACGATAGCGTAGTACAGTAGTAGTTGGTCGCACTTCAGAATAACTGTGGACACAGGCCGGCAAAATGGCTTGCTCAGCGAAGGAATTGGGTGGCTGCAGGCGATACACAGCCCTGCAGTTTCCTACAGTCAGCCAGTAGAGACGTTGGAACAACAGTGTACAGGGCCTAGGAAGGTGCCGCGATATTGCTTCTGAGCGAACAATCAAAGCATGTCCACGGGGTTGGGTGCAGCATGAGGCGGCGTGGTGAGCGATCATCATCATTCGCATGCGAGCGGGACCCGTGTCATGCCGAAATGAAGGGCTCGGCAAGGGCAAGGGCTGCGCCTTCTCTTATTGGCCGCCTGATGGCCGTTCCTTCCTCAGCAGCGTGCGCATCGAACGGTGGGGAGCAAGGCGCTGGAGATGGCCATCAACACAGCGCAGGCGACCGCCTCCAAATTCCTCGAAATTGAGGGTTCAGTCGCCGTGTCGTAGGCAAGGGATACTCCATGTCTTGGGCTATACGGTAGCACAGCCGGGGTATACTGTATATTACCCTTGGCTAGTGCGGTTTGAGCTCACAGCCGTCTGCACGACCAGGGCCTCGCGGCCAGATGCAAATTAATCCACAGGCGCACCGTGGCGGCATGCGCAATCTGCTGCTGATGGAGACACAATGTCCGCTTCGCCTTTTCGTCGTCGCAGCCTCTGAAGTCTTGCTGTCTCCTGTCACATAACCTTCCCATCGTATCCACCCGCGACGTCAATAGCGAACTACTTCCCTCTGCAGCAAGCGCCGTTCTATTTTGCGACTATCGAATGCAGAGGCCCGCCGCGCGAAACCCTGGCTTTCCCCGTCCTGGACACTGGCACTAGTGGTGGGCAGTTGGTTCTCCTGCAGGGAGCACACGTTGGCGACTCGCAGCCCACGGCGCTTTCCCTCTTCCGCCCCTCGCCCCTGCCTGCCGCCGTTTTGGCCTGGACACCTGGGCGACTGCTGCTGCTGACCGGCGCCCTGTCTCTTCTTCTTCTTCACTACCCGTCGCCCACGCCCCAAGCCGACCTCTTCTCCACCACCCGCCGACAACCCCCAAACGGGCGCATTCATATATCGACTCTGCGCATCTCCCGCCCGTGGTTCCCCGTGGCTCTCTCCTCCGACCGTCAAGCACCGCTCTCCACGTCGCCCAGGCCTCACGCTCCCTTGCACGATTCTCCGAATCACGACCACTCCTTCAAAAGCAATTCCGCTCCGTCGCCGCAATTACTAGTAATCTGACCGTTGCCTATCAACGTCGTCGCCGCTCGTTTTAGCACCGCACCGTCCACGAAAACGCGTCCCAGCCCCGCTGACCACTTACGACACGCACGGCCACCCGCTGCTCAGGAACAAAGAAAACGCAATCGCTGCGAATCGTGCTTAGAGTGTCTCGACCACTCCTACGATTCTTTGTCGCCTGCCTGCCCGCTCGCTGTCATCCACGTGCGTACCAGTCTCTGATCGGCCCTGGTTCGGTACAGCGTGCTTCTAGACCCACGCGACGACTATTCTCCGGTACCTGTCAGTGTCAAACATGACAGCATAGTCCCGCGACCAACCCGAGAACATCGCGACGACGCAGTAATCGCTTCGCCTGTGCAACCATCTATTCCTAGCTGCATCGACAGTCTAGTGAGTCACCCAGTTCAGCGACGCGCTTTCTCCATGGAGACTAACATGCGACAGGTCCATTCTTTACCATCATTGACATTCGTCAAGTACACTCGTTTACCATAGCCCTGACAGTATGTTGTGCTACTGACACTGCAAATGCCATGGCTAATAACAGCAGGCTTCCACGTACATTGCCTTCGAGACTCTCGAGATATCTAATTCTACATAACAAGGCATCATAATCGTAACAATGCCTCGCTCAACGACAGTATGGGCAGCCGCCCTGGTTCTGGCCAGTCTCTCTGGCTCTGGCCCGCTCCTTACGACAGCAGAGGCCATGCCTGCACCGGGACCACAACAAACCCAAGGCCGTCCCCGATACTACTTCGCTAGGCACGTAAAGCGACAAATCGTTACCAATGCGACGACCCCTGCGGCTACCCCAGAGCCATCAACCAGCTACTCGTCCAGCAGCACTACTGAGCAACTCTCGTCCCGCCAGATGGACTTCCCGTCCTTCATTGAATCGCTGTTCCGCGGTAGTTCCGATTCATCGGCTCTTGCCTCATCCTCAGATGTGCTTGTCAGCACCAGCGACGTAGACACCACTGGCACCTTGTCCTCCGCTTTGGCAGAGAGCTCCTCTACCGCACCTCTCTCAGAAAGCAGTGTCTTTTCACCGCCACCACCTGCGGCATCGAGCTCTGCAGTCGAATCGTCGAGCCCCATCGTTAGCTCATCAAGCCAAATTCAGGAATCAGTCACTGAGCCATCGTCTACAGCTGCTCCTACGTCCACTTCCGAAACAGCGCAAAGCGAGAAGCCTGTTGAGACCACCACATCCGAGCCTATCACCGAACCTCAGCCCACAACCGCTGTTTCTCCAACGGCCGAGATTGGCACTACCAGTGGTCTCCCCGAGACTATTGTGCAGCCTACATCAACCGCCCAAAGCAGCGCCGCATCTTCTTCTACCAAGGCTGACAGCCCTATTCTCGGTCCTATCCTCGGCTCCACTGGCCTCCTACCTGAGATCATCGTTCCACCAACTTCCACTGTCCAAAGCTCAGCTGCGGCCTCTTCGACCGCCGTTGAAGACACCCCAGCTTCTTCGATCGCTCAGAGCTCAGCGGCCGCCCCAACCGGAGGACTGCCTGACGTGATTGTACAACCGTCATCCTCCGCTGTCGACAGCAAGCCAGCGCCTTCTACCGGTAGCATTCCCGAGACCATCGTGCAGCCCACTTCAGCTATCGCACAGCCAACCTCGACGCCTCCTGGTGTTGAGAACACCCCTGCCTCGACAGGTGGACTACCGGATGTTATTGTGCAGCCATCATCGTCAGCCGTTGACACACCTACTGCAACAACGACTTCTGCTGGTCTCGTTGGTGGACTTCTCTCAACGCTTCTCAACCCAATCATTGGATCTACTGGCGGTGTACCCACATCTGTTGTCCAACCTACCCAGGTAGTCTCATCGACTGCTCCCCAGTCATCTCAGCAAGCTGTCGGCTCCACTGGAGGCATCCCAGAGACTATCGTGACACCCACTGCGTCTCTTGTTTCTTCTGCACCAAGCTCTCCTGCCGCATCCAGCTTCCAGGGACCTTTCATCGTCCCTGGATCCACAGGTGGTGTTCCTGAGTCGATTGTGCAGCCTACCTCATCCGGCGGCTTGGTTGGTGGTCTGCTTTCAACGCTACTCGGACCCACCCCTACTTCTGAGGTCGGCTCCACTGGTGGTATTCCTGAGACAATTGTTCAGCCTACCTCTTCCGGTGGCCTTCTTGGTGGTATCTTGTCGTCAATCCTTCCACCCGTGCCTACTTCTGAAGTTGGCTCGACTGGAGGCATTCCTGAGACCATCGTTCAGCCTACCTCTTCCGGTGGCCTTCTTGGTGGTATCTTATCGTCAATCCTTCCACCCGTGCCTACTTCTGAAGTTGGCTCGACTGGAGGCATTCCTGAGACCATCGTTCAGCCCACTTCGTCTGGGGACCTTCTTGGCGGGCTACTGTCGTCGATTCTGCCACCTGCCGCCACTTCCGAGGTTGGCACCACAGGAGGTATTCCTGAGACTGTTGTGCAGCCAACCTCATCCGGTGGCCTAGTCGGTGGACTGTTGTCTTCGCTCCTCCCATCAGAAGTCCCGACAGCCACCTCTCAGGTTGCTTCAACTGGCGCACCCCTCTTGCCATCATCCGGCATTGTCATCGGCATCACTACGGCTTTGGGCACTGGTGATTCTGCCGCTTCGACTGCGACACCGACTTCTCTCTTGAGCTCTGGAGCCATTCCTACTTCGGAAACCGTAGCTACCAGCTCACCGATCCTCGACCTACCGGGACTTGTATCTTCGGTCATATCTGGTGTCCTGCCTACCGGTAGCGGCGTTGCATCTACTGCACCCACCTCAGTAGCTTCTGCTAGCGCGTCCGGCATTCTTCCTCCGGCACTCTCCTCGCTGTTGTCTTCAGCTGTCTCGGATCTCCCTGTCTCAGTGGTGCCCAGTGCTATATCAAGCATCCTGTCTGATCTGAACTCGGCCCTGCCCACCGGCACTGGTCCTATTATCATCCCGACTGTCTTGCCCTCAAGCTTGCTGTCTTCCGGAGTTCTCCCGTCGTCTGGCCTGCCAATCTCGTCAGGTATCCTACCATCGTCTGGCGTCCTTCCTTCTTCAGGACTCTTGCCATCCGGCGCTGTGCCTACCCCTACCTCTGAAGCTGTGTCTTCGTCTGGCGTGCCTGCCTCTGAGGCTCTCTCCTCTAGCGTTGGGCCTACAGCCTCCGAGACTGCAAGCATCACACCTTCAGCATCTTCAGGAACTGCCCTGCCCTCAGGCTCCGCAAGCTTGGGTATCACTCCTTCTGGTACAGGTTCCATCGGCACATCTGCATCACCGGTTCCAACTTCGTCGGGTAGCCAATCTCTCACTGTCCCGGCCTCAGAAGGACCTTCGTCAGCTTCTTCGACTGCCGCCACTACTCTGAACCCTTCAAGTGCTGGTAACGCCACCCTCAGCGATGCTCCCACTTCGTTCTTCAGCACCGGCTCTGTTGCTCCGTCATCCGTCGTTGTGTCCACCCCACCACCCACTTCAGAGACGCCCAAGCCTACATCCACGAAGGGCTCTGCTTCAATCACTATTCCAGCCCTGCCGACCACCACTAGCAAGGCACCGCCGGTCTTTTCCCTTACGCCAACCGCTACCGATAGCGCAACTTCGCTCATTGTTGGTACTAGCATCATCGTTGAGGCTTCGACTATGCCAACCCCCAGCCCCACCGTCAGCAGCATCCCCTCGAGTCTACCACAGATGATTGCGCCGCCTGGAGGAGTCCCTCCTGAGAGGCCGGACAACAGCTTCATGGGCCAAGTGTGTTTCAAGTGGCCGCTCAACTACCCGTTCGTGTCTGCAAACGATGGTGGGCAGCAAATTTTCCACTACCTGCCAATTGCTATCGCAGACGGTTTGAACATCTCAACCTCCGAGGTCAAGAACTTCGGTCTGAAGCCTCTTAACACCATGGAGTACCAGGGTTTCATCACCACTCTTGCCTTGTTCACCATTCCGCAGGATCTGCAGACGAAGCTCGCAGCGCAGCTCCGCAACCCCGCCGATGCTTTCTGGCATAACAAGAACTCCACAGTGAACGACCTCACGACCTTGATCAACACCGCGTGCCCTCTCCCCGCAGGCAAGCTTCCGGGTGACAACAGCCCTGCCAATGCGGCTGCCGAACCAGGTGCTGAGTCCACAGGTGGTTCCGGCGATGGCGGTGCTATGGGAGGCGACATCGGCGCCAGCCGCACTGTCAACAAGACTAGCGCCATCGTCGCTAGCAGTGCCATTGTCGGTGCTATCGCCTATGGTGCAGCCATGTTCTTTGTTGCTCGCCGATACAGGAACAAGCGCATGGCCCACCAGCGCTCGAGCTCCGTCCCCAGCACCAGCCGCATGACCTACGGTTCAATTCCAGGTGGCGCTGCTGCTTGGATGCATGGCGCTCGGAATGGTCGAATGACGCCTGGTAGTCGCGGCAGCCAAGGCAGCAGTACCACTCAGGGTCGCAGTGTCCGAACACAGCAGATCTCGGCTCCGGTCATGGCTGAGAACTCTCTTGGCTGGAACTAAAGCATCACTGCCCTTTCCCTCCCCCACAAAGTCTGCGCCGTTGTACCACAGACCGGATGTGGATGGCTTCGCCTCGTGCCTACCAATACACCTCCGCCCCAGCGACCGGCTTTGTCCCATATCAACAACAAGTTGTCGCACCGACCTCATCCAAGCTGGTGTTCAGGATCCAGCCGCGAAGCAAATCTCTCATCACTACCGTTCGGACACGTTCGCTTAACCCAACATAAACTTACACTCTATACTTTAACATATATTCTCCTTTCACTGTATTTCACTTCTAAGATACCAGTCTACGCTTGGTCAAGCTAGACCGTTTTTTCCTCTCGTCATTTTGTTGATATATGAAATGGCCATTTCATGCCATGGGTGGAGGGTTTGGGGTTGCTGTCGATATATTCGTTATGCGTTGTACATGCATGAGCGGCAGCGCGCAGGGGCTACTTGTGGGGAGGCTGTCGTTCCGAGTACATAGTTGTAGGGTCGGAATTGAAGAAGAATTCACTTACTTGTTGAGCATAATAAATGCACTTGCGTGATTTGAGGTACGCAGGCGCAAAGCCACAGGGTCCCACATGAGCAGCCACAATGTCCAAAGACTGCTCGCATCGTGCATAGATGAGATGATGTGTTGAACGTAATTCCCTTGTGGACACGGCGTAGGATCTACAGCCCCGTGCAGCTAGCGGAGGCGGTAATGTTGCGCATTTCGTCTGCTATCGACGGTTTTTCGAACCTGCCGCAGTGGGAAATAGCTGCGTGAACCCTGTCGCTGTCTTGGCGCAGCTCCGCCGAACATCGAACACATTGCGGAGGACACCAAGCAGTAACACCCCAGCGAATCCCGTGACTGGCTTTCTCCCTCTCTGGACTTCCATACCATCGATACCCGTTCACGTTTCCTTGCCTCTCTCCGCGACTGCCTGCGCACCTGTGGACTGGCTACTAAAGCCACGTTCCCATAATCCACCCCTCCGCAATACACAGTTGAGCTATAACAATGCGTCTCGACGTCAAGGTACGCGACAATGCGCCGCTGCATACGTGAGTAGCAAAGAGCAATTCTAACCCGACTATGAATATAGAGGCAGCTTTTCGCGCGGTCGGAGCGTGTCAAAGGTGAGTAGCCTCAATGGACACTTATCAAGACGTACACTAACATGTTACAGGCATTGGTAAGAACAGCAGCTCTGCTAGACATGCCCGCCGCTAAACATCCCCAAAGACTTTCACCCGACCGAGCCATGGATCCTTACGACGTTATACAGCGGTATGCACCGCTGGTCCTCCCGCCACAGGCAAAGTGCTGACAGAGGCAGGACACGTCCACATCTGGTCGTATATATCACAATCGATTGTCAAAACCTTCGAGCTTACCGACGTACCCGTACGCGCTGGTCGCTTCATTGCGAGGAAGAACTGGATAGTCGCTGGTAAAGCCCAAGCAAACCGAAACTATTGGAAAAGAAGTTGACATGCACATTCAGGTTCCGATGACTTCCAGTTGCGCGTCTACAACTACAACACCTCCGAGAAGGTCACATCTTTCGAGGCACACCCTGATTACATCCGCGCAATCGCTGTCCACCCAACACAACCTTTCGTCCTTACCGCCAGTGTGGGTAACAAATCTGAACAACGCAGAAGCGAAGCTGATGTGGCTTTAGGATGACATGACTATAAAGCTTTGGGACTGGGACAAGTCGTGGAAGTGTATGTGGAGTGGTCATACCAAAAGACATGGCATATGCTGACAGATAGCAGGCGTACAAGAGTTCGCTGGCCACCAACACTACGTTATGGGCATCGCGATAAATCCCAAAGACCCCAACACATTCGCCTCCGCGTGTCTCGACCGTACCGTCAAGATATGGTCCCTCGGCAGCTCTACTCCCAACTTTACGCTCGAGGCGCACGAGACCAAGGGTGTCAACTTCATCGACTACTACCCCCAGTCGGACAAGCCATATCTCCTTACAACCTCCGATGATCGGACAGTCAAGGTTTGGGACTACACAACAAAAGCGCTGATTGCGACACTCGAAGGTCATACTTCTAACGTCAGTTTCGCCGTATACCACCCCGAGCTCCCCGTCATCATCTCTGGATCGGAAGACGGCACAATCAAAATCTGGCACTCGTCGACCTACCGGTTGGAACAATCCTTGAACTATGGGTTGGAGCGCGCATGGTGTGTATCGTACCAAAAGGGAAGAAATGGCGTGGCACTGGGATTCGACGACGGAGCTGTTGTCATCACCATGGGACGTGAAGAGCCAGCTGTCAGCATGGACGGTAGCGGAAAGTTACTCTGGGCGAAGAACAACGACATTCTCACTTCGGTGATCAAAGGCAGCGACCAGCTCAAGGATGCAGAGAGACTCTCGCTCCCTAGTAAGGATCTTGGTTCAACCGAGCTGTACCCACAGTCATTGCTGCACTCGCCCAACGGACGTTTCGTAGCAGTTTGTGGTGATGGTGAATACATCATCTACACTGCGCTTGCTCTTCGTAACCAAGCTTTCGGCAGCGCTCTCGACTTCTGCTGGGCCTCGAAAGAACACGACAAGGACTACGCCATCCGGGAATCCTCTACCAGCGTCAAGATCTTCCGCAACTTCAAGGAGCGGAGTGTACTGAATGTTGGCTTCTCGGCTGACGGCTTGAGTGGCGGCGTGCTTCTGGGTGTGAAGGGTCAAGGCGGTATCGGCCTATTCGACTGGGACTCTGGCGCCTTGGTTCGACGGATAGAGGTCGAGCCCAAGAGCGTCTACTGGTCTGAGAGCGGGGAACTCGTGACGCTTGCCACGGAAGACACATTCTATGTCCTTCGCTATTCTAGGGAGAACTACCTGGAAGCCGTGCAAAACGGTGAAGTGGACGAGGACGGTGCCGAGTCTGCATTCGAAGTTGTGTGCGACATCAACGAGAGGTACGTTGTAAGAAGCCATTACTGAATCCACAAGCTAATGACAAACAGCGTTCGTACCGGTACCTGGGTTGGAGATTGCTTCATCTACACAAACAGCACAAATCGCCTGAACTACCTTGTCGGCGATCAAACGTACACCATTTCCCACTTCGACTCGCCTCACTACGTCCTTGGATATCTACCTCGTGATTCCAGAATCTATGTCGCTGATAAGGATGTCAATGTGGTCTCCTTCGCGCTGTCTCTGGCTGTCGTTGAGTACCAGACACTTATCCTCCGAGGTGATTTTGAAGCCGCTGAGGAGACCCTTCCCTCTGTGCCCAAGGATCAGAACAACAAGATTGCTCGATTCTTGGAAGGTCAGGGCCAGAAGGAAATGGCGCTCAAGGTTGCCACCGATCCCGAACACCGATTCGATCTCGCTTTGTCCCTTGGAGATCTGGAACAGGCTGTTACAATTGCTCGTGAGCAGGACACGGAGCATAAGTGGAAGACTGTCGGTGATGCTGCTCTCACAAACTGGGATGTCAAGCTCGCGCAAGAATGCTTCGTCAAGGCCAAGGACCTTGGTTCCCTTCTCCTCCTCTACAGCGCAACTTCGGATGCCGCTGGCCTCCGGGAACTCGCTTCCCTAGCCGAGAACGCCACCGCAAACAATGTGGCCTTCTCTGCGCTCTGGCAAATCGGTGATGTCCAGGCGTGTATCGACCTGCTCGTCAAGACCAACCGCCTCGCCGAGGCTGTTCTCTTCTCACAAACGTACAAGCCAAGCGCTACCGCTGGACTTGTCAAGCAATGGAAGGAGTCCCTGGAGAAGGAGAACAAGACCAAGGTTGCTAGACTCCTTGGCACGCCGCCTCAGGACGGTGAGGGAGATGCAGAGATGTTCCCCGAATGGGATGAGTACCTGCGGTTGGAGAAAGAAGGCGGAACGGTGGAGGACCTTTTGATCCAAGAAGACGAAGTAGAGGCGGATGATGCCGATGAGGAGATTGCAGCCGATGCTGAAGAAGATGACGAGGAAGAAGACGAAGACGAGGAAGAGAGCGAGGAAAGTGAGGAGGAGAAGTAGGCGTCTGCATCAAGCGTTGTTTTGCTTGGCGGATCCGTTGTAGCTGCAGTTTGACTTTGGATGTGTGGCTGCTCCACGTAGCGTAGGTGCGGTAACGGAAAACGACACAATGATACAGATGTTTCAAATATGTGTTATCCAAAGTTGTGATTTGATATATTGTAGCATGATGTGACGTTATATCACGTCCCTTCGTTAAATCTATGCCTAGCCCACAGAAACGCCACCCATATGTACGTTTGTCTTGTCTTCGTGATATTCCAACATATACAAACATTTTACAAGGCCATACTGATATTCAATGGCAGCGTTGTCATTACTGTACGACAGCCTCGTTGGTCGCGCCCTGGTATGCCGAGTCGCGGAATCTCTCCTCACCACTAGCTGTGCTGTCGCTGCTGCTCGCTTCCTCCGACTCTTCGGAAGTGGTGTGAATACGACTTCGTACGCGCGCATTCATCTCCTCACGTGTGTCGTCCACCGTCTCCATCTCGCGCAGCCCCTTGCCCCGACCGAAGAAGTCTTCTGTCCTCAGTCCGCGGACATCGCCCTGCGCCATTCCTTTGCTGCTCCTCAGTGTGCCGTCTGCCTTCTTTCTCCTGATGTACTCCCGCACTGGCCCCATGGCCGCATCTCTACACGCCTCCTTGATATCCGAGCCGCTCATCCCAGCCGAGACACGAACTAGGTAGTTTAGATCAAAGTTCTGGTGGTCGATTTTGGTACCGCGGAGGATCAGAGAGAAGATGTTGTGACGCTGTGTGGCTGAAGGGAGTGCGACGGGGAACTTCTTGGGCATGCGGCGGAGAATGGCTTCGTCGATATCTTGGATGCGGTTCGTGGCGCCGAGGATGCATATTCTCTGGGGGGTCGATGTGCCGGAGGAGGTGCTGGATGCGAGGCCGTCCCAGTGGGTCATAAACCTAGGAATTATTAGTCCTACTTTCGTCGCAAGTGAGGTGAGATGGTATTGTGACGTACTCAGCTTTCACCATTCCGCTGGCCTCGTGTTCTCCGCTTCTTCTCTGTCCCAAGACTGCGTCAATCTCGTCGATGAAGACGATACTTGGTTGTAGCTTCCTCGCCAGACTGAAGACGGCGTTGACGAGCTTGTTGCTGTCGCCGTACCATTTCTCCGTTAACGTCGAGATGTGTAGGTTGATGAAGCAGGCGCCGGATTCGTGTGCGAGGGCTTTTGCGAGCATAGTCTTTCCGCAGCCAGGAGGGCCATAGAGGAGGACACCGCTGGGTGCGCTGAGGAGCGAGGAAGAGTGCGAATAGAGGTGGGGCATGGTCAGAGGATAGATGACGGATTCTTTGAGCTCCTCAATAATAGAGTCAAGGCCGCCAATGTCTGGAATATGTCAGCTTTACATTGCGACGCAGGTTTCCAGTAGGCCAATTCGCGCGCACTCATGCGCATAATTCCACAGCCCACGGCTCAAGCCCGGACGAGTTTATGACGTACCCTCGAAGCTCACGGGAATCTCCTCGGGCGCAACCACCTCCATGGCAATCGTCTGCTCGTAGGTATTCAAATTGAGATCCTGTATCCTGGGCCGTCTGTGCCTCGATTCTGTGTCTTCCTCATCTTCACTGTCGTATTCGCCGTAGCTTTTCCGCCGCTTGCTTGTAAGGATGGCGTCGAGTTTACGTGTGGCGGCTGAGGCTTTGGCGCGGGCCTCTTCTTTTTGTTGAGCTTCCGGGTCGAGGCGTGTGAGGAGGTTGCGAATTACGAAGTAGGCTATTAGTGGCTACGGGGATATGAGCATGTAGTCGGCAAGGCAGTGAGGGGCACAGTGGGTGTGGGGAGACTGTGGCGCGTTCGTGGGTATAGACGTACTGCTGCAGCTGCCATGAGGATATCTGGGAGATAGCCCGTAAGGCTGCTCTTCTTATTTGCGCTCATGCTCGCTGGGCTGCACTTTCACCAGTGCGCTCGTGTCTGCAGATAGCGTGGGCTTGTGCTCAAAGAGCGAGTGCTGGGTCGGGAGGTTGATAGAGCGTGCGGTGTCGATGCCAAAAGTAGGGACCGATGCAGGAACCGGGCCGCGGCTGCGTCGACCTCAAGCCCGGCGTCACACGAGCTCCGCTCCGCATCCTTGGATCGCATCACATCGCATGCCTTCAACGTCACTCTTCACTCGCACGCAAAGTCACAATGGCCGCCGCATACAAGCCTACTGAAGCGATCGCGCTCATTCGACCAACCTTCGTCTTACCGCGCATCCGGGCCTCAAATCGCAGAGCGCACATCGGGCGCATCGCCTTCTCCACCACCCACCATGCACAAGCCACACATACGTCGACGAGCAGTCCGACGCCAAAACCGCAAAGGAAGTCGATTTCTTTGACCGGCGACACGGGCCAAGTCCGATGGTCTGATCTGTCACCGGGCGAAAAGGCAGTGCGGACCACGCAGCAGAGCTTCAACTTTGTAGTGGTCCTGGTGGGCATAGTAGCAACTGTACAGCTTCCCCTCACCAGTCTACTTTTGGAAGCGGCGACTAACATCTGTATTAGGGCGGTGTCGGCTACTTCCTCTTCTCCGATGTCTTCAGTCCCTCCTCCAAGACTGCCTACTTCAACCGCGCAACGACACTTATACGTCAGGACCCCCGATGTCAAAAACTACTGGGTCCAGGCGCCGAAATCGCTGCTTTTGGTGAAGGCTCTTGGTCGCGATGGGCGCGCAATCGCTACCTCAGCAGTACCGAAGAGACTGACAAGTGGGGCACTGAGCATCTGCGCTTCAGATTCTTTGTCGAGGGGCCGTTGGGACAGGGCGTGGTACATGTACATTTGACTAAGAGACCAAGTCAAAATGACTACGACTACGAGACGCTTGCTGTGGATGTAAAGGGTCATCAGAGGATTGATCTGATTTCCGAGAACAAGAAGGACAAGGTTGCGCCCAAGATTTTTGGCGCGCGGTGGTGGTGAAGACAAATCTCACAGCTCTTCGCAATGGGCTCTGGTGGTCGAGTAGCCATACATCCCTCCAATCAAACCTTTAAATTCTCGCTGCTGAACAGGCAGTTCGTGTCAGCCAACATGCAATTTGTTTTTCCATCCTCAAACGGGCCTTCCCGATGCGCACAGATATGAGAACAAAGCAGGGGCAAGGTAGAAACCTGTATGCTAGCGCACCACGGACTACACACGACTCTCTTCCCCTGCCCGGGCAAACTTGGTCAGCAAGATTGGGCCAAACCACTGCATTTTGTTTGTGCTTGCTCTAATTGTTTTGCTTCTAGATCCATCAAAATACGTCACACGAGGCTGACAAAAACCATGTGACCCCTCCAGCCTCAGCCATCAAATCCAACTTGACCACGTTCACATATGCACGCTACGACCTTGTGCATCGCCCCCCCCCTAAACCCTGACCCAGAAGCATCGTTTCTTGAGCCCAAACATCAACCACAATGCCCGTGTCCATATCCCCAGCCCAGCCCAAAGATGCAGTCGACATCGCCGCCCTACATGTCCAAGCGTTCAGCTCCAACGCCCTCATGCGAGCCATCTACCCCACCCCTGCTATATGGGCAGCACTTCAGGGCTGCGTCGAAGAAAAAATCTTAGCTGACATGAAGGAGCCCAAAATTACAGTCCTAGTCGCCAAACACACGGACGAGGCTGAAGTGAGGGAAGAGCAAGGTAAGACTGTAGGCTATGCCGTGTGGTGCCATCCGATCAAGGCCGAAGAGCAGGACTGGAAACTACCAACTTGGAAGTTGCCGGAGGGCACTGATTGGAATGTGTTGAAGCCTTGGTTAGCGGCCGCTGGAAAGACTGTGGAGGAAGTCATTGGGCATACGCCGCATTATGGTAGGTGGTGGTGTTACGTGCTTCTGCATGACCCGAGATGCGGACTAATTGGAGGTCTAGATCTTATGTGGCTCGCTGTATCACCTGATTATTCTCGAATGGGTATAGGTACCTTGCTACTGCGTTGGGGCATGGACTTGTGCGAGAAGGAAGGGGTGCCTGTGTACTTGGACAGTACCGTTGAAGCTGCGCAGACGTTTTATCAGAAAGCGGGCTTCATAGAGAGGGGTAGAATCAGGTTGGTAGTTAATGGGGACATGTACGAGGAGGTCGCTTTTGTGTACGAGCCCAAGCGATAGATGGTACCAGGAATGATAGTCGCCGAATTGCTATGAAGATGAATGGTCCTACCCGCTTGTTTCCAGCCTACGTCCAGGTCTCGTGTGCTCAGGCCGCATTTCCAGCCCGTTCAAAATGAGTGACCCAGTTCCCTTCTCGCAAGCATACTCACGATCTCTTTGGTTAGCATCGTCGTCATGGCCAGGTCAGGATCATGATCTGGATTGACCTCTGCGATGGACAGTCCAACGACATTGGTGCTAGCCATGAGTACTGTCAGGGCTTGCATCATCGTCTGAAATGCCACACCTGTAAAGTTTGGGACATTTGCCAGCGGGAATTCGCCTGGATCAATGGAGTCAACATCAAGATGGACCCAGATAGCCTCAACCTTGTTCTGCTCAAGGTGCTCCAATGCTTCGTTTGCACGTCTTTCCGGATGGTTTGCCACCGCTTCTGACGAGACAACTTTGAAGTGCTCGTCGTTCAGATATGCTAGGTGCTTCGGCTTGTTCCCCGAGTGGGGAAGGTTTGTGCCAAAGAAAACTGTGTTGGTACTGTCGCAGAGCTTCTCACGAGCGAGTACAGGGTCCAGTGTGCCTTCTGATTCGTCACTAATTGCCCCGGGCCGCGCCATGAGCTGCGTCATCGTCTGCAGATTGGTGTACGAAGTCAGTGTTTGGCTCACGTTCATCTTGCGTCTGAAGTTTGCTCACCATGCTTGCAAAATAGCCCATCCAATCGTCGTCCAAAGGTGAGTGCAGATCAGTGTCCGCGTCGATATAGACAAGACCCATAGTAGAGTCGTGGTACTCTTTCTTGACAGAGGAAAGGATGGCTGGCAGCATGCAGCACTCGCCCCCAAGAACTAGCTGAACTGCTCTGGGCTCCGCCTGGAAGTTCACGGTCATCTTCTTTCGCACTCTGCGAAGGAGCTCCAGATTACCCGTCCTGTTGCGGATGTCGCCTGGTACGAAGGGGCTGGGCTTGTAGGTCACCTCTCCGTCGAGCACGTCCGGTCCCGGGGCCGGGCCATCGCTGTCGGGGAATTGACTTGGGTCGATGTCAATAACGTTTACGCCCGCTTCGACCAGTCTGCGGTAGATGTCGACCGTTTTGAAAGCCGCAGCCGCCCTGTACTTCCCTGGTATGATGGAGCCGCAGTCGGCAGCCACGTACGTTACGCATGTCTTTCGCGACTGGTCCATTGTCGTGGTTTGTTGATGCAACTGAGATGGAAAAAGCGTGATTGGAGTAGTTACACAAATGTAATGACTGGTCTTCACTATAGGCGGGGAAGGATGAATCTACACTGACATGTTGCTCATAGGGCGTGCATGCTGGAGTCTGACTACTCTGGCAGCGACATGACCGCAACCAGCTCACCTATTCTCACATTCCACTGTGAGTTGATTCGTTCCCTCAGTCAACATGTCACCTAGGCCTTGGCGTAAGCTGGCGTGAGTCTGCTTCCAATGATGCCTGGCGACGCCGGTGCCACCTTGCAAAGGCGCGGTGACTGTATGCTACAAGCAAGCTTCTTGCGTCGGCTCAGCGGGAGAGCGAGTGACGATGTTAATGTATCCCTGGAAGGTACAAAGGAAGTGTCATGGATGGTCGCGGCTCATGAACCCGACACGCGTCATGGTGGGAACTTGATGAGCGACAGCGGGTACTTGATTGTGAAGATTGCAAACGAGGTGTATGCCAGCACATGAAGGTATATACCGGATGGTGCTGCTAGCTCAAACATGGGCTGAAGCCAATGTCGCATTCGCACAACCTCGCATTCGTCAAACGACGATAAATTTTCAGCCACCATGACTCGACGCAGCACCAAAGAACAGAGGAATTGAGTGCACGCTTATGCGCACGCCCCATGGGGATTGACATGTTGAGTCGGGGATGCGCGCCATGCTTTAGCAGCTGATGCAAAGATCCATATTTCAAAGATGGCACGGATAGAGCGGGCGTGGTCTAGTCACGCAACGGGCCAATGGCAGCGAATCCTTGACACATTCGCAGCTCTCGCACGTTGGCGTTGCATCATGGCTCACACAGTCACGACGCGTTTGGGCTCCAGTTTGCAACTTTGCTTCCCATTTCGGCGACCCCTTTGATCGCTTCTACCCGCCGGCCCTGTGTTTCGGATCCACAGCCAGGTCGCGACCGAACGCAAATGTATTTTGGGTTGCGGTCCGAGGACCATTACGCACAGCAAAGTGCCGGACCATCGTAGCCGGAGTACTCAAAGTCTCATGGCGCCTCCAACGTGGCGGTCGTCCTCATCTCTTCTTCTTCTTTTTCCATAAGCACAGCAACCGCACAGCGCTCCCCTCTCCTACGCAGCACCCGCCGCAATGGAGCCCTCGACCACCAACCCGTCGGAGCACACGCACGTCGACTCGCACGAGATGCAGCAGATGCCGCCCACGTACCCCTCGCCCTCGATGCAGCCCGAGCAAGCAACCGGCAAGACGCGGGTCAGGTTCAACAGCTCGGCCAACGTCGAAGTCCCTGCGCCCCTAGAACACGTCCAGAGCTACACCCGCATCAGCGAATCCGGGTCGAATGAAATCACCACCAACGAACACACCACCGACGCCGAAGAGCTCTGGAATGCATACCACACCGGCCAGCAAAGCCACAACGCGCCGCCGGTGAGCGAAGTGGATCCCGAGGGCGCCTACACTGTCACCGGCAACACCAACGGCGGCATCTTCTACCAGCTCCTGCAAGCCTACAAGCAACCGGTGCGCGGTTATACCGATACATCCTCCGAAGCCAGCGAGACATCACCCACACAGAGGTCGCGACCTGGCTCTTCTTCAGGACCCAGCACCCCATCCAAGAAGAAATGGTACAACGCAAACAAGCCAATGCAGTCAACAGAGACGCTGGCGACTCTCGTTGGCGCTTCAGCCAAGCTGGCAAACCCCAAGGATGACAAGAAAGATGCCGCTATGCGCCCGCGCCATCACAAGCGCAGCAGCAGTGGAGGAATCATTGCCAAGGTGTTGAAGCCAAAGGAAGACCAGGATGCCAAGATCAAGATACACGTTGCAAACATCCTCAAGCGACAGCAGTACATCATCCGCATGTGCCGCGCTCTCATGCTCTTTGGCGCACCCACACATCGCCTCGAAGAGTACCTTGCGACAACGGCCAAGGTCCTTGAGATCAACTCCCAATTCCTCTACATCCCCGGGTGTATGATCATCTCCTTCGATGACAGCATGACCCACACCGCTGAAGTCAAGATCGTTCGCACCGATCAAGGCGTCAACCTCGGCAAGCTGAAGGACACTCACGACATCTACAAGGAGGTTTTGCACGACGTCATCAGCTTGGACGAGGCTCTTGCCCGCTTGGACGAGGTCATCAACGCAAAGGATCGCCATCCACGTTGGCTGACTGTCCTCATGTACGGTCTTGCTAGTGCGGCAGTCTCTTGCTTCTTCAAGGCCCGCCCCATCGACATGCCCGTCATCTTCGTACTCGGCATTGTCCTCGGGCTGCTCCAGCTTGTCATCGCTCCGCTGTCCAAGACATACAGCACTGTCTTCGAAATCACTGCGACTATCCTCATGAGCTTCCTTGCGCGGGCGTTTGGTAGCATCAACAACGGGAACCTCTTCTGTTTCTCGGCCATTGCACAGAGCGCCATCGCTCTAATCCTTCCCGGATGGTTGGTGCTCAGCTCAGCCCTGGAGCTCCAGTCTCGTGCTATCGTACCGGGATCTATCCGCCTTGTCTTCGCCATCATCTACTCGCTCTTTCTCGGATACGGCATCACTGTCGGCACAGCTATATACGGTGCGATAGACTCCAACGCCACCAATTCGACCCAGTGCCAGGATCCAATGAACCCATACTGGAACTTCCTCATGGTCCCACTCTACGTCTTCTTCACGACCTTCACGGTACAGGCCAAGTACAAGCAGATGCCGGCTATGATAACCATCGCGTTTGCTGGCTACATTGTCAACTTCTACGCTGGCCTGAAGTTTTCCTCATCTGCCCCCATCGCCTATACATTTGGCGCCTTCACTATTGGCGTGTTGGCAAACTTGTACAGCCGATTACGTCATGGAGTTGCAGCTGCCGTCCTCCTACCTGCAGTATACGTCCAAGTTCCGGGCTCTCTTGCGTCAAGTGGCAGTATCAACTCTGCCCTACGAACAGCATCAGCTCTGATCAAGGGCGCAGAGACATCGACCGACGTCAGCAATCCTTCATCTCGCTACGAAAACATTACTGACGTAGCGCAGACCACCACCGACAGCCTCAATGCCATCGTCTTCAATGTCGCTGCGTCCATGATCCAGATTGCTATCGGCATCACTGTCGGGCTGTTCATGGCTGCCCTTCTGGTCTACCCCATGGGCAAACGACGCAGCGGTCTTTGGACACTCTAAAGTATACATTCTAATATTTTCTGTCATGCATAGCGATATGGCGTTATAGCGACCCAAAATGGGAGGAGTTTGGGACATCTACCTGCTAATGATCTATAGTACTCGAACACCAAGATGTTCAACTTCAATGACCCACATGGAGATGAGTGGTGTCGAGGTGAAATGTGAAGGTAAGCCCCATTGCAACACGAGCGACTCTATCCGAAGCAGTTGTCGACTCGCCTTGCGACAACCAGTTCCAAGCAGCAAGCCGTTGCGACCACTCCACATTGGTTTCCATGCGACATCCGGACCACGCAGCCCTCGCCGGATTTGGACTTCCACAGCGACCAACCTACGCAGCATTGGCCCTAGCAAAACATCCCAAAGAACACCATCATCCGCCTGGTTCCACTGCAACCCATCGCCGGATTTAGACCTTGCGCCCAAGCCTCCCATCGGTTAACTTCTGCTCCATGCACCTACTCCCTTTCACGGCACACGATATCTCACCTATACCTCCGCGCCCACTCGTCCTGTTGTGATGCTTCGCTTATGATTGCGAGGCTCGCACAGGTTGATGGCACCATGCACTGCGTAAACGCCCTGATGTTGATACCCCATCCATAGCCATCTTTTGCTAACCGAAGCTATTTCGTGCAACGTGTCGTGACGTGTCCTATCCCTTCTTATGTGTTTTAGGAGGAACAGTACATACAACGGAAGAGCTGTTCCAAGAGCAAAGCGTTTAGATATAGCATCTAGATATGGAAATATACCCTTGTTTTCCAAGACCTTGCTTTCCACTCCTGAACTATACTTGAATCTTCTGAAACAGCAACATGCTCGTCGTTGCATGCCAAGATGAATGTCAAGCGTGGGCACGAAGTCACAAGCTGTCAGTCAGACTCTTGCTAGTTGTTGAGGAGTACAAAGATGAATGAAGAGTGGGAAGGTGTATATCACATAAGCCAGTGTATCTAGCGCTGCCTCAAAGCAGTGACGTAGCGTGAAGGTCTGCACTCAGTGACATCACCTCCGATCCAGGAACAGAGGAGGTATTAGGTAGGTGTACAAGCTTTGTAGTCATCGAGCGATCACGGCGACTTCGTTAATCGGAAGTACTGCCAACGAAGCATCACCAAGCTTCTCGTACCAACACTTCGTATCTGCAGCCCTCCATCGAATCGCAATGAAGCCCCGGTGCACAGACGTCCCCCAAGACTTGCGCAACGTCGAAGCTGAGGTACAGTCACCTTCTAGAAGGCCCGTAGAAGACGCACTGACACATGTGAGACCATGTCCGTTGAGCTCTGGAAAGGGAACGGTCTTGGATCGGGTCCGAAGCGCGCAGGCTGTGATGTGATTGGTGCTGGACGGCTTACGAGATACGGGTATGCAGTCAGCATTGTGGCAGTGGTGTCATCGGTGGTAGTTCGGACCCGCTTTGACTCAAGACTGTAGGTATCAAGATGGATAGTAAGAGGAGTTGTTAGTATGCGTAATGTCGCATAAAGCTAACCATTTAATTTGTGCTTGTGTTGAGTAAAGAGCATCTCTGATAACCGGCCCTTGTCAAACGACGAGATAAAACGTATGCATGTTTCCAGACTGTTGCAGGTATCAACGTACATGATGCTACTGGTACATTATCAAAAGCTCTTTCTAGATGATAGATGGGCAGACGTGCTGCAGGCGGCGATCATCTGTCTTCCCCGTCACTTGTTGAGCATTGCATGATAATGGCTATAAATCGTACGATAGATCTGAACGGTGGGGTCTGGTAAGGCAGCGGATCTAAAGCAGCGATAGTTGTCGTAGGGCTGTTAGTGTCCGCCAGGATCTACAAGTGCTGGACCCTGACGTGCGTTCTGCGCTACTACGCTTTGGGATCGTGATAGATGGCTCGAAAATGAGAAGGTGAGTTGGACTGCGATAGTTGATCCGAATCCATAGCATTGGGACGGGGATGTGGTACAGAGGCCGTCTAACTGTATGTCACACGTCCCATGGTATTTGGAATGAGCGAAACATGGCAAACCAACGTTGCTACTGGACAGCCTCGTCTATTCTGTGTAGATAATGCAGAGTATTTGCATTAACATTCGACACTTCGGTCTAGCGTTGTGTATGTTTCTTGGTGCGCTGTGCCCCGATGCGGATGCAGTGAAGCGGGTTGTAACTCGCCTATGTCCGCCAACTCGCAGGTTGATCTCCTCTCCCGCTACTGACCGTTTAGCCGGTGAGATAGCCTCGAAGTTTCATGGGTTTAGGGTGTAAGCTGGGGATTCATGTTGCGGAGAACGAGGTGTGTCAGCAGCGGGGCAGAGAGGTTGTGTTGCCGGTTAGGGATGGCACACTAATGACTTGCAGCGCCGAGACCAAATCGGCGCAGGCTTTAACGAGTATGCTTGACGGCAGCGAATGTGGCGGGAGAAGGACCATCAGATAAGATACACGATTCGCTTGAGAATGTATCGGCTGGCAATCCTACTACAAGGTTAGACCAAATAGCCCCATGCGGACCCGGTGGATGCGTAAGACGGCGGGCGGTGGTTCTTCAGCCTACAGGCTCGTTTCGCGAAAGCAGCTCCAGACCGGCAGCCCGAGCCGGTGCGTCCCTCTTGCGAACGTCACTAGTGCGCCGCCACGCTGGAAGTGCAGAATTACTGGTTTCGGTAAGTAGTCCAGCGTAGTCACAGCAGAACGCCGTAGGGCTGTCTCTTTCCACGTGGGTCGTGCAATGTAAGAATCACACCATACCGGCCAGGTGAGACTCTCCACAGCCTAGCGCAAGGCATCGATAACGTTTCGAGCAGCAGACATAGGTATCCTGTATCCTGTAGCCTGCTCGGATGCATACGGTGAGTACATATCACCTTACGTCGCCGAGCATTTCCCTGATGTAAGATGGTGGTCGCTTGGGAATGTTCATGGACAAGGCTACTGATAAGTCATGGCAAGCGCGCTTACGTAGGTAGACTTTCAGCTCAGTTAGCGTTCCACGTGCTGCCACCATAGGGTTCTTTTTCGGCCACCCCCAGGCAGCTGTACCCGACGCTCACCGATCGCCTGCCGACCCTGCGAATACCTGCTTTCCTTCGAATGCACGACAAGACATGTGAAGGAGCCCATTTCACGCTCTGCTCTTGTGTATCAAGCTAGCGAAGCACACAATAGCCATTTCTTTTCCATAGTCGCACCTGAATGTCGTAGCGCATCCGAATGCGCTAAGGCCTGGCATGGTTGTTCTCGCCAGAAGGGCGCAATACACATGGTACCGGGTTATAGCGTTGGTAGCCAATATAGCCCCTGTGTCGGTATTCTCGCAGCGAGCGAGGAAGAGCGGTGACAAAATTGCATGCACTTTACATCGTTCCCAGTTAGCGCGAACGACACTTCACTACGACCGAACTTCGGCCCAAGGCTCGCAGTGGAAGCGAAGGCTCAACAGCCCAGCTGAACGTAGTTTTGGGTCAGTGCATTGCTCTGACGTCGTCATGTAGACAAGCTCCTTAGACTCAGCGCAATACCCAGCGTCTGTGTTGAGGTATGTGAGCCCCTCACTACGGATGTTGTTCGATTGATCATTCAAGATACCTCATCATAGCCACGGACTGCCGAGCTTTTGGAGATCCAGCCCTACCATGCATCTTGTGCGGGACGATAACCCTCAAGTGGGGTGGTTTTCTTTGAAGACAAGACCAGGCACCTCTCTGACTGTCACCAAATGCGACAGCGAACTACTTTGATACCGTGGTTTTGGTTGGCTGCAAATTGTTGCAGCTAGTTCAGCATGCGTACTAATCTTTTTATCAGAGACTTGAAAGAGTAAAGCGCACGCCTCCATGCAGACCCCTGTCTCGCGGCCATGGCTGGTGTAACTCTGGGAACCACTCGAAGACGAGAATAACAACAATTGGTGTGCTTGCTGCACTGGTGGGCCGTGCTTCGGACGCGTGTGCCGGTAGCAGCTGTATGAGCATGCGATTCAAGCTATCTTCTGCACGTATTCCGCTGAAAGCCACATCTTCAGGGTCCACCATGGCCGTTGGGGTTGTTCGCGGGCATAATTGCATGGTCAGATATCCCTGCTCAAGCCACTGGCCGCCATCTCATGTGACTCGACGCGGTTCCGAAGGAGACATGCGCGACGTCCGCACAGTGTATAAGATCTCAGCTTGCCCACCGTTGTGTAAGCCATCTCCACCACACACGTATCTCAACTTGAACTGACACGACACTTGCACATTATCTCAGCAGCGGCTTCCAACACAAGTCTTAATCACAAGAAGAACAATCGCTCATTCCTATACACCATTCTGCCTTGCGCAAAGACTCATTAACTTTCTCGTCATCACTTATCTGCAATCGCAAATCACACACAATGGATTCTCACTCATTCGATTACTGGATGGCACAGGGAAACTACATTGCCCCAACACATCAGCCAGCCGTATTCGAAATGCCTCCCGATCTCTCCAAAGTTCCGAGTCTGAGCGGATCGCCTGTGAGTCTTATGTTGAACTCCCCTAGTTTACAAAACTGACTTGCTCAAGGTCTCATCTACATACGACCAATTTCCTGCACCTATTCACCAAGCTTACTACCCTCACATCGTCGATGAACCTATGCAGTTTGGATCATACCCCATGCCAATGACACCCTCCGATTTCGGATCCGATCACGACAGTCCATACTGCAGTCCTCGACCACTGCAGCACGCCGAATCTACGTTCGGGACTATGCCTACGCCCGCGCCAACCGAACGAACACACACTACCTCAGGGGTATGTATCCTATATCGCACAAACAAAACCTAAAGCTAACATTTGTACAGCGACGAAGGGCTCAAAATCGTGCCGCTCAACGTGCGTTTCGAGAGCGGAAAGAGAAGCACGCCCGAGATCTTGAAGCGCAGCTTGCGGTCTTGAACGAAAGATACACTAAGCTCGAAGTATCGCATACGGAGCTTAACGCGGCTTACGAAAAGCTTCGAAAGACCATCGAGCTTCTTACACAGGACGACGACGCGGAGGGTGAGGATGATGAGGGTACAGTCACGCGCAGGCGAGGGAGCAATTCGGATACCCTCCGCAAGCTCCTGGATATTCTACATGGGGAATTCAAGGGTTCGGTACCCGTGAAGACAGAGATATCCTAGCATTTCGTTGGCTAAAGATGCTCGGGCACTGCGTTTTCTTCTTTTCAACTTCGCTTCTTGTCTATACCCATTTTGCTTTTGCGTTCAAGCCAGCGTTCATTGGGCAGTAGCCTACAGGTGTCTTTCAGCTACATTTACTTTTTCGTCTGCAAAACCCTGTCCACCAAGAATTTCTGAACTACTTTCCAACGCGGGGTGTGACGATCACCACTGGTTGATACCAGCCTTCACTACATGGTCAAGACCCACGAAGCTACGGCCAATCTATCGTAGATAGTACCTAATACGGAATTGTACCCACCATACTGTAAGATGGACTTCGCCTATGCGCTTTTAGCCCCTCGAGGACCTGCGTGATTCCCATTCCTGGCCATAGGCGAGCGTACGTGAATACGATCGTCCGGATAGTTGCTTCCTGTGATTGACAACAGCCCCAAATCGCTCCCCATAATTCCGAATTGAAGCACTGAAATGCCGATATAGGAAGCCGGCCCGTCAGCATCAGCCAAATTGCCTATACATCTCCGCAATGCCGCCAATGAACGTCGCAGAAACTCCGATCGGAGTATGCTCATCTCTTACCAGCCCCAAAATCTCACTGTGGCACCCGGGGGTTGATCGTGGGAAAGTCAGCTGTAGCAGATAGCCCGAAGGATGGAAAGCTAGGGCCCGACGGTACCCAGTCGTCTCACTTCGTGGCCGCAGTGAAGTGGCCGTATGCTAGATTTGGACATGCTACGTATTTGACGGCATTGAGAGTTTTGTCCTATTTGCGGGTTAAGAACTTCCTGATATGGCCATCAGATGTGCATCTTGAAGTTTGAGGTTGAAGAAGAGGTCTCTCGTTTATAGTGTTATGGGGCTAGATCAGGCGTGGCGGAAAGGGTACCCGGGTGTTCGATCTCGGTGAACGCCTACGCACGTGTATCGCAGTCGCCCCCAAAACCACCAACTTCTTACAATTTGGTTTCTAGAGGGATAAGATGTTGCAGTAAGTCTTTGCACCATTTAGTCAATCATCATGTAGAACCCAAGGGCGTTTCTCGATTGTCACTCACCAAGCAAATGTTGCCGGCAAGGATATCGCCCCATAAACCTTGACCACCCACTACCATAATCCTGGGACGTCGCTGTACTTTACCATGCCAAGTCCAGCTCGCGACTTCAACGATATGCGCTTCCAGCGTATGACACAGAGCAAATGTCAAGCGATGCACCCAAAGCGCGACGCGAGCGTGACCTCGTAAATGCAAGCCCTCACACGCGACAGATGGAGGCGCATCACGCCAAACCCAAAGTCGCCGCCGCTCGCCCTCCCACATAGCTCTTGCCCCACCCACAATTGCGCCTTGCATCTTGCCATGTCCAGGCAGCACGGTAATAGCGAAAAGGTAAGAATAGACGAGGCAACCGTGGACCAGCAGCTCGTATCTATCGAGTCCTTAGTTTGTACTGAACAATCCCGCAGCCTTGCGACCTGACAAAACTTGATTGTTGCCGCACTCGATTTCCTGCACGACGGGAAATCGCGCCGCACTCTTACCACCCAAAAATAGCTGTTTTGCCGCACGATACCACCTCGCTAATTTGAGGGTGGGAATGACGACATCGGCAAACTTGATGTCCAGAACAGCTTCCGGTGTTGAGGGTCTGCTAGTATTGGTGTACCAGCTTTGGCCCATACGCGGATGCTGTCAACAGATGTTAGCTCGGAAGCGTTCTTTCCCAAAGCGACCACATCGATGAGCTACTTCATGGTTTCGCCGAAAGAGGAAGCGACCAGTGGGTAATCGTATCCAGAGACTAACCACATAGGTCAAGTTGTCAACGAACCATACTGAATCTTTCCTCTGTAGTACTTAATCTCTAGTAGTCGGTGAACGTTAGGAACCACAGAGTGACATCACAGCCTTGGGGGGTATCTTGATGTGAGCGAACAGTGTGAGGATTATTACGTAGTAGTCTAAGATCATTAATTAGTTGCCCTCCCTAGTAGAAATGTGAAACCGTCTCCGCATCGATGTCCTCATGTTTATCCCGTGACGTAACGCCAATCCCCAAATGTCATGTTTCAGATCGTTTCTCATTAATCGACAGGCCTTGGTGGAAACAAACTTCCGTCGTCATAGGTGATGCTTTCAGCAAGCAATGTTGCCGGCCGTCGCGCCGGTACCTTGGCCTTCTGGCGCAGCGACGAAGTCGTCGCTGGTCAAGGCTCTGCTGAACATCAAACAGGCCGTCTCTAGTTGTCCGCCAGCTGTGCCATAGTACCCTGCCGGTACTACCACGTTCTCTGCCCAGTATGATGTCTTGCACTCTGTGTGGTATCCGTAGCCGTAACATTGTTGAAGGCACTGCTGTGCCATGGCGGTTGTATTCGACGAGTAGGAAGGGTAGTATGAGCTGTAGAGGATGTCGTCGTGGGCAGCCGGCGACGGTATGTAAGATGCATTTGACCCAGTGGGCAGAGGGTCGGTGACGGTACAGGTTGCGGGGATAGGTACAATCGCAGGGCCGCCCGCCCGAGCAACTGAATTCGACGTAGGTAGCGCGGACGCCAGCGAGCAGAAGGCCGTCGCGAGGATTGTGGTTGAAGTGAACAACATGTTTACTGAAGAAGTCGATAACTAGACAACGACTGTTGGAAGGATATATATGTAGATTGAATATGCAGGATTAAGATGCAGTTGCCGGTGGATAGCCCCACGATAATTGACGCGTTGGAAGCTGTATAAGTATTCCTGCGCCTCGCTGCATGATGCCTGTTGGTGTGATGTCAATGTGGGTAGGTGGTAGGGCCAACTCGCTCGTCAGTGTTCAGCCGCAGCGCTGTGCGTCCAACAGCATTTAGCCTGGTAACGATCGCCGCTCAAAGCCACTTTTAGTGCGACTATACCTCGCAACCTTTATCCCTCCCTCGTACGTATGCCCTCTAACAAGGGGCGATGTAACGGGCATGACCATTTACGAAGAGTTTGCTGATGCCGCATTGTCCGAGATGATGTCAAGGGCACTTTTGCTGTGACACCGGCCCATCAAGGTTGGGAGCAACGCAGGGTAATCCTGGAATAGGCCGTCTTCGTCATATTTGTTCGCTGGTGAAATGTCTCAGACCCGATGGCGCGCGCTTTATTGTGTTGGTGGTGATATTGTCGTGCGTGAGGGATGACCAGAGCCGCGGAAAGAAGCTTTACTAGAAGCGGAGGCGGTTTTCTCCGCATGGGGGAAGGAAGTGCAACTCGACACGCCACCAATATACCAACATACTGGGATCCATACCTCTCAATTGTAGCGGTCTTTCGTAGAAACGAACCTGCACAGCAGCCATGTCGACACGCAACAAACAAAGTGAGTAGTTTTAGAAGAGACTGAATTTAGGCAATGCAGGTGGTGACGACACCATCCCACACCCTAATGGCGCTTCGCATCATCTTCCGTAGTCGACCATCTCACTGCGATGAGGAACATCTCAGAACCCATCATCCATCTTGAGTATCACACACCATGGCTGCGCCCCCAAACAAATCTCTACAGTCCCTTTCCGGCAAATGGCAACTAAACAAAGCCTGCTCCGATGACTTTGCCTCAGTCCTCGCACTGCAGGGCGTCAACGTCCTAGTCCGCAAGACAGCCACGGCAGCATCCATCCATCTGAACATAAGCCAGCCCGATCACCAACACATCAAAATGGCGCAGTCAATCACGAGCGGCAAAATCCCTGGTACGACCGAAGAGTACACGTTGGACTACGAGTGGCGTACCAATAAGGACGGTTTCTTTGGTGAGGTAGCCGGAAGGAGTCAATGGGTCAGTGTTGAAGAGGGGAGGCAGACGGGAGTAGTTGATGAGGGCGAGGGTGACTGGATCGAAGGAGATAGCGACGGGAAATTGATCCACGCAGAAGGAAAAAAAGAGGGCGAGTGGGAGGCTAGTCATCTTTGGGGTTTCGAGGTTGTTGATGGAGAGAGGAGACATACGAGACGCGTGAAGATCAGCAACAACAAAGGCGAGGAGCTGAGGGTGAGAATGGTGTATGACTTTGTGGGTGAATAGCTTGTCAAGCTGCAACACGCGGTGAAGGCACAGTAGCACACGCAAAAGAGCTAAGTATACCCAGAGCATTGATTGCGAGACTTCGTCTCAGTGTGGAATTATGCCAAAAGCTGATTGTGCATGTCTGATGTTTCCAACTATCTACACCTGCCTTGGCAGTACACAATTGTTATCCACTGTCCGCTATTCAGAAGACCTTGCCGAATGAACTGAACCTGTAAACTAACTCCAACTCTGCGCAGCGAGACTGTCAAACAATCGAAAATGACCTGCGCCAAGACAACGTTCTCTCTCGCTTTACATGTTCCTTATTTCCAGCCACTTAACCCTGCCCATGGGTCATTGCCATTCTGTCCTTGCGCTGGCCTCTGCTGGTTCGCATATCCGCCAGGTCCATTCGGATACCCTCCTTGGCTAAAGTGACTGTAATCTTGCTGATTGTGACTCGGTGGCGGTCCCGGGGGAGGTGGCGGTGGAACATAACCCTGTGGTAGATTGTTCTGAGGTGTACCACCCCATTGTTGTTGCTGGTTTGGAGGGGGTTGACCCCATGGCTGATGCTGCTGATGCTGCGCAGGTGGCGGGGAGAAGAATTGTTGATGTGCCGGTGGGGAGACCGGGTTGTATTGGTTGTGAACCGCGGGATTGTAAGCCGAGGAGCCCTGAGAGTTCTGGGACTGATGTGTAGGGTATTGTTGTTGGTAGCTCTCTCGACGCGGAGGTGGTTGCTGGTTGTAGCCGTTCGACGGTTGACCATAGGACTGCTGTGGCGACATGTATTGTTGCCCTGGGCCTGTGGTCATCGGGTAGCGCGGTGTGACTGGTGGTGAAGCCGCGGGGTTATAAGCAGGATGGCCAGCCCCCGAACTTGATGGGTAGCCCGGTGTAGAAGACAGTGGTGGTGGTATGCTCTTCTTGCGACCTCCACCTTGTGATACCGGCGAACCCGAAGGCTCCAAGGACATTCTCTCCATAAGGTCTTTCATCCGTTGTTGTTCCTGGTCTGCACCCTGTGTCTTGTTTCGCTCTTCAATCTTCGACAGTAGCTGTCCGCCTTCGCTCCGCCTGTTGTTAACGAACGTCTCAACATTCTTCTGCAGACTTAGCACGGTGTCTTTCATCTCCGTGTAGAAGCTTTGGGCGCGCATCAAGCCAGCGACGAGGTCATTGAAACTTTGATACACTCTGCGATACTTCGTCATGACTGTGTTTCGCTGCCGCGAGAAGGCTTCGTATTTGCTCTGCTCAGATCGCACACGCTTGTCTTTCAGCAGATCGGAGTAAGTCCGGGTCAGCTCTTTCAGGAACGAAGCTTGTTTATGATTGGCTTGCAGTATACGATTCTGATGTGGTCTGAACTTCTCCAGCTCAGCTTTGAACAATTGCGACTCCTGATTCGCAATGGCTTTCTTGTTGAGGATGAGTACGTTAGAGATGTCGTCAGAGTGAACCTGTTTCAGTCAGTATACGTTATGAGGGGAAGTCGACGGCCATGTACCTTGTCTTTGAGATCCTTCAGTATCTGCGTCCTCTCCTTCTTTACAAGATTCAGCTTCCGTAGGATATCCTCGACGGCTGCTATTTGATCGGTGACTGACGGACCCTCGTCAATGTCATCATCGATAAGGTTGCCTTCCATTGGCCTAGGGCTTTTGCCCTTGCTTGCGCCTGCCTTGACCATAGCCCGGGAATATAACACATCGGCTTCATCTGTCTCACCAGCTGAACGCATCTCGTCAAAGTCGGCCTCACATTGCCTAAACGTGTTGTATAGCTGTGCGTCGCTGGTGCTCGCCTCTTGAACTGCCCCTCGATAGTTTCTGATATCGTTTCGTAATGTCGAGGTTAACCGCGAGCTAGGTTGCTGTGTCCACTCGGATCCGTACTTGGACCTCATCTTCTCGCAGACACTCTCTTCCATGTCTAATTGCTTCATACTGGCATCGAGAGAGTTCATTATCTCGGTCTTATCTCTTTCCAGTTGTTCGAATGCAGGGCCAAATGATTGATGCCCAGCGAGCTCTTCGCACCACTTTCGAAAGTCGTTATCCACCATCATATCTTGGTCCATGCCTCCTCGCAGAACATTGAGACTGTCAGGTAGCTTGAGATAGTCGAGACTAGCGGCCATCTCGTCGTTGGCGACCTCTACACGCTCGCTCTCAGCCCGTATAAGCTTGGCCTTCTCTTCGTCGTACAGACTAGCCGATTCAGTGACGGCTAGAGGTACAATCTTTTGAAAGATATCTGGCCCGATGATTCTCTGAATGTCCTGACCCTGGTACAACTCGCTGACGGGTATCGCCTTGGCCGCAGGCATCTTGGGCACTGGTGTCAAGGCCGCTTCATTCGGAATGCCTTGGTGATAGATGAAGTCGTTGTCTTTGCCAAACTCTAGCAGCTTTTCCTGAACGTTGGTTAGGTGTTTCTTCGTCATCTCTGCGAGTATGCCTCCAGTCTCTGAAGTTAGGTTCGAGTTGGCTGGCGCGTTGTTGGGGAAGCTGTGGGCTGCTCGATTGGCGTCTTTGGCATGCGCTTCGGCGACTTGTAGCCTGCAGATGGCTGCGCCGTGAATGTTGGCGTCATCGTCAGCCAGAGCTTGATAGTACTGGGCTAGCGAAGCCATGTGGTGCGATTTGATCTGCGCGACCGTTAGTTTTGATAGCAAGTAATGCTGTGATATTCTCACCTGGCAAACCAATAGCCAGACCTTTTCGAACACAGCGTTCGTAACGTTTTCCTGCGCCCCTTCCGTTGCCTGTGTGTACAGAAAAGCGGCCTGACTGGCAAGTTTTGCCAGCAAGCCGACCTTCTTGCCGTCCGCAATCTGCTTCTCCAGAAAGACTTCTTGCGCCTGTGCCAGCATGATGGCGATCAAAGTCTTGACAGTCTCGCGACTGAGATCGGTCGAGGGGGCGTGCAGGAAGTTCTCGTTGATGTAGGTGAACATGCCGGCGGAGGCCTGGAACGAATGGTACGAGGTTTTGAGCCCAACATCTTCGTGGCGGTTCTGGTGGGCGGCGTGGCAAGATAGGACGGCTGAGATGTTGAAGATGATGCTGGCCTTTTCGTATGCGAGGGAGTACTGAGAGGTTGGTTTGTGTGTAAAGGCGTCGAACCTGACGCTGGTTAGTCTTGGGCGTACTCTTGCCTAATCCGTCTGCTTCTCCGGTGCTCCTTCCCGTTTGCCAACGTACCATGTGAAACTTATTTTGATGTGGTTCTCATCCACCGGAAACCTCAGGTCGAGCAGTTCCAGCTGCCCGTAGTATCTGTAGAGCAGATCCCGGCCTGCTGCACTGTCCTTGCCAGCGCCTCTCATATCCTGACGCAAGCGATTCAGCGTGCCACACTCCTCCGAGTAGCGCTCTGGGTCGTCGCCATACGTGGCGCGTATGTACTGCTTCAGCGGGGCTATCCAGTCGATCTCGCTGGTCTGCTTCATGGGCACCGAGATCATGGGTATTTGCGTCGTCATGGTGGGCGAAGGGTGCGCTGGGGAGGCCGCCGCTGGGCGCGCTTTCTGTAGAGGTATCGCCGCGAGGGGAGGCTCTTGGGGTCGCGGGTGTGGTGATCGGCGACAATGGCGTAGGCGACAACGTGGGAAGTGGGCTGTCGTGGGCCTCGGATGGCGCGCTAGAACAGTAGCTGCAAATGCGCGTGCCTAGTACTCTGGGATGGATATGTCGATGCTTTGCTCGCGAAGTAGCAGAGCATTCACGCAGCGGATGACGTCGCGAGAGTGTACATGCACAGCGGGACGATGCGTTGGTCGGGTAGCTCGTTCACGTAGTCAATCGTTGGCGGGTGAGCAGCCGCATGGGGCACGATCTAGTCAATCCGAGTCCTGGGAACGATTGTGATGCGGCACAGCGAAAGCTTAAATGCCCAGGTGGTAACAATGCAGACGATGTTTGGTGTCGTCGGTGAGCTCGGAGGGTGCGAGTGATGCTGGTGGGGAAGACGCAGGCACATGCATAAGCAACACCAGAGCCGCGACTTCCTCATCCACGCTCGCCTATCACACCTCCAGCACGCCACGCGAGCCAGGCCGCTATCGATATGTGACTCTTCAAGCTTGTCACACCGTCGCGGAAATTCAGCGAGACGTTCAAGCCGACCCCAGCTGTGCGGCTCGCGCCGGCCAATGACCATGCAAGGAGACCGAGAGTCTCGCCTTGGTTACGCGCCCGCGATATTGGGTAGGAGAAGCTAGCGAGTGCCTCAATTCGTAAACATCTTGGGCTTCTTTCCGTGCGTCATAAACAGCGTGATATTCTACAAGCCTGAGTCGAGAGGCCAAATACTAATACTTCTATACATCATGCTCAACCAGTCTCCATATGCGCCTTGAATGCTCTCAATCGTCTTGCTGCAAACATGATAACATGAGTCGCATGGGTCGTCCCGTACGCCCGCCTTATTATACAACGTGTCCTCATATCATGAACGTAGGCTCAGCCAGATCCTCGCTTCTTCTCGTCTTCTTCCGCCTTACGCCTTTCCTCTGGGTCCAGGTGCTTATGTTGCCCAGTCAGGTTATGCCATGCGCTCTTCAAAAAGCCCTCATTCGAGTGATCGTTCCCAACACTGTTGCCATGTTGGTCCTTCATCTTTCCAGGGTTGATGACGCGTTGCGCGTTGTTGTCTCCCATCTCGTCTGCCAGCATCTCGAGAATGGTCCGCTGGTTGACGCTGAGATACTTCGGCATGTTGACCTTGAACTCAACGCGCAAATCGCCCTTGGCGCCTCGTCGGCCGGAGAGTACTTTCATGCCCATGCCAGACAATGTGACGCGGTCACCTGTTCCAGATCCAGTGGGGACCTTGACCTTGACTTCACCTTCGAGGGTAGGTACCCTGATCTCTCCTCCCAGTACAGCAGTCGTGAAGGGGATGGTGGCTGTATGAAGAATGTCCGAACCATTGCGCTTGAACTTCGAGTCAGCTGCTACGCGAATGAGGACGTAAAGATCTCCTCTCTGGCCGCGGATGGTGCCAGAAGACATGGCATGGCCCGTGAGTGGTGCGTCTCCCTCGCCGTTAACGCGCAACCGCATACCGTCTTCTACACCACCAGGGATGTCAATGGTGATGGTCTTGCGCTCCTTGACTGCTCCATCGCCGCCACAAGTGCCACAAGACGAGCCCCGGGGTATCGCAAATCCAGATCCACCGCAGGATGAGCAAGTTGCGCTCATATGGAAGCCGCCCATGCTCGTTACCCTCTGTCCAGTACCCCCACAGCTCTTACACTCTGCTCTCTTGGCACCCTGCTTCAAGCCACTGCCACTACATGTCCCGCACTCTGCCATGGGGGTAATGTGTATGTCCTTCTTGACACCCTTGGCCGCGTCCAAGAACGAGATGTTTGTCTGTACTTCGATGTTGTCGCCAACCATGATCTCTTCTTCAAACGGATTCCTTCTCCCGCCTCCGCCTCTTCCTCGTCGTCCACCTGTGAAAGCTCCGAACAGATCTTCGAAATTGATGTCCTGGAATCCGCCCGCACCCTGGGCGCCACCGAAGCCGCCAAACCCACCGAAGCCTCCTCCTCCGAACGGGTTTCCTCCCGGGCCTCCAGCGCTAGCCCCAGGGTTGAAGCCGCCATTCGCATCGAAAGCACCGGCGCCATAGGAGTCAAAGGCCTTCTTCTTTTCGGCGTCTGAGAGGATTTCGTATGCGGATTGTGCGGCGGCAAACTTCTCTTTCGCACCGGCGTCTTTGTTCGTATCGGGGTGGTACTTCTTGGCCATACCATAGTAGGCCTTCTTTATGTCCGCGGGGGATGCGTTCTTACCGACTCCGAGGGTTTGATACGGGTCGGCCATGGCGAAGGACGGGGGAGAGGCGTGGAAGAACTGTGCACGCTGTGTTAGTAACTCAACTCGGAACAGCGGGAAACCAGATGCTACGTACTCGTATTGACTGCGCATTGTGCGGTTGTTGCCTCTGTGCGATTGACGGTCTCCGCGATTGTGTTTGCGAGGCCTGCGTCGCTATACATCGTCGTTGACATTTGGCGAAGGACCTCGAGCCGGCGATGCGCACGGGAGCCACCGCCTTGAGCGGCATGGGACCAGCGAAGCTCATCCTGAAACGGTGCGGAGGTGAGTAATGACTGTCTTGATACTGCTTTTCGCTATGGGCTTCGACCTGTGGTGTATAATCCGACAATCGACAACTTTTTGCGGGCACGGGCCGGTGACGCAAGTTCATTGGCTGCCCTCGGCAAAGAGCGCGTCGAAGCTTCGAGAGTTTACTATGACGCGACTACGGTCTAGCAAAGCGCCCGCATAGATAAACGAACGGATGTATTTATTCTGGCTGATGCTTGCATATCCTGACACTAGCTCTGCCATTTGCCCTTGGTTCGCCATGCGGAACGCACATGGCAGGCAGACATGCCATGGACTCGACGCACCGAGGCGCATCCGCTACACCCAGTCCGATTCCTGGTATTATCAAATGCTCATTGCCGATCATCCTTTATCTCTGTATGTTCCATGCTCGGGGTCGTTTGTGGACATCAGACCGACCCACGCGGTCAAACCAAGCCGTGATGCGTAACCCTTCCCTGTTCATTAATGCCCAGTATCCCAAACTCCTGTTCAATGCTTGCATGTCGTGTGTAAAAAAAAAGTGGTGGCTATCGTGCCAAAGAGGGGTATCGTCGAAGAAAGTCGAAAATGCAGCGATGTATAGGCGCGAGTGACCCAGTCACTTCCTTTGGGGTGCGAAGCGCACGCGGAACTCGTTGTCTGTGTTATGAATTAGCCTAGTCACGGTATCGGAGTATGCTCGCAATGCGTACCCTGGTGTTTCGACTTGTAGAGCCAGTCGACAATCACGTCGCTCTCTGTCACAGCCTGGGAGTTGAAGCTTTTCTTGACCGCCATACCCAGCTGGTCCTTCTGAACACGTCGTTTGCCCTTTGGTCGCGCCATGGTGGGAGACATGCGCCCAATGCCCTGGCTCAGTACGACGTGGCTGAGCGGGTTCTTGAAGCTTGACGGGCAATCGAGTCGGTAGGCTCTACGGTAGCCCTGGAGAACGGAGGGGTCTTGCGATGACCATTTGATCTGTTGCGACGAGGGCGTGTTAGCAATGGAAGGCGCAGGCGTGTGAGGGGGAAAGAGTGAGGGCGCGACGAACGTTTCCTGACGAACTGAGATCGGTCGACGTCTGGCCACTGTTGGTAGAGGCATTGTCCACTTCCTTCAGGCTGCTGCCGTTTAGGGCGCCGGCACCACCGTTGCGACGACCGCCCCGCGCGTTCGAGCCCTGGAGGTTCTGTAGTTTGTCCTTGAGCGACGTGTGCGCCTCGTCGTGGGCTTGGGTGCGTTTGGGCGGCATGCTGGAGGACCAATGGCGGGTTTTGACAGAGAAGGAACGATGCTGGCGCTTGCTCTGAAGGTAGATGGGCCTGTCCGTGTTTGGCCAAAGTCAGCATGCAGTGGTCGAGTGCTGGTCGCCAGTGAGATGGAGAGCAAAATGACGGCCAAGGCCCAAGCGCGCAATGACGTTGGCGCGCTTCTCGGTCAGGGTCCTCCTTTCCCTTCCCCTGCATTAGGCCATCTACCGCGAGCTCCTCCCAATCTCGACGAGATGTTCGTCCCATGATACTTCGTCTTTGAACAAGACTGTCGCTCTATCCCCCCAACGGAATTGACGAGCATGCCTGGTGCCGTCGCCTGCTTCACGCTGTGTCGCGTATGTCGCGTGTCGCTCCGCGGCTTCCCCTCACCATCCCGGTCACGCGCGTAGTGCACCCCGAGTCGGAACCAGCTACTTGTCCATGTGCGCCGACCCACGACTCGCAGATACAACTCGATGCTGCAAATAGGCCTATTGATGCCTGAGTCTGCGCCTGATATGAAGAGAGCGGACTTCGGGCGGTGATCCCACAGTTGACCTCGCAGCTGCGCGTTTCTGACGCGCCCCATCGACTTCAACATCTAGCAGCACTTCAGCGGAAAGTAAGACTTGTAGTCATTGGCCTTTGGACGCGCATCTCTGCAGCGTAGTCGTCGACCTCGTGAGCGCGGGGTACCAAGAGCCAGACTGGAACCACGATAAGCGAAGGGCCACAGAACCAGGAAATTTTGCCGACGTCGTTGCGAGTGGATGCCAGAGCATGGGGAAAGAGAAGATGTTGACGGAGTCGGGAAGAGCTCGGAAGCGAGGTACCCGCCTCTCACGATTAGCTCAATTCGATACCCAACGGGGACCAATGCGTAGGTATTAGACTTGAGATAAATCCGTGTTAATTCTGAGCACAGTCGAGGCGCGAAGCTAGTGCTATAGTCTGACTGTAAGGGTAGGTAGATGATACGTGCTTGACAAGCATCAAACTCCTAGAGAGCCCAGTAACGCCCACATCGACTCTGGGCCTGGATAGAACCTGCGATAAACTTTCACTTGAGTGCAAAGCAGCAACCACATTCTCGGTAAGACGTGACATGTCTGGTGCCCAGCGACATCCCACCAGCACCGTAGGGAATGTGTATAGTGCCAAACACTTCCCAAGATTCTGCGTGATCAACGCAATGGCACAAAGCTTTAATGTCCTACCGGTATCTTCGATGGGATGAACTTCACCTCATTCTCGTCTGCAGACACCACCACCCCGGCATCACTGCAACCTCATCTCTTTTACCTGAGATAGCATAGAGCTGCCGCTATGCCACCGCCTCTGTTTCCCAGATCCACGACTCTCATCTGTGGCCTATATAAAGAAGTCTTCTGAGGTTTCCAAGCGTCCCTCCTCCATTCCTTTCTAAATTATATGTCCCCAGCATATAACTTCCAGCACGTCTCACTTGATCACACCATCTCACAACGATAGCACATCGGTTTACGGTAAGACTTTGAGCCTCTTACTCTTAGATCCACCTCAAGCTGACAATTTCCTGCAGTCTCAACAACTCCGAGTACCCAAGAGCTACAAGTCATCCTGGTTGGAGAAGTCTAGTACTCTCGTAGTACAATGTCTAATCGCGATCCAGTCCTTCACGGCCAACACTCGCAGCGATTCCACAACATCAGCTACACGATGAACCCCGCGGCCAACAACTTCGCTCCAACCGGTTCTCGGCACGGCGCGCCCAGCCAGGTGAGCACCCCTTCCTCTCCATACTTGGAGGCAAGGACTCTCAACCTGGAAGAGAGGCATGCAAAGATACGCGCAGACATCGACACTCTCCAAGAGATGTACCATGGCCTCTCATTGTCCGTCGACAAGCTCAAGAAGGGCGGTTGGCCAGTACATGTTGGCCCATTCCAAGAGGTGGATGTACAGAAATCACACCAAAGCGCCGTAGAGTTCGGGATCGAGCTGGAGAAACTTAAGGAAGAGGTTCAGGGATCTGTAAACGGTGGCGCTGACGTACAAAAGGTGAACAGCAGTACGCCTCCCCATCTCAGGACTTCCAGCGACACCAGCAGCGGTACAGTCAAGACATCTCTGCCTCCGCATTTGCGAGGTAAAAAGCTCGAGTCTACCAATGGCCAAGTGTGAGTGTATCCTTATATGCATGGACGAGTTTTGGAGTTACTTGGAGCTGACAAGGACAAAGTACCCGCACCACCAACACCCATCAAGTCGATGTCGTCTCCAAGCAGATCCCCACACCTGCTTTAAGCCCACCTGCTTCACCACTAATTGCCGTCCAAGATCCCGCCCTGTCCATCGAAGGCGTTTCTCTGGATGCAGCGTGGAAGCCTTACCATCTTACAACCCTGCCCGCGTTCTCCGGTCAACTTTCCACAGGCAACGCCACCGTCACGTTCCATCCTGACTTCCTCGCCAACACTTTGGGTGGAGCTTCCTGGTCACCTGGCCTGCGTTTCGTCTCAGGCAAGGGTCCATGCATGCTGAAGAATCGTACATACTACCAGCTCGATCCGAAGAATGAACCTTACCTGCCCAAGGCGCCTGGCGACCACGGTGCAAAGCTCACTGCCTTCTTCAACAAGGCCCCAGAAGAAGAATACGGCGATCTACTTGACGAAGACTCCAACTCGTACGAGGATGTGCCCATGTTCGTTCTCGTCGGAAAGCGCTATATGTACTACGGCAATTATTCGCAGACACGCTGGTCGGATAAGCTGGACTATGACACCATGACGGCTAGAGTACCTCAATACGTCAAGGAATACTGGGCTGAAGAGCTCACCTCATCGACGCGCGAGAAGTGGGTTACCGAAGAACTCAAGAAGCATTTCTTTCGCAAGCCGGAGTACAGCGGCCGTCTCTTCGCTGCACCGGATCACGAAACCACTGTTGACTCTGAGGAGGAGGTTGTGCTCACAAAGCAACTGACCAAAGACGTGCGCAAGTACGTTGAAGAGCTCCGTGAGTGGGAGCGTGAGGCCAACATGAAGACCGCTATGATCAAGAAGCAGTCTATCCTTGAGGCGTTTGACGCGGTAAGTCATGTTGAATTGTATGAGTAGTTCAAAGCTAATCGATTACAGTCTGATATGGATGAGGCGCCTGCACTTCGCCTGTGGTGGGAGTACCTTGAGTGCGTTGACTGGAGGAAGGACTTCTACGAGCTCCTTGTCACGCTCCAAGAGCGCAACGCTAATTGCTACTTACAGTAGTTCGATCTGGCGCATGCCTGATACAAAAGACGAGGTGACTGTCTATGGGAAATGAGCATCTGGTTGGAAACTTGCGATCTACAGCAGCTTCGAATCTGGCCGATGATGTCACACATCTTTTCGACATCTCACCAAAAGGTATATATGGTGCGATGCATCTACTGGCTACTGAGGAAGTGGGAAGGGCAGGGTCTGCGTACCTCTCGGCTTGAGCTCTCGTGCCCTTTGTCGTTCTGGTTTTTGTCTTGCAATTTTGGCTATTGAGCACATATGAGTGGCTCGGAACACACTATTACGGGTGAAGGAACTAGGTATTGCATAAAAGTGTTCTCTCTATTATCAATTCCTTCTCGCACATTGGTTCACGACTCTGTTAATACATGGACAGCGATTGACAGTCCAGCTTCAGCACACCCGGGGCAACAGCTGCGATACATCTAGGCGCTTGCCATGTGCTTGAGCAATTCTTTCCGGACCTGGCGCTCGGATCAGATTTCATCTATTCATCCTGACTTTATGTTCAGTATAGCGTCCCGCGAGATGTGAATGCTTATCTGACGGTGGGCATCCATGCATCACGCTATTGAACACTCTATCGTCTTGTCAGGCGACCAGATTAGCTCCACAATCCTTCCATTACTCCAATCTGGCCTTTCGTCTGCTTCTACCAGCGAAGAAGACGACATATGCTGTTACGAAATCATGCCCACTGTTCACAGTTCCTGTTGCGCCAAACGAGCAGGTCCAGCCTGGAGCTGACACGCTATACATATGGCTAAGGCCCTCGACCAGGTTTTCGTTCGGCTCAGCGTATTCGATGGGTCTATATTGACCGGGCGCTCCGTACATCTCACGATTCATTTGAATGACCACACATAGCAGACCCCACCGTGACGTATTGTGTTCTGACCACCCATGCATAAGCGAGGTATGGTCTTCTCTCCAGCCAGCGGCTCTTCAAATCAGTACCGTATACTAATACTTTCACACTCAGGTCTTTGCTACACTTTGCGCGTGCAGCCCATTTTCACAACCCTTGTGATGCTGTCGCTAACGAACCCGATGAGATACTCAAGCTCTGAGCTTCATATCTTATGGTCGAACAAGCAGCGGCCATGTGTGATCAAGATCATCCTAAATTATAGATGACCCACACCTCATATACAAAGCATTCAAGTCATGGGTACACGCTACCGTTTTCCCCGCGAAATGTGACCTCCGGCTATTTACATCCCTGCGCACTTCATCTATGCATTCCCCAACGGCTGTCTGCTCCGTTGAGACTACCACAAAAGTCGAGCGTGCTTCTTCGCACCATTGGCCCATTGATCGGGTTATGCAGTATTGCCCAGATCTGGCCCGGTCGCACAAACTCCTCCAGAGGTCGAGATGCCATGCGGCTGTGACGGACCAAGCATATGGACTAGTATCAAACATCAATCTACGGTACGCGTGGAGATTTGCATCTTAGAGGCAACACAATACCCGGTTTTCTCACGCGATACGCGCTGGTGTGGCTTACGGGGGCAAACGGAAAGTATATGAGAAGGTGCACTCTCTGCTTGTACCACCGCCCATCTTTGCGCATCGACTTGCTATCTAATATCGGTCCCTCTAGTTTGCTCTACAACATCATAATGAAGTTCTACACGGCATTGACGGCGGTTGCTTCCTTGGTTGCAACTGCGACCGCTCATGGAGGAGTCGATCAGTATATTGTAGGAGACACAACCTACCAAGGGTACATCACCTTCTCACACGCACTCTTCCCATGTACTGACAATTCCAAGATGGTCACCGTACAACTCAGCTTCAGGTCAAAAGTCCATTCAGCGACAGTACTCGACTTACGACCCCATGTACATCAAAGATCTCTCAGTACGACCCTACAAAAGCGTACATCAACCAAAAGCTCACTTATTCTAGACAGTCAACATCCGCTGCAACAACAACGGCGCTCTCGGTACAGGCATGACTGGCACCATTGCCGCTGGTGCCAAGTTGAAGACACACTGGAAGCAATGGACTCACAGGCCGACCTCTCTTCTTGTATACATGGCCAAATGTCCGGGATCTTGTGACGGCTTCGATGGAGCTGGTAAAGTGTGGTGTAAGTACACATCCCTTAAGTGGACTACATCTCTAACAGGACCGCGATGTAGTTAAGATATATGAGCAAGGCCTCATATCCGGGACTGAAAACGACGGCATATGGGCAGGTGATGCCATCCTCGACACTCTCTATGCCACAGTCACTATCCCGGCTACACTTGCAGCAGGTGACTACTTGATCCGCCATGAGCTCATCGCTGTACATCAGGCGAACAACCCGCAATGTGAGCCAATTTTCCACATTGCCATACCGATGCTCAAGCTGATACTCTCCAGTCTATCCCGAGTGCGCCCAATTCACCGTGACAGGATCGGGTACAGCCTCTCCTCCCGCATCAGCGCTCGTTTCTTTCCCGGGCGCCTACACTGGAACAGAGCCTGGCATTGCTTTCAACATTGACTCCCCTGAAGCCAAGCAAGCAACCACTTATCCTGTCCCTGGCCCTGCTGTTTGGGATGGAAGCGGTTCTGCGCCCGCGCCGTCTGCTGCACCCACCGCTGCACCCACAGCCACAGCCTCCCCCACTACCATGATGACCAGCGCATCTGCTACGCCCACAGTACCGGCTGCGCCCATATGCGAAGTTGCGAAGTATGGGCAGTGTGGCGGGAAAACCTATAGTGGATGTACAGGCTGTGCGAGTGGGTCGACGTGCAAAGCCAACGGCGATTACTACAGTCAGTGTGTTTAGACTCAGATAGCGCGTTACGGTCACGTCAAATAGTGGTTGATGCCTCAGCAGAAATACAGCAGACCTCGGGAACAAGTGATTTCGGTTTTGGCCAGCATGACATCATTAGTGACAATCTAACCCGAAGGGGTATACCAGTCACAATCTTGGCAGGGGTTCGTCCCCCTTCCAGATTATGGTTCTCCGATCGTTCAACTCACATCATCCATGTTAAATCCGTTTTCAATACTTCAGAATTTGCTCGTTGATTCAGTCGGATGTCTAGCTACCCAGCGCCAAGACCTTCGCCAGGACATCATCGTCGCTTAATCCGTCTCCCTTGATAGTTGCATATGCCGGCGCAAGCACAGCCTTCTCGATCTCTGTGTATTTTCCGTCGCAGGCAAAGATGAGGTCTCCGTGACGAGACTTGTCTACCATCAAGTAGGCCGCTGCTCGGGCAACGACTGAAGTAGGCTGGCAGTTGTACGAAACCGCATCTAGCAAGCCTTTCAAATCGGGCAAGACCTGAGTTGCCGTCCATGAAGGGGCGAGAGTGTTGACGCGAATAGGCAGACCGGCAGCCTTCACCAACAGCGCGAAACTCCTACCAAAGCCTAGAACACCCGCTTTGGCCGTCGCTGAGTCGTGCTGTTAGTCGGAAATTCAAACGTGATCGACGAACTGTTACTCACAATAATCAACTGCTCGGACGGGATGCAAGCCGGTGCTGGACCCCATGATGACAATGGACCCCCCCTCGGCCTGGCCCTTCAGATAATGGGTAGCGAGTGTCACGGTCCTGACAACACTGTCCAGATTGATGTCCAAGGTGTCATCATTTGGTTCCTTGGGGTCACCGTTCTCATCGACTTCGAGAGCCAAGTAATTTGCGCGTGGCCCAATTCCAGCATTCGCAAATACAAAGTCAACACGACCGTGCTTTTCTTTCGCGGCCTTGAATAGTTTCGTTAGATCGCTCCAGCGCCTGACGTCGATTTGGACAAAGTGACAGTCAGCCACAGACGCCGGTGGTGCCTGAATATCACCAGTCACAACTAGTGCGCCTAGAGAGAGCAGTAGCTCTGCTGTGGCGAGGCCAATACCAGACGACCCACCTACGGCATTGTCAGTGTTCTGGAACCTGAAAGTTGATTGGGCCGAATCAAGGTACCTGTTATGACGGCAACTTTGCCCTGAAATCCCGTCAGGTCAGAGTCTTGGATTTGGAACGATGCCATGGCGGAGCTAGGTATGGTGAGAGTAAACAGATGGAAGTTTCAGCAAAATACAGAAAGGAAGAGGATAATATGCAGACATAATCGGGGCCCTTGCGCATCAGCTCGAGCTCATGCAAGAGCGCACTGATTTGGAACAGTCATGGGCTGGCATTGTGAGGCTACCCGTGTTCTGGGCCCAGAAACATCATCTCAAACGAAATCTGAGAAGCTGCCGGAGATTTACAAGGAACACAGCGAGCTCGGGATGGACTTCGTACGGGGCCCGTTTTTTTCATCGCAGGGAAGGATTCCGCTCGTAGCAAGCCAACCGCGACCTTGAAGCTGCTCAATCAACATCGAAACACACTCGCGCGACTACGCATCTATCAGTCAAGATCCGAAGCGTGATGGTAATCGCCTGAACCAGGTGACCACCCAACTTTACTGCCGTCTTGGGACGAACATTTTCTAATCAGGCAGTCTGAGCGTGGCGCCGGCCAGTGTTGGAACCGAGCCCATGGGCGGACCAGCTGTAAGACCCACTTAAGCTAGCAACGGCCCGACAGGGGAAGAAAATCACGACACCTGCCACCCATGTACCGGTCACTAGGGGTCACCAACGCCTCGCGGGTACTTCGACGATTTAGATGGATAGCAAGTCTGGTACGCATAAGGCTTCTTTGATGCGGGTAGCTCCTCTTCACGACGCCGCAGCCCATAGTGGGACCATGCTCCATTGATGCTCGCTTCCACAAAGCAACGTGTCGGAGAAAACGTAAACAATTCGGACCACGCGGCAGTCCTATACACTAAGCTATTCCCGAGGGCATCCTCCGCGGACAGTTGACACATTAGATCCGATCTAGACGAAGCCCTTTACGTCTAGCGCCCGCGACCTTAGGACGTAACACGAGGGCCCTGTTTGCACGGCTCACGATCCACGACATGAGTCGACAGAAAATTGGGGTTCTCCTGTGGTACAGTGGTAGAGATGAAACGTCCAATATATGTCATCTGGCGAGCTGCCACCGGTCTCATGTTCGTCATCTGCTTGCTTCATTTCTCGGTCTCTGATACGTTTGTCAACATTGCGCAAGGAACATGACGACTGTCGAAGTGGCCAGAGATGGAGTGGCGTTGTTGTACTGCGCAATCATATTGCTCGTGTTGAGTTGGATCGTCTTCTCCATGAGAGTCGGGGTACGGATGTGGAGGAAAGCGTGGGGCATGGATGACTACTTCATGCTCGTCGGAACTGTAAGTGCCCAGCACCACCAGCATGTGATAAGCCAACTGATAGTTCATTGCAGATTCTCTTCTCAGTGACAGCTGCTCTTTGCATCGTCTGTTGCCACTATGGCTCTGGACAGTTCGCACGAGAGCTGCCCACGGTGACAATATCCAAAGGAACAAAGGTACATACTCCCTATCGACGAAATGCTATAGAGTCCATACTCACTGTGTTCAGCTCTTTTACATCGCAGAGTACTTCTACGCAGTCAGCGCCATGTTCGTCAAAATCAGTGTTGCAGTAGCGCTTCTGCGCATCGCTGTTGGTCGTCGCTTCTTCACATGGGCTTTATGGGCGCTGATAGGTGCTACCATGGTTGCTGCTCTAGTCTTCTGCATAGGAATTGCAAACATCTGTGAGTTGACTTGTTCTACAAGTAGGAAATATTGTCGCTAACGTTTTGCCGGCCATCCGATCAACACGCTATGGGGTGAATCTAATGGCACCTGCAACCTTCAGCTCAATACGAATGTCAGTCTATTCTACTCAGCCATCGAGATCACTGCAGACTTTAGTCTCTCGATCATGCCGGCTATTCTGCTTTGGAATGTCCAGATGAAGGGAGCTGTGAAAGCTTCAGTTGCTGTCATGCTTGCGCTCGCTTCTTTGTAAGGCCTTGACGATCCCTCATGCTATGGTATCAAGAACTAATCCTGACTCAGTGCCTCATGTGCTACCATCGTCCGCCTCAAGTACCTCACACTCTACAGTGACCCTGGCGAGTTCATGTACAGTACGGGCAAAATCGGCTTCTGGTCCTTGACCGAAGTCGGCATTGGCCTCATCGCCGGTTCGCTACCTCCTCTTCGCCCTCTCCTATCCCTGCGCATTAGGGTATCCGCCGGCTCCAATACTCCTGATGCATCTGGCGGACAAGCATACCAATCTGGAATAAACAATCGGCAGCCCACCTCGCGCTCCCGCGTGATAGCCATGGACACGTTCCAGACCTTGGGCGACAACGACGAGGCCGATAATAGTGATGGAGACTCTCAGAAGAATATCATAAAGGAGACGAAGTTCACAGTAACTTCGGTCATTGCTGGAGGTCCTCGAGACCCGGGGCCTATGGCTTGGGATCGTAAGGAAGGAAGCAACGTCTGAGACTGTTTGCTTATGATGAGAACAAAGTGAAATGAGCGCGAGTCTTAGGTAGTAATAGCGAGCGCGGTAGACTCATGATATACTTTGTACACTTATCAGAGCCGGCGTGGAAAAGTGCAGGATAGACGTGTGACGGCTGCGGAGAAGGTTCATATCTGAACCACCGGCTAGACCAGAAAGATCTCGGTGTCTTCCAAGCTCATAGGTTGTGTTGATCGTACGTTCTACGTTCGAACGGGAACCGTAGACCTATGTAGTCCGCCCAGATAGTGCACCTCGGCGTAGTTGCTATGTGTGGTTGTGTATTTGCCGCAGGCTCGATAGAGGCATCAGTATTATCCTAGCAACAGGAAAGTTCTGCTCAAACAACAGCTGCAGGCCGATTACCAGACAATATCTCAGGCGTGTGGGGCGTGTAGATAATTTGTCGTTGAGTAAGAAGTCTTGGCAGACGGTCTCTTGTATTACCTAAAGAAGTTAGTAGAAGCGAAGTGAGTGAGTTGTTGGCCGCCGCAAATGATCGTGAAGGTCATAAGAACGCGTGTAGGGCGTCTAGTTTCGGCGATAAGCGTGCTAGCTACGTCAGGCCGCCTCAACCCGAACCCCACCACTTTGACCTACACGGCAGTCGAAAGCAGCAGCACAATCCCCAAGATACATAATGAAGGCCGCCACGGTATCCAGACGCTGCTTGTCAGCTCCACGCAACCTCGTACCCACTCTTCCGCGACACGCCCCAACCCCTCGACGACCGTTCTCTACTACACGACCAGCGTCTTCCGAGATGGATACAGCAGCATTTGGCGAACAGCACATTGCAAAGGGCATTGGCCGCCTCACCAAGCATGTCTTTGAAGATGGAAAGGGCACATTCATCACCACGGACAAGGGCGTCAAGCTGCTTGACATGACGGCCGGCATTGGTGTTGTGAACCTTGGTCACTGCCACCCCAAAGTCAGCGCTGCCGCAGCGGCACAATGCAACAAGATCACACACGCCCAAGTCAACATTGGCTTCAGCTCCGCACAGATCGCTCTTCTCAAAGAGCTGATTCCGATACTTCCCCACGAATCGCTCGATACCGTCTTCTTCTGGAATTCGGGTGCAGAGGCCGTTGAAGCAGCCGTCAAACTTGCCCGTGCCGCGACGAAGAAGCCGAACATCATCGTCATGCAGGGCTCATACCACGGCCGCACGAACGCGACAGCCTCGATGACGCGATCCAAGACTATCTACGGCGAAGGCCATGGACCTCTGATGGGTGGCGTCTTTGCGTCCGCATTTCCATACTACAGCCAGTTCGGCATGTCTCCAGACACACCGAAGGAGCAGCTCGTGAGCCAGGCACTGCTCCAATTGAAGCTTACCTTGCAGCAGCAGACGTCTCCCGCAGATACCGCAGCTGTCATTCTGGAGCCCGTTCTTGGTGAGGGAGGTTATGTCCCAGCACCACCCGAGTTCCTACATGGCGTCAGGCAGATTTGCGATGAGCACAACGTCCTTTTCATCGCTGACGAGGTCCAATCTGGTATGGGCCGCACGGGACACATGTGGTTTGTGCAGGAGTCTGGTGTACGACCAGATATTCTCATCTTCGCAAAGGGCATTGCGAACGGGTTCCCTCTATCCGGTATTGCGAGCAGTAAGAAGCTCATGGATCTCCAAAAACCAGGATCCATGGGTGGCACATATGCGGGTAATGCAGTCGCATGCGCCGCCGCAACAGCCACAGTCAAAGCATTCCACGAGGAGAAGATTTTGGACAACGTCGCCGCGCGCTCCAAGCAGATCTTCTCGTTCCTCCGCGATCTCAAAGCTTCTGGCACCAAGGCCGGTAACTTGATCGAAGATGTTCGCGGATCGGGTCTCATGGTCGGTGTCCAGTTTGCAAACCCAGAACTACAACGCGACTCATCGAATACTGCTGCACAACATGCTCAGAGCCAGCCACAAATTGCGCCCAAGATTGTGCAGGAATGCGTCAAGCGAGACATGCTTCTCCTCAGCACTTCGGTGTTCGACGTACTGAGATTCATTCCGCCACTCACAATCAGCGAGGAGGAGCTGAGCCAGGCTTGTAACATCTTCAAGGAGTCCCTGGAGGCTGTCGCGAAGGAGATGTAAATGTCTTTGGCTTGTTGATATGATGCACGCCATGTTGGGAAGTTAAGATCGATTTTTTCTAGCAGATATATACCCTTTTTCGCGCTTTGATGTGCGGCCAGTCACAGAACAGTCACTCAGTTATTGATGCATCCTTTGCTTGAACGATGCGACGGAGCTGCGACCGGATAGAAGTTGGGCAGATCGATCCCGTAAGCCGCCTCGCGTTCGCTGTTCGGAAGGCCGAACACCAATCAGCGGCGTTCGCCTCAGCTGCTGCCAGAAGCGGGCGAACAACCCGCCGACTCGCACGGTCGCGGTGCGCAACACCATGTGTACGAGCAATGCTAAGCAGAGCTGGATTTCGCATATGTCAATAGACATAGCAGAACGATTTGTTCATAAAAGATGCAAGAATCACTCAACTCTCAATCGAACACAGTCGCAACCTTCTTCTCTTTCTCCTGACCATACTAAATAATATCCGATTAGCCCTCAATGGCTCTCAGAGCAGTCCTCGTCACAGGTGCGACTGGTAAACAAGGTGGTTCAGTCGTTGATGCCTTGCTCAAAGCGAACGCACCCTACGAAATCCTAGCAGTCACCCGGGACGCCCAGTCGTCATCCTCCAAGAAGCTCGAAAAGAAGTCGTCGAGGATCAAACTCGTCACTGGAAACCTCGATGCAGCCGACGAGATGTTCAAGGCAGCGAGAGAGTCCACCAAGATGCCCATTTGGGGAGTCTTTAGTGTTCAGGTGAGCATGTTTCCAGCAATGACAGTCGAGCTTTACTGAATCCTCGTACAGGCGCTCGGAAAGAATGAAGAGAAGCAAGGAAAGGACCTTGTAGATGCTTCTATCAAGAACGGTGTATCGCACTTTGTCTTCTCTTCTGCGGATCGAGGCGGTGCAAAATCAGACTCGGATCCGACAACCGTCCCCCACTTCATCACGAAACATAATATCGAGCAACACCTCTTCTCCGAATCCAAGAAAGGCAACATGACATATAACGTACTGCGACCCGTAGCATTTTACGAGAATCTGACTCCAGAATTCTTCGGCAAGGTGTTTACAACGAGTTGGGCGATCAAGCTGCCAAAGGAGAAACCTCTACAACTTATCAGTACTAGTGACATTGGGTTCTTCGCCGCCCAAGCGTTCCTCAAGCACGATACTCCAGTATACCAAAACAAGGGTATGTCGTTAGCAGGAGAGTCGCTTTCGTTCCAGCAATTCAAGGGAATCTTCGAAAAGCAGACGGGTGAAAAGCTTCCGATGACGTACCGATCTGTCGCCGGGGCGTTGTGCTGGATGTCGAAAGAGCTTGGGTACATGTTCGATTGGTTTCGAGAGAAGGGATTTGGCGCGGATATTGAGGAGTGCAAGAGGATGAATCCGGAGATGAAGGGGTTTGAGACTTGGCTTGGAACGGAGAGTTCGTGGAGGAAAGGCTGAAGGACAATGAATGTAGACGTGGGATGGCAAACTTGATTTAGCCAAATACATGATATGTTCTTATTATGAATTGTAGTACATCTCAATCGATCGTAAACATTATCGAAATAATTCGGACAGCCAGCTTAAGAAGCAAGACATCCTACTCGGTCGACCTTCGCGGTACTAGAGTCTCGACGCTTCTCTTCCGGCTAACCTCATTCCTTCCTCTCCGTCAACAAGTACGCACCACCCTTCTCCTCCCCTGCCACCATTGCCGCCAATCGCCGCCTTGAAATTAGCTTTCGCGTACTCCAGAACTTCGGCATCGAAACTTCCAGGCTGGAGCCATACAGCAGGAATTCCAGCCTCTTTCGCCTCTTTGAGCAACTGCTTCGTCACTGTAGGTGGCGTAATGACTGACAGAGAATAGCTGGATGCTGGTGGGTCCTGAAGAGCTGTCGGCGAAGGCACGGTTGTGTGGGCACGGTTCAAGACGGTGACACTTGAATTCCGCGGGTTCAAAGGCGTTGCGGGGAGGGAGTGCTGGAGATACCATGCGAATACTGTGATATCGGATTAGACATGACGGGAATGAGGTAAGACTGGAAGAGGACATCTTAGCGTACTCTTGTGTCCGTATTTGTGTGGGTCGGAAGACGCGCCGGCGACAGCAAACCGCGGGCTCGAGAAGAAGATTTTCAGTGCTGCTTCCATTTCTGCGTCGCGCTTTTGGCCTCGCGTTGTCGGTATCTGAATGTTCTATGTATTGGAGGGTATTTGTGGTAATTATGAGGGGCTGCATTGTAATGGTGAAGGGTACCAGGCTAGAGGGTGCCTTATCGATAACGCTCTAGAGCCGAGGCACGCGTCGCGTCATCTTCTGCGCTTGCATTGGTGGCATCTTTGCTACGCGCGCCGTGTTGCTCCTGCGTTTATCAGCATGCTCACACCATGAGATTTCGTGGTGCTCTCCGACAATGCGCGTCATTTCTGGGTTTGCATGATTCCTACATCTATCGAATTCTGATAAGGACACTAACATATTGCAGCGGCAAAGCGATGTGAAAGCTCCAAGGAGACGCGCGGGATCTCGACACTCATCAAAGACTCGTGGATTGAGTCATTCCTCTGCCACTCGGCCTTTCTTTCCTCTCTTGGACCTGTCACATTGAGGCCCTCACTCCGCTCTTCGACGCTTCCTTCGCTTCTTTGCTCCTCCATACCTTGTTCCTCGTCCTGAGATTCCTCGGCTTGCTCTGCTTCCTTCACCATCTCGGCCGCTGCGGGAGCTCGGAGCACAGGGTGTTCCTTGTTGGATATATCGATTACTGCCAGAAGATCTCCCTTTTGCGTTCGCGGATAATCATCGCACGCGCCCTGCCACTGTCCGGCTCCGACGGCCTCGTGTGCAAGCCGCTGTAGCTGCAGTGTATCGTTTGTGACCCACTCAATACTGGAAAATGGCTTTTTCCGCTGCAGACGCGCAGCAACAGACGGTAGACAGGCAGCGATAAGCATGATGAGGCTTCCGATGGAAAACATCAATATAAGGCCGAGCACGTTGAACGAAGTATAGGAGTCGCTTCTGATCTTCTGACTACCACAGAGTGCTCGTGCTTCCGGAGACGTGGGCGCTGAAAAGAATGGCACAGCCTCTGGGACAACTGGACCAGTCGCTTGCTCGAGTATGGCTCGTTGTAAGTCGGCCATCGTGAATTTGAACCAATGCTCCAGCTCCAGCTCCCACTGATTGTCTGGTAAACCACCCTGCCCACTATTTGAGACATAATCACTCGCAAGAAGCGATCCGCCCTTGAGCTGTTTGACGAGTTCATGGAAGCCACCGGCCATATCCCTGATGGCGCGTAAGGACCAAAGGAATCTCTCAGAATCTTTGGGCTGTGGAAAGAGTGTTGAGGAGGCTATTCTTGTGGCCTCAAATATGCCATTCAGCGGCGTACAGTTTTCGACTTCTTCTAAGGATGGCCGGCAAAATTGGTATTGCTGAACACATGCTAGTGCTCTAATTGGCAGCTCGGTAGCGTAAGAAGTCAGGTTCCCAAACTTCTGACCGCGGTTGACCACCTTGTCGAGAGCTTCAAACCATAAGTCGGTGACGGGTTCGAGATACCTGATATCCTTCATCTGAAGGAAGTACACACCGAGGTCTGCGTCAGGAACTTCCAGTTCCTGGATTGGCCGCCAGGCATCGTTTGAAAAGACTTCGTCGTTGCTGATAACGTTGTAGCGTGTGACGGCACTTGTACGCATGTTTAGTTGTAGAAGTATTTGATCGACGAGAAGGACTTACGAAACCGAGTACTCGCTTCCTAAAGGTCCTCGATGAGTGTTCGCATCAGCAAACTGAAGAGTGCACTCAAGGTCGTTGCTTTCACAGAAACCTTCATTATAGTGTCCATACAGGAACTGAACACTCCACTGGGGTTGCGTTGAATTTCTGTATGTGTACCCCTCGCCGCGTATTGGGGCACATTCGTTAACGGTTCGATAGAGAAATCTTGAGGAAGGTGGCGAATTGATACCTAGATCAGAGTGACTATTCAGGAACCCAGAATCCAAACGGAGGGCCGCTGTCGGAGAATGACATATCTTGCTTTTGCCCGGGAAGGGGCAAGAAATGCCAGTCGTGACCGTCACAGGGAGGGTATCTCGGACAAATTTGCGGCAGCTATCTGCTGACCCCGACTTCCTATAGCAAACTGACTCATAGTTGGCGCTTGCTCTGGTCCTACTGGCAATATACGATTGAGCTACGCGGTAGTTTTGTCCGGTGAACAGGGAACTGTTCAACGTAGCACACCTGTCACCAACGAGAAGAACCTCGCCACCCCTCGTAGTGGCTACTCGCGAAGAGAATACTCCGGCTGTGCTGAAAGCGCAAAAGGTCGCTAAGCTGAGGACTAGTGGTAATGACACCGATCTGAGTAAAGCGGGCGGAACCACCACCTTCCGCCAGGCCCAAGACATTCTTGATAGTCTCCAAAAAGCCGCTGTACTGGTCTCGGAGTTGCGAAGTATCGCTTGCTTTTGGTGGTATAATGCACTTTGTGGTATCTTTCGACTTATGTTCTGATGGATGGCGAATGAGACGATGGTCCAGAAACAGGTTCCAGTAAACGTAGTGAACAGCGCAAGGAAAGCGATGAGCAGACCGCCATTTTGAATAGTAGTCGTGAGTGTGAGGCCGGCTATCGAGCCATGAGACCAATTTGTCCAGACTCCAAGGTAAACTGACTCGTATTCGGATGCCATGGTATCTAGGTGACGTTTTAGGGTGACAAATATTATCTTGGAGATGTACAATAGATATACAGGGTCTTGTTAACGATTGGAAGTAGGTTATTGGTAATAGTATGCAGTGTTTTTGTGGAAGGTATGTGTCTAGCTATCGAAGCAGATTGTAAAGAGTTGTGCATCGCCAGAACACGATAAAGTACGCAATGCAGCTCATAACTTTGCTACCTGCTGTCTCTTCTATATTTAACGGACGAGATAGCGTCTGATAGAGCGGTTGCGCGAACACACTTGTCGTTAAGATGCTTCCACGGTGTAGAACGAACCATTGGAAAGGTAGAAGCGACTTGCAGCGAGGCGCAGTTTGTTGCGATGATAGCATTAGCTGTATTGGGTAGTAGGCCAGAGCTAAGATCATAGGTTTGTGCTCTTCGAAGTGGGGGCGGGGAACGCGGAGAGATAAGAGGACGAAGGCACAAGGCTAAGCAGCGAAAGTCTCACTGCTTTTCCCACACGAAGATACAGACGTCAACTGTATGGGCTACATATTCCACATTACCTGCGATTTAATGCAGTGGTAAATCTTGGGAGGTTTCTTCACCGCACAATTCCATCGAGTTTCAGCTCATGAGGTTCAAAGGCCTTGGACACCGTGGCAATGGCGCCTGCGGATGGGTCAGCCTTCCCTGGATACACAGCATCATGCATATTATTATAAGCTATGCTGTAACACGAAGACGGAGGAGGAGTCGACACATGCACGAAAGGTTGATTTAAAATAGCCCCAGAGAATGAAAGGGTGCTCCCATGAAAACAATACTGGCATAGGGACCGTCTTCATTTGGGGGCTGAAAATTAGCAAACCATGGACTGATACCGAGAATAGTAGATCTGCGAATGTTGTGCGACAGCCGACGGCCTATCATACCGCAGATAGCGCAGCTACCAAGGCTGCACACCATCCTTGTTGATAACTTTGCCGCTATCTTCGTCTCTGTTCCCTTCCACAACATCCTTGATGAACACGCCCCCAATACTTGGGTCGCCCGCACCCCATTTCTTCAACATTTCCGGCCCCATGCCTCCCAATCCCGTAGCCAGAAATCCGGGGCTGATGCCAAAGACCTTGACACCATCGACGCTAAGGCTTTGTGTCCAGTCTAGCATCATCATGTTCATCCCAGCCTTGCTGGAGCGATAAGCTGTTTGGGCCATGGATGGTGGCTTGGGCCAGCCCTTTGGTGGCGGTGCGTTCATGAGCTTGGAATTGAAGCTACTGGAAGAGGTTTCGAGGGAAGACAGGCCAGAAGTCACGAAGAGAAGCCTAGGGTGCTTGGAGGCTATCAACAGGGGTGCGAAAATATGGGTCACTACTTGGGTGGAAGTGACGTTAAGGGAGTAGCTTCTGTCCCAAGCTACGCGGATGCCTTTGGGGCTAGGGTCCTTCCGCATAACGGCATCAAAAGATCCGCCTACCACACATCAGTCTACTGCACTGCAGAGAATAAAGGAAATATATACCGGCATTGTTGACCAGCGAGTCAAGATGACCATATTTGCTCTCTATGTTCTTGAAAGCGTTTTCGATGGACGCATCGTCCTCAATGTCGATCTGAACGGGGACGATATCTGATTTGGACTCTGAGACTTCACCTTTAAGCTTGGAGATGGCATCGTCGGCTTTTTCGAGAGAGCGGCTACCCATCAGGATGGTGTGTGGTTGTGGCGAAGCATAAAGAGCCTTTACGGTCTCGTAACCAATGCCAGTGTTGCCGCCCGTGATGAAGACGATCGAAGAGTCGGCCATTTTGGTTCCGATGTTGTGATGCTGGCTCGAGTATCGACACAAGTATATATATTCTTGCGAAAAGTGTCACCGTTGTTTCGTTGTTGTCAGCTTTGTCCCCTCTTTATACGTAGGCAGCCGAAGAACCTCATGGGCTTCCTCGCCCGGAGTTAGGAAGGCGTCGCCCGGAGTTAAAGCCCCCCCGCATCGCGCTCAATCACTCCACGCGTGAGCTTGATACCTGCATTGAGAAAAATATCGATACGCAAAACGTCACTAGTAGATGTGATAAGTCGATCGCACGGTGAGGTGATGACGTTGCCGCCGACATGGATGTTGGACAGCTGGCAATCCGCGATCCCGGAGTTAGCACTGTCCATAGCACTCCATTTGAGCAGCGCATTGAATCGTCTATCCACTGACAAACCAGTATTTAAAACGGACTGTATTAAGAATACACTGAGGGTGATTGACTTGTTTCCTACATTACTACCTGCGATTGAAACATCTCATGTTGGAAAGAGTTCCCGAATGACCATACCCTATGTAAACGACAATCTACATCACGCGCGCGTAGAAGGCACAAGGCCAGGAATTGAACACAAACATTCAGCAGCCACAGCCTAAAAAATATACGATCAAAGAGATGGCAGGAATTCAGCTGCTCACCTTCCGAGTGTCTAAACAGGCTCATCCATTTTGATGACTTCCGTCATTGCTGAAATTGCTGATAAAAACGACCAGGACGGCGCAGTATGCGGCACTGGCCGCAAAAAGCTCGTGGCGCTTCGCTTTTGTGAGCAAGCTCATGGCGGCTGAAAACAGCAATGTGAATACAACCAGGATCCCAACGGCATCGAAGGTGGAGTTACGATCACCCACCGACGTCAGCTTGTACATGGCGACAACCGGGAGTACCAGGAGGATGAAGATGATGAGTGTGATGATCAATCCGACGAGCTTCTCAATCCGAGACTGCGAATAGTAGTATAGACATTTATCATCTGTCTTCTCGCGGAGCTCCTTGGTCGCGAACAGTTTCTTGATGACAGGTTAGTCACGATGAGCAAAGGTATCGTAAAGAGCGGATATTACCTGAGTGAGAGGACCATGCATCTTACGTATGCACGTCTCAACCAGTCCGTCGAACCCGGACCACTCGCGGCCATGACGCAGCGAGACCAGGTCCTCACGACGCTTGATGAAATCTTCTTCAGGCTCATAGTTCAGCGGCTTGACGTTCCAGAACCAAGTCCGAAAGCTATGGTAGTCCCGGTTTGATGGCCGTTGGAAGGCGTTGAGATCACGGGCTTTGGCGAGTATATCGTCTGGGAGAAAGTCAGATCGCCACATCAATGCAGAGTAGTTGGTGGAGAGGTTACATACCATATGTGACAAGCTTGTGCTGTATAGTGCTTATGAGACCCTCCCGTACACTTTGCGTCTCCTCCCTCCTGGCTTGCTGGAGGTCGTCTTTTCGAGACATCAGACGAGCTCCATCCCCATTCTCCAAGTCCATCTCATCGAGATCTGTCAGCTGCTCCTCCAAACTCCGAAGTTCATCTTGGAGTTGAAGTATGACGCGGGCATGCAAATAAGTGAAGCCGCGATATATCGACCAGCTAGATTCACTTGATTGGAATGCGGCCTGGAGAGGGTACCCAAGCGAATAGCTTTTTACTTCGCACGATTAGCAAGACTAGATATCCGCAATCATTCGTGAAGACCTACGAGGTATAGTTTTAGTGCTGCGTATCTCCTTCTCCACCTCCGCTGGTGAAAGTTCGGATTCTTTTGAAGTCAGCGCAGTTAGGGACTCGATACTGTGGATGCTTTACCATGAAAATCTTCTGGTTTGGCGTCTTCAATCGGTATCGATATGTGCCCCGAGGATTGCGATTCGCTGCAAAGACTCGACTTTTCCAAACCGCTCCTACCTTGCGAACTCATCTTCGCTTCTGCCAGTGTAGTTAAATACCAGTTGAACGTGTCATCACAAAACTTTGATTAGAAGAAAGTTGTAGCAGATTGACTGCGGCAGTTTTCCGCTTTAATAGGTATGTTTGCTACGTGTTGAAGGACAACAGAGGGCGCACAGCTTAGGGCTGAGGCAGCCAACCGGGATACCTGATTACTGTGGCGCATTCTAGGTTCTTTTAGGCAAAATTGAAGAGACCGAATCATATCTCATGTCGGCTTGAGCTTGTTCTCCGAAAACCAGTTTTCACCTTCACTGTACAGCAGGCCTTTCCTGTCCTTCAACTTGTACTGCCATCGACTCTGGTGATAACGACGCTCAGAAACGGTGAACGCATCGAATTCGACACGCGTCACCTCTGTTCCGTCGATCATCACACGTTTGCTCACCCTCATGTTGACCTTGTCGTCTTCCTTGAAGCCTGCCTTGCGCTGATGGAATATGTCAGTGGCGCTCACTTTCAATTGAGCGAGCTCTGCGTACCCTATTGGAATCAAGATTAGTGATCGCCACCGACTTGCTCTGCTCGCTCTCGGGAATATCGTTCTAAGCACAGGTGGAGACCACCGGTCAGTGTGAAGCGCTCTAGTGATGACGATAATGAGGCTTTACCTGATCTGCCATGACCGGTCAATTTCTTGAACTCGATGGCTAGGCGTAATTGTTAGGTTCGGAATACAAGAAATCAGGCTGAGCAGCTGTAATTCGGGCGCAGCCGGCCTCTATTTAGACTGAGGCTCCCAAGGCATACAATGAGGAAGGCTGTGCAATGACAAACTCTATTTGAGCGAACTCACCGTTCCCCATATGCCATCTTTAAGCCTCATATCACATGTAGTTCAGCTGAACGATTGTCCGCATGACAGTTTGGTGGGGTCGGTGCGTTGTGGTTGGAGGACATATTTTGTGGCACAAGGGAGCGCCCGCTCAGCTTTGGGACAGCCAATGGATGAGCAAGCAGTCTGATAAGCAGTTCTCAGGCAAACATGCGATGTTGGGGCCGGCAAACGCCAACGTAAGCTGTCTCTAGTTGTTCCAATTCGTGTTTGCACCGCCGCTGGAGGTCCTTCAGAAGGAATCACAGCGACGAACGCAACGATAGGATAACATAAGAAGGGCGCCTCCTGATGGGTAGCCCTACAATCAGTAGTCTGATGTATCACCTGAGATATGGCTGCGCAACTTCAGTCAACTGCACGACCTGCGCATACCAAGACTACCGAGCCTTGCCAGAGCCCTAAGCCAATCAATCCTTCCCGGCAGAATTCTATCGTGGTACCAGTCACTGTTGACGATCTCACCTTCCTCGACCCGGGTGACGAAGAAGCCAAGAGGGAGCTGAACCGCGAGGCTGAGCGGCGCACATTGTTCCAAAATGTGTCGAATGGTGTACTTCAGATACCCAATGGTTATCGCAAGGTTGAAGTGCTGATAATACGTTGGGATGAGAGTGTCGACGAGTTCAAAGGCCACGAGCAAGAGGTGAGTCTGCGCATCATTCGAAGAAAATTGCCTAATTAAAGCGGCAGATTGGTCTCCTGAGAACGATTTTCACAACTGGCTTCGGGTTCGGATGTACCGTGAGAAGAATTCGGAACAGCCGGAATCCGCAGATCGACCTTAACCACCATATATTGACCCATGTGCACGAACACGACGGCGAAGACAATCTGCTGATTGTATACTACACGGGCCATGGTGTCCGTATCGAGGATGACAAGGGCTGCAGTCGACTGCAGTTATCTGCGTAGGTAGCCTGAGGAGTTCCAGCATTCGGTCATTAACACGTAGCAGGTCACGAAATTGGGATGAGAGCAGTGGCCATGCTTATGCTCCTACAGCATTCTGGGATGAAGCAGAAGCACCTCTCAAGTTACACGCAGCAGCTGATACACTAGCTATCTTGGATTGCTGCTCCGCGAGTACTGCTGCTGTGACCCATAAAGGCAGAAACGAAGAATTGCGAAACTATCAGTTGTTAGCGGCTTCTTCAGCAGACGAGTATACACGTGGGCCAGGACAAGAATCTTTTACTCATGCATTGTGTGAGTCGCTTCGCGAACTCTTATTCGAAGCAAAGGGTGGAACATTTCCAGTCATCAAACTGTGGGAAAGAATCAACACTAAGAGAACAACACAGGCCGCTCTGATGTGGGATCGCTTACAGCGATACAAACGTAATGTGGAGCTTGGACGACTCGATCCAAATCCAGAACGGGACGAGTCTTTTCGCAACGAAGAACCGGAAAAAGCCTCACTTGTTTTGCGCTTCTCGCTCAAAGAAGAGGCGCTCGGCAACTCTCAGGTTGAGATGCTTGCCCGACAGTTGCCCGCAGTCTTCAAGGAGGCCGGGGTTCTTGTGCGGCGAATGGAGTACGTGGAGCTTGAGCGACGAGACGATGCAGCGAAGGCTTTCCGCGCCGAACCTGGAAGACGGTATGATCCAGCGAAAGCTTTCCGTAAGGTAGTTCACCAGGTACAGGAAAACATTTCCAGCGACAAGATGGGTCATGGCGAGCATGAGAAACAGTCTGCGACACTTGAGCCAAGGAAGCGCAAAAGCTCGTACTCAGACACGCTTCTGGCACCTAAGAGAAATGCGAGAGAGAGCTCGCTCACGTCAGAGGAAGCCACCGATTCAGGCTTGTGCACGCCGCCGAAGAGACATACAAAGCCGGGGTCTGAGGCTCATAAGTGCTGAGGGATGTTGAAGGTACTGTGGTTGCATATTTTCATTGCCAGGGCTTGATCGAGCCTCAAGGGCGTCTGGAAGGTGCGCAATCCTTACTTCGAAGAATGTATCTGAATGCGCAATAGATGGAAGTCAGGTACTCTAGATAATGGAATGTCAATGGTTGACGTGTGTACCTGGGCAGCGACTAGGAGGAAAGCGTGACCTCGTGACGGATGATCTACGCGCTTGGCTGAAACAGGACAGCTCCGCCGCTATCTCCGCATCATCGCGTCAACCCAGCCACCGTGCCGGCTGCCATAGACGTTATCACAGCTCTTGCTACCATCTACACTCCAGCAAACATGAAGTCAACGACGATCTTACTACCTCTGTACACTGCAGCCCTTGCAGCTGCAGTTTCGCATCCCAAGGACCCCCAGGCGGTCCTGCAGGAGCCGCAGCTTACTATCATCGAGCCAGACGAGTATCTTATCGAGCTGTCTCCGGGCGAGACAAGATGGGTTACCGAAGATGAGAAGTGGGAGCTGCGTAAGGTATGACATCCCAGCACCGACAGCAGATAACGTGGAGCCTACCGCTGACACGATGCAGCAAAACATCAACTTCTTCGACATCACGCACAATGAAGAGCTCGGCACGCTCGACCGCCGGTTCAAAGCCGAAAGCGTCAAGTTCCCCGAGAAGCCTGTACACAACGAGACCATTGTTCCTCTGCTCAAGAAGCTGGAGAAGAACAACATGCGCGAGCATCTCGAGACCTTCACCTCGTTCCACACGCGATACTATAAGTCCAAATACGGAGTCGAGAGCTCGGCATGGCTTCTTGGCCAGGTCAACAAGACTCTCGCGGATGCAGGCGCTGTCAAAGCCTCCGTGAAGGCGTTCCCTCACCCATGGGGCCAGTCCTCCATCATCGCCACCATTCCTGGCAAGAGCGACAAGACAATTGTCATCGGCGCTCACCAGGACAGCATCAACCTCTTCTTCCCAGCTCTCCTGGCCGCCCCAGGCGCCGACGACGACGGCAGCGGTACCGTAACTATCCTCGAAGCCCTGCGCGTACTCCTCAAGTCGGAAGAGATCCTCAAGGGCGAAGCAGACAACACAATTGAGTTCCACTGGTACTCTGCTGAGGAAGGAGGCCTCTTGGGATCGCAGGCCATCTTCCAGTCCTACGAGAAGGAGGCTCGCAAGGTCAAGGCTATGCTTCAGCAGGACATGACCGGCTACGTCCAGAAGACGCTGGATGCGGGCGAGCCTGAGTCTGTTGGTGTCATTACTGACTTCGTTGACCCCGGTCTCACCGAGTTCATCAAGAAGATCATCACTGTCTACTGTGGCATTCCGTATGTTCTGACCAAGTGCGGTTACGCTTGCTCAGATCACGCCAGTGCGTCCAAGGCCGGCTACCCGTCAGCCTTCGTCATTGAGTCCGACTTCAAGTACAGCGACAACAAGATACACACAACCGAGGATAAGATTGAATATCTGAGCTTCGACCATATGCTTCAGCACGCGCGTATGACGCTTGCTCTGGCGTACGAACTTGCTTTTGCGAAGTTCGACTAGCGGCGATGAAATAGGATAAGGTTTACTTCCCGCCGTCGACATGGATATTTCGTAGTTATTGCACGAACAGCCAGCGGTTTTGCAGTCATGAATCAACGTATTGTTAATGATCCTCCAAAACATCGAGCACTCCATGTGGTGTCTATGCATGCGTCTGTCGCTGCATATGTGATTCGGCGTAGGGCGTGCGCGCTAACACAATGCCCTAGTGGTGACCTGTTTACCCTCATCCCGGAGCCGCGTCCGCATGGCTAGGTGAGATATCCGAACGGACGTTGCTTTCCCACTTTCTGATCTTTCTCGGTCTGGCCAAACACATCCCCAGTTTCTAGATACTATTCACACGTTGTCGTGGTCACTACTTCAGACGAACAAGATGAGTGCATGCAGGTGCAAGCAGAATCGCCAGAAGGAAGATGTATGGCGAACGTACCAACAATTACAAGAGTACCTAGGTACGCTCTTCCCTCCACCTTGGCGAGTACATGGATTGATCTACAAATAGGGCTATGCAACAGACAAGTTCCATTAATAAAAAGCTTCAAGAATTGAAAAAGGAAAGAGTGCGGCTTCTGGTCGAGAGGCGTGCTCTATACGCGAAGTACGTGGAAGAATGCATTGTTTTCGCTCTCAAACGTACAACACACTAACGTATTCCTCCAAGGACGTCGCGAGCCACTGTAAGATCTCACAGTCGAGCTTGGAATATGGCCTTCTGCGATGAGATGCAACGTCTCTTGCCACGTGAGATACGCGAAATGATCTATGAAGAGCTCTGGAGCGCGAATGGCGGCGCAACCGCTCCTGTGAACAAGTCCTGGAGCCACCTGTGCGACCTTGTAAAGGAAGACTGCTATTGTAAATTCGGAACTTTGGAGGAATGTATGGGACACAAAGCAGCTCCACACTTCATCAAACAGTCCTACGTTGGAATTGAGACCGCGCGCGAGGCGCTGGAGATGTGGTACAAGATGGTACCTGGAGGATCGAATTACCGCCACCTCTTCGCAAAGACGCTTTCTGAGGCAATCCGGCTACTCACTGCAGATGCTTTCAAAGTTGGTCTCAAACCTACAGCGGTACTGAGAGGACTGATTGTTGAAGTCCCCGTTAAGGACCTTGTTGCTAGCCCGGCCGAAGCGCAGGCCATGGTTGACCAATTACTTCGCATCGTTCACAAACGCGACTTCCACCTTTACATCCGACTGCCCCAGAGAAACATCCGACTCAACCTCTGGACCCCCATTTTTGAACTATTGCGACCCGTATTGACAGCTTTCAAGGAACACAGTCGGAACATACGCGTTCAATGGTTCTACCAACCAGACAGGACTTCGACTATAAAGTACGACCTCAACTCACATATCCGGGATCCCGGTGCGGAATGGAAGGAATATATGATAGAAAGTTTTTTCAAACCGCGACAACAGTGCCTCCAGGTCAGACACAGGGACTATCTGGTGGAAGACAATCCGGATTACGACCCTCAACATCACGAAGATACAACCAACAGAATGAACAACTGCTTCAGCAACGATCCAGAGACGGATTCAGAGGACGGATCTGACACTGGCTCAGATGATGGGTCTGATACTGGCCCCGACGAGGAAAGCCCGTATTGTAGTTCGGATGAGTCGTATGATTCAGATTGAGATGTAGAGACGGGGAAAGAGAGCGCGATAGCGGGGCTTGGTTTGGTGCCTAGCACTTTGATTTCATCTATTTTAGAGATGAGGGAACCTTCGTTTCCCTAGGCCACGGGAAAGCCAGAAGCAAAGTACGACCGATTTTAGTCTCATTGTTACTGTAGGACTACTTTGCGGCCATATCCTGAGATATGCCTCAAACAAGCTTACGTTTGATGAGAAGCGTCTGACTGCTGTCCGCCTTGAACATCATCCATCTCTTCACCGTCGCTTCCAGCATTCCCGTCGCTTCCATTATCATCACCCTCATCACTTTCCTCATCATCCTCTTCGTCTTCCTCGTCATCATCATCATAATGGTAGTAGGTGTTGCCAATGTAGCCAATGTGGCCACCGTGCTCGTCATCGTCGTCACTCGAGTAATGGTATCTTGCCCGCCGCAGGTGATCTCCGAGGGCCGTATTACAATCGGGGCACTGACAGACTCCTTCCTCATGCTTCAAAGTCCCTGTTTCCATGTACTCGCGCAGATAATCATGGGGCGGAGGGCCGTCATCTGTGCCAGAGTAATTGAGCGAATCCATGTAGGATTCATGGCGGTCTTCGAGTTCTTTTTGAGTGAGATACGCCTGGCTCTCTGGATTGAAATTTGGGCGATCCTCATCCCGGTACAGACGGTGCTCGTCTGGAATTCTGCGTCGCTGATGCGTGTGGTCAGCTGGGTGCGAAGTGCGAAGGTGAAGAAAAACAAACCGCATCAAAGAACGCTACTGCGTTCGCTTTCCATTCCTCCTCGGGCTGTGTCATAGCATCCAAGATGTCGTACGTTGCCACATCGTCACTCCTATTATAACCTCCCTTGTAGATAAAGGTGGCTTTCACGATCGCCCCTTCGTCCTTCATCACTCTCACCGGTTCTCGAAACGTGTCGAAAACCTCTTTCCAGAGGTTGAGCCTGATGTGACTGTGGCAGACTTCAATCTTGAACCGGAATCCCGATTTGTTTTGGATCTTCAAAAGAGGCTCGGTGATGAGTTCCCGGCGATGTTCTACACTCCTGATATCGCCCCAACCCTCTTTTCCCGGTTCCGGTGGAACGAAATCGTCCACATTCATGCTGATTTCCAGCTTTCTTATGAACTGGGCTGGTTCGCGTCCAATGTTGAAAGCGTCCTTGCAAATGATCTCCTGTACACCCTTGGCGGTCCACGCGTAGAGTAGCTTGTGGTGCTTGGTCGCTGCAATGTTGTACCATGACTCCACTAGTTCTGTCGCCATCTCTGATCCAACCAGCTCCGGGCGCACAAAGAATGGGAGACATAGATGATATGGACAGTTTAGGTTATTAGTGTTGAGGCACAGACGGCAGGTGCTGTTGATGGTATTGCGCATGTAAACGAGGCTTTCCTCAACGGTATGTTCGTCCCAGACCTGGGCCCAAATCATGTCCCGAACTTCACGAGGCAGATAGTGTTTTATCAGCATGTAGTTCGTTGTTGCGTAGGCCAAGAAGATAGGACCGCCTTCGCGGTGTAAAAGTCTGGTGGCAGAATTAGTGATTGCGCGAACGTGGAAGGGAAGCAGCTGCATGTACATTGGTTCTATTTGATTGCCGTGCAAGAACCACCATGGATGCTTCCAGTATAATTGATGAAGTTGAGTGTTGTAAAGCGTAAGCAATTTCTTGAAAAGAGGAAGCTGGTGTTCATCATTCAGACACCTAAGACACTAGTAAGCTTTTCTGTAAGTCGTTGCTACATGACTATAATGCTTACTCGGAGATTTTGGGGGCGTACACCTCGGGCGTTTGCATCTCAGTCGCCATGTTGGTACTTTTATGAGGACGATTGATGGTAGCAACGCATTCGAAGTTTGGCGCGATCAAGGGTTATATCCGTTCGCTCCAACGCCAAGACCACCCCTCACGACTATCATTTGGAAGGATGTTCAATCCGATTCCGATAGGAACACCCTTGTCTTGTGGATTGTAGCCACCTGCAAAAGCGGGACGTTGTCCAGGTATGGAGGTGCGCGACAAGGACATTCGATGCGATGACGAACGAATTACATCGGAAGGATCGTTCCTGCAGACGATCTTCTTATGCGAAGTAACGCATAAACGCCACTGACAACATGTGTGACCCTAGAAGAACAAGTCTATGAGAGAGTTAGGGCACGTAGCATGGTCCCAACGTTCGCGACTCATGTGTGCATGCACAGCACAAAGCCGAGCTAAGAGGTTGGCCCTGCTTTGTGCTACGCGACCGAGCTTTGGGTCAGCCTTACTTCCAATTGAGCATAGCATCAGCAACACGATTAATTGTTCAGTCAAGCTTCCTAGAAGGACATGATGTGTGATTCAAAGAGTTACGGCCCATCCATCTATATGCAGATGTAGATGCAGATGCGAATCGGAGCGACGACCAAAATCATATAAAGGTGAGCGTCCGACATACAGATTCACGTACACGCCGTGTACATGAGTAGAGCAGACCAAGTGAACAGACATGGAGTGTGCGACAGATCCTGAAGGAGCTCAAGAGGCCGTGAACAAGCTATACCAAGCCATAGAGCGGTCGAGGCAAGGTGCCACAGACCTGGCTGCCAGTGTTGCCAGCCTGGAGCTTCGCACCCTTTAGGCCAACATAGGCTTCGCGCCTGGCTGGATTGCCAACAGTGACACTCCAGGTCTTCAAGCCATAGTAGACCCCAATGTGGTGTACGAGCCAACGTCCGAAGCTGCCTCCAACGTCTTCCTCGGGTGTCTCAAAGAGCATGAGCTCCTTCTTAATAGCCTCAGCCTCTGTAGGCGAGCGGAGATCGTTCATCTGCCCGTTCCTTCCAACGAAGACGATCTCGTCGTCCTCGCTGTCCGGATCGGCAGGTAGGCCGTCTTGCTCTGCCTTGCGCTCCTTTTCTTCCCAGCCCTCTACGAACTTGCGCACTTCGCCTTCAAGGTCCATGAGCAGACCCTTGGCACCGCGCGATCGCTTCAGCTTCTCGCGCAGCTCCTTGGGCACGACACCGGGAGTCGTGGGCTTGTTGGCTACAGTCTTAGTCGCGGACTTTTGGGCGGCGGCGGCGGTCTTGCGTTCGTTGGACTGGCGCTTGAGGCCGGCGTCCCAGAGCGGAGCGAGATAGTAGGGTACATTCTTGGACGTGTAGGTAGGATGGACCTCCCAGTCCTTCGGCAGCGGAGGCTCAGCGTAGGGGTTGTTTAGGAGGCGATCTGGCTAGAAATCAATTGACGCGTACTTTGAACGATGAATTACTCGTAGTGCATGAGAAGATCAGGAGATGGTGTCGCGATGCGCAGAGCGTCTCCAGCGGAAAGGGGGGGGGGCAGACCCTCAACGTACCATTCTCCCAACGCTGCCTGCGCCTTGACCCCTCTTTGCCGCGGAGCAGGGCTTCACGCCTCTTCAAGCTGTCGCGACGGAGTGGTTCCTTGCGATGATAGTAGCCACCCTCCTTTGCAGCTGCCGAGGCACCTACGGGGTGGGCGGCAGCGGCAGGCGCATCGTGGTCGAGCGGTATCGCAAGCGTAACCGAGGTACCCTGAAGCGCATCACCAGGGGCGGATATAGCCACCGAGCTGAGCGCAACTGTTGCTTGCTCGGTCCACGCTTCGATGTCGATGGGCTGAGGCGGGGCAGCTGCCTGCTGAGGGCTTGAGGGAATATCGCCGACGGCCATTATGGTGGCGTTGAGGGTGCGAACTACGGGAGGCGTGGTAGGGATGGGCTTCAACAAAGGGAGATGCTACGAGATCGTAGTAGATAGATATCTGAACAGAGGACAAGGAGACAGAAGCTCTATTACCCACTGAGCATGTGTTTAGGGACAGATGGCGATAAAGGCCGCGGCGCGATAGGAGTCATTAGGTCATGGTCGTAGTTCGCGTCATGCTCGCCAGCCAATCAAGCCGCAAACGTGGGGCAAGCCACATACCTGTAGGTACCATACATGGATGGAGTAGGACAGCAAGAGTCACACGTCTACACGCAGTCATCTCTGCATTCAAGCAGGCCAAAAAGTGATGGAATAGCTGTTGATAGTCGCGGTCCCTTCAGGGATTACTCATGTGAGCTACGAAGCCGATGCAGCAGCTGTGTCACATGTGAATCGTCATTTATAGAGCTTCCTCCCTCGAATGCTTCCAACCGCTGTTAACTTCACAATTACGTTGAAGCTGAATCGGTCTAGACTGTCACTTGTCAGGACCATCATCATCACCGAAACTTGTGAATACATGGCCTAACGAGGCTGTACGATCATATATGACCATGAGCGCAACGAGCTGCTTCATCTTCCTGCTGATACACCCACGCGTCTTGAGGATGTCTGTTTCAATGTACCGCATGATTCAGACTCCGCTGTTACAGGAGCTTAGTGTACATAGCCTCGTTGTTTGAGTAAGATAAGCATGCACACCAGCCAAGTCTACGTCTCGTCTGCCCAGAACTTGCCAATGTCAGCTGGGGTTGTGATGTCGTTACGTTCAGCAAACTCCTTCCAATCCAGCGTTGGCTGATGCCATTTGCGAATCGAGACGAACAACTTCTTCGACGACCTGCGCTTCCCATTCGCACGACGTTTGACTTCCACGAGCGGCCAGTCCGTCTCTTGAATGTCTCCTCCCTTGCCCTGTATAGCTAGCTGTAGGCATTTCGTGTACCACTCCGGTAGTCCGTTGATCTCGACGTCTCTGATACCCCGCAGGGATGCCAGGCTTTCAAGACCGAACATGAACTTCCCAACGTCTTCAGGAATACTAGGCTTTACGACCTGCTGCCAGGTAGGGCGATCGCGCAGCATCCTCTTCATCTTATCTTGTGAGACGAGCTGGAAATCAACTTTCAGATCTTGTAAAAGAGACTTTTGGTCGGTGTCATCTGCATGCTCTTTCAGAATCTCGACAAGATACTCGAGTCTTGACCGCTGACGCTTAACCGCCCAGTGGCTATCGACATCGGGTATCACGTCGATGTGGATGCTTCGCAGGTTACGTAGTAGAGGGAGTCGATCGGGATGGCCGAGAGGTCCAAAGACGAACGGGCTCCGTAGCGACTTTGGCCACATGGAATTTCCATGTACAGTAAAGTTGTAGGTATTAGACCCATACATAACCGCTGGAACCATTAGTACACATCGATACGAGTCAACGGAAGACATACACTTGGTCTCATTGGAGACGAATTTACTCACTCGGAATAACTGTGTCTCGACCGTGAAATGGTTACAGCGGCGCACTTTTGTGTTTTTGTAGTATGGATTGCTTCCTATCTTGTATGAGATGTCTTCGTCCTTTCGGAAGGCATTTGTGGTCCAGTCGGGTTCGTTGCTACTCGACCATCCATACCGCTCGAATGTAATTTCCATGTTGTGTGGGATCAGAAACGAGTATACGTGGATTCGCAGTTCCGCGGGAAGATCGAGCAGGCGGAAGCCTATCATAGATGGTGATGAGTAGTTGCGAGACGTCTGCTCAGTGTCGTTGGCATGCTCGAATTCGTCCTGGAGAGTAATGACTTCCTTTCCCTTGTATGTCTCGTGTAGGAATTCGACTTCATCAGAGTCTGAGTCGGTATTAGAGGACGTCATTGTTTTGCTGTAACGACGACCTGTGGATGTTGAGATCGGGAGCGATGGTTTGAAATATTCGCAGGAGGCCGACAATTTGAAGTTGATCAGCTTATCGACTGAGCGGTACCTTGGTACTACACAGCAAAGGCTACCTACGCCAAGACCCAGTGTTCTAACGAACCCGCGACCTGGAGCGAAGTGATCTGGGGCGACTGCTGAAGGTTTATTTCTTGAAGACACGAGGAACGAGGAGAATGTTACCAGTGGTAGCGTGATATACACGACGGTAGAAGGCGCGGTGTTGGGGCGGCAATCCAGGCTGCAGGCTGCAGCGCCAAGATTTCCTGCATAACGGAAGCAAACGCGACTGCGCCGCAGGCAAAGGTACAGATGTTGACGCGAATCCCGGTATGCTTGTTACCGTGCAGAATAGGCCATTTTGCATTGTGCGTTCGAAGGCTATGCAGGGTTTCTCGACAACGAGGAAGCGTCGAAAGTACAATGGCGCTCAAGCGAGCGGACGGGAAGAGACGGGAGGAGATGACTGCGTGACGACAAATCCAGGATTTATCAGTGTTGGATTTATGAAGGGCACTCATTTATTGCAAGCACACTGTTCTGAACTGCAAGCGTCTGCATATGCGCCATCCATCATCTGCAAGTATGAGGCAAGGCTTGAGTCCAATGTGGACGCCATTGCTTGCAGTAGCTGCGATGCATATAGTCTCCGAGTATAGCATGACGGTCCAAGAAGAAACCACCTAGACAGCGCGTTGGCCATCTTATGCAGTCCCTGCGGTTTGTTCGTCGCGGGCCATCTCCTCTGCCAGCCATTCGGCCTCTTTCTGCATCTCGTCGTCGCTCCTGGGCTTGCGGCTATCATTGTCCACAGCAGGAAAGCGACTCTTTCTCTCTTCTTCAGCGAGACCTGCCCCGGCTGCCCTCTCCTTGTTGGCTAGCTGCTTACTGAGGTCTGCGTCCTCGCTCTCCATCATGGTGTATATAGCGTCTGTGCCGCCCTTCTCTTCTAGGTCGTCCTTCTTGCGAGGAATGATGTGTGCATGAACGTGAGGCACGCTCTGGCCTGCATCGACGCCATCCTGTATGGCGATGTTGAGAGACGAGGCACTGAAGACTCGCTCCACCATGCGGGATACGCGTTGTACAGTCAGGAAGAGGTCTTGCACTTCGGCAGCGGATAGATCGTTGAAACGTGGCACGACCCGACGCGGCGAAACCAAGACATGGCCGGGCAGTAGTGGCTTGAGGTTGACTATGGCAAAGGACAGGCGTGTTAGGTGGAAGACCTACATGGAGTTAGCTTCAGCTGCGACTACGGCAGCAGCTGCACAGGCGCAACGCACCTGGTTGGTGACGACAAAGGAGCCAAACTTGACGACCTCGTTGGTGAGCGGCATCCTCCCCGTGTGTCGCCTCAGATGGCGTCTAAGCGTCGTCGCAAGCACTGAGGCGCCAAGCAGTCTCAACTCAGCGCCAGCGGGCGACGGCGCACGGAACATTCCTCGTGCGCTTCCATGCACCATGCACGCCATACCTCTTCACCCCACCACCGCCGTAGCGCCCACGCTACACCGGAATCTCGAGGCGAGGCGACCAAAGGGCCCTGTTCTCGGCCCAATCTCATATCGTGTCACATGCTGAGTTGCAGGCGGCGCAATCCGCGTCGAACTGATGCGACGCGTGCTGAGGTGCTACACATCGATTCGCACACCCAGACGCACGTCCAGCACCGTGGGGACGCCGACGCCGCATCGTGGGGTTGGCCGCTGTCCGCGCAATCTGCAATGACGCCGCCGACGCCCTCTGCCCTTACTCCTCCTCCGCCGCCCACCTATAGCACTATAAATCTCACATCCTCTGCCTGGAGCCCATGCCCACCTGCACTGCTTGCTCTTATCAATTCCCGTTACTACTGTGGAGCGCCTAGTGGACCCTTTTCACTCAGACCTTTCTGCTAGCACCCTCTGACTCCAAGCTTAGCTTACTTGGACCGCCTACTCCACCAACAGGACACGCCAAGAGGGTCTCATAACTGAGCTTGGCTGGAGCATAGGGTTTCGAGCCCGGCCCGGCTTTCAAACAAATTACCCTCCAGCGCAAACACGCCTCCGCCTCCGCCTCACCCGCTTCTGCCTTTGCACAGACAAGCTACTATTGATTGACTTGGCACTCTGCACTGGCGGCGATCCTACATTGTGCACGACGAGACAGGAAGGATCCCCACAGTCCCACCACGTACGCTTGTTTCTCAAGCGTAGGAACCAGCATCAGGGTTCGTCGTCGACCTTCCTTCGCTCCAGCTATAAGAGGGTCGGACCTCCGATTTTCTGCCCGTCTCAACTCCAATCGGACATAGCATATTCCACCACGTTCCACTTCGATTACATAGCGCGACTACCACATACGCCAGCCCGCGTTCTCGCTGTATCCATCCAACCACGGTTCCGTTGATCGGTACCGCGCATCATTTCTAGGCGACTATATAAAGGGTCTCGGCATCGCTTCTTGCTCACAAGCATAAATTCCCCGACACGCCTGTTCCAGGACCATCCACTACACCTTCCTCTCACACATCCACCCACACAACCTCCACGATGGATATCGCCACCACTTCACGCGCCTACTTCGCCATGCCTTCTCCCACTCCTGAGGAGAAGATCTCCCTCCAGGCCAGCAACACAGTCTACACATACCACTGCCTGTGCAATCATCTGCTACTCGCAACCACCACACCACTGCCCTCCTTACCCAAACGCCAACACACGCGCGATGCCGCACACATCATGCCTCTGCCTCCAGCGCCCACTTCCGGTCGCAACAAGAACGCGGCTTCGCAAGACCACTACGGCCTCCTCCTGTCCACCCGACAAGATCGCCAAGCTGAAATCATAACCAGCGACGAGGGCTTCGAGAAGCGTTATCTGCAGCGCTGCGGACGGTGCAATCTGGTTGTGGGCTACCAGCTAGACTGGCAACAGTTCTCCGTTGATCGGTCCGGCAGGCGCGAAGACTACGTCTTCCTTCTCCCGGGTGGCTTCGTCAAGACGAGCGACATGATCATGGGGAAGACGGCTACCGCACCCGCATCTGCATCCGCAGTGGGCGGCGCAGGGATGGGCACTGTCAATGTCACTCAGGTCAAGGCATAGAGCGGATCCGTCAGCCGTTGAGTCCTGGGGCTCCCCACCTTCCGCTACTTTTTCCCCCTGGGGATTATGCACAGTGCTTCTCAACAGAATTTATGGAATCACGATTACGATTACCCTGACGAATCTGGATCTCGGCGTTTATTGATTTCGGTTGCTTTTTCCATGTCGCTCGGAGTTCGGCCGCGTGGATCAGCGGGACGTTTTATTTCCTCACCCTTCTCACATCTAGATACCCCCCATTGGTGAACGCGCAAGGCTTCTCATGCTACAGGAGGAAAGAAGCCTACATGTCTATAAGCACACAGCGTCCCTTATGGATCCAAAAACAGAGTTGCTTTCCCTGTTTACAACAGCTTCTCACTTGCACATGCGTGACTTGCATTACTCGACTTATTATCATATTGTCTGTGCATCTTGATTCGCTGCTCGCAGCTATCTGACTCCCATGCCCTGCAGCCCTACTGTGCAGATATCAAAGAAGTGTATATATATCATGTTAAGACAGTTCCAACGCCGACGTAATCCGCATGCAAAAAACCGTGACCCGTTTCAGACATGCTCGCATAAAATCCTAATGGAAGGGAAGAAGATGGTGCCGAAGAAACGAAACAAGGACGGCAGGAACCGTAGCCTAGTTCTCCGCAATCGTCTTGACGAACTCTGTAGCAAGGAGTTAGCCAATGTCACTCTCAGTGTATGTGGACACGTAGAGACTCACCCCTGTAGTCCACCTCGTTATTGCTAGCATCGATGGTGCTCTTGAACAGCTCATCGACCTCCTCCTCGCTCATCTTCTCGCCCAAGTTGGTCAGAATGTACTTGATCTGACCCTTGCCGACGAAGCCACTCCTATCCTTGTCGAATACCTGGAAGCCACGGATGTACTCTTCGATGTCAAAAGGTTCGCGGAAGCCGCCGGGGCGGTTGAGGATCTTGGAGAAGGTGTCGAAGTCGACTGCGCACAAGTGGTTAGCCCTGGAGTCCAGGTGCAGCGGGGGTGAGACGCCTGTGGAAGGCGAATCATGGCATGTGGAGATACGTACAGTCTGCACCAACACCACGCTCGAGGTCGGCAATCTCAGCCAGTGTAGGGTTTTGGCCACATGCGCGGAGAAGGTCGCCCAGTGCGCCGCGGTCGACACGGCCGTTGCCGCGCTTGTCGAAGAGCTGGAAAGCTTCGCGGTAGTTTGTGGAGGCCTGGTTACTGTTATCCATTGCTCTTCGATTCGTGTGTTGTCAAGTTGCTAGTAGCGGGGTTGTTGTTGTGGTTTGAAGCGTGCGGTTGGTGTGTTGCTGCTGCCGGAGTGAAGGGGCTCTGTTGACACCATGTGTGACAAGGTGAAGCACGCGCGTTGTGCTGTTGCGGCCACTCGCCGCTGCCATTTTCCGTTCGCCAGGGCAGGGACGACCTGGCCGCGGCCAACCAACGATAGCGTGGAAGCCACGAGTGATGCGGGGTCCGAGTTTCGGGGGGAAGGAACATCTTTTACATACCATTGTGTATATAGGTGTATGTGCGAGTTATTTGGTGACAAGAAGGATATCTAGCAAGTCCAAAAACGGTGGTATAGGCGGTGTGAGGGTTCAATCTGGTGTTGAAGGGGCTGTTTGATGTAGCCTGAGCGGGGGCCGCAGGGTGCGTCGAGCGCAAAATACTGCCCGCTGCCAAGGGCGAAGCGTCGTCGTCTGAGCAACGAGCGGTGTACTAGGTATATCGATTGATGTCAATGTTAGGCACAACAACAGAGTATAAGGTTTGGAGGATGACGAAAGTCCATCAGCAGAACTCTCTTTACTTGGATTTGGCACTACCTGTATCCGGCCACACCTGCGATGAGCAAGAACACATCTACATTGACATTGGCAACACAGGTCATGCAGGCACTTTACCATCCTCATGCAACATGTTCGCACGACGAACAGCAACACTATTCGCAGTTCACGGGAGAAGACAATTGCTTGTTGCATATCCTATCTTTTCACATAGTCAAATCTATCGAATACCTCTAAAACTTCTCCATCAAGTTCTTCCTCACAGTCCACATGCGTGCCCTCTTTCCGTAGATGTACATGGGAATGCTGAACAACATGCATCCTAACTGAATGCCGCCAATTGCCAAAAATGTATCCTTGCTACCACTCGATTCAAGCCAATGCGGGAAGAAGAGGGAAAAGATGAAGCCGTGTAGAACGTCTGTTAAGTTGCGTTAGCGTGTGTATTCTCAAAACGGTGTTGAGGAACGACTTACTCTTCGAGAAATTGAGCGTGACAAGTGCCTCGCCTGCGTACATGCGGTAACTGTCCACGACGAAAGTAATCGATGTCGTACTAGCCAACGAGCAACCGAAACTGATGACGCCAAAAAAGACGGTAGGGACAATCCAATTGTCCTTCTCTTCTGCACTCCAGCCGAAGCCCATAAGTCCAATAACAGTGCTAATCGCGATTGGCAACGCCATAAGAAGACGGAATTCCGGCTCGTATACACCATCGTTCTTGCGCGCCATGTAGCGTACTACAAGGTCGGAAACTCGACCTGCCACTGCCGTACCAAGAACGCCACCTATGAAAGGCGAGATGTAGACTAGACCCACTTGAAGCGGGGTGAAGTTATACGAGGTATCGCGGTAGATGTGGGCAACCGACTCAGAAAGCACAATCAGCCAACCAACAGCGAGAGCGTAGACAAGCGACGACCAAAGGACTGCGGGATAGGCGAACAGAATGAAGGGGCGGACCGCGACGCGAAGCCATTTGTCCTTGACAAGACGTCCGTTCCACGGTCTGAGCGACTGCCGGTACGACTTTGGTGGGGCATCACGATAGTAGTCGGTGTAGTGGATGCTCAGCTGCTCCGAGATGTGATCCGCTGCAGCAGGATCCGACGGCGGGTGTCCGCTGTCCGCTCGAATATCCTGCTTCTCGGGGTCGGACCCCAGATTTGCCGGGAGCTGGCCAAAGTAGTCGTGTCTTGGGTCCTCGCCCGGGGTAGAATGAATACTCATCGGGGAGCGAGGAGTTGGCGGAACACTTGCATGGCGTACAGTCTCGTCAGCCATATCTTCGTGTCCAGTCTTTTCATCGGGATCCGGCTCTGCAAATCCAACATGGGCGTTCTTGTGGCGTTTGGCAGGCTGCTCGTGAGGTCCCGCCAGAGGCGATGCTGGCAAGGGCGTCGCTGGCATTGACGATACGTGCTGCGCTTGTCCGTCTGTGGCCTTCTTATGATGAAGATTTGGCAGGTGGAAATGTCCATGGTGTTTTCCTGGACTCTTACTGCGGGCGCGAGTGTGTCGCTTGGCTGGTTTGGGTGCTCGGTCCCAGAATGTTTCGGGCACGAAGAAGAAGATGAGGAAGAAGCAGAAGCCGACCACAATGGCGGTAATCCAGAACACCCATCGCCATCCGAGCGTTTGCACGATAACGGCGCTGACCAAGGGAATCAGGTTCTTGCCGCCGAGCAAAAGTAGTGTGTAGATACCCAGGCGATATGCTCTTTCGTGGAGGAAGAAAATCTCGGCGATGGTAGCACTGGGCAAACACTCGACCGGAGAGACGGCAAAGCCTTGGACGATACGGGCCACCACCAGAGAGGCGTAGTTCGGTGACACGGCGCACCATATCGAGGAAATGGTGAACAGTATGATTGCGCCCAGGTAGACGGGTCGCTTGCCAAACAAGATGGCAGTAGGCGATGCAACGACGCTGCCGAGACCAAGTCCCAACATGTACAGGCCTGTAGTCAAGGCCACCTGGGGAATCGTCACGTCGTATGTATCAGCCACGTCGTTGAAGCCAGCAGCCAACAGCGGCGTCATGCCTCCTCCGACCATACAGTAGAAGCCGAGCGATATGAGAGCAAGGTCGCGTCGCACCTGAGCCCAGTTGAGCGGGTCATTTGCTGAATCCTCGGGCTGAGGGTCCAGAATGAAGCGGCCGTCCTTTGTACGCTTTTTCTCGGGCCGCCGCGAACGGGACGACTGGCGGGAGCCATGCGAAGCAGTCCGCAGGGGCTGGGGGCGCTGTGTGGTGGGTAGCGACGAGGCGGATGTGCGTGCGTGGGCGTGTTGCAGTCCTAGCGGCTCGTTGCGGTTGTGCGTCTTGGACAGAAGGATAACGGAGCCTGTGAAGAGGGTATTAATTGTTTGTTCGCGTATCGATCATAGTGCAGGAGCGTCCTTACCAGGCACTTCGTCCGTCTGTGGGTCGCTCAGGATCCCCAGATTCCACTTGGGCCGTGGGGTATCCTTCTCTTGTGTGGTGGATGTGGCAGTCGAACTCTCAGCACCCGCCTCCGCTGGTTGCGGCTTCCGCCAGGGAGTGAAGTTGACCATGCCGTCTGCCCTTGGAAAGGATACTCACAAACAGAGCAAGAGGGGTGTTGGAGAGGCAGCGAGGTCTATATCACACGCCGCAGCCTGTAATCGATACCAAGCCTCTGATGACTAGTCTGTTCAGCGCAAGACTCACGAGGACCCTCTCTCCACACCAACACCCTGAGTCTCCACGACGCTGCAGATGCACGATAAGGACAGGTGACGGGATGTGGAGTCTCCATATCCGCGTTGGGGAGGCAGCACAAACATGTGCTTACTACGAACAATGCGCGTGCTCAGGAAGGAGGGTTATCGCTGGCCCGCGGTCGTGCATATCGCGGCTACCAATGCTAGCGTCGCGGCCATGACGTACAGCCAAGGTCCATGTGACTTGGGACGCTTCCCGCAGCCTGCGTTATTGGCTGCCTTGACCTTCACCGCCAACATCGTTAGACGTGCTCAGACGTGCTCAGACATGCTCCAGACATGGTTCTCGTTGCAACACCTCAGCCACAGCCAAACTGCACGCGATACTTGCCGCCTCCGCCGTTTCCGCCACGCTACTTTTAGGAAACGCGTGGTTGCAACATGTGCTTCGTTAGCCTCTGCAGCCTTTGTCTAGGAAATGAAATCTGACCGCAAACGTTGCCGCCCGACAATCGCATTGAAAACTAGCAATATTGGCGAACACGAGGCGATCACGTTTGTGTGCCAGCGAGCAGCATGTCGGCCGGCCATACCGCGGCTCCGCAGGTTTCGGCCAAATGAACCGGGTCGATCAAAAATGCCTGACTGCTCACCACCACGGCATCTCGATATTTCCATCCACTGGTACGATGATGACGATTCGTGGCCTGACACGTACAGATGCCCAACGTCCGATATAAGCACCGCATCGCACATCGCAGTATTATCGGACAAGGAGACGCGTCGATCACGACTATCTTGACATGTTTTGGAATCAAGATCGAAAAACTATCCTTTGATCGTTCTTCTGATCTCTCCGGCCCAGCAATGGAGTCTCAAAGACAAGAGCACATCGACCGCTTCCGGCGGCTCTCAGATTAGGATACTAAGGGTCTACAGTGACTTGTTGTCGACGACACCCACTTGTGTATAGGTTTCAGGTTTCGCTCAAAGGCGTACTCTAGCTCTGTGCATGTCCCCGCAGAAAAGTCCATCACAAACGCTGGGCGCCAAATATTTACCAGCTTTCGCCTGGGAGCTTCGATAAAGATTGTCATGTTCAGATCAATGGAATGATGGTAACTTCAAAGCATGGCAGAATATGTCATGTTGCAAGCATTTACGCCTACATGCTATCCTCTCTCCACCTACTCCTAACCTTCTGCCAGCCCTCCATCTCTCCCTTTCCACCCCTCTTTTCAAGGCCCAGTCCGCGTTCAACCCATTCTTGACTCCCCATCTCACTTAATCTCGACAACGCTCTCGCGAATGCAAACCTTTCTTCATCGCCAGAGAAGATACTGCTGTTCTTCAACATATCCATGTTCATACCAAGGTCGTCCATGAGATTGCGCATTACGTCCGAGATGGCTTCGTGGTCGTCCGCTTGCGCAGACTTGGCAGGCGGCTTTGATGAAGAAGAGGCTGTGGTAGGAAGTTTCCCAGCCTTTTGTGTAGCGGTTACCGCGTCGTTGAGTTCGGCTTGGTCAAGGAAGAGGGACGTTAGTGGAACGGCTGTAGTCATTACTAGCTTGGCCTAGGTTCACGTTAGCATGGTATACTCCAATCACAAGCCTTTTGCTATAGGGTCTTGTGCTACCAGCATCTCGCTTACCCTTGATTCGTACACGGCATCTATAAAGGTGATGAATCTCCGCGCCAAGTCTCTTGACCTGTGGTTCATTCCAGGCACCCCTGTAATGATAAACGCCTCATATTGTCTCGTGAGTTCGAGGTAATCGGCTGCTCCCGTAGCGCGTCCGATGATGTCGTCAAAACTAAAAACGGCGCACTTCCCACTGGCCTTCGGCACGCGGACTTCTCTTCCCCATACTTCATGGATTGCGGGGTGTGGGGGGTCGTTTTCGAAATCGCCGAGGAAGCGGAACCATCTCTCTACATGTGTTTGTGCAGATGCATCTAGAGGATGGTGGTATACACCGCTTGGTGGCCGTGGAATCTTCCTGTAATCCGTCGAAGAATCCAGGTTCAGGACTGTAAGCCTCGTTTTGAGAAGGTTTATGCAGGGCACAAAACTCTCCCTTTGTATTCCGTTCTTGTAGAGGTCGTTCGGGTGTCTGTTACTCGTCGTGACAATGACGGTTCCGTGGGCCATCAGGCTCTCGATCAATCGCCTCAGGATCATAGCATCAGCAACGTCCGTACACTGGAACTCGTCGAAGCAGAGGACGGAGGAGCGCTCCGCTATACCCGCTGCTACAAAGGGTATACTGTCAATATCATTCCCATGCTGCATCTTCATCTTGTGCAAATCCTTGTGTACGCTCTGCATAAACGCGTGGAAATGTATCCTTGTCTTCCTCTTGATGTTCGGTGGCAGAGTGTCATAAAACAGATCCATCATCATTGTCTTCCCACTGCCCACATCGCCAAACATGTACATGCCCTTTGGCAGCGAATCGGGTATAGGTGGTAGGGCCGAGCCCGCGGGATTGGACGATGTCAGGAAGGAGAAGAACGACTTCTTGGGCGGCTGTAGGGACTCGATGGTAGGTTGTTGAACGGGCGGTTGCGTGTAGGATTTCAGCATGTCGTGGAGATCTTGCAGGTTCTTGATGATGTTGCGTTGGTGCTCGTCGTCTCGCAGTCGTCCGGACTCAACACGCGCATCGTACTCGGCCATGGGCCCATGGGTCTGCTCAGACTGGTCCGGTGCATCTAGCAAGGTCAGCACTCGGTCCATGCAGCCGCTCTACTAATGGCCGAACGTACACTCTTGCGCAACCTGTGCGTATCCTCTGCGGCCCACTGGCGCAAACGAAACTCTGTTCGGAGCATGCGCCAGCTTATTCGTGCGTGCCAGAACAAGCCCTCGCGCATTGCTCGTCGCTCTCGAATTCCTTGCGCAGTCCGTACATAGCGCTCTTCTGCTGTCGACAGCCAAATTCTGTCCGGCCGCGATGCTCCTCGGCGCCGGGCCAGCGCACCGCGAAAGGGTCCTCAACCCTCTCAGGGCCTCGGATGATGTCATTTTCGACATCTGGCGCACAGCCTAAAAGCTCGCGACGATGACAGTAAGGAAAGAAACAAGTGGGATCTATGGCATTGCGGAGAAGAAAGCTCAGCAAAAACGCCAGGCGACGGAGCTGAGCAGGGCTGTGGAGCGTCGAGCATGTGCGCGACCCACGACGGGTTGTTTAGGGTGGCGCGGGGAGTTTCTTCGCTGCACCCTCGGCTTCTGGCTTCCGGTATGGCTGAAGCTGCAGGGGTTTCGGCAACACTTTAGTAGCCGATATGGAGGGAGCGAAAGTGCATCGAAGGTACTCGCACGTGTCTATACGCAGATACTCTTTCACACTCATCATCATCATTAACATTACTACCGTCTGCATCATCATCATGACTCCTCTTCCGCAGCTACGCTCTCGTATCTCCCTCCCTCACCTCCTCCGCCCCGCTGATACCTCATCTTTGGCACCTCATACAGCCTCGTGTAATCTACGCGCTCACCACCAAGCCTCGCATAACCACTTTCCTTCGTGCCAAACATGGGACTGGCATCACACCAGAAATCCTTGCAATTCGTAACGATGCCGCGTGAAAAGGGATTCCCTCTTCTTTGCCGCCGTATTTGCTCTCCTTGACTTCCGTGAAGAGCAATGGTAAGGAATGTGTCGATTCCCAGGAGACGCTTCCACTGGTCCCAGATGGAGGCTTTGGGTTGAGGACGCCGAGGGATGTCGCCCGTATCTTGGCCAGAGCCAAACCCGTTCGTTGGTGCGCTGCCGGCACCGCCAGATACATCTTGACTGGTGTCGCCGGTCGTAACAAAGGAGTTCAGTGCGTCTGCGGGTGTAGCGCCATGGAGATGACCGCGCATGCTCTCGTAGGTTGTGAGGTTCCGCGCAATCTGAAGCAGCTGGACACAGAGAAGCATGGTCACCCAAGTCAACTGGAAAGCTGCCCATATTGAGAGCACAATCGTGAAAGGATCTTTGTTGAGGACTTTGCAAAGTTCCGGTGAGATGATGGCGCATTTGGGGTAATCCGTGGGTGCGTCACGTATCTCCAAGTCTGCGCCAGTTAGCTTCATAGTGCAAACTCAGGGTGTGATGACCTACAAGCAAGTGCCAGCCTGATGAACATGACAATACCGAGCTCCAAAGACAGTACGTATAGAACAAAATGCCTGTGATTGTTGTTCGCCACACAATTGTTAACCCACGGACAATGACTGTCATAGTTAGTGCCACACTCACTGCCTACGTGGAACACTTACTGATCACTCTTCGCGACGCAACGCTCGCAGCGCTTGCAATGCTTACTGCGCAACGGTTTCCGCACCATACAATTCACACAGAAATGGTGTTCATCGAACTGTCGTAGCTCCATGAGCTCATCAATAACCGCTTTGGATGCACTTCTGCTCGCCGACTTGGGCACGAAGCCGGGATCAGTGGTCATAGTGAAGAAGTAAAAATAGGCCGTAGTTGCGTAAAACGCCGCAAATAGGAAGTTAAGAAGAAAGTTCGTTCGTATCGTCCCTCGTTTGTGTTAGCGAGATATCTGTGTGTAAGATAAGATGGCTTACATGGTAATACAGTCGTTGCCCACCGTGCACCGACCCAGAAAAGCGTGCCAGCGAAGATACCGGCTAGGAAAGGCTGGAAGCTCGTCAGCGACTAGGCGCATGTGTTTGAGCACTCGACTCACAGTATGATGTATGCTTCGCATGTTCGAGGGACCCCAGCGCAACAACCTTTGCGCTCCCCATTGCATAACGTACGCAACAATCACGGCCAATGGTATACCAAGAAACGCTGGCAGATGGCTGACAAGAGAAAGCGCAACGAACAGAATGGCAAAGGGCCAGAAGAAGATGAATCGGCTCAGGAACCACCTCGTGTCTTTGACTCCCGGGATGGGGAACTGCCGCGCGTTTCCATTCTTGTCGAAGCCAGCTTCCATGAGAGCGCGACGCCATTGCCGGGTGGTATTCATCTCCTGCGCCGTGACCTCTGGCGTCTTGCCGTCGTTGTTCTTAGCGAACCGGTCCGCTCCGTACTCGAGCAGCTTCTGTATCGATCCCTGACTGCCCTTGACAAGCGCCCAATGCAATGCCGTGAAGCCTTGGTCGTCCGTCGCATATACGTTGGCACCCCATCGGAGAAACAGGTCTACGCAAGACGGATAGCCCTTGTATGCCGCCCACATGAGCGGGGTGTGACTCTGCGGATCTGCGATATCCACGGGTATGTCTTGGTGTAGTAGCAGGACAATCTGGTACACATTGCCATCGAGGGTTGCGCTGTGCAGGAGATTGAAGCCCTGGTCGTCGGTGAGGAGCGGATCGGCGCCGTGGTCGAGGAGGAGATTGACGATGTAGTAATTGCAGCGCTTTGCGGCCCAGAGCACGGGTGTCGCGACAGCATCGCCGCCCTTTGCGTTGATGGGCGCGCCGGCCTGGATGAGGAAGTGGCAGAGCGCGTAGTGGTTGTTGATAGCCGCCCACTACTCATAGTCAGCCCCGAAACATGCTCCAATGCTCTGTGATACCCACATGTAGCGGCGTTATGCCCTGCTCGTCCTTGTATGTCGCATCGAACTTGCCGCCGTCGAAGAGTTTCTGTATAGCCGCAATCTCACCCAGTCGCGCCAGCTGCATGATGTCCTCCTCTACCGGGAGGCTGGGCTTATTGTCCGCCATGACCTCGAGTTCGTGGTCGCCTGGAGAGGTTGCATTGCTGTCTGACTGCGTGTTGGCAGCCATCTCGGGGGTCCGCGTGATGCTGTATGGTTGCGGAGCTTACGACACCTCCGGATCGTGGTAGGGCGGCTTCAGAGGCGCAGTAGCGATTCAAGATGGTTCGGGAGTCTGGAGGGGCTCTTCGGGTGTCACCGCATGCTGAATAATGGCGAATATGAAAGCCAAATGAGGTTTGCGAGGCTTTGCAGGCGCGGAACATGCGGCGTCTGCGATTTCCCAAATGCGACCAATGCGCTCATCCCACATCCCTGCCGACTAACGCAAATCGTGGCGGTGCCACGCAAGCCTCATGCCTGGACCCGGAATCCGGCTTCAGCAGCGACATTCATTTTTTGAATGCCCGCAATCAGTTGAGCTTGCCTGATAGGGTGCTGTGACATGAAGAGGTATATAACGCTTGACCCATGCTATACACTCGATTTGCTTCTGGCAGGTCGTGGTTTACACAAAAAGATCTCGTCGCGACATCGCATCAGTAAGCAGCACAGAGCAGCGTTGAAGACCGTCAAGCACCGTCAAGGACAGTCAAGTTGCCGCAATCCACGCTTGGTCTGGAAGTTTCCTCTTTGGGAACATCCGCAATTGGGCAGCTAGACCTGCAAACGGTCGTACGTTCACCTTCACCTCCATACTTGCACGAGTGATCACGCTAACCATATAGAGCGGGAGACCTCGGCCTAGATTTGCTGTCATCGACGGTATGTAATCACAACTGCCTAACGTAGTAACGTCGTAAAGAAGACGGAACGATAAGAAAGTCGTTGAATTGAAAAACAGCGACACGATACAAGTAGTCTATGTCAATAACTTTTCCTCTAGTCGAGATTAGAACGCCAACCATAAACCGAACCTGATTGTAACAATCTCTGCAAGCCGGATTCATCTTCCCCTATACCTCTACGCCAACATACCCTGGAACTCGCCGCCTTCCCTAAGCATGTCCTCGGCTTTGCCAGCCTTGACCAACTTGCCCTTTCCAAGCACGATACAATAGTCAGCCTCCTTGACTGCTTCCAGTCGATGCGCGATGGTGACTACTGTACTGCTCTTCATCTCCTCCCTAAGAACGCTCTGTATTCTTTGCGCGGTTTCGAAATCAATGCTGGCCGTCGCCTCGTCCATGATCAGTATTGGGCTTCTCCTCAACATGGCTCTAGCCAGACCAACAAGCTGCCGTTGGCCCTGTGAGAGACCCTTGCCACCAGCTTCGATTGAGGTTGTAAGCGTCCAATTGTATTGATCCCCACCGATCTTCTGCAACACAGATAGACAAGATGCATCGGAGTAAACAGATAACGGGTCCAGGTTCTTGCGCATGGTGCCGGGGAAGAGAACTGGTTCCTGCGCGAGGAAAGTGACGCGACTGCGAAGCGCCTGCTTGTCCACGGTGGAGATATCGATCCCATCAATCAAGATCCTGCCGTTTCCCGCAGCAATAGTGGCGAGGAGGGAGAGAGCCAAAGTAGACTTTCCAGAACCCGTTCGCCCAATTACCGCGGTGTTGGATCCCGCAGGGATCTTTAGAGTGATGTTTTGCAACGCAGGCTCGAGGTTCTCTGCGTATCGAATGGTCACATCATCGAACTCGATGTCGCCACTATAGGTAGGCCAGTGTGCGGGTGGCTGAACAACACCGGGTGCTTCCGTCTCAATATCAAGGAGCTCAACGACACGCTCGACGCTGGTAAAGTCCATCTCCAGCGTTCCGTATATCCTGCACATATACTCCGTATGTATGACGAATTTGCCAGCGGTAATCAACACAAATGCGGTAAGACCGGGACTGATGTGTGTGTAGACAGCGATGAGTGTCATAACGAGCGTAGCGCTAGCCGACATGACGCTGAAACGAAGCGCAAGCCATGCTTGAAGTGACCAGTAGAAGTGATCATTCTTCTGAAAGTTGTCGACCACCTCGATGACACGGGTCTGGAATCGTTGTTGCGCGCTGAAAGCTCTCACAGTTGTCAGGCCTTCCAAAAGTGCGCCAAAATTGCTCATGAGTGGCGAGAGTGATACCATCTAGTCCTAGTTAGTAGGGGACATGTTGATTGAGGCCGAGTGACTTACTTCGAGCCGCCTCAGGCTTTGCGACGTTGGTAGAAAACGGAAGAAATAATAGACGAATCCGCAGCTAAGCACCAAACCGAAAGCTAAGAATGCTGGTGTCGAAGACAAGATTATAATGACAGCACTCGTCCAGCCTATAATCTGCCATGCGAAGACGATGAAGGCAGTGCTCAGATCGCCATCGATGGTGTTCATGTCACTTGTCAATCGGTTCATCAGTCGTCCCACTGGCGTTACGTCGTAAAATCGGAATGTCGCATGTGCAACGCGTTCAACGGTCTCTCTGAAGATGGTCTTGGCGGCATGGTAGCCTACGCCAAACATGATGAGGTTCGTGAACCAGAAAAGTATGGCAGTTGCGGAGACAAATCCGAAGAAAGTCCAGAGCCATGGAACCACGTCGTCTGCGGCTGGAGGCAGGAAGTCGAAGATACCCTTGTGATCATCCTCGTTGTAACTCTCTGCCCACGACTTAATGAACCATGTCTGCGCAACATCCAGCACACGGAAGAGGGCCATGACGATAATGGCAACAGACCACCATCGCAGCGTACCTGCTCTGATGTAGCGCCAGTATACACTCCACTTGACGCCACCTTTCTCACGATGTTCATCTTCGATAAACTTGTCGGGTACAGCCGCTGCTTGCTCTTCTTCTCGCTTCTTGGCATCTTCCTCTGACTCAGTATCATTGGTCTGGGTGCGCTTTAGGGCATTCGCGTCTTCAACTTGGCTTGGCTCGTGAAGAGTCGCTCTGCCCTGTTCTAAATGGACCCATTGCTTCGCGATACCGTGGCAAAGTTCTGTTCGATGTGTGACAAGAACAGTCGTTCTGCCATCGAGTAATGGCCCAGCTAGTAGTTTGCCAACGATGAATTCGGCCGTCTGGTGGTCAAGGGCGGATAGCGGATCGTCAAGAAGAAGTACCTTCGCGCGACTGTATACAGCTCGCGCCAATGCTACACGAGCCTTCTGACCACCAGACAAGCCAATGCCGTTTTCGCCAATGTTCGACAGATCTCCGTGCTTGAGCTCTGCCATATCAGGTAATAAGGCACACGCTTCCAGAGTCTGCTTGTAGCGACCCTCTTCGTAAGGGTAGGAGAAAAGTATGTTATCACGAATACTCATGCTCTGGAGCCATGGCGTTTGTGCGCAATATGCTACTACCTGATCAGGCCGCACCAGCTCACCAGCTGTGATGTCAAGCTCGCCAAGTAAGGCTTGTAGCAACGCCGTCTTACCGGCAGCGACTTCTCCGTATATCACGGTCAGTCCTGGGGGAAAAGATAACGTGATATCCTGGAGGACATCGTGGCCAACCCCAGGCCACGCGAAAGATGCATTGTGAAGGCCGAGGTCAGAAGACCCTTCTGGTACTACATCCGTCTCTTCTTTGTCTGGCTCGGCCATGAACTCTTCAATGCGACCCATCGCAACGTATGCATTGAGCACGGTAGTGACGAGCTGCGGAAGCGCCCTGAGGTACGACTCTAAAAGATTGAATAGGTCGAAAGCAGGGAAGATCAGATCAACGCGTAACTGCTGACCGGCTAATTTAGTAAAAGCGTAGAAGGCAACCGCAGGGAATAGTCCCGATCCGAAGCGGAGAATGAAGGAGAGCGATGTCGAGAAGATGATGTTGACCACACGAAGATGCAGCTCTTTTTGACGAGACTCAAGGATTCCCTCCAACCATGCGCCTTGCCAGCCGTACCAGCGCAGATGGCGGATGGACTCTATGAACTGACTTGTACGTTGCAGTTTCTCGTCGGTCGCAATTCTGCGCTTTTTCTCGAAATAGACCTGAAAGCGGGCGATCACGATGTTAAGGAGCTGAGAAGCACCCAGTGCCAAAACACCAAGTAGGCACGCCCAACCTAACATTCGCCATATTAGTATGGTTGCGAATATGGCACCTGCAGGCTTAGTGATGATATCAGAAAACTCCCAGAAGCGCTGTGCTACCTCATAAGCGTCGTTTCGCATCAAATTGAGGATCTTGCCCATCGATGCAGCCTGGTTTTCATCTTTGACCTGTGTCTTGATGTTCTTTGTGAACGTAGATCGGACAGAAGCGACCACACGTTGTAGCCAGCTTCCGCTTGCTGCCTTGCTCGTGCTGTCAAGACTGCTACCCGCCTCGTCTGCTTCAGAGTTACTGTGGCCATTCGTCTGACCTTCCTTGACGTCTTGTTTGGCCCCCAAAATTTTACGATGCAGAGTCTTCTCGTAAAGCATGGTGATGAGCTCGCCTCTGCATCTCTCGTATGACCGCCTCTGATGCCACAGATTGAAGATGTTAAGCTGGGCAGATGCTAGTCTCAAGACGAGAATGATACAGGCGTAGGTGATTGTAGCACTGCTGTTCTTATCTTCCATGGATGCGAGGACCCGCTGCAAAAGCACAGGGGTGAGTAGAGCTGCCGGTGTTAGATTCGTCTCAAGCAATAAGGGGAACGTCACTTACTTGCGCACATACGAACAACGTTGAGGACAGTCGTAAAAACCAAGTCCATGCCGTTTGCAATGAAGACTCGTTTTGTCACCGAACCCTGTAGTTTTCGAAATGCTTCGTGCAGCCGCGCGTGCTTGAATTCCCAGCCAAGATCCCATATATCCTCGTCTTCCATCTGACGTGTCACGCCTTTTTTGATCAATGGTTCCATCCATGACACTGTCATGTACTGCCAAGGAGTCAAGTTATCCTCGGGAGTCCTACGTTGCACCGTGGGAGTGGCAAAAGCTGGGCTAATATCTTTCCTAGGTAGCCTTGGGTCCCGGAGAGGCATATTGAGAACCAGAACGATGCCTAGTGCAGCCGCTACGGGTGCGACGGTCCAAGGAACATCTTTAGCTAGGAGTGGGCTCTCCTTGTGGATTAGTGTGACCAGCTGTTCGAGTAGAAGACTCGTGAAGAGAAGCAACAACGACAATGAAGCTTTTCTTGGACGCTTCACGATGACAATCGCTGCCACGATGGCCTGCAATACTTGTTAATCGACAATCGCAATCTCGTCACATTGTACGTACCCATGCGATGGCGGGATAAAACGCGGTCGATTGTCGGATGGGAAAGAAAGCACTCAGGATCTGGAATGTAAGTCCAACCGTAGCTAGGACTAGCAGGCCAAATGTGCTGCCCAGAGGCTGCGGTGTAGAGGATGTCTCCAATTCATCCGACTTGTCCTTTTCCTCGCGTACGAACGGCTTTGTCCATCCCGGCCAGTAGCCGTCCGCAACTTGCAGCGAGTATTTCAGCAGTACCAATGCTGCCAGTATGGCTGGTATTGTTGCTACGAATGGCAGAGCACATGGCGTGAATCGGGCTGCTTCCGTATTCTGGTGAGATCAGCAATATCCAGAAGAGGCGTAAGTGACCGTACTGACCCAAATGCGATGGCAGTGCGATATTGGTGGTGTGTCAGAAAAGGTTGGAGCCGATGATAGTGGAATCTGGAAGGACGCCATGACATGCACCGTTTTCAAATGCCCGTCAGCACCTACTTGGACAACACTTCCTTCCACTTTAGCCCCAGCTGATGTAAACTTGGGTGAGCAGAGAATAGCATGTAGACGAGATCTTACGCAACTCCGCTAGGCATCAGTGAAAGGAAAGGGCCAGCATGCGAGTGTCGGTGAACATGTTCAAAGCCCTGAGGCGACATCTCGGAACGCGGACTAACGCCGGGAATACTAGCGCGCCCCACATTCCTTGTTCCCCAAGCCGGAGGAGCCATTGAGGTATCTGCACGCATCATAGTATCGCAGCACCACCTCCCTCTCCAGTCAGTGAGACCAGAGCTACACCTCATATGCAGTTCGCCAACCGACTGATGCATGCCGATCAAAGCATTGCGCCGTTGGCAGCTGCGCGAAGAGTATCAACGCGTCATCGCGCCAGAAAACAGTTGAGAACGCGGACATCGTCACCGGTCAAACTATAGTGGATGTACAACTTGATGACATCGCGCTGCTTGCCCGTACCCGACGCGTCTGCGCTAAGATGCCACAAAAGGGTACAAATTTCGGAAGTACCCAGAGATAGATGCGGTATGCGGCACGACTGCTTCCCAACGACCTTGGTGCTATTACCTTGCGTTTGTTGTTCCGGCTCGGCTTTGTGATCCCTCGCCAAAGAGCGCGTGATGACGCGCGAAACGTCGCTGCCTCCTGTCGCCCTCACAGCAAATTGCTTCTTCGTAGAAACCACCGCCACAGCCACAACACCGTAAACGTCTCGGGCGCATCCAGCCTCGAAAAATAGCGAATCATGGCCGTCGACTGCTGCTTCGCGGAAACATCGCTCCGTTGGCAGCAAGGCTACGAGCTTCCGACACCCGCAGCTTTGCGTACAGCAGGAGCGATTCTGATACCGCAGGCAGCCGCACTAGCTGTTCGTAGTAACTGTGGGATGGGCACAGCCGCTGCATCTGCACGTGGAATGCAGCGCGTGGGTAACAAGTGTCCCTGGGTCCGTACCAACGCGCCCATCACTGGTCTGCTGCACACAGCGATTCTTCGCGAGTCTTGCTATCGATGCTAACAAAAAGACCGAGATAGTGCTAGGAGCTAAGAGTGCTCATCGTGTTATTCTGCTCGGCCGCCGATGCAAGGCTGCTATGAAGCCTACGAAACAATCCAAGCATTCGGCACAGCAGTGACATTCAGCACCGCCACACGTATCTTCATGCGAACTCTGCAGTTGCTGGGGAAGTGATCCTACAACGCGTTGATAAATTCAGCGCATAGGTTTAAATGGCATCCAGCCCAGATTCCTCCCTCTGTACACATCGATCATCTACTCCGTCTTTCATCTATCAACCCTGCTTACAGACATGGTTCTCGATACCTCTTTCAGCAATTCTTCGGGTTACAAGCTACATGGCCTTGGGAAAGACTCGCAGCTAGAAACAAGACACATACCTACCAGTTCAAAAGTCAAGTCAATTCAACCTCCCACACCCAGACCGCGCTTCATGGATACCCAAAGCGACCCCACCCTGACCTCTACTGGTTCACCAATTCGCAAAGCCATCGCCAGATCGCAACGCCTGGCTGCGTCAACTACTCGGGACAAATCTTCCAGTCAGCCATCCCGAACAGTCTCTGACTCCATCGGACGCCCAAAACAAATCATCGATGACGTCGCACGAATTCATCATGACTGCATCCCACGTAAGCGTTCACGGCGTGATGGTAGTCAAGGTCTTGAAGTGGATGGGCTATCCACATCGGAAGTGCGGTATTCCTCATCACCCTCTCACGCCGAAGCGAATCAGCAACCTCATCAAGAGCACGATGGCTTCTCGCCAGTCCTGACCCCAAAGACCGCCAGATCTACCCACGACAGCTTGTATGGAGAGCTGCTCAAGAATCCGACTCCTGGCGATCGGAAAGGGGTCATCTATGTTCTATGTGACCCAAACAACAAATCCAGAGGTTACAAGATCGGAAAGACGAAACGAGCCTATAGAGACCGCATCATTGAGCACGAAAGAGCCTGTGGCTTCCTGCCCAGTGTGATCCACGTGTCAGATCACGAGATTGAGCATTGTGGTCGCCTAGAGAAGCTTGTGCATATCGACCTGGAGAACTGCTGTGCACCATTCCATTGCGAACATCACGGGCGCGTCAGCGCGAACAAGGAGTCCAAAGCACACAAGGAATGGTTTCAGGTCACCGAAGAGATGGCAGTCAATACTGTAAAGAAATGGGAGAGATTCTTGCAACAGGAGAAGCCTTATAGCTGGGATAGGCAGCTGAAGATTCTATGGAGATATCTTCTCGAGACTAGGGCAGCCGGACCTCTTGGCGTGCGTACATGGACACACGAGGCGCGACGAGAACACTGGGACAGAATACTTGCGCCCCCAACGACAATCGAGTACCTCCACGCCTATCGAGCACAAGTTGAAATGTCTTTGAACAGTCTTCGTCGCTTCGCAGTTCACGTATGGACATACGTATCGGAATTCTTCTGGCCGTTGTGTACATTGATCTATGGCGTGACAACGTTGGCCGTATTTCAGAATCTGCTGGCGTTCTATGCGTTCGTCTTCATTCTGGGATGCGCCAGCGCGAGAGTTCTGTCCTACGTACCGCTAAGTCCTCCGAAGCGACGAACCAGAACGCCCAACAAGGTACATACGGCAGCTGCTTTGATGCAACATTAGCTTGTGGGTAGACGTGGGATATCCCACACAGGCATGGTATTTTAGCCGCAATCCGATAACCTCCCTTTCTTTTTGGAAGAACTGCCTAAACTAAATCCTTCAACCCAGAGATGATCTGAGTATTGTTTGTATGCGTTGTATGCACGGTGTCCCTATGCGGAAGGTACCAATCCTTCATGCCGTTCTTCCCTTAGCCTACAGGAGCGAGGTAAACAACACCAAAACCCTCAACGCCTGTAAAGACGGCAAACGTCAGAATCGGGTATCTTGCCCCGACACCGTTCGCTACACATCATCTGGGGGCCTTAGCGCGCTCCCGTAGTAGATGTGCGGGGTATATTCCCGCGAAAGAGAGCTCCAGTGTATGCACCCCACATCACGAGCTTCCATCCCACTCAGGCCAGGACTTCATCGCATCCATGCAGATTCAACCGTGCCTCGGCTTCGATTCGCGAGCTTGACCTGAAAGTCCAATAGCGTCCGATGAACCTAGCAGCGATTCCTCGTCCGACTACCACGCGACCAGTTCATCCCACCATCAGCTCTATCCATGTCTCCCGGACATGCATGCCCAGGATAACATCCCAGGCACCATCTCCTGGGCCGAGGAAGCTCAGATCCAAACATGATGCCTACTGGTCAGATGCTCGAAGGTCAACGCCAAATACCAGATCTCGATCTCGGAGACAAAGGACTACCAGGTGTCACAATACTTCGGACCACTGTTACCGTTTCTGCTCTATCGCCCCAAAGGCTCTGCATCTGCTCACTAGATCTCTTCAAGTCAAGGTCTTGCCTATGGGGGTAAGAGCAGAAACGCCAAGTGTATCTCGAATTGTTGTGACACCTGGTAGGACGGTCACAGCGCTCTTTTGGGGAGTTCACGTCCGTCAACCACTATTCGAGATGCATTAAAAGATTCTAGGCAGTCTCAATACCGAGGTAGGCGCGAAGGATGTGGATTTGCAACCAGTATCTTGGGCATGCTGAAAGGAACATATATAAAGGGAAGGAGGGAACCCTTATGGGAAGGACCACAGCACAGTCAAACAGCCAACTTCCAGCTTTCTTCTAATACTTCTCTGTTCAGAGCCACTTGGCATTATCCATCGTTACTACAATCGTCAATATGAAGTCCATCACCATTCTTTCTCTTTTTGCTTCCCTCGTTCTTTCTTCCCCAATCGCTGTACCCGCCTCTGCGCCGGCGGATGCACCCCAGCCCATTACACTCGAAGTTCGCCAGTCAAGCGCTACTCGCAATGAGCTGGAGAGCGGTAGCAGCGCTGCTTGCCCAAGAACCATTTTCATCTTTGCAAGAGGCAGCACTGAAGCTGGCAACATGGGCGCCTTAGTTGGTCCTTTCACAGCCAGCGCTCTCGAAAGCGCATATGGAGCATCCACTACCTGGATTCAGGGTGTAGGCGGCCCATACACTGCTGGTATCGCAGAGAACACGCTTCCAGCCGGTACTTCTCAAGCCGCCATCCGCGAAGCCCAGCGTCTCTTCAACCTTGCTGCGAGCAAGTGCCCCAACACGCCCATCACTGCAGGTGGCTACTCTCAAGGCGCTGCAGTCATGTCGAACGCTATTCCCGGTCTCAGTGCTGCTGTACAGAACCAGATCAAGGGCGTAGTGCTGTTTGGCTACACCAAGAACCTTCAGAGTAAGCTCTTTCCTTCTCTTAACATACTACACAACAGTCTCTAATAACATTGTAGATGGCGGAAGAATCCCTGGCTTCCCAACCAGCAAGACTAGGGTCTACTGCGAGACTGGCGACTTGGTCTGCACTGGAACGCTTATCATCACACCTGCGCATCTCCTATACTCGGATGAGGCTGCTGTACAGGCACCCATCTTCTTGAGGGCTCAGATTGCTTCAGCATAGGTTGCTAGGAGATAGGCTTTGATGCAAGGATAAAACCTTGCTTCTTATCAGCCAGGCTGCGTTCTCGGTATCGGCATATGCTCAGTCCTTCTTCACTTCACGTACACATTCTTTATAGTAAATAAATGATTCATGAACCAAACCACTTCAAAGAAACCCAGTCAGTCTTTTGCGATACACGCTGCCGAATGCGATTTGCTATCTAGTAACCGCTTGGTACTAGACTATTAGCCCACTCTTCCACATCCGAGAACTGATCCTCAACGTCGTCAGGTATGCCATTTACATTGGCATCCGCCCACTGCTTTCCACCGTCGATAGTTCCAGGCCCAGCCATGGGGCTAGCATTCTCGTCACTAATCAGCTCACCCGTCTTCCCGTAGCTCTTCAATTCCTCAATGAGTCGCGTGTCAACAACATCGCGCACTTTACTCGCACCGACAGAACTTTCGGCGAGCTTCAGCGCATCTTCCGCCGATAGGGTCTTTTCGGGCGCTGGGAAGGGAAACTTGGTTGTCTGGATAGCCATCCCTCCATAGTTGCTGGAGGACACACCTAGCTCCGTTCCGTCCAACGTGCCATCGCGGTTAGAGTCGTAGAAGTTGCCTTCAACGTAGCCCTTGAAGTTCTCATTCCCGCGCGTAAACGCCGTGACGCTGGTACTGGGACCGCTAATGAAGTAATTCCCAACGATATTCGCCTCGCTCGCTGCACTCGAATCTCCGGCGATGTATCCTCCACCTCCACCCCAGTTGTAGACCACGTTATTGGTGAAGTCATTGGTGCCCTTGACCTTCGGGTTTCGCGTTTTGTTGTCAATGTATAAGTTGCGGAACAGGCTGATACCATTCCCGAGATTCGTTTGCATCAGCCCACCACACGAGTGCGTTTGCAGGCCTTGCCCGATGATACTGTTTTGAATGGTGATGTTGCCGACGTCGTTGCCGGAGATCGAAAAAGTCTCGTCGCGACCCCAGGAGACGGAGACGTGGTCGAAAATCATGTTGCTCCCCTCTGCGATCGTTATACCGTCTTTTGCGCTAGCTCCTCCTTTTCCCATTCTGATGCGCAAATACCGGACGATTGCATCGTCGGCGTTGCTGAAACTCCACCCATTTCCGTAAACTGTGATACCATCGCCTGGTGCTGTTTGCCCAAGGATAGACACGCGTTTGGCCACGACCATGCGCTCTTTAATCTTGATCAAACCACCTAGCGAGAACACGACTATGCGGTCGCTCTGAGAAACGCCCTCGCGGAGAGACCCTTCACCGCTATCATTGAGGGTTGTAACAACATAGACAGTGCCACCACGACCGCCGACAGCGTTTCGCCCAAAGCCTTCTGCGCCCGGGAAAGCGAGGGCGGCGACGGAGGATATTAGCAGGGGCAGAACAGTGCAGAAGATCATCTTCAAGGCGAAGAACACGGGGTAGGAAGAATGTCGGAGACTGAAGGAAAAGAGATGTAATATGAAAGCTCCACGCGGCATGCCCAGAGGCGGCGAGATCAGCTAGCTAGTTCGTAGCGCGCTGCTGGTGAATGACACCTTGGATTACTCTCTTCATTTACCCCAGACGTTGTGATCGACAGGGTACCTAAAAGATAGTCCGCCAATCAGAGCGGGGATGTGTTCGGACGGTAGGAAAGCATGGCACACAGCAAAACCAATGAGTGCAGGTCTTAAGATGTGGAATTGTTGAATGCGCAGCTCGTACGGGCACGCACTTCGGGTTCTCGGTGTATTAAGCCCCATGGGTATATTTCTGCTTTCCCTAGTACATGCTAGACCCGGTTTTGACACTTTCGGTAATTATTCCAACTTCGGCAAGTTCAGCAACCAAATCCATGAGCATGTGGTCGCAACCTGCCGCAGCTACCATACCAATGGTAACGGGGAGCGTTTCGTTTCTCTCAGTAACCCTGCTGACATACGTCCTGCAATGGTAGAAGTACGAAGTCAGTATATGTCTTAAATGCACTTCGTACAGTCAAGCTTACCTTGCGCCAATCGGCATTGTGTAGTCGGGTAGCGCAGCCAGAACTGACATCTGGTTGCCGGGTAGTCCAGCAGCAAATATACCACCTGGAGCGGCTGTATAGATGTCGCGGTAGTCTTCGGTACCGGCACCCATAGGATACAGCACCAACGTTGACTCGCATGATGGCGTCAACGTCTCTCGAAACCATGTCTGGAATGTGTGCGTGCGCTCGATAGCAGTGGTATAGCTAGAGGTCGGCAAAGTTGCGGCCCGATTCCATCGCGCTCGTGTTTGCGGGTTCCAGTAGGGCGCTCTGCCAAACTTGGCAATATACTGCTCCCTAAAAGGTAGACCAAGGTTGCGGTACTGATCCACGTTGGTAATATTGGAGTATGTAGAGCCGAGATAGGATGCTATGCCTTCAGAGATGTTCGCGTATGCATTGAAACTGGCGTTGGCGTTGAACGTTGTCAAATTGGCGTTAAGAAAAGTAGCTAGCTGTGAGATGAACGAATCAAAAATAGGCATACTCGTGCTGTTGACTGTAGGCCAGAACAGATCAGGCAAGATGATGCGCTTAGGGTAGGATGTGTATTCCTTGGCTGGGTACCATTTCCTATGTACTGCTTGGAGGAGCTTCGCCGACCTAGCTAGTACGCCTGGCGTATCAAATATTGCTGAGATGGGCAAGATTCCCTTGAGTGGCAGTGAGGCGTTGGTGATGCGCATGCCGAACAGGCCGTTTGCCATGGCCGGTAAGCGAACAGAGCCTCCAGTATCGGAGGCAGTTGCGATATCCATCCAGTTGTACGATGCAAGTCCAGCCCCAGAGCCGGCTGATGAACCCTGGGGATGCTGGTAGCCGTCTCCTCTAGGGTTGAAGGGTGCCAGCTGATCCACGTAGTCGGCTGTTGGTCGTTCCCCAAGCGCAAACTGGGTAGTCTTTGTCTTTCCAATCACCACCGCACCCATGTCAATAAGCTTTTGTAAGGCTGCCGCGCTCTCGGGAGCCGGATCCACAAGGTCGCGGTAGCCTCTGTTTCCACCACTCGTACGGATACCCTTCAGGTCGTATATATCCTTCACGCCCAGGCGTTTGCCCGATAACGGTTTATCTTCTGTGGGTGCTGGATAGTATAATCGTGAAGGCACTGCGATACTAAGAGCTCCGTAGGCATCCGTCAACGCCAGACCTGTGACAGGAAGGAAAGTCCCATTCTGACCTTCAGTGACCGACTCCGCAAAAGCGAAGTTGTGATCCCAATACAATCGGTAGACTCTGGTGATAGCCTTTGATGGGTGAAGTAGATATGGGCCGGATGCTACGCCGGCGTCCAACGCAGTGTAGATCATGCTGCACCCGATTGAGCCAAGATATGCATGTGCATTGTCTGAAAGACTGCTTGAACCGCCAAGCACTAGTGTATGGAGGAAAGATTCCGAGTATACATCGTCGTGCGATAGAAATGAGGATATCGTGAACTCCAGTAGCTCCGCGGTGACATTAGGGTCCGAAAAACTCAGATAAGTGATTGGCAAAGGCTCTACGTTGGCCCATGACTGGTCGCTAAAGCTAAGCGTCGCTGCGGTAAGACCTGGAGAATAATACGACGTAGAGTTGAGTTGAAAAACCGTACTCGCTTTGACAAGAGCTGCAAGCGATAGGAACAGCGCGGCCTTCATGATGTGCGGCGCGCAGACTTCGTGGGGCAATGCTCATGAGGCAACCTGCCAGCTTTATACCCATGCATCTTCGGCTCGGTATCGTGTTTTCTGGAACGCAAAGTGCGTATGTCCGTTACATGTCTATCGCGTCCTGACGGCGGGTGCAGAAGTGGGAGAGATGGAGGTTAGCGCGTCGATGATAATGCAGGCAAGACACTTGGTATGACGTCACGCGTGAGGAACGAGTCAGAATAGGCATCGTAGAGATAACGGTCAAGCAACATCCGCTAATTCACTGACAAATTGCCCGCCTGTAATGATAACACTTGCAGAATACTAAGGGTCGTTGTCTAGCTCACAGCGAGTTCAGAACGAAGACTATTGGAGACGTGTCTACGGATGAACGATTGGCATAAAGGACCATCAGTTCGCAGTATCCTCTTAGCCTCTTGAGCGCTCCACGTCGGCTTAGGAAAAAGATAAACACCCTAGAGTCTACATTAAGGTTAGGTTACCTACTTTGCATATTTTAATCTTGATGTAATTTGCAGACCTGGTCGGTTTGTTTCTTGCATGCAGTGACTCAACAGAAATAGTGGCCGTCGCGTCATAAGCATCAGATTAGGGATTGGAAGAGATGTGTATGGGTTTCAGAACAACGGCGAGGCACAGTCTCCTGAAGCGTAGACCTGCACCGGAACACGAGAAGCGACGGGAGTAATCGCTGTCCATGATGGGAAGGTGAACAGTTTGGGGCCCTAGAGACAATGGTGGAGTTTTCGAGGCCAGATTCGTGAAAATCAGGAAGGGCAACGCAGGCTTAGTAATGCACATGCTCATCAAGAACGGACACAAGTCTTTGTAATGCAGCTGCCTGAGATCTCCGCAGCCATATCGATGCTGCCTAGTAACAAAACGCCTACGCTATGCTTCTAGCAATGAACTAATGACGTGCGAAGTGTCTTCCGAAGACGACTGGAACTGAAGAACAAAAAGAACGATCGCAGAAGAGGACCCATTGCGTGGATCTATTGCGTCCCGCTGTAAGCAAAGAGCGACCAACTGCCTGGCAAACCCCTAGCAGTTTCGCTAGAATGCTCTGGGTCTCTTTTGTGTGGCACGACTTGGAACCGGAGACGCACTTGGTCGTTTCCTTTGTACCAACGCGTCTTCTTCGAGCTCTTCTTCAGTCGTATGTTGCCCGTTGAACTCGCAACCGGGATCGTCAATGTCTGCCTGACAGCAATCCCATTTTATTGACCCGCCCGGTGGCCTGTACCTCTTCCCAGAATGAGCAACGCAGGGCGCATTCACGTCCACTATCTGTTCGTGACACACTGTGCAGGTCTTTATCAAAGGCGCAGGCTGTTTGTTGATGCTCGCTGACCGTGGCGTGTCTCTGGCCAACAGCCTTGGAGTTTGGTTGACAGAGGATGATTGGCCTGAGGGTTTCCGGACTGGCGTGCGTAACGTGGTTGAGCGTAGATAGGCTCCAGGAAGGTGCATGTCGCCGTCTGAACTTGACTGTGAGCGCTCACGTGGCTCCCGCTTCACTCGTGATGCGAACTCAGAACCATGAGGCCGTGATGTAGCTCGACTTCCGCTGATCTCGCGGGATTGTGCAGGCAAGCTGTTGTGACTTGGGGTCGGAACTGTAGGCTTCACGAGGTTTCTTTTCGCCGCCTCATAGAGTTCGTCGCTATCATCCTCATCTTGAATCTTGACCTTGGGCTGATGCGACTGCATCCGTTGCTGGCTGATCAGGCTCTGGGCGGATGCAGAGTGAGGCGCAAGTCCACGGACGAGGGCGCCGGAAAAGGCCGGTGACATTTGGCAAAGGTCGAGCAGCACCTTTTGCACAGCGCGCGGGTCGGCTGTCTCGATGATCTGTTTGATATGCTCAGGGTGGATAGGGCGCGCCTGCTGTGGCCCTACAGGGTTTCGCGCGGAAGTCATCGGATGCCTAGCTTCCATCCCGACATTTGCCATACCGTAGGGGCGTGGCTCGGGCTTGAGGTACATTTGAACTAGTCTTTGGGGCGGCCTTGGCTGTGGCCGCTGTTGTGGTCGTTGCTGGGGCATGTCTTCCGGCTCTGGTGAGGAACCTGTGAGGTCGATTGTTTGGCAGCTATTGCCAGTTGTGTGTGATGGAGCCATTGCGAGGGAAAGAATGACCAGATACTGATAACCAAGAGCACCCAAAGTGAATAACTGATGTCAAAGCGCGGTCTGCGGAAGATTGGTCTCAGCGTCGCACAATGAATGAATTGCTGGGCTTGGAACGTGTGGATCCCGGGCCTCTTAGCGCGACACCAGCTCACGTGATTAACGCACGGCCCTGCGCAGGATCCTTCCCCACAAACCTCGACCTGCAAGAAGGAGGCGCGTCCGTCGTGCCCAACAACGCGTCAGCTTCAACACCATCAGTAATGCGATGCGCACGCGGCGTCACTTCGGACCTCAATACTGCCTCCGTCAGCCCTCTGTAACACGCTACAATCAACCCAAATCAACGCACGGACGGCAACAAGATTCCCACCAACCGGCGCAATGCACATGCGCAGTCGTTGCGCGATGAGAGATTCACCGTCTGGGGTGCATACATCAATTTTCCGATGGCTTGCTTCGCCCGTTTCGACAGCTTTCATAGCGGGGAAACGACCCCGTAGCTCACTAAGCGGCTGTTCGGAGGTCTAGGTCAGACCCGGGGAGTCCGCCAATATAGTTTGCATAGCCGGCATGCTGAAGTTATTATATGTATATGCATACTGCGCGCCTTCAGGCTAAGTTCTACATTCACTCACTCTTATACTTTCATTTTCAACTGTCCTACTTTGTCCACAATGCTCCCATCGATCGCTTTCGTGTTCACGCTCGCGGCATCCGCTGTCGCAGCTCCAACGACGCTGGCGCCTCGGGCTGGACGTACAAGTCCTCCTTCTGGATGTCTGGCTGTGGGTGGTAGCGGAAAGTACAAAACTGTTCAGTCCGCCGTTGATGCTTTGAGCGCTTCCAGTACGGCTGCACAATGCATTTTCATCGCGAAGGGTTAGTTCTAGCTGTACCAACTCCATGTGAGACATGTACTGACTTGGTGCTCCCGGTTCTGCAGGCACATACAAGGAGCAAGTCTACATCAAGCCGCTCAAGTCGGCTCTGACGGTTTACGGCGAAACGACAGACACTAGCAGTTACACCGGCAACACCGTGACCATCACCCAGGGCAAAAGTCAAGATGACGCCCCCAACAACGACGAAACTGCTACTCTCCGCGCCTGGACACCAAACCTAAAGGTCTACAACATCAACCTGGTCAACACACGCGGACAGGGCTCGCAAGCTCTCGCCCTTAGTGCTTATGCTGATAAGCAAGGCTACTACGGATGCCAGTTCAAGGGTTACCAAGACACCATCCTCGCCCAGCAGGGTAGCCAGGTCTATGCCAAATCCTACATCGAAGGAGCGACTGATTTCATCTTCGGCCAGAAGGCCATAGCATGGTTTGATGGTTGCTCTCTGGGCGTTCTCACAGCGTCGGTGGGTTACATTACTGCCAACGGTCGCGATTCAGATTCCAATCCCTCATACTATGTCATCAACAACTCGAAGATCGCCGCTGCTCCTGGTAACACGGTGAGCGCGGGTGCTTACTACCTCGGCCGTCCTTGGAGGAATTTCTCTCGTGTTGTGTTCCAGAAGACTAGTATGACTAATGTCATCAATGCCGCGGGATGGAAAGTTTGGAATACCGATGACCCCAGGACTGACAAGGTCACATATGCCGAGTACGCAAACACCGGTGATGGATCCAAGGGTACCAGGGCGTCCTTCTCAAAGAAGCTCTCGGCTGCCGTTAGCCCTTCCACTGTTCTGGGCAGCGACTACAAGAGCTGGGTTGATGCAGCTTACCTTTCCTAGGCCAACATCTTGTAGAAAGATGCGGGCTAGGTTCGGTAGTACGTGAGAGTTGGTTTTCTTGTACATTTATTGGGAACACTAAGTGTCTTCATTTCTATTCATACATTTACTTGCAACTGCACTTGCTTCTCAAAATCTTAAAAACGTGTCGGCAATATTGTGATCGGTATTACATTCGCAGTCTTGTGGCATGCGTGAGAAGATTCTAGCTGAAGTAAGCAAGGCTAGACACGGGCTACCGCCGAATGAGAGACCCACTAGTGGGTCACCGGACCATGGGTTTTTGCTCCGCATTGCTACGGCTTCTGCCCTTCCACTTCAACTTTGCAATCGCGAACATTTCGACAAAAGGTTCGAGATGTCTTATGGCACCATAGCCGACCCACCGCCGTCCGCAGGGCGCTCAAGGGTAAACTTCTTGCCACGCCTGCCATCTGCAGCCTCAGGCTCTGCGCACGATACGGACGAGGAAGCCAATCCGCCAGGAATATGGAGCAAAATATCGCAGAGTCTGAAGTCATTCTACAGGCGGAATTTCGGTTTGTTCTTAGTTTTCTTGGCACAGACATGCGGTTCTGTCGTAAGTTTTATTTCTTGTGTGCAATGACTGCCTGCCGCAGACCATGCCACTTACAAATGAGCAATAGATGAACACAGCAGCCAAACTGCTCGCGAATGACCCATCCATCGAGTTTCACGCTTTGCAAATCATCTTCATCCGCATGCTGTGCACGACGATCATCTGCTCGATTTACTCTTGGTACCACGCGGTGCCTGACTTTCCTTTCGGCCAGAAAGGCATCAAAGGGCTGCTCATACTGAGAGGTACTGCAGGATTTGTCGGTCTGTTTGGACTGTATTGTAAGTTTAACTCCCTCTGAAATCCCTCCCGGTCTACTCCGTATAAGATTGTGACCTGCATTGGTGGGTCATGATGGTTGAACAGGAATACAGCTAACAATAACGCTTAGACTCTCTGTCTTGGCTTGAGTTCTCCGACGCGACAGTAATAACGTTCTTAATCCCAACTATGACGGCCATTGTATGCTTCATCTGGTTACGCGAGCCATTCACGTGGAAAGAAGCGCTTTGCAGCTTCGTCGCATTCTGCGGCGTTCTCTTCGTCGCGAGACCACCATGGCTTTTTCCCGCTGCGCACTCAAGGCCAATAGCCGATGATTCGGACGGACATGCGCCATTACCATCAACTACCGCCGAGCAACGCGCTCTGGCAATCCTCATCGCAATTCTAGGCACGCTTGGTGCTTCGACAGCCTACGCAACTATCCGAGTGATCGGCAAGCGTGCCCACTCGCTCATCTCGGTGAATTACTTTTCTCTCATCGCAACGATCGCCTCGTTCGTGCTCATACTGGTTCACCCTTCGTTACATTTCGTCATGCCCAAAACGCTCGGTCAGTGGGGATTGATCGCCATTATTGGGCTCTTCGGGTTTCTGTTGCAATTTCTCTTGACGGAAGGCCTGCAGAGGGAGAAAGGTGGAAGAGCAACAAACTTGACGTATCTGCAACTTGTCTTCGCGCTTGTTGTCGAGAAGGTGATCTGGGGAACTACGCCGCCTGCTGAGAGCTTGGTGGGAGCCGTGCTTATCATCGGAGCGGCGATTGCGGTCAGTCTGCAGAGGTCGAGTGGGAAGGATGATAAGAAAGCTGAAGTTATCGAAGAAGAGAGGAGGCTGTTGGAGGATGAGAATTGAGCTAGAGCATATTGGGTATATGCGAGTGTATTATTATCATGTACATGCATTTGCATGACATGACCTAGATTCTGCTTCCATGCTTCACAACACTAGAACTGGCCTGCTATTGGGTTTTCACCACCCGACTGTATTGGGCTTCATTGCCGACCGACGCTGGAAAGTAGTCTTGCGGCTGATGCAGCACCTGTTCTTACACCGATGATGACGATAAGGGCAGAACCACTCGCATGGTGCGTTATGTTGCAGTAGATATGATCTGATGATAGACCACTCTACTGGCAACACTGGTGCCACGGCAGACACAGATCCGCAGCAGCCTGATCAGCGTCGCCGCTGTACCTATACCATGCGTCAGCTTCTACTGACGGGCTCATGACTCATTGCGCTAGATCAGGCTTTGCGCGCAATGCCGAGTTTAAACCGCATCACCCTCATCTCTCGAATTGACATCACTGCTCGCTCTTTCTTCGTCTGTTCCTTGTCTCACAATGTGCTCTTCGCTTCCATTCATGCTCATGTCTATGTTGTCGATCTCATGCACAGTCCTCCTTTTGCCCTTCCTCTCAACATGCGACAAACGAAGGCTGTCTGGCAAATTCTGGCCCGAATTGTCGTTTGATGGCTTGATCGATGACATAGCTTTCCTGGCTTTACTGAGAAAGGGCTTGAGGATAGGTGCGTTGACAGCTAAGATTCCGACAAACTATGGCAAACATTAGCAAGGTCCTAGTGGCCTTAAAATTTGAAAGGCTCACTGTTTCGCGGATTGACCAAATGGTGCCAACGTTGATCTGGGAAACGTCTTGAAGGCACAGGATGCAGCGGAGCAATGTTGCTGTCATCATGAAAACACCGGTGCATAACCAGACTCCGTACAGAAGCTTCCTTCTTAATGGTAGTCGGACGTTCCAGAGTAGAGGTAGCGGGATATACAAGATCATGAGATCGGTGCTGGATGATTGTAAGTATGGTACAGAAGTGGACAGGCTCATTTCTAGGGCTACCCACGTTACATTTGTAACGACCAACGCCAAATATTTGGATATGTTGAGCGCGCAGTCATCACCTGGATATGGATATATTTGCCAGAGTCGATAGATAGGGTGACAGTGTGTGAGGAACACGATGATAGTAGCGATGTAAGCTACAAGGCATACTGCCCCAGTAATCTTGACGAGATTATGTTGCTGGAGATTGAGCCTATTGCTATCAGCGGGGATCAATCTAAATTTGTCAAGTATACATACGTGAGCCTCCTGTAAAAGAACAGCATACAAGCTTTTACTGTGGTAACAGCCTATTAGTATGGCCACATGGCCTCGAGTGCTCCGTTACCAAAGCATTTACGTACAGCACCATATCAGGGTTGTATATAGTATCCACCCTGCGAGAAGGTATTTACTACCCACAGTAACACGTTGGCTTTCCTCAGGTGTAAGTTGCAACGCGAGTTCGTTACTCATTCCAGTGATGGAGCCATTCTGGCCGATGAGCTCCAGCATGACAAGTTCAGCGGTGAAGAAGAAGGCGCAGAGTACGGCGAAGTAATCATCTCCGTCCCAACGTAGTTGGATCTGCCAGCAGCGCGCTGTAATTCGAAGTATTATAACGACAATACCAATTGCGTATTCGGTCCATGCTTCAGTCGTGAAGGGATTAGACATGCTGGCGAGACAAGCATCGACAGTTGAGGGTCCTCTCGCTCGAGATCAGGGTACGCCGAGCAGCAAGGCCCTTAACATTGAGTATCATTGTAAAAAGGAATGCCCGAAAAACGAAAGCTATACGATACACGACGAGAGTGGAGGCTTTCAATCGGGCGCAGGTGACCCATGACGGTGCAAAGCGATTGGTGTGGGTGCCTTTTCGGTTGAGAAACCCGCCGGGCGCAATAAGTTGCCGCACTTCCTCGAATGATCATCCTTGTGGTAGTTTGGTGATCTCGGGGTGCTGGCTACCAAGATCGCTGTGAAGATCTAACGGCCCGATTCCTATCGCAACGTCGCGCAATTGGTTATTGAATTGCTTTTTGACATTTTACGATCTTGTCCGAAGGTAACAAGATGTAGTTGGACACGAGACTGGAAAAGAGCCTGGCTGACATACAGCCTTCAGCCGTACCTGGCGGTCCATGCCTTAGCGGCGCGCGGCCCACGCAGATAGGGTTGTGTCAAATGTGGATCTTGAACTCGTACTCAGCTTCGCAAATTCCCAGATGAGAGTACTGCAGAAGCGCATATGCGCAAATACTACGTCACTGTCAGTACAGTGGCTTCTCTAGGCACAAAAGAAAATTGATGCCGGGAGCACATCCAGACTCCAGGTCTAAGGCCTAGCGCGAGATCCGACCCTTGTCCAGTGCCCCACCTAGACACATGTGAACCGAGGCCCTTGCTGCACAGCGTCCCGTGCCGTTGTACGGGACTGCGAGGAGCGGGCAGCAAGACTCGCCCTTAGCTGAGACTCGATAGACGGTGCCCTGTGGCTTCCTCTCACAACACAGCGCCCAGGCACGAGGAGTGCGACGGATCTTTTCCCCACAGATCCGATATAACTTCTCGAATAAGTCTTGAAGATGCCAGAGGACGCAATTCCAGAGCACCATCGCAGGGAGAGAACATGCCCTGTCAGCACGCCGTCCAACTACATTCCGCCGTTCCCTGGATATTGCTCCAGATTCCAGGCAACAATGAATGATCTCGTCATGGCCATGATGGGAGCGCAGTACGACTCTGTTACCGGGCACGACGGTATAGCCGTTAGCAAACTTGAGGAGTTCTTGAGTAGAGGGCCAGAGTCAAAGCGCCCGTCAATTTGGGAAACAACCTCCGTAATCGACAAGAGAGGTGCCTATAGCATCGCCGTGATCGCATATTGGCGCAGCGCAGACTTGCACAGAAGCTGGCAGCAGGAATCTGGGTTCGATACTTGGTGGCAGAGTTCAGACAGGGAAAGAGATGGGCATGGGTGGTTCCAGGAGATTCTGTGTCCAACGATGGATCGTTTTGAAACAGTATTTTCAAACCCTGAGAATCCAGAAGGAGCGGCCAACATGCAAGAGAGTATCTCGGGCGAGTTGGAACAACACGCGTATTGGGGTAGCATGCGGGATCGCTTAGCAGCTGCTCAAGACAACAAACTCGAGGGCGATAGATGGTGCTCTAAGGATGGCACCGCGAATGGCTCGAGTGATGATGCAGATTCTTCAAAACGTGTCCGTATATCCGGCAGGCCCAATCTGTGCGTGATTCGATCAGGCCAGGATTGGTCCGACACGCTACCAGGAGAGCGCAAACTCTACCTCGATACAATGCATCCGGTGCTCGTCGAGGGGATGGAGTTTCTACGTGATGAAGGGCGCGAGGTTGGATGTTATGCGATGAACTTGTGGGATGTTGTGGATTCAAACTCGTTCGAGGCGAACAGTGAAAGAACGTTCGGTTTGGGCTATTTCGATGACCTGGCGTCGCTTGAATACTGGAGTAAAAGCCACCAGACGCATATCAACATCTTCGGAGGCTTTCTGATGTATGCGAAAAAGCTGAACAATGTATTGTCTCTCCGGCTGTTTCATGAGGTTTACGTGCTGGAGCCGGACCAGCAATTCTTCGAGTACATTGGGTGCCACGCCGAGACGGGGATGATGAATGCGCGCCGATCTTGAAACCTGTAGGTAGGTTGTTCGGAACGATACATTCATTGACAACCTGTGGTCAGCGTTGCAATTGAGGATCGTGAGTATTGAATGAAAGTTGCCATCGCGATTTTGGTACTGAGAGTGAAAGGTTCCCCAGAGATGAAATCCGATAGGGCGTAGCGCTGTTGCCTTATCGCCTTATCGGCGTCGTGACGCGACTTGGTACGCGTCAAGCCTCACTGATATCCATCAACAGAAGGCTACGCACAACGACCCTATCAGCAATGCCATCTACAGCAAAAAGGAAAAGCGTCTCATGTGGTGTGGGCAGTTCTGGACGACCGGGACCAGTGAAATGGTGACGCGAACAAGCGATCACGCGGGAACGTACCCCGCGAAACATGATAAGCGGCACGGAGCTTACGCGGGGATATGGCGACGCCATCACTCCCTGGAGGCTGCCTGGCCTTCCATCGCCTTTAGCTGTTCTCGATCTTCTCTTCAATCCACACGCTCTTCACAGCATTGCTCTCGTCCCTTGAGTGCGCCACTGCTCCCAGCGCCATTTGCCGGCTATTGATGTAACCACTATCCGTTCACCTAGGCTCAGCTCCGAGGAGCTGTCGGTGCCTTGGACAGCAGACCTGCGATAGGTATCACGGTATGTTGTACTTGCAATCATGTAACCCTCCATCTCTGACAAGCCACAGAGCTAAGACTCTCGGTCTACCTCCTGCATCCCTTGTCCCTCCGATCCCCCTGACGGCTTCCATCATGACTTGGTGGCGCCGGGACCCGACACTCGCTCCTTTCCAACGCTATGCGCAACGCATCCTCCGCTCCGACGACGCGGCCCTTCGCACGCGGTGCTTCTCGCGCACGCCCTCCAAGTCAGCACAACACGAAGACAACAATGGCAACAAACGTCCATCCGGCATGTCCAACCTGGAATGGTTGCAGCTAGAGCAGTACCAGCAATGGCGAAGGAAACTCATGAATGATCCATACGAGGCCATCTTCGGGGCCAGCAACGAGAGGTTGAGTGGCAAGGGCAACAAAGACTGGGAATGGCTTGCCAATAGCATTCCTAAGTGGATGTTGAGAGAGATGGAGAGCCACGACGATAACGCTTCGCCGCCGAAGCAAGGCAAGAGTCGCAGCATCGATCCGAACTACCCGCGACGGGTCAAGATCGATAGTGAAGAGCGCGATATCCGTAGGGAAAGAGAATCACACTTCCCCCAACCGTCATCCAGGACAAGACTGCTCCCTGACGACCCGACTGGCATTGAGTCACCCTCTGATCTCAGGAGGCCGCGAGAGCAATCTCATGTCAAGATTGTTGGCCGCCATTCAGGATTATCGACCGAATCTACAACAAGCGCACCTAGTGCCACAGCGCAGGACTACGAACACGAGCAGCCGACGCGACCGAAGAGCACGGAGTCGTTTGAAGAATACATTGCGAAAACGAAAACGGATGCGGCTAAGAAGATCGAACAATCCAGCACGGCCGCACCCAGTAGAGAACCTTCCTTTATGGACCGCTTCCTGACAGAGAAGCCCGAACACGAAGACGCGCAACGACACGGCACGGCGGAGACAGGCAGCTGGAGAGAGACCACACTGCAAAGGAGGATACCAAAGGACGTCGTAGCAAAGCCTGATGCCGACTCTGCGCCCATGGCAAAGGCTGGTGACGAGTCGTCAATGTCAGCATCCTCAACTGACGGGACCCACGAGCTCTCCTCAGAACCACATATGCAGGAAACCCTCCCGTCGCTTCCTCCAAGCTCAGGTCCTCTACGCACGAAGCAACCTTCCACGCAAGAACACATCCCACCACAAGAGACACCCAGTACACAAGGCAGCGTCACATCTATGAGGTCAACGTCAAAAATCTTGAGCCAGTTGCCCAAAGACGACTTGGACTTCTTGAGTGCGGAGGAGATTCGTGCGAACATGGCCGCAAGAAGGAGCAAGGTCCTGGACGAAGAACGTAGAAAAGCGGATCGGGCTAGATTGGAGAGCACTTTCGAGAGCACCCCCAAGGCAAAGACCGGTATGGATCCGATGCTTGAGTCCAAGATCATCAATGACCAATACGTTCGTCGAATCGAACGCCAAATGCAGCGGCCAGAGATCTCGTTTGATTCACAAGAATCCAGTGAGCCCAGGACAACTACAAAGATGGACGAAACCCCATACAAAGCAGACGAAAGCCAGTTGGAGTCGAGCGTCGAACGGATGAAGTCTTGGCTTGAAGAAAGCGGTGCAAGATTCTCTAGTCTTTTCTGGCAAGACCCGACCGAAGAAGCGGATGCGAAGAAAACCCGCTTGTTCTTCGACAAGATCCTAGCACGTATTCGCAAAGGTCGCACGACGATGAAGCAAGTGGTCGAAGACCTAGAGGCAGACATTCCAGCATCTAAACCTCTCTTGAGGCGTATGAAAGCGGATGAGGACCTCCTGGACTCTGCTATCAACACTCTACGACAACGCTCAGAAATCGGAAAGCTTCGTTCATTGACGCCGAAGAAAGTAAGGGCAATTCAAGAATTGCGTCTCCGGTACCAGAGCACAGACAACGACCTTAATAAGGCATACGCCTTGCTCCAAGATCTCGGCGACTCGGACGCAACAAAGAACGCCTCACCAGCGTTCAAAAGGCGCCTGAGCATTGCGTCGAAAATTACCCAGAAGAACGCTCACCTTACGCGTTATCTCATCTGGAGTCTACAGGCCCGGCTCGAGGACCCGGAAATTGATCAGAGCATGCTCGCAAACTACAAAGCTGTTGCGAACAGTTTGCTAACTCTTAGAGATACACAGATGGCCCTATCTCGATTGCTGGAACGTGCCATGCTCGTTTACGGTGTGGCTCCACATCTCTGGGAGGACATTAAAATCTTTCCCGACACCCCAGCTCTGGAAGTTCCGCAGGACCGTGAGCAGTCATCTCAGACCAAGACGTCTTCCGCTATGAGTGATGCCGACAAAGCCCAGCTTCGTGCCAAGGTAGCTGCTGAAGAACGTCTCGCCCATGAGGTCGATGCACAGAAGTCAGCTATGCGTGGACTCTCAGATGATGGATACGCGCGTATGCCGAAGGCAACACCGAGCAAATCGTTTGAAGAGCGAGGACCCCTTGCACACAGCCTGTTTAGACCATTCGGACCCGTTTTGGAGAGCTTAGAGAGTGAAACGCCATCTAAGATAGGCGCAACAGAGGCCGACGTGAAGGTGACCCACGAACGTGACGACTACGAACTGGCTGATAACATGCAAAACTCGAACGAGGATAGGTCTGGTCCTGTCGCCACTGATCACGAGCAGCCGGCCTGTCCGGTTAAGGAAAGCAGATTGACTGAAGATCATTACGTGAAGAAGTTTGACATGTTGAAGGAGGATCCTACAATGGACGACGCCTCATATCACGCCAGTGGCACAACTACCGCAGATACCGTGCGCGGAGAAGAAGTCACAGCAATCGATGCAGCCCCAAAAGCTACACAAGAAATCTTTACCGCTGACCACACTACTCCAACGACCGAACATGCCACAGTAGACCCGAAACCGAGCATTGACGATGCTGTTGGTGAAATACCTCAGTCAGGCGCATCATCGCATTCACCAGAACCGGGCTCACCAACGATCTATACAATCCTTTTGCACGATCCGCACAGCGGCAAGCTTTCGCTAACCACCTCTACAACAACGGAACCCCATAAGGCCCCTCCTATAATACCACTACATGAAGCGCTATCAACTCTCGAAGAGCCCGCTAAGTTCATTCCGTACATCGAGAATGGTCTTGAGATCGTCAAAGCAAACAAGTATTTGCTCGTCTTGCGCGGCGGTCTCAGTTCCACAGCGTCTACCAGACCCTTCCAAACGGCCGATCCATCAACCACAATGGAGCAGAACAAGGACGCTGGCATCACAGGAGAAAGAACTTACATCAATCCGATAGATGGAACGGCACGCCTATCGCCTACCGGCTACGTTGGGCCAGAAGAGAGCGAAGAGCAACTTGAGAAGGATTTCACTGAGCGCAGGCAGGCTGCCGAGCGAGCAGTTATTAATCAAGAGAGCAGCACAGAACAAGACCGGAGCGGACGAACGACCAAAGATAAGAAGAGGGGCGGTAAAGCAGCGGGTATAGTCAAAACGGCCATCTGGGCCTCGGCACTATGCTACGTGGCCGGTGTGATTGGGGAACTTGCTAGTTAAGACGCCTTTCGCGGCATGGCATCCACTTCACGTGTCGCTCTTTTCAAACGACGTCTGTTCTGGGTTGCTATCATCACTTTTCGATTCAGCGTTCGGTTGGTGTTGGCGTTGGCAGGTCACCACTCCGGTTCAGATTATATACATATGTATATCACCTGCTTCGATACTCTGTTTCTCAATCTTACATATTCTGGAGGACCAAATACTTACTCAAAATGCCTTGATCTATCAGAGCAACCATACAGACTGCTAAACCACAGTACCGCTCTAGAGGGTCATACCCTTGAAGGCCCTCGCGATAAACGTCACGGCCCCTTCAATGTATTCGGGACGGATGTAGGTCAAGTGATAGAACTGACAGGACCCAGAGTCACAGACCTACATCTCATGGTCAGCATGGTCTGTCTCCCACCCTCGTACAACACGATTGATAGACTTACAGGATCGCCCTTTGCACAAATCTGCAGCACCTTTGCCTTCAGACCATTAGGGAACTTATCTCCAACTACGCCCAGCCTCAAATTTGGGTCTCCAAACATGACAACCGACTTGATCTTGGGGAACAGAGAAGTAGGCAGTCTGTCTGCAGCTCGGTGCATGATGCTTGCGCCTTGCGAGTAGCCGACCAGAGAAAAGGTCTGATTGGGGCAGGCGGAAGACTGCGCGGTCAAGCGCTGAACAATGTCATCGACGCCTTGCCGTCCACCAGAAATGATTTGCGAGCTGGCTGGGTACTGAAAGGAATTCAGTTGGTGATGCTTTGTTCGAAGCAATACTTGGATATCGTACCTGGACCGGATACCCCTGTACTCCAGACAGTTCCGCTGAAACGTTGCTCACAACAGGGTCACCAACGATGACGCCGTATTTTGGGAAGCTAGGCTCGCTGGTCCCGCGAGCTAGAAACATGGTCAATGTTGCGGTAGATATTTGCGATCATTGCACTGCAGCTTACCAACGAGTATCTCGTAGTCGGAACATCCTCTGGGGACATCGCCAGGAACGATTGGAACCGGCTCTCCGATTTCCACACCGCTACCAGGCAGCTCCGGACATTCCTCTTGGGCGGAAGAGGTGGCAAAGAATGCGAAGGCCAAAAGAGGAGCAATAGAAGTGTAGCGCATCTTCGTGGGCAGTGAACTTGATGTGCTCGTGTAGAACTTGTTGTTGCACGCATCTTGGAAGGAGACGAGAGTGCCTTATAAGTTCGCCCATCTCGAACGCAACTTCCATCCCTATCAAACGTCACAGGAAGACACGACAAGGTTGAGTGGCATTGTGTTGTTGAAAGATTGGATGACTGTGGTGGCTGAAATGGGACCTCGGCAACTGTGACATGTTTGACAAGGGTGTCGATGGTGTTGCGATCATCTGCACAAAACATCCTCTTGGCTTTGTGAACCTTTAATCTATTCGATTTTTGTACCGAGGCATGATTGCAGCCAGTTGATGACCAGGAATGAAGTATCATGGGGAGTTGTGTACGTTTGACAGTAATGTGTGGTAATATCATGCGCATTACACCAATTGCGTTCTTTCGAGTTGCTCACGGCTACAGATCATCAATCTTAAATACAGTCATCTTTTGTCTAGGTCGAAAGCAATGACCGTCAGTACGAGGTGAGTGCATGCCTGAGGTATCGATATGGCTGTGGTTGCAACCGCGAAGATTACAGTAAGCAACAGTTCATCGCCGTGGCGGGACGCCTAATCCCGTGGTCCCACGTCTTTCTGCATGGACGGGTGCAAACGACGACAATCCCAATCTAGCTTTCAATCACGGCAAGCCAAGCCCGATCAGACGCAAGGACCTGCGACACAATTCGATGAATCCAACCTTGAAAAGATCTCGTTCGCGTCGAATTGCCGATGCACCCCAGACAATCTAAGAGTCATGCAATCATACACAATAAGTTGCCGAGGTGCGTCGAATGCTCTACGAGCAGCTATTGGTGTTTCCAAAGTCTTCCAATGTCAGTCCAGAACTACCAGGAGTGAGGTTTAGGACAGGCCCTGTATCTTATCTGCTATCTCACACACCAACTTCTAATCTTAGGCTTTACTTTTCCTCCCCGTGTCTTGGTATAATACTACGTTCTTGGCCACTTGAAGAGAACCTCCTCAGGCTCTAGCTAATTGGGTGGTGGAGAGGAGTAAGAGCTGCCTCGGCTCAGGCAGCAACGTCGGCGAGCTGCTCATGGAACACACCAAGATATTGATAGTGAGACGGGATCATTTGCGAAAAGAGGAGAGTGTGGGTTGAGAAGGAGGGTTGAGCAGACCGTGTTTATAAGTATGAGGCATCTTCACCTCACAATCATCCGGCAAGCTTCAACAACGAGCTCCTTCTGTCTTTCACTCACTCTCGCTCTCTCTGTTCGCCTTCGCCTTCGCCTTTCTACGCCGTAGTCTCTTTACCAAACACATCTTTCGCTCTTACTTTCATCATGATGAACACCATCATCTCCATCCTGGCTTTGGCCATCGCCTCTTCTGCCACGCCTATCGCGCTCCCCAACTCGGGGTCTGCTGTGGTTGCGACACGCCAGATCTTCTTTGACCGCACCAGCTTGACCGAGAATGAGTTCTCCAGCCGTTTGGGTGGCGGATGTAGGGATGTCATCTTTGTTTGGGCTCGGGGATCTACCGAAGCAGGCAACATGGTAAGTTATCCGAGGGTTGGGTAGTTGTACCTTGGTTTAACTTGAGGGAATAGGGCTCTATCATCGGTCAGCCACTCGGCGATGAGCTGCGCCGCGAATACGGCGACGACCTGGCTATTGAGGGCGTCGACTATGCAGCGCTGCTTTCCACCAACTATCTTCCCGGTGGTACCGATCTCGTCTCCGAGCGCGAGATGCGCGGCATTCTTGAAGACATCAACAGTCAATGTCCTTCGGCTGTCATCGTCTGCGGTGGCTACTCGTATGTCCGCCCCTTCTCCAACTCATTCAACGACTAATCATGACCACAGTCAAGGTGCAGCAGTCAACCACCGCGCTATCGAGGATCTCTCCGCCAGTGTCAAGAACCAGATCGCTGGTGTCGTTACCTTTGGCGACACCCAAAACCGCCGTGACAACCAGCAGATCCCCAACTTCCCCCGCGACAAGCTCCGAATCTTTTGCGGTGGGCTCGTTCGCGACACGGTTTGTGACGGTAACCTCGCAGGGGCTGTTCTACTTCCTCATCTCAGCTATGGCGATGACGCGGAGGAGGCTGGCGAGTTCTTGATTGGAAAGATCAATGCGGTTCGTGCCGCTAAAGCTTAGTTTACTTTATGTGAACATGAAAGGCTTTTCTCGTGCTTTTAATTTCTAGAGGAACGCCTAAGGCTTAGGGGGGTAGAAGGGTAGAGAAGGCGAAGTAAATGCAAAATCAAACAAACAACCCCTTAACCAGCCCCTCAACAGCATCATATACCTGACCTTCCTTCTGCCCACCAGTCGCTCTCTCAGTGATCACCGGAATCTGATCCTTGCCCACTTTGTAATTTCTCAAATCGCTATCCAGCTCCAGATCCTTCACCAACTTCAGCACCCTATCACCTACCTTCTCCGCATCAGCCTTGGCATCACCAGATGCCGATTCGCCGATAAAAGGAAGCAAACGAGCAACTTGCTCCGCTGCAGCAGGGTCTTGAGCTTTGAGCTTGACCACATGTCCGAGAGTGAGACAGGAAGTAATGCCATGCGGGATACTATAAGGAGAACCTAGTGCGTACCCCAGAGCGTGTGAGAGGCCTAGACCGCCCTTGATGTTGTAACCCAAAAAGCCCAGGGAAGCGAAAGCAGCGAGTTGAAGCTTCGTGATCACATCTTCGTCTTTGGGGTTTTGCTTGTACTTTGGCAGGGCTTCGAAGAGGGTGGCCGCGGACTGTAGCGTTAACCATCTGGCAGGCATCTCGGTGGCGGTGGGATGGTATAATAGCTCGATAGCATGATCCATGGCACGGAGACCTGTTGACATCCACAGGCGCTCGGGGGTATGCAGGGCGAATTTGGCATCGTAGATTACGCAATGAGGAACGAGTTCTTTGGCTCGCACGCCTGTCTTGACACCATCGGATTGCGTGTAGCCAGCCATCAGGGTGCACTCACTTGCGCTGAGCGTGGTGGGGATCGCGATGTGGTATAGGTACTTTCCAGTCTTCTCGTTCAGACGATAGCTGATGGCTTTGGAGCTGTCGATCGGGCTTCCGCCGCCAATGGAGATGACAGTATCGATGCTTTCGTCTTTCTTGACTAGGTCGGTGGCTTCGTCGAGTTGGGCGACAGGTGCGTGTTCGCCGATCTTGGAGAAGGTGCCGGCGTGCTTGCTTCCCAACAGCTCTTCGACTTGCTTTACCAAGGGTGTTTTGCTAGCAAGTGAGTTTCCGGTGATGATGAAGGCTTTGCTTGACTCTTTTGGGAGGCATGAGAGGAGATGCTGTTTGACTGAGTCGGCGCCGTAGTGTAGTTTCTGGAGTTGCGTCGGTTGCCAGAGACCGGAGAGGGGGTGGTTCGTTGCGTCTGTCATCTTGGGCTTGGTTTTAGTCGAGCTGAGTCGAATGCTCAAAGGGCGTCGGTATTGAGTACCAGATGGGCCGATCCCGGTGGGTGTACAAAGCGGAGAGTACTTCAATGAACAGTGTATGGACTTGGTGACGATTGATCTAGTGATGATGGTCCCACGCGAGATGAGGAAACCTTGTTTGACTGCAATGTGAGATGGAGTCATAGGAAGAGGCTGTTCAATCTGAGGTTAACTTTGCGCATAGTCAAAGGCCGGAAGCCAACGGTTGTGAGGTCGGCTATGACGTAAGACTTTAGCGGGTCGACATTATGAGGTTATCCCGAGGTTCAGATAGCGGGGCACAGAAGATCATGTAAACCTATAGTGTGGTTCATTGATCACGATATTAGCGCAAATGTGAGGACAGTAGCATGAACATTTCAAATCGTAGATTGTAGAGCGGAGAAGTAAGCGGAGTGCTACCATCTCGCATCTCTAGACTATGGTACATTCATGACTCCACCATTATATCGTCCCTTCCACATCGTGTCCTGACCACCAGAGGATATCACTGTTTCGTTAATTCCGACGTGTACCAAGGATCCGTAAGGGTAATAAAACAAACGCTAATGTGAGAAGAGAAACCGTCGGAAAGTATGATACAGAGATGCTCAAACATGTGCAGGGACATGTACACGTCTAGACGTGACCTAAACCAGACCAATCATGACAGGATGCAAGACGCCTACTTTTGGACGTAACGAAGCGATCAACAAGAAAGACAAAAACCAGTGCTGGACGATCAAAGCATTTACTGCTTCTTCTCGCCCTCACCCTCAGGCTGCTGAGGCTGCTCGCTCTGGTTTTGGCTCTCGGAGCGGGCCTTGTGCATCTGGTCGAACAGGCTCAGGGAGGCGTTCTGGAGTTCGTCGGTCTTCTCCTTGATCTCAGCGGCGGTGGCAGAGCCCTCGCCAGACTGGCTCTGGGAGATGAACTCGCGCATGGAAGCGATCTTCTCCTTGATCTTCTCGGCCTCAGCCTTGTCGAGGCGGTCCTCGAACTCCTTGAGAGCCTTCTCAGTGTCGTTTACAACACTGTCAGCGCGGTTGGCAGCCTCGATGGAGTTCTTGCGCTCCTTGTCTTGCTCAGCGTACTGCTCAGAGTCCTTGACCATGTTCTCGATCTCAGCGTCTGAGAGACCAGATCCGGAAGCGATGGTGATGGACTGGTCCTTGTTGGTGGACTTGTCCTTGGCGTGAACGTGGACAATGGAGTCAGCGTCGATATCGAAGGTGACCTCAATTTGGGGTACACCACGGTGGGCCGGGGGGATGCCAACGAGCTGGAAGTTGCCGAGGAGCTTGTTGTCGCGGACAAGCTCACGCTCACCCTGGTAGACCTTGATCTCGACAGCGCTCTGGAAGTCAGCAGCGGTGGAGAAGACCTGGGACTTCTTGGTGGGGATAGTGGTGTTACGGTTGATCAAACGGGTGAAGACACCACCGAGGGTCTCAATACCGAGGGAGAGAGGAGTAACATCGAGCAGGAGGAGGTCAGTGACCTCACCAGCAAGGACAGCACCCTGGATAGCAGCACCAATCGCAACAGCCTCGTCGGGGTTGACCGACTTAGCGGGGTCACGGCCGAAGATGCTCTTGACAGACTCGGTAACCTTGGGCATACGGGTCATACCACCAACGAGGATAACCTCGGAAATGTCGGTAGCCTTCAAGTTGGCGTCCTTGAGGGCCTTGCGGACGGGCTCGACGGTGCGGGTGATGAGAGGGTCCATCATCTTCTCAAGCTGGGAGCGGGTGAGCTTGGTGTTGATGTGCTTGGGACCGGAAGCGTCGGCAGTGATGAAGGGCAGGTTGATGTCGGTCTGAGAGGAGGAAGACAGCTCGATCTTGGCCTTCTCAGCGGCCTCACGGATACGCTGGATGGCCATGCGGTCGCTGTTCAGGTCGATACCCTGCTCCCTCTTGAACTGGTCAACGAGGTGGCGGACGAGAGTGATGTCGAAGTCTTCACCTCCAAGGTGAGTGTCACCGTTGGTGGACTTGACCTCGAAGACACCAGCCTGGATCTCAAGAATGGAGATATCGAATGTTCCACCACCCAAGTCGTAGACAGCTACGACGTTGTCGGTGGCCTTGTCAAGACCGTAGGCGAGAGCGGCAGCGGTGGGTTCGTTGACGACACGGAGGACGTTGAGACCAGCGATTTGACCAGCATCCTTGGTGGCTTGACGCTGGGAGTCGTTGAAGTAGGCGGGGACGGTGACGACAGCGTTCTTGACGTTCTTGCCCATGTAGGACTCGGCGGTCTCCTTCATCTTTCCAAGGACGAAACCTCCGACCTGGGAAGGCGAGTACTTCTGTCCTTGGGCCTCGAGCCAGGCATCACCGTTGGTGTGCTGGACGATCTTGTATGGAACCTGCTGGATATCGCGCTGGACCTCAGCATCGGTGAACTTTCGGCCGATGAGACGCTTTGTAGCGAAAAGAGTGTTCTCGGGGTTGACGACAGCCTGGCGCTTAGCGGCGATACCGACGAGACGCTCGCCCTCCTTTGTGAAACCGACGACGGATGGGGTTGTGCGGCCACCTGTGGATTGGGTCAGCGGGATGGCCAATTTGGGTGAAAAACCAGATGAACGTACCCTCGGAGTTCTCAATGATGCGAGGAACCTTGCCCTCCATGACAGCGACGGCGGAGTTGGTGGTACCCAAGTCAATACCAATGACTGAGCCCTTGACCTTCTCCTCGCCGCCCTCAGCGTACCCGCGCGTGAACATAGCGGGGGCCCTGAAGGCGGGTGTGCGTCGCGCCGCCGAGGCCGCACGCGGCAAAAACTATGATGAGGTCAGAGAATGTCAAGTATATTTGGATGCATGCAATTGCTTACGGTCCGTGATAATCTTGAGGACAGCATTGTGGATGTGAGAGACGCTGCGGGAGGGGATGCAAGCGACAGAAGATTGGGTGCAGAGATGGATGGTGGGAGGGCGATGGTATATATGATGTAGTGATGGAAGCTTTGACGATGGACAAAATTCTCGGAGAAGATTCTAGCTCGTTTTGGTGTAAAATCGCCGCCCGAGGTTCCGCTGTTAATGTCTGTGCTTCCGAGTTGCTACGAACAATTGCGCATGCGACCTACCTCCGGAAGATGGGGCGAAATGCACTTTTTGCCAGTGGGCGACGCTGGTGGATGACGCGATGACGGCCTCTGCACTCTGTGTCATGGCCCTCGCCGTGCGTCGCTGTGCTCAGGGCTTGGCGCATCTCGCTCGCGTGTGGGGAAGATGCTTGACCATGGTGACGCCTGGAGCAGCGCGAGACACGGCGACTCTGCCAGCCCGCCCTACGACATATCCAACGCACGCCCACATACACCTAGAATCTACGCACCCGCTGCATCTCGCCCTCGAACCTGTCTGCAGCCCCTCCTGTCAAACCCTCTAGCCTTCTGCGCTTAGACAACTGTGACGTAGAGTGCCTGCTGCTGCCGCTGAGCCTCACCGGCTCCACCCAGCATCGCAGAGACATGCGGCCTTCTCCTGCCTGACCGCAAACTATGGCCGTCGATGACTTCCTGAGCAGAGACACCGAGACCTTTGTCTTGGCTCACAAGGCGTACTACCCGACCAAGATCCCCATCGCGTGAGCGCCAGCCAGACACTGCAATACCATGGGTCGACGCTGACGGGTGCAGACACTATCAATTGCGCCACTTCATCTCGTGCCCCGAACCAGATCTCGTCTACTATGCGAGTGGCGCCGCCGTCTACTGCCTCAATGCGGCTACACGAACACAGGCCCACGTTACTACACTGCCCTGGGAAGCGCGCTGCACGGCTTCGGGCTACGGCTACGTCTGCGTGGGGGGAGAAGAACACGGCAACTTCGCCGCCATCAAGGTGACCGGCTTCCCCCCAACGGATCCCTCCGACGTTGACGCCTCGTTGCCCTTGGACTTCCAGCACCGCCTGCCTCGCCCGCCCATACTAGGTGCAGCTTCGCGCGTACGCCTCGAGAAGATTGGAACCGATATCGTCAACTCCATATCCATACACAAGCTGCCAGCGGAAGGCAACGGCCAGGACGATGTTGTCGCAGTCCTCACCAACAACGACAAGACGGTGCGCATATACTCTCTTACACAGAATCTGGAGCTGGCAGTCATCGACCTGGAGTTCGCAATGAACCATGCTTCCATTTCCCCCGATGGCCAAATGCTCGTGGCTGTCGGTGACGCCCCCATTGGTTTCTTCTTCGAACGTACAGACTCGCGGAAGCCTAGCAATAAGATACGCGAGGGGCTGATGCAGTCGACGCCTCCCGTGTGGACGGAGCTACACAGAGTAAACCTCTATAGGCCCGCTCACTCCCATGCAGACGGCTATTTTACTACAGCTTGGTCCCCCTCAGGACGTCTCTGTGCAGTGGGATCAGAATGCGGCTACATCACAGTCTTTGATATCGAACTGTTAAAACTCGTCGAATACGGTGAAGACGCGATCCTACAGTTGATAAGTTCTACTAGGCCGGACAGTCGAACTGGGCCTGGCGCAGTGCGGACGATGCATTTCTCGCCAGCACCATGGGACTTCCTCATCTGGAGCGAAGACCAAGGCAGGGTGTGCATTGCCGACTTGCGAGCTGGCCTCAAGCTTAAGCAAACCCTCACGTTGGATCCGAAAGAGGAAGGTCTCGAGACAGTTGAGATAGCTGATTTTGACCTCAACCTCAGTCCTGAAATGCATGAGCTTCGCAGAGAAGCGGATCTGATCAGAAGATATCGACGCGCGTTAGACGGGGAAGGCAACACGACGACCGCCAATGTCGCGAATGAATACCTCGAAACTGACACTGAGCGACAGAGGCTACATCGACGGCTGGGTGTAGTAGAGTCGGACAACGATCCACTTGGCTTAACCGTGCGCGAAAGGCAAGTGCTTAGTGCTCTGCGGACAAGGCATAGGCAGCCTGAAGAGGCTCGGGATGAGCAGGAAGTAACGCCCCGAAGTATCAACTACACAACTTCTGAGCGACTCAACACTGTACCGTATGTGACCCATAAACTACTGCGGCAGTGTGAGACTGATGAGATGCAGGGAGCCTACAGCTCGAGAGGTAGCCGACGCGATGGCTCGCTTCATGGCAGAAAGGACTGGGCAGACTCACTCACGCAACTGGCTCCAAGAGCGCACAACACCTCACCGTCGGGCTTCCGTCATCGTCTCCATAAACGAAGGCACAGTCAATGCCCCAGCTGCCCTCACCAATATCACTGACTCTGTCCTAACCCGCTCGCCAAACGCGGTGCCGGCACACGCGCGTCGCGTGACCAACGAGCTAGTTGCTTCGACAGATGAAGCGTGGCGCACTGTTCAAGATGCACTGGCTGCTGAACAGGACCGCGCTACAACCCGCGCTACTAACGCACATGCGCCTGGAGCCGACAGCCATGCTACTGCGCCTGAACTTCGCAGCGAGCTTCGTCGAATCCGTCAACTGACGCAGGCACGTGAACGTCTTCGCATCACCCGTGCTGGCCAGCCTATTCTTGAATCCTACGAGTTCAGCCTGGGTCTCCGAGGCGCAAGCCGAACGACACATGATGCGAGACTGGGCGTACGGACGGCAGGACTCGCCATGAGCCAGGATGGGCGGACTCTGTATTGTGGCACAGAAGAGGGCATCTTCGAGTTCAAGATGAACCTTCACGTGAGGAAGGCGTTCCCTGCAATTACTCCCCGATGATCGAATTTTTCTCGCACTTGTGGTCGCTTCGGACTGGATTTCTTTGTATCGTTGGATTCAACGCTCTCGCGGTTTTAAAGCTCTTGCGGGACGGTCAGGCATTTGGTACGGCGAACAGGTTTTGGCGCACAGCGTGCTTGGTGGGGAGGATGGTAATTGTGTTGTAAGGCCAGCTTTGTCACATTAGGTATACCCGTATAATCAGATAGTCAAAAGCATCCAGGTAATTTCGACAGGCGTATTGTTGTGGGTTCTTTGTCTGAATCCGGGGTAAGGGCCCACGACGCCCGTAGTTCGGAGGCGAGATAGTGCGGGCGATGTTCGGAGCGAGGGAAAACTGCCGATTTGTTGTCGATGGCGCAATTCCAGCGGTGACTCCCCACACGACGGGCTAACGCAGCCGTGCACATGTCTTTGATGCCGTGTTGTGACACTCTTGACCTCTGCACTCGTACACCCGTAACCTGAAGCCCTCTGACATTTAGACTGCTTCGCTTCTGGTCTTGCTTTGCCCTACATCGAACGGTTTCGTCATCGCCTCAACGCGACGCCTGGAACTCGTGCAGCCCCGCCACTCGGCTTCAATCAAGCCGGTACCGCGGACGCAGAACAACTGCAATGGCTGGAGAGAGCTCCAAGAAGGCCAATGCCGCTGGCAAGGCGGCCGTCCCGCTCGACCTCGACGGCCACAACCTCCCGCCATCGCCCGCGCCCAGCTCGCCCCGCAATGGCCGCAAGTATGCCCTCATGACGGAGCTGGTCTACACGGAGAGCAGCGACCAGTACAACGCCAGCTCTGTGCCCATCTACCAGGTATGCGACACTCGAATCTCGCTCGGGTAGCAGGTGGCGGCCAAAAGGCTAACATGCGCAGTCCGCGACATTCAAGCAGGAATCCGCGACCGGAGGCGGCGGCGAGTACGACTACACACGCTCCGGCAACCCTACGCGAACACATCTCGAGCGTCACCTTGCCAAGATCATGAACGCCAACCGCGCGCTTGTCGTCTCGTCCGGCATGGGCGCACTCGACGTCATCACCCGCCTCCTACGACCGGGCGACGAAGTCGTGACCGGCGACGATCTGTACGGCGGAACAAACAGACTGCTCAAGTACCTCTCGACACATGGCGGCATCATCGTGCACCACGTCGACACCACAAACCCAGAGAAAGTACGCGAAGTAGTGAGCAACAAGACGGCCATGGTGCTCCTCGAGACGCCCACGAACCCTCTGATAAAGATTTGTGATATTCCCGCCATTGCTAGCATCGCCCACGCCGCGAACCCTACCGCCGTGGTCGCTGTCGACAATACGATGATGTCGCCCATGTTGCTCAACCCGCTCGATCTCGGTTCCGATATCGTCTACGAGTCTGGCACAAAGTACTTGTCCGGTCACCACGATCTCATGGCAGGCGTCATTGCCATCAACGACTCCGCGCTCGGAGATCGCCTCTTTTTCACAATCAATGCCTCAGGATGTGGTCTCTCGCCGTTCGATTCCTGGCTGCTGCTGCGTGGGATCAAGACCCTTGGTGTCCGCATGGAGAAGCAACAAGCAAATGCCATGCGTGTTGCCACATTCCTTGAGTCCCACGGCTTCAAGGTCCGCTATCCTGGTCTCAAGTCGCACCCACAGTACGATTTGCACTGGAGCATGGCACGCGGCGCTGGCGCTGTGTTGTCCTTCGAAACTGGCGATGTCAACATTAGTGAGCGCATTGTAGAGAGCGCAAGGCTCTGGGGCATCAGTGTCAGCTTTGGCTGCGTCAACTCCCTCATCAGTATGCCTTGCCGCATGAGTCACGCAAGCATTGACGAAAAGACCAGAAAGGAAAGGAACATGCCTGAAGACATCATCCGATTGTGCGTTGGCATTGAGGATCCTGAGGATCTTCTTGATGATTTGAGCCGCGCTGTAAGTCCTGTCCTTCTAAAGAATGGCTTCCGTTTAGTTGCTAACATGTCTACAGCTTGTACAAGCTGGTGCTGTAAACATCACAACCGATGGCTTCCGCGCTCTGGCAACAGAGGCTCCTGCCACGGCCCAGCCTACAGACTCTGTCCCTGCTCCAGCAGAGTCGTAAATACCCGTCTCTTTTAGTCACCGCTGTCCTGCATGCCATAGCAGGATAACGTGATACCTTTGATCCCCATGTTGAAAGACACATGTCGGTTTTACTTCACAACTTTCTCTGACCCAGTCACCTCTGTCATTGCCTCAATACAAGGCAGTGTTAACGTGATATTCGTCCAATTACATTAGATCAGCATAGCACATGCGTTGCTAGCGGGAGTTCTTGCGGAATAAAAAGATCTCTTTGTCGTTCAATGAACATGTACATCGATTGGTGCGCCTGTGATCTCTGTGACTTGGTGCGGCTCCGAATTAACCCGGCGTGTGCTTACTCGACTGACTCAAGTCGACAAGTCGATGTGTCGGCATGTTGCTGACATCGAACTCTACTGTACGGTCCGACGGTAATCCGACGATTTGTGCCAAGCATGACGCCACGTATCTATGGAAGATCCGGAGCCCCGTGCCTTCATAGCTCAGCGCACGCCAGCCATCCTATCAATTGGTACTTGAGCATCACAACCATTAGTCTATCCAATCATTCAAGTCCCATCAATTTCTTGCATTACAGCTGCCGATCCTACGACTTCCTTGCGCTCATCCAAAACGCGCCTCAGACATAGTCTCTCGTGCTATCGCAAGGTGTACCTGCCCAGGTGCACTTCTGAAACAGCCTCAGGCACGCCATCAGACTCGCCGTCCCAGAAGAAAGGAAACGATCACACCACCCTGGTATTACCCCAGACTTCGGATTCGGTTCAATTTTTGGCCTGGGGTGACAAAGCGAGGCTTCATCTCATTGGAGATAATGTCGTATCACCTTCTCTACATCTCCAGCAGCTTCATAATCTTTGAGACTTTGTGGTAGTAACTGCAAGCCTTGGTTCATGATGGTACAGCTCTTAGACTTGCCCCGCGAATTGCGCGATGCTATATACACAGAGCTGCTTCTATCATGCCGACCGCGTCCATCGTTAGAGGATACCAGATCAGACACCGGATGGTGCCGCATACAGGAGCCTGAATCGCCTTTCTCACTTGGCTGTCTAATCGCATCACAGAGGAGACCGCCTACATGTGCTAGCTTCCTGGCGTGCAACCGCCAAGTGAATGAGGAGATGATGCAAATTATCCAGAGAACGAAGCGGAAAGGGCTGCTTGCTGCATGCATGGATTGTTTTGAAGTTTCCGGCACATATCATTTTACGTGGCTTTCTGCGCCGCTCGTCACAACAAAAAGAAACGATCTTCGGAGGGAGCAAGACGGCGGGAACGCGTCATTTACTAATGTCTTGTCGAGCTGGGCATCATTCCTTCTTGCTCCCATCACAAGTCACCTTACAGGCCTGGGTAGCAGAGTACCCGTATCCAAGGCATACACGACGACCATGGAGCGGCTGTGGGTGGACATCAGAATATCTGAGCCGAATGTAACAGCTGAGCTTGCTCCTTACAACCGCACAGCTTGGGAAGTGTGTGCAGCGCTCAGGCACATATTTGAGCACGGCCCGGACCCCATCTCTAAGAGTCGAAAGATCGCTTCTATTGACGAAGTCGTCCTCAACGTGCTACCTCAAGGAACTCGACATGGTACACCTCTCATGTACAGATCAAGATCACTGTCGACGACATTGATACAAGAATTCCCTAAGAACTGGACAGATGTAATACGTGACCAGTTGGTCAATATCTGGGCCAAACTCTGGGCTGCAAATGAGTTCAACACGGTGGATTACCAGGCACGATACTATCGCATGCTGCTAGAGAAGATCAACAAAGTGCGCGTCTGCGTTGATGGAAAGACATTCAAGACAAGAGAATTGGCCATCGAGTTGAAAAGAGGGAGAGCGGAAATGAGGCGGATTGCGAGGAGGTAGCCAGCCATCGAAATAGTCAAGGGCTTTCCTTCCTTTCCTGGTCAAAGTGACTCGAAGCGGTGAGAACGAGCGGCCGGAGATGAAGCGACTGGGTAAAGGCTCTGTGCGCTTTCGATGTGTCTAGAAGTACAATCCATGAAGCAAAACCCGTTCTGTGGATTTGTGTAGATGCATATACATCGTACCTGACATACCTGACACATGCTTTGGGCGGGTTCATCAGCGCATGGGTCTCTAAGAGGCAAAAAGCAAGCTACCTAGGTATGCTCGCGGTTCCGCGTCGCTACGGGTGCGGCGTAATGGCTAGCTTGCCACGGCCTCGTCGCATGCCAATGTGCCAAATTGCACGCCCGAGCAGTGTTCCCGATGCTCTAGAAATTGCTGACGAGGCTTTTTCACGTTGAATCGTTCGCGAGCACGCCCATTGGTGCGATGCTGTCAGGGGTAATCTTAGCCTCGGTTCGGCACGCCCTAGTCTAGACCTGCCAGCCGGGCTTCGACGTGAACATTTCCTGACACAAAGGTCTTGTCGATCGAACACGAAGAGCCCGCACCAGCATGCCCTCTTCATGCGAGAACCTTTACGCCAGCAATAGCCTATGGAGATCGCTATCGATAGCGCCCCGCACACGCGCGACTACAGTCGGACGATAGGTACCCAAGTAAGGCAGACCATCGCTGACTACACCACGTTCAATACGCCCAGTGGCGTGCTTGGCACGGCGAGATACGTTTCGTGAAACAGGGCTCCGCGTGTCGCCCCTTGCTGCTTCAAGCTGCGCCCCTGCCGTCATTCGTCGCCATTGTCAACTTTACGAAGAGACTCCACTGCACCCCACACTCGGATTGGCCAGACCGTCGTCCTTCTGGCTCAGGGGCACAATGTGCCAGACGGCCCCTGCATGCCAACGTGTGTCGCGGATCGCATGTTAGACCATGATGGCGCTGCCAAAGGTGCGGGAGCGAATCCCCGTGGGCGCCATGGGTTTGCGAGGATTTTTTTGTGCGAAGGTGCAGATACGCGTGTTTTATATTTAAACATTGGGTGGGAGATCTTTACTCCTGACGGGAGTGGTTTGTCTTCGCTTGCCTTCATTACTCATATTACCTCACCTACCTCTTGCTTTTGTCACACTCTTTCCTCATCTTCTTTAGCATTCCTTGCTTTCAGTCTTTACAAAAGCTACACCAGCTCTCCATATACATCACTCGCTCACTCGCATTGACCATATCCTGTCCTTTGAATAGCATTACTGCTTAACACCACTTCAACTGCTGGACGGTTGCCACACTGAATCCGATACTTGCGGACAAGATGGCGGCGTCTAATGCTTCGACTACGAAGACGCTTCGCCCAGATAATATTGAGATACCACCACCTTCATCGAGTGGTACGAACAAGCCAGCAGAGGAGTTTGAGGGACCCATATCACCGCGGTCATGGCGACACCGTACTGTTACGTACCAGGTTCCTTCAAGAAGGGTAACCAACGGCAGCTTAGATGCTGAAGATTACTTTGTAGGTTTCTCTTCAATATGATAGCCTTGCATCTTACTAACAATCAACAGATCGGTCCTCGTGACATGTCCAAGCACAGCAAATGGCCATACTTCATGCGAATGCACGGCTCGGTCTTTCCAAAGATGATTTTACCACTCACAGTAGTAACTCTCTGGTCGACTCTCATCACATGCGTCTCTGAATTCATATTTGAGCTCAAAGTCAGCACTCTTCTTCTGACCGTTCTTGGTTTCGTCGTTGGTCTTGCCATTTCTTTCCGAACAAGCACCGCATACGAGCGTTACACCGAGGGCCGAAAGTACTGGAGTCAGTTGATCTTTGTTAGCCAAAACTTGGCAAGGACCATTTGGTACCACACTTCCGAACGCGAAGGCGACCTCGGAAAGGAGGATCTTCTCAACAAGCTCTCTGCGCTCAACCTTCTCAACGCATTTGCCTGCTCTGTCAAGCACAGGCTCCGGTTTGAGCCTGGTATCGACTACCCCGATCTTCGCGACCGCATTGAGTACCTGGATACTTTCGCCCGCGCTGCTGAGCTCGACATCCCCAAGCCAGGAGACAAGAAGAAGATCAAGGCTGTTGGTGAATACCTCGGTGTCACATTCGCCGAGTCGAACCCCCGCAAGAGGATCAAGCGCTCCAAGAAGCCTCTCGGCAACCTGTCTCTCGAAATCCTGAACCATCTTTCCTGCTACGTCCACAGCATCATCGACAATGAAACGCTCAAGGTCGGTCTCTACCAGAACCAAGCCATTACCGGTGTTGTTCAGCTCAACGAGGCCCTCACTGGTATGGATCGTGTTCTCCAGACTCCTTTGCCTATCGCCTACTCCATCGCTATCTCGCAAATCACTTGGGTCTACGTCATGATGTTGCCTTTCCAACTGTGGGATGACCTCCGCTGGATCACCATCCCCGGTTGCATCTTCGCCGCCTACATTATGTAAGTTTCACTCAATCCACTTCCTATAATCAACGCTGACAACCTCTAGCATCGGTCTCTCAGCCATCGGTCGCGAAATCGAGAACCCCTTCGGTCACGACGTCAACGATCTTCCCCTTGAAGCCTACTGCGAAGAACTCGAAATGGACATCGACACCATCACCGCGCAACCACCTCCCGCCGCCGCTGAATTCATGCGCCGCCCAGGCAACATGCCCATCTGGCCGCTCAGCCAGAAGAACTTCGAGTCCTGGGCCGGAAGGAGCAAGCAGGATATCCGCGATGCGCTCATGACAAAGACAAAGGCGGATATGGCGGTCCGCAAGAGCTTTGCTGTTGCGAGGGAGAGTGAGAGCGAGGAGAAGGAACATCATGGGTTGCAGCAGCAGCATGATGCGTAGTTGCAAAAGTAGTGGAGTTGTGCATTCGCATTTTAGAAGCGTTGGGCGCTGGACAGGTGTTTTTGGGTGTGCTCTTCTATCTTCCACCCAGGTTTTGCTTTCGATCTCACAAAAAGGGTTTCCGCATCCCGCATAGCGTGGATTTTATATGTGGCAATACTAGCCTTTATTACACTGTGTTACTGTTTTCTCAAGTCTAGTGCCTATTTGGATGGTGATCTTTGCTTTCGAGGTGCGGACTACCGAGCCATGAACCCGTATATTTTCATTGCTCCGAATTTGTACTATCGTCGTCGGATAACCCCGGTTGGTCAGCTATTGGTGACCTAGATATGGTGTTGAATGAGCGCTGTTGACTGTGGACAGACTGATGGACTATTGCAAGGTGCATGAAGACCATTTCTCCACAGATGTGGACATTTGAGATGGTTGCAACAAAGCGATCATACAGTTGGCATCAGATGAGTGTGCGCCTGCAACCTATGTGTGCTTTTTGTGGTGTTCGTCGTATAAGCGACGGCGACGGAACTCACAAAGCATCGTGCCTGCCCTAGGCTAGCGCGTGATGGCGCTTGGGCGTATGACGTCGCACCTACCCTACGCTTCACATCTGACGCTTGGGACGACTGCTCACATGCGGCCCAGGCCATCATTCATCCAAACGGCCCGTCTGCGTCAGGCGTGAACTAATGCACCCCTCTTACTTTGCGGGTCTGATATGCCTAGACCTGCTAGCATCTGGCATTTCTTTCACACTCTACAGCTGAGCTGAACTTGGCCAAACCTCACCCAGGCAACATCTTCAATGTCTGCAAACACAATGCCGGACCCACCGGCTACTTCGTCATCCGTACAGACAACCGCGACAGAGATTCCAACCATCATCGAACCAGAAGCAGACGCAGAAGAGCGTGGCCGGCTCAAGCGACGTAGGCAGTCGTCACAGCATTCTCCACGCCGTGCATCCTCACTATCTCGCGGCCACGATCGCAACAGCGGTTCCCGATATCGAGAGCATCACCGCAAACATCATCGCCCTTCGTCTCCGACGTCTTCCGTCTCTCCGCCCACATCCGACCAGAAGAAGACCAGGCGGCGTAGTGATGCCGAGCCTGATCATACATTCAGAGGACGAGCACGCAACAGGAGTGGCAGCAGGGGAACGACTAGGAGCCCCATCTTGGAAGCCGACGATGCATGTGCCGAGAGCGAAGATGATGTAAAGAGATTCAGGAAGAGAAGTGCGCCGCCCAGTCGGCACAGGATCGACGACACGGACGAGGGGGGTGAGGTTCGGCGGCAGAGAAGCTACCCCAACCTATACAAAGAGGACAGGAGAGATTCCAAGGGCGAGGCTGGAGGGAAGACTCAAGGAGTGGGTTTCGTGAACTCGACAGGAGAAACCGAAGTGGTGCCCCACCAGGTGGACTAGCGTCCTGATTCGTTCTGGCCTGTGTACTCAGGACACATTCTTACAGAAGAGGTTCACTATGATACTCTGATGCATGTTGATTATGTACGAATAGCATTACAATTCTGTGGTTGCGTTTGCCTGGCTCCGGCTGTCTTGTCACTGACCATAGCACGCGACAACTGTCCCAGGGTCTCGCTTGCATGATCGTAGCGTGGCTGTGCATGCGACTCAAACGTGGCGCCTACAACGCGCCTGCATCATGCTACCGTGTTCGATGCTTGCTGCCCCTACGATGACTGCCGAGATCTTGTCTGCAGGTACAGCATAGATCGCATCCGAAGACTCCGGACTGCTCACCTCAGCATCGTATCCATCGTCTCGAAGGTTCCATCGCGAGGCGCAACAAAAAGCGCCCCACCCCCGCGGCCCTACCAATCATTGAAGCTTAACTCCGCCCTCACTCCCGTCGATTAACCTTCAGCCTTACCCCCTCCGTCGCTCGCTCACTTACCCCGTTATGCCTCCGCCAGGCAACGAATATGCCGCCGAGCAGCTGAAGAACTCGGGCAACAAATGCTTCAAGAATGGCGACTACGAAGGAGCTGAGGGGCTGTACTCGCAGGCGATTCAGAAGAACTCCGCCAACCCTCTGTTGTTCACGAACCGCGCAAATGCGAGGCTAAAGTTGGAGAAATGGGAAGGAGTTATAGATGACTGTATACGGAGTATTGAGCTCTTGAAGGACAACATGAAGGCATTCTTTTACTTGGGTATGCTCTCATTCCCTACAGAGGGGCGTCAATCGTGACAGTCGCCTTACCACCATTGCGCGAGCTCTGCATGTCAAATCCCAGGCTGATGATAGTATAGCGCAAGCTCAACTCGCGATTAATCATCCCAACGAAGCCCTATCTTCAGCCCTCATGGCCTACGAACTATGCACCACCTCCGCGCAACAAACCTCCAACGCAGCCACAATATCCGCTCTCGTTTTGAAATGCAAGAAAGCCAAATGGGACATCCGCGAGCGAGAAAGGATACGGCGGCGTGGCGATCTGCTCTCCGACCTTGAAATGATGCTAGAAACAGAGTTCAAGAAGGACATGGATGAGATAGAAGCACGTATGGAGACAGCGGAAACCAGTCGTTCAGATGGACAGGAAGAGAAAGCAGAGCGAAAGACAGAGTTCGAGAAGAAGCGCGACGACCTCAGAACCGCATTCGCGATTTCTGACCCGGAGCATCAGCAGAAACGTGAGGTCCCGGATTACCTCGTCGATGGCATAACGTTTGAGATTATGCACGACCCGGTCGTAACTAAGAATGGAAGATCGTACGAGCGCGCTACGCTGATTGAGCACCTCAAACGCAGTCCAACGGACCCGCTGACGAGAGAGACTCTTACCATCAACGAGCTGAGACCAAACATTGCCCTCAAGGAGGCATGTGAAGAGTTCATGACTGCAAATTCTGGGTGGGTCTATGATTGGTAGGTTTGCGAGACTTCATTGGTCCGCTTTATATTATGGCAGGTACGTGGAGGGTAGAAATGTCGAGATTCTAAGAGCGTGGAGGATGTGCGCTGACAGCATTGTAGTGAGGAGGGTGAGGTAGATTCGGATGCGCGCTGGGCGCACTTATCTTCAGCTTGAGGTCGACCCCACAATCAATGTGCGCGGACGATTATCATATTTGCATCGGCTGGCGTTTGTTGTTGGAGATGTCGTCTTTTGTGCCTGTACACTCATCATCAGCGAGTATTGAGCGTTGTTGAAGCAGTCGTAGTTCGATACCCACAGCTACATTTATTCCTCCATTTCTCTTCTGGCATCTTGACGACACATTCCCGAAACTACATTTTTGGAACCACGTTCTTGAAACCCACATTCCTGATGCCACATTCCTGATGGGACACTTGCTGTGGAAAAGGAATGGTACGCGTTCTATTAAGACCCTCAGCACACCAATTCCGCGAAAGCGCTGACGCCCAGAATTTCAGGGCGCCCCTTTTCCAACACTGATGTTCAGTTGGACTTGCAGCGCTCAAGCGTCTAGCTCGGATGGTCGATCTCGAAGACGGGCCTCGCTTACGTGGGCCCAACGTTGGCCTGCTAAGCTCCACACTACTTTGTAGCAACCTCGGCAGCTTGCAGCCTGTGATCGCTGGCTGCCTTGACTACACTAATTTGGCTTCTAACCCAAACTGTGAAGCCGTAGTCGCATGAAATACGCTAGGAAAGCTTCAATGGGGCGTAGAGTACATGTGGCAACCGGTCAGGATCTCGTATTTCGACTAGTCTCGGGCGCACGATGATGGGATACACCGATGTAAGGTAAAAGACGGGCTACCTAGGTAAGGTGGGGAGGTGAGATACTCCGCAGCTTGTGATTTAATGACTGAACAGCTCGATCATAAACACCTATTCTTTCGCCTTGCTTGTACCTATCACGACACATGATGGATACAACACGCCCCGCTCCCTGGCCACAGGCCACTAACGAACTTCTTCCAAACACACTGTTCAAACTTGCAGCTCAATATCCTTCCGCGACGTACGCAGAGTTTCCGGTAAATCCGCACAAGATCGAGGATGGCTATCGTCAAATTACGTTTGCTGAAGTAGCAAATGCCGTCTCTGCCTTCGCGTGGTGGCTCGAAGAGAACATCGGGAAGCTGCAAGAAGAGGAAAAGGACGGAACACGAACTTTGGTGTACATGGGACCGAACGACATACGATATGCGATATTATGTCTGGGAAGTGTGATTGCGGGATACAAGGTAAGTCGTCCTCCGACATGAGCGTCTTGATGGTGGTTCAAATGGCTAAGGACGAAGATAGATGCTCTTTCCATCGCCAAGATACGGAGCTGAAGCACTGGTCAAATTGATTGAGAGTGTGGACGCAAAGGCCATGCTAAAGTCTGAGATTCCGATACCAGTTGTCAAAGACGTTCTGTCAATGAAGGATATGAAGACCCTCCAGATACCGAGTGTTGAGCAACTGCTCACCTCAAAAGCGGAGCCGTATCCTTACAACAAGACCTATCAACAAAATTCTCGCGAACCTTTCGTTTGTCTCCGTACGTACGCTCGCTCCCGTCTGACCATGCTACCTCTAACCAAACGCAGATACATCCGGCACAACGGGCTTTCCCAAACCCATCCTTTGGACACACGAGTGGACTAACAGTGTAGCCCAAACCATGTATCTCACCGCACCACCAGGTTACGAACTAGAGCAAGAGCTTCTCTATGGATCAGGGAACGGCCGAGGCATGCGAGCAATGTTTCTCTTCCCGCCTTTCCACGCCAGCGGTATGATCGGTATGATCCTCTTTCCACTGCAGCTCGGTGTAACACCGATTTACCCGCCAACATGGATGACACCAGCTGCGGGTGTGGATAGCGCACTAGCCGCTTTGGACATCGTCGCCGCAAGGGATGGAGGCGTCGGTGTCGATTGCCTGACACTCGTGCCACCCTGTGTCGAGTATCTAAGCAAGAGCCCAGAAGTCCTGCAGAAACTCAGCAAAAGAACGCAACAAATCGGCTGGGGTGGCGGCAGCGTGAGTACTCACGCAAGTGAGTTTGTCGCAGCGCAGGTGTCCGTGTTGAATGTCATGGCATCGACCGAGCTCGGCGTCTGGCCTAGCATCCGTCGCAAAGATGCAAATTCATTGCAATCTGCGTACTGGGAGTATACGACACTTCACCCCGCTCTCAATATCCGCTTCGACCCTGTTTCCGCTTCCACGGACGGCGTCACTCTATATGAAGCTGTCATGCACCGCAACGACGGGAAGGAGTACGGCGGCTACGTACAACCCATCTTCTCCATCTTCCCAGACGCAAAAGAAAGGCGACTTGGTGATTTGTTTACAAAGCATCCCGAAGATTCGGAGCGATGGAAACACTACGGCCGGGCTGATGATCTTCTCGTTTTTCTGACGAACGAAAAGTTCTTCCCTACAGCGGCAGAACAGAGGATTGCAAGTCATGCTTCAGTTGCGGAGGTAGCGATGGTAGGGACGAGAAGGCCTAAAGCCTCGTTGATTGTTAGGCTGGAAGATGGGAAGGATGTGCATGAGATCTGGGATACGGTGGAGGAAGTGAACAAGAGCTCGCCGGTTTATGCGCGCGTGGAAAAGGAAATGATACTGGCTGTGAAAGAGCCGTTCCCAAAGACGGCGAAGGGAACAGTGCAGAAAAAGGCTTTGCTGGATTTGTATGAGAAGAAACTGGACGCTTTGTACGGAAGTGTTAGTGCCTAGGCGCATGCGCCCTGCACATAGAACTAACAGCCGATCTAAGCATTGCCGCTCAGCTGCTGTTTCCAGCCTGCCGGGCAGGTACCCGTGCATGCTAAACCACTGTCACTGTTCATATTAGAACAGAGTATCTTCGCCGTGCCACCATTTTTCGGCCTGATGTCGATGTTCTTGAACTTTAAGCCTATGCAAGGTGCGCCGCGACTACAGTAGATACCCGCAGCCACGTTGTATCTTGAGGTACCAGTAATGTTCTCCCAGGTAATGTCGCTGATTTTCAAGCGGCTCGAATCGCAGTTCTGGTAGCTGTAGATACACGGCGAGACGTATATAGGCTGGTTGACGTCCTGAAACTTGATGTTGCGAAAGGTGACGTTCTTCACATGGCCTTGGCCAGGATATGTCTTGATCCAGGCTGCGTTGGAACTGTGAATGGCAGTGATGTCTTCGAAGAGTACGTTGTCTACCGTCTCGGGAACGTTCGTGGGATTGCCCATTGAGCCAATCACCATGGCGCCAGACTCGTAGCAGGTGGCGTTCTTAACATGGATGTTTTTGCTGTTGCCTTTAACCGATATGCAGTCCTTCGAACAGATTAGGTATAGCACAGACGCGAGATCGATGAGAACTTACATCGCCGCACGTCACCACCCAATTTTTGAGCACAATATCTTGGGAGTTCCAGCTATCGAAGCCATCTGTATTGACAGTACCCCACTGGGAGGATGAAGTGGCGTTCATGTCAAGGTTTGTCATCGTGATGTTCTGCGAGTAGGCGACGAATGTATGCCTGTTGTGCAGTTAGCAATGGGCTCACGACCGGTAAGTATGGTTCCTCATGTCGTTGAAGAGACATACCAGAACTGGGACTGCCTCCAAGTAATTCCATCAATCCATACGTTCTTCGCATGCCAGAGTGTCAGACTGATGGGCCTACCGGCCATGTTGCTCCCATCACGGTTCACGTCGTACCACTTCTGCCCATTGCCAAAGAAGAGTGCTTCACCGTGACCTTGCAGAGTGAAGTTCTCACCGCCAAGACGGAATGCTGTACTTCGTTGAGAATATGTCACACTAACGCTGTTGCGTACCCAGTATTGGATGTCGTCGCTCCAAGTCAGTTTGCCGCGGATGGAGATGTCACAGTTCTTAAGGTCCAGGACGTCCATAACTTTGGCGATGGTGTAGTCACCTGTCGTTATCTCAATCTGACCGTTCTGGCCACATTGCTTGAAGGCGTCCATGATGGAAGGGCTGTCATCCTTGGTGCCGGACGGAGTGACGGTGCAGAGTGTGCCGGTCTTGGTCATACCAGCAAGTGCTGGTACGAGCAGAAGCCATAGATGAAGTAAAGCGAGCTGAATCATTTTGTCGACTTCGAACAGAGTCCTGTAGAGTAAGGAACAGTGGAGAAAAGCTACGATACTCAAGCTTTATGAAAGCTTGTACGGTGGGACCGTTGCGCCCCGCAAGCAGGTGTCATCCTACAGACTATACGCATGGAGTAATCTGAGAAATTCTACCATTGGTGCAAGTATTATCTGAGATGGTAGTTTCTCCGTGCGAGTGCCCGTACCACCGGATGTTGTTCGGCTCTTGAGCTCTGAGCAATCTAATAGATGAACAGGCCGGGATATAGCTGTGGGGAGCGAAGAAGTGTGCCAGAAAGCTCTATGCGAAGAGCAGATCAAGCTGGGGATGGACTTCTCGATGGCGCATGACTGAGCATCCGAATGAGATCTGGTGTCCGGCCAATGATGAAGACTGGGACATCAGGAGCCCTTGTGAGATCAAATCCAGAGAACGTCTGACGGAGTAAGACAATCCGCAGTTACATCCTACTGAACGAGGCCTCTGAAGGTGACCCGTGAGAAGACCAGATCGATAAAGCTTGAGTCGTTGTTGAAATCGACTGTTGAGATTGGTACGATGATCACGCTTGGGAAACGATATGCGCCACATGAGTATGGGCAAGACGTCAAATCAAATGAGAGCGGGATATGCGAGAAGGATCGACTTCATTGCAGATGTGTCGTATACAGCCACAACATCAGGTTGTGTAGAGAAGGAGAGGATGTAGGAAACGCGGCACCGGTACCTGGTGCCAAGCCCGCGTCATTGGCTGGTTCCGAGCTTCCTCACGGCTCAAAGTCGGCAGCGCCATCTCGACCAGGCAATTGTGCAGCCATTGAGTGTCGCATGGGCTGCCTATCACACCCATGATGATGAACCCCGCCGCGAATATGCGTGCTCTACGCGTGCGGCCATCGGTACCGCGCTGCCGCCCCTCACATCGCCCGTTCCAACACCCCAGAAGACAGGCCACGACGGCCACGGAAACCGCGACCAACGTTGGATCGGCTGGTACCCGTACCAAGAATCTCGTATACGGCACCCTCCTGACGCTCGGTGGTACTTTTGGCTACCTCTACGTCACCGACACGCGCGCAAGCATCCACGAATGGCTTGTTGTGCCTGCGCTACGACAAATATACCCTGACGGCGAAGAGGCGCATCATGCTGGAACACACATGCTCAAGGTGCTGCATAGCTTTGGCCTGAACCCTCGGGAACGCGGCGTGGCTGACTCCCAGGGTGATCTGGCTGTCGAAGTCTTTGGACACACACTGAACAACCCGATTGGAACATCTGCCGGCATTGACAAGGGCGCCGAAATACCGACGCCGCTGTTCGAGCTCGGAGCAGGAGTGGTAGAGGTGGGAGCTGTCACGCTGCTGCCACAGGAGGGCAACCCCAAGCCCCGTGTCTTCAGGATACCCAGCCAGAACGCTCTCATTAACCGCTACGGCTTCAACTCGGAAGGCGCCGAGCTGGTCGCCTCACGGCTACGACAACGCGTCAGGGAATTCGCATACCACGCTGGCCTTGGACTAGGTGAAGACGCCGAACGCCAGGTCCTCGACGGTGAAGCTGGCGTTCCACCGGGCTCGCTGCTCAAGGGGCGTTTAATGGCTGTGCAGGTTGCGAAGAACAAGACGACCTCCGAGAACGACATCGATGCTGTAGTACGCGACTATGCCACCGCCGTGGGCCATGTTGGCAAGTACGCCGACATTCTAGTAGTCAACGTCTCCTCGCCCAACACACCTGGCCTTCGCACTCTCCAAAACGTTGAGCCCTTGACGCGGTTGCTCTCCGGAGTAGTAGGCGCCGTCAAGAAGATCGACCGCAAGACAAAACCTGTTGTTATGGTCAAAGTCAGCCCCGATGAGGACTCGGAAGAGCAGGTGTCAGGCATCTGTGAGGCAGTCTGGGACTCCGGTGTGGATGGTGTCATCGTTGGCAACACCACGAAGAAGCGACCAGACCCACTGCCGAAGGGCTACCTACTTCCCCAATCAGAAGCAAAGTTGCTTCTCGAACAGGGAGGCTACTCAGGTCCCCAAACTTTCGAGCGCACACTTTCGCTTGTCAGCAGGTACAGGAAAGCGCTCGACGAAGGCCCAAAGCACATTGCACCACCGTCAGAAGCACGCACCGACGAGCCAACCGCTGGCCAGAGCACAGACGACAAGCCTTCTACCGGGTCTTCGAAGACCAAGCCAACGCTCGATCTCGACCAACCGTCCCCAACACAACTCTCTTCTAACGTCGACGATCTTTCCGAATCAGCACCTACAATGACCCTTCACTCTACACCCAGGACTGCGCCAGCACCAAACGCACCACGCAAAGTTATATTCGCGACGGGCGGCATCACAAATGGTCGGCAGGCGAGAGAGATTCTCGATGCGGGAGCGAGTGTGGCACAGGTATACACTGCTATGATCTATGGCGGTGCAGGCATAATTAGCAAGATCAAGCAGGAGATGAGGGATGATGCAAAGGAACAGAAGACCATCACCAAGCGGTAGCCAGAACAAGCGTGGGTAGGCATTGTATGTGTACACTGTCTTTTCTAAATGCATTACTCAATTCATGAGATCATTCTTCACTCTATGAACCAAATATGGTGACGCAAACATAGCCTCCAATCTAAGACGCCGCTGTCTGACTCTCATTAGCCAGCCAGTCTACTACCTCTACTGCCAGTTTCATGAAATCCAGCGGCTCAGGAGGAACTATGATCTTTCCGTTAAGCACTAGCCTCAGTAGAAGCTTGATGCTGCCGCACGACTTGAGTTCTGCCCGTAAGCCCTGTCGCTTTGCTTCGCTCGCAATCAAGATGGTTACCATGGCACCATCAGTAAGACAGAAGTGGCTCTGCTTCATCTTGTGTCTTGCACGTAGTGCAAAAGATGCCTTACTTTCACACTGCTTAAGAACTTGCGCGTCTATTGGAACACCCACATCAACCAGGTGGCGGGTCATAAGGAAGTGGGTCGTTGCCCTGTCTGCAAAAGTTGTCATACCTTCGACGAGATGTTGTGATCCGATATGGGCGCCGCGGCTTTTGAGGAGATCGACCAAGCTTCGATGTCCGTAACGTGCTGCTTCCAGCGATGTTTGTTGAATGAGGTGATCCCGATTAAAAAGCACGAAATCGCCACCAAGTATGCGGCATACGAGTTCGGAATGTCCAGCTTCGCAAGCTTCTTTTAACGCGTACTGCAAATCGCTGTGGTGATCCCCTGGATTGCGTTTCGGGATATCGTCCTTCAAAATCGTCACGAGGGTTTCGGTTTTGCCGTTTTGTGCTCCATCGGTAATCAACTTTTTCCAAATCTCCGGGATTCGGGCTTCACGGCGAGTGACGAAAAATTCTAATAACATTCGCACTGATTCTGTGTCTCCAGCTTTCATGGCATGGCACACCGCAGTCTCGAATGTGACGAGAATCCAGTCACGTTCCCGCGCTCCAAGAGTCGGGAAATCATGTCTTGCAAGCTCTACAAGCTTGCGAACCATTGGAGTGTGGCCACACACTGCAGCTGCTTTGATCGGGCCAGTGAGTATGCCAGAAGTGTACCCCAGAGGGTCTGCCCCTTGTGCTATGAAATGATCGACAGCTTCGATATTTCCCACAGCGGCCGCCGCGGTCAAAAGATCTACCGAGGTTATCGGCGTTGCAGAGTGCTTCAAATCTTTCCTTCGATCGTTATCCATTGTATCTGGGGGTAAGAAGTCCGGCTTGCTGGAATATTTGTCGGAACCATCTCGCAGTATTTCCATGCCTGGTCTTAGGACGCTATAGGTGAGACATATATCACTAAGATAGGCTTTGCGCACAGTAGTGTCAATGACATCGTTTGTGGGGTTCGCAAATTGCATCATCTCGTCAGTAAGTTTGTCTGTTGTCGATATTCCGTTAGCAATTTGGACTCGACTTTTCGCCAAAAACATTTTCTCACTTACTGAGGCACTTGGTCAAGTCCCGGTTCATACCACGATTGCGCATACAATGATTCATATGCAAAGTATGCGAATTCTTTCGGAGGAAAGTTGGTGGTCCGTTATCATGACGGTCATCAACTTCCGGCTCGATGTTGCGGAGATATGTCTCGTAGACGATTGCCGGAGTTTGCGCCAACAGTACGTGGTCGATCGCATTTCGAAACGTCCCTAAAGACGCATTAGTCGCGAACAAACAATGCCGATGCAAAGTGAAGAATTAATATGAACCTGCTCAGATCTCTATCAAAGCAATCGAGTATGTACTTACGAGACACGATGCGAGCACGAAAGCTCTCGTGGAGCGGGACGGTATCGACGTACACTTTCAGGATTGGGTCGAAGAGCTCCGCAGGTAGGGTTTGGATTAACATCATGGCGAAGGTAGCACGATTTACTTGGACTGTGTCTTGTTTGATAGCTACATGTGTCGTGCTACGACATAGGAAGCGGGGAAGGGGCTTGTTGGATTCTTATCGATGAAACTTGCAGGGTTCGGAACACCTCGCACGTCCCTAGGTAAACAAAGGGTCCCTTGGTGAGGTAAGCGAGACGCGACCATGGGCGAGATCTGTTTGTGTGCGCGCTCGTCTCGTAATAATCCAATTGCAATACCTTTAAGAGGTACTTTAGGTAGTTAGGTATATAATAACTCTAATAGCAGCCTTAAGCTCTAGTTTATATTATACTTTATAGAGATTAAATTTTATTTTTATCTAAATTAATTACTAATAAAGCTACTAAACTTAATTATTTTAATAAGTTAACTAGCTTACTAAATCTATAATATATAGCTTATTTATTTTTATAATAGTAATAGTAGAGCTATAATTACTATCTTTAATAACTATTTATAATACTATACTAAACTTATATAACTATTTTTTTTAACTATTATAGTAGTATTAGACTATATAATAATTATATTTAGCTTTTTTACTTATTACTATATATAAGTAATAATATTTATTTTATTTATAAAATACTTTTCTTCTTTTAAAAGTAATTTTTTATATTTTTTTTTATAGTATTTAGTCTTTTTTTTATTTTTACTATTACTTATAATACTTTAATATTTTATATTATTAGCACTTTTTTTTATTTATTAAGTTAACTATTACTTTAGTATACTTTTAAAATAATTATATAAAGTATAAAAGTATTAACTATAGTAGTAAATACTTCTACTTTATTATTTTTATTTTTATAAAACTTAATTTTTTTAATATTTTAAAAGCGTATATTAGTAGTATAAAAGTAAATTTAAGTTTTACTAAAGTTTATAAAGTACTTAAAAACTTAATTTAAAAAATATAAAGTAAAAGTATTAAAGATTTAAGCTATAAAACTAATATAAATACTTAAAGTAAAGTTAAAAAAAGTAAATCTTAATAAAGAAAGTAACTATAGTCTTTATAGTATAAAGTTAGAGTTTTTAAACTTATACTAGAACTAGCTTTTACTTTTAAAAGTCTTTTAGCTAGCTATTTTATAAAAGCTTTTAAAATACTAAAGTAAATATTTATAAAAAGTTCTAATATTATATAAGTATAAAAAGAATAGTTCTCTCTAGACTTAAGAGATAGAGTTTATAGTATACTTTTTTAAAATTATATAATTACGTAATTATATAATAATATATTACTATATTAGACTCTAAATTTAAACTTAAAAATCTCTAATATAAGTTTAAATTTATAACTTATAACTTTATAATACTTATACTTATACTACTAATATAATAATTACTACACGCATAATTATAACACGCTAACTACTTTATATTTATAATATAATACTAATAGCTATTTAGACTATTAACTAGTACTAGTACTAGCTTTATATAATTATATAATACTAAAAAGAAACTAAGTAAGCTATAGTAAGCTTAATACTAGTATAAAGCTTCTAATATAATCTAAAATAATCTAAGATACTTATATAAAACTTATATAATTACTAGTAACTTATATTTTATATATAATTATTCTTAAGTCTAGCTATATTAGCTACTATATTATATAATCTCTATAGCCTAATACTATACTATACTTTTAGCGCCTCTAAGATTATATAAAGTACTTTTTACTTCTACTTTATATACTTATTATTTTTAGTAACTTTAATAAATAACTACTTATTAGACGTTACTAGTTTACTTACTACTAGTCTAGTGTCTAAACTCTTTACTTAGTTAAACTACTCTTTAGTAATAAAGTAAGTATCTCTAGAAAGGTCTATATAAAACTTATAGAATACGCTAGCTATACTTAAGTTTATAATATACTTATTATCTAAGTTAATCTATTCTATAAGATTAAAGTTATTATACTAGAACTCTAGCTATAGTTTAAGATTTCTATCTATATATTATAGCCTAACTATTTTACATTTCTCTACTTTAATATTAAAAGTAATTAAGCTACTTTTATAAGTAGTAAGATTTACTATAGTAGTATTTTTAGTATTACTTATAGTTAGAGTATTAAAGAAAATAGGCACTTTCTTTAGAAGTTTAAAGAAGAAGTTAATTTTAATTATTACTAGTATTTTAGAAAATTTAGTCTTAAAAGTATTTAAGATATAAGATATAAAATATAAGATAAAGAGAAGTATTTTCTAAGTATAACTTTTTATATAAAAAGTTATATAAAGTAGCTATTCTCTAAACTATAGTATTAACTTTTATATTAGTATTATAACTATAGTTATCTACTTAGTTTTACGCTAATAAAAAGGCTTTTATTTAATACTATACTACTTTCTAAATTTTAGCTTTTCTACTAATAAAAGCTACTTATTATTACTATTAGTATTTACTTAGCTTTAAAAGCTTATCTAGATATATATTTTTAGAATTTTAATAACTTTATAGCTTTATAGCTTACTCTTAGCGTTTTTAAGTATACTAAATAGTTTTCTATTACTATTACTTTTATAAGTATATTATTAACGCTCTAGATCTATAGTAAATATTATAAAGAAAGTTTTATTAATAATACTTACTACTATATTATAGTAAATATAAAGTATTTAAAAAATATATTTATATTAAAATTACTATATAGAGTTACTAGACTACGTTTTATTACTCTACTCTATATTAATATTCTACTATAATAAAGAGAATAGTAGTAGTAAGAGAATATATACTAACTTATATATAAAAATATATAGTATTTTTACTTTATAACTTATTTTAATAGGTTTTTAACTAATAAGCTATAGTTATATTACTATTTTATTTAAATTTTAAAAGAAATAATAAAGTAATTATATTACTTATATAGTAGTTTTTTTAAAATAAGTTATTTACTAAAGTATTAGCTACTAAGCTAGAAAAGCTTAGTATACTTTTACGTATACTTTAGATAAAGTATATATTAAACTTTAATTATAATCTTTAAAATATCTAGTAGAGAGCTATTACTTATTTAAATAGTACTTTATACTTAATTTTATATACTTTATTTAATAAAAAGATATTAAAAAACACTTAGCTATTAGTCTTAGAACTACTAGTAGATTTTAATAAACTTAAAGTATATTACTATTAGTACTAAGACTTCTAACTAATACTATACTTATTTATATAACTTCTAAGCTTAAGTAGTAATTAAAAACTATATAATATAGTAGTAATAGAAATACTATAATAGCTTTATAGTATATATTTTCTAACTAGCTAATAACTATAAAGTAATAACTATTCTTTTAAGTCTTAATAAAACTTAAAGTAGTCTATTATAGCTACTATCTAATAAATAGTATCTTTTTATAAAAAATAAGCTATAAATACTATATTTTCTTTATTTTATATTTTAGAATTTTTATAAAGTATTTTAGCTAAAGTCTTATATTACTAATATATAGCCTTTTTAATAGCTAAAGATAGTAATAGTATTACTATAAGCTTTACTATATATATAAAGTTATAAAAAAGAATAGTATAAGTAATAAACTTAGTACTAGTAAATTTTATAAAAGAGTAGTATTACTATTTTACTATAAGTAATTTATTAATATTATTACTAATAAAGAGCTTATATATTTTACTAATAAGCTTTTAAAAAGTAAAGCTAGAAAAGAGAATAATAAAAGGCTTTATACTAGTTAGAATAATAAAAATAATAAAAGTAATAAAAATAATAAAAATAGAAATAATAGAAATATTAATAAGCTTAGTATATAGCTTTATACTAGTAAAGTAGCACTATAAAGTACTTATAATAGTTTTTAGTATAGCTAAAATAAAGTAGTTTATAGTAGCTTTTATAATAGCTTCTAAAATAATAATTTTAAAAAAACTTATAAAGATAGTAATATATTTAAAAGAAAAGTAATTAATTAATAATAAAAGGCTTAATTAAGCTTTAGTAAGTAAAGTAATATAACTAGTAATAAAATTAGCTTTAGACTTACTAATACTAAAAGAACTTATAAAAAAGTAGTAATATAGTTAAAAGCTTATTTAGTTAGTATAGCTTTAGTATTAGATTTAAGCTACTATTTATATTTTTAATAAGTCTTTAGATCTTTAATTTACTATAAGCTATAAAATAAAAATAAAAATAAAAATAGAGATAAAGAATAAAAAGTATATATATAGAAGTATAATTTTATATACTAAGATTTTAATATTTTATTACTTTATAATTTATAGCTTAGTTAGTTATAAGCTATTAAAAATATATAATTATATTATAATTCTTTCTACTATAGTATAAGTAAATATTAGTATTTATAAAATAGTTACTTTACTACTTTAAATTTTAAAAGCTTTAACTACTATACTAAAGATAGTAGTACTAAAAATCTAAGTTTTAGTTTACTTAATATTTATACTTTTAAACGTAGAATTTTAATCTTTTTAGAAATATATCTTTTTATATACTAGTAATAGACTTTACTTTTTTTAAATTAGTTTACGCTATAGAATTAGTTTACTAATAAATTACTTATTTAAGACTTAATTTTTTTTAAATCTAAGATACTCTAATAACGCTGTTAGTACTAAAACGTAATAACTCTAACTTGCCGACGAATGCTGCGCTGGTACGTCTCCATGTAGATCCGAGCTCGTGACGGTCACTCGATTTGCAATGCAACGGCTTAACTCTCATCAAATTTCAGATAGAATATGGCGCTCTTCCATCCCGCTAGATCTCTTGATGTCAATTATGATGGAAGATAATGCATGCCGAGGTGAGCCGTCACCTCTTCACAATGACGTCAGACATCATCACATCGTCTACCTCTGTGCACGTCCCCTAAGAAGCTGGCGATAGATGGGCGGCGCAATTCGATCGCGATGCAAAATCAACACCTTCATTCCAGACTGATGTCAGCGCTCTTGATACCACCATGAATACACATGCGAGACCTGTGGCGCCAGAGAGTACAACGCGTCCAGACACAACGGATGCCGCATTGCTGCAGCGTTATGTGCCTTCTATATACCGCTCTGGAACTGTTCAGCAAACTGGTCGATTACATCCTAGTCAAGTGAGAGAAATCCTGGAATCTCTCGATACCTACAATCAACGTATTCAACTTCACCCATATGATCCTCAAGCCTGGTTCGAGCGTGGCCGTCGCATGTGGATGCTCAACTTCCCTGAGCTCGCAGTCGGCGACATTTACAAAGCCAAACTACTGCAAGCAGGCGCTCCGGATGCCAATAAAGATTTAAGAGAACCGGTGTATGAGCTGCTCGCAGTTGCTTTACAAGCTTGTCATTGTCAATGGGACGCAGTCGAGATACTGGAAGAGTCGAAAATGCACTCTCGGCCCTTGTGGTGTGAGAAGGCTACAGAGAGAGCTGAAGACCTGCGCGGGCTTTTGAAGCGAAAAGAGGAGGCTGCAAGGGCTCTTGGCGGCACACCTCATGAGGTGCAAGATAGAGTCAGAGATGGCGGAGTACTTACAGTAGAGTATCCGTGGGCCATTGAGAGCCATCTGACGCGTTCATCAGAGCTCATTGAGTTGGTAAACGAGGAGCTCGGTGAGGCTGGCAACGACGCACCATGTTTTCTTGGTAGAAGTACCTTGACAAAAGACCCAGGCGAAGACATGCTGGGTATGTTTGCGGCTCGCGACATAAGGGTTGGCGAATGTATACTTACAGACCGAACCGCAACCGGTTTATGCAGCACCCCGCCACCAGACTCCTGTTCCAATTGCTATGCGCGTTTACCGGATGCTGCCAAAGGGGCGACGTGTTGTTCCGAGAGCTACTGCTCCGACGAATGTCTCCGCCTCGCGATGAAAACCTACCATAAAGTTATATGCGGTAAAGACTTTGTATGGCTCCAGGCACCTGCTAGAGGCTTGACGCACAACGCCTCACCTCTCCGACCTCTCCTCATGTTACGATTGCTGGCAACATGCGTTCAAGCTGGTGTTGAGAAGTCACCGCTAGATCACCCGCTGATTGCGCGTCTCAAGCCTCTCGCTAACAAAGATCATCTCGATGTCTTCACCCTCAATGAATCCATCATCATCCCAATCAAGATCTTAGAGCAACTCGGTGTGGATGTCTTCGCAAACCGCAACTTCGATACTGACGTTCTTCATTCTATCTGGACGCGTCTAGCCAATAACAAAGCTGGTTCTATAGACCCCCGGCTTGGCTTCGTTGACGAAATCACACCTCATCTACCGCTGTTCAATCACAGTTGCGCACCGAACGTGGAGTGGAGAAGGGAAAATGGAAGTACAACTGTGCGCTTTTTCGCGATCAAGCCAGTGACAATGGGAGATGAATTGTTCTGCAGCTATGTAAACGTTGGTGGTATACGAGTGGAGCAGAGGCAGGACTTGCTGTCGCCATGGTTTGAAGGGCCGTGTTTATGTTCCAGATGCACAGAGGAGATGTCCTAGCTGTGTTTTCAGATGGTTGCTACGTCACACGCAGATGTAGGTAGACAGTGCATATTGATGGTTGTAAAACGGCAACTAGTCTAATTATCCACCTGATGTCTATCAACGAGACCGCTGTAATCTCCCGTCATGGAGTCTTGAATCCATGAGCCGTGACCGCAACATTTGTGTAGTGCTTTCTCCGTCCGACATATCTTTGAAGGCTCCGAGATCACTTCTTCATGTTCTTGTCAGGCCACATGAAGTTGCTGGCATCGCCACGCTTCAACGCTTCCACACCTGGCGGAACGCTGGGCTGCCGTGTAGGATGCACTTTATCATCCATATCATTTCCCTTCTTTGCGGTGGCTTGTGCCAGCCCTCTTAATACACTTTTACCGAATCTTGTGCCCTCGCTCTTCCGCTTGTAGACGTCGGGCTTGGAGCTCACGTCTTGAGGCTTGGGTAGCTCCAATTCGGGCGGCTTAGGCTTCTCTGCACCCTTTGCTGCAACCTTGTCAAGTGTCTCTATCAGCTTCTGCCCGTTGCCCGTCTTGTCTTGATATTCTCGGGCGAGTGAAAAGTCGTCTTCTTTGAACAGCAACACCGCGTTGTTGGGTTCGAGGGCGAAAATACCCCTCTTTGTGAGCGCTGCGAGGGCCCTATCTCCCATGTAGGCGTCTTGGAAGACATCGGCAGTGATGGCTAGCTTAATGATGATTGACCAAGACTGTTCGATGGCCAGCGAGTCGACGGATGTGAACTGCGATTTGAGGTATAGTTTCACCATGAAGAGGTCGGAGAGGGAGAGATGCAAGTATCGTTGTGATGGTTCGAGAGAGCAGACATGATTCAGAAGTTTAGAAGACCTGGGCATGTCGGCGATGAAGATGTGGTGACGAGTCTCTCGATGGGGACCAAGTAGGATCGTGATACGGTCGTTGTAGACGACTCCGGCTTCGTGCGCTGTTACAAAATCCCAGTCTTCGTCGGCACCATTGGACGTGCCATTGTCATCTGCGCGTGGCAAGGTGCCTGTATCGACAGGCGTCGCATTCTTCAGGCTACCGAAAAAGTTGGGGATGAAAGACATTGCGCTATGTCGTCGCCAAAGGTTGCGCCGGCTGGCGAGGGTCGGTTATGCACAGGTACAGCGAACGGTTGGGAGGGTTAGTAGAGTTGAAATATGGAAGGGCTGTAGGCGCTGGGCGCAGTTGACGACAAGGCGCACTGCCTGGTCCAGGTGGCGCGTTTCGACGCGCGGGAGAGTGCACGACAAAATGGGCGGGGTGTCACTTTCACGGGTCCAGTGGAACCCAAGTAATCACAACGTATTGTGAACCACACTTTTGGAAGTCTATCACAGGGTGTCCCCTCGTCAGCACTTTAAACCCACCTTATCTCGGCATGTACACGCGCAACGGTCCTCCCGCAACGATATGTCACCGTTTGAAGCCTTGGAATGTACGTCGCGTCACAGTTTCAAACACAACGAAAGATATCATTTGGAGACAGCGTTTCCTTAGCCTGCCAACGATTTGTGGATTTATATGTACATGTCCAGTGCGGTATGCAAGTCTATTTCGTCTCGTGTTCGGGCGTGATTGCAAAGGTAGGGCGAACGAATCTGCCATCGTGAATTAGCCAAAGTTGTCTACAAAGCCAAGTCTTCAAACCATACCTGTCGCTATTGTAGACCCTGGTCTCTGTGCCGAGTAGCTCCTTCTCTCTCGCCTTATCTGCGAGGTGCCTTCGTACTTGATCGCGGTCTTCTTCGGCTTGCAGCGCGGGGATGAGGTGTATCCGCGCCCACATCTTCTCGCGCGCGAGTTCGCTGCGACTTGTCAGCACTTTCGCTCATATATCTCAAGGCTTGGAAGTCTCCTCTCCGACGGCAGGCGCGTACTTGTGCTCTCTGATACCCTGTCCAACTCTCCAGAATCCGTAGGTCATGAGTGCCGCGGTTCCGAAAAGGTATGCGGCGGGGCGGAAGCCTCGTACGGGCAGGTTGCGCTTGTATTGTACGGGGCTATAGCCGCCCGTTGGCGGCATATCCTGCGGCATGTTGGGCGATTATTCGTGGCTCAATGGGTATTCGAAGTTGTCGTCGATGCGGAGACGTGCAGTGAGGTTCGAGCTCGGGAACCCGCGATGACAGGGATCTGGCTTGGCGCGCTAGCAAGTGAGTGAGCATAATTTTGTCGACGCTGAGTGGGTGGAAGGCAGCACTCTTGATTTTCACAAACCGAGGAAACTTTATTCGAAGATGGATTCCGAAGAGCGTCCTGCGAAGTTGCGCAAGCTAGAGCATGCGGATAGCATTGAGGATGTGGCAGAAGCACCTACAATTCCGACACCAAACGAACAACTACCTGTCGCAGCGGAAAACAGCAATCAAGCCGACGCCGTAGAATCTGTCGGAACACCGGCTGGGAGTGAGAATGCGGAGCCAAAGCTATCAAAAAACCAGCTCAAAAAGCAAAGGCGGCTCGAGCGCTGGGAAGCCGGCCGCGAAGATCGCAAACTCAAGCGAAAAGAGAAAGTCAAAGAGAAGAAAGAGCGAAGGCGAGAAGAGTGGGCGCAGATGCCTACCGACGAGAATGGCAAGAGACCAAGGCCGCCAGCTTCGCGACCTCCTCGGCAGGCAACTGGAAAACAAGTACCAATAACAGTAATCTTCGACTGCGATTTCGAAGAGCTGATGTTTGACAACGAGCTCAAGAGCTTGGGACTTCAGATTACGAGGTGTTACAGCGATAACCGAAAGGCGAACTTCAGGACCCATCTAGCTTTGAGCAGCTTCGGTGGAAAGATGAAGGAGCGTTTCGATGGCATTCTAGCAAAGCAGTACACGAGTTGGAAGGGGTTCCAGTTCTTCGAAGAAGATTTCGTTGAGGTTTCCGAAAAAGCGAAGGCGTGGATGTCAGGGCCAAACGGGGGAGAAGTTCTCGGCGCCTTGAAGACATCAGCAGAAGCCACTGGATCAGGCGATCAAGAACAACCTGATGCTGCAGCAGAGGAAGGCGAAGTCGTCTATCTTTCATCTGAGTCTGACAACGTTCTAACCCACTTGAAGCCCAACAGTACATACATTATCGGCGGACTGGTTGACAAGAACCGACACAAAGGCATATGTCACAAGCGCGCCGTGAACCGTGGGATCAAGACTGCAAAGCTACCTATTGGCGAATACCTCGAGATGAAAAGTCGGCAAGTCTTGGTCACGAACCATGTGCTGGAGATTATGCTCAAGTGGATGGAGTTTGGGGATTGGGGCAAGGCGTTCATGGCGGTCATGCCCGAAAGAAAGGGTGCTAAGCTTAAGAGCGATGGAGACGACGGGGAAGAAGACGCAGATGCTGCGGGAGATGAGCATTTGGATCGAGACCTCGCAGAAGCGACAAAGGAGGCAGACGCCGAGACTACATAGACCATCTGGGGCTTCATTTTGAGAGTGTAGAGACGCCGACACTAGTAGCATTCAATCAAGAATGGAACTCTCGGTACCTTCTCGAGCCGATGCATGCTATGAGAAATGCGACTGAGGGTCGCGGGTATGACACGTGTTAACTATCACAGCGCAGAGATACCACCGCCAGGATCGAGCATTACTATCTCAACCACAATCATCCTCGAGTTTTCGACTGACAATGGGGATCCTGGCTTGAATGCACGATGGATACGCGAGGTCAGCCCTACCGGGTAGCGGAGATCAAGCTTTCGCGCGACACGCTAGCAAGCTAAAGCGGTCAGGGCTCCGCAAGCTACACGTCGCGGTGCCAGAGGGTGAGGCAATCACAGAGCATACATCGCCGACATGTCCTGTATTAGTATGCGCTCATCAGAGCCTTCGGATATGCATTCACCGCAACCACAGGCCTGCTTATGTAACAGCCACGTCCCATCCTGGTGGTGTTGTGAGGCTCCAAGCAGCTGTCAGCCCACTAATTTTGCGCAACGTCACAGCTACTCTGCCCTGCGACAGCCCCAGCACACCACCTCCAACACGCGACCCACATTAATTCAGGAACATTACTCCCATCGCAATTAGTTGCCGCTCATGTCGTACCCACCAGATACCCCGTCCTCTTCCCCGTTCCGCTCGCCCTCGTCGCAAACCTCACCGCCATCGCAGCGCTCTACACCCAACCGCTCGTCCTCATATTTCACCTATCCCGTCTCTTATGCAGTCTCGGGCATCCTGCGACGCTTGAACACGGACGCCATTCCCAAATCAGACGCGCAATCGAGATCGGAGAACAACAGCAACCGTAACAGCGCAAGCAACATACAAGCCCAGTTGCAGTACACCGCATCTTCACTTTCACACACATTTGCGAACCTCGTCTCCTCCACCACCTCAGATATGAACTCGGTCTACCAGCCGCCACATCGGATAGCGAGCCCTTTCCAACCGCCTCCCTTGACACCGCTAAGTCTGAGAGGATGGGGAGGCAACATGCGAGAAAAGGGCAAGCTTCTGAGCACGGCGCTTGCTGAAGAGATCCGGCTCCTGCTTCCACCAAGGTTACAACTAGTGGATGAATGGAGTCTGGCATATAGTCTGGAGCAGAACGGTGTCAGCTTAGGCACACTATACAAGCAATCTGAAGACTATCTGGGCAAGAGAGGTGGCTTTGTGCTTGTGGTCAAAGACGGCAGCGGAGGTGTAAGTTTGCGAACCTCATGACGACCCCAGGACGAATGCTTACGTATCGCTATAGATATTCGGCGCATATCTCTCTGACGCACCGCGGCCCTCCACATCATTTTACGGCAACGGCGAATGCTTTCTCTGGCGCGCGCACATACTCTCCGGTTTCTCAGACCTGCAGATGAACCTCCCACCACCTCCATCCGAAGATACGACGGACGCTGTGCGAATGACAACTATATCTTCACCGAAGAGGAAGGGCGATTCGCTAGCACCCCCACAGAACGGTCGGGCCAGTAAGAGTGGTGCGAGTACGCCAGAACGAATAAGATTCAAGGCATTTCCCTACAGCGGGGTGAATGACTACATGATCTTCTGCGAGCATAGCTACCTGAGTGTTGGCGGCGGGTAAGTAGCATCGTGTTGTCATCATTAAGGACTCAGTGGACTGACGGTGTCGCAGTGACGGTCACTATGGCCTATGGCTAGACGACAACCTCGAAAAGGGCGTCTCCGATACGTGCCCGACATTTGGCAACGAGCCCCTGAGTGACGATGGTAAGAAATTCGAGGTGATGGGCGTTGAGCTGTGGTACATTGGCGTATAGGAGCAGATCGTCTACGGACTTTCGCCGAGCAGAAAACTCGTAATATTTGGCACTGGCGGCATATCGACGGCGTCGGAAGACAGTGTGGAACTTGGCTATGACAAGGCTACATAGCTCATGCTGTATACCGTGTCTGAAGTCACCAGCAGGGGACGGTGATGAGCAAAATACCCATTTGAAGAGTTTGTTTTACGCTTTACATACTCTCGGTCGGCGCCATGGAGTATCGTGTCTAACACAGCAATTTCTGGTTTTGTCATCCGGTCGGGCTTTCTCGACGACCTTTGGCTGATCCACACACACAAGAGATGTGTAGTTCTTCCCAGGCACGATTGTAAGGTTCGCCTCATTCGGCAAACTTATTGCCTACCTTCAAAACGACTGTTGTGCTCGCCTTGCTTAGATACTGAATCTTTTCTTGGCGGTTCTCTCACCTTGAGATACTGTCACCGCCCCATGACGAGGTGCGCACGGCCCGACTCTCACCTTCTCGTGTGTGCAGTACTTCTATCTAGGTCGTGTCTTCCGTGCCCTTCAGCTTACAACATTCTCATTCTACAAGATCACCATTTGTGCAGATGACCATCACTAAATCTCGAGGAGCGACCAAGAAGTTGGGGCCCATTATGTACCTCACTCCGTCCGTCTTATACCACATGTAACTTGCTGATATGGCGCAGTGTGGGCAACAGAATCATAAGCTTCAAGGCCCCCAATCTTGATCGCCGCTTCACTGTACATGAAGGTAACAACAACACATAAAGCCATTTCAGGAGTCCAACATACTAACACCATGCGTTTACCGTAGATCTCATCTGCAAGACCTCTCGATTCTTCAAAGAGTGCCTCCAGAGAAACCGAAAGCCTGTCTTCAGCATTGACGAATGTTGTGTTTGCGCTGAGGCTCTCGACGCCATGATAGGAGACATCTCCTTCTGCGCCAAGTGCGGGCAAAACGTCCATGAAGTCTGCATGGAAGCCTGGAAGCGCTCATCTACTACCAGTTCTAAGAAGGAGTTGATCCCAACATGCCCGATGTGTCGTGCTAGCTGGGAGAACGAGTCACTGCTCAATCAGCTAGACATAGAGTCTGAGCTAGACGCCGAGGCTACGCAAATCTACCTGGACTGGCTGTATACCTCCACTTTACACATATCCGCAAAGGTCTCTCGCGTTACCGATGCCTTCAATCTAGTCATCCTCAAACTCTGGACTGTTGCCAACGCCGTCGAAGATCCAGTGTTCAAGTCGCAAGTCATTGCCACTTACTTCGCAGAAGCTCGCGCGCGTTTCTGGAAGGAGAGCGTGAAGTGGGCTTTTGTGGATCGTAAATGCGATGAAGAAATTCGAGCTTTCGTCATCGACATATCGCTTGCCTATATCGAGCCCGGTTGGTTCAAGAGCGAGGGCAAGAACTGGCCAGAGGCCTTCGTGAGTGAGCTAGCAGATGCAGCCATGGTCCGGTGGGGAGACAGGAAAGATGGCAGAACGACAAGGAAGATGTGGATGGAGAAGCTGAGCGTAGGAGTGGATCTGACGAGCGATGACGAAGATACTGCGCCTGTAGGCGGCAGCACGAGTTTGGCGTCAGCAGCATCGCGAAGTCTGCGAGGCAGGAATCCAGCTATTGGTCTGAATAGTCCCAAAGCTGAAGCTACAGAAGTACCAGCAACCAGGAAGCGTCCATGTCAAAAGGTCGAAGTGAAGAAGCATACACATAGTGCGAAGCGTCGGCTGAAGCAAGATGTCCGCTCCATGCCTCTTTCCGATGACTCGGACGACGGCGGACTGGTTGTATACAGGTCGAAAGGGTGAGCGTTCGTGACGGCACTGGGAATCTTCTGTCTTCTTGTTTCTCATTCTGATGACTTGCACCTGGCATTCGGGACTTACACTACCCAAACACGATATACGAGGTTTGATGCTTGTTTACGCCCAATCGAACTGCATTAGCTCGAAACGAAGACAATCGAACGACTGTGTACATCACATCTTTACCCCGACCCATCATTCGATGTTGTGCCTTACGTCGACCTTTACTAACGTGAATCACAACAGTATTCACTTCGAGAACACTGCGGGCCTCAGCTCATCAAGTTTCCGGGGCCCGAGACACTCCTACTGGTTGCGCGTTGCGCACTGGTCTGCAACTACCGAAGCAACATAGTGCAACTGAACGATAGAATATCACTCACCCGTAGGTACTGCCTAATCGGCTTGTCATCCAATGCTCATACCCCGACTAGAGAACCGCTCAAAAACGATCTTATTCAGCCACCGCGCCATTCAAGTAGCGGAAGATATCAAGACCAGGAAAGATGCCCAAGCAGGAGAAGCGCATCAGCGTTAGGAAGAAGCGAGCTATCCGGTACGTTTTCTGTGAGGATTGTAACACCAACCGCTAACCCGCTCCTAGGTTCGGCCACAAAATCGTCCGCGTCCAAGTTTCACGCGGCGAGGAGTTCACTGTCCCCGAAGACATCATATGCAGCAGATCCACATTCTTCACGAAAAAGCTACAACCGAAGCGCAAGCCTCTCAAGAAAGACAGTGAATGCGCGATCTGCACGGAACCGCTCGAGCACGGTATACAAGAGCTTACTTACTGCGCTACTCATTGTGGTAACAACTTTCATCATAGATGCATTGAGAAGTGGAAGGCGGAGAAGCAGACAGCTCGTCAACCAGTCAACTGTCCTTTCTGTCGTCACAGCTGGTCGAATGACACCGACGTCATCACAGTACATAAGTTTTCCGCCATCGACGCTGATGCCTTCGCAATATTTCTTGAGTGGCTTTACTATGATCATATCGCGGTTGAAGACCGGGCGGATGAAGATGGCAGATTCTCTCTTGACACACATGAACTTGTTAAGGCATACGTTTTAGGTCTCAAACTAAAGAGCAAGAAGTTCTGTCGAGACGTTATACAGGGATTGGTCGAAGTTAGTAAAGACATTGATGAATATCCGGGTCCGGACAGCATCCGCCTCGCTTACGATAAGACAGCCAAAGGATCACCACTGAGGCTGGTCTTGGTACTACTATGGGCAGATACAGCGGATGCTGCTTGGATTGAAGACGATGAGACAGACGAGTATCCCGCAGAATTCTTCAAGGATTTGACAACGGCTCTTTTGAGGAAGTATCGGGGCAAACAGAAGTGGGACCTAGAAATGATAATAAAAGGTCAAACGGTGGAGGACTCTATCTTAGTTGACGACTCAGATGAGGACAAGTCGCGTGAAGACGAGGATCAAGAAATGGGGGACGGAGAATAGGACAATGATGTAAAGCTACATCAGTGAGTACAGGGCACTTACAGCATTTCACACTACCTGATATCTGGTACTGTGGCTGGTAGATAACATCAGTGCAAGCAATGCACTAGTACACACGACTTTCGACTGCTAGCTATACGGCGTTCACGGTAACTTATGAAACAACGATGTAGTGAACCACTCCTTCTTGTCATGCAAGTCGCAGTACGATGACTTCAGGACCCCTGAACTACTTGAGCATCCTCGGCAACCGTAGCGTGTACTCCATCAACGTTAGTCCCACTTGCAGCCACTTCCGCTTCCTCCTCTTCGTCCACTTCGACAAGAGAGTCATCCTATGTCTTTCTGTCAATATCCACCGCCTCAGTATGAGTTGGCGACTCCTCCTTAGCAAGTACACCACCATCCGTATGCTGCATTTGGCGCTCAGGATCATTTGCATGCGCATTCTCGATACCGATTTCAGCAGTAGAGAATTTATCTGCCACATTACGGTAGGCTGGCACAAAGTTGACACAGAAAGCATAGCTCCACGCCGCAATGAAGAACGCCATTGGAACGGTCATGGCGACGGCGGTGGGCGCATATCCTTCCAAAGGCCTAGCCTTGCCTAGCGTATCGCTCGCTCCGAATAGTAGTGGAGGGACAACAGCACCACCAGATACACCGGCCACGATGAAGCCCGAGCCTCTCTTTGAGTATTTGCCCAATCCGCGCATACCAAGCGCAACAATCGTCGGGAAGATAATACTCTCAAAGAAGAGTACAATGTAAAGCATGCTCATGCCGGTATTGCCTCGCTCGGTAATGGACGGGATGATGAAGATGATACATAACGTCATGAACGCGAGGAACACCCATCGTGGTTTGACGAACTTCATGAAGGCGCTGCCAATGAAGCGACCCATGGTAAAACAGCCCTGCGCACCAGCCAGGAACCGAGCTGCTGTCGAGTTGTCGGTCTCGCGTCCATTTATGACCCGTGTCTCGACGACATAGTTGATGAAGGCTCCAGCTATCGCCACCTGCGCGCCAGTGTAGCAGAACTGAGCAAATGTCGCATGGAAGAGACGGTATTGTTTGTGGAAAGGCTTTACGTCGGTACCAGCGTGAGTGCTCTCAGCCTGGAAAGCCATATCGGCATCTAGTGGATGTTAGCACCTGGTCATTTCCCATTAAGGAGCAAGCTTACCAGTGATCTCAGGTATCTCCGTGAAGTAATAAACGATCGCAAGGAGAAAAACGAAGCATGCGATGCCGAGGTAAGTCCATTGCACGTTCTCAAGGGATGCTTGATCGGTGCCAACGTTGTTGAAGAAGACATATGACCCTAAAACTGGCGCTACCACAGTGCCGATGCCGTTGAAAGCCTGCGCGATGTTGATCCTGATCTCTGAATACTTGGGTGGTCCGCAAACTACTTTCGTTAGTACTGCATCCATCATTTAATCGACTCATACATACCAGCCAGGTAAGGGTTGGCTGCTGTCTCAAGCGAGCCTAGTCCATTACCGATGACGAAGATGGCTACACAAAAGCCTCCGAACGAACGATATACAAGACATGGCCAGGCAAGAAGAGAGCCCACGCCGTAAAGTGTCAGACCCCAGATGAAGGTTGCTTTGTAGCCCCAGTGGCGCAGAAGCCAGTTGGCATGACCGAGGGAAGCAAGTGGGTACGCGCCGAAGTATGCTGCCTGTAAGCCTGAAGAGCGAGCGCGCGTTATGCCAAGGACGTCTTGAAAATGCTTGTTGAGGGTATCGATAAGACCGTACGAGAATCCCTATGATCATCAGCCACATACACTGGGTTTAAGGCATCGTCGTGGCTCACCCAGAGAAAGAATAGAATGGTGACGAGGCAGAGCGGGTAGATAGACTCGCGCAGCGTCAGTTCAGCAGCACGCGTCCTCTGGTCGTCGCGACTGCGCAGTGTGGGTCTCTTAAGGAACCCCATGTTCGCTTTGTGATACGATAGAGATGCCGATTAGCGATTGGTCTGTGGATAATGCCGATCAGGTCGTGGACTGGACGAAAGATTCGAGCATTGAGGTTGAGTTGAGTGGAGTCAACAGTAGGCAGTTGCGATGAGGTAAATCGGCAGGGTCTTCAGGCCCTCAAGTACCTGCTGTCACCCACGTGAGCTGGCGGCAGAAATGTCGGTCCATGTGCACGGCAACCAGGTTTCGCAAGAACAGACTCGATCTCAGAGGGTGATTCTACGAACCCGCCGTTGCAGCCAAGATGAGGCTTGACCTCATCAAGCAGTGGGGAGGGGAGAAGCTGGGGTAAAACCTGGGGATTTTAACGCTGAGGAGTCTAGCGTGATGTGACGTTGGGAGGATGTTCTGACAGATGATGCATCCTCGGCAGAGTTAGACCGAATGTCTGCATCGATGGTGGTTAAATCGGGTAGTGATCAGCACACGTCGCGTCATGTCTGAACCGCGTTGAAGAGCCGCGGTACATTGCGTGTGCATCGGGCTTTCTGTGGAAAGTAAGTCGAGCAGAAGTTGCGATAGCCATGCTTGTAATAACGGCAGTCGCAATTAGCGTAGTCAGTACCGCTCGGGCAAATATCACCATACACGGCGTCCAGGAGCACCCTAACATCGGACAACCACAGATTATTCCAGAACTGCAATGGAAGATTTGCCCATCTAATCTTTGTTCTTGAAATCCAAGCCGCTCTCTTTCCTCACAACTCCGTAAACACTCGGAATATCTCCTCTGTCCCCGATTTCACTCTTCACCTTATCCAGTCTCCCTTGTGCTAAGCCTAGCATCTTCATACTTTCCTTCGCACCACTACTCTCGGCCAACGACATCGCATGTCTTGCGTCCTTTCGTGCCAAGTCGATATGGAAAAGAGGTTCCTCGCGCTGATAGTAGTCGCCGGCTAGCATGCGCTGCGAGTACGCGGTGTAGGGACCGGGAAACATGGTAGAGATGAATGTGTGGAGGTTGTCTACCCCTAGACCAGACTTTTCGGCAAGGACGTGGCCTTCAGATAGCTGCGAGACCATGTTCAAAATGAAGGTGTTGCCGATGACTTTCATGAGGGTAGCGTTTCCTGCTGGCTGGCCTGAGTAATCGATGTTCGTACGACCCATCACGCCTGTCGTATACGGGACTACCTTATCGCAGGACGCTTTTGAGCCTGCTGTCACACAAACAAGCTGGCCATTGTCTGCCATGGCTGGGGCACCGAATACTGGGATGTTGTCAGGCCCGTCCTGAGGGAGCACTTCTATCTTCACATGCGTAACTTACCTGGCATGCCCACGAACTCACCCCCCTTCTCGGTTATCTTTTTCTCCAAAGCATTCGTCGTTTCTGGGTGTACCGTGGAGCAATCTACAATAAGTTTGCCCTTGACATCTTCTTCGAGCATCTTGTCGACAGCAGCGTTCACGGCTGCATCGTCGCCCAGGCACATGAAGACAATGTCGGAAGGTTTGACAGCATCGTTGATGGTATCGACAACCTTGGTCTTGGAGCTGCCGAGTTTGGATGCGAGGTCTTCGGAGCGGGCTTTGGTGCGGTTGAACAGAATTAGGGGCTTATCGAGGTTACCCTTTTCCACCAAGTTCTGTAGAGTCAGTACGAAAATCAATTTAGAATCTTAGATGCTTCATACTTTGCACATGCCCTGTGACAGTTAGTGACATGGTCGAGCTGATGACCTCCCTTACTGACCCTGCCCATGTTGCCGAGGCCTATCCAAGCGAGTTGTGGCGCCATGATTTCTTCTGGGATCTGACTGTGTCCTTTCTCTTACAACGAAGAGGCAATGCCAAGTGCGACAACTTATACGAACCTCTGCTTGTACCTTGCGTACCGTTTGTCAGCGCTTCGTCATGGTGTTCATCATCGTCATCCGCCAGTAGCCCGGGGATAAGGCCACACCGGGCCGATGTCGGTTACCAGCAAATGACGTTCGCACCCCGTTATCGATGTTGAGTTCTCGAAAATGCGGATGCGGGCACATTTCCCCACACATTTGCAGAGTCATACCTCTGCTCCGAGCTCCAGTCACACAATTTTGACCTTCTCGCATGTTCGGCAGCTGAGCGGTAGCATGAAGCATGTTCATCTGGAGCAAAGCCCCCGCGAGGGGCTTGGAGAAGGCTACGAAGAAGGTGAGCGCGACGTCTCCAGGCGTAAATGCAGCAGTATTGACCGTTAGCAGCTTCCCAAGCGCGATGACAAGGGTAACATCTTTACCAAGATTCAATGCGCGCCTCTCTCCACGTCGACTACCTACGTCCGAACATCGTCGAGCTCCGCGAAAGAGCGTCAGCGCGCCGAACGTCAGCAGTTGACGCGTCTACTGAAGGAATCGCCCGGTAAACGCGACGCGCGCAACTTCCTCAAGCAGTTCGATGCGCCCAAGAAGGGCAAGGCGGCTATCGCAGCCAAAGCCAGGGAGGTGGTGAGCGAGAATATACACAATGACTCGGGTTCGCTGCGAACCGGTGTGAACCTGGGCGATCTCTACAAGCCCACCGTCTTCACCCGCGAACCGCTTCCCGAGGAGGAGTACCAGGCCGAAGAGAAGGATGAGCCGGTGCACATGGCACTTGTCAAGCTTCGGCAGCCTCAGACCCTCGACGACCGCACCTTGGGCGACATCGCATTGACTCTGAGTCAGATGGCGCAGCTGGGGCTCAGCACTGCTGTAGTGCTCGACTGCGATCACGATGCCGATGCGCACACCACAGAGTTGACATTGGAATACGGAAACATGGTCAGGGAGCAGGCATTGCGCTTGGTTGCAGCGTTGGAAGACTACAACGAGCCAGGAGCTCTGTTGGTCGAAGATGCTTTGGGCTACTCCCCACTGGCCAACGACATACCCAGTACCGTCCAGGTACGGGGAGGTGTAGAGGTACAGCACAATTACCTGCTACTTCCGCCCATCGACGACGGCGTTATTCCAGTCATAACACCCTTCGCCTACGACACAAATCTGAAGAAGGTCAGGGTCCAGGCAGACGACGTGCTTCTGGCGCTCGTTCGCGAGTTTGCCGGTCTCGCCGGCCAGACAGGCAGCAATGGCTCAGTTGGTGGCGCATTGTACAAAACAAAGGATGTCGTCGAAAGACCTATTCTGGACCGCATCATTATACTTGATCCTCTTGGTGGCATACCATCCGAGAAGCGAGCGGATGGCGCTCATGTTTTCGTCAATCTAGAAGCCGAGTACCGGGACATCAAGAAAGAGCTGCAGCAGCTGTCTTCAGCCACCCCGGATGATAAGACACAGCGTTCAACTTCACTGAGTTCTAGCAACCCGTTCTCGAAATTCGTCGAGGAAGAAATAGCATCGTTACCAGGTACACCGGCACAACAGATTGGCAACTCAGCTCCAATACGCCATCTGAAGAACCTCGAAGTGGTCGAGCGCGGCTTGAAGCTGTTACCCCCATCGTCGTCTGGCCTCGTCCTGACACCCTTGGAAGCAGCAAGGAAAGCTATACCTGACGATGCGCGGACTTCCCCTGCGAAGAATCCTCTATTGCATAACGTGTTAACAGACAAGCCGATGACATCGTCGTCGCTGCCGACAACTCCGACTTCTCGTTTCCTCGGCTCCACCGCACCCAACCCTGCTACTTTCTTCAAGAAAGGCATACCGCTCACCATGATTCCGGATCCGCGGATTCACGGACCGTGGCAGCCACCCTCTGCAACGAACCCGAGCATAGAGCTAGCAGACGACCCGCGCATCAACTTCCCAAAACTCGTCGATCTCATCGATGACTCTTTCCGACGTAAACTGCATCCTCAGAACTACCTCGACCGTATTCGTGGCCGTGTGGCCGGCATCATTATAGCGGGTGATTACGAAGGTGGCGCCATCTGCACATGGGAAACGCCCGCATCCCTCCATGGGCTCAGTCCTCCTAGCAGGCCTTCTCCAGACTCGCCATACTACATTCCTTATCTCGATAAATTCGCGGTTCTCACGTCGTCGCAAGGTTCCGGTGGCGTCTCCGACATTGTCTGGGCTGCTTTGACTCGAACATGCTTTCCAGATGGCGTAGTCTGGAGGAGTCGGACGAGCAACCCGGTCAACAAATGGTACCAAGAGAGGAGCAAGGGCATGTGGAACTTGCCTGGTGATCAATGGACCATGTTTTGGACTACGCAGGGTGTCGAGAAAAGATGGAGTGCTGAGGAGTGGGGTGGGACACAAAAGGAGAAGGATTTGAGAAGGTGGGATGCCTATGTAGATGTCTGTAGTGGCATTGAACCGAGCTGGGCAGATGGCATACAAAGAGCGGATTAGATTCAGTCTAAGCAAACTACGAACTCTCAAGTCTTTCTATCAGACAGAGAAGTCATACCGTGTTGCTATTCTTTCAATCCAGAAAAACAGTCTCATGATGAGCGTGTGCCCCTATGAACCGACATGCCAGTATCTACAGCTTTCCAACTGCGACCACCCACAATTTCTATCTCGAAATGATTCTCAATGCCTACCGCATGCGACGCATCCATGAAGTTGATTCCCGATCTTGTCCAAAGTGGTAAGAGCGATCTTCCATCATGGCAACGGCAGCCCGTGGCGGACAACATCGCGAAGGCGAAAACCCCACCAGCGCAGTACCAGAACACTCACCGACTTGACGGTAGCAATGCAGAAAACACCCAAAGCACACCGACATGAAAGCTTCAAACTTTGTTAGCTTGCGCGGAGGCTTCCAGGGCTGTCGTGGTGTAATCGGGATCGCCAAACCGGCGCGCTTGGAGGGACGCGACTGCCGTGGGGAACCGAACTACGGCTGCCAGGAACACCGCTATCGCACCACAATGCAGGGCGGAGTGACCCAACACGGGATTTTGGGGTGTCGGAACGGGGGTGCATGGCTGCTAGCTTGCGAAATGTGTCTTGGTCTTTGTTGATGGAAAATGTTTATTGGAGGTGGTCGTCGCTGATGTGGACGCGTTCATTCATCACTCCTTCCATACTCCAAAGCAATTAACCTCAATTCTACGACTATACCAAAACACAATCTCAAGATGTCGGACAACACCATCGTAAAGGGCGTTGCAGGAACTTGCATCACGTTCTCCTTCATTCTTGCCGGTAAGACCGGATTCCCGTAGTTCCCAGTTTCACTTCTGACGATCTCAGGAAATGCCATCACACAGTCGTACATGACGGTGCCTGCCCTCCTCGTCAACTTCCCCCGCCCAGGCAGCCCCGACCACAAGGAACGCGCGCAACTTCTAGGCCGCCAGTGGCCTCTGTGCTGGACAGTCGGCAACCAATTCTTCCGCCCCATCTCCACCCTGGGCTTCCTGGGTTATGCCTACGCTGGCTACTCCGTCTACCGCGAGGGCATGCTCGCTCGCAGTGATTGGAAGTTGTTTGGTGTTGCGGCCGTTATGCACTTGACGACTATCCTGCACTCGGCTCTCAACATGCAGCCGTTGAACGACAAGCTTGAGGCGTTAGCGGAGAGGAGCAACGAGAAGGAGTTGGGCGAGGCGGAGAACATTGCTATGAAGTGGGCGAGCTGGAACAGGCTGAGGTTGGTTACACCGGTTATTGCTGGTGGGCTGGCGTTGTGGAACCTGGTCTCCTTGTAAAGGGTTCCATAGCCCTTGTTTTCCGTGATAGTAGTAGTCTGGCTACTGCGCAACTTACCATCTTGCTTCTCTTGGTTGGAGGCCCTTGGAGTGTAGCATTTTAGCAATGAAGCGTAAAACTAAAGACTCTCTTTAACCTCGCGATTTGTGATGTCGATGCAATCCGAATATATCAGCTAGAGACCCAACACTGCCTATGCGGTGCTGAATTGCATATCGACCTATCAGGCCATGATGACTGTGCTGGCAGCGCCATATACAAAGTAGTCTGTGCTTAAGCCACCGCTGATATGACCAGCAAGGCTGGTAATGAAGTCAAACACTCATGCAAGCACATGCATCAAGATAACAGTATAGCGATATTATGGATAAGCATGTATTCGTAGAAAACTCCCCAGAATCCCTTACAGGGGTCAAAGTCCCAAAAAGTCCAAAAGTCCGACGCTAGATGCTTAACCCCGCCAGCAGATGAAAGCATCATCTATCGCTTGATGGCCTGACCTTTCCACCCACTCCTCTCCGCCAGCCAAGTCTCGAAATCGCACAGCTTGGGCTCTTCCTTCTTCAACTTGCTGATATCAGCGCCATAGCCCTCAGCTGCGAACCAACTGATCATGACGTTCACTTCCGTGACGGCCCACATAAGCGCGGAGCCAAACATACCGTAAGTTGCCGGCACCGCGCTACCGATGACACGCTCAAAGCATCCACTCATCTCGTCCATAGTGAGCTCACTACCGGCGAGACCCTCGGCGCGGCCGTTCCATTCTTCGTTGTTGACGAACGCTCGTGCGCCGAATAGACCAATATCTTCGACAGACACCCACTGAATGGACTTGCCCTGCAGTGTATCGCGGAGTGCTGCGAGGAACACCTTGGTAGGGAAGCCAGGTGCGAGGTTGTCCATGAAGGCAACCGGTCGGAGGATGGTCCAGCCCATGTTTTCACCGTTCTTGCCAGCCTTCTCGAGAAGGTGTTGTTCGATCTCATACTTGCTCTGGAAATGCGGGATGGGCGTCTTGTTCTCGAAACTGCGCTGGTTGCCGCCGCGGTCGACGCTGGAATACACAAAGTGTGTGACGCCTTCCTTGATCGACTCGTCAATCAGGGCGTTACCCTGTATGACCTCGCTCTCGTGGGTGACATTCTTGCCTAGAGAGACTTGAACAGAGTAAACACCCCAGATCTTCTCCCCTTTGCCAGCCTCTTTGAGTGTGGCCTTGGCTGATGCAAAGAGCGCCGAGGGCTCGTCCAAATTGCCTTGCAGCAACTTTACGTCCGGATGACGCTCAACAATCTTCTTCGCAGAACCGGAGTTGGCATCACGGGTGACAGCCAAGAGCGTGTAATCGGCGTGCGAAGGATGCGATGCGAGTTGTTCAAGTACAGCACCGCCTTGCTTACCAGTAGCGCCGGTAACAAGAATGGCTTTTGTGGCGGCCATGGCGGGGTTGCTTGTAAGGGTCGAAGGATTGCTTGGCTTCGTAAAGACGTGGGTTACCGCAGCAGGTCAAGCTTGTTTTCAGCCTCAGATTTGAGAATAAGCAGAAAGAACGATCACTACAGAAGAGCAGAGGAAGCAGCGATGATATGCATTCACGTCGACGCGTCGCCCAAAGACTGGCACGACCGGCCCCGCAAGCATCCCAGACCCACCGTTGCTTCTTTTTAGAACGCAGTTCCACTCTTCTACGCTGATCCCAGAGAAGGGTAGCGGAGATTGTAGACCGTACAGCGAATGGCCGGCTCGTCACGATGTTCCACAGCGCTACGGGTCGGTGGAGGGCCACACCGACATTGCGGTGATTATGCAGGAGCGTCACAGAGATGGCGTTCAACACAGCTGAATGCAAGCCATGAGGGGCTCGAAGTTTGATCACCGGAGATGTAACTGGAATCCGCAATATTAGACGGATCCGTAGATCATGGTCGGATTATTTACGGCTGGACGATCGACCGGGTAGATGCTGTAGTGCGCGTCAGATCGATCTTACTCGCTACCAGAATCTAGCAGGAAACGGCATACCAACAAGACCGGCGAACGACAATTCGGAAGCTCAGCGACTGCAGATACCCTCGACACGCATATGCAATAAGCATCGCACATTCATACTGGTATCAACACAAAATGTCAGACTTGGGCTTCACACCCGCGGAGATACGCTTTGCCACTGCAACTCTCGCAGCAATCGCTGCTCTCGCGCCCATCGCATACCTTCTCTATCCATCGCAGTCACAAGAATCAAGCGCGCACATCCAGACTTTCAACAAGTTCATAGAGAGCTACTCGACTCTTCGCCCTCAAGCCCTGACAACGTACGCCACCCGCGACTTTAGCCATACCTCCCTTCCTGCAGACCTGCACCTACCCACTCGTTCGATTCAGCCGTTCCGCGAACATGCCGAGACGGTTTTCGAGATCTTTAGCGACTTTCAGGTAGTTCCTGAAGACGATGGTCAGGGAGGCAGAGCGGTGCACTTTTCAAAAGACACAAATACGGTAGTCGCGCACTGCAAGATGGGAGGCAAGGTTAATGGTGACGGTGAATTGGGAACGCAATTGTCGGAAAGTGGGATCACAGAGTGGTGGACTGAGGGTGTCCTATTTGTGAAGTTGAGCAAGGATGGGAAGCGGGTTGAAGGTGTGAGAGAGTTTATGCATAGCAAAAAGGCGGAGGAGTTGCAGATTCGTTTGGACGGAATCTTGAGCGAGTGATACCAGTGGTCTGGGTATCTCAACTGTAGGATAGTTTTCACCAACCACACGGGATGCAAACATGCGATTTGCTATCTGAGCGATACCAGATGTTCGTTGGATGCATAGCGCGACGATCAATGGGAGCACTTAGGTCACGTGTTCGCGCGTTCATAACCTGTTGATATCACCCGCACTCGTACACCTGAAGGTCAGCTCGATATTGGTTTCAAAATGATCCAAAGCCGAGATGACGCGAGTTGGGAACACAAAAAGGTATCCCATCCTTCTGCCAAAGTTTAGACTTTGCAAAACGACCGCGTCCGGTCGCGTCTCATGTCCGACTTTCCACCCCACGACAAACCCCTCCCGAAGGTTCATGCCCCTCTGTCGACCAGATCCGCAAAGGTCTCTCGATAAGCCACCTCTACCCCTCTCATCTCCCAGTTCCGTCCGCGGTGCAACAGCGACGCTCAACAGCCGCACTAGCGCGTCTAGGCAGCGTCATAGACTTCCCTGCGCACTCTAGACCAAATAACGAAATACCATCTGCGGATCACAACAGCCCTCGAAACTCCGGTGGAGAGCCGTGATGATGATTACAGGAAGAAGGAATTAGACAGTCTTCGGGGGGCGTGTGGTGGGCCTGAGATAATGCATTCGCAGTCCGCGATATCGACTTGCGGCTAAGTAGTTTTGATGAATGAAACCTGGTACATGTGGCAGAAAATTATCTAGGGTGAAGTATGTCGGAGAATCGGGGTGTTGGAAACGGCGAACCAGCGGAAAGGTTCGTGGAAGTGTGAAGGGGTAATGTTTTGTTCTTGCCCTGCCTCTGTTTGATAGTCAGAATTCATCGTTCGCACCTGCAGTCTGCAGGACGACGGGCGGCAAGCGGGCGTATCCAGCGAGCTCAGTCTGGTACGAGAAGAAATCTTTGGTTCATGGGTACACGTCCCGGACTCGAATCGCTAGTTTGCACCAGGAACGGAAAGTACCAGTTTCCTTTATCGGCGCATCTCGTCTGCGAAACCCTCGCTTGTGCTGTGACCTGCACATGCTTCGTGCAACGTCGCTTGCAGTGATCTTCTCTCGACGCTCAGACACAGTGGTAGCGGTTTCAATGAGAGGGGAAGCGAGTGGAATGCCACAGAGATAGCGATGAGCAACATGGAAGCGGCCGCTGTCATGGATCGCTGAGGACCAAACAGTGGCGGGCGCTCCCGCCGAAAGAACGCTTGTACCAGAGAGGCAAGGCGTGTCAAAGTGCTCAGCCTTGCCCAGCACATGTGCCCTAGAGAGACAGACGACTTCCATGTGTGTCAATCTTCAAGCATTTGGCAAAGAAAATGTCATGCTATGGTTGATAATATCGTATTTCATTCATTGTTCAGTGTTCATGACACATTTCCGAAACGCCGTGCACGCAATACAGTCTGCGGCTATGCCTTTTCATACCCGCGCCTATTCCCAGTCACCAGCTCCGAGATCAATCGGCACGCCCGCCCTCATGTCATCCATGATCTTCTCAATGCTCCAAGGCTCGTACTTGTAGCCCTTGGGGTAGTTGGGCTCAAACTTGTCTTCATCCTTCATGTCGATGCCTTGCTTCAGCGACTGCGCACTCTTCTCGTAGTTCTCGTATACGTAAGCCTCAGGGTCGTGAGACCAAACCCACTTGGGTAGTTTGGGAGCAGCGCGGCGGGGATCAAGCTTGACCTTGTCCCAGTCGGTGTCTTGGAGAAGTTCAGCGTTGGAGAAGCCGAGCTTCTGGGCACAGGAGTTGCGGATGAAGCTATCGGACTACGTTAGCATATGTGTGTAGAGAGATTGATTGGGGATAGCAACTCACCGGAAGCGGATGTGTACGCGAACGGACTGAGGAATGTTCTCCTTGCCGCCGACCTGCAGGCAGGAAGCTATCGATATGGCATCCTCAATGGCCTGGGTCGCTCCGTTGCCGGAAGCTGGTAGGTAGGAGTGTGCCGCATCACCGATCTGAATGACGCGAGCGCCGGGAGATGTCCAGCTTGGCTGAGGGTTGCGCCAGAGGAGCTCGAAGTTGACGATCGTCTTGGGCGGGGTTGTCTCGACAAGTTGCTTGAAGATTGGGGCCCACTTGACCGTCTCCATCCCAGGCATAGTGTCCATGCCGTCCAGAACTTCTTCCTTCTCGATCGTGTTGTTCCACGACTCCTTCTCAGTACCGGTGACGTCGTGGTTCATGATCCAGACCATGACATCCTCGCGAGACAGGGTGAGCGCGTACGTGGATGGACTATGAGGGTTAGCCGAAGTGTGATGATCTGGTTGGAAGGACTTACCCCAGCCATGTCCTCACAATTGGCTCATTGCCTGGCATCATCTTGAAGAATTCTTTCACCTCCGGATCTTTGTCGAGAGCTTCCCTGGGGAAAGCAGCACGCCACATGGCCCTTCCGGAGGGCCTCGCGCGCACTTGTCCACCGACCAACTTCTGACTCTTTGATCCAACACCATCAGCCGCAATCACTACATCCGCCTCGTAGCGCTTGCCGTCGTCGGTGGTGCAGCCACCCTTGCCAGTTTGCTCGTCCTCAAAGTAGTCCACAACCCTGCGGTTGAACTCAACGGAAACACCGAGGTTTTCTACAGCGCTAACGAACATCTTGTACACAAGCGGGCGCATCTGGAACTCGCCAGGAGGGGTATCAGGGTCCAGCCCTTGTGCACGAAGGCGATCTGCAACCTTCTTAGGTCCGATGACAACTTCGCCCGAGTGCTTGAAGGTCTCGATCCAGGCATTGTGGAGCGAAATCTTCTTGTACTCCTTGAGCAATTCAGGCCAGTGCTTCAAGAAGCGGGTTGCGCTGAGGCCCATGAAGTACATGTCACCTAGCACACGTTATGAGTTGCTCGTCAAGACCATGATTTGAGAATGCCGCTCACCAGCTGTGTTAATGTCTGCATTCCTCTCAAGCACGCGAACGTTGTGGCCCTTGCGTGTGCACTCAAGAGCAGCGACCAGACCAGCCAGACCGGTACCCACGATGAGGACATCGATGCCAGTGTTAGGGTACGACCCTATTGGCTTCGACTCCATCGTGGAGTCGCGAGAAGTAAGAGCGTGAGGCATGACTGCGGTTCAGTGTGTATGATCGTATTGAGGTGGTTGTATCGTCGAAACCGACCTTCATACAAGCCGTGCCTGCCTTTCATACATGCTGAAGGTTGCCTCCACCTGCATTCCCCGTTGGGGTACCAGTGAGGCTTGCCGAAGACCCTCGGACGTCCGACTGGCCGGGCTGTTTCGCAGTTGTACTTTCGCGGCCATACTATGGCATGCAGGTGTTGGACAATGCAATGACCATTGCACTTGGCGGCAGATTGTCAGGAACATGGCTGCTTTGGTCGAGGACCGATCTCGATGACGATGGGCAAGCCCCCGCGCTAGCCCAAACTCCCGGCTGGCGTGCGTCCGTGCGGGCGCGCTATGGTTCCCCACAAACTCCGGAGGCCAAGCACGGCCGACAGCATCCTAAGTCATCTTTGTACACGATCGAGTTCAACGTTTATGCTGGACATACACGCTGATGCCAGGTCCGCGGCGTTCCTAGCCTATCAGCTCGATCACGGCTGTATCTCGCTGCTCCACGTGGGCACATGATGACTGCAGCCCTTGAGATTCGATTGATGTGTAACGTCGCTAAATATATTCCAGCACTTCTAATGACGCTTAGACTTCTTTGCTCGAGGTAGTGAAGAAGATCGCTTCTAGACTGGCTGTGTTTGACACCTTTCTTCGGGGGACTTGGCCGCCCACCAAAGGAAGGCTTCCCGTGCAACGACAACTGAGGGTGCTCGGTTTCAGAAATGCAGTGTGGCGTCTGTACCCCATCACTGAGGCGTTCGACCAGTAACGTCCAGTACGAACGAGGAGCAAATGTGACACCCGTACTGCCAGCGATGCATACCCATGCTGCAAGCTATGCAGCACAAGTTGATTAGTAGAGGGGTCTTACGGCCCGGTAATGTGCCGGCTGCCGACTTTGATCTTGCTATCTGTCGGTGATGTTTGGCCTGGTAATGTGGAAATAACAATTACTTGCCTAGAGAAAGCGGCAGACGCGGGCGCAGCCACTAGAGAGTTGCTCCTTCAGCTGTGTCCAGTTCTCAAGACCAGGGAGTAAATGTTTCGATACGCCCGAGTTCATGCAAGTGAACTTGGTTCATGTCGATCTCTGCGCTCTCCCGGCGCACCGATACATGTTAGTCCAGCCCCAAGCTCTTCAATATGTCGTAAGTCGGCGCCCGCTAGCACCGACTTCTGTTCTTCCGCCGTGGCGGATACAGATACTGAGATCAACAAGGGTGTTAGTGAGATCGCCATCCTGGCACACTATGGAAATCGGTAGTTTCCAACCTTGGCCATTGGATGAATCTGCCGTCTGTCACCCAAGCGATGTTTAGTTCCATGTCGGCTATGCTCACCTAGACGCCGATGAATCTGGTGCCCTAAACGGTCCCGTCTCGCCAGTGGGCCCTGTATGGCTGTACATAAGTCAAGCTCTGGGGAGCCGGACGAGTGGTAGTGCAACGAAAACCTGTGGTGTGATATTTACCAGGCTTCCCACGCTGTGGTCTTGTGATTGTTACCGTTCTCTCCGACAACATCCCCGTCAAGACCCTTGGCAAGTCAGTTGACAGTCAACCCCTCCGGTCCCGACTTTTCTACAGACGCCTTCGACCGTCACCTGCGTACTCGAAATGCATCCCTTCACAGCCTACGCCCTAGGCGTCGCAGTCGTCGGCCTTGTTGTATACGCAGTCGTCGACGCCGTCACCAAGTACGACAAGCGATACAATGTCCAGAACATGCCTGGCCCCTGGCAGGTACCGTGGGTTGGACGCATTCACGACCTACCCATTGAGTTCATGTGGCTGAAGTTCAAGGAGTGGGCCGACATTTACGGTCCCATATACCGCACCAAGATGTTGGGCGCGAACTTCATCATCATCACCGATGAGAAGATTGCCGAGGATATGCTTGTGAAGAAGGCGAAGTTGTATTCCGATCGACCCGAGATCAAGTCGCTGTTCGATGCGAAGAGCACATACGGCTCGATGGAGTACCTGCCTCTCATGGGAAAGAACCGTAAGTCTCGCAGTGATGGGGGCGGCGAATTCTGCTAATCAAAACAGAATACTGGGCTCGTCAGCGAAAGTTCACTCATTCTTACCTCACTGGAGCTACCAACGTCCGCTATAATGGTATCATGGAATTCGAGGCCAAGCGATGGATGGCCAGGCTCGTGGAAAACCCCGACGACTTCAGCTTTTCCCTCGAAGACATGTGCTCTAAGGTCATGTGCCAATTGACATGGGACGATCCTTCGCTCAGTGTTCCTCTTACCCCCAGCGCATGGGGTCTGCTCACCCAGATGTCACCCGCCGGGCCAATCACAAACGTCTTGACTCCTCTCTGGGACTGGGTGCCCGAGCCGATCAACCCCTGGAAGCTCCGGGAGCGCAAGCGCCACGACGACCAACAAGCTTTCTTCATGGAGTGCCTTCAAAAAACCAAGAAGAGTATGGAAGTCGGTCAGCAAAGGTCTTGCTTCACCAAGAACTATCTTGAGACCGCGGAAAAGTCAAACATCTCGGGCGAATACGAAGCTTCTTGCGTGATCGGTATGATGGCGCTTGTCGGTATCTTCACAGTCACTGGACCGATTTACTACTTCCTCATCAGCATGCTACACCACCCCGAGTGGCAGGTCAAGTGCCAAGAGGAGATTGACCGCGTCTGCGGTAACCAGCCTCCTGCCGTCGCCGACTTGCCCAATTTGCCAGTTCTTCGTGCGTGTATCAAGGAGACAATGCGCTGGAAACCTACCGTACCCACTGGTAAGCACACAAGGAGCCATCTTCCGTATTGATTCTAACTTTTTCCCAGGTGTTGCTCATGAAGCTGAGGCCGACGACTGGTTCCAGGGATACTTCATTCCCAAGGGCACGCGCATTCTTCCTCTCGACTGGGCCTTCCTCCGAAACCCCGCCAAGTACCCCGAGCCTGAGGAGTTCCGCCCCGAGCGATGGTTGGAGGCTGGATGGCCGACATTCCAGGAGCCCTTGACCAAGTACCCTGACATCGTTGGCATGACCTCGTTCGGTTGGGGCCAACGCCAATGTCTCGGCATGTCCATCACCCGCGATGAGACCGTGACAGGCTGTGGAGCTCTGATGTGGGCCTTCAACCTCAGGGCAAAGGTCGACCCCGTTACCGGCAAGGACATCGAAGTGCCAGTCAACAAGTCCAACTCTTTACTCATCATCAAGCCAGATCCATGGGAGATGGCGTTCCACCCCAGGAGTGAAACGCGCAAGCAGGAAGTCATTCAGCTGTGGAAGGAGGCTGAGGCGAAGGATATCCAGGAGCGTGCCGAGTTTGCGAAGTCGGCTGAGATGAACGTGTTGGTGCAGCCATAGGCGGCGATACGAGAAGCTTTTTCTTTGTTGGGTATATCCTAGAGCATAGCCGGGAGGCATGGCGTTCGTGAGCGCTGTCTGTTCTTCACCTTCTCTATCTTCTCTTCAGTAGTTACAAGGCCGTCGCCACACCGGCCAGCCATAATTTGATTCCATTTGTCACATTTGTGTTTCGCTTGATACGGGTTCGTGCGCCTTGATGGCTCCAGGATGTGACGTTGGGAAAGAAACCCTAGGACAGTCACAATCACGGGTGAGGGCAGCCAGTGACTCTTATGCTGACCGTATCAGAGGTTACACAGGATACTTTAGGGTCGTATTCGCTATGAGGAGCCGGTCGAATGGCGCTACGGTGGTCCGTCCAGCAGCAATGTGCTGCGATGCCTTGTCAGAGCGACGCCACGGAATCCCGTGGCTGAAGCCATCCGGCCCAAGGACCAAGGCAATCTTTGCTGCAATTGCGATGCCAGAAATTTCGGGCGATGGTACTCGGGCGACGATCCCTTACGTCTGCCCTGAGTGACATGCGGGGAGGGCATGGCGCAATTACCCCTCCAAGCCTGGCCCGAGCGGCCCTTGCACGTCCAGCCTCGACGGTGAGAGGCCCAATCACGCCTCGGGCCCCACCCTTGTGCTGTGCTCTACGGAAAGAGCTATGCCCCTCCATGGCCTCTCTCATCTTTTAAAGCTGCCCCTCATCCTTCCCATCGACAACACTCCACCACCACACCCTTTTCACTACACACTCAAACCACATCCATCACCATGTCCAACCCCAAGGTTTTCTTCGACACCACCATTGGCGGCCAGCCCGCTGGCAGGATCGTCATGGAGCTCTTCGCCGACCAGGTCCCCAAGGTGAGTACCCCGCTAGCAGAGTCTTCGTCAGGCCTCTTTCCCCGCGAGGCACCGATAAGATGAGGCAGTCGCTGACTATAACCAACAGACCGCTGAGAACTTCCGCGCTCTCTGCACCGGCGAGAAGGGCACTGGAAAGAGCGGCAAGCCCCTCCACTACAAGGGCTCCAGCTTCCACCGCGTTATCCCCCAGTTCATGCTCCAGGGTGGTGACTTCACCCGCGGCAACGTACGTCATACCCACGACCTTTCTTCTGGCGAGCACACATGGCTGACATAACACAGGGCACCGGAGGTGAGAGGTAAGCTTTGGCCGTCCAAAATGCATATGAGACATACACTGACTTCGTATCTTCACTGTAGCATCTACGGCGAGAAGTTCGAGGACGAGAACTTCAACCTGAGGCACACTGGCCCCGGTATCCTCTCCATGGCCAACGCCGGACCTGGTACGCTCAGAACACTGCCCCGTGTCTTGAGGTTCGAGAACTGATTAAGTGCGCAGGAACGAACGGCTCCCAGTTCTTCATCTGCACCGTCAAGACCTCCTGGTTGGACGGCAAGCACGTCGTCTTCGGCCAGGTTGTTGAGGGTCTTGAGGTCGTCCAGGCCATCGAGAAGGTCGGCTCCCAAAACGGCTCCACTAAGCAGACCGTCACCATTGCGGACTGCGGCCAGTTGTAGATCGACTGGAGGCGGAGAGAAAATTAGAGACGCGCAAACGGGCGTGGGCAGAGGCAGCAGGAGACTGGCCACCGTTCAAGCCCACCATGCATTGATGGGCTCACGACGCCATGATTCACGACCCACAGCAAAGCTTGATAGAGGGAGCGCAGTGAGCATCTTTGGTCTGTCGTAGTGCTATCTACCACTATGAAATGGCAATGATCAATGTGCACTTTCCAACAGTTTTGATTTACCATGTGATCCTTTGCCGTCGTACTTTCAGATATACTCGCGCTTGTTGATCGCCAAGTTCTAACTCAATACCGAATACATTGCACTGCAACTAGTATTAAAGTCACGATGTGTGAATCGTAGATCACGGCATTGCACCCGTGGTTCAAAACTAATCTAGACGCAGTGATGGCGGTAGATGCTCGAACTGAGGAAAAATGATTGAAGTGATACCTGGAAAGTGTTGATAGGGGCAATTTTGTAACGGCAGCATTGTTTAGAATTGCTGCGACAGGATACAAGATGAGCTTGCTCTCGAGATCCGAGACGCCTGTCAGCATTAGTTAGGGGTGCATAGATGGAGTACATGTGTCATGCCATGCTATCTTTAGCATCGATTAGTAGTATTGCTGATTCAGTTACCACGCGCGAGATTACGAGCTCGTCTTCTACATGTAGAGTCGAGTAGACAAAATGGATGTATGACAGGAATAAAGATGGAGATTTCTACTCGCGTTTGGTGAGCGCTTGTTCATGCTGCCGAGTTCCTCAACATCATCAGGCGTGTTCATCATGAAGGTCAACCAGGAGTAACTTCTCGGCGTGATAGCAAGGCTAGCCCCATGGATGCAGCATGGTGGTTCGGCTGATCAGTGCATCTCGTTGAAAGCCTTAGCGGGGCATAGAGTCACGACGCACTGAACGCTCGTGCATATAGGCAAACATGAGGGGCAGGCTTTAACGCAAGTAAGGCTACTTTTGAAGCCTGTAGTATGTTGCCTTATCTGTAGACATCCATTAACTACTCGACGAACCTAGGGGCAGCACCACAGAGAGCCTGTTGAGGCTGAGCTGAAGCTACGCTTTCGCAGCTGACAGCCTCGCCCAGAGTCCTCCAAGTTGCTCATAGGAATGGTAGGTGCCTCGAGCATTCGCTTGGTAGGCGTCCAAGAGAGCTCGGTTCAACAGGCCGTGGAAGTGGTGAGGGCATCGCCTCACTGACGTACAAATGCCCTGTGAGGCAAAGTGTGGGGAAGGTTATGAGTCCATCGTATCGAGTAACAAGGAAGCCTGCTTAGTGGTCGAGCCAAAGGGTATTTGCGGGCTAATCGTCGCCAACTGTTTGGTCAGTATGCAGCAATCACTGCCCTCCTTGATGGCACCATCGGGCGGATCCTCGGTCAGCATCTGCATGGAGTGGACCTGACGACGTCTAGAAGCCTTGGATGCAACTGATAGACAGCCGTAGCCGACTTCCCAGCGAAAATGGAGACATGAGTGGATGGACGAAGTGGGGAAAGAATATGCAGAACCATTGGCGTGGAAGAAACGCATGGGAAAACAGCACTGGCTTTTCGATGGGCTCAGCTCTTTCATCTCAACTACTATCGGATGACGGGTTTTCAGATTGATCGGTTGTGACGATTGAAAGGCTCTGCGCTGTTGTTGTCGTGGCTGGTTTGCGAGCTCAACACGTAGCCCGTTCTGATTGGCTGCACAATATCCGCAGTGAAGCATTTCTTTTCTCCAGGAGCAGGAGATGTAGCATGACGCAAGAAAGCCTTCCTTCGTTACTACGTCGAGGGCAAACATACTTATCGGTAGGCAGCAATAGATGCAGCGATGACACGTTGCGGTGGTATTGCCCAGGTTGAGGAGCTTAGCGTGCAGGACTATTAGCTCCTTCCTCTTTGCTTCTGTCACAACCAACAACCGTCTTTCGCGCAGGGTGATCTTTTCGGTGATCGTGCTCATCAGCCGTGGGCATTCTGGTCCCTGGGAAAACGGTGGAGAGGGCTAGCTCCCGGGCTGCGTAGAGGCTGGTCCTTGCCAGCGCAGCCTTGTAGTAAGCCCGCAACGGAGGGGTGAATCAGCCATTGCAGCACAGGACCCGACGATACATGGGCATCTGTCGCATGCGCATGGACGTGCAGTTCCGATGCGCAGCGTGCGACCTAGGTACTAGCTGGCGCACATGACGTCGCCGGGGTCGGGTAGGCAGCAAAATCTTCCCACTATCATCTGACGAAGACCGGGAGAGCCCGTCGAGGAGGCCGTCTAGAAGTCCGTCGGCCTCGCGATACACGTGGGATGATCACCAGGGAGGGAGCAGGGAGCGTCCCGTAGGCGCCCGGTGCCGACGAGGAACCAAAGGTCAGCATCGGGTGAGCCTGTCCAACATGGGATGCCTGGCAGGTCGGCCGATCAAGCGGTGTCGAGCGAGGCTAAATTTGCGTCCTCTCCGCGCGCGCGCTGAGTGAGCACTGGATTACTACGCTGCATGGCACGGAGTGCAGCAGGTGGAAGGCTCTGTTTGGTGACGCCGTAGAGGCTGCCGTGAGCGTTTGGCGAGGCAACGGTGTGTGCTGGGGGAGGGTCAGCAGCCGGCAGTGATTCGCCCAGCCAGGTCTGCATCGCTCGATGCGGGCAAGTCAGGTGGCCAGCGGTGCCGGCGATTTGCTGGATGGAGCCAAGGGCGTTTTGTGGGTTGCAGCCATGTCCGTGGGCCGTGATCGAGGACTCTGCGCGGGATCAACCAGCGTCGAGAACCCCGCGAGACAACTGCAGCGTCCAGGCAGCCTATTTCGTCTCTCCCACGCCATGCGCTGCGCCTCGATTCGCGCTGCACTGCTGCTCCAAAGCCGCTGCGTGTATTAATCCCCGTCGGTCCTTGTCTCCGCCCTGCGCCGGGTCACCCTTTCGTGAGCTGTCTCAGATCGCTGCGCCGCCTGCTTCACTCGTGCGCTTGACCCTCACGCTCTACTTATACGCTTGTTTGCTTTGCATGGCATTGTCGTGCCATCCCCACCCACATCTCGGCTTCTGCATGTTCAGCCAATACCCCATCCATCCCATATCATTAATACCCCATTGTCCATCACTGCAAGACATCACGTTACATCATGGCGCCCAACCCACACTGGCGGCAGCACCAGTCGAGTAACAGCACCGCTTCTGGCCGCAGCGACAACAGCACCGTGTCGGCTCGCAGCGACGCCAGCGACCGTTCGTACGACACCGCGCCGACAGAGTACAGCGACCGCAGACCGTCGCTCATGCACAGCGAGACCAGCCACGCCCGCCTCCAGGGACGCGCCCGGGAACGAGACTACTTTGTGCCTCAACACAAGGTCGACCGCTATCCACAGCTGCCGCCCCGCTCCTCCGTCGACACATATGCCTCGACATCAGAAGAAGACCTCGCCGATGAGCTCGATGATGACATGCCCGACTACGATGTGCCCACATACCGACACGAGCCACTAGCCTGCGATGCCATCCCTACCACACCCCGCGACTTTGGGGAGCTCTTCCCTACCTCCAAGCGCCTATCCATACGCCACGACGACTCGACCATAGACGGCAACATGAACCTGAGAGTGGACACACAGGTCGAGGAACGAGGACACCGGAAACAAAGCTACACCCTCTTCCATCTCCGCATGCAGGACCTTCGCACACGCCAGTTCTCGCTGCGCCGATACTGCAGAGAGTCTGGCCGTGAGGTCTGCCACTCGACGCGCAAGTACCAGAAGCCAGCCACAGAGATGCGGCCAGTCCTGCAACGCGCAAGCACAGCCCTCGCTAGTCTGGTCAAGTCCGACTCTCGCCCCTCAACATCAGCAGGTCTGAAGCGGGCCGACTCCGGCTATGACTCCGTGCAGGGCAGTCTTCATGACGACGACGACGATATTACGCGCTCCGAGTCACGTCCGAAGGCAGTGGGATACTCAAAGGGCCGCGCCTTAATACCAACCAATACCATCAAGCTCGAGTTCTCGAATTACGCACACCTCGACGTCAAGCGCCGCGGTGCCAAGTCATACAAGAAGTACGCCTTTGAATACTGGGGCCACGACTACTCCTGGAAACGCATCGTCAAGAAGGAAGGACGGGACCAGCAGGAATCTGTCTCCTACTACCTCGTCCGCGATGACAACGACAAGGAGCCGCTTGCGCATATCTGTCCTGTACGCTTGACGCACGAAGAGGCGCATGAGGAGGCTGCCCGTGGTGGCTGGATACCACCTTGTTATATGCGTGTCACCGACGACAAGATCCTACGCTCAGACTCCGACATTTCCGAGTAAGTCCATTCGACGGCGCAAGCCGTGCAAAGTAACAGTCAGTTAACCCAATGAACAGTGTTGTTATGGCGACAGGTCTCATGGCTCTTGTGGACGACTGCATCAAGCGACGCTTCCACTCCAAACAGAGCACACAGATGCATATCCCGCTTCTCAGAAATCCGTCATTCAAAATGGCCAACTTGGAATACATTGGCCCCAAACGCCTCATCGATGAGATGTTCAGCCGGAAACACCAGGATGGCAACATACCCAAGAAACATCCTTCAGCGGCACGTCGGTTGCCGACGTCCGTTTAGTGTCTGCTTTATTTAGCTCAAGTTTGCGTTAGTACACGTTCAATCTGTCTCGGGAAGCTGCAGCCTGTTCTCGCATCTTGTATCACCAACCTGTCAGAAACATTCTGTTGGGATGGCTACCTGCGGGCAGGCGCAGTCTTAGCATTGCTGGTGGTCATGTTCTCTTTTTACTCCTTGGTGTTTGGCATCTGCGCCGTCTTTTGGTCCGCAGCATGCATAGCGTTGTTTGTTTGCTGCATTTGTTGAGCCTTTTCTCATTGCACAGGATACCAGCCGGCATGGATGTTCAGCACATGCACATAGCACCACCCGTTTTGGTTTACGAATCGCCACGTTATCATTCTTGGATCGATACATACTGGGATCGAAGTTACGATACCACATTTTGGAACGAATAATGACCTGAGCTAATTTTGTTCTATACAATTGGTTCGCAATCTGCCATACGTGAGAGTAACATATTTGCATCAACGACGTGGGTACGACACGGCACGCCTCGGTATTCAAGTTAAGCCGTGCAAGTCTTGTGCCCGCACAGCGCTCATTGGACTGCATGTTTCCTTTAAGAGTAGTGTTTGCTTACGTGTTAGGATAATCTGGAAGACCAGTTCGTTCTTGAGGCGTACAATCCCGACAGCTTAGGATTGACAGCTGACAGGTGATACGACGTCGAGCACACGCGTAGCACATGGCTAAGCTCTTCTTGCATCGACTGCTGGGAGTACATCGCCACATCGCACTCTCCACGACGCTGAACCTCAAACCCGCATCTCTCTGCAGCATTCAAGCATGTTCGATCACGGCATCAGCCCAACGCTCTCCGTACGACCCTCCGCCTCGGCCCCATGAAGTCTCAAGAGAGAATGCGGTAATTTTTTACTACGCAGCTGATACGTAATCGCGGCGAGCGAAGTGTATCAAGGATATTCTTATCGTTGAAGCTACTGTATCGTAGCAAGAACATTGTTACGGCACTCGACGATGATTACTCGAACTAACCAATCAGGACATCTTTTCCACCGAAACTGTCGCAATCACATATTCCCAGCCATGCATTTGCGTCGACGGAATTGCATGGGTTGACTTTCGCTTCACGACAGTCGGTCTGCTCATCAATCTCGGGCTGCGGCTTCATATCCCATGAGGAAGGTCAAACAATAAGCAGGAACCCGATGCCTCATCATTTGGTGTCCTGATTCTTTCGCTGCTTTGTGGTACCTTGGGTCAAGTGTGGGTGTACAAGCTCAACGACCATCCGCTCTTGCCGTCAACAGCGCTGCTAAAATGCATCATCCGCCTCATAATTGACGGACATTGTTTAATATCGTTTGATGTATTCGAAGCATTCTTTACCGAACCGCCTCTCTCGGTATGATATCATTGCCGCCACAGCGAAAATTAGGCAGGGTCCTGTTGAGCACTACTGCAGAGTGTCTGCATAATGACCTGGCACTCCACACTAGCCTCATGTTTTGCAGCCATGTGGGTACGCGAACGTGCTCTTGGGCTGAAGTTGTAAAGCACCCTCACGCTGCAGCCTCAGGTTCCAATTGCATATTGTTCATGCAGCTTTCCCCAGTGCGGGTGTTGACAAGCATCTCATCCGTACCGCCTGCCAGCAGCTGCCGACAGACTGTCCCCAACTCTCCGCAGATAATAGTAGGCTGCGCATGGCCTAGACCATGCTTGGGATTCTCGCATGCCCCATCGGCCCGCTCTGGAGCGCGTTCGTCCAGCCCAATGGCTCGGGTGTGGGAAACTCGTTATTGGCCACATAAACTGAGTGCTCCGACGGCTTCTAACAGCATATGCGCATGTCACTTGCGAGAAGAGCATGACCGACGAGACGGATGCTTGCATACCCTCGTCACTCACTACCATATCTGTCTGCTTCTTCCGTCTATAATGAGGCTCTGTGTCGCTCTTATATGTTATAAGTAGCTGCGCCCTTAGAATCGCTGCTAGGCTTGTCGTATCGAGCCAGTCCCAACCCTTTCTTAGCCATCTACCTCTATCCCTTGCAACTTATTCCTTGTCTGCTACCCTCACTCGTTCTGCGTCTATCCAAAATATACTTATCATGGCCAATCGAGATCCGTGGACGCAGCGCCTTCGAGGTATGCCTATTCGTTTCAGTCCTTGATTTAACGCACACTGATACGCTTTCCAGATCATTGCCTGGCAAGAGGGCTACAGGAACCAACATACACGGATCTTTCTGATCGCCGTGGTGAGTCAAATCTAGCATATTGCTCCGTCATCACAAATTCGCATATCACTAGCTAATATCCATGTTAGGCGGCCGGACAGCCTGGTCAACCATGGTCACTATCCACGGTTCCAACTTCCAGGCGAGATACTGGTACGATGTAAATTATCTTCCCAATGCAAAAGAAGACGCTGCCGAGATCGCGCTGCGCACTCTGACTGGGACTACGAACCAAAGTCAGTCACCGCCGCCGGCAAGCCACTATCGAACCATTGGAAGTCGACAGGACTCAGCCGTGAATGCTGGGTAGCCAGCATCGCCGATTCTATTGAGTAGCCTTCGCTGCATACTCGATCTCTCTTCGTGGACCTGTCAAGTCTCAAACACTCTTTTAATCACGGTGGAAAGCGGTCAGAAAGGAGCGTTGTGGCATGGATATGGAAGAAACTTGGAGGGCGGCGGCTTTTTTGTTTACATCATATCTGTTGCTAATTAGAAAAATCTTTACATGTTATTGAAACATTCACACATGAAGTTGTACAGTCGTCGCTTCCGCCACTGCTCGTTGGTGGTACACTAAACCCTAGCGCGCTTGTTGAACTGACGTCGCTTCATCGTGAAGCTTCCTAGACAGTACGAGTTTTTTCGCGTTGTCCTTTCCCCATCGACCCATGCACTCAAGACATACCGACGGCATCGACGGCAAGCGGGGTGGTGTCGGCTGAAACTTCTGGATCTCGTCTTGCCAACCCTTACCTAGGTAGTGGAGAGTCACGTCTCCACTGCTACACCGCGAACACCTGACCGCAGATCAGATAAGGTAGGGAATGCAATTGATCAGTACTACCCAAGACGATGTGTAGGCGCCCGGCACCTGCTCCCCGCAGGCGAGTTCGTTCATCCCGACTAGCTGCCAGTGCAGCCCCACCCCTCTCGACTCGAATGCACGCATCAGAACGTAAGTGCATTTGACAGCCTAATGCCCAGGCTACTTAGATTCCGGCGAGCGGCAGAGATGCTGTGCAGATACGATCTAAGACTATCCGATGCATTATACGTGGCCGCATCTTCGTGGTATGGCCTGGGAAGCGGCCCAAGGGAGAAGGTCTGCCAGCGTTGTAGCCTCATTAGCATCCCAAAACCCATGAGGCCATAACAGCGTGAACACGTGCGGCCCAACGCTCCATGTTGAGGTCTCGATCCGATGCATGATGCCCGCCGAACCTGCGGGCCACGCCTGACGCTTGCATCCAGAGGATTCCGCAGCTGAAGGATCAGTTCATCCAACAAGCCACGTCGCATATGCATCTCATATACGCGCGATACTTGTGACACCTTAGATGTGGGTTCACAGGAGCCAGGGATCGGGGAGATCGCCACGCTTCTGAATCACATTCGCCGAGTTTCGCTACGAGGAGGGACTGACATGCGCCTAAACATTCAAAACTTCATCAGCGCATGGTGAAGGCGTTCCATACGGTGTAGGAATTCTTCCTGTAGTGGAAACAGTCCGCGAGCACGGCTAGGGCAGGTGCGTAGAGTGTAGATCTCTTGGCTACACTCGAGGCAGGAAGTGTGTGGTTAGGGGACATGCGCCAGTCGCCTCTCACAGTGTTTTATCGCCAGGGTGTGCAAGGCCTCCGCGGACCGTGGCGAAGAGAACGCCAGTTGGTGCTGATGTTTGAACAGGCTGGTCAGCATATTGACAAATCGTTGGCTATGCACCGTTTTGATGGAAGCGCCAAACTTCTCACTTGCGGACCCCACGCCAACTTGTAGGAGAGCAAGAAAGCCGCACTCATTCTTTGATGTCTAAGATTACGTGGTGAGTCGGAAGCCGCCTGGGTCTTTCGCCCATGATATACATGCTATTAAGATAGAGGCTGATACTGCAACGGTACAGGTTTAGGGACTCTTCCAGCATCCTCTGGTTCGGGAGGTTCGCCGGTCCGCGTTTGTGTGTAGTATTACCGCAGAACTCATGCTAATAGATAGTGAGACATTTTTCCATGTTTCCATCATCAGCGATATTGCGAGCAGCGTGAGATGCTGCTTCCGGAGTCATCAGCTAAAGGTTTAAGTATTTGAAGTGCTGCAGTAGGTGATGGTTGCAACGAGTGACCTGCCAAATACGTTCACTCCCTGCGAGAGCAGTGGTGCAGATCCCGGAAGTGCCGTGTTCCGCCGATGCAACAATCTGCCGGAAGGCCACTGGATCTCGTCTTCATCAGTCTCATTGAATTGCATCGAACAATGACACCAACTGGCTGAGCTATTTGTTGTATACTCTTCAAATGACAATTCTTTTACAACGTCTTCTCGAGTCTTCGATCCTTCTCAGACAGCCGGCAATACTCCTCGAACACAACACATAGCTCGTCTTCGCCCACTCCTTAAGGATCGGACTGCTGCATACACGCTTTCCCAACGCATCGTGTGATGACGCATATCCCACCCCCTTCCCGCCTTCGAACCCTTCCTTCACGCCGTTGCAGACGCGCGAAGCCTGTACGTACAAACTCCGCTGCGGCGGCCACAACCAAGCAACACATTGGCGCAAAGGAACTAACATGACGCGGAGACTTGTCTTAAGACAAGACTTAGGTCTTTACCCAGTGTTCTCACGCCTCTACGATCGAATCGAGTTTCCTACTGACGACGGACACCCCGATTAGGCGGATACCCCCCTCGACGACTTCGATTGCGGCACGAAACTCCCCTTGGTTTAACGCCCCGCACGAGAGAAGGCATTTTGTGTATCGAACCGCCTCTCAAACAGCTAGCATCGACAGATCAGCTTCCACTATCCTCCCTGTCGCGATACGATGAGGACAACGCCTTTGCTTGGGGGGGTTTGTCAACCACAGAATCTGGTCGAGTCAGTGCAATAAATACGGGCATGATGGATTCGACTTGTGCAGAATCGAATGGAACGAATCGATGCTACCGTTGTGCTCGAGTACTCTCTAGCACGAACTGCCGCGTTCTACTCAGCTTGGCAGCGCGAACGAGTGGCTTCTGCTCGCACTTCCACCAACCCGACTATTGGATCCAACAATTAGCGCTAATGTGTGTGCAAGCAGCAGCACCATTGTGGCACAGCTACGCAGTGTGTACCGCTTTTGATCTGTACCACTGAACTGTGCTACTATTCCCCACGCGCCTCTGCGAACGCTTCGCAAAACCGCAAAACCGACGAGATTTGGAACACCAATGTACGCGAACCCGATACATGCTCGTAGCAGATTTCGAACGCCGAATTAGACAACAGCCGCACGAAGCGCCGCGCTGGCGATATGTCCTGGTCATGACTAGCGACACACACTACCGAGGCAAGAGCACACTGCAGGTGGTCGCAGGCAGAATTCTACACCATACACGTCTGAGAGAACCTGGAAGGCTTGGATCTCACATGCACCACATCGAGGCGCGCTTTCTGCGGCAGTTGGGAAGGACTGCAGTGATGCTCTTTCCGCTCGGAAGTTTTCCTGCTGAGCGTCGCAACAATGCGAAGTTCGGAGATGAACGGCGAATAAGAAGCTCATGCAAAGATACCGAACCCTTGGGCTCGTAGATTTTCCCGAGTCGCAGACGATACGCAGGCTTGCAGCCGAAGTGGGAATGATGGGCGTGCGGTAAGTAGCGGCGATCAGGCCTTGCAGCTGCACATGTGCACGCAGATGACCATGAACCCAGAGTGAGCTTCGCGACCCTGCACGACGGTGCAGAGAAGCAATTTTCTCTCATGGTTAGATGCGTAAAGGGTGCGCCAAACACAGGCTGTCTGGAACTTAAACACCGGACCGAACCGAGGGCGTCCGGGGCGTGCCTTCCGCGTACTAAGACACTGGCTCCCGCTGGCTGCCCAAGTGGACACGCCCTCCTCAGTCTACAAGTCCCAACGACATGTCGAAAACACCCCTTCTGGCGTGACAACCCTCAGCCATGTGTACGACGCCTTCTTCAACAAGCTTTACCGACCGGCGATCCTTTCTCAGTGACGTTACGCATACGTCGAATGCACCTGACCACTCTCGCAACGCACGGGCATCGTCCTTCAGATCGAGGCTTCCGACAGTTCCGCCATGCGTCAATCCTCCTTTTACAGCAATGTGGAAAGATTGCAACAGTCCACTGATTGCGTTTCCCTGCACCACGTCGCAGCGGCTGTATCGTGCAATAAGCTAACAGCCTAGGACCGACTACTTATTCGAAGCGCGCATGAATACCGACCGTCCCTCCACAATTGCTATACTCGCTGGCATCGATAGCCCTAATTTCGGTTGAACCTACTTCACCCTCATCGCGTTCGATTCGAGACCACGTACACAATCAGTTCAGATACTTCAGAGTTCCTCTACACCCCAATACTGCTTCGATGGATGATTCTTCGACCGCAATCGCCAATCCTTCTCCTCTTCCATCTCGAAAGAACTGCCGGCTATATACCTGTAGTACTGAGGACTGCCTTTGTCTTCATCCTTCAGACACGAGCACATTTCGACTTCAGTATGCATATCGAATGGCTCTATGTGCAACGGACAGCCGATCAGGGCAGAAGTGACAAGAAATGTCGGCCGAATAGTCTCTAGGCTGCGAATACAACGAGCGTGTTCGTACTTATGCCGCCTTACACCCGGGATAACAAGTGTTCCGATTGAGCTAGGCTCTTGTGTCAGGCCATTGCTACTACAGAGCCGTAGTCAGTGGGTCTGTCGTTATCAGAAGGTAGCCGGAGCGATGGAATCCCAGTGTGAAGCGGAACCTCATCGAACGCGATCCAGTGGGTTTTTAGAGCCAGATCACACGAACTCCAAGCATGCAACGATGATATTACAAGTCTTGGGCGGCTTTGAGAAGCAACAGGTGACATGGCCCTCTGCCCCGATAGACAGACATTGGCTATGGCGTTTGACGTTGTAAGTAAGTCAGCCGCTCAGTTCTTCCCACTCACCAGCTCTTTGGCCTATCGCATTTCACCTTAGATCCATCCATCTCATGTCTTCTTGGCACTTTCGGTTTTTGATAGCGAACACGGCCAACACGCAAACATTCTCAACAGAAAGTAATTCGTGCGTCTGATCGCTCAGCGACACGACCTTCCCACTACCGCACCACTTCTACATTCAATTCGATAGTTCCACAGTTGCGCGATACTTTACCAGCGAGGTCGTGAACATTCGTTGTCTCCAACCGTTACTTCGACGTCACGGTCGTCGTTCAGCTGATTGGACGGACATAGTGGAGCAACGGGAGCACCCGCAATAGTACCTTGCTCTCTTCACGACCAACTTTCTTGAAGACAAAACAAGCGTGCCCCATGTCCTCAGCATATGCGCCAACCTCAAACAGTAGTATAAACTTACAGTTTGCGCCGTCCCCGTTTTTCGGGACAATTGAACCCTATTCCGTGGCGTACCGTGGGGATCCGCATGTACTAGGTAGCACTGGTAATTCTCCGCATTTAATGAAGCAAACCACAGTCGTATCTTTCTTCCATTTCAAGAGTTCCAATTGCACATCTTCATCTCTTGAAAACAAACCAGCAACATCACCATGAGCAACCACACCGCAGAAGATCCGGCGACATCTGCCTTGCCCACCTATACAATCCTCCGAGACACAGCGCTCAATTTCATCAGAGCCCAAACACTCGACGCGGATTTCCCGGAACGCATGGACTTCGATCTCATGCGTACCTACTGCGCCCCTTCTTTCGAACACTCGTGGGGCCATAATTACTCCGTCTCTCTCTCCCCGCCCATCCAAGGCACGCATTCCCTCGACGACTTTTTCACCCATCTACGATCCATGCTTCCCAGACTTGAGTCTTGGAAATCCAATGTGACAGACGTCATTGTCGATCCAGTCAAGATGAAGGTCGTCCTGCGGATCAGCTTCATGATGCAGGCGAAAGGGGCGACGGAGGGGCAGATAGTGGAGAATGATTTGCTGTGGATGATGGAGATGGAGGAAATGGGTAGCGGGAAAGTGGGCATCAAGAAGAGTATGGAGTTTTTGGATGGTGCGGCGGCGGGCAAGCTGAGGGAGATTATGATGGGGATAGCGTAGGCTTCATGCTGAACGAGAAGAGTTTGACTTTGCAGCCTTTCATAGCTGTTGTTTATAGACGTTGAGGTCTCGCACTTCTATCCTGACGTACCAGACGAATGCCATCTAAGTTGAGTTGTACCATGCCTATAACTCCGTTGCTACCGGTCCAATATGAATATCGCCAACTTTTTTTTCGCTAAAGGTTTGATATGCGTGTCTCGTGTTCAATTATGTCTTCATGTACATCCTGTTCCATCATCTTTAGCCCATCTAGTTGGAGTGCCCATTAGTGTTTCCCTGTCTGACCATCCAGGATAGCAAATCCACCTTTGTGACAACAGCAACGGCCTTTGGCTCGCCATCGACGCGCTCAGTGACAACAGCCGCGCTGTTCCACTCGAAGAACTTGTTCAGATCGCTCAAGCTGGTCTCCTTGGTAATCTCAACAAACTCCCTTCGTCCCTTCTTGCCACCCTTTTGTGTGTTCTTCGCGTTGTCGCCGTCAAGCGAAAGACGGCCGAGGTCCTTGACGACCTCGTTCAGTTTGCGAAAATCGAACATGACCTCTTCGACGGGTGACTTTGGGGTTGCACGACCGGCAGCGATGTAGGATAGCAAGTTGCCGAGGGTCACTAGACCGACAAGACGCACCTTGCCGCCGGAAGAGTATGTGCTAACGGGAAGTTGGTCGAAACCTTTCTCACGCATTGTTTCGATGGCTTCGCTGCAGGGCGAGTTCGAGGGAACGGTGGTAACGGGTTTGAGTCGTAGGGAAGCGATGGTGGCGCCGTGGAAAGCGTCGGCCTGCTTGGTGGTAGAGAGACGGCGAGTGTTTGCGCCGTTCGTGTTAGGTGTCAGAGGGGGCGTAGGGGGGAGAAGGTCGTTTGCGGCAAGCCAGTCGTCGTCGACGAACTATGATACGTTAGTATGACACAACAGTAGCATAGGAAAAGAGATGACATACCTTGCTGAGATAGCTTCTAATGCTGTCGGGGAGGATGACGACGACAACATCATCTTCGGTGAGATCCATGTCTTTCGCGGCTTCGACCATGGCAGCCATCGCACTACCAGACGAACCACCGCAAAGAATGCCCTCTTCGGAGATCAACCGGCGCGCGTACAAGAACGATGTCCGGTCGTCTGTCTTGTACCACTTGTCCACAATCTTCTGCTCCAGGACGTCAGGGATGAAGTCGTATCCGATCCCCTCAACCTTGTAGCCCTCGTTCACGCGTTCGTCGTTCAGGGTCGCAGGAAGTGCGAGTATACTGCCGTGTGGATCGGCAGCTACAATCTTGACATCTTGCTTATGCTTCCTCAGACCGCGCGCTAGACCTGTGATAGTGCCTCCAGTTCCTGCACCAGCAACAAGACAGGTGATCTTGCCGTCGGTCTGTGTCCACACCTCCTCGGCCGTGCCGCACTCGTGCGCGAGCGGGTTGTCGGGGTTCGAGTACTGGTCGAGAATGTGCGCGTTCGGAATCTCCTTGACTAATCTCCTCGCAACGCCGATGTGGCTCTCGGGGCTATCCCATGCCGCACTCGTTGGGGTACGAATGATCTCGGCTCCGAGCGCCTTAAGAACCGCCACCTTCTCGGGACTCATCTTCTCGGGAAGTGTGATGATGGTTCTGTATCCCTTCACCGCACCCACCAAAGCCAGCCCAATACCCGTGTTACCAGACGTAGGCTCGATGAGTGTGTCACCGGGCTTTATGCGACCAGACTTCTCAGCGGCTTCGATCATGCGAAGCGCGATGCGGTCCTTGACACTGCCGCCGGCGTTGAAGGCTTCGACCTTTACGTATACGGTGGCACGGATGCCCAGGGATTGCGGAATCTTGTTCAGGCGTACGAGGGGCGTGTTGCCTATCTGCTGCGTTATGCTGTCCATAACCACAGGTGGGATGGCGGGGCGCGTCTTGGTAGACATGGTGGCGGTATTCGTGTGCTGAGGCGTGTATGTGATGCTGAAGTATGTATAGTGAGAGTTTCTGGAAGTATAAGTAAAGAGAGTACCCGCAACGTCAAAGGCAAAGAAGATGTCGTAATACGGCTGCAAAGTTGTCGCGCAGAACAAACTCGATGGCCTGACCCGCAAATAGCCGCCGCCGCGCTCAAGCCACCGCTAGTAGATCCTCACAACGCTAGCCGGATACGCTCAATCGCCACTTTCACGCTGCCGCCGCCACTGTCAGCTGCCTAGGCACGTGGTGGGTATGCATAACATCTATGAATCAGCATCTCGGTAGCCTACTAACAGCCAACATGGTGGCATCTGAATTTTAAGTACTCAACACTTCTATGCCTGTTCAGTTTGGTGATATTCTGACATTGACTTAATTCGATCCATGGCTGCAAGATGGAACCACGAACAGCTCTCTGCCATTCTCAGCTCCACTCGATCAGGTCTGAATCGAGCTTCCGTTGACCCTTCATTTCCAAATCTATCCCGCGCGGATGAGGAGGCCATCCGCGACGTGGACCCATCATCCACAGAAGCACGCATACTATGTACCTTTCAAGATCTTCTCACTCATCGAATCAATCCCAAAACAGCTGCAAATATCCTTGGTTCACTGACTTCGGCGCATTGCTCGTCGTCTATACCCTGTGATGCGAGCATACTCTGGGGCGCCATTTGCCATCGTGGCGAGATATGGCCGGAAGCAGAATTGAGGATATTAGCCGACTTGGTGGTAGAGCTCGCGAGGTTGTCATACCCTTTACCAGAGTATCCGTACGATACAGATGAGCCGGTTCAGGGCACCAGTAGCTTTGTGGACTTACCTGGCTTCGGTCATGAGCTCGGGGGTTATTTGCAAGGTATGGACATGAACAACCGCCGTGCTGAAAAGTCTCAGAAGCTGACAGTTTTCGGTCCAGGTCCAAAGTGCTATAGCTTGCAGTTCATGACCCCCGAAGCTCGCAAAGACGCGACGTTGAGGACGGCTGAATCAATGACGGAACGCATTGTCAGTGGTGATGTCGTCCTAGCTGTCAGAGATCTTTACAAGAACATCAACACGTTCGCTGCGCTTCTTAGCTGTCACCACATTCGAGGTGCACTGCCACAAAATAACATGGACTTTCGTGGCATGGCATGCTATCCAATCGTTGGTGCCCTAGAACACGAACTCAGCCTCAATGAAGTGACGCAGCACTCCGATGGCTCTGCTACCATGCCTGATCAAAACTGGGCGGCTTTCAGGTCATCGCAGCCTAGCATAGACCTTCCAGCGGCTACACAATGGCTGTCACTCCTAGGTCACGATCTTTACGACCGTCTGGTGGACCTTGTAGCGCCAGTCGGTCCTTTGTGGAAGGCCCAGGATGGCGAAGAGAAGATTACGGTGGAAAGATGGCGGTTCTGGCAGAATAGACTACGGTACTTTGCCTCAAATGATACCATTCTGGGCGATGGGATCAAAACGGCATGCAGACAAGCAGCAGATCACATGGACAAGACCGCCTGATTGAGACGTCACGGTGCTTAGGACTGAGGTATGTGATATGACAACACTGTTTCTAACAAGAAATGGGTAAACTTACCATCCATATGCCTCCAGACTGCGATCTCTTCGTTCCTGGTGCAACCATGAAACTGAGTTCGACCTCGCAGACATAGAATGCACCAACCTGTTTTCCGTGCAGAAGCCTCTCATCCAGCAACCAGACTTGGTGACAATTCTCAAGGGCGATATAGAAGCGGTGTTTTGCAAATGAGTGTATTGAGTTGGACTATCTAGAAAAGCAGCGCGGAACGCAAGACCAAATACAGGAGACAAGGATTGGACGCAGCACGAGCGCATGCGCAGTGAGTTTTCCATATGTCACAAAGTGAAAACATCGACTCAGAGGCAGACGCGGGTACGGGCGGAAACTAAGTAAGCAAAGGTGGTTGGGAAAGGAGATAAGGGAAATCCAAAGAAGAGCTAATACCAAGATGCGACAGCCGGATTTGGCGGCACAGCTTGCAGAAGCGAAGAGAAGGAAAGTGCTGGAAAGCGACGGATGAAATGCATGCCACTGTAGAACTGGAATGCGGTAAAAGCATTTTCGTTTCGCATCAAGATTGGAAGCATCTGTCGTCTGATCGGAGTGGGTGAATTAGAGTGCAAGGTCCAAGGGGTCAATCATTTCGATCGAAGGCGTCCCGACTTGCTTGAGCAGTTCGAACGGTTCGGTATCGATTCCGCCCTGTCGACGTGTAAGCAAAGGTCTCGGAGCGGGGAACATGTACTTGCCTCAGCATATCTTCGCCGCTCAGTCAACAGTGTCCATACGTCATCGCCGGTTAGTTTCACGAGCTCTGAGCCTTCGGACTTGAGGAGACCGAGCTCATGAATCTTTGCCCGAAGCGGTTGGGCTAGAACGCTAGCAGTCTTTGGAAAAACCTGGGTCTTCTTGGGAAATTTGACGTGGGTCAAGGGGAAATAAGCGCCGCGACCGTCACCTACGAGTGGAAGATACTGGTGCTCCATAGCGTTGCCGTCGTTGTAGTCTGTGTTTGCGTCAGTTACTGTGCACCGTCGTCAATACCACCAAGCGCAACTCACTCTCCTTGAAGTATTCGTAACTAGTCTGAACCTCTTTCTCATCTTCATCATTCCTCTTGCTCTTTGTCTTGGCCCTGACTTCGGTATCCTGGTTGGATACGACCTCGCGAATCAAGAACGGCTCATCCCATGTTTTGATGACGTCTGCTGTAGTCTCTGATCTGGTAGAGGGGTAGTTGCGCTGAACTTTGACTCCAACCAGCAAGTCGCTGATAGCGGGTTGCAGGCGGCTGATGTTTTCTTTGTTCATTTCATCCCCGAAAACATCCAACAACATTTCATAGACACTGTTGTAGGCTTCCGGCGTGGTAGACGTCAAATCGAACACCAAATGTATCAGTTTGTCTTTGAGATCAGTCGATAAGGCGGCGCGTACGCGAAGTGAGTAGGGAGAAGGCGTCTGGGTACCGTTGATTGTATGAGCCTTGTAGCCTTTCACTAACGGCGTGATTGACACATCTCCTTTCGGCATGTTTGACTTTTCCTCCTTCAGCTGGATTGATTTCTCCCCTTGAAAGAGATTGATGCCCTCGGGAATCTTTCGGAACTGTTCCTTGGTAGCCCAAAGATTATCGGGGAATCCGTCCACTGAGACATAGCGCCGTTGGATTAGAATGTTGAGACTCCTCTGATAGAGTCTACGATGTTTTGGATCTGTACTTGTTAATACATCCGTACTCGTAATCCTGCATGCCATTTTTCGCTCAGGTAGGCCGGTTTTGACGTGTCCGGGAAGTTTGGTTTTGAGAGCGAATTGACCCAGTAAGGTGGACATCGCGAACTCATCCTTATTTGAATTATTTGGCATGATGAGATGCCATTCGTGAGACTTTCTATCTGGGTTTTTGTCGACAGCAGTGATGTCTTTGAAATGGGGCCAATATGTCTCGCGAAGTTCAGCCCACGCGGGCTCCCGGAACTTGCGGTTGTACACAGTATCGTCGTATTCACCGGAAGCGTTCATGGACTTGAATGCTACACGAAGGATCAGAATGTCGGGAAGATCTTCGAGACGATAGGTCAGGCGACCAAGTACGGTCTTGGAGGATGCCTTCCATGCTTCGGCTTCCGACTCGACCTTTCGTGCTCTCTTCGCGGCCTTTGACTTGTTCGCCATTGTTCGTATTGCTGTCTTGAGTCCGGATTGGTGAAGTATCGATGAAAGGATGAGACGCCGGTGCGATGGTGAGTACTATGGGGTTAAACCACTCACCTTCTTATACAACATCCTGTTTTCGATTTCCGCGCTTGCCTCCAGTCATTTGGCCACGATGAGCAAGCTCACGCGCTGCTTGCTCAACCTTGGGAGGTCATGGCGACTGGTCATGATACCAGTTACTCGGTTTACTCGTGAGCTTGCCTCGGAACAATCGCGTAACGACATACGGACACATCGAATAACAAGTGAAACAACAAATACTGGGTGGTGTTTGCTCTGCACGAGACGTAGAAGAGCAACTGTTCTAAAACGTGCATTGTCAGGTGTTAAGGGTATCATCCTCGTACTTCGATGCGCTTGGCGGCTGTAACAGACGTAAGATCACCTCGGTCTCGAAGGAAGAGGCAGTCAGGCCGCAAAAGCCTCACGATTTCAAAAGTGCAACAGCAAACTTGATAATCTACACGCGTTAGTCATGACCTAGATCAAGGTAGAATGGACCTACTAGTTCCATTATTCAACGAAGGGGGTATCGATGTATCGGTACACACTCGAGCCTCGATCCATCCTACCCTCTGTGGCCACCTGTAGCTTCTTCAAAGCTGCTCAGCAACCCACTGCCACCATTGCTCCACATCAGCGCCCTCCTTACCCGCCTGAACATTACCCCCAATCACAGTCACACTCGTCCCGCTCTCTCTCATTTGCTCAAATGTGAACATGCCCTCGCCGCCCTCACCCAGCCACTCCTTCTCCTCGTCTACCTCATCTTCGCCACCATTCAACGCCGCACCTGCATCGCGAAGCGCCTTCGCCCTGTTACTCCTGACCTCGGTGATTGTCTTCTCGAGCGAGTTCTTGACAAGGTTTGCGGGCAACGCCGTGAAAAGATCCATCTTGTTCGCCGCAACAAGGACAGGGATCTCCTTTGGCCCTTTGCTTGTGGTAGCGTTGGTGTAGCGTTTCTGTAGCGAGAGGAGGATGTCGTGAAGGTACTCTCCGGCCTCGTTCAGTCCTGCTTCGTCGCCTAGTTGAGCGGCGTCGACGACGAATATTATACCGCGGATGTTCTTGGGGTCGGCAAGCTGGGAGGTCGCATAGTGACGGAGCTTGCCATGGCCAGGCGTGTCGAGGAGGAGGAAATTGCGAGAGCGCTCGAAGGCTGGATCGCCTGGTGAGCGGTAGTGCGATGACGCGGGGACGTGTGGGCTGGGGAGGAGAGCGGAGACGGTGAGAGGTGTGGTGGACGTGTGCGTTTGGGTTGTAGCGTTGCGCTCGGCCTGGCAATTGTTAGACGGTACGGGAGCATGGGTTTGGGGGATACGCTACCAATGTCGTAAAGGCCGTCTTTCCACTGCCGCTTGGGCCGGCTAGCAGGAGGGTGGGAAGTTGCGCAGCTGCAGCTGCCTTCTTGTAGAGGACGGTATGCAGTAGTATGGGCAGGCAGAGCGCGACGAGGAAGGTGATGAGGATAGTCGACAGGTTTGGGGAGAAGGCTGCCGTGAGCCAGCTGTCCTGATCGTACCACGCCATGGGGACCGGTGTGTGCTGTCGACAGAGCGCCGGATGCGCAATGCTGTCGGATGCTGGATGGAGCGTGTATGCGAGCCGCGTCGGGGTCAGGACGCTTCAGGGTGTCGCGTGGGTGAAGCGATGACGTGACACCGTTCAGCATCAACCAAAGTTTTGGCCGCCGGACCCTGAGTCAAGAAGGGACGCCTGAGCCGCGGGGAACACGGGAGCACGTCCGACGGCAAGAGCTTACAAGAACCTCACGTCTGATCTTCTTTACTCTTCTTTGCATGTGCGAGCACCTTCTCAGATATTCTGCGATGCTGGTCGCTCGTCTTGGCCCGGGCAACGCCCACGTAACCAACATGTACGCCAAAAGTCGCGTCGAGCCATGGCGTCGAGACCCGCCAAACATCACTTTCGGAAATGCTACGAACCATGATAAACGAAAAAGGGCCGCCTGCATTCGACAACTATCACACGCTTTTAAGGCACTACATAATCATACAATAGACAAGGGGCCGCCGTCATTAGCTTGCTCGTGCGCCGTACATCTCCCGTCCCTTCGTAACCGTGCCTTACAGTGGCTACGCAACCCTATAGGATCCTACGTCCTAGCAGATGTTGCATTTTCCTTGTGTGCGTCCTCGATCCTGCGGATCCAAAGCCTCCAAGGCTTTCCATGGCCGTGACCCATTACTCATACAACCATGATTTGCCGTTGCTGCCAAGCTCGCAAGGACAGATGCTGGGGCGCATAAGTCAGAGAGCGCCATACAGAGGCAGCACGAAAGAGATGGATGCGACCGTCGACCTTTTTTTACCTCCATGCGCCATGCACCATGCAAGAAGCATTCGTACTCATAACTCGTAGAATGTGCCCTCACCCTGCACCATCTGCACGTCTCGTAATGCGTAAAGAACACCATCATAAAACAGAAGTGAAACAGAGAAAGACATAACAGCATGGGAACGACGTGTAAAGAAGCTGGTCCCTCCAGGTCATACAGGCAATGACACCGGAGGTACCGCCAGAAGGGGGCAGAATTAAATATGCTTTGTGATGACACACCAAGACATGTACCAAGGTCAACCTGACCAGCAGTTGAGGCATCATATGCCAGCAGAAACAAGGGAGGTCATGTGCTTTCGGCTCAAATCCCAAGGAACGGGCATTGTACACATGTTCTCTGGAATCGGGCCAACACTGAACGTTGTACCGTCGCCAACATGCTCGAAGCCTGCGATGTAGCCTTTCTTGCGCCATGTATGATACACCTCTTCGTGTGCCGTTCTGACCTTGTCTGAGCTGCGGTGTTTTGGGCGTCGTTCGTTTGGGGAGTGGTGCTGGTGTAAGGGCTCGTCGGTGTTCGTGTTGGCAAAGGATCAAGTACAGTAACAATAACAAGGCCGCCGCAAAACCGAGATGTCATCGCGAAGCACCCAAAAATAGCCGTCGTTGGTAAGAGCTTCCCAACTGCCTGTACGAAGTGCAGTGAGGTGGAATTTCGTTCGAGAAGGGAGCGAGCCTCAGTCCATGTTGAGCCGGCCAACATGGTTCATGCAAGCTATGACAGCAGTCTAGTGGATGCTTGTCAATAAGTATGTGCTTGTACGTCGGGATAGTATCCGCGACTGCTCTCCATGCCTTGGAATCTTCCACAGCCTCCGATGTGCCAGCCAGCAGTTGGATACTCATCCTTGATCCTGCGATCGGGTGGCGGTAGAGTACTTTCAAGCTTAGTAGGGATAGTCTCGTAGATGGACGCAGGATAATAAGAATAGTCCTGAGGGGCATCCATCATCTTCGCATCGTCGTCTTCGACCATGTGCTGTTCGCCGCTAACGCCTTCGACCGGACCTCCACTCAGAGAACTTGCTGAGCTGACCGAATGACTGCCGACGGGACTTGGGTCTAGCGAGTACGTGTTACCACGATACATGCTGCCGCCCATTCCAGTCGCACCACCGCCCGACATACCGTTCCTCCAGGCCGGATAGGAAGGTTGGCCACTTGATCCCAGCCCATGATGACCGCCTCCACCGAGGCCAGACCCAGGCGCGCCTCTTGGGGTACCAGCATTGTGTGGACCCTCGTTCTGGTAATGGCTAGGTGACCTGCCACGGACAACGACGGGAGACGACAGCCGGGCTGCGATCTTGACCCAACGGGGCTCGGATTCTCGTGGAGTTTGCACGTTCGCCCACAACTCGACAATCAGATGGTAGTACTGTTGTTGAGCGCGACGCTTGCCATTATTCGCCGTTGCCGACTTGAACTGGATGCGTTCGAATGAATGCTGGTAGTTGCTACTGGCATGGCTCGCTGGGGAATATTGTTGCGACGAGTCGCTTTCGCTCTGCAATGGTAGCTGAGGACCCGGCACGGTTGAGGTTTGGTGAAAGTTACTCAGCCCATATCCACCATGCTCATGGCTCTTTCCCGGTGGTGTTGGGGCCAGTAGTTCCTTCTTCATCGCGAGCTGCGGGCCTTTGTCACGCTTAGGTGTGTGCTGGATCAGCTCGATAGTCTTGCCTGTGGAGCCGTCCACAGCCGCTGCAAGAGATACTGCCATGGACTGTATTTGCTCCGGTGGTTTGCCTGTCTGCTCGAGGTACATACGGGCGTTTGCGATCCAGGGCGTAAGCTGGAACGACACGTTGACAGCGAAATAGTTCCTGCGGTAGCATGTCCATACTCGATCACCGGAGTAGAAGAAGCCCTTCTCGATCTTGGCGTCGATATTGGGTGTCACTGTCGAGCCTTCGCAAGTGATGTTGCCCCATGTCTCCTGTGCGTTGAAAGGCGGCGTCTCGGGTGAGCCTGAGGGCGTCGCATAGGTGCTCGCGTGGTAAGCACCGTTGTAGGTCAACGGCATGGTGGTGGCAAGCACACTCCTAGGAGTGTCAGGTTGGGAATTGTACCGGGAAAGGTCAGCTCGAGGGGACAAGGCGTTGGGATATCTATGCACGCCAGGCGTCCCTGTCGTATAATTGTCCCTTGCCGACGAACCCATGGATGGTGACACAGAATGGCCTAGTCCTGGTGATCTCGCCGGAGGTAACATTGCCGACGAAGAGGGATCGTTTCTATCGCGTAGCTGTCAGCTGTCATGCATCGCTTCGGGTTCTACACGCACGAGTGCGCCACAAAGAAAACCTACAATCGTCGACTCGAAGACATGCTGCCGTAACCACACGTAGTGCTAAAGTAATTGTTTGGTACGGAATAGTGACTTGGGTAAGTGTTTGAAACCGTCGGAGAGAACGTAGTGTACGATGAGTATGCCAGTGCTGATGAGGCGTTGGAGCTTGGCGAGGTCGATATGGAACCAGACCCTGAGTCTGAAAGAGCCACGCTCGACTGGTAGCTATAGAATCAAGTCAGTTAAACTCGCAAAACAGAGCTATCCGGCCAAAGTGATGCCAACGACAACGATGTGTAACCAAGAGTAGGGTGGCACGGTATAAGTCGTCAACCAGACCAGGGGCGGTACGGCATTACCGCTAGGCTTGTCGTGTGATCAATGTGACAGACCAGCCTGTTGGGAAGACCAAGTGCGCCATGCATCCGGAGCGTGTGCGACGACAAGTATGATGGACGACATTGACTACGTGTTTGTTTTGGGGTAGGAGAAGCCTGAGCCTGGGCTGCACCACGCCATAGAGGCGTCGAGGGATGCAGGCTGGGGGCCACAAGGCTAGGCAGCACCACGGAGCCTGCCATGCCAGCCCGGGAAGGAAACGACCAATGAGAGCATCTACTTACGCACTGTCGGGACGATGTGTACCGTAACGGCCTGTAATCGAGCCCTGGTGGATACCGGTCGCAGTATGTGCTAGGACCCCGTCGCGTCTTAGCTGATCGGGTACGGCTGCGTAGGAGTTATGATGTGCATGCGCACCAATATGCTCGATGCATTCCTGGTCCGAAGAGAAAGGGTTCTCCGATGCCAATGGCAGCGGTGATTGCAGCACTGCTTATCCTGCACGTCAGCCAATCAATCCAGGGCAGCCGGTGTGCTGTTGAACAAGACGTGTGACAATAACGGACAACGTGCACGGATGCGCAATGGAGAGGAGAGAAAGATGCGCGTGGGACGTGGTAGCACAAGCGGCACCGCGATCGGGTGGCAGGACAAGCGTGCGGAACGCACTACAGGAACAGGAACAAATGCAGGCCCACAGTGTGGTGCAGTGAACAGAGGGAAGAAGGCCGATGCACCAACTGTGTTGTGGTGCAATATAAGAGCGCACGCGGGAGGAATGTTGGCCTGGGAAGAATGCGGAGAAGGGCGCCAGCTTATGGCTGGATGTGCAGCGCTTGGGGCGAGCGACTTGGGGGTTTGGGGGTTTGTGTATTGCGCAGGACATGGATTGCAAATACTTGGGGATTTGGCTTACCTTGATTCATCATTGCAACAGCCAGTGATGTATCGCCGTTCTGCTGAGATCTATCGCAGCGCCTTGTAGAGACACAACAACCCTTGCGAGAGACTGGATCTTACGCCTGACTCTACCACTCTACGCAGCAGTTCCGACAGTCTGGGTCGACTTCGATGGCGCCGGCAGTGGCGAAAGGATTTGCTGCTGACAGAGTTCCGCTGCGGCCGAACTGCTTCGCGCCGTCGCTCGAGACGCGGATTCGATCAGGCGAGGCAGCGAGTCAGCGTTTCGCGTGGCGGTTGCGATGCTAGGCTTCGGGGTGCCGGGCCAAGCGTCAAAGGATGCTGAAAGGGGATGGTGGTGAAGACCGACGACTCGTCTAATTACGCTGTTGGTTCGCTTGAGAGGCAATCTGGGGGGTTTAGCCGGCACAAGGGCGGGATCCTCGATTAGCTGCCGCTGCGCTGCGCTTCGCTGGGGGCTAGGCTCCGTTAATGCTGATGTTCGAGGGGAGATGCGGCTATTGCGAGCAGACGGTGCAATGCGTATATTGTCCAGCACTGTGGCTCGGTGGTGCGCGCGCTGCACTCTGGTCAATCGGTTCTTCAGCGCTCAGATCTACCGCAAAGCTTAGTCAATGGGCCTGTCATGGCAGGGACAGAAGGTTGGTGGGTGGACTGACAGTTTTGGGGTCGAGAAAGGTGCGATGCAGTGTGCGTTGATGTCACCCACGGCGGCTGCGCATTACCTTAAACCCTGGAGTTATAACGGCTCGTCTACGCAGAGCGAGGAGGCCCGCAGCTGCGCTTTGCTTCTTCCCGCGCACTCTACGCAGATCTGGAAGCTGGAATCCCGAGCACAGACAGGTACGGATAGCGGCCTTGTCGCTAGGTGCCTGGATATCTAGCTGCGACGTAGGCGGTGTGGGCGCGTCTCTGACGTCGCTTTCCTGCGATCTGTCAGTCTCGCAATATCAACCGAGGAAGTGGTCGCAACGGGGGTGGAGCTTACAGGGTTCTGCTGCAGTCTTCCAAATCAAATGATGTGGCGTCGACTGATGTTCAATCGTGGCGGCTTCGACGAGGATGCTGACCCGTTGTCGGACACTGGGCGATTTGCACGCACGCCAGGTTGGAGGAATTGCTCAACAGGAACAGATTTACTGCATGCACTGCAATGAGATGTTGTGACAGAGACCAGAATCGACAGTGATAGTGCCGTTGACGTATTGTGACAGATGTGAGCCAGGTTCGGTATACCAAGGGTCCGTATGGTGAAGGGGCCGAAGCATATATGCACCGTGCCCTCTATTAAAATTTGAACTCTTGCTCTCAGACCGTTGCACAAGGTTGCCAGGGTTCAAAACCCCCGTGATCTTCGAGGCTGGTAGGGTACCGGCTTATGGTCTCAGAACAATGACCTGGAGTAGACTGTTGGGAATAGTGGGTCCAGGGAAGGGACTAACGGCAAGCAATGGAAGAAGTGGGAGGGCTCAAGGATACGAGCGGCTGTCGAATGGGAGTGAGCTTGCAGAAAGTGGATGGTTGAAGTACAGTTGACAGGCAAGAAGCGCTACAGCTCGATACAGAGTAGAGACGGACTAGGGTGGTGACGGACTTGTTGGCTCAAAGGAGAATGCCTACCAAGTGAGAATAGCTTCGAAGCATGCTTAGCATGCTGGATCAAGATTCAGCCCCAATGCATATGATCCGTATTGCTCAGACCTGGCCATTTTCTAGCACCACGGTAGCATTGGCAAGCTGCAGCGGCGAGCCTTTCCCAAATGGGGAGCCTGTATATCTCCGATGTCAGGGAGAAGTGATTTGCCTTGGTGCCCAGGATTACGTCTTTCGAATAGTCGCTGAGCTTCGCATTCCTTGCACGGAAGAATGGGCTTTTGCTACCTCGCGGGGCCAGGGCCCACCCCCATGCCACACATCGATTGGCGCGCCCGGCAAAGACATCACAGTCCCGTGCAGCAACGCAGGAACATGGACCACAACACCACTCTCGAAATGGGGGCCGACTCGACACGGCAGCTAAATGACCGGACTGGCGGGTCGTCGATGTTTCATCTCGATCAGCCGCCCGGAATAACCCTTGAAGCGAACAGATGATCATGGTTTGCTCTTGCTACGGCTGTACTAGATTAGACTATCAGTCACGGGCGGCGTCCAGTCAGCGGCAGATGGCGAACGGGCCAAGACCAGGCGTAGCTAGCAGCGCCGCGGGCCGACAACCGTTGGCAGACGACAGGTCGTCCCGCAGATGGACAGTGAAAGAGGGAACTAGAGGACAAGAGGGTTGGGCTCGAAGCCGTTACCTGTCACAGAGACGAAAGCGACGGCACTACTTGGCCCCGCGGGGGAACGGTTTGACGTGACTGAGGTGGACGAGGGAAAGCATCCACATACAGGCGCCACTGCCAGCGAGTGATGCGCAGATGTTGCATCGCCTCGAGGTTTGGGTTAGAGCACTATCAGCGCCATGATCCGGGCTTTCATCTGCCCCAAGCATACTGTGACCCGACACAACGGTAGATGCGCAACGCTCCGAAAGAGGGCACAGCCAGTCATGGACGGCGTGGGCCGCAGGAGGTCGCCTTTGCTCGGCGGCTGCTGTCAAGCGACGATATGGGCGCGGCGAGCGGCATTTCGAGTCCAGGGTCTCAGGTTAGGCGACGAACGGTGAGGAAAGCGAGAAGCGGCGGGCCCGCGATGCCTCCCTTGTACAGATGGAAGATGAGGCGATACGTGATAGATGGCCCACGGAGGAAGGAGGGATGGGCGTGGCAGGGGGTTGGGAAGGAGCGCCCGGTGACGTGCAGCTTCTCCCGGGTATTCCTCCTCCGCTTGTATCCTCACCTTTCCGCTTTGGGCTCTAGCGTGTCTTGGCCGCTCCCTCCGTGAAGCTGGCACGCCCCCAAACCTCCCAAGTCCCTGCCATCGCGATATCGCGCACCCAGCACTGCGCCAATATCGTCGTCTTCGTGGTTTTTCTGCTGGCTTCAGCGATCGTTCACACGACCATGGTGACATGCCAGTCCCAAACCTCGCTGTCTCCATGTGTCGCGCACGTTGCGGTCGACCACGGAGCGCCTAGGGCTGACGCATCACGAGCACTCGTCTCTTCGCAATACAGTACTTACCTCTCAATGGATACTTCACTGCCACGCTGATCCAATCACTGCCACGCCATCAGCCTCTACTAGCGAACGAGGCAGGCCATCAGGCTTGCTGCAGGGCTAAGATGAGACTCCGGGCGCACTCCCTCGACTTCTTCGCCGGGACTATCATCTGACGCGTCTCTAATGCAAATTGCCAGACCAGGATTTCCGCTTACATTCTACTCGTCCTACCACATTTTGCGCGCGTAGCCCCTGGTGCTTTCGGCACCGGCCATGACATCTCACTGCACCCATGCACAACAGCCGTTGAAGTGTAGATGTAGATGGTGGCTGAGCAAACCCAGGGGATCGCCGCTTGATACAGCGGTGCATCCAATCTTGAGGTCACGAAGCACTCGACTATCCTGCAGGGCGTCTGCTGTTGAGGCACAATGGGCTGCAGCCTCCCGCACCCCCCGTGACGGCGATGGTCGGCTGTCAAGCAGTCCTCGTAATCGATAAAACCATGGCGACCCGCAGCCGCCTCAAATGTACTATCGGGAAGATCAGGAATCGTTGCAGACCTTTCTGTGCTGTCTCAGTCGACTCGAAGTGGACTGAGGCTGCATGATCGTCAGGCTGTTGCAGCAGCTGTCTGCCGACTATTGCGTATGATATGTTACACGAGGACTGCTTATCTCGGGTGTTCTGATCAACTGATCGTCGAAGAAGCATTGATGTGACCCAGCGCTTGACAACAGAATCGACTGCCATTTGCGGTACGGGCCGTCAACGTTGAAGAGGGTTCCTATCCTCACACTTCTTTACCGATTGTCCAAGGTACTTGCAGACCATTTCCATTGGACTAGTCACCCTATTCCAGCTTTCCGGCTATCGGGCAAAGCCTACGCCCCACTGGAATCGTGCCGACCGCGCTGAGAGTGGTTCTAAATTCAACAAGGACGTGTACAATGCAAGCTACCGACAAAGATCAAGCACTGGCCGTCTTTCTCTGGATTATACCGATGGAGCTACTGCAAGCTTGCGTACACTTCACTGCGATTCTTGCGCATGCAGGATCATCTATTTCACGCTCAAAGGATGTCAGAATAGGCTGGCACAGTTTCAGCAGGCTCTCGGTAGCCCTCATACACATACAGCTTGTCCCCGAACATATGAGGCTATAACGGGCGTTCACGTAATGAACGGCAATTAGCGCATGTGTGCGAGCGGTGGTCTGCCCTCAAAGGACTCGCACAACGAATCCAGTGGAACTACTGAAGCTGCACGAATTTGCGCCAAGCTCCGATTCACACAGGGACGCTCCAGCGATGCTCCTGACTCAGCTAACGCGTCAATACAAGCTGGCTAAGGAACCGATGAGTAGTAAACCCATGTCTTCTCAAGCAATGTCTTCAATGGCGGTTGCCCGACAGTGATCATTAATTGCAGCGAACACGACACTTGGTAATCTCCCTGATTTCATCAGTTGACCGATGCTAATGGAATCTTTTTAATCAGTGGTTGAAATCCTTTCGACATTCGACTTGCCTCTTCGAGCACTTGCACGGCCTGGTAGCGAGCTGTTGGCGTTGTACGGCGCGGCCGATGGCATCCGCGCGAACTACTACCACAACAACGAAATGGCGGCCTACCAATCGGCGCATGCGCAATATGTGGTTAGCCTGGCTATTTATGCTCAAGTTCTTTGACAGAGACATGGTCGTCGAGTGGTTGTGGTTCCCTTGGACGGCGTTGGACTCAGCCCTTTGGGCCAGTGCGGACGCACGACAAGCGCGAGTTATTCTCCGACCCTGACGTGCAGCCGCCCAGATCTCACGTTTGAAGATTTCATCAACGAAACTCAGCGCCATTATCGACCGTCTAGCGCAAAATAGCCACACTCGTCCCATATGCATGCGCACGGTATGCACACAGCCTTCGAGCGACAGTTTCGGGCAGTTTCCGAGATCAACTCGTACGACGAAGCTGCCGAATTTCAATGAGACCACGGACAGTCCACGAACGATTGGTCTGTGCGGATGCTGTGGAAGCAAACGGTACGGCTGTGGACGGGTACGGCTTCTATCTTACCGTATTAGGATGCCACCGGTCAAAGCCGTTTGTTGTGCGGAAGGGCTAGCCATAGACGACTTTGTGATTCCATGTCTAAGCCCAAGGCGTCTCTTCGGCGGGACACAACACGAGCATCGTCACAAGATACGCCGTCTGTCCACCGAAATGTCAAAATTCTGTAATCCATAATCCGGGGACGGGTAGTCAACAACGCCACAGTCGCGCGACATTTGAATGCCGTATTGATTCCACGGCGCCAACCCCGCTTCGAACGAGCTCCTGATTCTGTCTCTAACAATGTGTCAGTCTTCAAATATCTCCGATGCGGCTAATGTGGCTCTTGGCCAGTGCTCAAATCACGAAGACGTCGTTAGATAACTATGGCGTCCAGTGATTGTTGCTCACAACGATCGAGCCTGACCTGGATGGGTTTCTGCCCCTGGATGCTGCATGTTTTCTGTGACTTGTGTCAGCTGGTCACGACAGCTGGCATCGGGCATGCCCATGAAGCAAGTCGTCGTAATCTTTTTCCCCGTTCAGTTGGTTCGCCTTCGACATTGCATCGTCGGGAAAAAAAAGCAATAGGACAGCAACTGGAGATGTGGCTCGGAGGCATTTTCTAGTATCCTGGGCTGACGTCGATGAGCTGCATGATCTGATGACCAGCGCGCTGCGAGCTAGTTCTTCGTCAACGCGACAATGAACTATCTATTGACATGCTGAGGGTAATGAGAAGGATTGGTGTATATGGGCATTTGGTCTTAGACCTCTGTTCATGAACCCTCAACTTCTTCGAGGTGGCAGCTTCTTCAAGTCAGTCCTGAGAAGATCAGCCCCATCGTGCAACCAGCTCCGTCGTTCGGCTCCGCAGTTGCTGTCATATTATCCACCAAGAGCATACGCAGGATCTCGTCATACACATATTCGTGTCCGATCTACTGGCGGCTTCCACGACAATCATGCCCAGCGGGACTAGTACTCGGGTACTCAACCCTCAGGATTACTGGATCGGTCAGGATTTCCATCGTTAAAATTATGGGTGGACACATGTTCTCGGCACATCTTCAGGCACGCAGTCACGGGTGAAGTATCCTATAGCATGACCGCAATAATCCTGTTTCTCGTACCATGGAAGCTTCGAGGTGTGCTGATCGGATGATTCTTGCTGCTTTTCCTATCGTCCCAGGGGAAAGGATGGGTGAGGAGGCGGCCAGCTCCTGAGACTAGTGTTGAGTCCAAAACCAACTAGTGGCTGTCGTGAGATGCACCACTGGCGCTGCTTTCACGACATGCATGCAGGGTCGGAAGGGAGAATATACAAAGATAGTCATATCAAGCGCCCCAGCCACTCCGCTCGATGCAAGCCCCGAAAAGAACACATCATACCGATGAATGCTGCTGCTGCAAGTATAGTGTCGTTGAGTTACCGATCGACCAACGGCTGCCGCAGTCGTGCGCTGGTCCAGGGAAGGGTACATGGAGCCTCAGATTCGGGGTCTCCGTGTTGCCCCTGCGATTTTGATGGAAACGGGCAAAGGGTTGCGTTGCTCCTCGATCTGCTTTGGGACAAGGTCACGAGATCGCGCTGAAGCGTGAGAAGGGGTTGAGCTCGCTCTCTTCTTCACGAGAGTCTCTGCATCTTCGCATCCGAGATGAGGCATTGTTTCAACGGTCGAGTACTCTCGGCAATCTAGCAGTATCGTGGAGCTGTTACTGTACCATGTTGAACATACGCTATGGAACCGGTCTCACGCTGCTCTTCCGGAGCAGAACGCTTGTCGCTGCCTAGCAACCAACGCCTACACAATATCCAGATCTCCAAAAGTGTCTCCCATTCAAGTAGAGAATCTTCCTCCACGCCATCTCTTGATTTTACAACCGTCTCAATCCTGACCTGCCCGCTTTAGAGACCTTTAGATGATGTATAGTAAGTTTATGATGCACCCACGTAAACGCTATTGACCCAATACGAGTCGCTCTCATCTTTTACTTCTCATGTGGCATCCCTTCACAACGCTCTTTCCCTGGCCGAATCGTTATATGATATACCAGCCTCTACCCTCGCAAGGTCCTGTCAGATTGATCCACAATTGGTCCACCTTCTCAGCCATGTTCGAATGTGACTCAGTTAGGTCTAGACGAGATGGATTACCTATTATGTTTCGACTTTATTCATATGTCTCTATCAGACCACCCTGTTGGCCCATCAAGATAAAGGAAATGTAGCAGGCTTAGATGCGATGGTCAGCCTTTAGTAGTGACGTGCTTGTATCAAGGCATATCTAATAGCGCGAAAGCTTTACTCGGAAGACGAGGGAGTCTCTTTTGCCGAAGAAACATACAGCAGGAAGAACAAAAGACACATTAGGTGACTTATGTGAACAGTGATCTGATATGTTGATCGTGACAAGAGCGACATGATACCTATACATGTGCGCTCTTTCACTACTATCCAATCTCGTGGAGTGAGGCTTAATGCTGGCCATCTCCAAGTTAACACTCACCTACGCAATCTACTTTACCTTCGATTGGATATGCATGCGTCGCGTATCAAGACATGTCTAAACTACATTCACACATACCAATAGTGCGCAGTAGAAAATGTCGTATTTATATGGCATCTTACATTTATCTAGAAACTCTCGAGAAATCTGATGCACTAGCATACCAGAATATGTCAACGCTTATGTAACTGTGCAGAGCGTTGCTAAGATATAACAAACATTTGCAGGCCTCAATCCCGGAGGGAATTAAATATGCCAAGCACTGCATTCAGCGCGTCGGACTGGAAACTGAGACTACGAGCAGAGTACTTTTCCAGTAAACCTATCCCCTTGCTCAACGCAGAAGCGCTTTTTTGGTTAGATGTGGGAAAGGTGAACTTGAGGTTGTTGACGGACGCCTCGCGGCCACTTGAGATGAATTCGTTTTCCGTAGACTCATTACAAACGAACAAAATTTCGTAATCTGTGAAATACAGTCTTCTTCGAGAAAGGTATCCTTCTTGAAGAGTCCTGGCGTCACGTTAGCCTTTGTGAAATATCTTTGGGCTCTATGAAGCACTGGAGTCACCATGCGCGAGTAGACCATGTGGAATATTCAATTCGTGAGGCGACTGAAGAGGCTTCCAATTCGAATCCCAAAGTCACGGGGACGAGGTCAATGGATATATCAGGGAAGATACGTTTCCGCCCTACACCAGGTAATCCATACGTGCAATCTTCGCCAGCCGCTCCGATGAGGGTGATTTGAGCAGAAGAATATATGAGGTCCAGTTGTTGGATTTGTATGTGTTTGTCCCTGGAGTCATGTTGTTGCACACGCTGAAATGATGATCAGTCAAGAAATTGTGAAGAAGGGTATGTAGTCCGTACGTATTTGTCCACCCAAAGGTATTGGTAGCCAAGAACCAGGGTTGTAGTGATACTGTCCTCGATTGTAGCGGGTAGTTTTGCCTTCAGATCGTAGGCCTCTTGCAGCGGCATGTTGCCGGCTTTGCCCCAAACATAGGACAATGCAACATAGTCACATTTCCCAGGCGCCAGAACAACAATTCTCTGGATACAGTCGATCACCCTTAGACCCTGCAATGTTTCTTGCTGCCTAAAGGTGCAACGATTGTGGAAAGCTGAGCAGTCTTCTGTCCAGTCTCTGACCCGTTCTAGATCAGACAGTGGGGGGTAGCTCTCAACAAAAGACGACGTCAGAATGGTCAAACTAGTGCCAAACTTTCGGGTGCTGCAATCAAAAACGAAGGAGCCCAAAGATCGAGACCATTCGAATATGGGTGACTCCATTTCCCGTGTCCATTCTCCAATCTTCCCAGAGATTGCTATTTCAATTGCTCGGCAGATTCCGCAGGCAGAAGCTTTCATTTCTTCAGAGCTACTGTCAAGCTTGAAAGAGTCGTATTCTTGATACTCTGGCCACTCGAAGCGAAGGCACGAGTCTTTCCATGCAAGCCGAGCCGCCTCTTTCTCCTCCTCATTAGCAAGGCATTTTTCCATCTTCGAGCACATTTCCACACATCGATCGCAGAACGTGCTACAGTTGCTGGGAGTCTTTTCTCCGTTGTCAAAAGAACTGCGACGCTCGTCTACTGTGGGAGATAAGTCCATGGCCGAGGGAATTTCGCGACAAGCAGCCGAAAAGGGCGCGTGAAGCAAAACAAAACTGGATGCGTCGCTCGACTCGCGCCCTTGCGCCGATATGTTTGGAAGGATTCCTGGACTGTTTTCAGCTCAAGAAGAACCGCGAAGAAGGAGGCTGTCGAAAGTATGTCGCAGGAGGAAAGCAAGGCTGCCTCTATTACAGCTCATCCTCCCGATAGGCGCAAATCCACGTGACTCTTATCATGCGAATCCAATTGGATAGCTGACTTCTCCCGGCAATAAACACCTGCAGATGTACGACGAATACATTGCGTCAGTCTGCTACAGATACATGAGATAGTGTAACTTCGTCTGTAGTCCAATGTAGGCTAATCGACATGTAAGCGCCGGATGTACCAGTAGACCAAGGCTGGCCCCCAGTACGAAGAAGCTGAATCCTCCAGCTGCTTCTCGACATCGCGAATAGAGATTCTCAGTCTACCAGCATCGTGTGGCAAACAACCTTAGGACGGTCGACTGCCAACAGGTAACCCTTTATTGGCTTCTGGGTCAGTCCAAATGTCCCAGTAAACATACTACCTTGACTTCTGATCATGCGACATCAATGCTGCACGCCGCCGACGAAGTGCAAGAAGAGGAAGTTGGCCTGCATCCGCTGCTTCATTGCGCATGCGCCATGAGCTGATCGTGGTTGAGTAATCCAGCTTTTTGATTGCCGCACGCGACAAAGTCATAAGGCTCCTCTCGTTGCGCACGTTGCTGAAGTCGCACGCCGGGGTAAGATGAGAAGAGTTGATGGGCGGCACGTGAACGTTTCGAAAGGGTCTCCCCAGGTCCCATCGTACTAAGTTCTAACCGGATGATATCAGTATAGCGTATGCATTCCCTGGCTTGCAGCGGAGCACATTCCGAGGCACGCGTGCAGGAAGGGCCGACCCACGCCACGCTGACAGACAGGCAGCAGGAGCGAGGGTAGTTCGGTGGATACCTAACTAGGTCAGCATGTCAGTTTGAGACCAACCCACTTTTCCTTCACACCAAATGCACGTGTACGGCACGACCCAATGTGGAGCAAACGTATTTCATTGACGACTTTTCTGCATACAGGCAGCTTTGGGTACACATACACACCCTGTTTTCTAAATCTATGCTTCTCCGGAGAATGATAACACCTTGAAATGCAGTGAATGACGCAGTGAACCGAGTGTGGTCCAAAAAGCAAGTAAACATATACACTGAAGCCAAACATAACCCGCACAGTCTAATCTGCGTTGCACTTCCCGGAGGAAGTTCAGCCGATAATCCCATGAAATTCTGCCTTGTACTGCCGCCGTGCGTAATTGATGAATGGTCCGTTGCCCCTGGCAGATGCAATTGGTGAGGTGATGTGTCTAATGCTTTTTTTGATGATGGAAAAAGAAATCGTGAATACCGCCGTGTGTGATTCGTGACGCCTTGCATGCCGGTTGGCCGCAAGGCTGGCTCCGGGAACTCCGATGAGAATGCATCGCCCAGCTGAGTTCGACTCGTGCTGGGCGAGTTTGCTGAAATTTTAATGAGTCTAATGGTTTCGATGGTAGAGTGATGTAGATCTCGATGATAAAGTGATGATACTTTGTTGTGGAGCTGTACTGTCGCATGTACATGGAGTTTGGATTGATCCTGATGATGCTTGAGGACCGTTTCTGGCAATGGAGTAGGAATGAGCAAAAGTGGTGGCGCTCAGATTTCGTCGAGAGGCGTGAAAAGACGTTTCATGTTTAGCGTCAAGTCGGCGATGGCGTAGTCGTCAGCGATAGCAACCATGGAGCCGATCTCGATGCCTTTCTGGGCGGAGTCTGATGCAACGTAATGTCTGATCTGTTTCAGGAGATTGAACACATGCCGGCACCGAACATCCGCAGGAGCGGCCCAGTCGTCTGGTCGAGACTGCCGCAAGAACGCTTGAGCTAGGAAGTAAAAGTGGATGCCGTCTCGGCAGAATCCACGTCGACGCTGGTTCTGTGTGAACTGGATAGCAAGGTCCTTGTCCCAGCAAGCCTTCCATAGCGAAAGCGCGCCGACCGTCGAACGGAGCTTATTTTGGATTTGCTCATTGACGCCATTTGGTGGTGTGGCAGGACTATCGCCTTGCGATCGGGGTGTGCTTGTACCGCTTGAAGACACTCGCTGAAGCAGCTGATGCTGGATGTTGTAGATTTGCGCATGAATCGCGTGAATGAGAACTGGAGACGACGTTAGAGGGCTGTAGTTGACCCCAGACAGAGAAAACTTACTGAATTTTCCAAAGACATTAGTAGCCCGCTCAGGAAATTTTCCTGGACAGGCTCCGTTGAGTACACACAACGCCTCGCACAAGGCTAGTTGTTTTGCGCGTCTGCTTCCCGATTCGTTGCTCATCTGCGCTGACGATCCTCTCAGACCCAGAGCACTGGCGCATTCTTCAGAAGTCTTCGCTTCCCAGGCTGCATCATCGGCCGGCAGAGGGACTGTGATGCTCTTGGCGTCGAACCTGGGCTGTGTGTTGAAGAATATGGTGGAAGAAGCATCGATAAGATAAATGTATGCCGCCAATCGAGTTCGCTTTTCATTCTCAATCCAAGAGTTCCAGTTCCACAAGTCCACCTCTGCACCTGTTATTGGTCCAGATTGGTGCAACGCGCTCGCATTCGGATTGTCCTGAGGAAGAGGTTGGAATAGTGCCGCACAACGTGTAATGTTGACCACTGTCCGCACCTCATCTCGCACTTGTTGACGTTGTTGCTGGGACCCGTGCCATAGGAACTGAGAGTGAAGGAGGACTAGTGCTTGTATCTCCTCGGTAGTCGCAGTCAGCTGATGGTTCAAATCAGCCATCTGGTGCGCCTGCGCCAGTTCGTGAACATGACTAGATTTCAGCATGCTCTCTCGCACACGATCCATCAGCCATCGGACATCCGAAGGGCGCATTCGATCAGAATACACGGCGCCAACACAGCACATCGCCAGAACAAGCCCAGGGTTGGCGGAAAACGGATCAAATGTTGCAACGTGTATCAAAGGCCAGTGTGATTGATAGTGTCTGTATTGGTGTAGGAAATCCTTTACGTTGTCTCCAGTCAAGATAGTCTTCAGCCTTTCGTGAGCGTACGCCTCGTCTGATTGTTGATTTGAAAGTAAAGACGCATTCGGAAAGCAAAAGTTGAAAAGCGATTGTGCCAGGTTGTGCAGAGGATCAGACGTGGATTGGCCAATAAACCAGTTGTCAAGCATCGGGGAAGAGTCGGCCAAACTGGGAACATGCGAGTATAGTCCAAACAAAGTATCATGTGGTGTATCATCTGAGGTCTAAAAGTTCCGGTCAGAACTGGGCCGATTTTTGAAAGGTTGGGCCACCTGCCGTACTGGAATTATTCATATCGCCGTTGAACGATCCGTTTCGCCAAAGTGAGCCATCCTGGCCGTTGGTCATGCCGTCCACGTTGGGCAGGGTCGATGCTCCTCCGTACGAAGCTGGGTCCGCGGCCTCACTCTTAACGGTCATGCCATTCTGTGCCATCGAACCGTTGGTGGAGGCGTGGTCATAGTTGTTGTAATGGGAGTTGGGGTCGGATCCGTTGGCTGCAGGCTGAGTCTGCTGTTGCTGCTGCTGTTGCGCGTAGCCATTGGCGAGACCGTCGGGCCGGTAGTCGTTGAAGTTCATCCTGTTGTTCGCGAAGTCCATGGCCGACATGCTCCTACGATGCGCGCTGTCCTCTACTCCACTGCTGGGGCGCATCAAGCTGTTAGAGCGAGATGTGCGCGCCGACATGGACTGGTGATGGTTGGCAAGCGAAGGTAGGCTGTCGTTGAAGCCATTGCCGCCCATCGCCGGCATCTGAGGCAAGCCCATGGTGTAGCCACCAGCATCTGCGTAAGACATGGAATTCGCGCCAATGTGGTTGAGGTACGAGTTCTGGTCCGCGCCGCTGGGCTGCCTGTTCTTCTGCAGATGTTGTTGCGCGTGCTGGAGGTGGTTCGCGCCGGTTGGGTTACCCCTTCGTATTGAGCACTTTTGGAAGTGACGCTTCAGGATGTCGCTTCTGCTAAAAGTGTCCTTGCAGAGATGGCATTGGTAGGGCCGCTCGCCGGTGTCTGTGTAATGTTAGAAGCGGAGCGCGGTTATGTGGAGGCTAAACTTACGGCGCAACAGATGACGCTTGAGATGCTTCAGGTGCAGGTACGTCTTGTTGCAGTGAGGACACTCGTATTTGCCCTCGGCATTCTTGGTGGCAGTTGTGGGAGTCTTGCCTGCAGCGGGTGCGGGCCTACCGGGGTGCGTGGGCAAGACTCCGCGACGACCTTGCTGACCGACGACGTGAACGGGTTCGGGCTCCTGGTTGGGGAGTACGGGAGGGTGGGCGTACATGGACGTGTGTCCCAGTCCCATGCCAGGAGGGCCGCCGAGCTGGTGGCCGTTGGTATGCGCAGATGCTGTGGACAGCATAGGCGCCTGCGAATAAGCCGACGACATGGGCATGTACGAACTCGGCGTGGGCTGGAGGGGTCGCAGCGGCGGGTGCTGCAGCGGAGGCATGGTAGAACTGCCATTGGCGGCCGAGGTCACAGGCGTGTGCGGCGGCTGGGGCGTGTGAGGGTTGCTATTGTGGCTGTACATGGGCGCGTACTGGCTGGCGCTCTGTAGAGGCGGCAGGGTGGGCAGCTGGTTGTTGTTGCCATTGTACTGCTGCTGGCCTATTGATGGGTAGCTATTGAGACCAGGCTGACGGAAGCGGTCTGTGGAATCCATAGTGAAGTTATTGGTGGGTCGAGGGTGAGTGAAGTGATGGGAAAGGCGCGACCAATTGTTAGTCGTGAAGGGACCATTCGACGGAGCTTAGGGCGGAGTAACGTGTGCAAGGCTGGCTAAGCACACCACGAGGGCCGTTAGACGGACGTCGGGATGGAGGAACGATGGGCCACGAAGAAGCTTTACAGGTGGAGCCGTGTGGGGGACTGAGATGGCCAGTCGATACGCGTCGGCGGGTACTCCACGGGTGAGGTGGAATTGGGGAGCCCGCAGTGGGTGAGACGACGAGGTGATGGGTAAGAGGGGCGGCGATGTGGAATGGAAGAGTTTACCGGCGACGATGGGTTTCTCGTAGCTGGACTAGCAAGAAAGTTGCGTCGGTGGTTTGCCTGGCTCGCGCGGCAATTCACGCGAAGGGACAAGGGACCTGCTGCAGATCGGCGGCCCACACACCCTTCAGCCTCAGCCGATTGATTGCGGATAGACCAAGTGGAGAGCTGTAAGCACGAGACAGGTACGGTAGACCCACGACAGGAGTGAGGGCTGTTGGGGAGCTTTGGGGGAGGGGAGAAGGTGGCTCGGGGTAGAGATAGCGGTCGGCGAAAAAAATATGCGAGTTCTGCTGCGAGAAGTGCCCGTCTTCCGCACCGCGTAATTCCTGTTTCCGCGCTGCTGAATGCCGGAGCTTGCCGGACGTTGATAGCGAGCAGATATGGCTTGTCAAGAATAATGTGGGTGGCAGATACTGTGAGGAGGCAGGGGAGGCGTCGGACGCGCAAGAGATTTCTGAACAAGGTCTGTCGCGGCAAGCGCGTCGGGGTGCCTGTGCAGCGACGTTACAGACTTAGGGCGGGAATAGTAGGTGAGGACAGTGGGAGAGATGCAGGACCATCTCGAGACCCCGACTACGCCTAGGGACTAGGGACTCGGACGCGGCACGTGATGACCGAGACTGATGACTTTTCGCATACGTGAGATGTTCGTATTGTGTGCACTGCATTGGAGCGCGTATGCGCCGCCCGTTGGAAAAAACTATTACCAATGACGACAGCCGTTCGTGGGCTAACGGGCCAGGACCCAATTGCATGCACATGCACAGATGCCTTAGATTCCTAGTCTACGCGCTGGCCGGGGCCCTTGAGTCGTGCCCACCTCCGAAGCTGGGTGCGTGTATCGATGCGTATCATAGCCCTCCCGTATGTCCCCCGACCTCGTCCATTACCATGGCCCAGGAGTTTCAACCACGCCACGGCGCGGCAATCGATAAGGGCAAGAGCCTCATTCCACCATCGCCCGCACCGTCTTGGGCGGTTTCACTTTCCAGAACCCCCATTCCCATGGTACCTCCCAGTTGCTCGTACGTACTGTCGGCGCGCCTTAGTCTGCGTGACTTGTCAGAGCCACCGGATCGGTAAGGCCAGCGAGCGCGAGCAAGCAACTCATCCGAGCATCGACCCGACAAAGGCCGAGCTTCACGTCGCGTTGGCGGCTGTGGCTTGCTGGGGTGTTATATCCGTCCATGAAACCAAGCGCACCCGACGAGCTTCGAGCCCCAGAAATGTTTCCGCGCAGCTCTGCCAGCGCGTCCCGTGGTCGCAACCCTCTGCTCCATGTCTCTCAGCTCTCTCCGAGCCGTCGCTGGCGGGAGCGCTGGGCCAGTGGCCGTTGGCAGGCGCCGAGCGTGAGGTGAAAAGTTTCGTGAGCGTGACGTATGGCTACCCGCAAGCAGCTAGCGCGCAGCTGGGATCCCTTGACGGCAGATTGCAACGGCGTCCGCCAAATCTTCGGCTCGCCAGATCCTTCGGCTGTGCGACCCTCGAATGAAACCTCACGTCTTGAAACAGCTCTGCGGAATGGATGCGCTGGAAGGTCGAGGCGCCGGGCATTCAAATCGAAACAACACACGCTGCAGCTCCAGAGACGACAGCAATGCGCGACGTCTTGTTGGCCGCGATCGCCCAAGGCGAATATTGTTGAATGCCTCTCGTCCACTCAGCTTACGTATCGCGACTTGGAACGCCGCTAGCGTCTTCTATCACGATGCCGCTCGGCCTCGAAGCTGACGGTGAAGGACGCTCAATGCGGCATACCGCGTGCTGCTGCTGACTCGATTACAGCACCAAAAGTGACACGCATCCAATGCCTGCCAGCTCAACTCCTTCATAACTGCGCACCCTCTGCCCTAGTCCGCTCTTGTGCTGCCGTGCATATCCTGCATCTATCTGCCTCTTTTCGAACGCGCAATATGTTGTCAAGAGATTGTGTGCACAAAGTCTTGCCGTGACCGTCGCTTGAGAGCATCCGATCTTGACGTTGCATGCTTGGCAAAGTACAACGCAACCTTTTGCGGAAGAATTTGCCGAGGCTTTAGAGTGCAAGGTGATGGAAGAGAAATTTTCCTCGGCAAGCGGCATGCTGTCACAGAGACCGATGGCGCGATGCTTTGTAGTTGAGCTTAGACGGGCGTCGTGGCTTGCCAGAGTGCCGTTAGATGCAGATGAGCCAACCCCCCCACGTGTTGTGCGCTATCCCACATCGCTCTTGTGTATCAAACTCCCGGCATGCCAGCAATTCTTGCAGCTTGCGCCATGCCATCCGATGCGACACCGTGCGCTCAATCGCTCTCAGGGTTTCGACGGCACCCCTAGGCGTGCTAGGTGGCCGCATCTGCGCTCCCTGAACGCGCAATGCTCCTGGAATGCGCACACTGCCCACACGCTCTGCATCGTGGAAGTTGGAATAAGCTCCAGTCCCACTTGCGGTTGCGCTCCCGAATCTGGGTGTGGATGATACCCGAAGGTGGGCATCAAAGTGGGCTGTCCGCTTGACGCGCTGCAGTGATTCCCAAGACGGCAAGACCAGCGACATACAGGCGGGATGTCTATGTCGTGCAGCAGGCTCTGACCCGCCGTGGCTTGACCGTCATGCACTCGATGAGTTTCAACCTCCTGTCTTGTGAGGTCACGCCGCCGAGAGAAAGACCGGTGAGGCGCTGGGACAGGCTTCCGACGTCAAGATAGCGTATCATACAAGTCATGGAACCAGGGTCCTTGACCGGATGAACTTGGGACTGTCCGCCGACTTTGCGTAGGCGGAAGTGCAGTTCCGAAGCGTAGCTGCGCTTGGCTTCGACGCGCATATGACTCGATGCGAAGCCAGGAGCAAGGCGCAGGCTGGTTCGCAACAAGGCGAGGATGCCCACTGAAACACAGCGTTGTAATCATCGTGGTATGTCTGCTGGCGCTACGGCAATGCTGTAATTGCAGACATTGTGAGTTTGGTAGGCGCGACTCCAGTGGCGGTATCTAGGTACTGATCCCATCTCTTTCTCTCATCATTACCGTGCATGAGCGATTTGAGAAACATGGCTCTCAGAGCCATAATTTGATGTGCTTCGGAGTTTGGGCGTGGTAGGAGAAATTCCTGAATCCTGATGGTCACGTTGCAGGCCCTTGTGTACCAGAGGCATTGCCTGCCTTGCTGTGGAGCGCCACGGTACCCAGGTACCACCTTTGGTGCACTCGATGCTCAACATTTCATCGAACAAAAGAATGTAAGGTTGGGATATAGGGATACATATGTATTTAGGTACAGCTGATATCGAAAAAACTGGATCGATTGCGGAGACGTACATGCTTGGTGGCGCTTGCTCTAGTAGGCAGGCATGGTAGGATGCGACAACCTAGGTAGGCTTGAGCATACATATACGCAGTGGTGGCCTGCATCTTGCTCGTTTGTATCGCTCGAAAATTCTGGACAATGTGTGCCATCGATCCGATTGTGTCCAATCTAATGTCACAGGTTTTGTGCGCCTTGATGAAGTTGGCCGGCTGGCTCACCTTGTGTAGCCGTCTGTAGCAAGATGCCGACAATTGTCTTTGCTGCAGTGTGCGACTTGAAGTTCGTCGCATTGCTTCCTGTAGCTGTAGTAGTGAGCCGGCTACTACGAGCCATAAATGTTGTGGTGAGCCGCACCGCAAAAGTGCGTTGCAGAGGTCTTCCTGCCCGGGCATGCGAAATACGTGAAAATCCAGGCAACGGGAAACTGGCACTTCGGAGGTTGCGATCATGTTTGTATGAGTGTGTTATGATACTCGATAACTTACACTATATTCTCATGGTGTTTTCATGTGATTTCCAGTGATGTGTGCAATACGTGATTATTTTTCAATGTTTAGAGGTTTCTAGAATTGACGAATGTAGCTTCTCCAATCATCGCAACACCCAACGGCTGTACTAATAAACGCACTCTCGACTTTGTCTCCCGAAGATCAAAACACTCCATGAGAACAACAAGAGCTCTAGCACAAGCTTTACGTGCCCACACAACTGCGTTCCGCCGTCCACAAAACTACTGCATCCACGTTCCCCACCTACAAGTACGCGCGATGTCAGACTCCACCAACTCAGCAAATCCCCCTACTCCACAGGATCCTCAGGATCAGACGTCGCAAGAATCCAACAAAACCCCACTACCTCTTCCGGCACCTACGGCTGACGAGGGTACCACGCAGATCAACGTCGGTGGGCAAGCGGTCAAGCTGGATCATCTGGGCCCTCTGGTAGTGAACAAGGATGGCACATTGTCGCGCATCGCAAATTGGGAGCAGATGGCGGACATCGAAAAGCAGAACACTTTGAGGATTTTGGTGAAACGAAACCAATTGAGGACAGAGGCTTTGAAGGAGAAAGCGGATGGAGAGGGAGACGGGGCTTGATTGAAAGCATGGGTCACGGGCGGAAACACATGTACATGTCTCGTGTAGAAGGTGGTTGTAACTTCATCTACAAAATGTGATGTTTCTTCTTCTACTATCTATGTCCTTGGTCGAAACACGCGGCTCTATGGCTTCTGGGTCTTTGTGTGTGTCATACGCTCGAAGTAAGACCATTGGCCTTCTGGCGCCGGCTCCTCGAGTGGCTCCCAACTGTGGCGGGTTAGCTGTGGTATGAGTAGTCAGGAAGAAGTCTACTTACACCTTGGCCTCGACCATGACGTCCACAAGCTTATGTTCGCCCTCAGCAACCTGGATGACTTCTTCAATCAATCCTGCGCCAATTCTGCTCTCAAGTTCCGAGATGCTGTACATGTTAGCCACGGATACATTATTGACTACGGCTCATGCATGACATACGCTTCGGCAGTGTATTGCGGCTCAGGGTCGAACTTGACATCGGCGACTGCCCGCTCGGGCGTGTAGTTGACATCGCCCTTCATCTTCTTGGCATGGGGCAAGCGCTCTTTCGAGGACCGAATGCCCTCGGGGAAGGTCTCGACGGCCTCACCGTCCCACTCAGCAGCCTTTGACCGCTCATCGACCTCGTGCTGGGTTGGGAGTATAATGGTCTGTCCGCCTGTTGTGTCGATGGCCTGATATCTTGTCGGGTCCTGGCTGACTTGCTGCGCGACCTTTTGCTGCCACTCATCCCATCCTGCTGGCGTAGCCTGCTCGATGACGGCTAGGCGGTGCTTAGTGAGGGCCTCGGTCGATTGGCGGTATATGGAGGATTCGGGAATCTTCTTCAGCTTGTCGAGGGTGGAGTGGTAGTGGTAGAGGAGGGTGGAGCGCGGCGACGGGTGGGTGAGCAGGCCTGTGAGACCCGTGGGTGTGCCGGCCTCGAGGAACTGGCCGGGCTTGACGCTGGCGAGGAGACGTGCAGCTGCCCTCATGTTGGCGGGAGTGTGCGAGGTGGGGCGGGGGCGCAATTGGTGCTTCGCAGTGGTGATGCCGTCAGGACGAAGATGCGCCCGCCAAGCGATATGCAGCCGGAGCGGCGGGCCCTGGCTAGTAAGCGTCCCATGGCTCAGGGACAATGCGCCCTGGAGACACGATTACCCTCATTCACGCGCGACGTCCCCTCCGCCACGCCTGCGTGATACACAGGCTCGCTGTAATTCCTACAATCTCTACCAATCGCGCCCCCGATACGCAACAACTTCCTTGTCCCCTCGCGTGCGGACCGCTGCCTCACACGAGCAGCCCGCCCCTCAGCCATCGCCGCGATGCGCTCTATATTATATTCCCTCCTGTCGCTGGCGACGTTTGCTTCCACACTTGCGGCCGACACGTCGAGTGCCCAGGCGACCGCCAAGAAGGATGACTGGGACGACAAGACGCCAGACACAATATTCAACGGCGAGACGGTGCCGCCCATGATAGAACTTGGGCCTGCCACCATAGACACCGAGATCAGCAAAGGCAACTGGTATGGAGACAGCTGTAGATCAATCACGGTATACTGACATTCCGCAGGATAGTAGAGTTCTTCTCGCCCTACTGCAGCCATTGCATGCACTTCAAGCCCACCTACCAGACCATCTACGAATTCTACTACACCTCGAAACCCTTTCTCTCAAAAGACGAGCCCGAAGGCGATTCCCTGAATTCCTTCACCCGATACTATGACTTCAAGTTTGCCAAGGTCGACTGCGTCGCATACGCCGATATCTGCAAGAAGCACAACATCCAGAGCTATCCGTCCATGATCTACTTTCAGGACGGCAAAGAGATGGAAAGAGAGACAGGCTCCAAGGACATGAAGGGCATGAGTTCCTGGGTAGAGCGACTTCTGGAGACTCTCCGACCGGGTACACGCAAGGAGGGAGGTCCCAAGCTCCCCAAAGTTGGCGCAACATCTGTAGAAACTGGCCCGGAAACGGAGGAGGCTGTCAAGGAAGAGAAGAAGTCGGAAGCCCAAGACAAGAAGGCAGCGAGCCCAGCCACCAACCTAGCCGCCGGCGCCACACCTTCAGCTTCGCAAACGACCAAGGCTGCGCCTGCAAAGATTGAGCCCACCTCGAATGCGAACCCGTCCGGCATCGTCGAGCACCTTACCGCCGAGACGTTCGAGAAGCTCGTTACAAATACACGCGATCCCTGGTTTGTCAAGTTCTACGCGCCATGGTGCCACCACTGCCAGGCTCTTGCGCCGACATGGGCGAACCTTGCGCGACAGATGAAGGGCAAGCTCAACATTGGTGAGGTTGACTGCGATGTGGAGAGGAAGTTGTGCAAGGAGGCCCGTGTTCGAGGCTACCCGACTATGCTCTTCTTTCAAGGTGGCGAGCGCATTGAGTATGGAGGTCTCCGTGGACTTGGTGATCTGCTTGACTACGCGGAGAAGGCCTCGGCGATCGGTTCTGGCGTGCCTGATGTGAACGCTGAAGAGTTCAAGAAGATGGAGGAGACGGAAGAAGTCATCTTCACCTATTTCTACGACCACGCAACCACCTCGGAAGACTTTCAGGCACTCGAGCGGCTTCCTCTCAGCCTTGTAGGCCGCGCAAAGTTGGTCAAGACAAATGACAAGGAGCTCTTTGACCGCTTCAAGATTTCCACTTGGCCAAGATTAATGGTCTCAAGAGACGGAAAGCCTACGTACTACCCACCCAGGACACCATTCGAAATGCGCGACGTCAAGAAGGTCCTCACCTGGATGAAATCTGTTTGGTTGCCCATCGTCCCAGAGATGACATCTACCAATGCCCGCGAGATCATGGATGGCAAGTTTGTTGTTCTTGGTATACTGAACCGCGACCGTTCCGACGAGTTCATCCTCTCTAAGCGTGAGTTGAAGAGCGCGGCTCTTGAGTGGATTGACAAGCAGGACACTGCCTACCAGCTTGAGCGACAGGAGCTTCGCGACGCGAAGCAACTGCGCATTGAAGAAGCCGAGGACAAGGATAACCAGCGAGCACTCAGAGATGCGAAATCCATCCGAATCAACATGGATGATATCCAGCGCACTCAAGTCGCATTCGCATGGGTTGACGGTATCTTCTGGGAACGCTGGATCCGGACCACATACGGTGTCGATGTCAAGGACGGCGAGAGCGTCATCATCAATGATGAAGATGTAAGTCACTCGGGTTCGCTCACACGTATCTTGCTAACACGTATAGAACCGTCGCTACTGGGATAGCACCGTATCCGGCGAACCTATCCGCCTCTCTCGCGCCGCAATCCTGGAAACTATCAAGATGGTTACCTCGAACCCGCCCAAGATTGCCGCCAAATCTACCACTGGTCGCATTACTGGCATGTACCTCTCCACTCGTCACTTTATCAACAACCATCCCTTCATCTCGCTCGGCATGTTCGTCGGTTTCTTCACTGCCGCGACACTATTCGGCAACAGCAGGCGGAAGAGAAGGTTTGGAAATACCGGCGCGTACTTCCAGCTGGGAGAGAAAGATGGCTTACTGGGCGGCATGGGTAACGGCAACTTTGGAGGCGCGAAGCACGATTAAGCTCTGAGATAAGACCACAGGATGACTGTTGGGTGGTTCGGCGTTTTCTTTGGCATGTAGCATAGTCACGATTGGTTCTGATAGCGATAGCGGTTATTCATCTCGCGTCTTGTATTAATACAAACTGTTGTTATCTGCACTGCAATGGTCAAAGTGTGCGCCTGTACATGCCCGGACGATATCACGACATTTCCAAGCTTTTGACGTGCTACGGCAAAACCACATGGAGGTCTAGAGCGTATGCCATCATAACCAAGCATGTCACTTGCAGCTGGCCATTGGGTGGAGCACACACGTGTCTACGCGACGTAGCTCCCCACGCGTACCCCACCACCCCTCCAACTCACTTTCACGCATTCTACGCTCTGCAACTCGGGTACACGTCCCGCCCTTGACAATCGTCCGCTCCTTTACAACTTCCACGCTGCATTCTCTCAAGTTTCTCCGCGCAGCGAGATCGTGCCATCAGCATCCTGCTGCGATCCAAGCACGAGCATTTCTCCTCCGCCGATTACCTCACACATCCGCCCGCACAATGTCGACGATATCCCTTTCGGATCTCGAATTCGTGACTCGCGAGTCTCTCGCCAGCGACTTCAAATCCTCTGGCAAATCGCTGCCGGAAAACACTGCAATCATCGACGTAAGACGACCCATTCAACACAAACCTTTCCCTGATATACACAAGACTGACCATGTGCCCCCAATCTAGGTACGAGACAGCGACCACGTCGGCGGTCACATCAAAGGCTCAACATGGGTCCCCTCGTCGCAACTCGATTACAAAACCCCCGAGCTGATCCGCACACTACAAGACAAGGAAGTCGTCATCTTCCACTGCGCGTTATCGCAGCAACGGGGTCCCAGTGCGGCATTGAGATATCTGAGAGAGAAGGAAAGATTGGACCCGGCCTCGAAGGTGGAATCGAAGGGCGAGGTTGAGGAGCAGAGTGAAGCCGTGGATAAGAAGGAAGGAGAGAAAGGACCTAGCGGGACACATGTCAAGAAGCAAAAGGTCTATGTGCTTCAGGGAGGGTTCACGATGTGGCAGGAGAAGTATGGGCAGGATAATGATTTGACGGAGGGGTATGAGAAGGATATTTGGGAGTTTGGTACGCCGGATCATTAGACGGCGGATGGACGCTGTTGCCCGAAAGGACTTACGGTGTATTCATGCATCAGATCTATGGGTTGTTTCCCACATACGTGAGAAGATACGAATATCGAGCATAACTTGAAGAATGATATTCGATAACGAGGAATAGATTATCGCCAGAACGCACTAACAACCCTTCGCGTCCGCTTGGTCTTTGACCAAACCCGCATAGTTCTGCTTCTCATAGTCCATGATAGCCTGTACCTTCTTCGCACTCGCACTGCCCTTGTCAAACCGGTATCCAACCCACTCCTTCACCAACCGCCTCGCAAGTTCAATGCCAATAACTCGCTCACCCATGCAAAGCACCTGTGCATCGTTCGACAAGATGGCGCGCTCCACCGAGAAGGAGTCATGTGCCGTTACAGCCCTGATACCAGGCACCTTGTTCGCAGAGATGGCAACACCAAGACCAGTGCCACAAATGAGAACAGCGCGGTCTGCCTTGCCTTCTGCGACAAGCTTGGCCGCATCAACGGCGATGTGCGGGTATGCGGTCTTGTCGCTGTTTTCAGGTACGCCAACGTCGGTCACGGAGGCGATGCGCGAGTCGGCTTCGAGGTCTTTGATGATGGCTTTCTTGTACGAGACGCCCGCGTCGTCGCAGCCAATGGCTATGCGGAGGGGCTGCTGGTCTGATGACATGGTGGATGCTGATGTGTGACGCGTTGCGTGCGTGTAGGGAGGTTCTTAAAGTTCAGAAGTATCGTACTTCTTCTCGATGTTCCTTCTTTTCGTCTTGCTGACAACGTTCAAACGGCTTCGATCGCGTTCTTCGTCGTCGTCCTGATTTCTTGATCCGCCGCTTCGTCGTTCCGTTCTGTTTGTGGAATACGATACGTGACCCTCTGCGGAATGTACTTTCCGTCCGCTTCCTTCAATGACCTCGTTGACCGCGCGATTGACTGTCTTCTCAAACGGTTTCGTCACGTAGCTCAGATCCGTATGTCCGTGTGTCGGCCCTTTGCTTTCAATGACTTTAGCTCTATCTGTACCGTCCTTGCTGTGGTCTTCGACTTTCTGGTACACGTGGTCGGCGTCGGTATCGAGGTTTAGAGAGAACAAAGCGCGCTTGGGAGGGGCCATTTTCGGCGGCCGGGAGGAGGCAACGTGTTATATACGATTCGCGACAGTGGTTGGCAAAGGCAGGGGGCGTTGTGTCGGCGGTTCGGTTGAATGAGGGGTTAAACAGACGCCGTGACGCCGCAGAGGATGTGAGCTAGAATCTGGATTGCGGGATGCGGGGATCGGGAGTGCCGGATGCGGTATGCCGGTGGGGTAAGAATGACAGGTTGCCTCGACGCGAGATGGTGACGGGATGAGGTAGGCCGGTCTCGGTGATGCAAGGCCGAAGTTCTGGTGTTCTGTTTCGGTGTTTGCTCCGACGGCTGGAAGTGATGGAAGTGCGATAGTCACAAGCTGTCGGTGTGCCGATGTCGATAGACTTCTTGGCATGAGATACATAGCGACACCACAAGTCAATAACAAATTTACTTTCATTTGCACTTGTTCCATTTTCATATGTAGCCTTTACTTATGTTTACATCACTGTAGCTATTTTTTACTTCTTGATGATTCCACACGTCTCTACTTCTTCTCCTCTCCAAAAAGATCCTTCTCTACCATCTGCCTACAGATCGGATGGTAAAAGTCCTTGTTTTTCTCAAACGTGCTAACCGCCAAGTCGCGATCCGCCTCGTTCAGTAGCCTAAACATGGGCCGGACGAACTTCATACGCCCAATCTTGCCCAACAATGTTGCTGCAGGCTCGTAAGTCTCCTGTGCCTTGGCCATGAGCCCGATATTGAGGTAGCGCGATAGCACCTCAATGTTTTGAGTGTCGTTGTAGCCATAAGTCGCACCAAGCAGGTGTACCTTGTCGGCTGAGAACTTCGAAGCGAAAGATTGAAGCTTCTCGAGGAAGACCACGGACTGGTTTGACACCCAGCCTTCGATGTCAGAGGCTTGGGGCTTGAAGTCGTTGGATTCGGAGGAGATCAAAGCCTGCCATTTGTCTGCGAGTTCGTAGCAGCTCTTTACCATAGTCTGGTCAAAGTCTGGCTTGACAGGGAATCCCGGTGCATAGAACAGTTTGTCCCAGTCGAAGTTGTCCAGCTTCTGCTTGCTCTCTGCGTCTTTCTCGAAGAACTCTAGGAGGCAACTCTTAAAGTCGTATGAGTCAACGGACTTGAACTTGAAAGTGTCGAAGTAATGGGGGATGAAAGAATCCCACTTCTTCTTTCCGAGAAGCAGCTCAAATTGGTACAGGGCGTGGAAACCTTTCTCGTACGGAATGGAAGAGAAGGCGTCATCAGGATCTTGGCCCTTGAGATCGAGAACAAGTTTAGTGTAGGGGTGGTCTTCGCCGTAGTTCTCGATGCTTTGCTCCAGAGCTTTCCAACCAATGATGGCAGAGAAGTGGCGATGTGCCTCTCCATGAAGAGCAGCAGCGATCCTGCGTTCCAGATACGTTGTCCAGCCTTCGTTCAACCAAAAGTGCTCCCAGCTTGCTGCGCTAACCAGGTTGCCGGACCATGAATGTGACAGCTCATGTGCGATGACGTCGACGTTTTGCTTGTCGCCAGAGATAATAGAGGGAGTGGCGTAAGTCCAAACCGGATTCTCCATACCGCCGTACGGGAATGAAGGAGGCAGGATGAGCACATTGTACTGTCCCCACTGGTAGGCGGGCGAGACGATGGATTCGAGTGCTTTCATGAAAGGCTCGATTTCGCCGTCAAGCTCGTCTTTGCATGCAAGGAGCTCTTCAGGACCAGACCATACCGTACTGCGGGGCCCGATGCTTGCGCACGCTAGATCTCCACTCGCGACAGCAAAGAGGTAGACAGTCATGGGAACCTTTTGCTCAAATGTGTACTTCATGGTACCGCTCTCACCATCCTTCTTCGGGGGCAGGTAGTCACTTGCCCCGGTAGGCAGACCTGAAGCAAGCACCGGCAGGGGCGAGCGGAGAGCAAAGCTGAATGTCGATTTGACATCTGGAGTGTCTTGACAAGGGAAGACTGAACGTGCGTGGATGGCCTGGCATTGCGAGAACATGTAGGGGTGCTTCTTGTTGGAGGTCTGAGCAGGAGTCATCCACTGAAGCGCGGTACATTTATCAGTGGTTGCGACCTTGATCTCTACATCAACAGTCTTGCCTTTGGGAACCTTGGAAGGAAGAGAGATGGTGAGAGGGCTGCCATAGGGTTCCACGCGATCTCCTACGTTGAACTTGACGCTTTTGCCCTCGACTTCTACAACGGAGATGTCAAGAAAGCTAGGTTTGTTTAGTAAAGCATTTCAAGCATTCAGTCTTGCAGAGAATGTGTACATACCTGCTGTCCAACACAACATCTTTCACATCCTCATCCGTCAAGCACTCCAACGTCAGCACCACACTTCCAAATAACCTCTTCTTCTGGAAGTCGATATCGAAGTCTACACTGGTATGCCGTGTCACAAAGTTGTGATAGTTGGACAAGGTGTTGGGATCCCTGGGAGTGCGGATCTCGATGTTTGGGTCCGCCATCGGTTTCGTTAACATGGCGGCGGGGGAGCGATGCATCGTGGCGAATGCGGCTGTTCTCGTAGCTGAAGGTGTGAGAGGTCGGCCTATCCTTGAATGTTGCTTGATATAATGTTTTCCAGTCAAGGTTGATGTTGGTGAAAGACGGTCGTCCTGGGAGAGAAACGTTGCAGGTGATCGCGTGGTTTGGAGGTATCGTCGGAGTGGAGCAGCTTCATATGCCGATCTATGCCGCAGCAGAGCAGATGACCACCTGCCTAATGCGCTTCTGGCGGACATCTAGATATATCGCTCTCGCAATTCGAGTAGATAATGGGAATCGGCCCTCACAGCGACAGTGGCGCGATAAGTCACCGCCTGTCTAGTCCGGATCCAATGTGGAGGTGCACGGCCTTCGGTGACCCGACGAAGAGCTTTGTTGTAGTTCTTCCGAACTGTCTTCGCAACCAACATCATCAGCAACAAAACGGGCATAAGGAGCAAGCCACCAGAATTTGGGAACATGGACGTGGGGTTGTGAATGATATATTGCAAATGCCCTGAAATGCCAAACGCTTCGATACCCAAAGCAAGCCAACATGCTATGCACGTGTTGCTACCAAGACCTTTACACCTTATTCACACAATGCTGTCTAATCCTTCTTGCTGCCTTCCCCTTTTCGCGTCCTATCTCTCAGGACGAGATTGATGTCTGGTCGTGCTGACTGATACTGCTGTGCTGGTCTCGATACTGAGCGCTCATTGGTCGACGCAAGCGTCTCCTCTGCCCTCGATCTGCCCCTGTCCCTTTCGTCATCTCCAATCTCAAAGGCATCATCTTGGAGTTCTATGAGGTCGCCCAGATCACCGCCGACAGCTCCCAGGACAGGTACGGCACTGCGTTTCCCCTGTCCAGGTGTGCCCGGCTCATTCAAAAGCTTCTGTGCTTGTGTACCGACCTTCCTTACCCATCCTTCTATAGCACCCCCAAGCTCTTGGAAATCCAGGCCGCTGCCACTGAGCGGAGTGACAGCACCGGATCCGCCATACTGACTTGATGTTCCTGCACCTGCGTCCAGCAAACCCGGCGCCCACGGTGTGAAGTATTCCTGTCCGGGTGGAGGAGCCATATTGGGCAAGTACTGAGCGAATTTCTTGTTCAGGCCATCCTGCGCAGGCCCAGGGCTTCGCACATTCCTGCCCATTGTACCGACACCCCCTGGGCCTTGCAGACCCCATGCTTTGCCTGATGTACTTCTTTGACGACTGTGGGCTGAGGCGGATGACAGGTTGCTTGACGCGCGCGGTCGAACGGATTGCGAGGGAGAGCTAGTGAGCGGATTTGTGGAGGTGGACGAGCGTGGAAGGTCGACGGAAGCCCGGGGGGTCGATGCGTCGGAGTACGCGAGAGACTTTCGTCGAGCGGGTGGGAAGAAGCCAAGCGCTCTTCGTGGCATGCGGCCAATCTGTGTGGGCTGTTTGTCATTAGGCAGAAGAACCCATGAATCATGTGTCCATGGTGTCTCTGGGTCAGATGAGGGGACGGAGTCGTTCTCTTGGTCTTTCTTCTTTGGCGTGGTCCAGCCGTTAGGGAGACCTTGAGTATCTGAAAGTGGAGCCTTGCTATTCGAATCTTCGCCGTACTCTCCCAGTAATAGATCTTCGGCAGGGAGAGCATCCGGGCCTTGGACTCGTTTCCCTTTTACGCCACACGCATCTACTGGCAGGACGACTTGCTTCTTGATCTGTACACTATCGTTCGGCCACATACGATTGGCCTTCCGTAGCACAGCTTGCTCGCAGTTGTATTTGATGCTCAGTCCCGCCAGCGTGTCCTGCGGGCGAACGTGATGTATGTATACAAGTGCATCTCGGTCGTCGTTCTCGCTGGGAGGTGCGGAAGCGCTGATCCGTTCATCCGAATTCCTGCGCTTTATGCGGCCGACAGAGTCCGGTACCAGATGCTCACCGGCGGTCAGTAGATCTTTGCGCTTCATCGCTCTGACCATGGCCTCTCTCTCTTCGTGTGTTCCAGCTCCGACATGCGAGCCTGCGCCTGCAGGACCCCAGTGTTTCGGCGGCGGGGCGCTCGTCGACGTCCGACGCCCATGGCCCGGTTTACGTCTGCGAGTATTTCCAGATTCGTCCGAGGTACCGTCACTGGCCAGGACGGTAGCGGCAATGCCCTGAATAGCCGCCAGCGAGTTTCCCCATAGGCCGGAAAGTGTTTGCGAGGGTGATTTCGGGGTCGAGGTGCCCGATGACCTTTGAAAGGAGGATAAAGGGGCAGAAGTGACGTTTAGACGGGACGAGGAAGCGCCGCCTGTGCGTGCATTCGGGGTGGGAGATGTGTTCCGCGAGTTCAATCTCGACGTGGCCCTACTGGGTCCGCTCTCACTTCCACTCGTCGCATAGATGTCATCTTCCACCGAGATCAGTCTTCGGGTGCGGGGGCGCAGTGTCGAGTTGCTCTTGGACGTGGACAGCGAGGAGCCATTGGAGGGGTTCATGGCATGCGGACGCCAGGCGGAGTGGGTAACGGTGGTGCTGCATAGGCCAAGTGATTGGAGTGGTCGGGAAGCCGCATGACATGGGGTTACGGGAACATGGCGTGGACGTCAGGAGCAAGGACGGAAGCGCAGTGTCTAGGTTGCTCGGGTATCGTGAGGGTCAACAGCTGGGGAAGGAAGCTACGTAACCCCCGAGTACCACACCCCTTCATTCAAACACGCCCGTGCACTGTGCCGCCGAACCGTCAGAACGTGCCATGCCAAGTCACCTAGGCACCATGCACAAGGCTCACGATTGATTAAGATGAATTGGATACGTAAGTAGTGGGTACTCTTCGACTTTCACCGCCCCTCCGTGACTTCTCAAACTGCCTGGGCGCCGTGTGACGATAAGGCCAGATAACGACTAGCTTCAGGCCAGAGCTGACTCGGTCACCCCATGCATTCACGACATTACTTCATGGTTTGGATACAGATCGTGCATTGTCATGTACTATAACACTACTGCGTAGCGACACGCAAACAAACGCCATGTGCGTGTATTAAACCCACGGATATCATCATCAGTCGTCATGGTCGACAGAACGAGAAACAGTAAAGACACACTATCGAACAGAACGAATCTCACCCACCCACTGGCCTGTCCGTCACCGGAACGGGCTCGAGCTGGTCGTCGCATCCACATCTTCAAACTCCAGCTCAAACGCGTCCACTTCCTCAAACTTCTTTCTGATAGCCGCCAACTTCTCAGACTGCTCAATGGCTGAGACTTCGGTGGTCTCTGCTTCGTTCTGGTCTGCAGTCTCATTTTCCTTGTCCGACGAAATCCTGCGACCGTACGTTCGGCTCGACTTCCCTGCTGGTTTTGCTGGTGCAGTCTTCTTGGCGCGCCCTGTTTTCTTTGTTGCCTTTGGCGATGCCGGCTTTCCAGCCCCCTGCCTCTGACGAACGCGACGTGTTGGCATTTGTAGTTCATCTTGATCCGAGTCCACTTGCTCAATATCATCCGACGATTCGATCTCAAACTCATCGCGATCCCGCAAGCGATTGCGCCGACGTGGTAGCAATTCTTTGAGTTGCGCGGTGGATATGCTCTGTTGTGCCTTCTTCTTGGCCCTCTGCTTAGCCCTTGCAGGTGTCTCTGTTTCCTCGCCATCAGAGTCCTCGTCCACCACGGGTGTCTTGGCCTGCCGTCCTCTCCTGCGTGGTCGCGTTTGCGCTGGGCTTGGAGGCGGCTTTGATACTTCGCGTTCCGGGCTACTTGACATGGGAGGTGCAAGCGTCTCGCTCAAGGGTTCATCGTCTTCCTGTGTCTGCGCGATGACTTCCTCACGTGTCGGCAGTACTTCTGGTAGGCTCGGGGAGTGTGACCGCTCCGACTCCACATCGCCGCCAGACTGTGGACTGACTGGTGGTGACGAGCGTGGTACTTGGACTACAGGCGACAGCTTGCGCTTTGTACCACGGGAACCGGAGCTTGAGATCTGAGTGCCGCTATCATTCCGTGTCTCCTCCTCCGGTACCTGTTTCCGCACGTTGAGAGGTGTTGATTCAGCGTGGGGAAGGAAGTCGTCAAAGTCGAAATTGTCCGTGTTGTCCAAGTCGTCTTGATCATTGTCCTCCACGTCCGTAGTCTGCTGCACCATGCGCAACAAGCTTGGCTGCCGTGCTCTGCGCTTGAAGTTGGTCAAAGCAAGTATCGATCTCTCGTGTGCGGGTGTTGCGCCGACTTTGATGGCAGACGGCGGGCGGGTGCCGTGAGCTGGTGAATTTGAGCCAAGGGAAGAGAATGTCAAGTCGCCATAGCCGCTATCCTCTTCTATCTGCGATTCTTCGTGTGCTGGTTCGATGGCAGTTGGCGATGTGTGTGCTGCGGACTTCCTGGCACTGCTCCTTGTGGCCCGCGTCCGCTTTGATGCATTCGATGCAGGAGTCCGGTTCTTAATCGATGACACAGGGATGTCTTCTTCAGCCGGCAGCGCGCCAGTCATGGTGAGCTCTGCCTCGTCCTGAGCCTCCGGTGTCTTCTCCCCCAGTAGAGTCCTGCGCGAACGCGTTGTTCTCGATTTGGTAACGAGGCCATCGCTGTCTTCGCTGAAACTATTGGCTGCCTCACTGAGCTTTTTGGTTTGCGCTGGTATGGGTTTCGCCGCCTGTTTGCGCGCGGGGGCAGCTTTCGGTTTGGTGGGTTTCGCGACGCGCGACGCGACTTTCGATCGTGGTGGGCGGGGCATTGTAGCAAGGCGCCAGCGCGAGTGTGTTAAGGTATTAAGAAATATGCGCAGGGAGTGAGTGTGTTCGCGATCGGATTGATGCGGGCGGCGACCGTGCGACGGGGATGGGGATGAGGCGCGTCGATGTTGTGACGCACTGTGAATTCACCACCTAGCGCCGATCTAGACGCGCGAACACTTGGCTCACGTGTCAGCGCATCATCCACATGGGCTTGTAAGCATGCCCATAGACGACGCGATGACTGTATTTTCTGCTTATGTAGTACCTCGCTGAGGTCTAGCGGTAGCCTGAACCTGCACGACATATTGAGGATGTTCTCAAGGCAACAACGGTTGGAGCGTACATAGCTGCCTTCACAGGCCCCAGATCTAACATTCCTTGCCTGTCTTCACTCACACTACTCCAGTGGCATCATGAAACCTCTCCACTATCCAGATTCGTTGCAGGAATACGCAGTATCTGAAAAGGACTATCTCCAGCAGCACCCCGAATACAATTGTCTCGTCACAGGCGCAATTGTGTTCAACAAAGAAGGCAAGCTGCTGATCGTGCAGCGTGCAGCGGAGGAAAGAGCGTTCCCCGATCTCTGGGTGAGTCAATGAGGAAGCTACGAGTCTCACGGTGCTAACACGAAAAAGGAGGTCCCAGGAGGCAAGGTCGATGATACGGACCAGACCATTCTGCATGCTGCTGCTCGAGAGCTCAAAGAAGAAGCTGGTCTTGAAACGACCCGCATACTGAGGAAAGTCACGCATTTTACCTTCTTGGACAGGACCACGACATGGCTCAAGTTGGTGTTCGAGATGGAAGTGCAGAACGCCGACATAGTCGTCTTAGACCCAGTCGAGCACCAGAAGTACCTGTATGCATCCGAGGATGAGGTTGTCAAGGACAAGGTGGGGGATGTGGAGCTCAGGTACATCAGTCCTGCGAATAAGGAGGTCAAGTTGGAAGCGTTCAGACAGAAGCGCGAAGGGTGTTCCGCGTAGCAGTCATGGACGTTGGAAGAGTTGAAACGCTTGATGTATCTGGGAAAGCTGATTACTTCACGGGACGACTTCCGAGGCCATGCTTAAGGTATTGGCTGGACTTGACAGTACACTTGCTGTCGTGTGAGCAAAGCCAGCCCCTTTAGAGCATAGTCTGCATGTGAATGCAAATCACAAAGTCGAGTTTCCTCAAAGAGCCGGCGATCAGTTGCTTCCCATGCTGTATCGCTGGTCCGCATATGAAACTGGTGATTGTCGCCAATAGGAGGCGAGCCATATGGTCGGAGACGTGATCTGGGGTAAGCTGGCAGCCGTCCAACCGAGCAACAAAGAAGCCAAAGTCGACGCCAACGTGACACGGCCCAGAAGCAGCCTAGGTAGCAGTGCAATTTCTGGCGTCTGAGCGAATATCCTGTTGGACAGGAAAAAGCACGTTTCGTGTCGCAATGGTAATAACTGCCTTGCCGTACCCTCCCGTACCACCCCGGCGCCCGCGCTAGTACACACTGTGCGTGCCCCCAAAGAACACGACCATTTGCGGACGAATCATAACCTCAACCTTCGACGACCGCGTCAAAGAGCACAGCGACAGCAGCATGTCTGGCGAACACTCCTTCATGGCCAGCGCCGTGCCCGCAGCAGCAGCGCCGCCGCCGCTCGCTGCGCAACCCAGCATTGGGACCCCGTAGGTTGCAGTCGCGCGCAGCACTCCAGCACATGCTCATACCAGCCAGGCCGTCGGCGTCGTCGCAGTCAGTTCCCCCTGGACACCCGTCTTTCCGGCGGCAACGCGCCAGCCGGGCGTGCGAAAGTGAGTGCGACCCATGTCTTGCCTGTATCTGCGCCCCTGATGGTACGAGGGAGGAGCCATTGCGGTCGGTGGGATATATGGTTCAGCTCGCGAGCCTCGGCACCTCGGTCGGCCTGGATAACGAATGCTAACCACCACGCATCGCAGCCTGTCACGCGAGGAAAGTGAGTAATCAGCCGCGGAACCGCCGTGCTGCCAGAACGCGACATAACCAGCAATAGGTACGATGCGACGCCGCCTCATTGGGGATCCCATGCACCAACTGCACCGCCTTCGGCATCGAGTGCCGCATCCCCCAGCCCAAGCGCAAGAAGACGCAGACGGCCCGGGCCAAGGATGCAGAGAGGTACGCACGCGACCGACCGCCAGGGTGCTATGGAACTGACGCGACAGCAGTGACCGCGGCGACAGCGACGACCGCTCGCCCGCCAGCACCTCCGCTGAGCCCCGCGAGAAGTCGACCGCATACAACACCCAGGATGGGACCCCCTCCACCACCGTCTCGCCCGAATACGCCGCCCAACAGGCTACCCACAATGGCACCTACGTGCAGTTCATGAAGCCCAAGTTTGCGCGCGCCCCCATCAAAGAAGCCGGCCGCGTCGCCTACCTCGGGGAGTCCTCCAACCTGTCGCTGCTTGTGCACGACCGCTATGGCACCACCGATGTCGTCCACTACCCGCTGCCCGAGAACGTGCGGGGCGCGAAGGCGCGGGTCAATGAGATGGACAACATGGAGATTGAGATACTGCATCAGCGAGGCGCCTTTCTGCTCCCACCACGGGCATTGTGCGACGAGCTTGTCGAAGCCTTCTTCAGATGGGTGGCCCCGGTCGTGCCAGTCATCAATCGCAGCCGCTTCATGCGCCAGTATCGAGACCCCAAGAACCCGCCCTCGCTCCTGCTACTGCAGGCCATACTCCTGGCAGGCTCACGCGTGTGTACCAATGCGCAGTTGATGGACTCCAGTGGCTCAACCACCCCCGCCGCCATGACGTTCTATAAGCGCGCAAAGGCGCTATACGATGCCAACTTCGAAGACGATCGCGTGACCATTGTGCAAGCCCTCATCTTGATGGGCTGGTACTGGGAGGGACCCGAGGACGTGACCAAGAACGTTTTCTACTGGACCCGAGTCGCTATCGTAGTAGCTCAGGGTTCGGGCATGCACCGCAGCGTTGAAGGATCGCAGCTTACACGCTCCGACAAGCGCCTGTGGAAGCGTATCTGGTGGACACTGTACAGCCGGGACCGTTCCGTGGCAGTCGCACTCGGCCGGCCGGTTGCCATCGACCCTGAAGATTCCGACGTCGAGATGGTGTCTGAAGATGACTTCATCGACGACGAGACAGAGCACGCCGCAGAATACCCACCAGATCCGATCCATGTTCAGTTCTTCATCAACTATGTCAAGCTTAGCGAGATTATGGGCTTGGTCCTATCACAACAATACTCGGTAGCGTCGAAACACCGCAGGGCGAATGCCATAGACCTGACACACAGCGACATGGCCCTTGCCGACTGGCTGCAACATTGTCCACCGGAAGTGCAGTGGGAGCGAAATCGCCATCATTTCTGGGCTGCCTTGTTACATTCAAATTACTAGTACGTCTATGCATCTTCTGACTCTGACGTAGACTAACGCTCGCAGCACCACTCTATGTCTTCTGCATCGCGCACACATGCCACCAGCAGGCTCACCAAAAGCCACTCATCTTGACGGTTTTGGTGAAGCCAACGCCTACCCATCACGGAATATCGCGTACCAAGCAGCCGCCATGATCACATCCATTATTGAAAACCTCAGAGCTCATGATGAAATTCGGTATACTCCGGCTTTCATCGTCTACAGCTTGTTCTCCGCTCTCATCATGCACGTGTATCAGATGAAGTCGTCTAACAAGTCTGTCGTCTCAGCGACTGAGCAGCGACTGCAGATCTGCTTGGACGCTCTTAAAGAGGTCTCCAAGGTGTGGCTTGTCGCAAAGATGGTGCATACTCTCTTCGAATCAATTCTTGGAAACAAGCACCTTGAAGAACGTCTGCAGAAAGCTGCCGGCCGCAACCACAAGAAAAACAAGGTCCCTTCGGTCCCACCACCACCGCCACCTAAGCCTGCCCAGGAATCATCGAAACGAAAATTCGATGACATGGATCTAGGCTTCCCTGTTCCAAGTGGGCCGCCATCTGCCCAGGTCTCCTATGAGCGATCCAGACCGCAGACTCCTGCCGTCACACCATCGCGCGAGCTGCAACCCCAACAGCAGATGCCCCAGATGACTACTGGATCTCCGCAGATGAATCGGCAAAATCATGACGCATTCATGGGCCCTTCACGGTCAGGAACGCGTCCTACGACCCCGTTCAATCCTTCATACTCGTATCCAGGAACGCCACCGGATCTTTTCCTGGTGACCCGTGATACCCCTAACATTAGCCAAGAAGTGTGGCAGAACTTCCAGCCCGATCAGCTGTTCCCTGCCGACACACAAGTCAACTTTCCCCAGATGTCACCCATGCAAAACCACAGTCTTGTAGATCCTGCCTTGAGCCAACCTCAAAACATTGCCATGCCCTCTCAACAGACTGCTGGGGGCCAGTCACAGATGCAGAACCCACCGTCAAATCCGGGTATCTCCAGCGGTTACGAACATAATAATACTCAGGCCTGGCAGCAACAGATGGAGATGATGTCGCAGAATCAGCAACAGCATAGCGCACAGGATGATGCTTGGAGTCAAAGTTCCGGAGGTCGGCCCAACCCCATCGTGCCTATGAGCTTGAATGTCGATGACTGGTAAGTCGAAGTTCCGATTCTGTCCGAAAGTAGTCACTAACTCTCTGTCCCAGGTTCAACTTCTTCGGCATCAACGGTGAAGCCGACATGTCACATCTATTCCAGCAAGGCCCTGCTTAGACTCAGAAGCGTTTGCTTCTGTGATTGTTCGATAGCTTTGTTGTTAAAGTTTTACTCCGCGTGTAAGCGTATCAGTAGCGTGGATTCAGTTGTTGCATGAATGCATGTCTCTTCAAAAGGTTCGAGGTAGCAGCGTGTGGGTTCTGTACGTCCCGCGTACAAAGGAAGATGATTTGGCATATTACAGGACAACACTTTTCGGCATACTACTTCTCTGTGTCGTCTTCACTATAAGCTACCATCAATGCATAACACTCGCGTGCTTGGACAAATTTCACGATACAGATTTGTGACTGAAGGCAATTATGGACACATATTGACGACCTTAGGATGTTCACGTCAAGATGTTCCAATCCAATGCCTTGTGAGGCCTTCGCTAGAATTCATCAATGTGCCTACTGTTGGGATACGTTGCTGATTGTTGCCATAGAAGACATCTAATCCGGGTTCATGCTCTCATTCTTTCTTACGTGCTTATCGCATCTGTATCGAAATTACGAGTCTGCGCAGTCTTCAATGCTAAGCAGTCCGAAGCTCTCCATTTCAACGGAAGATCCACCCGTGGGCCGGTTGGCTCCCCGCGTCATAAGCCTGTGCAGGCCCGATTAGGTTAGCACCACTTCGGTTTCGGGAACCTCGCAACTTCACGTACCTAAGTACGCGAGACTGATACAACAACACCGTGAGCTCGACGTACACTAGCCGCCCAAGGCCAGATCACGACTCTATTACCAGGTTCGTAAATGCTCTCTCTCCAAGCCCTCGAAGTGCACCCATTCCTTCTGTTGCCCGCATAAACCCCAAGGTCGAATCGGAATCGCACCACGCCGCACATCGCAACGGAGCCACCCACGACTACGACATCGAACGCGCCCGAATAACAGCCCTACAACGATCACGATCCCTTTACACAGCCGTATTCACTACGCGCCTTCCTCGACTGCTTCGCCGCAGCCTTGCCATTCGCTCGCCCAAGTACCTACTCCCAAATCAAACAATACTAACTACCCTTCTCGTGTAGGCTAGGGCGCATCATTCCTACAAAACATACGCCCCAAAATGTTTCAAGCGCAACAAAATCCGGGCCGCGGTGCCCCACTCGGTGCGAATAGGTTGCAGAATGGCAAGATGGGTGAGGACAACCCCAGAGCGAGTTTGGGCTATATCGCTGATTGCTGTCTCTGTAGGTGCTGCGTCTCAATGGGGGTTTGGAGCTCCAATGGGTGCGCCAGGCCTATCGAATGCGCAAACACGAACAAACGGCGGGGCCATGTCAAGCTTCGCGCAAGCAATGGGCGGCTCGCAGCCACATACGCCGCTGAATCTTGAGTAAGTCAACACACGAAATGCCTCCGAAACGAAAGAAAGGAGAGTACCGAAAAAAGACTCCACAGCTCGATTCTGGGAATCTGAAGGACGTTGAGAGACACAAGCTAAACGTTGATGACCATAGGGAATTCCCTTCGCTGTCGGGCGCGCCGCAAGCGCAACAGAACACTACCGCGCAGCAGATGTGGTCGAACCCCACCCTACGAACCACCCAGCAAGCCCAGCAAAACACGATCGGACGTCCGCAAGGCCAAGGTCAACAGCAGGGCCAAGGGCAGGCAACACAGGCTACGAATCAACAACAGCAGAACCAGGGACAGGATGATTCATCCCAAAGCCAGTTCTCTGGTGCTGGGGATGATTATCGTTTTGGAGGACAAGGGGGTGTCGGACAGTTGGGGGGTGTTCAGCCGCAGACAGGCAACATCGAGGAGTTCCCTCCATTAGGGGGCGCTGGCGGAGATATTCCACAAGATCGAAGAGCTGGCCTGATACAGAACGCAGCGGCATTCGGTGCGAATGGAAACAGCGCCTTTCCTGGGCTCGGACAAACACGGAACGGCCTCTCAAGCCCGACAGATAGCCAGCAAGACCGGAGCATCAACCCCACTGTGGGTGGCAGGGCACCGCCAGGTACATGTAAGCAAGAGGTCTCAGCCATCATATCAGCCACTGACGATGATAGCATCACGGACACCATTCGAGAACATGCGGACAGGCAACCAAGCAGATGTACGTACCACATGCAACTCTGCTGTACCATAGTTCACACCATGTAGGGAAACCAACGGATAGGGCAGCAAGGGAACATGTTCTCCCTAGGTCCTCAGACAAGCATGCGGGGTGGTGCTGATCTCGCCCCGGGCGGTCAACGGCAGCAGCAGAATCAGTTCGAGCAAACATTTGGGTCTGACGTTCTCGGCTCCCCGAACGCGCAAAATATGCTACACAAGAAGCTCTCGGACATGACGGACTCGGAAAGATACGGTTTACCTGGACTTCTGTCCATGATTCCTATGGACAGCCCCGACTATTCCTCGCTGGCTATGGGCCAAGATCTGACAGTTCTGGGCCTCGATCTGAGCCGGCCAGAGTACGCGTTCCCTTGCCCTCTCAACACATTTGCTAATGGGTTTCTTAGTAATTCTCCATTACATCCTACGTTTGGTTCACCTTTCGTGGAATCCAACGTCAAGCCAGTAATTCCACCAGATTTCACTCTACCGGCGGCGTACACTGTAACAAATGTTCCACCACTGCATTCGAAAATGGCCAGCTTCTCCGCCGAGACACTATTAGCTATCTTCTATCAATTCCCGAGAGATATCTTGCAAGAAATTGCTGCACAAGAGCTATACAACCGCGATTGGCGGTGGCACATGAAGCTCCAGCAGTGGATGATGAAGGATCCAGATCTCGCGGCGCCTATCAGGATTTCGCCAAAAGAGGAACACGGATGGTATCTATTCTTCGATGTTAAGAACTGGAGGAGAGAAAGGGTATGTGTTCCGCTCTGTCAATGCACGTCCTATGAACGACGTACTAGACACTAACGCGAGTATAGAAAGAGTTCGACCTCAACTACGATCACCTTGATCAACGCCACGGTAGCCCTGCTATGGCGGGACAGATGTAGTAGGCTTCCTCTTCACACTGAGTGAATCGTCTTATCGCACATGCACCGCTTGGTGGTGACCTCGGCTGGTATTATACCAATAAAGTACCCTGAGGGTCTTACGCCTGGGGTTTGAGCAACTGTTCTATTCTACGCTTCATGCACATGCTCATGAGGCGACATGATTCACTATGGTCTCTTGATCCGTGAGAAAACAATCTGCAGGTGTGTGACTGCTGCCTTGGCCGGCACGTGCCTTCTCTCACTGTTAGCGGTGAGATCGTGACTACCCCAGTGTCTTGCATCGAACCTTCTTCGTCCACCGTCTACTCATACAACCGCACTTTTGCCCCTCTATCACCGGCCTCAACTTCAGCGATCCTCGCAAGCACTGACCTGCAGATTACTCTTACAAGATTTTCCTGTCTCCAAACAACGCAACACTAACACACAGCACCCAATCACTATGTCATCTCCAACGTCGAATGATGCCGACTATGTTCGCGAAACGCTCACGAAGCTCTCAGTAGCCGTTCGCGAGCTGACTCCAGCCGGCACAAAGCAAGTTCCACAAAACCCCGACCGCTTCAATCTATTGGCGCGTCCTACATACGGTGGCTGTCGTGTCTGTGGTCTTCCCGGCCACCAGTCCATCGATGTCCACCATTCGGCAGCGTGTCGCGTTGCGCTTCTCTCGCTCATCGGCTTCTGGGAGGATATCGCGGATCACGTGGCCTTCCTCTACCAGCACTCCGAGCGATTTCAAAAGGCCATCCAAGAGAACGAGCCAACGTATGTAATGCGTCTTGACAACCGACCGCTGAAGGGTGGTGACATGGAGGTTGTCCTTGTAGACCGCCTAACAGGGAACTTCCTCAAGTTCATGGCGCATGTTCGGGGTATCAGAGCCAAGGTCAATGTGATTCTTAATGAAGATGACTTGGCTAGATATGAGCGAGTGGCGAAGAATCTGGAGGGGTTCTTCTTGGACGGACAGACTCGTAAGTTCTTTCCGAAACCGCGTGGAATGGCATGAACTAATCTGCTGGTAGTGTCTGATCTCTACGAGCGCAGTATTGCGATGGAGCAGTAAGGCTATGGCTGCATCTGTGTGTGCTTTCTTCCTTGATGGCGGGAATCTTCATGAGCGTATTCTCAGACATTCCCAAATTCTGTTTCTGCATTGAAGGTCACACGTGACGAGCACGTGTTGGCTAGCGCAATACCTAGCTAGGTACTAATATTCCTCCCTCTGCACTTTTGAACGTTGAAGCTTGACTTTCGTAACCACACTTCAGTAACACGGACAGATCGCGATGATTGCCCCGCACTCATAGCTGTACAAGAACTCAGTCGTTGCCCCGCATTCTCCGTTATCGCCCATGCGTAAAGTAGATAGTGTTGGTACAGAATGGTGGGTGCCACGGTACGCTCTTTTCCACACCCCCAATCCGACACGATGTCTATCCATAACCCCGCTGCACCTTCCACATCTGCGTTCACTTTTGATCATCCCATATTTCATGACTTCCACTAGCACTCCGATAGGCACAACCGAGCTCATATGGGGGTTTCCTTCTCATCTTTGATTGCTTACCAACACATCTTGAACTGCACCACAGCAACAAGATTGCACCGATTGATTGTATCTCTGTAGACGAAGGTTTACACACAAAAAATCAATGGTGCAGAGTTTATCACAGTGCGGAATCCGAGGACGGCAGCGCAAAAGGCGACGAGGCGATGCAGGGTCTTCCGCAATCAGTACCAGACTCGCATCGCAGTCGAACCCCGCTCCGCGGTAACCATGGGATATTCGATCCGAAAACGACTGTCATAGACCCTGATCGCTTCCCCTCAAGCCCATAAGCGATCTGAGTTTGCACATCAGCTACGAGTAATTGACCGACGATACCGCGGGCACGGGTGGATCCGGTTGTCGCCAATCGTGGGACTGCCAGTACACGATGCTCATTGACGTACGAGCTTTTCCTGGGGTCCGTTGCGAGAATGTAAATCTTGCTCTCCTCCAACAAACAACCATCATCATGGAGGCCGGCGATGCCGCGAACATTGCACATGCCTCGGACCATGACAACGGCGCGGGTGTCTTGCTGAAAGCCGTGCAAATGTCGAGACAGGCCAAGTCTGAGTGCGCAACCCAAGATGCAACGTCGAGCCCCACTAACATATGTACAGGCAAAGGAACGGTACACGTACTGCCACGACAGAAGCGAGAGACTTACCATCTCCAGAAGATACGCAAATCATCGAGGACAGATACATCTCTAGAGATTCGAAACGTTCCAAAACGCCGTCTGATCAGCTTCCCGCGTGCGCCGAAAGTTCATACAACACGACTGATTCTTCCTCGACGCCGTCTGTGGCAAACCAGCAAAAAGTTATACGAATGCACGACGACTCAACTACCTCAGGAGTGCCCACATACCCGGCTGTTCCGAAACTTCAATTCTTGAATGTGACAGATGCCGTACACCAGAGCCATGCCCTCACCATGCCTCGCCGCAAGCCTCTGCCGAAGTCGTCACAGAACGAGCTGACTCCGATTATCGAACCTAAACCACCGTTTTATCGCCCAGTATCTGCACCTCCTCTGAGAACCACCACGTTGATCAACGACACCGAGGAGGATACTATTCATCCATGCTCGCCTCTAAGTAGGCCTTCCTCGCGCGCATCGACAATGAATTCCCTAGTCTCTGCGAAGTCACACACAGAGCCTGGACCTATACACATTCATCCATCCTCCCAGCTCCAAAGCATGCAGTCTATCGGCGAGCTAGATGCAAGACTCCATGAAGTCGCCAGTCTGCGTAACTCATTGAGAATGACGTGGCCCAGCCGTACAAGTAGTGACGCAACTCCGACCGGTACTCCAGAGTCTATATCCAATGTGCCATTGAGCGGTGGAGTTTATGAAGCTCATTCAAGGTTGAACAGTAACATCCGTTCGAAGTCCACCGAAAGAGTGTATTTACATGACTGGGCGAGATCGAGCGAATGGGTTCAGCCTTCTGCCACCGATGAAAGCTCAAAAGAGTGGATCGAGGACTTCCTTGCTCGCCAGGAACAAGCAACTCGCGACGTGCATGGTGAAGGACGACGTCTAGGAAAGCAAGACAGCAAGTATGGCAGTATCCGCAGCCGAGTGGGTAGTATCGACAAGTTCAGGCGCAAGCTAAGCATGAGGCGTGTTACAGATGAACGGGGAAGCTTCGAGGCAAGGCAAGAGAGGAGGCAAGGACGGGTCTTTGACTTGGACATTGAATCGTCTCCTTACGGAAGGGCAATCGTGCCAATACCTGGAGAAGATTTGGAGAGACCGGCGATATCAAGAGCGTTCTCACGCAATTCCATCACGAATCAGCACCTCAGGCCTGAAACCGCTATGTCGAACCGATCGTCCTGGGCCCCTACATCTTCTTCGGCTCTGCATCCAACGCATGCGCCGGAACCGCACCACATGTCACTACCATCGCGATGGCCATCTTCATATCCTACCTGCAGCACCTTCACACCAAACCCCTATCATTCGACGCCCAAGCAACGACCTAAAGTCAAAAAGCATCGATATCAAACGCATGGTTACGGCTACCAAGCGCGTGGCCATCAATCGCATGGCAGAACCGGCAGCTGGGAGAAGTTGAAGGTCAAAGCGGTGACTTCTATAGGCTCGGATCTCAAGAGAAGTATTTCTACTGGTGTCGCGCCCGTCATCACGGAGGGAAAGGACAGTGTGAAGAATCTGGTGGGTAAGGTGGAGAGAGCCGGTGGGAGTATGACTAGGAAATTCAGCGCGAGCTTGAAGGACAAGTTGAAAGCTTTCGGCAAGAAAAAGGAGGGCATGAGTGTTGAAGGGACTTATGCAGTTCAAGGTGAGCGTTGAATCCAATCGCGAGTTAGTTCCAATGTCTTTGGACGCATGTTGCACGATACTACATTGATATTCGCTTAGCGGTTTGAAAGCGCAGTTTTTTTTGGAATCACAATGACCTCCTACAACGCTCGCTATTCCTTTCTCAAGAAATTTCGTTCGATACAGCAAACAGAGTCAACCCGGTATCTAGCGATATCGCATGACGACCAGAGGTGATGATTGAGTCTAGCCTTCCGCGGAGTTGCTCTCCAAATCGTCACCACCGCCCCTGAACCACAAAACTCTTATCCATCAACCGATGTTTTGACGAATGTCAACATCATGCAAGGACCTGTGTCAGAGTCCGACGCACTGGATCACGGCACATAGAACGGTACCCCTCGGGACCAGCACACTGGTCCCACTCAATGGAAATGCTGTCTCTTTACCGCACGATCAACCAAACAACTCGTCAAGCCTGGAGTTTACACAGCTCATAGGCCGCTTTCTGAGACGACACGGTCATTACGAGCCGAAGTTGACGCCAGAATATTCTCCTCCGATTTGTTCGCAACACTCGGCATCTCTCAAACATGTCATGATCATGCCCGAAGCTACCGTTCGACTTCATACCCATCTTTTCAGTGCCTTTGTACTGACGATTCTTCCCAAGCGCATATCAAGATCCCCACTGTCGAGCCGTCAAAATGCCACGCTACTTCCCCACAATACCTCTCCAACCCTCACAGCCATTGCCTCTTCACCGAGGCTGCAAAGCATACTTTCTGAACAATCACCCGGCACTATACACCAAGCTACGCACCTTCAGCACACACCATGTGCATCCTTCACTCTCTTCCCATCCAGTTTCAGCGATATATCCCTGGCCGTACGCACCCCACCAATGTGTGTCGAGCATATACTGACTAGTCTCCAGCCTCGACGCGATCCTCCTCCCCAAGCGCAAGCCTAACGAAACCCCCTTAGACAAAATATACGTAATGTACCATTATCTAATCCGCGGCGACTACGAAGTTCTTCGCAACGAAGTGCAAGACTTCTTCGATCACACAAATTGGCACGTCCACTCCATCCCCGACCCGCGCGACCACGACCCAGAACGCTATGCCATACTCGCGGCTATAACACAATACCTTGCGCATGGCATCAACCGTCGCATTAAGATCAGCAACGGGTATCGGAAGGAGCCCTTGGGGCCATGGAAGACGGCAGCGTACGACGCTTGTTATAATGGTAGAGGTGGTCTACCAATCTTTGAAAAGCTGGAGAGGGAACCGAAATGGGCGGGGAGGGTTAAGAGGATAAATACCGGGTTAGAGATTTGTCAAAGTTGGAACAGTGCGGTGTGGGGAGAGAGAAGTAGTATGAGGTTTGCGGCTAAGGGAATTGTGAGTGTGGAGATTGTGGAATGCTTCATCTGACGGGGTCAAAGCATAGACGTGGTGTGTTTAGCTGGAGTTTGGTATACTGTAGTTTCTGCGACGTTCATCGCGCGAGTGTTTCTAGGGAGAGGATTACTCTCTCGCGACTCTACGACGCTTCGTCTTCGATTTCCAAGTTTCCCACTTTGAACTTCTTGCCTTTCTTGTCCGCATAGTCCCCATGGTCATGATAATCCTTCACTCTTTCCCTAACATACTCCAGACCCCTCACTGGCTCCCTTTCTTCGTCATCTTCGCCGACAAGCCCCAACCTTCTCAACAAAGGTGATGCCACAGGCTTGATATCGACCTCATTTCCCGGTCTGACAAAGTAGAACAGCCCCAGCCGATGAATATGCGCTTGATCCTCTGGTGGTCTGATTACTCTGTGGATAGTCGACTTGAAGTAGCCTGCAGACCAGAAGGACAAAGTATCGCCAACATTACATATGATGCCGTTGGGAACAGGTGGAACGTACTTCCACTCTCCAGCCGGAGTTTTGAGTTGGAGACCTGCAACATCTTGACTCCAGAGTAGTGTCAAGCTTCCGAAATCAGTGTGCGCGCGAGACCAAGTATTCTGAACTTTGGCATCGTCGGCAGCGGGGCGTGGGTGGTAGATCATGTAGCGTAGATGATCTTCTGATGCGTCGTCATAGCGATGTTCATCTGAGAAGTAGGTCTCGGGTAGTTCCAGGATCAAAGAGAAGAGCGTGAAGATCTTGGATGCTATGTCCAGAGAGCGGCGCGAGAAGGACTCGATCTCTGGGCGAAAGGGGTGGAGGAAGTGTGGAAATGGCTCGTGGGAGTTTGAAGGGATGAATTTGGGTATGTTGAGGGATTCAACGTTATCGAGGACCGCGGTGCCCATGATTTTCTTCTCGTTGGCCTTGGCTTTGCGTTAGACAAGCGTAATTTGCTTTCTAATGGCATGGATATGAGGGGCGTACAGCGCGGTATCCAAAGTAGTTGCCCTTTGCGAAATCACATCGGTACTTTGGGTCGCCCTTCTCTTCTAACGGCAAGTCGAAATAAGCTTGACCGATATCATATTGACGCTCGACCTCTTCCCGCGTTAGACCAGTGCCAGTAACGCTGAAGAAGCCCGTGTGGTGCACCTTCGGCGTTGTCAGAAGGGACGTTTGTCGCACAGTTTAGCTGCCAACTCACTGCGTCTCTCAGCTCTTCAGCCAGTTTTTGTTTTCCATTAGGCTCGTCATACGTAGATAGATCAATGACCTTGATCTCTGCCCAGTCTAGCTTCTTCGTTGTTTGCTTGGGCCGTCCCCACTTTGGAATGGAAGGTGGCTGTTGCAGCGTCGCTGATGGCATGTTGCTGGCAGTAGTTTCAACTTACGAGACTTGGGCGACTTGGAGTCCTGTTTGACTTTTATACATTCTGCGACGTTATTCCCGGTTATTTCTAGTCCATCGCAACGGGTTGTGTCTCGCTGCATAGATGCGGAGGTGGCGAGCACGCAATACCCCGCTTGATGATGTGCTCGCATGACAGCATCGCATAACCCATGCTCTTCTTGCAATTACCACATCGGTTTGTTCTTCTCAAACAAATGGGTGGTAAAGCATCGTTGCCAAGCCGTGCCGGCCCTGTCATCCGTTCTTGAACTGGCTATGGTCGGGCAATTTGACCGCCCCTTTTGCCGCCTTCTCCAACAATTTCGACAAAGTCTTGCCCATCCATCATCGCACCGCGCAGCCCATCCAAATCGGAAAATGGGATTTCAGCGTAGCTGTCCCAGATGATCTTTCCAAACTCATCGAACCACCATATTTTCACCCTGCTCTTCTCGATAGCTTCTTCGTCTGCCACATACACATAGTTCTGAACTCGGTTGGCCACTTCTCTGATATCGAACAGCTTTTGATCTGTGATGTTGCCATCTACATGACTCCCGTCCTCTTCCCTCTCGATTTGGTAGATGGCACTTCCATAAACAAGTTCACTACCATCTCCATACTCGTCCATTATACCCAAACCATCGGTCAGTCCGGGAATGCGAAGAAAAAGCTGATCCAGGACTTCCTGATCCAGTCCATGGAAGTCATAAAGCGCACAATCATCTAAAACATGGTTCAAACTTTCAACGCAGCCGTCCTCGATGTTAGCCCCAGAAAGTCGTGCGAGCTCAGCGTAGCTTTGGGCCATTGAGGGCTTGTAACATGTCCTTAACCAGACTGTGTTCCACCCTGAGTACCATCTGCTGATATTGTGTTCTTGGATGGTTTGATGCGGCGCAAATATCTCGTCGATTTGTTTTGTGGTGGGCGAAGGAAGAGATACTGCACCAGGAATTTCGTTCAGTGCGTCCTGGACCCGCTTGTACAGAGGCTGGGTAGCGTCAATTTTAAGGCCAATGCAATCACGCTGTGGCATCGGATAAGGCGTGCCGCACCCATCTCTGCAGGAGGCTTGTACTACGGTACCTCCTGGCTATTTCATTCCATCGCTGATGATGGTCGGCTGGCAGCGCAGGGCTGGTGCTTTCCCAATGTTCCTAAAGGCATGTTAATCACTTGTATCCCCATTCTGTTGTATCGAGTCGGCTTACTAGAGCGAACAGATCGAAAGGGGAGCGAACATGTCGTGTTTCGGCTTCCGCCGACGCCATTATCTCTCAACCTAGGTAGAGGACACCGAGTCAAGCGAATCAGTCGCGCTTTTCGCGAGAGTCCATCAACAGCTTGCCCATAGGAAACATCAGTGTGACCAAGGTAGGTTGCATTGATCTGACACGCTTCAAGCATACCCAACGCGTAAACACCGCGTGTATTAGTCAGCAAGCTAGCGTGCTATCCTGATTGCGCTGACACCTGTTCAAAGGAGCCTGTCACTGTCACCCAACTCTGAGAGCTCGTAAGGTGAGCATATCTTCGCCAGCGGCGTGGACAGTAATCGATCGTAGGGTAAAATGTCAGATGCACGGTGCTTTTCATAAGAAGGCTTCCTGCCATGATTGTGTGGAGGCCTTATCGCCAAGATACCATCGGCACTTTCGCAACCTCCGATTCTGCGTTGAGTAAGAAGTACGAGACGTTGCGCATTCCTTACGGCGCCGGAAGGCACCTGGCAGCCGATGACTTTCCAAGCTTTCCATCATGCACAACTGCACGCCTCGAACGCAACAACTACAAACTCAGCTCCATCCAATTGTCGAACGACCGAGAGATGGTACTAGCGGCGCCAAAGCCACCGATTGTCTTGGGGATCTGGTGATGTCATTAGTCGCGGCAGAATTTCGCCGTAGCGCGCAGGAACCCGATCTGCAAGTAGTAAGGACGGAGTTCCGACTCATGATTGTGTCTGTGTTCTAGTAGGCTGCACCCTGGGTGAATGCAGTGTTGAAGAGTCGGAATGCATGCAAAGGACCGAAAGAGAAAAGGAATGTGAGGTATATAGAGTAGTTGGACGGACGTCCGTTGCGCATATAATCAGATTGCACCTCTCCCCGTCTTGTATACATTTACCCGCAGCACCTTCCACACCTTCGTCTAGGCAGAATCTCAGTACCTCAGTTCATGCACCCGAAACCCACGCCTTCGTCGAACGCTGAGACTGCCTTCAAAATGCCGTCCGCGACGCAACCTCTCAATATCCTGATATCAGGCTCCGGCATCGCCGGTCCTGTAACAGCGTACTGGTTGCACCGCTTCATGCCCACCTGCCAGATCGCCATCGTAGAGCGATCACCCGAACCAAGATTAGGTGGACAAGCCGTCGATCTTCGCTCCTCAGCTCTGCCTATCGTGAAGAAGATGGGAATCCTGGAAAAGGTGAAAGAGAAGACTACTACAGAAGTTGGCATGCAATTCGTGTACCGAGATGGAGAAAGGCGCGCAACGTTTGAGGCCACTGGAGAGGAGGAGAGACAGAGTGGTATGTCACCTAGCTTCCCTGTACAGTAATCGATGAGAGGAAAACGACGAGTTAGTAAAGCAACATGAGCACCTAAACTGACCTGATCATAGCAACAAGCGAGTACGAGATTCTACGAGGAGACATGGCACGCATCGTCTACGAGCTCACACTCTCCAACCCAAACATCAAATATGTCTTCGGCGAAATGGCCGCAGAGGTCCAACAAGACAAATCCAAAGGCAGCAAAGCACTTGTCACTTTCGCAAACGGCAAGCTCCCACCCACGGAATTCGACGTCGTCATTGGCGCCGATGGCCAAATGTCGCGAACCCGGCGCATCGTGTTCGGCCACGGACCCAAGAACGACGACTATTTGCACCGTCTCGGCCAGTACTCTGCTCTCTTCACCATGCCACGCGAATCCGTCGACACACAGTACGCACAGTGGTACAACGCTTCGCGCGGCAGACTGTTCCTTCTACGACCTGACCAATACGGCACCACGCGAGCGTACCTCGCCATCACCGATGGTGATCTTAGCCGCTTCGAAGAGATTGACAAGCTGTTGAAGAAAGGCACTAGGGAGGAACAGCAAGCGTGGTTCGAGAAGGAGTTCGAGGGTGCCGGATGGCAGACTGAGCGTTGTATACGCGAGATGAAGAGGGCAGATGACTTCTATATGCAGCAGATTGCACAGGTCAGGATGGATACTTGGCACAAAGGGTGTGTGGCCCTGGTGGGTGATGCGGCGTACTGCCCCAGTCCGATTTCTGGTGTCGTAAGTTCTCCTCAACCTTCGTTCTCATCATCGAACCTTCAGACTGATGTCAATACTAGGGTACTGGTGCAGCAATCGTAGGCGCATACGTTCTCGCAGGCGAGATCTCGCGCTCTCAAGATGACATCCCCACCGCGCTCACCAACTATGAACGCATTACACGCGAATATGTCGACAAGGCGCAGAAACTCATCCCCGGAGCCCCGCAAATCGCAAACCCACAGACGGAATGGGGAATCAAGGTCTTCAACACCGTGACCGGGACTTTGTCACATCCGTTCATCCAGAAGTTCAGTGGTGTGATTGGAAAGATCATCCCAGCATTTGGGTCATCAAAGATTTGGAGCCCGCCGGAGTATGGGTTGTGAGGAGTGTGGACGGATGATGTGTTGGAATTTCAGGATGGATTGATCTCGCGCGATATAATTCTGTGAAGAGCTTTTAATGCATTCATCAACTGTTAGCCTGGCGAACGTCCATCAAGCGAATATTCATGGCAGAATGAGTTATTTAGATCGAGGCCAGCACTGACGTTCTCGACTCGTCTACTCGGCAAGCAGGTCTACACCAACGCTTTTCAGCGCGTCGACCGCCCATACAGGATACTTATCCTTTTCCCTGTTGTACAGATCACCAAAGAAGTCCTTGACAAATTGTGGGTAGCGATCCTGCACGATGGCCTCCCTCGCTTCCCTCATCAAATTTAATTGGTAGTAGACGTTGTGCATGGTGAGAAGGTGGGCACCAGCAGTCTCTTTCGCGGTGACGTGGTATATGTAGGCTCGAGTGATACCCAGTCCGCCATCGGATGTCGGACGGCAGCAGGTGCATCGGCAACCTTCTTCGATTGCGCTAAAGTCTTCGGAGTACATGGCATTGCGTAGGTTGAGGGAGCCGCGGGATGTGATGGCGTTGCCGAATCGCTAAATATTGTTAGCATGGGTCTGTGATGAATAGGGAGAAGACCTTACGGCGGTTCGTGTTGGCCAGACACAGTCGAACATGTCGGCGCCGAGTGCGACGGAGACGACCAGATCTTCCGGATATCCCTAAGTTGGTTAGTAAGCTGTAATAATGCTGAGGGCATCCAAAACTTACGACGCCCATGACATATCGCGGCTTCTTCTCAGGAAGCAGGTCGGTACATGTCTTCACGACTTCGCAATAGGCTGCCTTCTCCTCACCGCCAGAGAGACCTCCTATCGCGATGCCTGGTGTATCTCGCGCAACCATCTCGGCGGTACATTCTTTCCGCATGTCCAGGTCCAGGCCACCTTGTATGATACAGAAAAGGTTCTGTCGGTCTGGGTACTTATGCGCTTGCATGCAGCGGTCAAGCCAGCGTACCGAGCGTTCCATGGCTTCCTTCATACGCGCGTGGTCGGGCGAGGTGGTTGCGATAACGTCGTCGAGTTGCATGATTATGTCGGAGCCGATTGAGTTCTGGAGGGAGATGGAGTGCTCGGGTGTGAGCAGCATGGGCGACCCATCGTGGGGGCTGAGGAAACGGACACCTTCTTCGGTGACTTTGGCGAGTTTGAGGAGCGATACCATCTGGAAACTGGTGTTGGCGTCAGTTATGGTGCGTTCGTTCATCACGTTGGAGGCATGACCCACCCACCACTATCTGCAGGAGTCAGCACTTCCGTCTTTCCATCCCTATACGCTGTGGCATGGTGCACCTGTGAGGATATTGTGTGGCCAGGACTGGAGCTTATGCGCGCCGCCTATGGCATCGAGTGTCGCTTGTCCTGGCTTAAGGCCTCTCCCACATGTCAGCAGTGGCTGGCATGGAGGCAGAACGTCGGCCGTACAGGTGATATGTGTTGTTTAGACATAGTCGGCAGCCCTGGTCTTCGAGTTGGTCGGGCGTGAGGCCTTTGAGCGAGGCCTGCGTCGCAACGGGCATGAAGATGGGGAGGGGTACAGGGCCATGAGGCAGATGCAGCGTTGCCGCGCGTGCTTTGGTGACCTGGGCTTGTCAGGGGATGACCAAGACACGAAACTGACACGATACATACCGAGCACTTTCCCAGCAGCTCAAAGGTGAGGGCCGAAGGCATTGAGACGGGCGCCATGATGCAATTGGAGACGCGACCTGCAGCCGATGAGTCGCTTCAGCTGCAGCCCGTAGTGTTGCGGCCCGTTCGCTTAGCGCGACTTCCCCGTGTTAATCGTTATGCAATCCCAGATCCAGTCTCGGGACCAGCCGAGCGCACCGGAACATAGTGAAGCAGTTGGTAGTGTTCAATCGGCGAGAAATCACGCTTGGACTTTTTCAGAGAACTCACGCGGTTGACATCAGCAGTGACTGTACGTTCATTCCTCCATAAATCTGTTAAGGCAGGCTAGACTACCCAGCTTTACATTGGAACAAGGGAAGGCCAGACTACAAATAACCAACTCTAGATGAACAACTTCGAGCCTTGATACTTCGTCTTCTCCCTGTACACAGTAGACTTGAGCGAAGCCTCAAGCTCTCGCTTCGGGAAACCTTTGAGAGATCGTGCGTACGTTGCGACAGAGTGCGAGATGAGCTTGGTGTTGACAACCCACGCAGTAACGTTGAGGTTTGAAATATCGTCGCAAAGCTGATGGTAGCAAGGATCATACCAGTCCCCAGCCTTGCCCCCAAACATCTCTACTTCCTTCTCCGTCTTGATACCCTCGGCTCCTGTAGCAATGCCACCACCGGGGATTCCGTTGCGAATGAAGCCGTCGTAATCGCTGCGGCCATCAAAGGGAATGAAAGTGTAGTTCAGACCTTGATCCTCGTACCACTTGATGTACAGATCCCGCAACTCTTCGGAGCCGTTCGGGTTCACCGCGTTTGTAGCATTGTAGATTTGGTAGGCGAAGTTGGGGCTGGTACAAGTTAGTCACATTACATGCGCCACGCGTACGGTGATTTCGCTTACCTAGCCATCATATCGTAATCCATGAAGAGGCGGATCTTCTGGTTCTCCTTCTCGGGCAGAGAGGCGACATAGTAGTTGGATCCGAGTAGGCCTTCCTCCTCACCCGCCCACCATGCAAACCTCACACAGTTGGTAACGTTGAACTTGGTAAGTTGAGTAGCAATTTCGAGCAGCGACATTGTGCCTGTTCCATCATCGTTGATACCAGGCCCTTCGGTGACACTGTCGGAATGGCCGCCGAGCATGACGCAGTTGTCCGGATCGCCAGCCGTTGTCTGCGCAATGATGTTGACCGTCAGAATGGTGTTCACTTCAGCGTCAATGTAGGCGATCGCATCCACGCGCTTTCCCTTTTCGAGCTTCTTCAAAATTGGTTCAGCTTCTTCACCGGACAACCCGAATGTAGCTACATGATCGGGAGACGGCGTTCCGAGGGTGCCCGAAACGCTGTCTTTCTCATAGTTGTAGACAATGGCAGCAGAAGCGCCTTTGCGACCTGCATGCTCGGATTTAGTACCAAAGGGGCAGACTCCACGTTTGATGAATGCGATGTTTCCGGCTACTGAGTCTGGGTAATCCGACGCCTGACAACCGTCATTCCCAACAAAAACGAGGTCGCCGTGTACAGGCTCTTTGTCCTTTGTGGGAGGCGTTAAGCCCATGGGATGGGCAGACTTCGGCACGACATCGCCAATGACAAGACGCGACTCAAAGACATTGCCGGACACAGCTGGGAAGGTTTGATTGGTGATTGTGTAGTAGTCGCCAAGTTGAAGGATAGTTTCATAGATGTAAGACAGCGTTCCGAGGTGGCCTGCGACTTCATCAGCATCAGCGTACAACAAATCACGTGCGCAAACGTACCAGCACTCCCGATGACTCTGGTGGGATGGTTGTATTCCTCTTCACCGAGCTTCGCAATCTCGTACATCTTCTTGGCGCGTGCCATCAATCTGTCCCCACTGATGAGGTCTTGGAGCTCGGTCGAGTTGACCAACGGTTTGGTCCCATGTGGATGTCCGAGTGGCGCTTGATTGCCGGACGACATAAGCGGGATCTGGAGCGCCGTCGCGCTTGTGATGGCTGCGCACAGCGCAAAACCAGAGGAGAAGACCATGTTGTGAGTTACGGAGATGGATGGGTTTGGAGACGAGATGGGATGGAAGAGGGTTGTTTGTGTGTTTATGGATGAGTCGCTGTTGCCATGCCGCTAACACGCGCCTCGCGATAAGGCCTGTCCCGTGCACAGTACCAGGTGACTGCTTTTGCTTGAGCATATGTCAAATACATGATGGCTTTTTGTATGTATTGAAGCCTTGTCAAGCTTTGCGATGTGCAGAGGGAAGATCAAGTCGTGAGGGCATAGTTGCGCATCCAGCCGGCGTTACCATGCTGTTGCTAGTCTCTCATCATATGCAAGGTACAATAGATGCGGACCGCCAGGAACCAATCAAGTCTAGATGAACAACAACTCCCCCATCGCATCATGGAATGTCTGCAGACTGATGTGTGTAAGTACATAGTTTCAACAGCAGTAGACGTTCGGTCCTCTCTAAATCGTCATCAGCAACTTGTCGGCCCTTCTCAACATTGCGATCGATGACGGTTCATGCGGTTGTCAGTAGCCAACGCGTTGGAACCAGCGCTTGTATTCCATGTAGCGCCATCGATGCGAATGACCTCTGGTAGCTCGAAGTGTGTCGGTGGCCATCAAATAGCTCGCATGTGCATTGCGGAGATCGAGACCCTTCCCCTTATTGCTGCTAAACCTGAGATGTGGAGTCTCGGCCCACGTCAATGTGCATGGAGCTGAAACCTTGTTCTGGACTCCGCATCGTAGTGCAGCCAAGGCGTGTCAAGCATTGCCAGGGACGTTGCGCGGTGCTTGGTGACGTGTTCTACTGAAGATAAGCTTAGCTAGACACTGAATTACCATGAATCGGTGCCAAAAAGAACCAATGAAGACCAATTGCCTGCGAACGGCGCGCGCTGCTGCAGAGTTACGGTGTAAACGCGCTGCGACATTTTCGTTGTTTGGCGATCATAGCGTCGAGGCTGTGTGTTGTGGACGCGCCCGCCCCGTTGCGAACTGCACCTCGTAAACAAGGAAGCAGGTAGTATACTACTCGTCCCGAAATGACGCCCGGCCCTTTTACAATGTCTAGTCCCACCGGCCCTCTTGTCTTTCTTTTTCACTTACTCTCTATCAACTCCTCTCCAATTACGGCATTACAAACTGCAACCGCTGCAGGGCAACTCGTTCGCCCGCCCTGAAACCCAAGCCAGTGCATTCAACTCTTGCACTTGGCGCACCCTAAAAACCACCCCTTGGGCAATCTTCGTATACCAAAGCCATGGCGCACCGCTCGAGAAGCTCGCGAGACTACCCCGACGGCTCAAGGCACCGCTCGTCGCGCGACCGAGGATATACCAGCGAGAAGCCACGCTCCGTCCCTCCCTCTCATCGCCGTGACAGGCGCGGCTCGTCTCTGCCACAGTACAACCACAATGGACACAAGGTGACCCCCGGCCTTCACCCCGAGGGCGAGAGTGGCCGCAGGGGTTTCAACCCGATCAAGTTCCTTGTCATCAGCGGCAGGAGTAGCAGCACGATGTCTATGCTAGTGAACTGCCTATGGCCCATTGTACCTGTAGCAATTGCACTGGTAAGCGGCACACAAGAGGATATGTTTCTTGTACTAACCGACTATAACAGCACTTTGCGAGGCCCGAATGGCATCTAGCGATCTTCATTACCAACTACATTGCCATGCTTCCTGCAGCCAACTTACTCGGTTTCGCTGGCCAGGAGTTCTCGCGCAAGATGCCAAACAAGGCCTTTGCTGTCGTTCTCGAGACAACATTCGGTTCCGTTGTCGAAGTTATTCTGTTCATGGTCTTGCTCAAAACCTCCAACGGCGACTCAAACGTGCAGGTTATCAAGGCTGCTATATTGGGGTCTATCTTGGCCAACCTGCTCCTCTGCCTTGGTACCTGGTAAGTGTCTGTTCGATGCTCGATCAAGCACTCACTAATTTGCTCCAGTTTCATTGCCGGTGGTGTCAAGCATGACGTCCAAGAGTTCCATAGTGCTGTCTCTGAGAACGGTAGTGGCTTGATGCTCGTAGCTGCCAGTATGTCGATCCTCCTCTTGGCTCGTCAAAGTACCAATGCTAATCTTTATAGCCGCGCTCGTACTTCCCGCTGTCTTCTACGCATACCTCTTCCAAAACCCCGATTACGAACAGACTGTTGATATCGCCTATAACACTCGACTGATATCCCGCGGTGTCGCCATCATCTCCATCGTTGGCTACCTAGTCTACTTGTATTACCAGACCGTATCCCACGATGGGTTGCTCCATGAGATCTACGAGGCAGACGATCACAAGGACAAGGACCGCCACGAGGAATTGGCTAAGCCCAAGCTTACCCTGACCGAAGTCATCGTTGCTCTTCTCGTCTCACTGGCCTGCGTTGCACTCGTCGCTATCTTCCTCGTCCTCGAAATCCCGCATATAGTAGAGCGAGGAGTTAGTGACTCCTTCGTCGGACTTATCCTTATCCCGCTGGTTGAGAAGATCGCCGAGCACCTCCTCGCCATTGACGAAGCCTATGACAATCAGATCAACATGGCCCTTGCCCATGTTCTCGGTGCCTCTATCCAGACCGCCCTGTTCAACGCACCCCTTGTGGTACTGGTTGGCTGGGGTATTGGTGTCGGCATGGACTACAACTTCGCCATCTTCGACGCTGTTGCCCTGGTTCTGGCGGTCCTGGCGGTTGGCTCGTTCCTCCGCGACAGAAGCTCGAACTACCTGGAGGGTGTGCTCTGCGTGATGACGTACGTCATCATCGCAGTATGTGCGTTCTACTTCCCCAACCCTGCACATCACGGTGCTTCCGGAGGCAGCGCTGAGGGTGGCGCTGAGGGTGGCCACTGAAAGAACCGCTCAGATGGCTGTATCTGTAAAGCCACAGGGCTTACTTAAATTGATATTCACACAGCGGTGGTGTTGTGGAGTTTCGTTGCAAATGGGCTGCGAGGAGGATGGTCGGGTTTTCCTATATGTAGCAAGCATCTGTGATGCATTTCTTTGAACAGTCTTTTTTCCAACAGTTTTAAATAGCGAGCGAGAGATACCAATATGATACACGAGATTGACACTGTTTATCTGCTGAGCAATGTTGGTGATGGCTCCCATGTGCTGCGTTGGCGCCAAACCCTTTGTGACTAGAGTCCTGCGCACGGTCCTCCACACAGATTAGGCGAATAATCGCGCCTGCCCTCCCGACATTTCTACTCTCCAGCGACAATCCAACTAACCCGACAGCCACCGCCCCTTCCCACGACAACCTCTTCTCCCAGCTCACACAACAAGTCGCCAAAATGGGTCGCGTCCGAACTAAGACCGTCAAGAAGTCCGCCAAGGTCATCATTGAGCGTTACTACCCCAAGTTGTCGCTCGACTTCGAGACCAACAAGAGGATCTGTGATGAGATTGCCATCATTGCCTCCAAGAGGCTCCGAAACAAGATTGCCGGATACACCACTCACTTGTACGTGCCGACACTGGGGCTGCGACAATGGCAATGAGGGGCTGGTTCTGGAAGCTTGAGTGGCCTGCGCAGAGCAGCGTTGTGCAATGCCTATGCGCAGGCTCTTGGGCACTTCAGAAGATAGCTCTTCATCCGCCCGCACCGCAGCCACGCTATGAGCAGCGTGCTCTCTCGCACCAAACATCAAGCTAACAACTCGCAGGATGAAGCGTATCCAGCGTGGTCCCGTCCGTGGTATTTCCTTCAAGCTCCAAGAAGAGGAGCGTGAGCGAAAGGACCAGTACGTCCCCGAGATCTCCGCTCTCGACTTCACCCAGAACAGCGAGTCTGGCTCGCTCGACGTCGACCAGGAGACCAAGGACCTGCTCAAGAGCATGGGCGTACGTTACTCTATAACCATACCACCCCAAGCATCTCACTAACACTTCCGATAGTTCGACAGCATCCCCACCAACGTCATCGCCGTCTCCCAACAACAGATTGTCGAGCGCGGTCCCCGCCGCTTCAACGACCGCCCCGCCCGCTCGTAAATACGAATGCGCACGCGCGACACGATGGTCTCCCTTCTTCCTCCTTTCTCGGCTTACTGAAAATATGGTGTCTGGGAAAGGGTCTCTTCTGCCACGACTATGGCATGGTTTTACGGCTATATACGGCGGCATGATGATCAGGAGTCAATGAAACAAAAGGTTCTCCCCCACTAGGTGTCGCTGAGTCCGAGTGTTGCAAGACACGAGGATGATGCTTGATTGCCATTTCCCCTGCCCATGCGCCCTGTGTGATGCGATGGTGTTGTGATGACCAACGAAGAATATATAGTTCAGGTTCAGGTAAGTGAATTTCATTACCGGTCTAAACAGCATTACCAAAAGGGAACGGTCCTTCATACGTCTCGTGATGTCAATAGCTTCCCGCTCAGATGAAACAAATCCACGCACTATCTCAACCCATCGCTCAATGCACGTCCTCATGTGTAGTATGTTGTGTTTATCAAGGCTCGATGAATCTAGTCTATACCATGTGGAGCCCAATTTGCTCGATGAAACCATCATTGAACACATCCCTAGAACGTTGCCGACATCACCACACTGTTCAAGGCCAAGCTCCAGTGTACGTTTTCTGTCTGCCAATGCTACTGCCAGCAACGTGGTCGTCATCCAAATCCTTTGCTCTAGCAGTCTCCACGGCTTCCTTTGTGGCATCACTGTTGTTCTTCCGACCGCGACTTGTACCCGCACCCAAGACCGCCTGGTGCAGACTACTCCGCTTGTCCGACTCCGAAGTAACAGGACGCATGGCACTCGCGGAGGACGTCTTTGGCGTAGCTGGTACTGCTCTAATCGTGTTGAAACGATACGTTTCGGGCTCGGGTGTCGCGACCCAAGTTGGACCGGGTCCGTACTCTAGGCTTGGACGTGAATGCTCTTGCTGAGGATGTGAATATTGATTGGAGGTGCGCCTCTGATTGTCCATAAGATGTTGTGGAGGAGGTATCGGGGAACCAGAGCCAGTAGGAGATGACGGCGTTGTTGCTTTGGCTGTGCCATTTTGCTTGCGAAGACGATCAATCGAGTAATAAAGGGCGAACATGATGAGGGATAGTGCGAAGAAGACCCCTATAGCGATGCCAGCTATCTGTGTACTGAAGAGAGTCATGGTAGTCTTCGGTCTGCTGGTTTGTAGAGATAGTTGGGTGGTCTTGGAGAGTCGGAGGTAGGGGTGTGGTAAGTCTTCTGTATGTTGGGGACTATGAACGGGGTTTTATCAGCGGAATGAGGAACAATCTGGGAGTGGGTCACACAAACGCATGTTCATTCTGTTTGTAGATGCTCAATGTGGTAGCCGTCGGGTAGGTGCATGTTACACGTAGACCTTTCGAATGCATCTGGTGAGAGCTGTGGTTTTGGCATGACGCGCACTGTAACATCAAGACTCCTAAGTCCATGGCATTTATGCATTCATGTCATGATCATGGTGATATTGGAGCTACCTGCAAGACTTAGCACTTGCGAACCTGGAGAGTACGTACATAGCCCCGCCTTCAACTAGGTCTGCCTGAACAAGCTTTTCACAGCCCTCTTCAACCGGCTCTCTCGCTTCTCTTTCAACTTCAGCCATACATATAGCCCTGGTTTTCCCTTCAGAGACCAGCTCAACTTACCCTTATCATCCCTCCAGTGAACCATCCATCGCTCCTTTTCCAACGAGGGGTTTTCGAGCATCAGCTCCCACCTATAGCTCGACCCGCGAAACGGATACACCAGATGAGGGTAGTGAGCGGGAAGTCGACCACACCCACATACCTTCTCATCATGGAGCCTTTTCAAGCGGAAAGCAATCTTCCGAACGTTACACGTCGTCGTCGGAAATGGTGGGTTAAGGACTGAAGCGCGAAGGCACCAGTGGTTTGCCTGGGCATGCTTTCCATTACACATTCCTGGAGCTATGAGGCAATTCATTGCTGTGACGAGTCCAATGATATTGCTGTATGTTGTTCGGATGCGATAATGGTCGGATGCCACAGAATCGCTTGGAGGATAGAGGGGTGCGGGCATGTCCTGTACTTGGCTCATGTAACGCGCGATTTGTGCCGGATTCAGTGTCTCAACCATCTGCAAGACATCGTCTTCACCCTCTAGGTCTTCCAATCCGATGGTCAATCTGGCCAGGTGAAGCTCTAGTACTGGTGCCATGGCTTGCAGAATGCCCATTATCGTAGGCCGATCGAGCATTGCCCAGCGTGGTATTCCGATCGTGAGGTGCATCAGCGAGGCGAAGGTCGTCGGCCGGAGCGGTTGTAGCTTCATTGGCGTTGCGTTGACGGAGAACTGGATCGTGCGTAGGATGGAAGGGGCCAGGCGGACGGCTTCGGAGGTCATCTCGTTGTAGATTTGGGGGCAGGAGAGCATGAGCCCGATGTATGTCTGGTAGGGCGCGTTTGGTAGGAAGCCATCGGGGGCTATGTGGCTGTATATGAGCAAGCGTATCTCCGCTGGTAGTGCAAGCAAGTGGCATGGCGTCGCAGCTGTGGCTTGGGGACGCCTGTCTCGACGTTTGATCAGCTTCATGTTGTATTGGGTCGATGGTGGCGTGCCGTTAACGTAGAAAGTGGAACGAAGTTGCTTGCGAGGCAGGGACTTTTCGCGTGGTAACAAAAGCTAGTTGTGGAAATATCTCTTCGTTGCTACTGTCTCCTTCACTGTCAAACGCCCATCAAAGTAGCGTCTCCCGTGCCTTGAAAGACTTTTGAATGCCATTAATTCGGCGCAAACCAGATCTCAGCGTCACCATGGATACAAACTCTTGAACAATGTAACGGCACGCTTGATAAAAGGAGGCCCAGTGCTTTCAGCTCCAATTTTGTCATCTAGGTTCTCGCGTATACCCTGAGTGTCCTTCCGGAAAGGATACCATTCCGATCCAACGGAACCATGATTCTTTCAGGCTATCAGAATAACCGAGATCGCTCCAGAGAAGATGTGTTTTCTAGACGGCATATGCTGCTGCTGTTCCCAGGAATGTGGCACGTAAGGCAACCAAAGCTGGAAGCGACAACTTCCATAGATGGCGAAGAGGACCAGCGTACTGTAATCCACACATATTCAAATCAATATTTTCGCAATGATGACATGTAAATCTGGATCGAGGCGAGTGTACTGAGCGCAGATGAGATGAGGATGACAATGCAGGAACGCGACAGGAAGGGGTTCATCACTCAAGCGCACCCCGGGCGCACACCAACGCGTAGCGATGCGGTGCAGGAACGTATAACGCGTCGCAGCCATTGCTGACAGGAGAGAAGCTGACAAGATGAAGCACTCAATGGATGTCCTGATGGAAGGTTGTGAGCGGAAGCGCTAACTATGACGTTCACCCGAGGTTCCAAGATTGTTGGGGCCGAGTCATGTGGGTCACGTGTCTTTCCAATGCTCACCCCGAATTTACTTGGCACGCTAGCGACGCGAGCGTGAATGTTTTTGCCTACCGCCCTCACGCTCCGACAACCCAACCACCCCGCAACCTTTTGACCCGGCCACGAACCTCACCTTACAACCCCATCGAAATCCATCGAGATCTGTTTCCTTTCTCATCCATACTGATCCACAAGTAGACAATTTACTTCTTTCGGTATATCAGGTCATATATCGCGCTTGGATCACTATGTCACCTGCCGCGATCAGCCAGACCGCTGTTACCTCACCTTCGCCGCCACAACAACCCCACACACCGACTTGTACGTGTAAACTGTGGAAATATCTCTTGACCATGAACTAACGTGCCGTACAGCGAATGCTATACCTGCATCAAAACATTTCGATGACATCTTCCACGCCAAGTTCATGCACATCATCCAAGAATGGAAGAATGATCCATCTCGCGGCCAGCTAACTCAGAAGGATCGAAAGACCTTTATCGAGAATGCCTTCTTTGAGACCGATGAACTGTATTTCGGCCGGCGTATGATGACTGATCTTGAGATCAAGCTTCGCGCCCTTACCAAGGTCTTCTACAAAGTCCTCGCAGAAGAACCCTGGTCCGAGGATTGGATACGCGCCCCTGATGTTGAGCGTAAGCTTTCCAAGTTTGAGATGCACGAAGATTCCGTAGCTCTCGCCAAGGAGTATGGCTTTACCACACCTCGTGAGGCTGTCAAGGCGGCTCGCGAGGCTGGTATCAAGAACGCCGAGACTTACAAAGAGGCTCAAAAGGAAGGCAAGACACTCAAGGACATCAAACTCGATCGGGGCCCGTTCGACGATATCGAGATTGTCTACATCGCCGGCACGGTCTCGTCATCTGCTACAAGCAAGATTGACCGTAGTAGCATCTATCCAGTTTCCGTATCTTCAGTCGCCAATGTCCTTCAGAACCATATCTGTAGGGACATGGTTAGACCGTTCTCAATGGCTGAGCGCTTCGTCAACTGCACCGACACCAAGGAACTTGAAGACATGCGCCGCTTCGCATGCAATGTCTGCGATTTCTGTCCTCATCTTCTCGACAACGACAACGTCAGCCTTCTCGTTGTTCTGCTTATCCTGTCGCGTTCTGACTGCTGTCGTCGCTTTGAGGCCAATGGCATTCGCATTGAAGGTTCCACTATTAGTCACCGCAAGGCTGAGTGCATGAAGAACAAGATGGGCTGGAAGACATCCGAGGACAAGAAGCCCTACGACAACTTCGCTCAAGAGTTCCAGACCCGTGTCAAGAATGCTTGCTTCCCAGCTCCCCGAGCTCAGCGCATCGGTGGTCGAAAGCCGCCGCGCAACTCTTCTGGCCCAGCGACTCCTCCAATCTACGCCCAGCCTCATATGGGTTACGTCGCGCCTCCACAGGTTCGCACCGACCACGCAAATACTGGTATCAACGTTCCTGCTCCGCCTGCACAAAACAGTTTCGCGCAACCTGCTGTCCCAACAATCAAGGACCAGCGTGGTCGCGAATCAACTGGTGCCGGTAACAGTGCCGCCGAACCCATGGATCTTTCCTGAATTGTTTAGCGTGTCATCGACGGGCTTCGCAAGCTCATTTTCAAGAATCATTACTGCATGGCTAAGGCGTTCTTTAGGTACCTTGGGGTCTGCATATGGGTTCAAAAACGGCGTTCCATGCATCATGTCCGATTTACCTACGTGGTTGCCATATTCTGCATGCTTCAGTGTACTCATCGTCACTTTCCTGTAAATAGTCATACTGTCAGTATATAGCCATCTAATCCATACATATCTGAATGCAGAATTCAGGTCATACAACCGGGGCATCTTCCAGTAGATGTTCGTGTTTTGAAACAAGCTACACTGTGGAGTTTGCAAAGGATGTTAATGGGTCATCGCATTGTTATTTTTATTCGACAACAAGTTGAAGCTATATTACATCATCGCGACATCTCGCCAGCATGAAGTGTTGCTTTATTCCAGCTGACTCCACTCGTGGAATCAGCTAGACTGCCAAGCCAAGTGTGTATCAAACTGACTGCGATGCGGCTCGGACGTCTTTCCGTTCAACAACTCACTCACTCAAGAGATCATCACAATGGAGCTCAATAACTTCGAATTCCTAGCCTTCTTCCTTTGCTCAAGCATTTTCGGTCTGCTCTCCGCAGTCTGGTCTACAGTACGTCAATTTGAAGCACTACACTAGCGTCTCATACTAACAGCTCCAGACTGAACTCATCAGCGATCGTGAGATCGTTCTCTTGATCGGAGTCTTTGTCGCAGTCGCGATCGCGCTTCTCGCGCGTCTATCCACCAGCAAGGCGCTCACCAAATTCCTCACGATCGACGTTGACGGGGTACACGAGAAACAGCTTCGCGATCTCAGTGAAGCGCATCGTCGTCACGTCGCGAGCGTAAAGCACGAGAGCAATCGCGAGAACCTTCGCCTTCGTAACGACATCAACTACGCTGCTATGAAATTCGACCGCCTATACAACGAGCACGACTACATGTCTAGCATGTACCAGCAGCAGATGCACCACACTCAAGAACAAGACGACCGCATCGAGTACCTCGAGAAGAAGCTTCAAGAGTTCGGACAGTCTACCCCCGTTACTCGCGCTCCTTTCTCCGCGCCGCACTCTCAGATCAGCTTCTCGCTTCCGCCACGTCGCCAGCGATCTGAGGAGGCCTTCAACTACGTTCCTCTCAAGGGCTCACTGTCTCAGGTTGTTGAGAGCAAGGATGAATAAGATTTGACTCGTGTTCGTCGCTCGTGCGGATTAGCACGGCCAAGCCGCCTGATACATAGCTAGATGATTGGGAACGCGCTGGTGAGACGAGTGCAGGGCGGTCATCGATTTGGATATCCGTACTAGACTAGATCTCATAGGATACCAATGAAATGGGTTTATCTCAAAGCCACAGCTCACTTTCGTGGGAAGCGCAATGTTTTCGACGTGGCAATGCTGTGCCCACAATGCAAGTGACCAAGTCGGGTGTCTCATCTGCGCCATGGAAACACTAGTGTTTGCACAAACCATTCGCGACGCTCGTCCACGTTCAGAACTTATAAGCATGTAAATATTTCTTACGACAGCAACTTCTTTAACACAATCAATTCAGTCATGACGGAAGAAGAGACACGTACGCTCATGAGCGCCGATATTCCCACGATCCAAAAGATACACACTGCCATCGCCGCTATCCAACCAAGCACGGAAATGACGCTCTTTCAACAGCGTAGGCTTCTCTATCTCTGTTTGCGTCTGAAAAGCGAGATAGACATACCTATCGGATGGTGGTTGATTGAAGACGTAGAAAGCCCAATTTCTGATTCCCAAGTCTGGCGCGACGTTGATACCGAGCTTGGTATACCAGAGTCAGAAGATTATTCCTACTCGGTAGCGTATCAGAGCGCAGGGGTAGAACAGGATGGAAATTCTCCACCTCGTAGTAGCAGCAGAAGTCTATCGAGAGGGAGAAGAAGGACGAGATGAGGCTGTCTAGTGATGTTGCGAAACTACAGAAAAAATGAAAGTAAGCGGTGGCGCGAGATCCATGGGTTGAGTGTGGTTAATGGCTTGAGTATGAATTACGAGTGCCATATGATCATCGAATGAACGGTCAATGAAGAGCCCTGTCGTCGGCAATCTAGTCACTTACACGCGTTCCATTCTATTGAAGCCATGTCTTATTCCCAAAGCCATGTCCGATCCACCTATCCAAAGAAGGAGACAGGGATTTGAGCTTGAAGACTGACACATGAGTTGCGGTGATCAATCACATAAGCTTGTCATCTATGATAGACTTTGGTATACTGATTGTTTCACGTGCCACTCGTGAAGGAACTTGCTCGCAGCAAACAAGTTCAGTATATCAGCGCAAGATGAGAAGCATCAGAGCATCATCAAGATCATTCCGCTCGTCACACCGCTCCATAACATGGCATCAGAGAACCTCAGCTACCCCTCAGAGAAGGCCGCCGTCATCAACAAGCTTTCTCAAGCCATCAAAGCGTTCGACACCAGCGTTCCCGCCTCTTTCCAACAGCATCGCCGCTACTTATACCTGCTTGAGCGCCTCAGAAACGAGATAACCGACCAAGTCAATGAGTGGAAAGGACAAAACCCTGATTCTCCGCCCTACAAGACTTTCAGGCTTGGAGTTGACGCTGAGTTAGACATACCGGTTGATCCTTACCAGGAGACACCACCCCCGAAGGCGGAACTCTGGACGCCGAACCAACATTGCCCAGAATGCGGAAAGCCTAGATAGCGCAGGGAAATTACGTAGGTGGCAGCCAAGTCTTCTGAACACGTAGCTACAGGCAGCATTTGCTAAGAATGATGAGTGTTTCGTACATATGTTTTCGTGATATGCCATAGACTTGTCATTTCTAATGAATACGATACATGCGCAGGGAAACAAGGGTATATGTCTAATCAGGGTACAAGATGGGTGTGGTACATAACAGTGCTGGTGGAAGGGTATCATAACAAGAACAGACGCATACTGAACTCCAACAGCAGGAAGCAAAAGCAATAAACAGTTGCAGACGCATGACCCGAGAAATACAAAGCGACATGAAGCTCAGTGCTTCCTCTTTGATCCTTTACGACTCAAACCGGTGCGCGATGCGTATACAGGCGGGTGATCATCCGGGCTTTCAGAGTCTGTTGCAAAGGCATCGACATAGCGAGATTGCATGGATGGACGACGACCATCGCCTAGAGGTCGGGCAGATGGAAGTGAACCCTCGACGGTGCGCAGATCCCATGGGTCTTGCGATGCTGACTGCGGCGACATCATTGTGGCTGCTGCGAACGGGTTGTCTTGACTGATGGATGGACGCCTAGCAGATGGCAGCCGAGCGTAATCTTGGTTGAAGTTCGCTGGGAAGGATAGCGGCGGAGGCGCGCGTTTCCTCGAGCTGGAAGGCCTGTAAGACTCTGTAGGCACCTGAGTATCGAGCACTGGAGGGCTTGGCTGCGAGACACTTGGACGGCGCTTGCTGGGAGTGCGAGTCAATCCAGCGGGACGCGTGTTAGAGGTAAGACTGTCGTGGCGAGCCATCGACTCGCGGCGTGTGGAGAGGGAACGATCGCCGCCACGCGGGTCCCAGTATGCAGCCGGCTTCTCTTGTTGGTTTTTACGGGCTGCCAGCTCCTCCTCTCGCTCCCTGGCCTCTGCAATCTGCCTTTCGCTCCGCATCTGTTGTTCCTCGGCTTTGATCAAGCGTCGTTGATCTGCTAGCTCAGCTGACGTCATAGAGGAGGATTGTCTGCGTGATGCGTTCGGCCGCTTCTTCGTATAGTCGATCGTTGGAGGGCTTGATTTCTCCTTCTTACGATCTTGGGCCTTCTTGGCTTCCAAGTCCTTCCTCTCTTGTCTGAGGCGTTCTTCCTCCTTAACACGACGAAGTTCTTCCCTGGCCAACGCTCGATCTTTCTCCTTCTCAGCGAAGAGCTTTTCTGCCCTCTCATTCGCGCGGCCGTCTGCACGGGCGGGTTCGAAATGTACGCGTCTGGCAGTATCTTCTCTGTCACGCTCATCAGCCACCCGTCGGTCAGACTCTTCTTGATGCCGACCTGACTTGGACTGCCTTTGTCGCTCGTCGCCAGTCTTGATGCGACGAGCGCCTTCAGGTGGGCCCGAGCTAGTGTAAGACGAGCTCGAGTGATCAGCAAAGGCGTCGTAGTCGAGTGGATGTGGGCGGTCTGATGTGTACGTCTCTCGTGGAGCAACCCTGGCCGTCCGGTATGGATCAGATGACATACCACCCTGACGCTGAGGCGGCGAGGACGGAACAGCAGTAGGTGGGTTGTGAATCACCGTGGAAGAGCGTTTTGTACTTCGCTGCCTAGCCGGTGGGTCGTACTCTGCGTCCGACGCGACGTAAAGCGAGGGTGTCTGACTGGAAGACGCTGACGGAACATGGCGAGAGCTTTGACCGTATGGTGCAGTAGGAGTCGTAAGGTAGCTGCTGTGATGATCGAAGGACGCTGGTGGAGGCAAGGGGGCTTCCGGGAAACCAGTTCGGTAGGTGTAGGAGGCATCAGAGCCTACTGAATCAACAGCGATATCACGAGATCCAACAGAGCCGAGTGAAGACCGATCGTAGGGCTTGGTAGAGACCGAAAGTAATGGGTATTTCTTGCCTTTGTTATCTTTCTTTGAGCCAACCTGTATGAAGATCTCGCTGCTGATCGGTCGTTGGCCATCCCGAGTTGAGGGACGGCTACCACTGCCAGACGGACGACGTGTTTGAACCAAGTATGTTGAAGTGGTGGGAGTTGGTGGATTCGTCGGAGACGGTGTGCCCATGGAGCCATTTCTAGGAATGTATCGAATGGGCACGACGATTGCGTCTCGGCATGGTCTATCACCACGTGCTTTCGCACAAAGGCAGGCTCGCGTAGATGTCAGGGGTCGCCCATCAGGGGTGAACTCCTCGCGCTCCTCGATCCGACACATGATGGCGATGTGTAATGGGTTAAGTCGGAGTTGATAGATATCCTAGAGGCGAGGATGATAATAGAACACCTTGCCTCAAGCTTTAGTCTTGGGCTGGATGCTCTCGGTGAAGTATGGTGTCAAACCAGCTTATCCGGGGTAATGAACCCGTCGGGGGATAGGCAGATATGGAAGTACCGGACGGTAAGGATGTCTTGATGACGTGTGTATCCAGATCACACGAAGTGTAAACTGATCAGGATACGGGTCGATTTGCGTAGTTTGGATGTTTTGGCGATATTGGGGAGACTGAGGGTATTTGAGGAACAGGTGACGGCCCGACTAAGACAAGCGGCAAGTAGGATGAGTGTACTCGTAGATTCAAGGACACATGGGCCGAAAAGCGAAAGAGTCAGAGCGGCGAAGGGGTAATAATAGAGAGGATCATGTGCAGGGAGCTATGCAGCTTCGAGGAAAGTAAAGTGCAGCCCTACTGGGCGAGGGTTCCTTTTAAGTGCAAGGCGGCGCAGGTTGTAGCCTGGAAAAGTGCACAATGAGTGGACAAGGAGCAGATTTACCACAGATGACCGAAACGGGCGGGCAGAAAAAAAGTGCCAGTGCCAGGCGGCCGCAGCGGCAGGCAGGACGGAATGCATGAACATGATCCGGGCGTCTTTGGGGCCATTCCTTAGGGCTGCGCAGCGGTGAATTGCACAGCCTGCGAGCGACCGAAGACACCGCCCAGCCGCGAGTGGGCCGTGGTTCTGACCGGTGCCCTGTGCCTGAGGGTGATGAAGAGGGAGACTGACCCGATGCAATTGGGGAATTGGAAAAATTGTCGCAACTGGTAGCCGGTTTGCGCATCCGCGCGGCCGCACAACCTGTCTCAGACTCGATGGGCAGCAATAAACTGCCGGTGCTCGAGCGCACCCCGTCCTCCCCGTCACCGTCCCCCAAGCTCGGTTTTAGTGACTTTCCCTGGTGACATCCTCCTTTGATGAAGACATGGAGGCCGTGCTAGTGCTGTTAGCGATGAAAGAAATCCGGATCGCCAGCTCTCAGCTGAAAGACTGGCGAATGATGGTAGGGGCTATGCAGTCATTCCCGTGTCGTGAGGCAGGCGGGCCTCCATGCCAGGCACCAGAAGCCGGGCATTTTGCTGATCGGCGCCCAATGCCCGACCATATTGCTTTGCCTCGAGTAGTGATATGGATAGAGGGAAGGGTGCTTGGCCGCTCAACTGGCTGTGGGGCATCACGTTGCGGCGGGCGCTAAAGGGAGACGGGATGCACCCACGCTGCACGCGAGCAGCGGACGCATCGTTCGCATACAGGCCTCGTGCGTCGCGTTCTCAAACTTCGACACCGCGATTATATTGCGCGTCGCTAGTTTTCTTGCATTTCCTGCAGAATCGCGCAAGAGGTGCTCACGAATGGCCGTGATGCGCACCATTGATGATGGTGGGGAGGCGAATTGCTGAGCATGTGAGCTCATGGCCACCTTGCTGCCTTGACCCAGCCGAAGTCGGGAAAGAGCACTCGACAGTGTGCGTCGCACCTGCCCGCGGGAGGTGAGTCTTCGTCAGCGCCTTCTTCCAACCCTCAATTAGCGCCAACTCGTAGGTAGCACCGAGAGGCTGCAATTGACCGACCGCAACAACAGATTGACCTCCTTACAAATTTCCACCGCCGTCAGCGTGAATGCGACAGTCCCACAAACATCTTTGTTTGCCGGATGTGGCGGTCATCCGATGCATGCTGCTTGCGAGCCGTTTGGTGGCACCCCCCTGGCCCCTGGCCTTTCCATCGCTTCACAGCCTCAGCCACCAGCCGTAAGAGTTGCGCTTTCCGTCACCTTTCTGATACTTTGGGGGTTGAATCCTTCGACTGGCGAGTAACTACCAAGTGGCTAGGAGACGAGCCGCTCCCTCAACCTGCGACACCGCTATTTGCGTCAACGGATTCCAAAAGGGAACTGGCCTGATGAAGGTGCGCATGGCCACACATCGAGCAGCCACACTTCGGCGTTGGTCTCGCGTGCTCTTTCATCCGCGGACGAAGCGATGGATGACGGAGTAAGATTGGGTTGTAATTGGCAGAATTGAAGCGTGTACTATGCACATGCCAGTCTTCACAAGGCGTTACCATGAGCTTGAAAGACTCGGTACTGTTCGGATATCGCACCTGTCACGTTGCTTGCCAGATGCTCTTCCGGCTAACAGGTCCCACTGTCACGAGGATCTTATTCCACCGTCTTTTCACGAACGACGTACCGGCTAATCTCCATGGTGCACTCAACGTCCACCGATATTACTACCTCAGCCACGACGCCTCAACAGACTAGGCCGACAATGGCCTCAGGCGTGCTGTGCCACACCATATCGCCAATCCGCTATCAGTGTCACATAGCTGCTCAGCCTCCATGACGGCTTCCACACGCGAAAATTTACTTTCTGCGATTTTTGTTGACGCTATCGGTGGCTGGAGAACCGCTGCGAACTTGGAGCTATCACAGCTCACCGCCTGCTCGTACACTGTGTACGTATGTGTAAGACTTGAGTGGTACAGCCAATGCCATCGCTCCAGTGCTGAAGACTCCACCCTACTGAGAAGGGACCTCGCACTCGAAAATGATCGCACTGCTGCTGAAACGTATGGCTTGGCAGCGCTACACTTACCAACATGTGGGAAGCGAAGGGTACGGGGCGGAAGCGTCTCACTGTCTCTTTACTGTTCGGATACTTATTAAGGTAGTCAAATTCGGACAAACAGCCCATTGCAGTATCGACTCCATATTGCTGATGTCTCATAAGCAAGTCTATCCGACACTTCCATCGAAACTAAGCCACGTTTCTTCTCACGTCTCACAGGAACCATCTACGCGCCGTCCCGGGTTGCCTGGTCTGCCTGTAAGCAGAACGTATGCCACTACCAGGTTTCGGCCCCATCGCCACTGAGAACCAACCACAGCCTTGCACAGGAGCAACAAGCTTTGTTACATGGGTACGATAGCAGCTGAATGACTGGCTTAGGCCAAAAGTTAGGTATGAATAGATCAGGTTCCATCGCTGGAACCGAGCTTGGAGAAAGCTTTTTTTGAACGGTGTGTTGCAGTGATTTGCCAAGCATGGCGAGATTTCACCGAAGTAAAAGTCGAAATCATGGAAGGTAAGATCACAATCAAGTGCAATGCTTGCGAACGGCATGGACACGATCACATGCCACGTCCAGCGTAAGGTCTACATCTGAGCAACTTGAATAGGCCCCAGCCTACCACCTGTCTCACATTGAAACAAAGACTTAGGATTTTCTCGCTATCATGCCCACTCTAGGAGCTACCACAAGCGGCACGGCAGTACAACTCTACATCCTCGGTACCTCCGACCTCCTTCGATATCATGTTCCGCCAAGCCGAAGTCGGAGCCTGCCCGATGTCTCAGAATGTAGGCAACTATTCTTGCCACTAGCGTGGACCCATGGTCTTTCAATGGAGGTACTCACACTGGGCTATTGCCTGCCCCGTCGCGTTGGTATCCGGAAGCTTCTTCGCTCTAGTTGCACCGGATCATGTCGTGTTGCGTGAGACTGGAGTCGGGTTGGGTCCCGTACAAGACTTGGCTTCTCGATGCCTAGTAAGGCTCAAATAGACACGTTTTTCTGAGTATAGCTGGCGAGACTTGTGACTGAAAAGCCAACGATGAGAGGTATGTAGATATCTCATGTTCATTTCATACAATACAATGTGTGCAGTATAATACAAATGTGTTGTACCATCTAGTCCCCTCGCAACGCCTCAGCCATCCCAGGGAAACCCTTCGGCGGCTGCGCATGTCCCTGAGGCTTCGTGCTCTCCAGGAACTCACTGAACTGCTGGCCCTGCTCACTCTGCTCATCTAACTCCTTGATCCCACTCTTCTTAGCTCCACCGACCAAATTCCTGAAAGAAACCTTTTCCGCATACGGTCTTGCTGGCGGCTTCTCGTCGAATTCGCCTCTGCCAACAGCAACCTCCTGGCCAACGGATCGCTTCAGTTTGATCTGGATGCGCCCGTCGTTGGTGACGCTACCAAACTGGGGTTGCACCATAATCTTCCTGCCACCGGGCGTGTCCACATCAATTGTCTCGACGTCCTTGGCAGCCGCATAGTTCCTGGGAACAGTGTATGAAGTTGTGCCGCTGTGGTCATCGTTGGCTACGAAGCCGCCTACTCCCAGACGGGCGTAGAGCTCGTTCTTTGTGCCTGTGCGTCTGGCTTGCATGACACGAGCAGGTATCGGGGCAGGGTTCTCTTGGGGACCGAGGATGGGGTGATTGGCGAGGTATGACTTGTGACGAAGATAGCCGAGTCCGGCTGAAGGGTGGGTGGAGAGGGGCGCGGTTTCTTGGTCGAATTGGTACTGATCGACTTCGTTCTTGGCAGCGTCCGGATTGTATGCTGTGTGCTTGAATCTGATGGCTGGGAGCTTCAAGAAGGGAAGTATCAACTTGCTGACGAGCTTGCTGCTTAGTGGATCCTTTGCAGTCTCTTGCCTCAGCGCCTTGATACCAGCATCAATCTCAGGTTTTGTGATGTGACGCCAGGCCTTTTCTCGTTGCTCTTGCCAGACTTCAGCTTCTTGGGCGTCTATTGGTGCTAATTCGCCGGATCTGGAAGCGGCAAGACGACGAGTGTCGTATATCTTGTTCTTGACATACTCGACTAGGTAGTCATTGAACTCCTTCTTGCGGCCTGCAAGCTTTTTGGTAAGAAAAGAGATGAAGTCCTCGGCGCCCATACCAGGAAGCCAAGGTCCCTCGTGCTTCCATCGCCTGGTATTATGAACGACGGGATCCACGGGTGGCGGGGTAAAGGGTGTAAACTGCAATGATCCTGGAGTCTGCGGGGCTTCTAGTCGCTGCTTCAGAGCGTTCCTTGCATTCCTCTGCTCTTTCTGAAGGGCTACAAATTCTTCTAGCCAAGGCTTATCGTTTGATGACTTCCTGCTCGCTTCTTTCTGAAAGGATTTAAAGTCGGAAAGGTGAAGGCCCCATCCACGAGCCCTGAAACTCGCGAGCTTTTCTTCCCACCTCTTTCTCCAGGTGGCGTTGAAGTCGTCCCATTGAGCCTTGACTCGCTCCGAAGGCATGCTCTTCTTGAGAGCCTTTAGGTAAAGTCCAGCCTCATCCAGTCCGAGATCCGTGTCGTAACTCGTAGTATCATCCCGAACCTCAAAAGCTCCCGGCAGTAAGTCGTCGCTCACGCCGCGATTTCTCATCAACGACAGGCCCTTGATCATTGGCACACCCATTTCTTCCCACTTTTGTCTTGTCCGCACATGATCTGCCGCCGATTCGAAGTCCGTAACATGCTCGATAGTATCCAGCTGAGTAACCCTCAGTACTGGGTCGCTCACTTGTACCAGGTGACTCCTTGACGGAATCGGCCGCTTCAGACCCCAATCGCCACGTGCTAATGAGGACTTTGTCGTTGCAATCGCTTGGTGGGTCGGGTATGGCAGGGTCGCGGTGTCGGAGGACTTGGAGATGCCCGCGCCGTAAGTATCGCTCACGGGCGGTCGCGCAAGTGGGTTGGGCAGCGAGAAGAGGCGAGAATTCCGGAGGAGGTTGGAAGTAGGTGAGAGGGACTGGCGACTTAGAGCCATGTTGGCGATGCGACAGCCGCGTGTGGGCGATCAATGGCGGCTGAAGTGATGATTCCGATGTGCATATCGAAATGTCGAGTGGAGTTTGCGGCGGAGTGGCCCGTGCGAGACCTCCGCGGCTTCTGATGGGTTGCAGGCTGGGTCACATCACCACGTCAAGATGCACGAGACGGTGTTAAATGCACTTTCATGTTGATGTACTATTACGATGATAAATATCTACAGGAGCTATTCAAGATCTCATTCCCTCCATGCATACGTGATTCGTCCTCCGCCTCAGCGCACATGTCGCGAGCATTTCCAACATGCACACTCTTCTGGCGTATGCAATGTGCTGTCCGCCATCTTTCAGGTCAGGACTCACCTCTTCAACCAAAGGTTTTATCCGTATGGTCTTTGAAACGCATACCGCGCGCCGGGTGGTCTATACATATCATTGCAATCTTCTACGTATGCATGCCGGTGTATGAATGTCGTAATGCAATGACTGGTGTCATCCCCACTCATCCAGGCAAGTGTTTGTCCCAGTCCTGATCATCGTCTTCGTCGTCGTCCTTGTCTTTCCTGTTTATACGTGGAACGTGCCCTTCAATAGCCATGGTGTGGTCAGACGTTTGCGCAGGAAGCGACGGTGGCTGAGGCGGCGCGTTGCTGGAAGAGCGCTCGAGAATCTGGTCCTGGACGAGGTCGTTGTTTGCCTTGGTAAGGTGGCCCGGCTTCTCGCCTCGTTCGAGCGCGAGATCAGTCATGGCGTCTGCGCGGGCGGCCCAGGCTGCGTCTAGGTCTGCTTCGTCATCTGCGTCAGCAGTGGTCGCACTCTCCTGTTTGAGACGTAGCGGTAGGGCCTTTTCATGTTCGTCGGCATTGTCGACCATGAGCTCGATCTTGTCGCCGTACCCGCCGTGTCGCATCCACGCCGGCTCCTCGTTCAGCTGCACCTTGACGTAGAGTGCGCGTCTTGCGCAGTCGTCTGAGCACCACACCTCGAGCACCTTCCTGTCTACTATTTCAACACCGTGATCAGTGTCAACAAACTGCTTCCTCGCTGTGGATCGCGCCTTCTTCTTGGGGCGCGGGCACAGAGCGTATCCGCACTTGTCGGCAATGTTGCGCTCCTCGATGAGGGCGTCGTAGTCGGCGGGCTGAAAGGGAATTACTGCTTTCTGGAAGAAGTGAGCGTCGGAGGGCGAAGGTCGCTTAGCATCGGCGTCTGGCGAGGTGGGAAAGTCCATGAGGGTCATGACGGCCTCCAGCACCTCTGCCTCGACGCGCTTGCGGTCTTCAAGTACCGTCGCATGGTGGCGGGCAACTGCGAGGTGGCGCGCATTCACGGGTTTCCTGCCCGGGGGCGCGTTGGTAGAGACGGTCGCGTTCTTCAGGATGGACTTGGGCGGCATGGCGGGCCTGTGTTGGTGTTGGGATCGTCGTGGCTAGAGTGTGAAGTGGAACCTCGTTGGGCGTGCTTGGCGGAGCGTCGGGGACTTGGGCGGGGCTGTTTGAGCTTCGTCACCACACTTGTTCGCACGAGGCACCTGCAGCAGCCCTCATATCTCCCACTGCCCCTCGCCCAGAGCTGGATGGGTGCAAGCATTGAATGGTAGGCTGCCCCGTTGACCCGCGCGTCCCGCATTGCTGCCCAGGCTGACATGGGCGTCATCGCAGCTACACGTCCGAGACCCGCCGTGCACCTAGAGAGCTCCCACACATTCTTGCTGTAGCGCTGTCAGGCAGGGACCGCAGCTGTCACCCCCATTGCGTCTTCCGCCGCCGGACCACCTCTGCAGCCATCGACACACCCCGCCGCCATGTACAAAGTCAGGGGCGTCTTCGACTATGTGTCTAACCACGAAGACGACTTGGGCTTCAAGGTCGGCCAGATCATCTCCGTCACCGAGGAGGAGGGCGACGACTGGTACGTGGGCGAATACACCGACGACAGCGGCACCAAGCACGATGGCCTCTTCCCCAGGAACTTCGTCGAGCGCTACGAGCCAGAGCCGCCACCACGACCCAACCGAGCCTCGCGGCACAAGCCTTTAGAGCAGCCGCCTGCGCAGGAAGCCCCTCCCACGCCCCAAATACCGCAGCAGGAGCCAGAGCCAGTGCTGCCTCAAGAACCAGAGCCGCCAAAGCCCCAGGCCCCTCCCATTGAGGTGCCCAGCGCTGCCAAAACAACACCGCTGCCCATGTCACCCATGTCGCCTCGCTCTGCGTCGAGCGCAAAGGCTCCGGAAGCCCTGCCGCCGCAGTCGGAGTCGTCCAAGCCCGCTCCTCCAGCGAAGAAGGCTCCTCCACCTGTCGCACCCAAGAACAATGCCTTCCGGGACCGCATTGCTGCTTTCAACAAGCCCACTGATCCTCCGCCCAAACCCTTCAAGCCCTCTGGCGGCGCTCCTAGTTTCATCAAGAAGCCCTTTGTGGCTCCCCCGCCGAGCCGAAATGCCTACGTTCCTCCCACTCGAGAGGCTCCACCCGTCAAGACCTACCGTCGCGAAGAGGATCCTGAAATTGCGGAGCGTCAGGCGCAGACCCAGAACGATGCGGAGCGCGCGGGATTGGCCGCGCATGACAAGGCAAATGCGAACGAGGGCGAAGAAGAGCCACAGCCCAAGATTAGCCTGAAGGAACGCATCGCTCTGCTGCAGAAACAGCAGCAGGAGCAGGCAGAAAGGGCCGCGGCTATGCACAAGGAAAAGCCAAAGAGACCGCCTGTGGCCAAGAGGACTGAGTCCCAAGACGCACCCGCTGAAGACAGCGAGGACACTGGCCTCGAGCGCGTGACAAGTGGAGCTTCCAAGGGTCGTGCGTCCATGGACCAGAATCGCCCTCCGCGAACATCGCACGATATCCGCTCTCCAGACGCGCTCAACCGTGACCGCGATCTCCTCAGCGAGAACGACGCTGACCAATCAGCAGCTGGAGATACTGAAGATGCTGGAGGAGAATCCACAAGTGTCGAAGAGGACCAGGACCGACCAAAGAGCAGGCACCCGCCGCCGCCACCTCCCAGAGCACCCACTGCCCCAACGGAAGAGCCCAACGTTGGTGATGAGCAAGACGTGCCCGAAGAAGAGGAGGAGGAAGAGGAAGACGAGGAGACTGCCGAGCTGAGACGGAAGGAGGAGTTACGCGAGCGCATGAGGAGATTGGGCGGTGGCATTCCCGGCATGCCCGGTATGCCTGGTATGTTCGGAGGTGGTATGCCCATGGGCGGTGGTCTTCCACCGAAGAAGAAGAAATCGACCACCGAGAAAAGGCCCGAAGAGACTGAGGAGTACAGCATGCCTCAGCAACGAGTTCCTATGTTTGGTATGCCTGGTATGATGCCCGTCCGAAGCCCAGAACCTGAAGACCGCACGCTTTCCGTCGAGAAGGAGGATGAAACTCCGCACCCCATCACTGGCAATCACTCAGCGAGTGAAGTGCCAGACGTAGAGGAGGTCGCGTCTCAGCCAGCCCGGCCAACTACTGGCGATGGTCCTCCGCCTGTTCCAACAGACCGTAAGTTTATCATTCCTCGCAAACCAATCCGCGCTTTTGTACGCCATGCCCAAGGCCGCCTGCAGTCGCCATCTTCCGAGACCTTGTCAAAGACCTATGTCACCTATGACGGTCTGTCGGAATATGTGATGACTGTATGCGTGTCTAGTATGTGTGTGCACTTGGCTCTATCAATGATTCTTACGTCTGTTCGCATGGTTCTAATATCCTCTAGGACGTCCTGCTCCCCCTCCTGTACCATCGGCCTGTAAGTCACATCGGCTATCAGTAGATGAAAAATACTGACAGTACCTAGCTCGACCGGTACCGCCACCTCCTCCGCAGGTTCTCTCTCCTGGGCCCGGATCTGAGTCTGGTGATGAGATGACCGACACTGCCCCTACCCCGTCTGCCCCTTCCCAGCCATCCAATAGGCGGGCTTCGTATTTCGCTTCTGGCGAGCCAGCTCAGGATCTGGCAGAAAGACGCGTGCCTCCCATTCCGTCAGCGGGTCCTACATCGCCTACAATGAGCCGTCCGCCTCCGCCACCTCCACCAACGCAGGCACCTCCATCGCGCCATGAAGATCTTCCGATTCGCAAACTGGACCGTAACGAGGGCGAGACTGACTACGAAGGTGACTATGACACCGACATGGCGCCCGAGGCAACTCACAAGGACGCCTTGAAGTCACATGCTCGCGATTCCAGCGTAGAAGACAATACCTTGACGGACGAGCCAACTTCAGCACGCTCGCCCACTATTCCTCAGGGAATGCCGCCTCTGCCTCCTACTGCACCTCGTGCAGTTCCGCCTCCACCACCTCAACAGGGGCCCAGTCGGCCATCAACAGATGCCCCCCGTGGTGCACCGCCTCTCCCACCGGTACCACCACCGACTCGCAGCGCCCCTATGGACGATGACGATGAAGAATATGACCCTTTCAAGTACACTGGCCCACCCCTTCCGCAAGCCGCGGCGCCTCCAGCTCCTCGAGCAGTGCCACCGCCCCCACAAAGCCAGCCTCCTCCCCCGCAGAATCGCCCACCACCACCCATGCCACCATCGATGCCTCCTGTACCACATCGTCAAGCGGGTGAATCAGATGAAGAGGATGATTTGTACTCTTCCCCGCCGGCTCGGAAGTCTCACGATAGGCCACCGCCTCCACCACCTCAGGCTCCTCCACACCAGCATGCACCTCCGCCTCTTCCACCTCTACAAGCTCCGCCTCCTCCAGCTCAAGAAAGAATGGTCCCGCCGCCACCGCAGGAACGCCCAGTTTCTATGTTCTCGCCAGTCGCAACGGAGGCACCGCCTCGGATGCTGAACACTCGGAAGTCGCTTGATGCAGCCCAAATGCTGACGACTCGATCTTCCATGGATCAGCCTCGCCCGGCAACGAATCAAGGTTTCATTGCAAACGATATCGATTTGGGGATGTCGTCGCATTGGTGGACCCAGCCCAAGCTACTTCCCCCATCACTCCAAGCTCGCAAAGACGTCCTGGTAGACATGAAGGAGTCGCAATCAGGCAACACTGTGGAGAAACTCATCAAAGTTCTTTACCTTGACTACTCACAAACGATCATTTCCGCCCGCTTCGAGTCCACCAACGTCTCCGACGTGGATCTTGAACAGCGCAATGAGCCGCCGCCTCCAAGCCAGCGTCCTGATCAGCTGGAGAACGCGTACGAGCAGTTTGGTCGCACGATAGCCAAGACTATTGAGTCGAAGCAGAACACTGTCGTAGGCAATGGCACGCCACAGGGACTGATTGAGGAGCTGTTTAAGCCCTTCAATGACGCACTGCCCCCAATTTCAACTCGCTCCTACGGCGCGCTTGTGTACGCCAACCTAGCGAACGCGTCAACCCAAGTATATGATGAGATTCGCCCTGGTGACATCATCAGCTTCCGCAATGCAAAGTTCCAGGGTAAGACTGGGCCAATGCATGCTAAGTACGCGATGGATGTTGGGAAGCCGGATCACGTCGGTGTTGTTGTCGAGTGGGATGGGAGTAAGAAGAAGGTAAGGGCTTGGGAGCAGGGACGTGAGCACAAGAAGGTCAAGCCAGAGAGCTTTAAGATGGGAGATTTGAGATCAGGTGAAGTGAGGGTGTGGCGTGTAATGAGTAAGAGTTGGGTGGGCTGGAACTGATTGGTCGAGCTGCCCGTTTGTAGGTGAAGAGCGAGGAATTGTAATTAAACCTTTAGTCTTGCGCGTCTGTGTATCCTAGCTGGCACCCTCCAAAACTTTCCAACGTACTCACCATACCACACCCTGATACCTACATCACATCAAACACTTGCCAACATGCCCTTCACCTTCGACCCCGAGGTCGACTATGCACCCGCGCCCTCGCCGCCAACGTCCGCAGCCCACATGGGGCCATCTTGGAACGCCGTATGGCGTATCGCCATCTCCAACCCCGACAAGGTGGCCGCCTTGGCCGAGGCCAAGGGCATGATCAAGGAGAAGCTCCGGTGGGAGAGAGCGGTTGCGGCGGAGAAGAGGGAGAGGATGAGGGTGGGGGTTTCGGCCTGGAAGCTCGCCCGGGAGCTGGATGAGTGGAAGTAAGTCTTAATTGATCACCCATTGACGAGCTAAGCTGACATATCTTGACAGGCCGGTCTTCGGACAGTAGATCTGGGCGGGGTGGAGAGGAATTGGGGCCTTCGGGCAAAACATCTTGAGTTCCTGGCGGTGGCAGAGGTGGTGCGGTGCGGTTTGGGGGGATGGCGCCGCTGTGCGCCTTATAAATTTGCACGAATAGAACTCTTCTCCATCGATTATTTGAGATCTTGCAATATGCTGTGATGATGACATTGTAGATGTGCTTCGTATGGTGCTGCAGATGTTGTTTTGATTATTTTGGGTACCTCTGTAGCTGCCACTCTCCTACATCATCTCACAGACTCAATCGGCACGCAACCTCCTGGAGCAATACAGTACCCTCGCACGTTTCCCCGGTCAGTCGAATCATCACTGACTACCTCCAGGGTGCTCTGTCGTCGACGTCTTGAGACTGTGATGATCTAAGGTATCTTGCAAAGCTCTCCGCCCTTCACTAGCAAACAAAGGTTCCTAACATATTTTGCAGAACACAACCACCTTTGCAAAGTCCTCAACAATTCGAGTGACCCAGGAAAGCGCCGCTCATACCCCGTCGTCCACTTCCTCACCCCGCTCTTCGACACCAGTCTCCGTGAGCTGAGAAATCCTACTTGGACGTTCAATACCGCTCACACCATCGCCCTTCAGCTAAGCAAGACCGTCGCGCTGTTCCCAAAGCACGTGCCATACCTGCTGAAAGACCCGAAGCTACTCATGTTTGCGCGACTATTCCTCATGGGCGATGAGATCGCAGCGTCGTTGGAGACAGTCGGTATTGAAGTGGGAGATCACTGGCACGAGCATACGCGGGATGAGTTCTTATGGATATACTGCGGTGATTGGGAGAAGCGGCCGATTGACTGCGTTGAGCGCACGTACATGGCGACTCGTGATGAGGTTCGTTGGTATGTGGACAATGACGTTGATGAGGATGGGAATGCTGTCGTGGCAGCGTCGGCGGATGGGAGTGATGGCGAAGCCAGTGATGGACAGGATGGCGAGGATGAACAGGCTGAGGACGACGAGGATGTAGAACTGGAGGTCTGATAGGTATCGGTGTAGATTAATGCACATGTTGATTGGAGACGTTGAGCCTGAATAAGATGCAGAAGCAAATTCGTGTTTCAAGACAAAAGCTCGAGCGTTCCTATGGACGTTACTGCTGCATCTGAACTACCGGAACAGCGCCAGCCAAAAACGTGATCTTATGACATATGTTCGCAACTCCAGCACCCTAAGCACAGTGGAAACATCTGGGGCTTTCTGTCTATCTGCTAGATTGCTCATGACGTGACAACGAAGTTTGGCTACGCACAAAGAGTCTGGCAGATGTAGCAAACTGATCAAAGCATAAGACCAGCTTCAGTCATTCGGTTTCTTCACTTGCCACTTCAATATTCTCGCCCAGATACACAGTCTTTGTCAACGGTCAATCCCTTAATCCGACATATGAGCAACAACATGGACGGCAGCGAAGATAGACCTGACGAGATGTCCACGGGATCGAAGATACCTGCCAACACAAAAGTACTACCAAAGTCTAGCTTAAAAACACTCGTATATGGTAGGAACCCGTTAAGCAACGACGATGGCGACACTGAAATGGTCGAAGCGGTGGAAATGCCAGGAAGCATCGCAGGCGAACCGACAGCAGAGGCTCGTAAAAAGCAACGAAAGAGGAGAGCGGGGATTCCAAATCTGAGTGAAGATGATGACGAACATGAGGATTGGAATGACGATGGTAAGGTGGATCCGAGTAAGAGAAGGAGAAAGACCAAAGCTGCTAAACCCGCAACTTCCATCGCTACTGACGGAGAAGAGCAACAACACCCGCAGGCTCTCGAAGTTCCCCCTAAATTCGAGATAGCGTGGGCGGCGCTGGCCGACAAAGAGGAGAAGGACCCGAAGAGGCCCGACAAGACCATTATCATCGCGCGAAGGAAGAGATGGGAGAATGCTAACGTGGAGGTATTGATATGGAACGACTGCGAGCTTGAGTGGATGAGAAAGACCCATGCGACGAAGCTGTACAAGAACACTGTCGAGAGATTCGAGAAAGTCGAAGAGAATGATTGGATAGATGTGAACGTACCTGGCTGGAATCAAGTAAGGGTTCTCAAAAATGTCGTGCTGACAGACGGGCCGGAGAAGTTCATCACACGATTCAGCAACGAGGACTACGACCGTGTGCATCAGATGCTCATATACATATTGAATGAGGTCCTTCAGCCCAGCTCGTGGCTGGTGGAACCAGAGGAAGGTAGCTATCAGTATGCGACGGACGAGGACGAAGCGAAAGCTACGGCATCCATCTCCAAAAGTGCTCAAGAGCTCGTCGAGATAATCTGGAAGCCTTACATCGATGACAGCAACCCCGATGACAGCAACCCCGTCGACAGCGAGACCGATGAAAACCAGGTCGATGAGAACCAGCTCAACGAAGAGACCTATCAAAACTTGAGTGATGTAAATGTCATATGGACTTCTGCATCGAACAAGGTCGGAACGTCCAATGATGACAACGAAACAGCAACAACAACGGGACAAACATCCAAGATCAAGTTGACGAACATCTGGACTGTCTTCATCGAAGACTTCCATGTCTGGCAGAGAAAGCGAACTACTGGACCAGTCTTGTTAGTCAAGATTGTGCCGCCAACCATAGCGGAACGAAAAGAACTCGGTCGTCGTATCATCACCGACAGTCCCCATGTCGCCAGGCCAAGCTCATGGCCCTACCTGCTCGCCCTGGCCCTCCTCGCAGACGACGAAGCGGAGCAAGCGGAAGAGGAGGTGGGGCTGATCGCGCACGACGCTCGGTCTAGAAATACTATCCATACCTGCATGGAAGAGTATCAGGAACATGCGAAGCTGAGCTATTCCGAAGCAGTACACACCTTCTGGTTGCTTCAGCAATCCCTGCAGGACGAGCAGTTCGCCAGCGAGAGTAACGCAAAAAAGCCAGATGATGACGCTGCTCCGAGGCCTGAATCCGACCGCGAACAACGTAGCGATTCTGAACACGACGACAGTACAGACACCTCTGGAGATGAAGACGACGCTCCAGCCAACGAGAAGAGCGCCCGGCCATTGAAGGGTAGGAGACACGGTAAGCTGGCGAACGAACACGACGAGCATGTTGAAGCAGAAGATGCTGAAGACCAGTCAGGGAATGACGAGATTGAAGGAGATGGCACTGAAGCTAACCAAGATCTACCAGACCTAACTCATGCCCCTCAGCATCAGGGTGCCTCAGAGGAGAGAGAAGCGCTTGCGAAGTCAGGCCCTGATTCAAGAAAACCTGACATGTCAGCGGTGACTGATAACGAAGAGGGGGTAGTGGATGGAACATCTAGGCTTGGAAAACCGGGCAAGAGGGTATCCACTGCTGCGATCGGTGAGCAACCGCCAGCAAAGAAGTTGAAGCTTAAGAAGACTGTGGCGTTGGCCGATGACGAGAACTAGGTAGACAGGGCCAGCCTTGTGAAAATGTCTATAGCTTCAGCTGCCACACTCCATAGCTGTCAATTCATCTCTTAAGTTTGATATGGCCACTTGTAACATGTAGCAAGCTTGCAACAATCCACACTGGTGATGGTGACATGATTGCTGGTATAATAGGCGTTGGTATAAGAGGGCAGGTGTGCTATGGCTGTTATCAACGTCTCGTTACCTGCTTTGATCGCGCAATCATCATCCCAAACACAGCATGTCGAAAGATCAATCAAAGCCAACAACTGCTGCCGTGCAGAACGACGAACCGCAGCCTCAGGCTGAGACATCCACGATAGCAACCAGCGAGAGCACTGCTTACCCAACCTCAGACACGATCAAAATCCCGGACGATATGGCCGAGCTTTGGCTCCAGGAGGCACCCGACGATCTCCCAGGTCCAGTCATGAACGAGAAAATCATAGCTGTCAGGCGATTGGGCCTAAAGAGAAATTACCTTTACTTGCTAGAAGGGACGGAGAAGTGGTTCTGGCCTCAGCGTGTCGCCAAAGACGCGAAGGATACGTGGAAGAAGCAAAAGAATGTAGCATCCATGAAAGGCCAGAATCTGGATGTTCAGAACAGCCTGCATGCTTACGACTTGTTCCTGATTCGGGTCGATTCGGCAAAGGTGAATCCGCTGCACGCTGACCTCGGTGTCGTCGATCGGAACTGGACAGACATAAGAGAAGTTCGATACGTCACATCTCTTGCTAGCAAAGAACAGAACACCGAAGAAGAGAAGACTCCAGGCGCTGCTAAAGCTCAATCCTCTCAGACGAAAAAGAGCAAGAGCTCAGCATCTAGTGCGCCTCAAGAAGCGACATCGAACCCCTCCAGTGCTGTGCACATTAAGAGGTTGGAAAAGCGGATACTTGAGGCTATTTTGGTGCGAGCAGCAAGACGATCGAGCTGGTTGTCAGCCAAGCATGAGAAAGCGTACAGCTTTTACGAGAAGAATCACTATGATATGGCTCAAGGCCATGGCCTACAAACACCGTACATAGTACTTGACACAGTCGGTTTTGCCAGCACTTACCCGATGGAATACATCGGCATCCTGCTGCGCTTTGTGCAAGACATCGATCCACTCTCTCCTATCTCAGAACCAAGCAACGAGCATGAGCCATGGCACAGGGATTTCTGTCCATCGAAAGCACACGAACGACGACCTACGATAAACCCGACGAAAACGTTCCAAGTCCAGTGGAAACAACTGACGGACATGAGCGTTAAGAGTCTGCTCGACACCCCTCAGCAAGACCGGGAAGGAATCGTTTCACTGATAGTGTCTGAAGCACCACACACGCTGCACAACGACAGTTGGGTCTTGCTTCTCGTACTCACTATCGGGACAGAAGAGTACATCGAGTGCTGTCTCAAATCAGCCGATATCAAGGTTGAGAGCGGATGGTATGAGCGTTCTTACCAGAAGCTTCTTCATCAGCTTAAGAAGTCGTCCAAAGAGGAATTAACACTCGTAGAGGACTCTGATGTGTACGCAGCATGGAAAAGGCTGAAGCAAGGAATCCATCGGGGTGACGTGAATCCTGAGTGGCTCGAAGACGCCGACCAGTGGTCCGATGGAAACATCTCTGGCACGGAGATAGAACCGGGAACGAAGTCTACGGGGTCTCGATCTGTGGACAATGATCTCGATACTGCATAACTCATCGGACACTCATGGAAGCTAACCTAGTCTGGGCAAGAGAATCGAGGAGGACTGAGAGGGTAACGGAAGGAACCTTCTTGGCTGGTGGTATCAGAGGTGACGACAGCGTGACTGGGATGGACTCTCAAGATAAGGTCGACAGTAAGGATAGATAATGCAGTGGTGACCGAACTCCGTCTGGGTGACATGCCTGCTTCCTACTCGTCGCGTACAAGCTGAGGACTTGAACGAGAACTTCTGGGCCTGCGCGTTTATCCTTCTCATAAGCTCATTCGGCGGGCCGCGTATTGGCATTATCTATTCTCCTCGACGTTCTAAATCGTCGTCCAGCGTGCTGCTCTAGCATTGTCTTTGCCCCTGATACTCCACTTTGGTGTGCCAGCGTTTGTGAAGCTAGACTGGTATGCGAAAAGACGAAGGACGACCGAGATACTGAGTGTTCTGGGGCGAGGAAGGCGCGTTCGGGATGTCGCAACAGTACGGTGATATCGCGGTAGGCGTGCGTGGGGCTGATGGGCAGGCACGCAATCGCTCGCAGTATCATCCTCGGTGAACGCTTCCATGAGTGCGCCGCGCCCCTCGCGTGGTAGTAGGAAAAGACCTGAAGGAAGTTGAGTAGAAGAGGCTCAATGTGCAGAGAGTAAAAGGCTGCTGGATGTGAACATCTAGTATCAAACGCGGACCGTCATCTTCAAATTTTGGCGCGACACCGTACTGCCAGAGCCCCTGATGTGCGAGGCGTCGTTGTGACCTACGGGCTCGCGTCGAATTGATGCCGAGAACGCGAGCGCGATATGCGCTATGTGCGAGAAAACAAAGAAATAAGGGCGTGGCAACAGGTCGCGTTGTACAGAAGGGCTGACTGAGATGAGGTCGGATGAGAGTTGGTGGGTCGCCCGGAAAAGTAGCCGCATCCATGGCTCGCGCTTGTCGGCTTCAGGCAAAGTGCCAACATCATCCCCAACAAATCGATGACGCAGCATCTCCCCTTTCTCCTCGCCATCCTTCCTGCGCGTGAAGGCGCGTTCAGACAATCCAGCTGCGGAGCCTCACCATGGCGCGACATGACCAGACCGTCAGTAAAACGCCAAGTCGCCCTTCGCGTCGATGGCCCGGCGCTGAAGGTGGGTCAAGGGGCGGCTGCAGAGGGTCGCTGCTTCCTTATCGTTAAATCCGCCCAAACCCCGGGAATAATGACATATCCACAAGCCCGACATGTAGAATCCTACAAATACTTCATTCCCCGTCGCCGTAGCCAAGCCTGTGTATCACCGACCTCAAAGCTTCTTCCAGCATGACGACAAATCACAGCACAGACCCCCGGTCTACACCACCCTCGACACAGCCTCGGACGTCCCCAGAGCAGACACTGGATGTAACAGAGGACAATTCCAGAAAGAGCGAAGAAGACGTCTTGCATGGCCTGGAGAAAGGTTTAGACAGCACTACGCCACCAGAACAAACAGATCGCTTTTTCGTGGAGTTCGATGGACCCAAAGACCCCGGCAACCCGAAGAACTGGACGCCCAAACGAAGATGGTGTATCACAGTTTCCATGGGCCTCATGGTCTTCACAGTCACATTCGCTAGTTCTATATTCAGTGTCAACATCGGGATTGTCCAGGAGAAGTTCGATGTCGAAAAGGTCACAGCTACTCTTGGTGTAGCGTTGTTTGTCCTGGTACGTGGAGCCCCCACCCGACGGCCATGGGCGCAGTATCTAATACAAAAGTTCATAGGGATTCGTATTTGGACCGATTGCCTTCGGGCCAATGTCAGAGGTTCTAGGTCGCAAGACTCCCCTTATGTTCGGCTTCGCACTCTTCGCTATCTTCCAGATCCCAGTTGCTCTTGCCCACAATATAACGACGATATGCGTAGGCCGCTTTCTTGGCGGCCTCTTCGCCTCTGCACCCCTCGCAGTCGTGGGTGGAGCTCTTGCAGACTTGTGGGATCCTATCCCCAGGTCGTATGCTATCTGTGTTTTTGCCGCTGGTGGATTCGCTGGTCCAGTAGCAGGACCCATTGCTGGTGGCTTCATCGCCGAGTCGCATCTTGGCTGGCGCTGGACATCCTGGATCACTCTCATCATGGCCGGCCTGTTCGGCGTTATTGGCTTCCTCGTCATACCAGAGACTTCTGCAGCCAGGATTCTGCAGTTGCGAGCTGCAAAGTTACGAAAGGACACGGGCAACAACGAATATCACGCTGCGGCAGACGAGAACAAGTTGACTCTCGACAAAGTGCTGAACGTTTACCTCTTACGGCCATTCATCATGTTCTTCCAGGAACCCATCTTGGCGCTGGTGACAGCTTACATGAGCTTCTTGTACGGCATTGTCTATCTGCTTTTCGAAGCTGTGAGTCTTCATCCATGCCTTTCTTGCTACGAGGGTCTGACAATCGATAGTTTCCCGTGTCATTCTATGAGCAACGTGGCTGGTCTCTAGGGGTCTCTCAGCTCCCGTTCGGCGCCTTTATAGTTGGCATTCTGATGGGCGCTGGCTGTATTGCTTACAGTTCAGCGACTGGATTTACGCGCGCATTTCATAAACACGGCAAGGTCATCCCGGAGGAACGCCTGCCGCCCATGATACTCGGAGCCATCGCACTTCCTGTCGGTCTATTCTGGTTTGCCTGGACTAGCAATCCAAACATCTCTTGGGTACCACAGGTGCTCTCCGTCGCCCTTCTCGGATTTGGTTGCATGGTGCCTTTCTGGCAGGGAATGAGCTACCTCATCGACTGCTATGGCTTCTATTCCAACAGCGCCATCGCGGTCAACACCTTCATCCGCTCGTTCGCGGGCGCTTTCTTTCCTCTGTTTACACATGCAATGTACACCAAACTCGGTGTACCATGGGCGACGAGCCTTCTGGCGTTCATCTGTGTGTTGTTTCTCCCTGTACCCATTCTGTTCTACATCTTCGGGGCAAGGATCAGAACGAAGAGCAAGTGGGCGCCAACGGCGTAACGCGGTAGGGGCTCTGCCTTCTTGGCTTGTATAGTTCAGGTATTGTGCATATGCATATTCTTTCAGTGATTTCTCATTGTTTTCGAAGTTGAATGTCTATCTATTCCTCTCGGTCCTCATCTCAGTTCTTGCTTTGATCAGACATCGAATGTCTTTACGAGAAGGTCTGCAAACTTTGCTCGGGCCAGCTCGTCGACGTACTCGATACGCTCATCCTTCTCTCGTCTCCTCAACTCCATCCAGTCCAGCTCTTGGAACAACTCTCTCAGCCTCCAGAAGATAGTAGCCCAGTAACCCTCTGCTACATCCACAGAGTACTCGCATACCTCCTGCTTCGCTTCGCTCGAAACGAAATGCCAGCCATTGTCCCCCTTGGTAGTGTCTAGGCGTTTGGCGCACCACTGTGTCCATGTTTGGAGCCAAGTCGACTGCGCCCAACGAAATTGCCTCAGGGTACCGTCCATGACCACCATCTGGCCGTCTTCTGTCGTAACTCGCAGGACCGAGTGCATTAGCACCGCGACGGGCCTATGCCTCAGACTGCGCCAAGATGTCATGAAGTTGACCCTCGGCCAACATCTCAACCATTCTGCGCGCCCACGGAACAATTCCCCGACCTTCTTATCCACCTCCTCCTCGAGGACCATGCAGAACCAATCACACATGTTTTGCCGCGCGAGTGCTTCGTTGAGCCCCGGCGGCAGGAAGGAGAAGCGTTCAAGCTTTTTGGGCGGGTCGGTCTTCAGGTCTTCGGTCGACCAGACTTGCCACACTTTGAATGGCACGGAGTTGGCTCTGTACGCCCGTGCGTATGCGGCTGAGGCTCGTGGGGCGGCGTCAGCGGCGGCGTCGAAACAACGTAGGTAAACGTGCAGGACCTCTTCCAGGGACAGAGGTGGTGCGGTGGTGGTGGGATTGACCGGTGTCATGATGGAGATGTGAGCAGGAGGACGGCTTCTGCTCGAGTGTTTCGGTGTCCTGGAGGCAGTGAGGGTACGGAGGAGCAGCCACAATTTGTCCTTGGATATTAGCGCCAAAGGTACGTCGGTGCATCCCTGTCAGTTCTGGAGCACCTTCACTGACGATTTACGATTACCAAGATGCACGGGAAGTTTACTGTATTATGTACTGTGCCCAAGTTGTCGGCGGATCGAGGACAATGTAAGGAAGGCTTGTCTAATCCAACTGCGCTTCCTCGAATGCCCCCTCAAACTTGGCCATGCTCAAGGAACGGATACGTTCCTCCACATCGTCGTCCGACAGCCCACGGAGAGATGCCCAGTTCAGCTCCTGGAATATCTGCTCCATACGCCTGCGCGCGACTACCCAGTATCCGACCGCCCAATATCCGTGGCTGCAATCCTTTCCCTCAAGCCTCTCGCACTTGGCGACCTCCCCCTGTTCGTCCGTCGTCCAAATGTCCCTCGGGTCCGAGTACTTGGGATCCAAAAAGTTTGCAACAAGCTCCTCTCGTGCCATGAACCAATGTGTCTTCCAGTCTCGTCCATATTGATCGGCAGTGCCATCGAAGACATAGTTCCCATCGTTACCATCGGATATCAATAGACAAGAGTGGGATATCAATTCATCCATCTCTGCCCAATCTGTGAGTATGCGGAAATGCGGTTTGGCTATGAAATTGATCCAAGTAACCGTGTGGCCGATGCCGAGAAGCTCTGCTCGCTGTCAGTCGCTGTTCAAGCGCGCATACTGTCCAACGGGCCTTGTTCCTTACCACAGAGTTGCCGGGTTACGAAAGGCTTCATCATGATGCAAAATGTCTCGCAATAGTGCTTGAAGATCACTGCGCGATATTCACTGCCCGGGCTCAGTCGTGTTGGATCCGGGCTCCCAAATTCCGATCGATCGTAGTCGAAGAGCGCTTCCGGAACGCCGGGTCGTGACGTTCGGTTTAGCCATGATATCCTGATTCCGAAGACATGGCAGCCAAATAGCGCCTCTTGGAATATGATAAGATGCACGAGAAGGATCTTGCGAAGAGAAAGGGCTGGAAGGGTAGCTGCGACGCGCACGCCGGCTTGAGGAGACTCAGTGGCCATGATTTTGGGGGGAAAGTATCGGATTGGTAGCAGAAGATGGAGAGGATAGTGAGAGTTGCCTTCACATCTGCTCCCGGTGTGGGCGTCCAAGTGCCACAACTAGCGCGCAAACGGGGACGCGCATAGTCCCAGAGTAGCCTGTCTACTTACAACTTTGACCAGACTTTCGGACTGACCCGCCATCTTTTAAAAGTCCAGTCAAGTCCTTTTCCCACAAACAACATGGCGGCCATCGTCACCCAGAAGCAGGTCTTGGAGACAATACTGACTGACTGCGCCAACCACTACGGCGGAGACCCAATGGCGAAGCTCAAGTCAGTTCACCAGAAGCTCAAATCATCAATGAACTAGCTAACACACAGATCTAGGTCTCTTCCAGAGAACTACTACACGAAGACGAAGACATTGGCGGCGGATAAAGAATGGCCCACCGCTCTTGCAGCCATCGAGGAGGCATGTCGGATCAAGCCAAAGGGCCAGCATCCACTCTGTCGCGTCCGCATCAGAGCATCTCCCCACACTAAGAAGGGCAGCGGAACCCATGTCTCGAGCGTGGCCGCCTGCATGCACGACTATCCCTTCAACGAAGCCAACAAGGCTGACGCGAGCGCCGACGCGGACATGCTTTTGACCGGGCCCGCCACGGAGATCTCGTTCAGGTACTTCTACTTGCACCGCTGGATGCTCATCAACGCGCCACATCTGTTCGAAGACGACAGCCCCCTTCTCCTCCTTGCCCTGGTCTTCCAGAAGGCAGGCACTGTGGAGACGCTCCTGGCCGTTGCTGGCGCCAAGGTCACCGAGAAGGAAATGGACGATACGATAGCGCGCAGCATGGGACTGTACCAGCAGAGGTCTGGAATACTTGGATGGGCTCAGGTGTTCGAAGATCTTCGTGAGGCCATGAGGGGCAGGTGGCACTCCAACAGCGTGGCAGACTACAAGGGCTATGGCAAGCCTGGCTCATACATGCATGCCGCCCGCCAGAAGAAGACTCTGGTATGAAGGTCTAGGGAGGCCATGTTGGTACGCGAATTGTCGTGGTCTGGAAACAACGAATTGACAAGATGCAGGCTCCTCATCCCTTTTGACTGAAGGTCCACCGCGCGGACAACATGACTGCTATACCTCTTGCTCGGCCATCGTCTTCATCTATCTCTCATGGCTCGTCTTCGTCGTCGCTCAGTCTTTTGTTCTCTACTCACGCCTCGGCCTCGTGTGGAGAAACACGAAGAAAGATCGCTACATTCTCTACATGATCACTACTAACTCGGTCATCTTTGGCCGAGAGCCACGCCTACCTTCCGATCGCGACTTCCCATAACTCCCTCATCGACGCGAAGGATATGGAACGATAGCCAGGGCGACACTTCGAAGGAAGCCAAGTAGGAATGAGGCCGGCGCGTAGGGCAAGGGGCAGTTAGACCAGCGCAAGGAGATCAGCCTGCGCGCTATCTCCGGTAGTAAAAGTGGCAGTATACAATCGCTCAGCAGATCAATACAGCACGGTACATATCATGATGTCTCCTCCAAGCTCGACATGATGATTGACGACGTGAATGTTAAACAACGTCACCAGCATCAAGCTGCGCGACAGGCTGGCAGACTGAGCATTTTTCTAGATGCCGTGAGACCACTGGGTCAGATCTGCCGGAAAATTGGCACGGATATAAATCGTGTTTGTGATTTCAACATGCCGCAAGGACAGAGATTGCACATGGCACCCGGCTTTATGGAGTGACGTGATGTGAACATCAAGGCTGGCGCATAAACTCGTGGAGCTGACCAGACCATATTACGGCACCTGGAGCATATACTGTAGACGCGGAGATCGCTCAGAGCATGCTTAAGCGCGGGAGAGGCTCATTGATGAAGTCAAGGCTATCGTCAGGTCAAAAAGCGCTGACAAGCTGGAAGCCATCCTCAGTGACGCGTGAAACACCAGTAGCCGGTGTCACGACTATCGCAGCCTCATCAAAACAAGCGACGGGGCTTACCAAGCGAGTGGGGGACTCAGAAGGGGCACGAGCTCAATGTTTGTGCCCGCTCTGGCCAGTCCTTCACCCCCACGAGACTGGCAATGAAATCTTCTGCCCCACTATACCCGCAGATATCACTTGACCATATAATACATCTAATGGATCTATATTTCACCATCCGGGGCAAGGATGTGTACTTTGTACCGTAGTTAGGCCCACCATCACTAGGATGGTGCAGGTAGATAGTTGCTTCTTCCGTTTGCCTACAAGACTTCCGCTAACATATCCAGGTCTTCCACACGACAGTGTCCAGGCACTATAAAGTTATGAATACAGGTTTTTTTGCTAATTCGATTCACTGGAGTAGCAAACTGGTTGAGACAAACTGTTCTTTTTGGTTCTGTCTTTTCCCTGACAAAGTGCGGCGGGGGTGCGGAGATTGGCTAGGTGACAGTGCGGAGAATGACGCGTTCCCCATCACAACATTGGCTAGATCTGCTCGTATAACGACCAGGAGAGCTTCTGCACGTTCTATTGTGGCTTGCAGGCAGTCTCATAGTGTTTGTCTAAGTGTTATACCAAGGTTTTTGCTCGGTGACACCATCTCCCGAAGTTGCACTTCACTGCCTTTGCTGCGCATCACTCCGCGTCTGCTCAGTCAGAACGCTTACGAGATGCCTTCTACTCTATTCTTACAACGTTATCTGGGGCCTGCAGCATCTCCCCTACATTCATCCATCCTGCTGCTGTAAAACGCCGACAAAGAGCTCCCAGGTGTTCGCTGGCGATAGTAGTCGACATTAACCAGATGTGATCGCGACGAGCGCATTGTGTCTTTTCAGCGTCGACTTTTGCTTCATGCAGATTCCTAGAATGCAGACTATCTGCTCCAGCATTGCTAGCTTTGTGACGCGACGTAGCAAAGCGGACATCTTGCAACTCCCGCCCTGACCTGCCTTCCCTTTTGGGCTCGCATAATGATTCCCTTCAATGAGACTTGTTTGAGAAGTATGAGAGCATAGTATTAGTACTGCGAGCCGAGAAGAGTGTTGGCTGTCAGCACTGTCTCCTTCTGCGCATACACGAAGGCAGGCACGGAGCAACGTAAAGATATGAATGTAGGTAGCGCTGTATTTGCGCTCCTGGACTGCACTATCATGTAACTGTTGAGCTGGCGATGCTCTTTGATAGCGCTTTTGACCTCCTCAAAGCCTGCACGTTCGACTATTCAGATGAACGCTTACGGCGCCCCTGAAGTGACTCCTGACGTGAGATCTCTATTCATGTGCTATTAATCTTGGATTAAGATGCAATTAGGCTAGGGCAGAGACAGTCGTTGGTGCGTTTGTCAGTCCGGCGGAGGAGTATCGGGGGGCTAGCGCGAGACCAAAACACCAGCCTCAATATCTCTGCTTCACCACTGACGAGCGCCGCCCACCCCGCCCTCACCCCGTCTCCAGAATTACTCTCTATCCGGAGCACTCCATCTCCAAAGGCCTCCTCATCAATACCTTCCCCGTCGTACCCGCACACGACAAGCAAATCCAAGCCAACATGGACATCCAGCAAGCGCGGCAGCCAGACCCGAGCTTCGCTCGTACAACAGCGCTCATGGTCAGCATATTCTCCATGACCACAGAAGCGGTCGATCAGCGCAAGCTTCTGAGCGCGAGGGAAGTGGGCGGTCAGCTACATCTGCGCTTCCGCCTCAAATGGGATATCAGTCCCGGAATTCTCGCTCGAGAGCGAAGGTCCGTGACAGACGAGAGCTTCAAAGCATTCAAGTCGCACAACTACTGCGTCTTTGCGTGCAAGCTCCTAGCGGGTCTTTTGGCTTGGCTAGTCGAGGGTGAGTAGTATTTCGATTGTTTACAAGAGATTCTCACCACTAACAAACTATGACGCAGAACTACGCCTTCCAATCGATGTCGAAGAGGTGGAGATACACGGGGTTTACGAGATCAAACCCGTCGTCTGTATCGAGAGCTCGACCGGCAGGAGAAGGCGGATCGCCCAAAAACACACGGTGTTCAAAATCACCTCCCCCAACGATCACGGAGAGGGCGTCTACATCGACCCGTCAGCGCCCCAGTACCTACGACCCGCGGGCGTATACCCCGTCAGGGGATACCCTGCATACCCGGACGAGGAAGTGAGAGTGCCGATAGAGTTCTTCTCTTTGGGATACAATTACTCCCGACACCTCAACAGCGTTCACGAGAACGAAGCCAGTTCGTTACGTTCCCGCACCCTGCGCATAGAATTCCGAACCGAAGCGATCGTGCGAACGGTCAACAATCGGGTATATCAGAAGATGACTGGCTGCGCATGGAAAGACGTCATCAGGAGCGGCAATGATGACAAGTGGGGTGCTCTGGAGCATGATATCCTGAGCTCCGTCAAGACGGATCTCGACGTCCTGGCGAGCTACCTCGACAACAAGTACATCCCGGGCAATCTCGACAGGAACACACACTGGAAAGCCCTGGCTAAATCCTGCATGGGTACCGGTCATGCGAAGGTCATGGAGTCTTTGGAGCGAGCGTCGGGACTCGAGGTGACGAGGCATCAAATTTCTTAGGTAGCTTCTTTGCGCGCGGGCAAAGACCAATTAAATCATTACACCGCAACTCATTGACCCGTGCTTACATCCACCATTGATGAGCTCTACAAGCTCATCTGAGTCCAAGTATCCTGCAAATTATTTTGCTTGATCCCAGCTACGCAATGTTGGGATGTCTCTCTGGTTGACTTTCAGCCTTGGCGTACCCGACGATTGAACATATGCACGCCCGAAACAGCTGTTCTCGTATACTATTCACGCAGTACACTGATATCATGTAGATGGAACAGCTTCTGAGGCTGACAATGAGCCTCCACAGCATGAAACCTGGCATGTATTGTCCTCTGCAGAGTACAGATTGCCTACGTACAAGCCGGCAAGCAACTGATAGGACAGCTAGCCAAGGACTATGTGTCTTCTCTATCCCCAACAAGCTTGAGCAGCATCCCGGGCCCTTTGCGTCGCTTCCCCACGTACGTAGTCTTCTCGATCGCTAGTCGCCATGCCTTCCAGCATCGCCCAGTCGAAGCTCTGCAGCATCTCGCGCAAGCTGATCCCGATTTTGTGCCAATATCCCTGGCAAAACTCTTTGTGGTCTTCCATACTCATATCTCTGTGATACAAGTCGAGTTTGTATTGCCCATCACGGGTGTAATCATGCCAAAACTTGTCGCCGTTTATAATCGCGTTTGTTACTGGCCACCCCAATTGCTCTGCTGTGCCATCGAAGATGATCTCGGATTCGTCTTGCTTGCGGATGAGAAGGACCGAATGGGGCATCGAGGTCTTTTCGTTGCGGATGTGGAGGACTTGGGTCGGCCTTGGATTCTCGATTACAGCATACTCGACGTCGGCGTCGTATGCTGTAGGGATAATGTTAATTACTGGGGCCCGGCGAGGAAGCTACGATCAGGGAGTTTACAATGTAGTCGCGTCTCGACCGCCTCGTAGAAGATCGTGCAAAAGGTGTCGCACAGGTTCAGCTTCTTGTAAGAGATCTTGAGCGCTTCTGAGGTCCCTACGGGCACTTGGCCGTGGCTTTGGCGATCGCGTGTCACCAGTATATGGTCGTCGCCAAGATTGCTGGCGCCAAAGGAAGTGACAGAGAATGGGCGAAATGCGGCCACGGCGGCGTTGAATGCGATGAGGAAGAGTTCGAGACTCTCTTCGATCGTGAGTCCGGCTGTTGAAGGTGCGCTGGAAGAGGACATCGTCGGCGTTGTTCAGGGATTGGTTCTGTGCGGACAAGTCGTCGGCGGTGACAGTGACAGGAGTGATAAAGTGAGACAGTTGGACCCTTCTTTTCGCTCCGCTCGTGCACCGTCTCCTCTGAACGACATTTTGGACACAAACCCCGCTATTCCCTTCCCAGATCGCGCGATATCTCTCACCTCCGTGACACCCATAACACATTCCGGCCGCCGTCAATCTATGCGCTCTCGCACGCTCGAAACCTACTCCAAACCGCAAGCCACAATGGCAGACCATCCAGGGGTTCCTGTCTGCTTCGAAGATGGCGGATACCGCAGCGTCCGCACTCACGTCCAGGAGAGGGCGGAGCGGGATCTGTATCGCGTCGACCGCATCGTCAACCGCCTGTTTCTCGAATTCGGCGACGCGACGAACCGCTTGTCGGTCATGTATGAGGTTGCCGACGAGAGCGGAAGTTCACTCTGGATAGGAGTGCGCAATGTCGAAGGCCATCCAGGCGAGGTATCAGTACTGGAGAACCAATCCTTTCCCCTCAAGGCAAGGCATGCCTATCTGTCACACAACAAGTGTGTCCTTGTTCTGAAGGCCTTCGCCCCGACAGTGGCTTTCTTCACCGAAGGTTTGTGTCCGCCATTACATTCAGCGAGACCCAAACTAAGGCTAACGTCTTCAGGTCTTACCACCTCGATAGAAGTACACGAAGCCCACGTCGACAACGTCCAGTCCGACCAAGAGGTAGAGGTCACCTACTGGCAGGAGGAAGGCTCGGAAACGGCTACGCTCACACTACCCGTCGCCGCTTGGCACTCCATGTTCAGGATCACACCGACCGACGAACACAACCTCTGTCGCCCAGAGAAGCCCGCCCGGTTGAACGGTACCGGAACGTACCTTGACCCCACAGCAGCTCAGTACGGTCGTGACCAGAGGCTTAGGGACGCAGGTGTCTATCATGCCCTTAGCCCGGAATCCAAGACACTATCCTTTACGAGCCTTGGCTACCATTACTACGAATGTCAATTGGAGGAGGAGAAGGATGTTGGACGTACACCAATTCGCGCTCTAGAAATGGAGGCATACATTCGGACATTGGACAACGCTATACACAAGGTTGTCGAGGATGTCGGTGGCCGCGCAGAGCTCTTCGACATGTCGCCTACAGACTTTGAAGCCATGTTGGAGTTAATGGCCACTCAAGCTCGGTCAGATCTTCTCGATGTTGCTGAGCAGCTATATTTGCTCGACTATACTCGAACTCAAGACATAGAAGAGGGAAGCTCTGGAGATATCAACAGGTATCAGGCGGTGGCTGATGCTTGCATGGGCACAGGCCACAGGAGGTTCCTGCGAGCCTTGAGAGATCGAGTTCCTCGTTCGTGGAAGTGTGAGGACGACTTCTCAGATTGTGTTGGCGTGGTCGAAGGCAAGGACAGCGAAGGATGACGGCCTGTAGCCGCAGCCGGTAAAATGGCTCTGTCGAAATATGTCAGGGCATGAAAAATGATCCCAAATTCTTGAAAGCTGCATCTTTCCATGCAATAGTCTCAGTCGATATGTCTTCTGATCGCAGTCGTTGAGCCTCTCTCCGCCGTGATGAGGTTTGGTGAAGCTGTCTTAGCGTGGTACTAACGCCGCATCGGCCAATTTCGCCCCACCATGATCTCGTGGAGTTTCAACTTCCAGACATCATGTACGAATTGCACAGTCCAGTATCGGCAGATCGTGTCGCGCGATCCAGGACTATTCATCTAAAAAAATACACTCTTGTGGGGTATCGCGGCTGAAAGGGAACATTAAGTCCTCGACCGCCCCCGGCCATCCGAAGTCATCAAGTCCTTCGAACGGCCTGTCTTCTCATGATGTACACAGCAGGCTCCTATTCATTTAGTGCCAGCTGCCGCCATTGCGATACTTGCCAGGGTCGTCATCGAGCATAGCTGCTCGACTGTATCACGTTTTGTCTACTGCATGTGGCACGTCTCCTGTGCTATTGGTGGTGCCGGTAACCTTAACAGTCTTCTCGCTGCCGTTCTGCAAGAGTCTCCGTGCCGCATGCTTACTATGTCTCTGTCGAGAATCTCTCATAATAGATCTAGAATGCGCCAAATCGCTCACATGCTATTAAGCTACGGCATTAGGCGGCACGGCACGTGTGCAGTAATGCAGCCAGTCGCGCTCAATTAGCCCCCGCGAGCAAAAAACAAGAAACTCAACTTAACGTCGAGCATGCGCGGATTCGAACGTGGGAGCAAAGAGTTCGGCGACCCCCAAGAGGGGGCCCTACTCTCTCCTAGTTTCACGAGTTAGTGGAACAACGACGAATATTTGCAAATATATAGCCAGCAAAGTCGGGAGAGACATGTCCAACATAATATGCTGACACGAATTTGTGGAGTCCCGTTTACGGGCGCTTCCAGGAACAAAAATGAGGTGGACCGCAATGTCCGCAAAGCCAGTGACGCGCGGTGAAAACATTCGTCTGCGCACAACAGAGACCGCGGAGCCGAGGTGAAGGGGCGGGCAAAAAGCGAGCCCTTTGACTTATTGTTTGCCTCCAGGAAGAGTCGAACGCGGGGGCAAAAAAACAAGATATGATTGCGGAAGCAGCAAAAGGTTCGGTGCCCGCGGCACCTACATCCTTTCCTGTGTCCACTAGTTAGTGAAATAGAGACGATTTACTTTATTTATATATCCAACGGACCTTAGTTGGTTCGTGTGCCTTGTAGATTTTGGATTTGTGGCTTCACTGTTGGTGGGCGGGCGATTGGGCGGGCGCAGGACATCGCGCTCCTTCACCCAGCAGGGTCAACTGCGAGTCGATCGCTCGACTCTCGTTCTCCAGCATCCGACAAGAAGGTAATGTTACGGGTGTTGGCTAGACGTCTTCCAACCCATGACCGAGTATAAGACAATGCACTTTATGGCTTCGGCGAGGCTTGTACGTAATTCCAGTCGAATGTGCGGTATGTACGAGCAAGAGACTTATTAGCCCTTATGATTGTGTCCTTTTCGTGACTTCCTTTGACTTCGTGCAGATGGCATCTGATCGACTGCGATCTCTGGACTTTGTAGTGCCATCCACCAGCTTCTAGTCTGTTCAACAACAGGATCACAGAGCCGATATTGAATACCGTTTCTGAGCAATGCTCATCCTGATGCAGAATGTATAACATGGTTGCAGACATGCGTCCATCCTCCATGAATGAATCCCGACTCAGGGGTTAGTACGCAGCCAACGAGACTGGTACTGCCAGATAATGACATCAGAACTCTGTGCTGGGATGCAAGGAGATTCAACAGCATATCATGATCACACGTGCATGTCTCAAGCTTGACTTGCTCCGGTGACCGCAGCCTTCTAGACTTAGCGGCACATGCGGTCGGTGCAATCTTTACTTGCAGGCTGAGTGCAGCCTTGTCAACGTGTTACGGATGTCGACTTGGCCAGCCACGATTATTGATGCGTTGCGGTCATCATCCGGTCTGAGACAAGGGATAGCCTTTAGCAAGTGCACTGAGACGTCCCCCGATGTAGACTTTGGTATGATCTCAGCTGTGCTGCAGTACCGAGCGTCTCCGTGCCTAGCGAGGGCAGGCATAGGCGCTGTACGCAGTCGGTCGATTTGATGTTCGCAACTTGAGGCGAGGGTGTTGGGGCCTCAGCTCTATGTCCGCAACTTCATCGACGACTCCGCCACCAACCCCGCAACCAACACCACGACGCAAACCACATCACCCCGAAACGACGAAATGAGCATCCGAATGGCTTGCGGCGACGTCGCGATGAGTCTGACAGAATCCAGGATAGCGAAAATTGCACCTGAGGGCGCTCTGCCGACGAAGGGCATGCGGTACGAAGCAACTTCCCCGTCTGCGCTCCAGCGCTCACGCGAGGGCAGCACCGATATATGAACCGTCTTTCATCGCAGCACTGTAAGTTCATCTCCTCCTGGGTGTGTTACTTGTTGCCTCCTGCGGAGGTGGCGGATCGAGAGAGAACCGTTCAGTCGCGGCTTTGACGCCTCCGAGTTGGCGGCGGGGTAGATCTCAACAGACCCATTGTGCTGCTTGACAACTGACATCTTCCTTCTTTAGAGGCAGCGACAGACATGGGCCGCATCAACTCAGTCTGCCACTCCAGGCCATCGCCGGCCTGCCGCTGCGGCTGGTTCACGTCTGCATCACCTCCGCGGCACCGCACCCTCAACACCGAACACATTCGCGCCAACACGACGAACACGAGGAACGACTCGACGCACATCGCTCTCCGGTAGGCGGTCTTGATGGCTGTCGCCCTGTCGGCAAGTGGCTATGCATACGCACACAACCGCAGGCGACTGTGGCGGTGGCGGCGCCGCCTCTGGGGAGTGCTGCGGCCGCCGTGACTGGCACATTCGGACAGCTCACGAACTCCTCATTCTTGCGAAGCAGCGTAGCAGTCCAGGAGGTCTCGATCTTGTTTCTTGTCCCAGTGCGCAGAGTAAAGCCGCTGGCTCCCAGAAAGGACAAAGGAGGCAACAGACTACAGTTTCTGTGACATAGCGACTGGAGCGACAGCAGGCAAAGAGAACCCTCTTGCCTTAGTAACAGCAGGCCGCCGAGGACTGAGACTGTTCGCATTGGAAGCCGTTGCGCCGCGAACGCCGACCTGCGTCCGCCGCTGAGCTCCCCGCAGAGAAAGACGGAACCACAAGTACCCTTGCGACAGCAGAACAGGCGATCGGTCCGGATGCGTCGGGATAAGGAACACCACGCTCAAGGCAGCCTGCATGTTTGCTCATGCTGGTCTCAACATGGTATGAAGTTCTGTGCCCGCCTCACCCAGCGCCGTTATCTTGAATACACACTGACAGATAGCCAGGAGCCTCCACCGCTGACGACCGCATCACAACGTTGTCGCCTTGGCCGGCATACAACTTTGAACGCGCCGCCCTTTGCATACGAACGAACGTCGATCGCTTGCCTCAGCCGCCTCTCACGCATACAAGGAGGATTCCAGACACGTCTCTGGCGTACGGATATGCGAGGGTACAACAAGACATGGCAGACTCGGCAGCAGTCGAGAGCGTCGTGCGGAACCCAGGTTGCGAATGTGAAAGCTTTTGGTGCGATTTGGCGGGTGGACGCATAACAAATCATCCTCCGTAAGGCTCAGCTGGCTGGCCGGTCTTCAATGGCAATGGCGGATGGACACGATAGGCAGTCTTGAAGGGAAGCACTGAAGACGCCTCATCTCATTGCCGTGTCAGACGGGGACAAGACAATAAGACGGCGACCAGACGGGGTACGATACACACCTGGCCAAGCTTGAATGCGGTGCCGTAATGGCGGCCATGGGATTAGTCCTGCTCTAGGCTCCTTGCAGCAGCGCAACCGGCTGCGAAGACGGGCCTGAGGCGGCACAGTGTCGGCGACTGGTCAAATCTGCCGCAGTCTGCATCCGGGATGGGACTTTCTCTGAACGCTCATCGCGCCCTGCGACCAAATCGCTCCCAACTCCTTGCTCTTCTCGAACCGCAGTCCGGGTCTTTCATGTCGGAGAAAGGGACAGCGGTTGCTTGCCTGATAGTCTGCGAGACGCGAGATGAAATGACGATGAATGGACCATCTGGCAAAAGATCTGAGAAGCAAAAGTGCCGGAGGCATACCGAAGACTAGACAGGAACAAAGAAAAGAGATGGGAAGATGTGACTGATGGTCATGGATGTTCAAGAAGATGAGGATCGTTGAGAAGGAGATGGAAGGAGGTTTGACGCGCATGTGGCAATGTCGGAAGTTGCCCTGGTGGGGCCTGCCGTCTTCATCCGTCGCGGCGAGCGCCGCGGACGAACACGAAAAGGAACCAAGGAGCAATACTTGCAGCCCCCAGCTGGATGCAATGACCAGATGCCCTGGCATCGTCGGGCAGTATGCAGAGATGTCTTTGTTATCTCAAGACAGAGTACGACGTCGCTGACGTGCGACTTCTCAAAGCCTCCTCAGGTACAGGCTACCGCGCCATGGGTATCTTGGGTGATCTGGCACCGGTCATCGCTATCGTCGGTTAGGGCACCATCCTATGGTACCTGGCACGTATTGTTCGACTAGAAGTCAACGAGCCATTAGCACGACCAACTCATCACAAGAGTAGTTCGGCATATTCGCTGTCGTATCATCACTCCAGACTGGCAGAAATCTCTTTCACAGCCAGGCCGCATTACCATGTCTGCTACCTCGTTGGCGACGGCGAGAGGCTCTATGCTCTGTGCACTGCACGCAATACTCACGAGCTCCAAATGCCTCTGCGGCGGAAACTCCATACATGGCGATGCGGGTAGCTTCCAAGGTGCCAGTCGAGGATACTAGGGCGACACCATCAAACCTGGATTATCTACGGTTGACTCGCTGTCGATCGCTATTCGCAAGGTTGCGTGAACCCAATCTCAAAGCCGGTACGCGTATGTGCTACGCCTTCTCTGATAGCACGATGGAGCTCGATTGACTTGGATCATAGCCGTAGACTGAGTCACCGGCAGCGCCAATTGTTAGTCCAAGCAGCTGAAGTCGACGATCGCCTGGGGTACGGCTCCTACTTCGTTGAGGTTTGTCTTCGTGGAATGCGTCCTTGTCCGCATTCCTACAACGCGATAGCGACAATATCTCAGACGCCTGGGTTGAGGAGGAGTGAAATCGGGTGCGCGGAGCGAGCCATGATGGATCGAGGAAACCGTTGTCGTGGAGCTCACTTCAAACACATCGACCTACTACGGGCAGTACCCTCTCCTCCCTTGAACTTCTCGATGTCACTCACACCACTCAGCACTTCCAAAGAGATGCATAGGCCCGTATCTCCTAGACTGAAGCGCGCAGAAGCTTGACTTTTGCATTGTGCGACGATGCTTGACAGTTCTAGAACGGCTACGTGTCGCCTGCAGTGGAAATGGGGGGTATGGGCAACGAAGAGACGAACGAGGTAGGAGAGGCACGAAATCGAACGATCTATCACCCATCTCCCGGCTTTCAATTCGACCGCAAGCGGTGGATATCGAAGAGGCACAGAGAGGGAGACGTCGGCCTCGAAGCCGTGAGCCTGTAGCAAGAAGATGGTGTCTGAGGATTGCATGTCAGCAATGACGTTGCATAGGACACCGTCGTCTGTTCCAAACAGATGTCGGAGCAAGACATGTCGCTGGTCGGACTGCCGAACACATGTCCTGCGGGAGTTTGAACCTGCCTCCGTACTCCCTTGTCAAGCATCTCTTCGGAGATGGACCGGAGAGCAGTACGCACCACCATGTGCGTCGGCCAGCTGCCGCCGTCTGTCAACTCAACCACACAGGCCGAGACGCACGCCACTAGCCTCTTTCATCGTGGTTCATATACGCGTATGTATTCCGTGCCCATATTGTATGAGGAGATGCTGACGTAACTTAGGTAGCCGAACTGGGTGGGAGAGATTGTAAGATATAAGATGGAGGTTGAAGCGGTGGCGATACGAGATGGGGAGGAAGGTAAGAGACCGTTGAGAGACATGATTGACTCTGTGCTGACCCGGAGGTAGGTGAACGTTGCGGTATCGTGGCGGAGACAAGGTGACGGGTGTGCGAGCCTGGCGGCTCAAAATGCTTCGTGGGAAGCCCGGCTGCGCGGTGGATGTAGCGAGCGGCAATCGATTGTTTGCCGAATTCTCCCAGTCCGATGCACTGTGCTCAAAGTTTCCAGCGCCCGGTATGCGTTCTAACTTCAGACAGGTATGCTAATCGTCGTGTAGGAGGCCGCGAGTGAGGCGCGGTAGGAGCCGCAGGATGCTCGCCGGCGGAGGATCGGGGAGCCGGGCCATCATCGCCTGACAACAGATGTCGACAGCGCAAGGCCATCCGAGGGGAGCTCGACGAGCTCGAGGGCTTCTTCGGTATCTTGTTGGTCTCTCTCGTGATCGTGGACGAGGCGATCTATGGCGTGGATTCGGCGGCTTCGGTCAAGCTGTCGGCCGTATCCTATGCTACGGGGCGGTTCGTCAACGAGCGGAGCTGCTCTGCCGTAAGAGGAGGGATGTGTCATCACCAGAAGCCAGTCCGAGACTATAGCCTCGATGTGGTGGGGTGATTGGGTTGGGGTAGTCTGTGGGCTTGAGGAAGGGGCCGAGAATTGAAGCAACCAACTTCAATCTCGGTCCGTGCGCTGGAGGTGCCTTCCCCGAGCAGCCCAGCAACGCCACCACCGCCGTCTCAGAGCTGCATGAGGCACCCCCAGAGCTGCTCCTTGTCTATATGAACCTCCTCAACTGCATCGGCCGCACGACATTAGGGCAAAGATGACTCCTTTGCCAGCTGCAGATTGGGAAACTTCCGCAGGGCAAAAGAAAGCCCGGCGCCGACGACATCCCTAGCAGCGGTGACGGGACTCCACGAGCGCCTACGACAGGCATGCATACTCAGCAGGATCTCGCCAGTCACGTCTGACATCTCCCAATACAGCGTGGCGCCTTCTCTGTCTATGCGCATCGCCGTAGCATAGAGGCTAGGAGCGGCTGCTACAGCTGACGGCAACCCTGGATCTCGCGACAAGAGCGGAACGAATCACAACAATAACCTCTAAGCCTTCGGATCCGTGTGGTACTCGAAGATCCTCGACAAGAGGACATCGGCGGCATCTTGCAAGCGGAACGAGTACTCGCGGCGAACAACGGAGGTGCCCGTGAACGACGATCGTTGAGGTAACGATGGCTTCTCACCGAAACCTCGCATTACCCGTCCAGTCACAATATATTCATATCGATCACTCAACGCTTATGCTCGCAACTCCGCCCGCTCATAGCGCCCCTGATGTATGTGCGAGTAATCTGAGAAACAGCATACCGGGGTAGAGACAGGCCTCACAGAATGCCTGCGAAGTCAGGCGGATGCAAATACATGACACAAAGTCTGGACGGCGACGACGCTGATCACAGACTTGGACTCGATACTGGAAAGCTTCAAGAGCTCTTATCCGCTACGTACGCATGAAATCCGATACCTGCGGAACCGTTCGCGATTATAAAGATGCCAGCTTGATCATTCTACTACCTACTTGGACATTGCTGACATGAAGGGTGTCTGTGGTATCAACACTAAAGTTTCTCAGAGTTAGCCGGAGCCAGTCGATTCTTTCCTTGTCTACTTTGAAGTCGCATCGAATCGCTGCACTTCCATTGTGTATTCAGGTGTCTTTACCAGTCTCTCCACGTCTTGCTCAGTAGTCCCTGCGGTGTCGAGTACCTTGCTCAGTTTCTGAAGTGCCGCATCGTCTCTCAAGCGCTGCTTCAAACCTTTGGTTTTCTCGCGACAGAACTCCCACAGTTCTTGTAATAGCTCTTGGTCCCGTGAATACTGCAGGCGATTACAATTCTTGTACACCTCGTCTGCAGTCGTCACATCGTGAGCCTGAAAGGTGGATAATTTCCAACACTTCGGAACGGCTTCTTGGTCCATTGTCATGCTTGAGACCAATTGGAAAACATTTTGTGCTTCCTTGGGCTTGTTGTAGGACAAAATCCCGCTGAAGTCGACTAGTTTTACAGAAGGCCATGCATCGGTGCCGTTGTTGCTAAGCATGACATTACCACCCGCACCAAGATCGGTGTGCGTTAGCTTGTTCGTTCGCAGATGCTCTTGGACGCGGATAAGCTCTGAAAGAACGTGGAGTATAACGGTAGGTGGCATTCCGTCCTGAAAGTCATCCCTCTTTAGTAGTTGTTCGATACTGCAACCTGGTATGTATGCCATACAGTGCCATTCAGGATGTTCGATGGGCTGGTAGTCATACACTGCGGCTATAAGATGGTCTTCTTTGCTCTCCATACCTTTCAGCTGTATGAGCAGTTCTTTAGAGACGGAGGTAGTCTTGTCGTCCATCAAGATCTTCAGGGCTATACACGAGTCCAGATTTTGTTCACCAGATTTGGGAACAGCAAGAACTGCAACGCCGTCCATACCTCCACCCAAGAATTTGAGGGTTTTGTATTTGATGTCGGCACTGGAAGGAATCATGGTTTGGTAGGAAGATGAAGCAGACATTCTGTAGAGTAGATACTGACGCTCGAAAAGAGGGAGTACGGATTACATATATGTTAGTGGGAAGCAAACGGACATTCCGCACTGGTCATCTGGGACTTCAGCAAACACATTGTAGGCTTCTCCATCACACAAATGGGCAGCGGTAATGACCTCGCAGCACATCAGCCGACATGATTGATCAACTTCATAACGTCTGTGGCAAGCTTGAGGTATACCGCGCTCGGGATTCATGCTTCCATTGTTATTCATACATGCCAATGTCTTCTGCAGCCGCCACTAATCTACAGACTTCCGTCAACAATGACGTCTATGTCGCCGTCCTCTACCACCTCCCTCTACTCCTCATCCCCAACTACTGCATCCCAAAGCGCCTCTCTGACGTCCGCCGACCTCCCCTTGTCGTATAGCTCCTTCGCCGAGAAACCCGCCAGATTCCTCCACCTCCTCTTGAGGTCTTTCCACGACAGTTGTCCCTGTGGGTCGTAACCCGCAATGAACGAGTACAATCTGTCTCCATCCCTCAAACTCCTTGCCTTGCTATCCTTGAGCTTCTCGCCCTTCTTGGTGGTGCGGAACTCGTCTGGGATGCGTGATTCGCCGGTTGTGAGATGTTGAAGCAGATTCATGATCTGCTTGACAACGGCTTGCTCGTCCCACACAGCGACATCCTCGAGATGCACAATCTGTACTTGTGGCAACTCCTGCTCCATCGTAGGTGATAGGAGGATGTTGGTTGCGCTGAGATCTGCGTGGCAGATGTTGTTCGGTTCGAGGTCCATGTTGTGTGTGTTGATGAGGTCCGCGAAGATCTTGCAGACGAGGAAGGGTGGGAGGCCGTCGGGGAAGAGAGCGTCCTTGAGGCATTGGAGGCATGTCATTATATGAGCTTGATGTGGGTATCGGTTTCGAGAATGGAGATGATTTGGGTAATGGTATCGAGGAAAGAGATGATGTTGACTCGATAGTAAGGTACGGAAAGGTCAAAAGTCTGTTTGCAAGAAACGCGATGGCCTGTGAGTGTGTGCGTGTGCCGGCTAGTCTTTGATAGGCGAGCTTTACGCGGTGACTGCGCGGCTCATTTAAACTCACGGAAAGTTTCATCAGTGAACGTGGAAAATTTGACGAATCAGGGACTAAGGATACATATGAGAGACAGACATGAAAGAAGTAAGGGCGTGCATTTACCACACTACATCGACTATAGAAGTCGCTATTGACGGAGTTGAACACTCAAGTATACTCAAGCCTTCTTGTCCTTTGACGAGATCACGCCAGTCAGCTGGATAGCGTCGTCCACCAAGTTGTTGAGCTGATCAAATTCGCCCGCGAGCCACCTATCTAGCAAAACCTGGTCTTCACTAACAAATGTAGGGCGCTCTGCCGGCAGAACCTTAGTGCATTCTTTGAGATCGTTGATATTGTTGACGCCAAGAAGAGACAAACGTGTGTAGGCTTTAGCGTAGTCCTGCATCAATATGTCAGCTAGGTCCTTTTCTCGAGTATTTGGCGAGTCATACCGCATTCCATTGAGGCTGAGCAGTACCTCGAACGCTAAACTGCGCCCAAGAAGCGCTCGTCCTCGAGTCCTTGCTCAAGTTGATGTCACTTTGGAACTTGATGATACGAACAGGTGTGTTAGGGTTTGTCGTCTGTGGGTAGAAGGCCATGTCCCAGACACCGGGAGTAGAGTCTTGTGGGTCGCCATCGCGGCTAGTGTCGACGAAGTGTTGCTGCGATGTAGTGTGCGCTCCGACCAACGCGACTAGATCATGTGCGTCGATGGTCTTGTCTTGGAAAAGCTTGATAAGCTTATCCGCGGAATCCTTTTCCCCAGGGAGAAGACCAGTAGGCCCAGCTTTGCTGTTGTCCTTACGCCCAATGAACGTTCTGACCCTGGGTCCAAGTGGACATACAACAGTGGCGACGTTGGCACCAAACTGGATGATGTCCGCCATGCTCATTCCGTACTGGTTGTATTTGTTGTACCACTTCTTCGTTTGGTCGGCAATTGCTGAAAGGCCGTTATTATCTGTTCGCGACATCTCGTCGCTGAGGAGAATACTGCCGTCTGCACCGCCATAACTGCTGCTCTTAGACCATACGCCTGCGTCATGGAAGCCCAGACGAACAGCTTGACGAGCAAACTTGCTGCAGCGACCGGAAGTACCGTTGAACTTGGCCGTCATCTCGTACGCGAGCCACTTCCAATGACAGCACATGTCGGCTTTGCAGGCGGCACTGCCGATGTTGCCAGCAGGGATGGAGCTATCGATGGTAGCAGACTCCGCAGACTTCTGGTCGAGGATGATCGCTTTGATGTCTTTGCCGATGGCAGTGAGCTTGGAGTCTGCGAGTGTCTTCAGGTCGCCGATGAGCTCTTTCGATGCTTGTCGCTTTTCACGGGCAGCGAGATAGCGCATCTCTGCCATGGTATCGCCCATCCCTGGGTGAGCTTCAGTGAGGGGCATGCATGCCAGGAGAGCATAGCTGAAATAGGAGAAGGCTTTCATCTTGCTCGATGAGGATGATACAGCGACTATGGAGTGACAAAGTGGACGACTTGATATGAGTGAAACGATCGTGCGTGGATTCAGACTCTTATAGACTTCCTCTGAGTAACCGTAAGGAGTACATCTCGCTTCAGTGATACTTTAGATTGAGACATAATTGCCACTGACCATCCAGAACGCCGGTATTAGGGCGCAGATGGATACGGCCGCTGTTTACCCTGCATATACTGTCGTACCATATGGCATTCACCTCGCTGATCAAAAGCTTCTGACCCCGTCTTCATCGTATTATATCCGGGTGTAAAGTCGAAAGACCATTTAAAAGGCCGAGAATCCAGAAAGGAAGGAGCTGACAGCCAAGAGGTAAGATCGGAGGCTAGATGATTGGTTAAGACCGAGCAAGGTGGTGAGAAAGACGTGCCTGGATACCGGGTACGCGAACACGGGAGGCGAAGATTGGTTTGGAATGCTGCCGTAATACGTGAAGCATATTGCACGGGCAGCTGAACGCAGAGCTGGGATCATCTCGTGTAGTAGTTAGGCTACGCAGGGGCTGAGACTGATACTTATTCTCGCGGAATTTCTCTGAAAAACGTATCAATTACACAGTATCAAAGGTCATCAGCTTCGGTATACTGCTGTGTTGTGTAGATCACAGTACGCTCTTGCTTCTGAATAGCTATCATGCTTCTGTCAATAGCAATGAACACGCGAGATATTAGACGGCGGCCGAAAGGACCGGTAAGTCCAGACGCAGGCAATATACCGAGCTCGTATAGGGAACAGTTGGATGGTCTTCGGGTGATACGACTATTCTTAGAAGCTGCCAGTGTGTCGGTCCCAGGTTGCAGGCTGTAGATCCTGCGACCGCAATATCAACCCGTCGATGGTGGAACCGAGCTACGTTAGTGCTTCAGCCTCACAATCAAAGTAGATCTAGGCATATACTCCCAGGACCACTGGCTATCGTATTCGACGCACCGCGGACGGCACTGCAGAGCGAGACGAGAAGAGGCGTCGAGCGAGAACGAATTTTAGAGCGACTAGGTAGTGATGCGTGTGGCAGACAACTGCTGTGAACCGGTAAGCTGCAGGCCAGGGCGCCGCCGCCAGGCGAGTAACATTTAGCCGGATAACACACAGTACTCAACGGCTTCTTCTTCGTACCGAGCCATGGTTCGATGCCAATGCAAGAAGCTGCCTTTGCATGTGCGTCTTGTTTAGCATACCAAACACGTGGTTTGCTGTGCCTTCTGCCAGAGATGTAATGTCGATCGTTCATCATGCGTGATGAAAGCCGAGATCATGAACTTCTTCCTACGCATATATCGCATGCGGTTGTACAGGATGACAAGCCGAGGGTATAGGATGCTGATAAGCCGGTACTTGTGACGGTACTGGGCTACTCCAAGCAATGGATAACACTCGACGTGATCGGTCGCGAGGTTCAATGGAGTCGGCGTGTGCTGGCGCATACGTTGAGGAACGACGCAGTAAAACGGTCACATTGTCCAAATGGAGGACCTCAGCTTGTGTGTTCCTCCATTTTGCAGCTGCGGTCGTCGCGGTGTGGACTGCTCATGGCACGAAGGAAAGCCCGTCATCCGCCAGTGGACCTCGGAGGTTGAGGCTGAGAAGGCAGATCCGCGCGCTGTGGGCTGCCGAAGAAGTCCGGGTGAACACAAATGATGCGCGCACACCAGCAGGACGACTGTAACGCATTGAGGGTTGTAGAGGCCGCCGTCGTCGCCGTCGCTAAAGCTGGCGCTGCTGGGTCAGAAGGGGATGAAGGAGATGACGTGGGGCCGGGCCGAAATCGCGCCATCCGGACTCGGCCTAGACGGGATCTAATTCCATCCCTACTAGAAGGCCATCTCTCTTCACAGCCACCAACTTCCAACACCAAAACGCCGCACAGTCGCGCTGCGCCCAATAGCAAATCTCCGCAAAGATCGAAAGGGTTGAAAGGATGGGCACAGTCGCAACTTTTCTCTTCTTTGATACCGACGGTGTTGGAAAGTAACACAGGCGCCGCAATGCTGCGGACCGCGATCGGTTCTCATGGCGCAGCCGCGCTCAGCCCTTACAACAAGACGAGCTCTTTCTCTCGTATCTCAGGCTCTCCGTCGCTTCATTCATGCGTGTTGTTGATCTTGTTAGCTTGTCTCTAGTCCACACAACCCCCTCAGTCTCCTTACCAGCGCTTGAGTCGTCAAGTGCATCCCAACGCTCGTTCGCACCTTTTCTAATTCTAGTTTGCTATACAACCGCCCCCGCGAAGATGCTACCGAGCAAACTGCGACGCCTGTCTAGCCTGTTCTCGAACCCGAAGACCTCCTTCCAGGTCCTATCAGATCTCAACCTAGACTACGAATCACAATACCTCGCGTTCCACGTACCCGTCGCGGCGCCCTTCTTGATACATGCTGGAAACATTGGCAGGCTTATAGACTACGAGCTGTATCTGTGGTTTCTGATTCGACGGTGTGGTCTTCATGAGAAGGTATTTCTGGTTCTCGGTCCGCTGGAGTTCCACGGCATTAGCTGGATGGACGGCTTACAGTTGGCGCACAAGATGGAGAGAGAGCCTTCTCTGAAGGGGAAATTGGAGATACTATACGAGACGGGAAGCGACGTGCCGGGCACGAACATTACGCTGCTTGGCTGCACGCTGTGGAGTAACATACCGGATTCGGACGCACCTGCTGTGCTGCGAAAGATGCCCGAATTCAACAGGGATACCGGTATAGAGATGTGGGACGTCGTCAAGCACAACTCGGAGCATAAAAGGGACTTGAGGTGGCTCTTGGATGCAGTCAACAGCCCCAATGCATCACCGAGTGGCGCGTTAGCACTGACATGTTCCGGAGCGTCAAAAGATGAGCGACAAATCGTCGTTGTCACGTCCTTCGCGCCAGATCTACCTGGTTGTTTGGACCCTTGGCACGTAGATGCGCCTTGGGCATCTGCATACGGGACCAATCTGCTACATGGCCCTCATTTTCGCATTGTGAAGATGTGGATCTCGGGTATGACAGGCCGGACATGTGAGTTTAAGCGAGGCGACACAAGGCTCGTGAGCAACCAGCGGGGCCGAGAGGGCGAACATGCAACTGGTCTTCTGAAAGCAGGCATGTCCGATAAGCAGAAGACCGGCCTGTTCGACGTCATGCGGGTGGTCAAGATTTAAAAATCCTTCAAGTTATACAGCCGACGGCAGGATTCGTCTCAATATTAACCAAGCCGCTAACAGCAACTCGTTGTTCACCCAAGCCTGAATGCGAGGTACGACGCGAAAATGCGAGCCCCACATATGTACGCTGACCAATCCGACGCCACGCCCTTCGACATGCGCCGGCATGTGGTCACACTTTGGCATCGTCATGCTTGCGGCGTAGCACATGCAACGTAGCAAGTAAGGAGACCCATCCTGATAGTGACTTTGGATATCCTATAACTAGCAGGATCATCTCCAGAGTGTCCTGCAACGATTGCAGAATCGTTTCCAATTTCGAGATCTACAATGTCTTCTTCCACCGAGACCGTAACTCTAACGGCATCATGTCTCTGTGGCGCTCACAACTACAGTACAACCTTTCCTGCATCCGCTCTTCCCTTACCAGGGCATGTGTGCCACTGCACGACCTGTCGGCACCTGTGCGGCTCGCTCCACACATCGCTCACATCATGGCCTGAGCCTCGCGCCAACGTCGACATTTCCAGCCTTCGGACATTCAGCTGCTGGGAGCGCTTCGACCTCTTATTCTGCCCTACCTGCTCAAGCCCGGTCTTCTGTGCCTTCAAAGATCCGGCCAGGAATCTGGGAGTGGTCACTGGTGCGCTCGGTAACGTGGACATCGGAGGTCGCCAGTTGATCAAGTTCGGTGGGCAGGGTTTCGTGGCCGACACGGAGGATGGTGGTGCAAGTCCTTGGCTCTGTGCTCTCAATGGTGAAGGGGAGGATCTGAAGCGTTATGAAAGTGTGGTAGCCGGTCGTGGCCCTGGAGCGAAGGAGTTACCTGCAGACTGGCCACAGTCGTCCACTCTTCCGGAACTCAAAGCGAAAGAGGAAGAAAGTGTACCAATACGCTGCAAATGTGGCGGGGTAGATCTGGTCCTCCAGCGTGGCGATTACAAGCACATGGCCCAGGATGAGCTTCCCTCCAACGTCGAACCTGTCAGTAGGAGGCTCAAAGCCGGCTTCTGTGGATGCGAGAGCTGCAGATTGCAAAGTGGGAGTGACGTCTTTAACTGGACGTACGCAGAGACGAAGTACATATCCTTCGGAAAGGACAGCAGCAAAGCCTTCCCCAAAGACATGTACGCCCTCAACGAACTCATCGACGCGGAAGACCCCGCTGTGGGTACGCTGAAGTACTACAACTCTTCGCCTGATATCTATCGCCACTTCTGCGACACCTGTTCCGCAGTGGTCTTCTACACTACTGGCAAACGGCCACAGATTTTCGACATCGCTATTGGCCTGTTGGAGTCTAAGGATGGAGCTCGAGTTGAAAACATGCTGTATTGGCCTTTTGGAATTACGTTCAGTTTCCAGGAAGATGGTGATGGTGGGTGGCGAGAGGGTGTGTATAAGAGGTTGAGAACCAAGGCGGAGGAGTGGCGCATTGCAAGGGGATACCCGAAGAATTGGAAGAGCAGTGCTGAGTATCAAGACATCAAATGATATTGAGTGTCATAGCTTCCGAATTCATGGTCAAAGACATTCGAGCTTCGTCCCGAACTCAGCTCATCGTATTCACCAGAAAAATCTCTTTCACTACATATACCACGCGCACCTATCCATGCGCGTCGGGAACCACTGACTATAATCTTCATTGGCATCGCTTCTCTAGCAAAAGAGTCGTCCAGAGACTTCCCTAGCAGTATACAACGAGCGGCACATGAACGCGAGACTTTGGAAGCAGACTTTTGCAGACGACGTGCCCTTTCTGGCTGTCAACAGTGCACACAGTATCTCACTGAGGTTCATCCTGATACGCTATTTCCCACTTAATGTGACGTTGTTAGCGCATCGAGCGCCTTCACACGCGTAGTGCCAGTGATGGTTTCCCTCCGGGGCTGTCGTATGCTGGGCTGGTGCACTATCATGCGCACAGTCACCGTGATTTCCCAATTGGGCAGTCCTCTCACTCGACTCCGCAACCAGCTCTGCAACCGACTTTGCAACCATCTCTTCTACCACATCGCTACCAACATTTCACGAATATGGACTCCTCCGCTCCGTCGTTCGATCAGGCGTCCGCTGTAAAACGTCTCCCCGGTGCCGTCCCCAGGCCCCCATCTGAGTCCTTCCGCGTGGTCAAGACCCTCTCAGCGCCGAGATCTTCCGCGGGAGTGTATCTTTGCCTACCTCGCGCGCTTCCCCCTCCATTCGAGCCGTCAAATAATATTGATCCGGATATTTCGGATGACACCATCGAAAACCACGACGCTTGGAAGACCCTGTCTGGATTTGCGCGCCTTCAACAGCAACTGCCGTTGCTCACATACAAGAACCTGGCCGACTGTTTGTACAAGAGCATGAAGGAAAACTGCACATCTTCGCTATCGGAACAACATTTGAAAATGCTGCCTCAGCTGGTGGTAGTCAAGACAAGGAAAGACACGGACGTGCTTCGCAACGAGGCAACGCAGTTCGAGGAGCACCGTAAGAGGGACAAAGCTTCGCTATTCATCGGCTCATATGTCCTACGCGCTGAGTACGCCGACTCGTCACCCACCTCGTACACCTGTCTCCGACCCATTTTCGGTCCCACGCTGGCGCAGTTCGGCGAAGCGAATATTAAGAATGATCATGGCGGCATTCCCAGCTGGTTCGTTGCGCATATCATTTTGGGCCTGATCGATGCTGTATGGTTCCTACACGAGGAGGGTTTGGTACACGGGAAGATTGAGGAATCGAACATCATGCTCAACCTGTACCCTACGGTGCATCACCATCGGTACCGCGGCTATCCAGACATCCTTCTCATAGACTTCTCAGCCACCGGTCCAAGTAATGAAGACGCCATAAAAAAGGATGAGAGTGATATGCTCAAGGTCATAGAGCAAACCATCACCAGATGGAGCGATGTCGCCCCCTTCCTGGACACAGATGACGTCGGAGACCCTCTCATCGCTCTACTGGCAGCTGTCGAAATGACACTTAGTGGACATTTCGACGGGTACCACAGTATCTCCGACCTCCGTGACGGAGCTGAGGACTTGCGACACGAAGGTCCACATCTCATACCAAAAGCCTTGATGAAATTGCTGCATGCCGACCTGGCGACGGCTGCTGAACTGGACCGCGCTGTACAAGAGCCAGCTGCGATTGAGGTAGCAGCCGACAAAGAAGCGTTTGGAGAACTTTCGGAGGACGATTCTGTGACCGTGGGTGGAAGCGACTATGGGGGTGTGAATCCTGAAACCATGGGTGACAAGATGAGGATCATTAAAGACGGAGATGTGAAGTTTGGCGAGGATGAAGAATGGGCGCGTAGCGGCTGAGGCAACGTGAAACCACTCTCTGGTGGAGAACGAGCAAGAGAAGGACAAGAGAAAAGAACACAAGACGGGTACTGAGTAAAGGATCAGAGATGACGAAGATGGAACGGAGGTCAGAATGATGACCTTGTATAAAGCCTTAGCGACTATTCCGTCACAGTAATCATAGAATACGTATCTCCAACCAGAATTGCGTTTACAACCACTCCTTCGGGACTGCCCTTTCCGACCATATCCTCTCACTTTCCCATGCCAGCCAATCTGATTTTGTTGTCGGTAAGAGTCCCATGCCATTCACCTTCCATATACCCAACGCCAACATCAGCATGTTGCATGCAATGTAGACAAGCTTGACACCGAGTAGTCGTCCAGAAGTGCCGGGAGTCTCAAAGGGAGCGAAGGTGCGTTGAAGACCTAGTACAGCGAGGACGGGAGTTTTGAAGAGCGTGAAGACCATGAAGACGGAGAAGATTTGCAGGGTGTTGCCTGTCATGTACATGCCTGGTGCGGTTAGTGTCTGCTCGCAGAGTCTCCTGTCAAATGACATACCAAAAGCGTTCATGGGCAACTGCTTTGCGGGCGCGATGGCGACCTCCCACGCCTTCTTCATCTTGAGCGTATCCATCTCTTCGGGTGTCGGGGGCTGCCTCTGAGTCTTTGATGCCTGGGAACGCTCCTTCTTGGTGAGAGATGCCGTGTAGCCCGGTGGGTCTGAGAGCGAGGCGTTCTTCGGCTTGGATGCGGGCGTCGAGTTGAGGTCGAGCACCCACTGCGGGGGCGGTGGAGGCGATTTCGACATGATGGGGCGTCTTTGTGATGGCGGAGTATCGGATAGCAGAGTCTGAGATGTTGTCGCGGTGGCCAGGGTCCAGGGTCTCACGATGTTGCAACTTCGCTCGTGGTGTTGCGGAGCGGGCCTCTGGAGAGCTCCACATATGGCGGCCTTGGCGGATGCACGTCCCCTCCTCCGTGTTGACCGCTGGCAGGCTTCCTAAAAGTTACGGTCCCTAAACATCACAAATCATTCCTGTCGTTACGCCTCTCCAGCCCTCTTCCACGTTCCTCCGATATGCGCGACACGATACGAAGCCGATAGACCAGCGAATCAGCCATCGAACCCCGCACGCTTCCTCGAGACGGCAAGGGAGGGGCGCTAAGTCGCGAGGGAGGTTATCTTGATTGTGCTACGGCAGGCACATGCATTGGGAGGACAGCCCAGCTGGCATACGCGACATCATTAGCCCAACATGAGCCAGGGCGGCCAAGATGCGAAGCTCTTTGCGAGGGTACGTCTGTCTCGTCATTCGTGCCACCCACGTCTCCGACTTGTGCAATTGCATGTTCTCCTATTCAGCCTGTCTGTCTGCTATGAGCATCTACTGCCATGATGATGTTTCTACCCTACACCTTTGACAACGCGCGCTTACAAAACCTCCGCACTCCCCAGGGCAAAGTCGCGGAACTCCGTGTCGAACTCAACAATGGCAACAAGAAGGACAAGAACTTCTCCCAGAAGAAGACGGCCCTCAAGAAGATTGTCGCCAACATGACCATGAGCAACAACGACATGGTCGCGCTATTCATGGACATAGTGGGCTGCATGCACATACCGAGTTTGGAGATCAAGAAGATGTGCGTAGTGAGGATTACCTGAAGAAGGGCTATGCTGACGCGGGCAGGTGTTTCCTGTATCTCGTCAACTATGCCAGGATAAAACCTGACATTGCGCTCAAGGCGCTGCCCATTATACAGGAAGACATGCACGACAACAACCCCTTAGTACGAGCACTCGCATTACGGACCATGTCCTACGTTCACGTTCGAGAATTCGTCGAGGCAACCGTGCCGCACCTGAAGAACCTCCTCAAAGACTCCGATCCATACGTCCGAAAGACGGCAGCTTTCTGCGTAGCGAAGCTTTACGACCACGACCGACACTTGGTGGAACAATCAGATCTGATCGACAGACTGAATGGCATGCTGAGAGACGAGAATCCCACAGTAGTGTCAAGTGCACTGGCAGGACTCATGGACATCTGGGAGCGAAGTGAGAACATTAAGCTCACAATCGACTATGCGAGCGCATCCAAGATTGTTCAGATTCTGCCAGACTGCTCAGAGTGGGGTCAGACATACATTCTGGAGGCTATGATGAACTACGTCCCCCAGGACACGAGCGAAGCTGCTCTCCTCGCGGAGCGCATATCGCCACGTCTTTCCCACTCGAATTCTGCCGTCGTTCTTACCTGCATTCGCGTTATCCTCTACCTAATGAACTACATCAGCGACCAGAAAGTTGTTACTTCATTATGCAACAAGCTGTCACCGCCGCTCGTCACTCTCCTCTCCAAAGGACCCGAGATTCAATACCTAGCACTTCGCAATGCCCTCCTGATCCTGCAGCGCAGACCGGAAGTATTGCGGAACGATATCCGCGTCTTCTTCTGCAAATACAACGACCCTATCTACGTCAAGGTGACGAAGCTGGAGCTTATCTTCATGCTGGCGACGGAGAGAAACATCAAGGAAGTGCTGACGGAGCTTTCTGAGTAAGTACTCAAAGGTCACTCTGAATATGGGTAACTGACTTCTACGACAGATACGCTACCGAGATCGACGTCGACTTTGTGCGCAAGTCTGTACGCGCCATTGGCAAACTTGCCATCAAAATCGCGCCAGCTGCACAATTGTGCATCAGCACCCTCCTCTCGCTCGTCAGCACCAAAGTCTCATACATCGTACAAGAAGCAACCGTCGTCATCCGCAATATCTTCCGGAAATACCCCAACCAATACGAGTCGATTATCTCGACACTATGTGAGAACCTCGACTCACTAGACGAACCAGAAGCGAAAGCCGCTATGATCTGGGTCATCGGGCAATACGCAGACCGAATAGAAGACTCGGACGTCTTGCTGGAAGACTTCCTGGATACCTTCCAAGAAGAGACCCATGAGGTGCAATTGGCGCTACTTACCGCCACCGTCAAGTTGTTCATTCAAAGACCTACCCGCGGCTCCAATCTAGTACCAAAGGTACTGAAGTGGGCAACTGAAGAAACAGACAACCCCGATCTCCGCGATAGAGGCTATATGTACTGGCGTCTACTCTCTTCCGCACCCGAAGAAGCGAAGAAGGTCGTCATGGGTGAGAAGCCTCCGATTACTGCCGAAGAGTCTGAGAAGCTCGACCCCGGTACCCTGGAAGAGATGTGTCTGAACGTCGGCACACTGGCTACTGTGTACCTCAAACCAGTCAACCAAGTCTTCCGCAGCGCTCGCCCACGTAAACTGCAAGACTCGCCAGCACTCCAAAAGCACGAACTGCCAACTGTCAAAGCAGCACAGCAGGCTCGAGACCGCTCCGCCGCCGAACGCTCGCGACTCGACACCACTACTAATGGTAATGGATCACTTTCGCCGACAAATGGTAATGGCATGGCGAACGCCGTCAGTGATGCAGACATGTACTTTGCTAGTGTAGGAAGGCAGAGCACCTTCGGTGGTAGTCCGATTGCAGATCAAGTCGGCGGCGGTGCTGGAGGTGGATGGGTGGTTAATCAAAACGAGCCGCAACACATGGTTTTGAGTCCTGGAGCGAACGACGGGAATCAGGATCTTTTACTTTAAGGGGGCCAGTTAGTATTAGTAGACGTTTGTAGATAGTGTAATGATCACGGGGAGATGTACATCATACAAAGCTTGATGGAGATGAGACTTTTATGCTACTTCAATGGTAGCAGACGCTTTCAACTACGTGAGCCATAGGTATCATAGGCCCTTGTTGCCTATACGTCTCGACGGTCAAACCAATATGGTGTGTGCCATGTGTACATGTCCTCAAACTTGAACCTGAAAATCATATCCTAATAGTCGCCCAATCAGATCATCATCTCTTTATCTGCAAGCAATACAGCATGCAGATAGATCCGTGATGCCGTTTCAACAGCCGCCTAGTCATCAGCCAACAGAGGTGCCCTCTCTCGGTCCTCGCTGACGATCTGGCCACGGGGGAAGGGATCGCGTCCGAGCAGGCCTGGCATGCCAACAGCAAGCGAGAGGAGGAAGAGTAGACCGCCGATTGAGAAAGCGAAGATCCATTGGAGCTGCAAGAGATGCGGGCGAGTCAGGAACTGTCCGACACCAGTTGCTAGAAGCCAAGTTAGCCAAATCGCTTTCGCACGATAGAGAAAAGAGGTCAAACTTACAGAAAGCCAGTACACTCAAAGCAAAGCCCATGGTGTAATCCTTGTACGCAACCAAGAAGAACATGCCATACCCAAGCCACCCCCAAATAAACACATTCGCCACGATCCTCGCAGCAAAGTGATTCGAGTGAACCGCAATAGCACCAACCCAGTACAACGCAACAAAGTTCCACGCAAGCGGTCCACTCACAGTACCCACATGGATGGTCCTCGGGGCAGCAGAGTGGCGGAAATAAGCCAAGCTGAGATTACCAAAGTTGAGGACCAACAAGAAGAGCGCGAGCCAGAAGTGCGAGCGGGTGAAGAGGTGGACAAAGCCAAAGAGAAGAAGGTTGTTGGCGATGAAGTGCGAACCGAGGTTTGCAGCTGCAGTCACGTACGTCTCGTCGCTCATGTACAGGGCGTATGCGTAGCCGCCTTGCAGGATGAAGATGATGAGCACGTAGATGGACGTGAAGATGCTGGACTGCGCGAACGGGGTTTGCGGGTTGTTGTGCCAGAACTTGTGCGAGTGGGGGCCTGAAGGTGCGGCGAAGGTGGTGTAGATGGCGGAGATGACGAGGAGCAGCCACGAGATTGTGGTGGTGATCTTGTAGAGGAGGATGCTCTGGTCGGAGTGCGAGGTGCGTTTTGCGAAGGGGTTGAGCGTGCTGCTGCCGCCGTTGGAGTCGTTGGCGGGGGCGGCGTCGGCCATGGTTGTGAGGTTTGTTTGGGGTGTGGATGGGGGAACTTTTGGTGTAGATGTCGGTGGTGTTGTCGGTGGGAGGGGGGCGAAAGGTAGAAGAGGAAGAAGAGAAACAAGTAGCACAAGCTGAACAAACGAAGAGTAGAGTGGTCAATCGGGTACTTGCACCTTAGCCCACGCCTTCGCCCTAATCAAGTACCGGGACCCAGCAAACAAACCACGTCCAAGCGTCCTGTCAAAAGGTGTACAGGCAGGAGCGAAGGAGAAGCGTATCAACCTTTCCGTCGGATCAGCCACCATAAGTACAGTACTCGCCCCCCATCTTCCAGCTGCCCCCATCCCCGTGTACGTTTCATCCTCCTACACACACTCCTCCCAGGCAACCAACTAGCCGTCGCAATCAAGGACGCGACCCAGAAGTACGTCACGCCCCGTAAGCTAAGACCCTTGGACGTGCATGATGCGCATGTCGCGCGTTGGCTGCCCCGCACCGAAACCTTGTCCCATGATACGGAATGCACGCTAATCATTGGTTCCCGCGCCTGCCCACACCGATGTTGACATGCTACACCATGTACTTGGGCGGCCGCCTGCGGGGGCTGCAGTTACACCGGCGCTGAGTACGGGATTCGGACGGGCGCTTAGGCAGGGTTTCCTACCCTGGGGGTTGTGGCAATCTTGGGAGGGGTGTATTGGTACTTTGGGTGGTGTTGGAACTTCGATCCCGCGGGGTCGGTTCAGCTTTGATTCATTGAAAGCTGTTTAGACGATGCAAGGAGCCATTGAACACAATTGAAAGCCAGCTGTAGTATGAGAAACTTCGAATTACATCCTTCGCATACTCGCCTACGGGGGTATCTATCTTCTACATGCGCATATTCTAGGTAGAGCTACAATCGACGATCTGCCCCACAGAAATTCTACAAAGACAACTCCAAATAGTCACGGCTCACGCGCCGATTCGCTAAAGTGAAATCAACTCCACCAATAAACACCAAGCTGGGAAACGTCAGGTATAGTCTGCCTTGCGTAAGCCGGCAATGACCACTGATTAACGCAACCGCGATGTCGCATCGCGGTACGCGTGATCAAAGAATGAAAGCAGAACAAAATCGAGTGGAGGGGCTGTAGTACTGAAGTACTCTAACGAGCTGGCGTGTCGGGTATGTCCCAGATATCCCTTCCATTCTCCTCTTTCTTCAATTCGGCACCGGCATCCTCCGGTCTAGTGTGTGAGTTCATGGCTCCGTTCGAGTTTGATGCGAATGGTATCGCGCCGTTTGATGTGAAGATAGGCAGATCAGCCCTCTTGCTTGGCGGTGACATGAGTGGAACTCCAGGCATGCTTGTATCCTCAGCATGTGTATTGGCAACCCACTGTAAAGTTGCCGAGGCCTGAGGATCTGATGCGTCGTGCGGAGTTACAAACTCTGAATTTCCGCCAAAGTTCTGCGCAGTGTAGTTGACAAACTCGGAAAGATTCGATGGGGGTGGAGGCGGAGGCGTATCGGCGCGGGAAGGTGGTGAAACATCCTTGAGTGGCTCTGTTACAGTGACGAAAGATGGCTGTGAAGTTAGCATATGTTTCATGTGCATTACGTGGTCAGAATTTACCATAGGTAGCTGTTCCCGGATTTGCTCGGGTGTTATAGCCATATCATGCAACTCAGTGGGTGGTTGCACGATTCCGCCAGAGATTCGACGATCGATTGGAGGTTGTTCCATGGAAGCTTGCATCTCCTGCTGTGGCAAGACAGTAGACGAGTCCATCTGTACTGGCTGAGGCTGTTCGAGCGGCGCAGAAGCAGCTACCTGCATCTGCGGGGCTTCGGGAACTGGGGATGCAGGTTTGGAAGTCTTTGCTGGACGACCTGGACCCCTTTTTGCGGTCGTCGCGGGTTTGGTCGCAGGCTTTGTTGGAGGAGCGCGAGCAGCCGGTGGCTTTCGGGTAGTTGTTCTTTTCGGTGCTTCGGCAGCCTTCAACTTCTTAGCCTTCTCCCTCTCCCGTGCATCATATTCCTCTTTTGAGGGCATCTTCAACGTAACCCGCTTTAAGCCTGAAGTAAGTGCGTCCATGCCATCATTCTCTTTGTCTTTAGGGGCACTGGGCTTGACTGATTGGGTCGAAGGCATTCTCGTAACGGCTGGACGTGGAGGCGCACGAGCTGCTGCAGCTGCCGTCGTTGTTGAGCCCCGTGCCTTCTTTATCGCAACTCCGTTGGCTGGAGCTGCAGAAGGCGCAACACTTCTCCGGCTTGCTGCTACACTTGGCGCACGACTAACACCCCTGTTGTCGCCGATTGAAGAGACGCTCGAAGCAATACTCATACGACGAGAAGCAGAGCTTGCTGGAGCTGGAGCTTCTGAGCTGGCTGGTGCAAAGTCGGCTATGGTCTGCCGCCTACTCGCCCGTGATTCTACACGAGATGTCTTTTCGTCGTCCGAACCAGGCTCAGCGTAGGAGGGAGCGGCTTTGCGACCACGCAGTTGTCGCCCTGATGTATCTGTGCGGGCTGGGGCCGCAGCAGACGCAGCAGGCTTCTCCTTTTTGGCTTTGACCTCGGCTAAATCCTCTGGTCGGTGGCTACGAGTTTGGCGATCCGATGGTACCAGCAAAGTACGCAGAGCATGGGCGGCAGTAGCCCAGTCAACCTCCGGTGGTGGTGGGGTGGGCGCTCTCAATGGATTTGAGGCGTACTTGGCGGAAAGGCTACGATTAATCTTGGTTGGATCCACGACTTTGGCTACGTAGGACTGGGTGGGCGAAGAAAAATGGGCGAGACGGTCAGTGCGTGTCGTCTTCGAGACATGTACGGGCGGAGGCGGAACGAGGCCATCCAATTCGGACAAACGATCTGTATGCCACCATTGAGGATCGTAGCTGACGGACGTGAGCTCTGCTTCGACAGACTGCATGGGAACGTCTTCGTCCTGTATGCTGATTCCACTAAGTCTGTTGCGCATGGAGTGGGAGAGGCCGGTGGATGGTTCTGAGGCCTTCAAGACTTGGCCATCCACAAGACCACTCAAATGACTGAAGACACCACTAGTGAGCGCTCGATCGCTGTACCCGCCCTCCAAGACTGAGATGACACGCCCTTCCACTGATGTGCCCTCTTCTTCAGCCAACCGGACTACGTCCCGAGTGAAACGAGCGTAGAATTCAGTAGGCACGTTGACGCTATGGCGTTGCATTCCGGCAGTCTCCCACTCACTCGCATCGAAACCAGCAGATAGGAAGATGGCTGCCTTTGGGGCGGGCTGGTTTGGCGTGGACCGTAGGCGGTTGGTGTGGTGTTTGAGATATTGACGCGTCTTCTCAAGTAGTACTAAGTACTTCTCCTCATAGATTTCCCAGAACTGCTCGGGTGTCTTCCATGATTGTAGATGGACGTTCCAGATGGACTGACCATGGGCGTTGTCGATACAGAGACTAGCCGCCTGGACTTTGTCATCGTCGCCATCCTCACATGGGTACGAGTTGATGTCGTGTAAGCTGAAGTAGCCGATCGAAGTCTTCTTCCAGTTGGGGGTGTTTTTGGGCATGTTCTGGACCTTCTTGTTACGCGCCCATGTTATAGCCTGCGAGCCGTCTCCGTGGTGCAGATCAAAGTCAATGATGGCCGCGTGAGTGAGTCCGTATGTCATCATAGCGTGTTCAATGCCAACGTGAACATTATTCAGCCAGCAAAAACCCGAGGGAAAGTCGTCAGAACAGTGGTGGCCAGGCGGACGGATGCAGACAAAAGCTCTAGAAGGACCGCCGCCTAAACTTGTTCCCTGGAAGACAGCGTCCACAGCGTCCAAGACACCTCCCAGAGCACCCTGAAAAGCGTTGAGCGATTCGGGACAGAGGTAAAGGTCACCGGCGTGGAGTTGTTGCTTGGGCGCTTGTCCTTGGACTGCAGGAGTGTCCCTGGCCAGCTCCTTCCCAGTTGATGCGAGCTTCCGCTCCGCATTGTCGCAGAGTGTCTTGAGTTCGCCCATCCACTTTGTTCCGTGTACGTTTGTGACGACCTGCGAAGTGATATCGACGGCGCGCGAAGTCTTGCGAATCTTGAAAGGGACGCGTTCGGGTGGGTTGTGGTGTGGATGTGGCGGGTTGTCTCCCTCAGCATGGCGTTCGCCGAGCCGTACGTAAGCCGCCGATATGCCCAAGACACTCGCCAGTATTCTCTCGGGTCGCTCCATGATCAAGCTGAGGTGGCTCTTGGATGTCTTGGGACGTGAGAAGCGATGGCCGTAGCATTGGTCGTGCACGATGACGACAGTTCCTGCGTTGACTGCGCCTGCCATGCCCTCATGTCGGGCCAGCTCCTTCTTGAAGTACTCCTCGGCGACATCACATGCGCGCAGAGGTGGCTTCTCTTCTACATGTGTGGGGCCCAGCGGGCTCTTGGGCATGGGTGCCTGCATATTCGGATTGAACGACGACCGGCGGGAAGCGGAACTTCGGGGAGTGCCCGGTCGGGGAGGGTCGCCGCGGAGGGAAGAGGTCGAGGTCTTCCTGCCCAGGGTGGGCGTAGAGGAGCGGAAACTGGCTACACTGGGACTGCGCTGGATGGCATTGGCTTTGAAGTTGGGCGTCGAGGGCGTCCGGCGCAGGTCAGCGGAACTTCTGGGCGAGTTTAAGGCGGGAGACTGCGGTAGCGGGGTGTTGGAGGCTGAGTGCAGGGACAGGCGTTTGAGCGGGTGTGAAAGGAGGTTCGCGTCGCCGTTTGTTTGTCGCGCCCCGCGTGGAGTGCCAGGCCTCGCGGCGGCGGGGCTTGACCGCGGATGGTTCGACATCTTGGCGCTCTCTGCCTGCGGTGCAGGACGTCGCCCGTCGTGTGTGCGGGCGTACGATGTCCCGTATCGTGTGTCTTGGGGTGAAAGAAGAAAGGCGCGCTATGACGGAGCCATAACGCGTGCAGGCCACCTGCGTCCAAGCAGGGTCCCGCCCCTAAGCGAGCCCCTAGGGCAGCAACGGTCAGTAGGCTGTCTCTTCACATGTGCTATCCTTACGTGGAATCTAGCCATTAGACGCGAACCTCATGGATTAATTGCCTAGGATCTGCCATATTCTAGCATACATCCTTCGCTGTGTATCAACCCGAGCTCTGCTGCATGATACAACTCACACCTTCCTTCAGATCCACCAATGCCTTCTTCGAGGCGCTGTGCATGGGAAAGAAGTCGGGTGCGCCATGTGGCAACCCAGTGTAAACCTCCATCTTGGTCGGTGTGCCGGCGTCTTGGAGGAGACTTTCGTACACGAGCGCTTCATCACGAAGTGGATCAGTCCTACGCCCGTCAGCACTGTTCAGCATCTACGACATATCGCACTCACCCCATAACCTGCAGATACGTAGCGGGTTGGCCTTTATGGGTCTTCCAGATCAACGGACTCATCAACGGTGACATAGGGTCTGGTTTGTAGTTGCCATAGAACCATTCGATGGCTTGTCGGCTCAGTACCAAGCCGTCTTTGTGGTCCTCCCAGCTGGATATGTGTGGCTTGTACTCTTCTGGCATGGCTTCGCGATGACACAACGGGGCAGATAGGAGGACGACGCCAGTCACCTTCGGAGACAAGTTGTCGTCAACAACTTGATGAGCTGCGACAGCTGCCAGATTACCTCCAGCTGATGTTCCTCCCACGATGAAGCCTTTGGATAGGTCGGCGCCCAACGAAGCTGCGTTTTCGGCACACTGAAGATGTGTAAATCAGTCTCTTGGAATTAGAAGAAATGACTGTGCATGAACTCACCCATTTGACCGCATCGATAGCATCATGCGCGGCAGTAGGAAAGACGTGTTCAGGCCCATACCTATACCCAATGCTTACGACCGTAAAGCCCAACTCTTTTACCAAAACTTCCGCCATGCCCTCGCCATACTCCGGCATCCCAAAACTCCATCCTCCGCCGTGGAAGTACACATACAATGGCCCTGCCTCTTGGCCCTCTGGATGGTACACCAGCGAACGCATCGATGCGCCATCGCGCGTGGGGATCTGAATTTCGGATTTGTGGTACCCGGTCCAGTCTGGGAAAGTCACAATACCAGCTGCGATCAGTTGAGCGATTTGCTCATTGAAAGACTGACGCAATTCGACAGCCGATGAGTAGTCTTCGAAAGACTTGCTCGGTGGTAGATTTGGTAGCAGCTTACTCTGTTAGCGAAGTGCGTGTATGGACTTGCTTATGGCTCGCACAGCTTCCAATTCGGCGTCCATCTTGCTATAACCCTTCCATGTTGATGAGTCGATCGGCATTTTTAATTGGGTTCCGAGACAATTTGCACTTGAAGGTAAGGTAGATAGGATCAGAGGGTTGTTTTGAGAACTTGAAGAAGTGCTGTGGACGGGCGCGGGGTTTGTACAATACACAGCTTACGCCTTGCATTAGGTAGGCACGCCTGATGCGAGAGCCAAGCAGGCAGCCTCGTACACTCTTTTGACAACTGCACCTACTCAGTCCAATCAACGCGAGTAAGCAAGCCTAGCCGTCATTCCATGAGTAAATACGCCAAGAGTTACTCCCCGTTGGTCCCTAATCTGCGTTGCTTCGGCCGTCAGCTGCGGGGCGTCCCTTCCTTTGCCTTCCCTCGTACAAGCTGACTTTCTGACATGACCTGGGCCCGCTCTCGCATGTATACAAGCCCCTCTTTACTGAGACCCGGTCGCGTTCTGGTCAAATCCCCGATGCACCTCGTGCAAGGGAAAGCCGAACAGATGCGCTGCAGTCTACACTGATGCTGAACCCTAAGCTGACCAAACCCTTAAGGTATTGCAAACTTCTAGGAGGGTGATGTCCAATTGCTTCCTCATATGGAGTAGACACGTAGCCGCTAAGTGGCCACAGCCATACCATTGCGTCATTGGATGTATAGTTGTCCACGGCAAGGCGTCTAGGAGCTCTTCGCAGGAGGTTGCCGACCGATTTGTGGGCTAGTTGAACGCTTTCGCTTTAACGGTGCATCATCCTTATGGTTGTCGGTGTCTTGATTCTGTTCAACGCCAGCTGAAGCATGAATTGCTGAAACATCATTCGTTTCGTCGGCATCGCTCTCAGGCTCGGTATCGCCGCCGGTATGCTCGTCCGTAGCGATCCCAGTTTCTGCCATGGAGAATGAAAGTCCAGTATGTGCCTGGCCGGTCTCTTCCGCTGGCACTTGGGGAGGATCTGAGACGGTGCCTTTGGCATCTTCACCAATCTTTGGAGATCCATGTTCAGGTTGCTGGTTTGCCGCTGCACTTTGGATCTCCTCTTGGAAAGCATTTACCACTTTAGCATACTCTCTGGCTAATATTTTACGAAGCTGCGGAAAGATCCCGCGTAGCTTTATGCACTCATCCGTTGTCGCAATCCGGGTTGAAGCAATATGTCGAAGTGTACAGTCAGTAGTGAGCTGTCCAGGGTGTATCTCCTCCTCATTCGCTATCTTCTGACGAAGCTCTACCAGCCGATCGTACAACGCTCTCGAATCAGTATCAAGTTCCGTCGACACCTCATCATCTTCCTCCATCGAAAAGAACCAACTAGCTTGTCGACTTGAGCCATGCGGGTGGATGGACTGCAAGTAAATTGGCTTGGGCTCAGGAAAAACACCCGAAGTGTGTTCTTTGTAAGCCCTAGTTTCTTCTACCCGTGCTGGTAGGGGCGGACAAGGCTGCATGTTCAGTCGTAGCGCATTCAGCCTATGGTAGATCATAAGTCCTGCATATGCATCTGCAACGGCGTACTGTATAAGCTCTTGGTTTGTTTCAAGCGGCGCCAGCCAATCTTTGTGCATGTGCTCAGTTTTCTTCAACGTGTATCCCGGGAAGTACTTCTCGACCAGACCTCTGAGACCTCCTGGATAATAAGAAGAATTAAAGTTTGGCCTGCCCGGATTGACCAACACTTGGAAATAGCTCAGCTCGATCGCGCCCTTCGGTTGTAGCTGGAAGTACTTGTTGAGTCGGTAGAAATCTCCCATGATAGATTGGCCCGTCTTCAGTACAGTGGGGCTCTCGATGAGCGTGCGCAACGACGGCGCAATGAGCTGATCGGCTGCATCTCCGTCATGACGTCCGATGTGAAACAAGGCTATTTTGCCCTCGCTCGCAACCTGGATGAGTGCTACTCTTCCCTTGAGGACTTCTGTCTCTGGCCAAACCCATTCCATGTCAAAGCCCACGACAGCCTCATCGAGAAAGTCGCGCGCCAATTGTTCGGATTTGGTCAAGTTGTCGCTGTAAAGAACCTCAGGGGGTAGATCTTGCGGACCCTGGAAACAATCGTGGCTGAACAGCACCCGCGAGCCATTGGGCTTTGGCTTCAGACGGAAGGAGCGAGGCCATGGGGGGTCCACGGCGCCGGCCATTGCCGCCATGACTTAGTCGATTATGGTAACAAGAGCTTCGCAAAAAGCATAGGTAGCGAGACGGTAAACTTCAAAAGGCGATAAGAAAGCGAAGGCGAGCAGTGGGGCTGCCGTTGCTAGTTCAAGCTTAGTGTTGACCCACGCCTCACTCCGCTTTCCTGGTCCGGCCTTCGGAGCCGCTCCCCTCATCAGCCCAGGAACAACGACCTCTTCGCCCTCATCTTCAAGACACAATGTGAACCCACGAATCTCTCGTAAGCGAGAATACTGTTACAGCTATTGAAATATATGCAACCCACTTATTGCATGAAGCTCACCGATCGGACATTTCTGCACATGCAACGACGGCTACGTTTTTCCGCTGCGTCGAGACGCCATGAGAACTAACAGCAGCTGAAGAAATGTCTACTGACGCGAATCAGTGTGTAGATGCAGTAAGTGTTTAAGCTTCCACGAGACGTTATAGGCGATCTGAGTTGCAGTTCACAATCGTGGCGGGCGCACGCGTACTTGGGGATACGGCTTAGGCCCAACTGAGGATAGCCCCAGATCCCCATCGTGCTGGTCGTGGAAACTACTCATGTAGTGGCCGCCACAACCTAGGTACCATCGTACATTACTCGACTGGCATCTTGACTAAATCTTGACCAGCTGCGAACATTCTATCTAGACAAGCCATGGTGTTGCTAGGAAGGTCCCCACCCTGCCTCACAGCTCGCCACTGCCCGGGGTCACGCCCGGCAGCACCAGACTGGCGGGCTCATGCGCTCTTTAGTCGTGGCAAAGGAATCCAGGATGTTATAAGAAAGTGCCCCCGAGTCGTGCTGTGGGGTTGTTGTTTGTCGCACATGTTTCTTGGGCACTTAACATCCAGCCATGATGCGATTTAGTCAATTTGTTCTCCTGGGCTTCTTCCCAAGCGTACTACTTGCACAACAGACATTCGAGTCACCTGACTTTGATGTTACCGCTGCATTATTGGACAATGGTGTAAACGTCTCCGACATCCCTGACCCAGCCGACCTATCTAAGCGAACCAGCTCAGGCTCATGTTCGGTTGCTGTAAGTCTCATCTGCCTTCACGCGTTATCTCTTTCCAGGTATGGTACTAACCACCACCTTAGTGTAGCGCTCTTGAACGCATCTTCGGTGATGCGAAGGTCGAGACTCAGGAAGAGACAGGCTACGGCGTAGCTGTGAACTACTTCTGGTCACAGCAACAGCGCGAAGCACAACCGTATTGCGTCTTCAAACCCGAGGAAGCACGCGATGTGTCTACTCTCGTTCTGTTGTCGCGTCTCACTCAATGCCCTTTTGCAGTACGAAGTGGAGGGCATGCAGCATTCACTGGAGCATCGAGCAATGATGGTGGCATCACTGTCATCTTCGAGCGCATGAAGAAGATCACACTGTCGGAAGATAAGAAGGTTGCTGCCATTGAACCTGGTAGCCTTTGGTACGACATCTATTCAACCCTGGCCAAGGACAATCTTGCGGTCATAGGCGGTCGCGTCTCTGCTATCGGTATCGGAGGTCTCACGACGGGAGGCGGCATCTCGTTCTTCTCTAACGAATACGGCTGGGCATGTGACAACGTTGCGTCTTTCGAGGTCGTTACCGCGTCGGGTCGCATCGTACAAGCAAGCCAGAAGTCGTACCCAGACCTGTACTGGGCATTGAGAGGTGGCGGCAACAATGTCGGCATCGTCACGACCTTCAATCTCGAAACTTTCGCTCACGGCCCGTTGATGCTTGGGGGGCAGAGAAGGTTCTTTGAGGAAAGCTTCCCTGCTGCTATCGATGCTTTCGTGAACTTGGGGTCGAACAAAGAGGCTGATCCAAAAGCTGCTCAGTTCTTAGCCATCTTCCTGGATGCCGCTTCGAACACAAAGATCGCGGTTGCCGAGCTGGAGTACTCTGACCCTGTTCTTGACGCTCCAGTCTTCGACGAGTATCGCGCGGTTCCTGCCTTCCAGGACACCTTACAATTGAACACGCTGGCCAACTTCACGCAAATGCTGAACGACAGCAACCCCAACGGCTATCGAGACTCATTCTGGACTGCTTCATCCAAGCTAGACTACGGGATGGTAGAGTTCATGTTCGACGCCACGTTCGAAGAGTTCGAGAAGATCCGAGATGTTGCCGGTATCCTACCTGCGAACACCTTCCAGGTCATCACTGTCGCACAGCTCACGCAAATGCAGAAGAAGGGCGGAAATGCACTAGGCCTTGTGCCCGCCGACGGCCCAATTCTCCTCATAAACTTGAGCAGCCGCTGGGATAAAAAGGAGGACGATGAGCGCGTGTTAAAGGCGAACGCCAACATCGTCAGGAAAATGGAGGCCGAGGCAAAGCGCAGGGATATGGTCAATGACTACATCTACATGAACTACGCCAGCCAGTTCCAGAATGTAGTTGAGAGCTATGGGAAAAGTGCGAACAAGCTGAGGGCTATCGCCCGCAAGTATGACCCTACTGAGGTTTTCCAGAAGCTGCAGCCGGGTTACTTCAAGCTGCAGGGGCCGCCAAATAAGAATTGGCCATGATGATCACGTTCATAAGACGATATATCTTCCCACGAATACATGAATCAAACGTATCAATATGTTGGTGCAACATTGACGAGCACGGCCAGCCTTTCCATGCGCTGGGCGGGACGCGAATGCGCTCCAATTTCCAGATCTATTACAGCATCATACCAAAGGAACAGATTGCACATTTATCCAGATCCGATAACCTAGAAGTCCACATCGCGTTAAAACTCAGCCAAATATCGTTATGTATGATAATGTAGTCTGCAGCGCCCCAGTTCAGTTCCTTCCTTGTATCAGATGACATCATCAAGGTTGGCTCTAGCCTAATTCGTCGGCCTTCTAGTCCACGGGCGCGTCCTTACTACTTCAAGCACGCTGTATTGTATCTTTCAATTAGAGTGTGTACATGCGCCTTACATCCTCTCATGACCACTACTGTGGACAGGATCAAGTATTTCCGGGCTGATACTGGAGTGGCTTGCTGCGCACCGCGTCGTGCCCTCAGGTCGGCAAGGCAGCCACATTTAGCCCCCATCCTGCGTGCTGTCAGCCGTGGCGGGCTACTTGAGCGTCGCGCCCCCGCTTTTCATCAACCATCCTCCTAGCAGCTTACAAACATTGCGCAACGACGATTACCGACTCCCGAATGGCACTTGACGGTCTGGAAGCGAAGTTTGAAGAGTGCGTATTGGGAGAACCCGACGAACCCTGCGATAGCGCAAATACCACATCACCTTATGGCGAGCGACTACTCCAGCCTGATGAAATTCGACTTCTCTCCATCCATCGCGGGGCCGATGGTTTGCAGTTGACCGTTGCCCCGCACAAATTTCAGGATGATCTCGAATACGACGCGGTCTCCTATGTCTGGGGGGCAGCGGAAGCGTCTGTCAACGTCCCATGTAATGGGAAGAACCTTGCAGTTACACCCACTGTTTACGAGATGCTTCAGCACCTGTACCCTTATCGCTCGTACTGGCTAGACTCTATATGCATCAATCAGCAAGACGCCGAAGAGAAGGCGGTACAGATACCGTTAATGCATCGAATCTACTCCCTCGCTGAGTTCGTCGTCATATGGATGGGCCTTCCCACGGCGCAGAGTGAGCAGTTCATGCTCGGATTTTCCAGCGCATTGCAAATGGAAAGAGAGTGGAATTCAATGCTCGATCAGGGTCTTCAACCCAGGGTTCAGAAACCGGATTTGTTCCGCACAGATGAGCCTTTCTGGCTTGGTATGACACAAATTTGCAAAGACGAGTGGTTTGAACGTCTATGGACCTTTCAAGAGGTAGTTCTTGCAAGACAGCCTGTCATGCTGCTAGGACCTCTTCGGTTACAATTTGAAGAGTTTCTTGAATTCATCTGTGAAGGGTGGTTTAGAACCGAGGCATATATGCACCACTGGCCGCGGCTTTTCGAGATGTTTAAGGGCTTAGGGAAATCTGCGGAACAGTTCCTAACCTTGAGAAGATATCGCAAGGAAGTTTCATCGGACGGCGCGGTACCTATCTATCAAATACCCTACCTTCTCCATGCGCTACGCGACCGACATGTAAGGGAGCCGGTGGATCGAGCCTGGGCAGTCACCGGATTGTTGAGCTATCATCTCAGATCGAAATTGGAGCCAGAAGTTGATTACAGCGATAACGCTCGAGCTGACTTCTGGGAAACGCACATGCGGTTCGCGAGGACGATCATAGCCGCAGAGCAAACGCTGTGCCTACTGAGAATGCCGCCCACAACTGAGGGAAGACCGCAATCATCTCCGTCTTGGTGCCCAGCTCTGGAGGGTGTTCCAGCGTGTGGGCTCTTTATAAAAGGTGCTTGGGCCGATCGTGTGAGCGAACAAGAGCATAAACAACTTTTACAGGAGGTTGTAGAAGAAGAAGTTCAAGTTCAGCAATCTAATGACCCGAGGCAGCGGGAGATCCCATTTGTATCTCGCAAGCTCATCTCGTTTGGGAAGGAGAATGATTACCTGAACACTTGCGGTTATCTTTTGGATACAATATTTGAGGTCGTGGATAATCAAGAGCTGCACGGGTGTAACGACTACTTATCGGAAGTAGATATGCGAAAGCGTAATATGGACAATCCTATACATGCGGCAAATGTGGATGTTTTAACTCGCAGCCTCCACCTGGCTCGTCAAACGGCTCACGACACAGAAGACGGTAGTGTTAGTATACCTTCAGAGTACCTGATGGCTCTACTCATGGACACGAGGATCTCTACAGAAGCAGTGACTGCTTACAAGGATGGATGGAGTATATTCAGAAATGGAGATTTCAAATATTATCACGAACTTCCAGCTGAACGGCAATCGCGGGCGGATCTCTGGGTAAATACATTGCATAGTATTGCTGGTCATTCTTTCTTCAATACCAGCGGCGGCCGGTTCGGTATCGCCACGCCAGGATGCAAGCCCGGTGACAAGGTCTGTGTCTTCTACGGCGAACTCCCCCTTCACATATTACGATGGCCAGAACCCGAGCACGAAACCGGACCACTCCATGGAGAAGGTCCCGCTGAGTTCTGCGGCGTCGCATTCGTTCCACACCTTATGAAGCCGCATGAGCAAGAAGCAGCTCGACTTGGACCGGACGAGATCTTTGTCATTGGGTAGCAGATCTCGTAAGCGACAAGGAGGATCACCGGGCTGGAGGCGCGATTGTCAACAACATCGTAATGCAGTCTAATAGAACGACGTATATAGAAGAACCTACAGTCTTAAGTTTGTCCCCGTAGACTACAATGTCGTGTCGCGAGTTATTTTCTACTTACATCTACACCCTAGAGCTATGCATTACACTTCGTCTCGTCCTGGGTTAATCTAAAGTTTGTCTCTGCAGACTACATCCTAACCCCCCAAGTTGTACGGTACGTACATACTAAGCCCTGGCCATAGACACGCAATTTTGTCTCGTCCTGCGTGAACGCGAAAAATAGCGAATACCTCCCAGCTGCTGCATGACTACAGTATACACTACGTAAAAAGACCATGTTGGTATCAGCCCTGCCTCAAATCCAACACTTGTCCAGCCACCTATGCTTCCAGCTGAACAGCAATTGAGGGCTAAGCTCTAAGGCAACACAGAATTCTAGTAGTGTGTAGCCGTGTGTGGAAGCTCGGTGTTTGGATTACAATCACGTTCCGAGACAGTCTTTCACTATGTTAGATAAGTTGTTGCCTTGTCTCAAATTGTATCAACCCACTTCCCTCTTTCTTAAAGGGTGCCTCGGTTAACAATGAGCAAACACTCAGACCATTCAGATACATCCGACTACGAAAAGATAAAAGTCCAACGGGCCTTCCAAGCCTTCCAAAAGTAACCCCTATCTCGTTTGTTCGAATATGGCCCTGCCCCCCTATACAACCTACCAAGGCGTCGGCGTACCCATAACCTTCGTTGTCGGTCCTAAGGCCAATCCAACGCGATTCGACGTACACCACTCTCTCCTCTCAAAAGTCTCCCCTTTATTCACTATGCCCAACGGCCTGCCCCGCATCATACTAAGCGACATCTTGCTCCCAAACGCCGAACCTGATACCTTCCGGACCCTCTTCAAATGGCTGTACGAGCGCCAACCCCCTGACTATACAACCGACGCGAAATTGTTGGACCTGATGAAACTGTGGGTAAGATATGTTGATGCACGAACGGAATATGAGACCTTCACTGACTTGTTACTCCCACATCTTAGATATTGGCCGGCGAACTCGGAATCTGGAGGACTCAAAATACGGTGCTGAGATTGGGTATGGCGCTGATGCAACCAAAGTACTTCGTTTGTCGTCTGGACACGGTCAGGTGGGTGTACGAGAACACACCCGCTGGTTCACCGCTGCGTAACTACATCACCGCAATTTTCTGCCAGCGCGGTCCACCCATCACGCCCTCCATGTTCTCGCCCGAGAACGAGCAGCTTGGTATCTTTCGCGACGCAGTAGGGTTCCTGCGTACACTGAATTTAGTTCGCGCAGGCAACCCGACGGGTACGGGCGGATACAACCTCCATGCGCTGTTTCCTATTCATCATTCGTGGTCGCCGGGCGAAGGCGAGCTCGCGCCAGTGCGGGTTCGTGGATGTTTGGTAACGGGAGGAGAGGAAGTGGAGTGGATCAAGATCGAATATCCGCTCCCTTCTTTCCTAGTGTGGGGCGCAAAGTGGGAAGTGTTGCCGGACATGCACTTTGTGAGCCAAGACGGCGTTCGAGCGGCGGCACAAAATTTGTTGAAGCAGATCGAGTTCCCGGATAGATCGGGCGCACAAAATATCTAGTGGCGCAGTGCTGCAGAGAGATATCTAGACCCATAAACTCTGGACAAGATCTCATTGATTTACGCCTGGTCTTTGGTCAGTAGACCATGTATTTTGGAGTTTTTGGGGTAGAGTAGCATATCATCATCTTCTTGACCTTCAGAAACTTCGACCTCTTAAACAATTCGCGGAGACACAAAATTTTAAGCAAACGTGCCAAGCGATTGGGATATGAAGCAGATGTTTATTGCAGTGTCGACGTTGACTCTAGTGTACCAGCTTCCTTTCCCACTGCGAGATAGAGATTGATCATGTAACAGATACTATCAAGATATCTGTATATACCACCATTTTTGTGTTAGACAGAGAAAGAAACACGTAACGTTTGAGTGACGATGAAGTAAAGCGCGTGGCCACAGGAGTCATGAGCAGCGCTTGCTATGAAATCAGGGGGAAGGGTATTGCCAACAGCCAAGGAAATATGTATACAAACGCCAGTACCCCTTTAAACCCAGTTTTGTGGTGATACAATAGATATGGAAGAAGAATGAATGATCATGAGGACTCATGTAGCGATGCAATACCTAACGTGCAGGGTGCTGCCTTCGTTGGTGTCGCAGGAGGTTGTCCCTGCGAGAAAAGCCGTCGAGGTTACCACAGCCGGGATGTGGGCAGAGGTATTTGTCCGTTGCGAAAGAAGGGTCATTATGTTGTGGTAGATGTCTCCGCAAATCTTTCGGATAGTCGAAGCTCATGGGACATTTCGAGCACACGTGAGGCTTATCGGTCGAATGTTTCTTCTGATGGCGACTACAACGGTAAGCCGACAATCCGGTACGCTTGATCCAGTGGTAGGACTTACTTCAAATCACATTGACGGTTGAAAGTCTTACTGCAGCCGTCCTTGTCGCAATGGAAACCACCCGGGCGAGGTGGTTGTCGCTTCCGATTGCGTGGTGTCGCTAAGCGATCACCAGGGTTATAGGTATCTTCAACATGCGCTTGCACAGTGGCTGGCTGCACCATGGTCTCGTTCGCATCCATGACTTGGACGTGCTCTCTGAGCAAGGGCTGCCCCTCGTTGACAAATTCGTATATCGGTGCTAGGTCTGGTTGCGTACGATCGAAGCCGAGCGGCGGCATGTGCAAGACACTGGGGTCTACGTAGAAAGGGCTCGCTGCGCCATATGGGTTCTGAATGAAGCTGTTAGCATGCGCCATAGAGAAGGGACTCAGAATCCTACCATGTGCCCGTGAAAGCATTGGTACAAGGGCAGGCAGCAAAGCTGGCACAGCACGCCGTCGATGTCGGAATAGGTTCCGTCCATGGGAGTGTCAGACACGATGAGGTCTGCAAACGGGTTCGACGCTTCCACCGGACAGGAAAGGACAGTAATAATTACTGTGAGGAGCAGCAGCGGGTACATGCTCCGGTGTGTATCTGGATGCCTAAGGACAGGAAGATGTGGGACCGACGAGAATGACGGAACTAAAGTGTGAGAGCGTCAACAGTATGCAAGATCAGACTGTAACAAGGCTGGTACAGTATGGTGAAGAGTAGCAACGCAGGTGAGCAAAAAGTAGAGAAGAGAGCGTAAGGTCAATCGCAGCAAATGCATGCTAAGGGCAGAGGACTGGGGAGGGAGGCCGGCTGCCTGAGGAGCCACAGGTCACGGGCAGGTGTGGCTATGTTGATGATGTAGGTGTCGAGCAGCATTCTGGCGGTTTCGCTGCGTCTTTCGCGGCGATTTGGTCAGGTTGTGGGGTTAGCAGCGATGAAAGTGCACTCTTAATGCGATGCGACGTGCAAATGTGGTTGTGACGAAGGGACGAGCGACGGCGCCGTGCAGCGATCAATCCGACGGGGTACCTGCGCCATACCATTTTGAGACTTGGTGAGGGGTTGTGCCCGGCTCAACTCCCTGCACTCGTGACTTTGGTACTGTGCAAATTATCGAAACGTTGTCGACCGCAAGATATGTGACTATCTGTCGGTTTATCCAGAATTTAGCGTTGTGAATCAATAGCAACAGACACCTCGAGCTGAGGTTTACCGCAGACCTTCCGTCGAGTTCCGTCACGTGCACGTGCGTCATCGCGCGGGAACGCGTGAAACTCACAGCTCTTGCCCAGTGTTTGTTCACCCGCATCTTCCACCTCCTTTCGCGCATCGTTTCGTTTCTCCTAGCTCGGCAAGTGCTGGTATCATCTTGTTTGTTTTGTCGCTTAGTGGCTCTCGTAGAGGCAGGCGGCAACCAAGTGCGCCCTCGGAAATATGGAAGACGTTGGACATCATCACAAAATGTGATAACATCTCAACAAGGTTCAGATGGATACCCTGAGGTTGGGGATGCGCACTCGATATATAACGGCGCGACACCTCCAGGTCAGCCCTCAGCACAACACGCCACACGTCGTCAACGCAACAAGGCAACCACTGCAGCCGGTGTTGGTACTATTCATATCGCAGGTTGATGAGTCTCATCTGGCGTTTATCCCTTTTGGAAACTGGCAGCGGATACTGCATTCTTCGCGCACATCTCATGTCCAATCGTTCGTTGAGGCGTTCCACCCTGTTCAAGGCGGGCGGCCTCCCAGGCAGCAGTCGAGACAATATCCGCAAGCAAGGCTCGTCCAAAGAGCATCCTATTGTAACTCGGTGCTACCATGCCCGCCTGCTGCGCCTTTTATATGACTCACAGCCTATCATGCACTTGACCACTTTGGTAGGTACCTTGTTGAGTAGCTCACAAGTAAAGCTGCCACGCATGCAACAGCTGCCCCGCATTGCGAATCAGAGCTTCAGATGCGCCATTGCTTCATGAACCGACACCTCTCGCAATCAGGTGCCTAGAAACCTGAGACTCACCCTTACAAGAACATGCTTTCTATACGTGGCCGCAATTATGCGGCTTTAGATCTGGCTGCAAGCTACACGAAAGATCGTGGCCTCCCCTACGACAAAACCAAGCATCCAGCAGGTTTAGTGTCCTTTAGAAATGCAGAAAACGTAAGCAAGAGTCGAACATCATGGTTGTCATACTTTGAGTATCAGAGCTAAAGTACCGAATAGTTTCTCATGCGCGGAAAAGTGCTCGACTACGTGAAGACCAAGGTTGGTCTTTGCACTTGAACAAGAGAGACTCAGTTAACATATTGTGTAGTGCGTCCCTTCATTTGAACTTGACACCTTGACCTATCATGATGGCCCATTCGGCTCTAATCGCTTACGGCAAGCAATGGCTACTTTCATCAATAAGCGCTTCTTGCCCGCCGCATCAGCTGTGGCGATGGATGAAGTATCCTTTGTCAGCGGTGTGACGGCATTGAATGACATCTTGTCACTGTGTCTGACGGATGGAGAGAATGAAGGTTTGCTCCTTGGCATGCCGATATATGGCTCTTTCAACCCAGATATGCGAAGCATGTCGAAGTGAGTCTCGACGTGTCAATAACTGCGTTCAGCAGCCACTGAACTTGGAACAGCTGCAAGTTGGTTTACACCCCATTCCATGGCGTGGATCAGTTCATTACCGGAGCGGTCGAATGTTACGAGCGCGCCCTTGAAGAAGCGGGCCGAAACGGAATTGACGTGAAGGCACTTGTCATTTCCAACCCGCACAATCCTCTTGGCGCGTACCATGCACCTCCGTAAAGAGCCGTCGAACTGACTCATCTTTCCAGGGCAGTGCTATACTCACAAAGCTCTCGAGGCCATATTACGATTCTGTGCAAAGCATAAGATTCATCTCATCAGCGATGAAATCTATGCTCAGTCAGTGTATCGAACGGATGATTATCATCCTGGCTTTACATCAGTACTCTCTGTTGACATGACCGGCATCATCGATGATAAGCTTGTCCATGTGATGTACGGAATGTCAAAGGTCAGACCACTTTCGTGCGAGAAATGGTTGTTGTAACTGATGCGTTGATAGGACTTCGCCGCTGCTGGTCTGAGACTAGGGTGTCTAGTCACCCGAAACGAAGAATTGAGTCAAGCTGTGCAGTCTCTGGCGTACGTCTGCTTGAACACCCAGATACAGCTACTTACGCTAATTTTTCTGCTTGGCGCAGACGTTTCCACGGCGCATCGCCAGTCACAGACGCTATAGCCACCACTATGCTTGAGGACGACGAATGGCACGACCAATTTCTAGCCGAGAGTGCAAGGGTGCTGGGTGAACACCAAGAGCTTGTCACCAAGGGACTTGACAAAGCTGGAATTCGCTACAACAAGCAAGCGTAAGTACACCCCAGCGTTTTCGAGCTGTTGCATGGCAGGAGTCACTGACAGGACCATGTGACCTAGTAACGCTGGGTTTTTCCTCTGGATCGATCTCTCGGCGTGTTTACGGAGCGCGACGTGGCAGGGTGAAGATGAACTGAGACAGGCGCTGTATGATCACGGCGTAGAGATGTCGGCCGGCCACGCATATCATGATGAAAAGCCAGGCAATTTCCGCTTTCTTTTCTCAATGGATAAAGATACTTTGGAAGAAGGTCTGAGAAGAGTTATTGGCTTCCACGAGACTCGTAGGCTAGACCGGTCCTGATTCGGGCTAGCAAATAAGCAATTATGATGCACGGGATAAATTGGCTCGGGGCTGGAGTAGTAGAATGTCAATGCAGGGACTTTGGACAATGTGCCTGATGTGACGTGAGACGCTCGTGACCGCGCGAAAAGGCGCCACGCGACTGTGGGTCCTTGCACGAGATCGTCCCGCCAGATCGGAATTCCAACAGGGGAAAGTGCGTCATCATTCCAGCCATCTAGCCTCAACCCTTACAAACAAGTCGCACCACGCCTGTCCCTATGTCACGATCGCGTTAACGACAACTAGGCATCAGAATGCCGCCCATCCTCTCCCGAAAGCGCTCGCGATCCGCCTCACCGCAAACAGAACCGCCACCGAAGCGTGCGCGCGCTCGCAAAGCTACTGCACCCACGCGCAAAGGCAAAGAGTCTGTCTTTGAAACCCTCGACGCACCGCCAAAGGCCAAGCTCACGCTGGCCCAGACCAAAGCCCTGTTGGAACAAGAAGATGACGACAGTGAGTTGTCAGAACCGGAGAGCAGCGAAGATGATTTCGAAGATGTTCCGCTGAACGGCGCAAACAAAGGCAAAGGCAAGGGAAGGGCGACAGCTGGTGGTGATAGCGACGAGAGCGAAGCCGACGATTGGGAAGACGCGCTCGGTGCGCAGAATAACAATAAAACAGACCACGGTCCTGCGCCCGTCATCACTGGCGACATCGCCCTCACCCTGTCCGCCGCGCCGAAGACCGCCTTCGACTCAAAATCGGAAGGACAAAAGGGCGCATCCAAGATCCAGCGGCAAATCCGAAATGTCACACATTGTATGCACGTGCAGTGCCTGATGTACCACAATCTTATCAGGAACGCTTGGATACAAGACAAGGAAGTGCAGAAGATACTAGTGGAAGGCATGTCGGCCGGCTGCTGGCGCGAACTGGAGAGGTACTGGGATAACGCCGGAATCACAGACGGCCCTAATCTTGTCGTTGTGCAGAGGGCGCCGAGTCCACCCAAGACGGTAACGAAAGACAAGAAGGGTACGTGGAAGAGCAGCGGAAAGAACGGCGTCAAAGTGTACGAAAGTCCGCAGAAGCGATCGTCTGCTCGCGAAGACAAGAAGAAAGCTCCCGTAGGCAAGGGTAAGGGCAAGGGCGATGTCAAAGGCGCCAAGAAAGGTCGCGATTGGAACGCGACATCTGAACCACTCGAGCCGAAAGTCCCAAACATGTCAGCTGGGGATCCTCTACTTCGCCTCCTAAAGTATCTCTCTGCGTATTGGAAGTCCAAGTTCCAAGTAACAACTCCGAGCCTACGCAAACGCGGCTACCTCTCGCCATCGACGCTAGAAGCCGAGATCAATACCTGGAGAGAGGACCCTGATCATCCCGATACTTTTGGCGAGCGAGTGGAGAGTTTAGAAGCATTCCGCGACAGAGCTCGTAAATGCGAGGGGAGCAGGGACTTGGGAGAGCAATTGTTCACCGCTTTAGTACGAGGGCTCGGCATCGAGGCCCGCATGGTAGTCAGTCTACAGCCAATTGGTTATGGCTGGAATCAGGGCGAAGAAGGAACGCCTAAGAATCTGGAGAAATTGAAGGATGCGAAGCTTGCCGACAGCAACACTCCTTCGAAATCAGCAGCCACGAACGGTAGAGCGCAACCTCTCGGCGGTACAAACAAGGGTGGCAAAACGGCCGAAGTTGACCCGGACGATAGCAGCGACCTGAGCAGTGTCATATCTATTTCTTCGGGATCAGAAGATGAGCGGCCTACTAAGAAAGCGCGAAAGCCCCGCAACCCCCGCGATGAACTGCCATTTCCGACCTACTGGACAGAGGCCATCTCTCATCTCACCCATACACCTATAGCAGTTTCGCCGCTTCCCAAGGCGATAATCGCGAGTGCGGCGTCTTCAGACAAATTCTCCGAGTTCTACGCTCGCGGTGGAACGGCCGACAGGGCGAGGCAGGTATCAGCCTACTTCATCGCCTTCTCTTCTGACGGCACAGCAAAGGATGTCACTGTAAGATATGTACCCAAGTGGCCTGGTCGGACAAGGGGTGTTCGCATGCCTGTTGAGAAGATACCCATACACAACAAACGCGGCAAAGTCAAACGGTGGGAAGAGTGGGACTGGGTGAAGTCGCAAATGCGCCCCTATGCACGACCTCACGACAAGCGTCAGCCATGGGATGAAGTTGAAGATGAAGGTGATCTTGTCTTGGTACAACCAGAAAAGAAGAAGGAAATGCACGAAGGCGGAAAGGAGACGCTACAGGGCTATAAGAACTCCACTGAATACGTGCTTGAGCGCCACCTGCGTCGCGAGGAGGCACTCATACCCGGCGCCAAGATCGTTCGACATTTCACCTTCGGCACAAGCGGCAACGAGAAAACCGAGCCGGTATATCTGCGGAAGGACGTTGTAAACTGCAAGACCCAAGAATCCTGGCACAAAGAAGGCCGAGAGGTACGGGAAGGTGAACAGCCCCTCAAGCTCGTACCTAGGCGGGCTGTTACGGTGACACGTAAACGCGAGATGGAAGAGCAGGAACGTCTTGAAGGCGAGAAAGTGAAACAAGGTCTCTTCTCTAAAGCGCAGACGGACTGGATCATTCCTGATCCTATTGTTGACGGCAAAATCCCGCGTAACTCATACGGAAACATTGACGTTTATGTGCCCACGATGGTGCCGAAAGGCGCTGTTCATGTTCCACTCAGGGGTACGGCGCGCATATGTCGTAAACTCAACATAGACCATGCGGAAGCGTGTACCGGGTTCGAGTTTGGAAAGCAACGCGCTGTGCCTGTCATAACCGGTGTTGTAATTGCACAGGAACACGAGGATATGCTCATTGATGCTTGGGAAGTTGAAGAGGCGGAAAAACAGCGAAAAGAGAGAGAAAAGAGGGAAAAGTTCCTATTGGGGCTTTGGAGAAAATTTGCGAGTGGACTGAGAATCGTGGAAAGAATGCGAGAAGAGTACGGGGAGGATGTTGAATTGCCAGTCAAGGAGAAGGAGATTTCGGTCGAAGAAGATGGTGGGGAGAAGATGTCGCAATGGGAAGTGTTTCAGAACCACACCGATTTCGAGGGCGGCTTCATGCGCGGCGATGGCGCTGATTCTGGCGGTGGCTTCGTACCTGAACGGACGTACCAGAGTATACACCATGATGATGACATGGCTGGTGGTTTTCTACCAGCAAGTCAAGACGATCCTGAGCATGGGGATCTAACCATTGACCACGGCGAAAAGAAAGATGTGTCGCGCGCGCCCATGGCGGAAAGTACATATCGCACACCGATCTCCCTCACCCAGGCGCTTCAGCAGCCGCCCAGCGAATCCAGCGAGCATCCTGATGATGATGCGGACGAGGATATGGACGCGCCTGAACCTCCAGAAGACGAAAGCAACGACGAAGAAGACGACGAGGATATGCCTCAACCAAAATCTACCCGTCGCAAGTCGAACGCCACATCTTCAACTCGTGGTCGTGGTCGTCCACGTGGTCGCGGAGCCAAACTCATGACAGCGTCCACGCGAAAACGTAAGTCTACGGTCATAGAATCAGGGTCTGACAATGACACGCCCTCTGGCGCTCCTTCCGACCCACCAACACCACCGCCATCTACACGTTCAGCGCCGAGGCGTAAGGCAGCCAGGAAAAGTGACGCACAAGTCAAGAGCCACTTCTTTGCCGAAGGAAGCGATGGTGAGACGGATATGACGGATATGACTGAGCGGAACTCGCCAAGGAAGAAGACGGCTGCGACACGAGGACGCGGGAGTGGCAAAGGCAGAGGGAGTGGACGGGGAAGAGGCAGAGCGGGGAAAGCCAAGTAGCAATACGAGAGTAGGGTATTGACACTGAGGCAGACGTGCAAAATCACTCGAGCTAATCTTGAAGATACGGTCAGAGGGCATGAATTCTGTCAGCCTACACTAGGGCTAGACCAGTGAGACAGATCTCACGATCCGCCTGTGCCGGTGCGCTTACCTCATCCGATAGCGTGGCGGAGCCCCGATCCGACTACCACATTACATCATCTCTTCCCCAGATTCCTCCCACATGCGCAAAATTTCCGAAACTCAAAAGCGCAAAGATGCGAAAAACTTCAGCGTCAAAATCAATAGCAACTAAGTATTGCCGCATTCAGAAGGCACTGGCGAGTCGACGCCATGCATGCAGCTCTGTTTTTAGAACAGCCCAGCGTCGCTAGGTGCGCCTGGGCAAGTCTTGGTTCCGCCGCTGCATCCTCCCGACTCTTGGCAAACTTCTGTACCCGACTTTCCCCCCTAACTCCCTCGCCCGAACAGTCAGCTTGTTGAAGCCAAGGTGCGCCGTCGCACAGCTGGGAATTGCTTCTTTATCGCCGTTCTTATCGCGCTGGGAGCCCTCCTACACCCGGCTCCTACATGAATGACAGCATGACAGCGGCGGCAATTCGATGGTCCGGCAGTGCTAACAGTGGTAGCGATGCGTTGTTGGGGTTTGCCTGCAGCACTGTTATCCCAATCGTACGCCAAAGTACGGTAGGCATGCTCTGGGCGCGGCCCATGTGGGAATCTCCCCCAACATCCCGAGTGCCACGCCCGCCGTCTCCTTCGTATTCGTTCTGAGGTGTGCCGGCGCGAGCGCCTCTTGGCTATAATGCGCGATGTTTGATCTGCGATACCTAGCTCGCACGCTCATTAGTTACCAGAAACGTCATGCTCTCCGGTCTTTTTCTATCGATGCGTCGAGATGTGTGCATGGGGTTGGCGTTTATAAGTATATTGCTGCTGCTGTTGTTTTATTTTATTGCGCCCCGTCCCTACACCGGCCTTTATCAGTCTCTCACTTTGCCAATCTTTTCCTTTGGCAGCTGTCACTCGCTTTGAAGACTTTGACTTTGGTCTTATTGTTAATTATCTAATTTTTGGGAAAGATGCGCTTCTCCGAGTTCCTTACCGTCGGTGTTGTGGCGCCTCTTGTGGCTGCTCATGGTGGAGTCCCAGGGGCACCCAAGATGTTCGGCCTACCGAGAGACTTGCAAGCCGACTTTAAACCTCCTGTCGCTGCTCGCGTGCTTCGACACCCCGCTCAGCCAAGGGATGGCATGTTGGAAACCCGCCAAGGTGGTCAGAACGGCCGTTGCGGACCCAGCTTCGCCAACGCCAAGTGCGCTGCGGGCTACTGCTGCTCAGGTGCCGTATGTTGATCTTAGATCTTGAACTGTTACAATAGCTGACTCGCTCTAGGGATACTGCGGAACGACCAAAGATCACTGCCAAGCTCCTGACTGCTTGATTGACTTTGGCCCGGCTTGCGACGCCAACAAGACACCTGGTGGAGCCAGCACACGCAACGACCCCCGTCCTCAGAGGGGCAGCGTCGCATACGGAGGTGGTGGTGTCTACGCCTGCAAGAAGGCTGGCACTGTCGCCATTACCTACGATGACGGGTAGGCTCATTCACAACCCCACGCATTGATAGCACGACTAATCAGCATCCAGCCCATACATCTACACCGACCGCGTCCTCGACCAGTTCGCCACATATGGCTTCAAGGCCACATTCTTCGTCACGGGAATTAACCTCGGAAAAGGCGCAATCGACAGCACAGCGCAGTGGTCCAACGTGATCAAGCGTATGGTTGCCGAAGGTCACCAAGTCGCATCCCACACATGGTCTCACCAGGATCTTAGCCAAATCACCGATGCGCAGCGCTACGACCAGATGGTCAAGAACGAAATGGCCATTCGCAATATTATCGGAAAGTACCCCACATACATGCGTCCTCCTTACTCGTCTTGCAACGACGCTTGCCAGGCAGTGATGAAGAACTTGGGATACGTAGTCAGCTACTTCGACTTGGACACGGATGACTACAACCAGCTATCCAACATCCAGGTTGCCAAGAACAACTTCAAGAACAAGATTGATACCACCGTTGGTGGTCCCGCCTCAGGTCACCGCCTCGCTATCGCCCACGACATCCATGAGCAGACTGCTCTCAACCTTACTGGTTACATGCTCGAGTACCTCAAGTCAAAGGGCTACCGCGGTGTCACTATGGGCGAGTGCATGGGTGAGCCCGAGGCGAACTGGTACCGTACTGCCACTTCCGGCGGCTCTACTACCCCTCCTGCCACCGGCGGCGGCGGCGGCAGTGGTACTGCTGTTTCCACTGACGGATCTTGCGGCTCAGGCAAGGGAACGTGTGCTGGATCTACCTTTGGCAACTGCTGCTCTCAATACGGCTGGTGCGGATCATCCACTGATCACTGCAGCGCCGGCTGCAACTCTGCCTTCGGAACCTGCACTGGCACTGGTGGCAGCGGTGGCGGTTCAACCACCCCTGCTCCGACCAAGAAGGTCTCTACTGATGGCACTTGCGGAACTCAGGGCGGTGCGACTTGCGCTGGTTCAACATTCGGTACCTGCTGCTCGCAGTATGGATGGTGCGGATCTACTTCAGGCCACTGTGGTTCTGGATGCCAGAGCGGATCCGGCACTTGCAACTAGAAGTTCGTTCATGGGAGGAGCATTTAGACCTTACTCGTGTAGAGGCGATGCTCGTAACGCAGCTCTGTATGCGTGTTAATGTATGAAAACAATACAAACAAATACACATACTCTTACAACTCCTGACATCTCCGCAATTGTGTGACCGATTTGAGGCATGATAACATACAGTCAATTAGGAGCAATATCCAGGACGTGGTCGAGATATGTGAACAAGGCGAAATACCCTTCGCAGCGCACACTTGAAGTGTCCGCACATTTCACAGAATACATGGTCGTGGCTGTTGCAGCAATGGAATTCCAGACACCAATCACAGGTAGTTTATGAAGAGCAACGTCTACACCTTTTCTGCAACAGATTTGTAAAGACCTCTTCGTACGCAATCTAGCAAAAGTGCAGCGACGAATTATCACCCATACATACCATCAAGCACTTACTTCGACTATCTAAGTCCCCCGATTACTTCTCTCGAAGACCATGGCATTAGCCATACTCCCGGCAATCATCGTCAGTTTTGTGATCGTGGTGGCATCGCTCGGTACATTCTACATTTACAGGGCATACAGGCGCGTGCGCTATGCAGTCCACGATGTGGAGCGCAGCCGCCATATCGAAATCGCCGGTCTCTCGCAACAGCGGCCTATCGAATTACGTGATCTCGAAAGTCCGCGTAAACAATATCATAGCGGTCAGTGGTACGGCTCCGAGGGCGTAGTTGCCACACACGTCGCACCCACTGCGAAACCACTGCCGCATACTCCGGAGATTGAGTACTCAGGAGGGGAAGGGCTTGTCAGACCTCCTGGGCGAGTCTTCCTATCCACTGAGGTACAGCAACCTGAGCTACTCTCTCCAAAGCCTGTGCGCACGGTGACCAAAAGGCCGAAGGTCGAGCCTGCGAGTACCGCATATGACTCAGATCAAACAGCAGCGTCGGAAATATGGGACAAGATCGAGAAGGGCGAGCCTGGACCGTCACGGCGTAAGGCGCAGAAGAAGTCACCAAAGAAACCGAATGCACCAATACCCGAAGTACTCCGAGATCCTTCAGAGTTTGAACGCGACACCATGACAGACGTCGACATTGATAGTAGCACCAGAGAATGGGCAAAATCCAATCGCCCCGCGCTGCCTTTCACACCACGCGCAAACAAACGCGAGTCGTCTGACAGCATGGCTACGATTGTCGAGGCCAACAACGCGAATATTGAACGCCCCCAGTCATACGTCAAACGCAAACAAAGCATTGGCACAGGAGCGATCAAGCCGACTGAACCGCTAGATCGAGCTGCAGAGGCGCGCCGCCAGATGGCGGAAAGGAAGAAGCAAATGGTGGAAAGGCAGAAGCAAGAGGAAGCTGATCGTCTAGCAGAGGAGCAAAGGCTGGTAGACGAACAAAAGCAGCGCGCAGCTGAACAACAGAGACTAGCTGAAGAGAAGCAGCGACAGGAAGATGAGGAAAACGCCCGCTCGTTGGCACAAGTTTCCGATGACGAAGATATTGATCTAGACAATAAGAGGCCCTCTGACTCTCAAAGACCGCGCACTCGCCGGAGATCCGACTCTTCTTCCAAGTCGAAGCGTGAGCGCAAGAGTCGTGAAACGTTGCTTACACGAACTCCCAAGCGAGCATATACCTTCGCGAATGACGCTTCTGATGGTATCGATAACCCCAACACGGACGAAAAGACCGCTCGAAACATTAAAGGAAGTTCTAGGAGCATGAGTATGAACGATCAGGCAAGGCCAGACTTCAACGCGACGATGCCGTCAATTGCAGAGGGGGCTCATGTCGACCCTTTCTCTGACAACGCAGCAAGACGGTCGTACGGCTCCACCAAGAAATCTGTTTCGTCAATGTACTCTCCCGATCACATTTCATTAAACGATGGCGAAGGAAACTACACCTCGAGGCCTGCCGACTACAAACGTAGGGCCGCGCCTGAAGACACACTGGAGAACCCGTTTGCCTCTGACAACGACCCCCAAGACCCCTTTGCGACAGCGCAGAGATCATCGGCTGCGTCAAGCAACGACAGTCGAGTGTCATTCTCGCAAGTACAGCGAAGATCGAACGCCTCCAGCAATGAGAGCAGAAACAGCTCAGGTATAAATTATCCCAAACGCAGCGACAGTAAAGCTAGCGCAAAGAATCGTGCTTCTGTGGATAGCCAAAGCAGTCAGCAGTCGGCCCGCGGCCGTGAAAAACCTGAACGAAAGCCATCTGTCGCATCCCGTGCATTCAGCAAGATCAGTCGCAAGTCTTCATCTTCGGACAAGAAGAAGGAAAGGGACTCCGCGAGCTCGACACAATCTCGGGAAAATGAAGGACCAGGATTGCGGGGTGGAGGAAAGATGTACGTGGAGGGGCCGGAAGAGCTGTCATCGTCAGAGGATGAGCATGAAGACAGAACCAAGCAAGAGCATAAGGTGAAGAACGGGGTGGAGATGCGCGGCGGTTCAGGAGAGAAAATCGAGAGTAAGAGTGAGGTTGAGACGGAGAACGATCATTCGGATGTGAGCTCAAGCGATGAGGACGAGATCGAGAGCGAGAAACACGACTCCTCCGAAGAGGAAGGCTCAGGCGATGATGATGACGCATCCGAGGATGGGGATTCGGAGTCCGAAATCTCTGATGCGGGCACTTCTGACGCCATTACTTCGGATGACGAATCTGAGGAGGAGGTCTCGGATGATGAGCAGGGCCCGGTACTGAAGAAGCCGATTGAGGTCGTGGGTGTCCCAGCTGGGAACGCGGGCAGGGTCAAGGCGTGATGCATCGATGACCGTATTTTCCTTTCCGCTGGTAGGGTTCCGCAGGCGTGACTCTCTCTTGCGCTCTTCGCACATATCTGTATTTTATTTGTAGTCGTGATAATAACTGATACCTGTGTTTAATTCATTGTTCATGTAAAAACAGCATCCATTACCTCGCTGCCTACTCTTGATAGGAGAGAAGATGCACACATGTGATACATGAGCTAATAGTCTAAAGGATACTCGCACCTTATACAAGAAAAAAAACTAAACAGGCCTGCGGGCTACATTAAGACAAAAACCTACAAAGTAGGTAACCTAACAGCAACGTAGGCTCTAGGGTGTTTAGTTTTTTCTTAGATTGGCGTGCTTGTGGCGACTGATTTGCTCCATATTGCTCATATCGCACGACCTCATGTGCCATCTCTAGACACGCTCGTCCAGTCCCCAATCCCCTCATCATAGATCAAACGAAAGTACACTGTCACATTCAAGACGACTCATGCAAGAGGACAATGCAATATATTCCCAGAATGCCCATACCCATGCTACCAAATGCTAAATCGACCTGGTATCCCCAATCTTGCCCAATCCAGCCAAAAGCAAACGCCTGAAATGGAGACATCACAGCCTATCCCAAGAAAAAGTCAATCGTACATCATGAGGTAGTGCCTAGATCATGACATACAACGCCCGCCCGCCAACCGAAAAGAAAACGCTCATGTACCAATGACCCGGAAAATCGCTAACAAAACAAGGGAAGAAGGAAGGAAGGAAGGAAGGAAGGAAGGAAGGAGTTGAGAAGGAACGAATACACACATGAGGATTAAAAATAATACTAAAGACTCTGGTATAAAGACAAGGCTTAAAGCGAATGCATGTTGATGGAAAGGAATAGAAAGAAAAGGTTAACGAAGGGTCTCAATATCAAACTTTTGGTCCTTGCGAACCGTGACCTGTGGTCTTCTTCTGCTTCTGCTTCTGATGCTCGCGTGTGTAATCAATAGTTTGGTCAAAGAAAATGGAGTGAGTGAGGTAGTCGGAGAGATCGTTTGATGCTTGTTTGTCGTCATCGTCATCGTCGTCTTCGGCTGGTGATAAGTAATCGTCGTACGAGGGATCTTTCGCTCGCTTATTCGATAGCTTGTCCTTGGATGACGAACTGATGGTATGTGGTTTCTTGGAGGTGTGTTTGGCGTCGGTCGAAACAATATCCATAGAGTCGACAGCTTTTGGCCCTGCGTACGGACTGCGTCTACTAGGCGCTCGAATGGTGGTATTTGAGTTCTTCTCTTCTAGAGCTTTGTCTTGGACGTCTTCAACGCTCAGCACGTTTGCCGGTCCAACGCTCGGTATTGGCGGACGTGGCATCGATGCGCGCGCCTGCTTCTGCTTATCTTGTTTGCGTGGGGATGCCGGGATGGTGAATATGGGAATGGGCTCCGGCTTGATCTGCAGCTCGACTGCACGCACGCCCTCACCAAACTTGGGGGCTCCTTTCTCATCCCAGAGTCGCTCGTCGATCCTTGCCTCATCTTCGCTAGTAAAGTTGAGGTCCTTGATGCTTTCGTCAAGACTGTGGCGTATTCGCTCGCTTTCAGACGATACCCGCTCGGAATCTCCGAAGCCTGAATCTTGATGCATTGGCATACGGTACCCTTGCGCTATTGAGAAGCCCGTGTCAACTCTGCGTGAAGGTTCTGGACGATCGAAAACAGAGAAGCCGGTGCTGACGCGCGACGGAGGGGAAGTATTGGAGGCGGAAGAGTCCATGGCAACGTCGTATTCCAGGTTGGTGAGCACTCCAGAGGCAGGAATCTGGAATTTTCGACCTTCTTCGTAGCCCGGCGAAGCATCAGAATCTAAGTATCCTTGATCCGGCTGTGTCTGTGCCAGTTCGTGTACGCGAGTGCTAAAGGAGGCTTTGTTGCCAAACTCTCGATGATCCTGATCAGACGATCCTTGTGCGCTGCTTCGCATTGAGTGTGGCTGGAGTCCACCAACAAATGACACGCTCAGCGGAGCGTCGTCGGCTGGTCTGCCCCCAAGAAATGAATTCTCCATCTCGTCTGGTGGGCTTGTGATACATATGTCTTTCGGCTCTTGGGTGACAAAATCATGGACGTCAAGGTCGGCGCATCCTCGCTGAACAAGCTTGGTATCGCCGTCAACGTAGATCTGCTCCCACCTCGTTTCTCTACTAGCTGGCAGGCTTGCAAGCTCATTCTCGAGCTCCGAGTCGTCGAGCGACATGACGGACCGATGGCCGGGATAAGGCGAGTATTCGCTTCGTCTGTTTCTCTCGCTAATGCTCAAGGGGCCAGCAGACCGCCCACGGTCGGAGCGGTTGTCGGGAATGATGTATGAGCCAGAGGATGCGGGGTATTCTGTGCGCGGTATGTTGATTTCCTCGAATGACGACTGCTGTCTGGAGTGGCGGCGGTGTTTGGATATATCCTCGAGGTCGACTGCCGTCCTGGGGTCGATGTACTCCTTGTCGCTTCGATGTGTAGAAACACTGCTTCTTATGGCAGCCTTGGGCTTGAAGTCCCGATCTAGTATATCGTCAGGGAATTTCTTGAGCAGGCTTGCCGCTGACGGTCTCCCTTGGGGTGAGTCACTGAGCAGGGCTCTGATAATATCGCGGAAGTAGACCGGTACATCTGTGTTTGGTCGATCGAGGGTGCGAGTTAGTGGTCGCTGTTGGCGCTCCGGCTCGTCTTGCAGTTCGGCCAGCGCCCACAATACCATGCCCAGTTGAAAGAGATCTGACTTGACGCCGATGTATATTGTTACACGCTGTCCGCTTTCGACCAGCCTAGCCAGCTCAGGTGACTCCCAGCCGACAGGGCAACCGCGACGGTTGATATCGATGATCTTGGCGTTGTCGTCGTTGTCTATAACGATGTTTGAGAGAGTGAAGTCGCCTTGCACAAATCCAGCTTCATGAATCTCGGACAGACCCTCGACGATTTGTCGTGCCCACCGCTCGCGGCGTTCCCAGGTGAGTTGGCCCATGGGCTTGTATTGGCTTGTGGGCTTGAAGTCGTAGATGACGTCCACCAGCGCGCCCAGCTCGGCATAGCTAATGAGTAGCCCTTTGATGAGCTCGTTCTGCTCATCGACTATGACGCCTTCGAATCTGATGACTGACTTGGATTCTTGCAGGCTGACGAGAGCGTTGATCTCATATAAAAACTCCTCGACCGCGTCTGGACCCGGGATCTCCTTCTTAATGTACGTATTGTTGTTGACGGAGACCTTGTATACGAAGCCTGAGATATGAGAGTCGAAAGAGATGGCGCTCTCTCGGAAGCGCTTGCAGTCGAGGTGTTCGATGGCTGACGTGGGCGGGTACGGGATAGCCTCGTTGATATCCTCGGTGACGTGTACATGGAGACGACCGTCGGCAGTTTCGAGCTTGAGGTTTGTAACGGTGTCGTAGAACTGGATATCGGGTAGGGAGTCGCGGATGGCTTCGTAGATGCGCTTGCTCTTGTCGCGTTGGTAGTGCATCGTCTTGAGATCCGCCTCGAGTGAGTCGGCCTCGAGATGCCGGTAGTCGCACGATACTGTAACCCGCCTCCATTTAGTGGGCTCCTCGGCAAAGGTGACGAAGAACTTCTCGCGGTCCGACAGGTCGCGGAAGTGCATGCTGAGGTTGAGGATCCACTTTGCTTCAAGTTCCTCCTGCAACCGTACGTCGTCGATGTCTGAGCCTGAGTGATGCGAGCCGCGGTCGGAGAAGGCATCTGCTACTTCCACTGGCGGGAGTTGTGGGGGTCCCTCGATTGTAGACATTTCGCCGGCCGACATGTAGTCTTCCGGTTCTTCAATGCCATAATCGACCTGGCGCGCGCCCGCTGGTATGTTGGAGTCTGGACCGCCGCCAATGGTGCGCTCTATGCTGGGAAATGACTCCATTTCTGGCGATGACTCCTTCTCCTTCTCGCTATGACTCTCGTGCGGACTCAGCACGTCTGGAGCGGACATGGAGGGCACAGACATGGGCGGGGGCGAGGGGTTTCGCTTCGAGGGGACGGAGCTCTTGCGATCTTCCGAGACAGCTCTCCGATGTTCCGTCTCGGGCACCTCGAGCAACTTGTCTCTCTTCTCGCTCTGCATTCGCTTGAAGGTCAGGGGCCTCGGCAGACCTGGGATGACTTTCCTGCTGCCTCTCCGCCCCAGCAGTCCACCGCTCGAATGGGGCCTCGTGATCTCCTTGCTGTCCTTGTTCTCTTTGCTCTCCTTGGTCATGCTCTCGGACATCCTGGGCTTGGTGGGCGAGGGCGGCGGCGTGTGCTCGTCCTTCTTCAGCCAGGAGCCGATCTTCTGGAAGTTGAGGCGGTCCCACATGCTCCTATGCTCGCCCACTTCGGTGCGCGCGCGCTGGCGGCTGCGACTCCTGCTTGAGTCGCCATTGTCGGCCGATAGCAGCGGCATCTCTTATCCCCCTCTGCCAGCCTTCGGGCGTGACGTTGGCGGGCGGGCGCGCTGCGGGGAGGTTCCTGGTCGGGGTGGTTCGATACGGGTCGACTGGATTGGTGCTATCGATTTGGCGCCGACTGCATGCTGTGTCGCGGTCCTGTGTAACTGTGGCTGTCTGCGTCCATGGATCTACGTGATGCTCCGTGCCACGCCACCTGCTCGCTGCGGATTCGAGGGCTGCAGATTCTGCACGACAATCTCCGTGCTAATGACGAAAATACCGCGGTCGTCTATTGTTGACGCCCAAGCGACATGCGCCCAAATGAGCAAACGGGCCGCAGGGCAATGCACGCGGATGTCGCTGGTGAGGCTCGGCGGGGGTCTGGTCAGGAGCAGGGCGGCGGCGAGGAGGCTGGCGGTGGTGTGCTAGAGGCGACGCGATGCAATGTGCGATGATGAGTCGTCCCAAGCAACATGGGATGAAGGCGACTGAGGCTGGGGGCGCGGAGCCAATGACAGCGCGCAGGCGGGCGAACGGTTGAACACCGCCTTAGCGTATCCCAGGCAAAGGCGCCAAATCACAATTCCAGAGGCGACTGTCGGCACCTCACACACGCCTAAGCCTTCGGTCCCAGGTGGAAGACAGCGACGGGGAAGAATCAAATAATGCAAAGGAGAAGTAAATTTTTGCAGCGCCCCCCTATGGTAGCCATGTATCTGCTGTACAGCTGGCGGTCAAGCGCCAACACCACATTGGACAGAAAAGGCCCTCTGCCTGCAGCGGCCGCAGCACCAAAATCCCGAATCTGGTCCTCTGCCTGTCAAATCAGGCGCGACGCCGCCCTGGGTCCCGCCGTGACATAGCACCGATCCCCTACCCATTGGCCGCTGCGAGTCTGTGGCAGCCACTCTAGCAGACCTGCGGTGAGAGTCACACCCATCTCACCGTCGCAGCTGGCATGCTCAACCACCACCCGCTGCCTCTCCGACCCTTGGGAACCGCCATATTAAATTCCTGCTCTTGCTCCCTTTGCTCTTCCCTGCCTCAGCCGCCGCCCCTCATCAATTTTCACATCACCATATAGCCAAAACCCCTCATTTGGGCCTGCATACATTAGTCGACGCGTAGACGAGGGCAGCTACTGCACCTCATGGTACTTGCGGGAAGGTACTCCGTCGTCGCAACAGTACACGAACTGCCCCACCCACCTGCTCGCACAAGGCACCGCTCCGGCAAGCTTCGAGTAAAGCTGCTGCTGCACCTCGGGGCCATCATGCTCGCTAATGTATCTCCATCCCTGACCTGGGTTGTACTTCCGGCTGTCTTCCCAACAACTTGAAGCTATCCATCATGAGCATCAAGTATGAACAAAGGACCTATCCCTTGCGCATCTTATCATTCCCAAGTCCTGATCTGTAGTCCCTCACCCACTTCACCGGACCGCGCCATGCCGCCGCACATCACAGCCTCGAGGACACGCCCAAGCACAAGCAAAACCATCAAAACAAAAAGTGAAGCTTCCTCACCACCGAAACAGCAAAGTCTGACAGCAACCTCAACTTTTCCCAACCCCTGACTATGATTCGTTCCCTCCAGTTCGCAGTGTGCGTTGTTCACGCTCCTTTCACTATATACCAGGCAACGCCCGTTGACACGTCAATGTGGTTCATGCACCAGACGAAGGAGTCGAGGGCTAACGCACACGGGCTGCGCGTAAGGCGCTGAAACATCAACACATGCATTCTTTCTTGCTAGCCACAAACGCCACGAACAGCGTTGGCATTTTCTCCTCTTCTGTTAGTCGTGTTTTAGCCCGGTGTTTTTCCAGGTGGCTTCAGACATGTGGCAGTTGCGTCACAGACTACATAGTTCCTTCCATCGCCATGCCATGCAGGCGCAGAGTGAACCAGGCGTAACGCGGCACTTGCAAAATTCGGCCGTTGAAGCTGACGACGCACTATTGCTAATCGATTGCATAGTGTAGCCGTCACGAAAATGCCCGGCCCAAATATGCGCATGGCTTGCTGCGGCATCCCACGATCCCCCCTGTGACGCGTGGTGGGGTTCGTGCATGAGGGGTAACGAAAAACCACGAGGGCTAAGGGAGGGGTTGGGGAGCTGCAGCTTGGGTACGTAGCTGCCATGCTGTCAGAAAACGGCTGAAACTCTGATTGATGAGCGTAAATGATGCTGCTTCCACAAGGTTCTATCTTTGGTGGGCTGAAGACATGCCTAGGTATAAGAGCTGTGGACGAAGACGGGAGTGGTAGCTAGGTACGGACCGCCCCGCTATCGGCAGCCTGTGAACGCGGAAGAGGGCAGAAGGGATCATGCTGGATATGCTTCCTTCTTATCAACCCGCATATTGTGGTTGACGTGAGATCATCCATTTGCATCATCGGAACCTCTTTCACTCACGCGCATGGTACGCATTGAATCGCACTATGAGAAGAGAGAATTGTTATCATTCATTACCAATGCAGTCGAATCGTTATGGCTCTATGGCCAATGCATATGCAAAAAACGCCCAAAATGCGCTGCGCTGCTGAGCACGCTATTCGCTTTATCGTACAAGTATTTCGTCCCAAGTGAGACTCGCTCAGTCGTCGTCCTCACCAGACTCCTCCTCCTCCTCTTCCTTCTTCTTTTGCTCGCGCTTCTTGCGGTCGCCCTTCTTTCCCTTGAGCTCCTTCTCCCACATCTTGTTCGCGACGTCCTTGTCGAGATCTGGGAAGACAATATCGAAGACTTCCTTGTACCATTGAACCGGGCGGCCTTCTATGCCTTCTTTGATGTTCTGTCATGTGTTAGCAGATAGCTTGATTTTCATTTAGAACAGGAAAACGTACCTCAGGCAACTCAAGCCAATCGCTCATGTTGTCGTGTGGGAAGATGACCGTCTTTGCGCCCGCTCTCCGTGCAGCAACAGTCTTCTCACGTAGTCCACCAATCCGCAGCACCTTGCCGGTAAGAGTCAGCTCACCAGTCATGGCAACATCATCCCTGATCTTCCTGTCAAGTGCCAGACTGAGCATGCTGGTCGCCATGGTGATACCAGCGCTCGGTCCGTCCTTTGGTGTGCCACCCTCGGGGCAGTGAAGGTGTATCCTGGCGTGTTCGAAGAACTTGTTCTTGGGGAACTCGCGGGCCATGATACTCTTGGCGAACGAGTAGGCTACACTGGTCGACTCCTTCATGACGTCCCGAAGCGATCCACTGCGCTCAAGACCGGGTGATGAGGATGCTGAGAGCGCGTTCTGCACTATCGATTCTATGTAGAGCGCTGAACCGCCCATCGACGTCCATGCCAGACCCATGGCCACACCGGGTGGCGTAAAGTCGTACAGACGATCTGATGTGAAGATGGCGGGTCCGACGTAGTCCTTCAGGTTGTCCTTGGTGATGGAGACGTGCACGGAATCTGGGATCTTGAGCGCGACGCGAGGCTTCTCGGTGGTCTGCTCTTCAATGTTTTCCGGTGTCTCCTTGAGATCGCTTTTGTCCTTCTCTGACTCCTTTTGCGCAGCCTTACCCTCTTCAGTGAGCGCTGCAGCCTCGGGGAGGGCGTCTTCGCCTACATCGGTGACAATCTTCAGTGCTGATTTGCGGTACACCTTCTCAATGTGCTTCTTCAGATTTCGAACACCAGACTCGCGACAGTACTTGTTGATGAGCTCAACAATCGCATCGCTCTCGAGAACGACATCGGCGTCCTTCAGCCCACTCATCTCCTTAGCTGCGGGAGACAGGTACTTCTCAGCAATGGCGATCTTCTCGTCTGAAACGTAGCCTGACAGTCGAATCACTTCCATACGGTCTAGCAATGGTTGTGGGATTGTCTCATCCATGTTTGCTGTGCACACGAACAGCACCTTTGAAAGATCGACAGGTACATCCAGGTAGTGATCCAAGAAGCTGTTGTTCTGCTCTGGGTCCAGCAGCTCGAGAAGTGCTGATGCTGGGTCGCCGTGGTTGCTGTTGCGTCCGATCTTGTCAACTTCGTCAATCAGAACAAGGGGGTTCTCTGTTTGACATTTCTTAAGCGCTTGAATGATGCGTCCTGGCAGCGCACCAACGTATGTCCTTCGATGACCCTTGATCTCTGCTACGTCGTACATACCACCGACACTGAAGCGGTAGTACTGACGGTTCAGTGCGCGAGCGATCGACTTTCCAATCGACGTCTTACCCACACCGGGTGGACCGACCAAACACAGAATCTTTCCTTCCACTGTGCCGCGAAGTTTACCAACAGCGATGAATTCCAGAATGCGGTCCTTGACATCTTTCAGTCCGTGATGATCCTCGTCCAAGACTTCTCGCGCATGTTGGATACCGAAGTTTTCGGCGCTGCGCAGACCCCAGGGTAGCTGTGTGAGCCAGTCAAGGTAGTTACGTGTGACGTTGAACTCGGAACCGTTGGGCTCAAGACCCTGTAGCTTGCTCATCTCCTCTTCGAAGACCTTGCGCACAGCTTCGGGCATAGCCAGCTTGTTAGCCTTTTCATTGAACTTTTCGATAAGCTTGTCCTTTCCGTCCGATTCGATACCGAGCTCGCGCTTGATACCCTTCATCTGCTCCATCAACATGTACTCGCGGTGCTTCTTGGTGACTCTGGCATTAACATCGTCGGCAACCTTCTTTTGCAATTCCGCGCTGATGAGCTCCTTCTTGAGCACTTCCAAGGCCTTGCTGAGACGCTTCTCAATGTCCATCTCTTCGAGCGCATCCTGTAATTCATGCGACTCAGCTTGTGCTACCGCGGCGGCGAAGTCAGCAAGCTTAACAGGGTCCTCTCCAACGTTCATAGTGGTATGGACAGAGAAGGTCGAGACGTGGTCGCGGAACAGCGGATTGAGCAGTGCAACTCCCTTGAAGGTGTTGACAATCTCGTTGACCAGCACCTGGATTGTCTTGTTGCTCTTCAGGTCGAATGGCTCTTCGACCATATTCTCAACATCGGCAATGCTGACATTGCGACCCTTGAGGATGGTGGGTACGAGCGCTCCCTGGGCCGCCTTGGCCTCTTCTGTTGCCTCCTCGAAGCTAGCGACGACATCGCCCTTGGATTGTGTTGCGCCTGCCTCCGGCTCTGGGGTATCCGCACTCTCGCTCAGTGTGCTTTCAGCCACAGATGACTCCTCCTTCGCTTGCGGTGGCGACTTGAGACCAGTCATCTTTATGCGACGGTGTGGGTAGAGGACGCAGGTCATGGCAAAGTTGTCATCGGCACCCACGGGGAATGCGCTGGTGACCTGGCAGAATGTGCCCACGTCGTACACCTCGCTGGGATCGTGGATGACGTCCTTGTCGGCACCATCGTCCTTGAACATGAAAGCACCGATGTAGGGTTGCCCTCGCTTGACCATGTCCGCAATCGCCTGTCCGACCTCTCTATCTCTAATTGTGATGGCCTTGTAGAATCCCGGGAACAGCGGACGCTTGACGAGCGGTATCGCCATGACTTGCGGGTAGACGTCGGGTATCGAAGGCTTGACGAGGGCTCTTTCGGCGCCCTTTCGCTTCTTGCCACCGCCGTCGCCGCCTGAACCGCTTCCTCCTGCTGCGCTGCCTCGCCCAGAACTCGCCTTTGGTGGTATTGGCTCAGGCGCATCGCTCTTGCCCTCGAGCTCTTCTGCTCTTTTCTGCTCCTTCAGCTTCTTGGACTCTTCTGTTTCTTCCTCCTTGGCCTCCTCCAGCGGCTCTGGTGGCGCCTTTGTATCGTCTTCCTTCCGTCTACCCAACGTTGTGGAGAAGCTGCGGTATGCGAAGAGCGCGGCGGGCGGCGAGGAGCATCGGTGATGTTGCCGGGCAACCAGCGATGCCGTGCATTGTGCGGGGAGATGGCGCGACGAGGCTCTAGTGGTGATAGTCCTCGCATTCGATCGTGAAGCCTGACGAAGGGCCGCCCGCCACGGCAAGTTCTGTCCGTGGAACATGATGAAATGGCGTTATGTCGGCGTGGGTGGTGGTAATACTATACAAAGAATGAAAAGAGTGCACGTGGGGATACGTGGCACTCGTAGTATGACCGGGAAATCTAAGAAGAGGGTTGGGTGGGGTGCAATGAAGGTTGACAGGTTGTAGTGGCGGCGTGTGAATTGCTCAGCATCCTTCCGAATCTCGACATCATCACCGCCCAAGCTCCTCCGATAGCCCCGATGGCAAAACCTCGGCAACACGCGACACTGCCAATCCGCCTCCAACCACCGCCTTTCTTTCGATTACTGCTCGATTCTGGCACCTCAATCCATTTCAACCCTTTCTCCTTCCAATCTACTTCACGTCGCTTGCTCGCAGTCACTTTGCCATCTATCGTCAGGCTCCGACCTCGGCTTCTCTTCCAAGGTTCATGCTCGCCGTTTACGTTTCCAGTCTTGTAGAACATCATCGAATCCGATCGAAAGCAGGCAGACCGACCGCTCGATCTTGCTTATACATCACATGCGCCTAGTAATCTGGATGCGCGCTCTTGCCGCAATGCGGGAGAGACGCGTATCTGGGCATATCGACTCTTAACTCCGTTGTAGGGCGCAATCTCGTTCTAGGATATGCACATCGTGCTTGTTACAGTGTTCCTAGATATGGCCCGAATATATACCCCGAAAGCGAATCTGCATAGAATCGTGCCCACAGCAAGTCTCAATGCGCGTGGGCGATGCTTCCTCAAGGGCGCTATGAACGTGGCTACACGCGTGGGTCATGGTTACCGGGCCACGTAGAGACCCCAGCCATCGCGCATCTCATCGCGCGATCACGTGAGGCCGTTTTCGAGAGTTAGTCGTGTCGCATTTCGCAGCATACAAAGCGTTGTAGCTCACTAATTGAAAGAACAATGGTATACGTATACTTCAACTGGGATTTGTAACATTCTTTGCAAAGCATAGCTTCCTTGTAGGCGTCTGACGGGGCGCCAATCCAGCTGATCCCGGTGCTGTCCATGAAGCCACGACGGAGTGACGATGATGGAGAAGATCCCCCAGTTCCCTCTTGGCCTCTGCTCAAGTCACGTCAATTAGCGGGCGATCTTCCCACGCCAATGGTAGGTTCCACGATATGATCACGCTAACGTCATCGCGTTCCACACATTCCAACGGCATGATGTCCGCCCAGCGCCGAACGCTTGTCACAAGGCCAGCAAACGGCGGCTCAAGCACTATGAGATCACTCCGGATCTCATAATACCGCTATACTTTACCAATGCAATAGCCTTCAGTTTGCTCAGCCTCCACAGCGGTTCTAACCTTCACTCAACTCACGATCGGCTAGTGTCTTGAAAGCGACATCACCATGTCACACCATTCGTCGCTCAATGACAACACGGGTACGCCTTCAAAGTGAACCACCCTAATTGCATGTTCACTAATCCATGATAGAAAGTGCATCTCTACCTCGACGCAAGAAGGAAGTGCAAACCCGCATGAAAGATGGCAAAGAGGTCGAACTCCACACTTGGAACGGTCCACAAGATCCTGACAACCCGTATGTTCCTCGAGACTCCACCTGAACTCAATTGCTGATGGAAACCAGGTTCAACTGGTCAACCAAGTACAAATGGTTCTTGACAATAACCGTTTGCTTCATCTCCATCTTGACAGGTCTTCCGGCTGGGTCTTACGGCGCTGGCAACGAGTACATGGCAACACTATTCAACGTTCAAAACGAGCCGTTTCCAAACCTTTACTGGGCGACGTGTTCGTGGAATATGGGTGCTGCTATATTCCCACTACTATTCGTACCTTTGACCGAAAACACTGGTAGAATGCCTGGATATTTTGTAGGTTTGGGTGGCAGCATAGCCCATCAAATCGCTAACCCCTGCGCAGGTCGCCTACATCGTGTTCGAATTGTTCCTGTTCGGCTCAGCCTTTGCCGATAACTTTGCAACCTTGGTCGTCACCCGTTTCTTCGGCGGTGGCGCATCTTCCGTTTCCATCAACATCGTGGGCGGCAGCATTAGCGATGTATGGAAAGGTGACAAAGCTCGGAGTCTGCCAATGTCCATTTTCGGCTTCACGTCCGTAGCTGGTATTGCTCTTGGGCCCTTCGTGGGTAGCGCAATCGTACAGCTTAGCTATTCTTCCACTAGACTACAATCGCTAAGGTTATTATTAGCTCTCTTTACTAAAAACTAGTACACTACTTAAGATAACTATTAGTTATATTACTACTACTACTTAGCTAAAATAGAGTATAAGTAGCTAAAATTTTTACTTATAAATTTTTACTTATATAAACTACTATAAATATAGTAGCTATAGTATATTAAAATTAGCTCTTTTATATAAACTTAGACTAACTTAAGTAGAATCTACTTTATAATAGCTACGTAATAGCGTAAATTATATAAGCTAAGGCTAAGCTTTAATATACTTACTATAATAATATAGTTTACTAGTACTACTATATAAGCTAAAAACTTAATTTTAAGTAATTTAATAGAACCTAAATAAGACGCTTTTATACTACTAGCTCTACTTTTAATTACTTTATATAGCTCTTTTATATAAACTTAGTTATATACTATTTACTAGTACTATTATTTACGCTAGAGAATACTTAAAAAGCGTTATAAGCGCAAGAGTAAAATAAAAAAATAATTATATTTATTTAGAGAATAAAATTTTATAAAAAAGCTTATAAGTAAGTTAGAAGTAATAGAGAAGAACTATTAGAGGCTTGTAAGTAGATTTAATTAATAACCTTAGCCCTAGCTTCGCTCGAAATCCCCTTGGCGATGGTAAGCATATGCATTACCTGATTGGACCGACTAACGAATATGCAGGATCTACTACATCCAAATCATCTACAACGCGGCCCTAATCCCAGTGTTCTACATAATCCTCAAGGAAACTCGTGGCGACGTCATCCTCAAAAAGCGCGCCCAGAAGCTTCGCAAAGAAACCGGTCGCGAAGTCTACGCAGAATCAGAGCTCGAGAAGCCCTCGATAGCTAGCTTGCTCAAGGTTTCATTCATGCGACCTACCAAAATGCTATTCACCGAGCCTGTCGTAACCTTCTTCACTCTTTGGATCAGTTTCGCCTGGGGTATCCTCTTCCTGTTCTTTTCCTCAGTCGTTCAAACCTTCAGCGCTAGCTACGGTTTTGGTACCTTCCAGACGGGTCTTGTCCAATTGGCCATCACGGTTGGAGCGCTCATTGGTACGCTTATCAATCCCTTGCAAGACTGGATGTATCTTCGCACTGCTTCCAAGAACAAGGAACGCCCTGGCAAACCCATACCCGAAGGTCGCTTATATACCAGCATCCCTGGTTCCTTGCTCTTTACTGCGGGATTGTTCATGTATGGATGGACGTGTCGACCAGAGATTCATTGGATCGTGCCTGCGATAGGCATTTGCATCGTTGGTGTGGGCATCTACTCCATTTACATGGGTGTAGTCAACTACCTCACGGATGCTTACGAGAAATACGCTGCTTCTGCACTTTCAGCCGCATCGCTTGGTCGTAACACGTTCGGAGCCTTTCTACCTTTCGCCTCATACTCGCTTTTCCAGAATTTAGGGTTCGGTTGGGCTGGCAGTCTTCTGGGCTTTGTCGGGTTAGCATTGAGCCTTGTGCCGGTGGTGCTACTTCTGAAGGGCCGCGAGATCCGTAAAAAGAGTCCTTTCATGTCAGAGGCCACGTTCGACGATGGAGATGACGATGAAGCGGTGGATAATGGCAAGGATGGTGCGAGTCATCGAGGTACATTTGGGCCAGCGGGCGTCGCAGGTGGGCCACCTGGCGGAGTTGACGAGCGTGTCTAGATGGTACACGAGGTCATGCAATATGGGTGATGTGGGGGATACTGTTTCAACGTTCGTATGTATGTTACCATTCGATTATATTCACGAGGCAGGTGCGAGTTAACCTCGCGGACTCAATTTCCGTCTGTACACCTTCCGCCTGAGAGCTTTCCCCGCCATCTGCAATTGAGCTCTCGAGCTATCGCTTCGCGGATCCTAACCGGGAGGGTTACCAGCTACATCGTACTGTCATCTGACGCAAATTATAACGCGGAGACCATGTAATCACTAGCAGGGTCAATGTTGCGAGAAAAGGTCCAGTCAAAGCGCGCTGTCGCAGGCAACTCAAGCGCTAGTCCTGGAGTAGGCTGCACCATGCGTATAACGTCTACGGCGAGAGTAGTAAAGGGACTTCTCCTGTTCTTCTACCATCACTTGTACACTCCTGGGTACTTCTTATACGTCGTCTAGTTCATTGGACGCGCTGTTGTAGCTCCTGCGCACCTCTACCGTTGGCGGCCAAAGCGACTGTTATTGTACTACTTCACGAAGCCATCCCATCAGCACATTGACTTCGCTGGACTATCACATACATACGACATGGCGCAACCACCACAAGGACTATTGAGTCTCCCGAATGAGCTTCTCCGCGATGTCGTTGCGCCCCTCAGTCCAGCCGACCTCCGCCACCTGCGTGAAGTCAACCACCGAGCCCTCGACTTTATCCTCGACTATTCTCGACCATGTTTCACTGGACTCGCCGAGCTACCAAACGTGCTTATTTTGGAGGTTGTCGCGCATTTGACCGACAGGGATCGAAGCCGACTTGCACGGACGAACTTTCGATTCTACTCCCTGATTATGGACGCTATCCTGGACAAAGAGGTGCGGACACAGGGGGTCAAGCTACTCGAGTTAGCATTGAGGACAGGAAGCAAGGGCTTGATGAGACGACTCCTATTCAAGGGTACGGATGTGGATAGACAGTTTTGCCATGGCTGGGGTTACTATCTCAGTGACAGCTGTTACTTGGCAAGTTCACATGCCACAACACCTCTGACATCCGCTGCGTACCACAGCGACGTAAAGATGGTCGAACTACTCCTACAGTTCGGTGCAAACGTGCACGCACTTTCCAACTACTGGATCCATGAGGGATACAGAATGGGTATACGGTCGGCCACACCACTATCATTTGCAGCATATCTTGGAAACAGACGCATAGCTGAACTGCTCATAGAAGCGGGAGCGAGTCCGATAATCGAGGGTAGGTCTGAGATGCTCTCTATAGCTATGAATAGACGACACGAGCCCATCGTTTCATTGCTTTTACAAGCCCTAGACTCTGCAAAACAGCTTAGCGCGTCAGTCATAAGAGAGCTCATCCAAATGGCTTCCGGACAACACTTTCGATCCCTTTCCACAAACGTAATCACACAACACGAGCACGTCATCCTACGGCATCTACCCCCTGCATCAGTCGACAAAATTCAGGTTCCAGAATATATCCTTGCAGAATTCATAAAGTGCGCTGCAACTGGAAAGCTCGCTATGGTTGTCAGTCATCTCCTACAAATCAGAGGACGACTACAACTCCAGAAAACAAGCTACCTCGACGCAGCACTACAAAGCGTCATCTCGCTCGACGCCCGTAAAGAAGACGTCCTCAAGAGGGAGCTGCATCAAGACGTCTTTCAGATTGTTCAAGCATTGCTAGCCCATGGTGCAGACCCCGATTCTGTCGCCCAAGGAAAGTCTGCTCGAGACATCGCGACAGCTCATCCGGACCCTAGAGTGAGGAATCGACTAGTGAGAATAGTAAACCCAAGCCAGCTGACCAAAGAGCTGCCTTCGCTGATCGGACGGTCATTAACCACTCCGTCGCAAGCTTCGTCAACGCATCGTCGTCCACAACGAGGTCAACCCTTAGCGAGCTTATGGGATTTTGTAGGCCCCCATAATCAGCAATGTTCACTTAGAGGTCATAAGAGCGACAATACTAGCGTCTCAGAGAGCAAGGGCGTTGTTACAAGTGGTGATAGAACCCAGGATACCACAACGTCAGCTTCAACAACCCGAGCTATAATTTCTGAAGAGCAAGCAAAGTTGCAAACAAACGCAGCTTCGCCTCCACGTTCATACTCACAGCATCATGACTCAGCGTTGGACTCAATTGTCCCAACACAAAGCGCATGGGTCAACACTTCCTCGAACATTCGTTCCGCCCCTACCGCTGAGGAAAAGGTCTCGATGGAAAAGCCCATCATTCGTCCCAAGCCAACAAGAAGGATGCCTAGTCCTCATAGGTACAGGGTTGAGATGCCTTTCGGATATCAAAGAAGCAAAGACACGTCAGCAAGGAAGAAGTGACAGAAAGAGTGCATAAGATAGGTCCTCAACTAATCTCTGACTGGCCAGGGATTGTGTCTGGGTTCATTCGAGGCTGGACAGTGGATGAAGCAACGGAGAAAGAAAGGCAGTGGTTAGACACGAGAACAGAGACAGTGAAGATGATGCTGTGAGCGATTCTTGTATCTATTCTAAACACTACATATTCAAACATGTTCTAATACCCGTGCATGTCCAGATGCACGCCCCTGGGTACAACCCGGGGAAATCGTTCAATCAACTCAGAACGCAACAGCCTTCATACCGCGCTTGATGGGCATGTTGGCGATCTCATCGCGGCGACGAGATGAAGTAAGGAAACCAGCAGGATACTCGACAACGGCATCGCCAGACTCCGCAGCTGGTGCTGGTGCTGCGGCGTCGTCGTTCTGCTCTTCAGCAGGGACGGGCTCGGCGTCGGCGGCTTCGTCCTGCTTGTCTTCCTCGTCCTTCTTGTCGTCCCCTTCGGCGGCGTCTTCCTTGTCGTCGGCTTCAGCTCCGTCTTGCTGCTCGGCTTGACCCTCCTGTGCCTTCTTGTCCTCTTCCTCTTGCTTCTTCTTGTCCTCTTCGGCGGCTTTGGCGTCTTCGTTGGCTTGCTTCTTCTCTTCCTCAGCTGCCTTCTTGTCAGCTTCTTCCTGCTTCTTCTTCTCTTCCTCAGCAGCTTTAGCGTCAGCCTTCTCCTTAGCCTTAGCGTCTTCAGCCGCCTTCTTCGCTTCCTCAGCAGCCTTCTTCTCCTCTTCCTTAGCAGCCTTGTCGGCCTCTTCCTTAGCCTTCTTGTCTGCCTCCTCTTGCGCCTTCTTCTCTTCCTCAGCGGCCTTCTTGTCGGCCTCCTCTTGTTCCTTTGCCATCTCCTCAGCGGCCTTCTTCTCTTCCTCAGCCTTCTTCTGCTCCTCTTCCATCTTCTTCTTCTCCTCCTCAGCTGCGCCCGGTGCCTCGGTGGCCGCAGGCTCAGCAGCAGTCTCAGTGGCGGAAACGGTCATGTTGGCAGACGCAGTGGCGTTTGCAGCCTCACCCATTACCAAAGAGAAACTCTCAGTGACCATGGGTGCAGGTGGTGCAGCGTGGGTCATGGACATGTTACCGGCGGTAGGGGCTTCGGGAACGACGGTGACGGCAGCGGGAGGAGGCATAGTGTGCTCTGGTGCGGCCTGAGTCTCCTGAGGCGGCATCTCAGCTGGTGGTGGCATCTCGGCAGCAGGTGGTGGTGGCATCATGGTATGCTCGGGTGCTGCTTGGGTCTCGTGTGCAGGCATCTCGGCTGCTGGAGGCATCTCAGCGGGCATCTCAGCAGGTGGCGGTGGCATCTCAGCAGGAGGCATCTCCGCAGGTGGTGGTGGTGGCATCTCAGCCGCAGGAGGTGCCATGGGGTGTTCAGTGACCATAGGAGCTGGGGGCTGCTCGACCATAGCCGTGGTCATCGGTGCAACAGTCTCGTGAGTGATGGCCTCGGCTGTAGTTGTTGCTGCAACCTCCTCAGTGGTAGTGGCTGCGGCTGAGATACTGGCCATTTCCTGAGATACGTGCATGGCCTCCATAGCATCTGCAGAAGACTTGTGAGCGGCATCCTTGGCCTTCTCAGACGCGGCGTGCATGGACTCCATAGCATCTGCAGAGGCCTTGTGAGCGGCGTCCTTGGCCATCTCGGAGGCCACGTGCATAGCTTCCATAGCAGCGGCAGATTCTTGGTGAGCCTTCTCCTCTGCCTCCGCTTTCGCTTGGTGTTCGGCCTCCATCTTCGCCGCAGCTTCCTGATGAGCCTTCTCCTCTGCTTCAGCCTTGGCTTGATGTTCGGCCTCCATCTTCGCAGCAGCTTCCTGGTGCGCCTTGTCCTTGGCTTCCGCCTCTGCTACGTGCATGGACTCCATAGCGTCGGCGGCTGCCTTAGCAGGGTCAACTGCTGGAGCGGGCGCAGCCTCGCCCATGTGTTCGGTACGCGCCACAACCCTCGACGGGATGTCGACATTCCTTGGAAGAGGGCCAGCGGCGACAGCGGCCGCTGAAAGGAGGGTGAGAAGGGGGTATATCGTCTTCATTATGGGTGATTTGGGTGAATCTAAAAGGACAGGAATGAAACTTGAGTCTTCGTTATTACGACGAGAAAAGAGAGAATGAAGAGCTCAGCTCAATAAAATTAAACACTAGTGCACGGCACTTTGAAGAAAAGAAGGTAGGTGTTTGAAGAAGACTTGATGTGAGAGTGGGCAGAACTTATGAGGCTCGGGGTTTCGCGATATATGTACCTTGCCCGGTTCCTTCGGCATGGAAGAGACTCAGGACCTACCCCTAGAAGCAAACAGATCATCTGGAGCAGTTCCACACTTGGTAGTGTTTGATGGATTCCCGGCATCGTTTTCGCCATGTCGAGGATGCCTTGAGGCGGTTGGGCGCCTAGGCAGGGTGACGACGACGCTGTTCCCCCACCCGTCTCGAACACTTACAGCTGCCTCTCCACTGTGTAGACAGCATTGACAGTGCTTGGCATGGACGTTACCGGGCCAAATCCATGTTCGCGATGAGGCGCACGCTGCGATCGACCAATCAGATGCGTACCTGACGAGGAAGAGGCAGCGAAGCCTGGATCCGCTCGCCAAAGTCTTGGCCTGACAGGAACCGTCGGAGAGTATGTAGCAAGTCAGGCTGCAGGAGTATTGCAGTGTTGAGGCTCGCTTCATCGGCGGAGACGCATGTATGCGTGTTGGGGTTGTGATGCGGACAAGGTTTCAGCAGCCCGAGACGGGCAAGTGTCCGGGTGTCATGGCAGCCACGAGCCTCAGGCCCAAGCCACAACGACGTTCGGAGACCGACATGATGTCAAAATCTTCAGGGAGCTGTTTGGACACTGCACCTCCGAGCGTGCGTTTGCAGAATTTGCAGTCGGGGGTCTCTTGGTTTCATGACACTCTAGGTCTCGGGTGCGACATCGTCCGAGGTCGAGAATGTTCACCAAGCAGTGATGGACGTTCTTTTTTTCCAGTAAAGGATGGACTCGTATGATGGGGCTATAGCGACCAAGAGAATCGAAACGATGATGCAAGTATTGAGCAGTCTTGAGCACCTCCACGCATGAGAAAAACCAAACATGTTGGCTGCTATAACAGCATATACCATGACTGAGGTAATGTCAAAGCCTACGTTCATGTTAGATTATTGTTCTCTGCTGAACTCATTCCGGTGCTGGCTGTGAAGATGTGTTTGATTTCCTAGTGGAAAAAGGTGGCCAAAACGTCTGGTTCCTGACTGCCTGGCATTAGAGGAAAGATTCTGCGAGATGCAGATGGGTTAGATGCGGTGAACAAACGTCGACGTGTGTGTTTCTCGTATAACTTAGGTCTCGTGCGAAAACGCCAGGGCTGAAACGTAGTTAGGGGCTTCGGGTAGGGAGGAATCTAGAGGTCACTACTTAGAGTGAAAGTTACGCCTTAAAGTAAATAACAGGCACAGATTTTAAGTCTCTTTATATATACTAATAGTTATAAATAGCTTATATAGATAAATTAAAATTTATTATTATAAACTACCTAGATACCTACTATACTTTTTACTATCTTTACGTTTTTAAAAAGCTTAATAAAGTACTCTTAAATAGCTTTAGTAAGCTATATTTTTTCTACGTTAGTAGAATTAGTAATTTTATCTTCTAATACTAGCTCTTTATAAAGATAATATATAGCTTTATTAAAAGCTTATTTAGAAGCTCTAAGTTAATCTAATAAGAAGTTATTAGATAGTATAGGCTTAAAGTAGAAAAAATATTCTTTACTAAACTAGTTAATAAAGACTATAAGCTTAGCACTAAGAGTATACTATATTTTAAGCTCTTTTAAAATAGTCTCTAAAAAAGTACTACTTAGCTCTTTACTATACTAGCTTTACTATACTAGCTTAATAATTTCTATTAGATTCTACTCTATAAGATAGCTAATATAATTTTTAGTATAGCTAGGTTTTATAAGCTTTATAAGGTTATACTATATAATTATTATAAAAAGCTTTCTTAAGTGTATTATACTACTATATTACTCTAGAGCTTTAGTGTATTTATACTATAAGGTAAGTGTAAAGCTATCTAATATTAAACTATTATTAAGCTCTTAATAATAAAATATAAAGAATATACTTAGTCTATAGCTATAGTTATTAATATATTTCTCTAACTATAGTATTAAGAGAAGAGATAAATAGCGTAGAATTACTAAAAAGAGAGATAGTGTACTTTTTTAATCTCTAGACTTTTAGCTACTCTAACTTCTACTTCTACTACTACTACTATTTTTTATTTTATACTTTTTAGATTTTAGTTACTACGTATTTATAGAACTTATAAGATACTAGTATAAAGCTATTAACTCTTTTTTTAAACGTTTACTAAGCTTCTCTAGAGAAATTTTGCGTATAGTAAAGACGCACTATAATAGTTAATAATTAACCTAGTAACTATAGTAAGTTACGTACTTTATTATTACTAAAGAACTACTTAAGCTCTTCTAAAGTAATACGCTATTTATTATATTTTACTATAGCTATCTCTATAAGCGCTAAAATAGAAAGTGTAATTCTATAGGTATATAGATATACTATATACGTAGTTTATTAGCTTAGGTATTTTATATTAATTTTTTAGTTTCTTCTAAATTAAAAATAATATATAAAAGTTTTACGTTATTTAAGTTAAAGATAATATTAATAAAGCACTTATCTCTACCTAGATAGTCTATAATATTCTACTAAGATATATTAAAGTCTTACTTTAGGTTTTACTAATATAAAGGTATCTTCTAAACCTTAGAAGTTTTACTCTTACACTTATACTTATAGAATAATAATATATAGTTACTATAGTTATAAAGAAGTAACCTTCTTATTTACTAAAAGTACCTATAAGTTATAACTACCTAGACACCTACCTTATATATATTACTAAAGTAGTTACTCTTAAAATAACTTACTTTATTACTATCTTTATTAAAATCTATACCTACTATAAAGCACCTAAACTACGCTATAGAGCTAAATACTTTTAAAGCTATAAATAATATAAATAATAATAAGATAATTACTAAGTCTAGAGCCTATATTATATATTAATAGTACCTACCTATTCTATATATAAGAGATTAGCGCCTTAAGCTTCTTAGCGCTTCTTTTATATTTACGCTCTTCTACTATATACTTAGCTTTCTTATTCTATAAGCTATATTCTAGCTTAGTACGCTCTAGTAGGTAAACTTTATAGTTAAGCTACTACTATAAGACTATTATAGAATTATTAGTAGCGTTATCTTTATCTACCTATTATATTACTATTTACTACTCTATAACTAGTAGGTAATATATATTCTTTTTACTAGTTAGAAATATAAGAAAAGTTATTAACTATATATAAAGTAACTCTAATATATAAGTAGAAAGACTATAAATAAAATTAGAGCTAAGAAATTAAGAGTAAACTTTTACTCTCTACCTTCTATCTATTTACCTCTCTATATACTATTATCTTACTATATAATATTATTTTTCTATACACTATTACCTTTCTATATACTATTATCTTTTTATACACTATTACCTTTCTATATAATATTACCTTTCTATACACTATTATCTTTCTATACACTATTACTTTTCTATACACTATTATCTTTCTATACACTATTATCTTTTTATACACTATTATCTTTTTATATACTATTATCTTTCTATACACTATTACTTTTCTATACGCTATTATCTTTCTATACGCTATTACCTTTCTATATACTATTACTTTTTTATATACTATTACTTCTTCTTATACTATTACCTAATATTATATTATATTAGTATCTATACTCTTTCTACCTTCTACTACTACTAAGATTAGTTAATATAGATACTAGTATAACTACTATATCTATAGCTAATTATAAGCCTTCTAATAACTAATATATAGTAGTTCTAGAAATTAGTACTATAGGTGTTCTACACGTTTAACGTATAGATACTAGCGCTTAATTACTAAATATATACTCTTTTCTATACATCTTTACTATATAAGATAATAACTAGACTATTAGCTTCTTTCTTAAACTACTAATTAACTAGATAACTAAAGATAAGTCTTTTAGCATTATTATAAATAGATTTAGTAGTATAAAGAAATTATATATATTACTAAAAGGTTCTAGTTTAATTATAAAGTTTATACTAAACCTTTATTTTAGAGTAAAGAAGTTACTAGAGATCTAGTTTACTATAGTAGAAGTTTACTACCTATTAAGTAAGATATCTTACTAAGATAGTACTAAGATTTAGCGTATTTTATTTAACTAGATATAGTTAGTCTCTATATATAGTAGAAGCTAAGAGATAGATATAAATAATAGTCTTCTAGAAAAGCTAGTTATATACTCTACTTTAAGCTTAAAAGCTTTTAGAAAGATTTTTTAGTAGACGTAAGTCTAATAAGAGACTAATACTATATTCTATAATTTAAAATTATCTTATAGCTACCTAATCTACTAGTTCTATATTCTATATAGTAATAGTAGAAAGTTTAGTGTACTAACGTTAGAGAATTTAGCTAGAGTAGAACTAACTAGTACCTTAGCTATTAGCTAGTAGCTTCTTTATAGATAATCTTTATTTAAAGCTAATATATTAAGTTAGATAAAAGAGAGTTATAGAGTAATATTTTATAGTAGTAACCTTACTAAGTTTCTTAGATTCTATTTTGTAATATCTTAAATACTAGTGCTAAACTCTCTACTAGTAGTATAGTTTACTTATATTAATATAACTTAGTAAGTACTTTCTTACTCTTAGTAGTAATTAACTATACTTAAAACTATTATAAAGGTAAAGGTAAAAGTGTATATATATATTAAGCGCTGCTTACCTATAAAGAATATATAGTAAGTATACTAAAACGTTAGAGGCTATAAGGTATAGTAAAATAGAGTATATATAGTATTTTAGATATATACATTACTATATTAGCTTACCTAAGTACCTATTAATTAAATAATTATCTCTCTACTATTATAGCTACCTTCTTTTATAACTATAGCGTTTTTATTAAATATTAATTACGCTAGTTATCTATAGCTTATATATATCTAAATAGTACTAAGCTATAGCGTTACTATTAGAGTAGCGCTATTTACTATATAGCTAACTACTTAGTAGATATATAAAGTAATATTACTACGCTAGCTCTTATAAACTTCTCTACTTCTTAGCTAGATTTCTATTTATATTACTAGATACTTATTACTTTCTTAAAAGGTTTAGAGAAGTATTACTTATAGTATACTTATCTTCTATCTTCTTATACTATATTAACCTATTTTTAAGTACCTATAGCTATTACTCTCTACTTATACTACTAATTATATTATTAGCTATAACTATACTTTTCTTATTAGCTGTCTCTATAGTATCTATAGTTACCTTCTCTTTACTTACCTTCTCTTTACTTATCTTCTCTTTACTTACTTTCTCTTTACTTATCTTCTTTTTACTTATCTTCTCTTTACTTATTTTCTTTTTACTTACTTCTTCTTTACTTACTTTTTCTTTACTTACTTCTCTAATCTCTCTAAGTATCTCTTTATTATTCTTATATTTATAGTTATAAATATTACTTAGTAGCACTTTATCTAAGTTACCTAAAATTACTAATAAAAGTAGTGTTTCTTCTTTGCCTTTATAATTATACTTATTATACTTATTACTAAAGCTTTCTAGCTTACCTAATACTCTTCTACTTATCTCTACTATACTTATAAAACTAATTTCTTACTATTAGTTTTTCTCTTTAGTATAATAACTTATATATAAACTAATTATATTACTATAATATTTATTATAGTCTACTTACTTAGTAGCTAGTAGAGTATTATATCTACCTTCTTTAAATATTATTAACTAAATATATAGTAGAGTTAATACTATATATAGCTAAGTAGTTTCTATAGCTATAAATATAGCTTATAAGCTATACAGCGTACTAGTGCTTACTATAGTAATACTTTTTATCGCGTTACTAATTATAAAGCGCCTACTATAGAAATTCTAAAGTTACTTAGTCTAAGCTTATATATTTATAGTAATATCTTTAATAATATTTAAACTATTCTATACTATTACACTAATAGTGTGTAATTATTTCTTACTACTTAGTATCTACTACGCGCTAGTTATAGTTAAGAGAAGTATAATATATAGTTATACTATTATTAGTTTTATTATATCTAGAAGTATAGAAATAAATAGAAGATAAATTATTATATTATAAGCTTACTTAGAAAGCTTTCTTAAGTAGTAAAGCTTCTAAGAGCTTATCTTAATCTATACTAGTATAATTATATACTATACTTTTAAGAAGTATCTAGAGGTACGTTCTATAATATACTTTCTAAGTAGCTTATAAGAGTAGACTACGTAGTTATAATAAGCTTTTTTATTATAGCTAAGAACGCTAATTATATACTTATTAGAGCGTATATAGCGCTAAGAGCTTACTTAGTATACGCGCGCTAATTATAATATTACTAAAAATTATTTAATTAGCTAAACGCTTTCTACCTCTTATCTAAAATAAAAGTAAGTATCTTTAATTTTTATTAGTACGCTTACTAACTTTAGTAGTATACTTTATTATACTAATTAAACTAAGTATACTTTTCTATATCTATCTTTAAGCTCTCTAGTATTATATTAAAGAAAAATAAGTATAAGTATAAAAATAGCTACTCTTCTAAGAATAAGTAGTTTAGTTCTAGCTCTATAAGCGCCTTTAAAGTAACTTTTTTAAGTTTTAGTTATATAAGCGTATTAAAAGCTAAGCTATTAAGCTTTAATATCTCTAACTTCTTTAAGTACTTAGCTACTCTCTTTAAGATAAAAAACTATAAGTACTTAAATAAGCTTTATAGTATTTCTAAAGGCTTTTTTAAGTATAGTTCTTTTAGTAAGAAGTAGAGCTTTAGTTCTATAAGTACTTCTACTTTTACTTATAACTTATTTACTACTTTAACTTATACTTTTAAGAAGTTTAATTTATTTACTAAGTATAGTAATATAGTTACTTAAAAGTAAGCTAATAATATTTTATATTATAATAAGCGCGCTATCTAGAAGTACACTAATAAGTAGTACGCTTATAACTTTAAAGCTAAGAATAAAGTAAAGTAAAAGTATTATAATAAGATTACTTATAAGTATTATACTACTAGTTAAGCTATAGAAAATAAGTAGCGTTTATATTATAAGCGTAATAAGTAGATTAAGTATAACTTAGAGTATAGTAATAAGAATTCTAAAGCTAAAGTAATTACTAAAACTAAGTATATTAAGTTTAAGAATAAGCGCTTTATTAATAAGTAGCGTACTAAGTAAGAACGCTTTAAAATTCTACTTTTAAAAGCTATTAAGCTTTATTAAAAGATAGTTCTAAAGATAGTAATCTACTAAGCGTAGTAGTCTACTAATTCTATTAGCGTAATAGAAAAGTATAATAATAAGTAGACTAGTAAAACTACTTAGAAAGAGTATACTAACTATAATTCTAATATTACTACGCTCTCTTAGAAGCTTTCTAGTAATTTCTATAAGTAGCCTACTAAGGTTACTATTATAGTTTCTAGTCTTTTAGCTACTAGTAATACTTATTCTAATATTTTATTTCTAGGTTCTTTTAGTTCTAAGAGCTCTACTTTTAAAAATTCTACTACTATTTCTTTTAACGCTTCTAAGCTTTCTACTAAAGCCTTAGATAAGCTTTTTATTTCTTAAGAAAGTAGTATAGTTTATAATACTTTATCTTTCTTTAGCTCTACTTCTAAAAAGAAGTATTCTTTTATTATTATAAGTAGTATAGAGAGCTCTCTTTTTAATCTAAAGCTCTTTATCTAGTCTAATAGTTTAGATATTACTAATTTTTCTAATAAGTATAATAATAAAAAGTATAATAGTAAGAAGTATATACTTAATAAAGATTCTAATAATAAGAATAATAGAGCTTTAGTAACTAAGTCTACACGTAAGCGCAGCTCTAAGAAGTTTATTTTTATTACTACTAGTAAGCTTTATAAAATAGTATACTTCTAATACTTCTAGTTTATAAGTACTAGAAAGGCTACTAACCTTCTTTATAAAAACTATATAAGTATTAATAAGAGTAAAAAGTCTAAGCGCTATCTTACTAGTACTATTAGTAATTATAAATATAATAATATATATATATACTCTTTTTTAATTTTAAGAAGCTTTACTAACTCTTTTTTAGACCTAAGTATATAAAAAAAGTTACTAAGCGTATAGTTAATTAGTTTTACACTATAAAGTAGAATCTAAAAACTAGTTATTTACTTAATATTAAGAACTTTTACTTTTATAAGCTTATCTATAACTATAATACTACTTTTAAGTAGTACCTTAAGTATAGCTATATAATCTAGAAGTATAGTAAGAAGTAAAGCTTTAATACCTTAAAAGTAGAGTATAATACTAATAAGTTTAGAAATACTTCTAGTATTAAGTAGTCTTAATCTAACTTTAATAATAAAACTAATAATACTTCTACTTCTAAGTAGCGCTCTTTTAGTAAGTTTTATTTTAGTACTTTAACTTCTTAGTACTAATAAGCTTTATAAAACTTTATTTAGTAGTTAAGTAAGTTAACTATAATAAGACTATAGATAATAGTATAGCGCTCTTTAATAATAATAATAAAAAAGCGTCTTCTAAAACTATTACTAATAATACTATTATAGTTATTTATAAAAGTATTACTACTAAGCTTAGTTATGTATTTATGTTTATAGAGAAAGTTATACTCTTTTAGTTCTTTACTTTAAAGTTTAAGTATCTCTAAGCTTATAAAAATACTACTAATAACTAGTAGTACTTCTTTAACTTTACGCTTAGATAACTAAAAAAGTGTTACTTTAATTATAGTTCTAGGTATATACTTTCTTATCTTACTATACTCTTTAGAGCGTATACTTTAATAAAAGCTTTTTTTAATAAGTAGTTTTTTATAAGCCTATAAGAGAGGCTATACTTAAAATATACTTTCTACTACTCTTTAAAAAGAGTAGCTAAAAACTCTTTTATACTTTATAAGCTTTATAATACTACTAATAATTTAATATTCTTTATATTTAACTACTTCTTAAAGTAGGTAAATTACTAAATTAATAGATTTTTAGTAAGCCTATTAGCTAGTATACTCTTAGTTTCTAAATACTTAACTCTAAAAGACTTTTTAGTATACTCTTACTTTAGCTATATATTTTAGATATTAATATATCTAAGGCGTATTATTATATACTTATTAGCGCTAACTACTAAGTATATAGTTTACTAGTTATTATAGAAAATTATTTATACTACTTCTAAAGTAAGTATAAGCTTTTAAAATAGCCTCTTAAGAGCTATTACTTCTTTACTAATATACTTAAAAGTAAAAAGCTTTACTTTTATAGTTAAAGTTATTATAGTTACTTATTATACTACTTTCTAAATAATAGTATCTTTAAAGAGTATAATAAAGTAGCTTTATAAAAAGCACTTAGTCTCTAGATTATTTATAAAAGAAGCGTTACTATAAATTATAAGCTTTACTCTAGAGTACACTCTATAGTAGATAGTCTAATAGTAAGTCTTATATAAGTATATAATTACTTAGTTAACTACTTTTATATACTTTTTACTTAGATTTATAAGAAAGTATAAGAGCTTTAAAGTAGCGTATACTATATTAGGCTATAGTATAATAGCTATATAGAGTAGTAATCTAATACACTCTTAGTAGTCTTTAACTACTTTCTTATCTACTTTATCTATTAACTTTATAAGCTCTTAGCTTAGAAGTAGTATAGTAGAGCTTAAAGAAGTGCTTTCTAAGTTAAACTTCTTAGTAAGCTTATTTAAATACTTATTATATATAAGCGTTATAGTATAAGTAGCGTAATTACGTAATACTTTTACTTCTAGAAACTATTTAACTAGGCCTTTCTCTTCTAAGTTATATACTACTTTTATTATATTAGCAACTTATAAAGCTTTTTAATAAGTAGTATAGTAATATATAAGTAGTATATTATTAATATAGAAGAGTAGAAGAATTTTTCTTTATTTATTAAAGAAGAGATAAGGCTCTTCTTTAGAAGTAATAAGATCTACTTTCTTTACTATACGTAAGAGCTCTTTATACTAGAGTAGTAGAAAGTTTTTTAGTTTATAGAGAGTACGCTTAAGCTTTATATACTTACTAGGCTTTTTAAAGCTATCTAGTATATTATATACTATAACTAGCTAGTGCTCTTAGTGTGTATAAAGAAATACTTCTATAATATTAAACTAGAGAATTTCTAAGTTAAACTTAGTTACTATTACTATTACTATTCTAAAAAAGTATAAAGTAAGTATTACTATATATATAGAGTATATAGAATTAATTACTTATAAATCTTTTCTTACTACTATATAAGCTTTATACTTAATAAAGTAGCTATTTTAATTAACTTTATATATAAATATCTACTTTAGTAGAAGTAGATACTCTTATACTAAGAAGCGCTTAATCTTCTTTTAGATACTTACTTAATAAAGTATATTAATTTTTTTATTATAAGTCTTATAGAAAAGCTTTCTATATAGATAGTTACTAAGATTTTTATACTTCTTTAGAAGTAGTAGTAGTTAATTATAGTATACGTATTTAGATAGCTTATACTTTTATAGAAGTATATTACCTAAGATTATAGCTACTATAATTAAGTAAATAGTTATAAGCTTTTTTTAGTCTTCTTCTACTTTATATAAGTATTAGAGAAGACTATTTAGAAGATTATTATCTTATATACTATTCTATAGATTATATAGTACTTAAACTTCTAGTTCTTCTACTTTTAGGCCTTTACGTTACTTTCTAATTCTAGAGCTTAATTATATTAGTTCTTTATAATTACGCTTCTAGCGTATTAGTTTAGAAGTAGATAGTAGTTCTATTTTATTTTATTTTAGAGAAGTTCTAAATATAAAGTATACGTAGAAATATAGTATACTTAGTAGTACTCTATTCTAATAAGTACTATATACCTTATTTTAATAAAAGCTCTTTATATTAGAAAGCTATTTATTACTTAGTACTAGTAGATACTCTTCTCTAGTTTAGTATACTTTTTAGGTATTACTATTATACTTCTAACTAGATCTTATAGTTTAGTATACTTTAGGCTTTAGTATTTACTTTAGAGTAAATAGGCTAGTATACTCTTAAGAGTTTATATAGATTTCTAGTAGTTAGCTAGCTAAGCTTTCTATCTATATAGAAGATATATTATATACTACTTATTAATTAAGCTAGCTAGCCTATTTAATAGTAAGCTATAATATACTACTCTCTAGCTTCTAGATAGAGTTTTTAGAAGTATACTAGTCTTATATTTTATCTACTATAGCGTAGAGCTAGTTAAAGATATCTTTATATACTTTTTTTATATTATATAGCTTATTTTTATATAAAAGATTAATAATATATATAAGCTCTTCTACTAAGTACTTCTAGCTACTTTTAGCGCTACTCTTATAGAAAAGCTTCTTATTAAAGCTTATATTTCTTATTATAATTATTTAATTAAGCTTTAGAATCTATATTCTATAAATATTAAACGCTTTATATTCTACTAGGTATCTAATATAGCCTCTTAGTATAACTTTAAAGTTACGCTTATCTTATCTAGCTACTTACTCTCTATTAAGTAGATAAGCTCTATAGCTATAGATATAAATAGTACTTTAATCTAGGTAAAGATTAGCTATAATAGTATAGACCTTCTTACTATACTCTATATACTATACGTTAAGTATAGTATTAGATACTAAAAGATTATAAGTATATAATAGGCTTATATTATATAGCTAAGTTACTACTTCTATAATATCTAGCTAGAGCTTTTTAGAAAGATTTGCACTAACTCTTATCTTAATAGACTTAGTAATTATCTTTTAACTTACTTTTTCTACTTTTCTATTTAGTTTATAAGTATAAATAAAGGTACACTTTATAATAATACTCTACTCTTTAGCTTATATCTTAAAGCGTAACTTACTTCTCTAAGATAGCGTTATAATATTATTATCTTAGATAATAATATAAATATTAAGCTTATACTAAGCTATAAGAAAGCTTATAAAGTTATAAAAGACTTTTATAATCTCTATAAGCGTTTTAGCTTAGAGAGTATATTAATAGATCTTACTACTATAATTATCTTTAAGTATTATAATTTAGAGCTCTTTATTATAACTAGTAGAAAAGTTAAAAAGATTCTATAAGATTCTTTAATAAGGTCTTAAAGCTTTTTTATATAGTTATTTAGAAATACGCTATCTTATATAAGTAATAGCGTAATACTTATACTTACTTTAGCTTATTCTTTTAATATATATATTACGCGTATTCTTAACAAAAGCTTAGAGCGCTTCTAGACCTAGGTAGCCTACTCTTACGTACTAAAGCTTCTTTATATTAGACTAAGAAAGGCTTTTTTAAAATTATTATAAGCGCTAGTTATTAGTTATACTTATTATAGTTAGGTAAAACTTTAAAGAATTATATTTAATAAATATAAACTTATACTTTCTCTTAAGCTTTACTAGTATAAAGTTATTAGTAAGCGTTTCTATATAAAGTATTAAGTCTAACTCTAAGTACTATAGTTTAGCTTTATTAAGAGCTACTTCTAAAATAATATTAATATAGAAACTTTTTATAAGTACTATACTTATTAGAATAAAGTTCTTTATATATAGTTCTCTTTTTCTAGTTAAAGTATTTCTAATTCTTTATATACTATGTCTAAGTACCTAGAAGAAGAAGCTTTCTACTTTTATAGTATAGAATTTATATACTCTTATAAAAGTCTTTAGCTTAAGTAAAAATATATTATTAATAAAATATACTACTACTCTATTATCTAAGATAGTGCTTATAGAGAGTAGATAGATATTAAAGTCTATAGTAGAGTATATACTACTAATACTTAGCTAACTTATAATAAAAGTAGAGTTAATAAGTATTACCTAAATTAACTCTAAGTAAATAGAGTTTAGGCTTTTAATTTATACTTACTATAAAGTAGTTTATCTCTTCTTATTAAAAGCTCTTTATAGACTATTATACTTTAAGTTTCTAAGCTTAGTAGTAATCTTAGCCTTAGCTTTATTAGAAAGCTTTAGAAGTTTATCTATAAGCGCTATTTTTAAACACTTATATATAGTAGTAGACTACTTATAGTACTATTTATATAGGTAATTCTTTTTAGACTTCTAAGCTAAGTTATTATTATTAAAAGCTTATTATAGTACTTCTATAATAGTAAATATACTACCTCTACTACTAAAGTAAGTAGTATACTCTTAGATTAGTATAGTAAAAATCTTTAATACTTATTTAAAAGTAATCTAAGTTCTACTAATAGTAAGAGCTTTAATAAAGTTTTACTATATTAAGTACTTTTACTTTAGAGTAAGCCTAATACTAATTACTTCTAAATAGTTCTAGATAGTAAGTATATTATTAACTTTAGTAAGTTTATACGCTTTAGCTTAGACTAGAATATAAAAGTATTTCTATTACTAGCGCTTAGCGTTAATATGTTCTTATTATACTTTCTAGAGATATACTTTATACTATAAGTATATAAGATTCTTAGTATAGTTCTTCTTTAGAAAAAGCGTAGACTTAAAATATTTAATAAGTACTTATAACATAGCCTTTTTCTTTATAAAAATAAAAAGTATAGTAGAAGCTAAAAGCTTTAGACTAATAGTCTAATTAACTTAGTTCTAAAGATACTTAATATAAGCGCTCTTTAACTACTATTCTATTACTTATACTTTATACTTTATAATAGATAAGTTATACTTATTAGCGTAAAGCTTATTAACTAAAGTATTCTATATAATTACTACTAGCTCTAGAGTAGTTAGAATACTTATCTAGATAGAAGTAGCTATTTTAGTATTAGAGTTAATGTTAGCTTAAATTTCTCTACTTAGAGTATAGAATTTAAACTAAGTAAACTACTTAGGCTAATACGCTAAGTTAGTAAGTGTAAATACTTTTATAAAGATTATTATAAAGTTACTTATTAAAAGTAATAGAGTAGTACTTTTATAAAAGTGTAAAGATTAGTAATAGAATTAGTATTACTATACTTTATTAAACACCTTGCGTTTTAAGTATATAAATATAGAACTATATTATCTTTTTAAAGCGCTAGGCTTATAACTATTACGTCTAGAAGTATAGAAATAAATAGAAAATAAATTATTATATTATAAGCTTACTTAGAAAGCTTTTTTAAGTAGTAAAGCTTTTAAGAGCTTATCTTAATCTATACTAGTATAATTATATACTATACTCTTAAAGAGCATCTAGAGGTATATTCTATAATAAGTTTATTATAGAATTTAGTAAATATTTATAATTAGTAATAAAAGTAAAAAGAAAAGTGTATATTTACTACTATGTTTACTATTATTATAAAGAGAGCTTTTAGGTAATAATAATAGCTTATTAGAGTAAGATATAAAAGATTATAGAATATTCTTAGCTATTTATACTATCTATAAGAAAGTAATAGTATACTATCTTTATAGAACTCTATAAGTTCTTTATTTATATTATATTAGAGTTATTTATTAAGCTAACCTTAGTTAAAGCTATATATTACTATTACTATCTTTTTATTTCTACGTCTAGAGAAGTTATAGTACGTTTATCTTTAGTCTTGTATTTTACCTTTATTATTGCTTTTACTTTATTCTCTTTCTTTACCTTTATCTTTTTCTTTTAGTTTCTCTTTACTACTACTAATTTTAATTTTAGTACTATTACTTTACGCGTAGCTTTAGAATAGTTATTCTAGTTATCTTTATTATTCTTATTATTCTTATTATTCTTATCTTTCTAGTTATTCTAGTTATTTTTATTATTCTTATCTTTCTAGTTATTCTTATTACCTAAAATATCTAAAATCTTATCTTTTATTACCTATTTTGTCTTAATATTAACCTCTACTAGTATAGTAATAAGCTTATACCTATAATTATTATTATTATTTATAGTAATACTATACTCTTAGTAGAGAGTCTAGAGATAAGAGAAACTAATACTTTATAGAAGTTATCTAGCAAGCGCCTCTATAAGCGCGTCTACTAAGATTTAGCTATAGATATAATAGGTAGTATACTAAGTAGACTACTTTAGAGCTCTTATAAGTAGTTTATAGTATTAGATAATAGCCTTAATAAGTTTTTACCTAAGTTATCTCTCTTTAGAAGTACTATCTAGTTAGTAAAGTACTATAAGTAGGTAAATAGCTTACTAGGTGTAATCTTACGTAATAAGTTACTCTTAAGTAGAATTAGCTTATATTTCTAGTAGTAGTTAGTAATAGCGTAAAAGAGTTTTCTAGCTTTATTTATAACGTTATTATATATCTAGATATTATCTATTTCTACGCTAATAATAATAGTTATAGCTATAGAGTAGAGTAGTGCGTAGAGTTAGCTCTTACCTCTTTTCTCTACTTTAGCGTTAAGCCTTATATTCTCTATAGTAGTAGCTAGATAGTAGAGATAGAAGAATACTTAGGTAGATAAAGATAGTATATATATAGAAGTCTAATATTATTTACTATTATATATATTAGAGTAGACTAGTAAAGAAGTTTATGTATTTCTATTACTAGATAGTATAAGCTTCTCTAGTCTCTTAGCACTCTTTATACTATAGTAAAGTAAACTACTACTAAGGTATAATTAATTAAACTTACTCTATCTATAATTACTCTACTATAGTACTCTATAAAGCTCTCTTTTTTATAAAGTAAAACTCTAAGAAGACTTAACTACAAAATCTCTACTAGCTACTTAAAGCTCTTTAGAGCTTCTATTACTAGTAAGCTCTCTTAATTTAAATAGTCTACTAATAATTATAAATTACTATACTAACCTATAGAACTCTAAAGTAAAATAATTTAAAATTACTATAGTTATACTATATACTAAAGAACGCTTCTAATAACTATTATAAAATTATATAGTTATCTATTTATATTTTAAGATTAAAGACGCTTTTACTCTCTTATATATCTATTATATACTATAAAAACTATACCTAGAATACCTAGGTCTTCTTATATACAAAGTTTAATACTAAAAAATATTAGTATCTTTGCTTAAATTAGCTAGATAGTAGAAGAATGTATAATAGAGCGTATTAAAGTAGTCTATTAAGAAACTTTTAATATTATATAGTATAAGTAAGCACGTTCTTAATATTTAAGGTACTCTACTTACTTTCTTAGGTTCTAACTTTATATATTATAATCTTATTTTAACTAAAGTAATATAAGATAATAAGTTTCTATCTATAACTACTATAATATTATTTAAGTAACTAGAATAGGCTATAAATATAGATACTTCTAGGCTGTTACTAGAGCTAAAGTCTAGTTATTCTAGGTATACTTCTATTATATTATAGTCTACTATATATATATATATACTTCTAAGTATTCTAGAATAGATCTTTATTATTCTAGAAGATTAATAAAACGCTCTAAAAAAAGTAATAGCAAAATATAATAAAAACTAACTTAACTACCTCTACGTACTAACTCTATATAGTATAGTAATAAAGAATCTTTCTACTATAATATTAAAACTATAGAACTTAAAGAATAATAAGTTTTAAAATCTAACTATAAAAGTAAAGATTAAGAGGTAGTGTAATAGCGCTACGTTTTATAGTATACTATAGACGCTAATTAAGAACGTAATACGTTATCTATATTAAAAATATAATTTATTTTTTAAAGTAGTTATATAGTTCTATAGATAGGTCTATAAGAATATAAATAAATCTATTAAAATACACTAAACCTATATATAGCTACTTAGAGGTAACTTTATTCTCTATCTTAGTAATAGTATACGCGTTATCTATTAGTATAAAGAGAATACTAAGAAAGAATAGAGACTAATTTAGTTTAAAGTAGCTAACTACTTCTATATTCTTATTTTCTAGTTTCTAGATAGTAGTATATCTATATTTAATTATAGTAGAAAGAAAATTAGGTAATACTACCTTTTAGATCTAGTAATAGTATAGAGATTTATTACCTTAATATAACAAAGCTACTAGTAATAGAATACTAATATTATTAATATATATACTACTTATATAATATGCGCTATAGAAAGTAAAGCTTCTACTATATCTATAGACGCAACTCTAATAAACTACTAGTTTTTCTTCTAGTTAGATTCTTTATAAAAGGCGTTTTATAATAATATAGTAGAGGTTTACTATATTCTACTTAGGTAATTCTATATCTACTTATATAGATCTAGTATAGCTATACTTACTTCTACTCTTACTTAGAATAGTAGTAAAGCTCTTTACTATCTCTCTAAGTAAAAGTTTCTTCTTAGTCTACTAGAGTAGATTAATAATATAAGTATAAAGTGTATATATTTTTAATATACTTTACGTAATTATAGAGGTAAATAGATAGCTATATAGCATACTTTAATATTTCTCTTTATTATAGGTTCTAATAAAAGAACTTTTAGATTATTAGGTACTAATATTCTCTATATTCTTATTAGTATAGATAGTCTAGACTTAAGTAGCTTAGTTATACTACTACTCTCTAAGTATATTAAGGCACGTAAACCTTTAGAATTAGCTAATATTTAGAGAAGAAATATTTTAGTTTCTTTTAGTAAAGCTATAGCTCTAAACGTGCTTATAGAAGTTAAAACTTATATTAAAAAAGATTAGTACTAGCTATTAATATAAGAAATAGCCTAGTATATTAGTAATATACTTACTAAACTAATAGAAAATATTTACATTATCTATAGAGACTACTAAGGTACTAAATACTAGAATTAACTATTTAGCCTTAGGCATTACTTAATAATAGTAAATAATATGTTATAGATAGCTCTTAATATTAGTAGTTTATATTTTTACACTTACTAAGTAGGTAATTAGCTAGTAATCTAGTTTATTTAAAATAATAGAGTAGATAATTAGCTAGTAATTAAGTTTATTTCTTTTAAGTTAGACTCTAGCCTATATATATTCTCTATCTATAACTTCTAGATAACTAGCTTATAAACTAAGAATAATACTACTACTTTAGATCTAGGCGCTATCTACCTATATTCTTCTAGTAATATTCTAGACACTTCTAAAATTATTAAGGCTATATTTTTTAAAATTAAAAGACTACTACGTAGTAATTATAAAATATTAAGTTACTTACGCTATAAATTATTATATATAGCTATTATAGCTATATATATTAATTAATATATAGTAGAAAATAATATCTTATATAAGTAGGCTAAAAAGGTATATCTTAATATTATTGCTAATATATATTTAGTATAATATTAGTAGACTACGCCTATAATATATCTCTAGTATATCTATATAGTAACTACTAAGTAGAAGTAAAAAGATAAAAACTATTAGAAGTAGAATATAGTCTAGTTATAAAGGTACAACTACTCTTTTAAAGAACTATAGAACTAGAGAGAAAAGACTATTCTAATAATACTTATTAATAAAAAAATTATTTATTCTAGATTATAGTTATTTATACTACTAGATAATAATTTCTAATTTAAGATTAGCTTACTATAAAAATTATAGTAAAAGATAAAAATAAGGCCTATAACTAATAATAAACTAGTTCTATTTTTTAAAGGTATACTTATACTTATACTACCTAGAGAGTTAATTAAAGCTTTCTATCTTTGCAAGTTATAAGTTTAGCTACTACTAGAGCTATCTATAGCTACTATATCTCTAGATATACGTTAGTATATAATAGCTATAACACTAGTAGTAGTAATAAATTAGCTATAAAAAAGTTTAAACACTACTAGATAGCCTTAGTTAGATATATAGAAAGAGGTAAAAAAGACCTATAAAGTAGAGAAAAATATAAAAGTAGAGAAAGGTATAGAAGTAGAGAAAAGTATAGAAGTAAAGAAAGATATAGAAGCAAAAAAAGATATAGAAGTAGAGAAAGGTATAGAAGTAGAAAAAGATATAGAAGTAGAGAAAGGTATAGAAGTAGTATAGAATAGTCTTATTATTATAATATAAGATAAGGTCTTATAATTTTACTTTACCTCTTTTCTATTACTATTATTATTACTACTTATATAACTAATCTATATCTACCTTTTTTATATAGTATTTAGCTAGTTCTACTTTATAGTATTCTAGTTACTACTATAATTACTTACTTACTACTATTAATATAATCTATTCTTTATAGTCTTAGAATTTCTCTCTTCTCTTAAGCTAGAGCTAGTTAGTACTACTATAGTAGGTATTAAATAGTAAGCACGCGTATAGATAGCTAACCTTATTTACTTTCTTAGGCTACTATAAGCTTAGCTACTACTTATATAGTTTCTTTACTTAATAGTACTACCTATAACTAGGTATACATACTATTCTATTCTTATCTACTAAGGTTTCTATAATTGTATAGTAACAGCCTAGCTTAGTATATATCTACTTCTTATACTATACCTAACTTCTTTTTATATAGATAGTAAGTTTTATTATAGATATTTATAGACTATACTTTAGATAGCTATATAAGTTATAGTTAGTATATAATCTAATCTTTAAGAGAATTTATATATTAAGCTAGATTATTAAGGTAATATAGTTCTAGAATAACTATATTTATAATAAGTAAAGAGTTAGGCTTTACTAGCACTAGTGCTATAAAGTTAGTAATATATGCGCTTATAGAAGATAGGTTAATATTAAAAATATTCTAGTATATCTTATATATCTATTAGAGTTTAATACTATAATAGAAGTAGTTTAGTTCTATAAGCTCTTTAAAGTAAGCGCTTAGAAGTAGATTATTTTATAATATTATTAGCTAGTAGCTTATAGTTTGTAATAGCTATCTAGATAGATAGTAGTAGTTTAGTATTTATATAGGCAAAGTATACTAAGCTAAAAGTAAAAGTATATATAATAACTACTATTACGTATAGCTAAGTAAGAGCTACTAAGTCTAATAGAGTATCTACTTATTTACACTAGTCTAAGATAGCAGCGTACTTCTAAGATTAGGTTAAGGTACTAAGTAAGGCTATGTATAGTTATCTAGGCGTACTAATATAACTTATTAACTAGTACTTACTACTTCTATAGATATATTTACCTACTATAGAGTATAAATAACTATACGTATTAATATATAATTTATAAGAGCTACTATATAGCTCTCTCTACTTCTTTTATAGCTTTACTTTACTATAGAAATTTATTAATCTTAAAATTAATAATAAGACGCCTAATATAACTAAGCCTTAGTTACTTCTAGTAAATAAATTACTAGCTCTTACTCTAAATAAGCTTACAGCTTTATAGAATAGCGTAAGTAAAGATACTTTAGTAAGTACTATTATAGGTAGTAAAGGCTTCTTTTAATACCTTTCTAACTAGAATAGTATAGGTAAGGCTATAGAGCGTTACACAAGCTTAAAACTAAAGTTAGAACTCTTTCTACTATACTAACTAATAACTAATAAGTATAGGCTATTCTATCTATTACTTATGTTTATAAACTTTTTCTAAACTAAATATAAATATATAAACCTAGTCTTAAGCTTGCACTAAATATAATATATAGCCTATAACTATCTTATAAACTATATTTCTAGTAGTATACTAATTAGTTACTTCTAAGTAGCTAGAAATAAAAAATATCTACTATATTAAATAAGTTATACCTTATACGTTATTATTATTACAGAATAGTATATATACCTTTTAACTACCTAATAATTATAAAATATTATTAGCTTATAGCCTAATAGTAAAAGAAATCTAAATAACTTTAACTATATAGATTAACTAGATATATTTTCTAGATTATAGAAGAATAATCTATTATATAAATACTAGTAGCAGTTTTCTTCTTATAGACATAAAACTCTAGAAAGCCTATATCTTACTATTACTTAATTATACTACCTATCTAGTTTTACTTCTAGTAATCTATTTTAGATTATGCTATAGCTATTAAGGTAATAACTAGATTATTAGTTTAGTACTCTAATACCTACTATAGAACTAAAATAGTTTATAAGCTTTAGTAAAAGTTACTATAAGTAGAGAAAGAAGAAGGCATAGATTAGAGATAAGATATAAGTAAGATTACAAAGACTTTAATAAAGGTACTAGACTTAATATAAAGATAATACACTAAGACTTCTTAAGATAATAACGTGCATTTAAGAGTGCCTAAAACTTTAGATATAGTTTTTATATTCTAAAGTTATATATATCTTACTTATAAGATAGCGCTTATATACTTTTATAATTATCTTATTACTCTATTATTATAGATTTTAAAATAGAGTACGCGTATATTTTTGTAGTTCTTATACCTTTATTAGACTTAGCCTAAAATATTACTATATATAACTAGAATTCTATATTTTTAGACTATATTATAAATATTCTATCTATCTTAGATTCTATAATTAGGTAATATTAGTATTAGCGTCTTATAAAGCTGTCTTTTGCTACTATAATAGATTAGTAATATATTATATTTAGATTCTCTTAGCTAAATAACTTCTAAATCTCTATACTAGATATAGTTAGTTATCTACACTTTACTCTATTCTTTAATTATATAGAGCACAGCCTATATATATATAACACTTTCTACTATAGTATATAGATAACTATAAGCTCTAGCAAACTTAAAGTAATAACTTATATAAATAGTACACTACTATCTATACCTCTAGTTACTTATATCTAATTTAGTTCTAATAAAAGCCTCTAGTAGCTTCTTATTTTAAATCTTCTAGCTACACCTAATAGCTTTTATATATATCTTACTAACTACTTCTAGTTTCTTAAACTATTACCTATTATTATATTATTAACCTTAGCTTAAGCTTTCTAGCGCTAATAGCCTATACGCAAAATAGAAAATAGTACCTATTATAAATAATAGTATATAGAGTTTTAATACTATATCTATAATTACGTACTTATATATCTTCTATACCTAGTTATTAATATAGTAAGTAACTATATAGTATAACTACTCTATCTAAAGTTATATAACGTTATATTCTACTTTACACTTTTATCTTAATCTTACTTATACTCTATTCTTACTTCTATTATTTCTCTTATAGTCTTACTATTAGCTATAGAAGCTATATAAAGCTCTCTCTCTTTACTCTACTTATTTATTATATATAATTATAAAGCTATTACTAAGGCTAATATTCTTATTAACTTGCTTAACCTTTATTATATTCTCTACTTATTTAAGTTTACACTTACTAACATAGCTATTAATTATTCTACTATTACTATCTTACTAGCTAGCTTTAGTAAGAGGTTCTAGATAATTAATAAAGCCTTTTATAAGACGTATAGTAAGGTAGAAAAATTATCTAAGAACTCTACACTAAGCTTCTTACTTTTTAATATAAAGAGCAAATTATTATAAAAGATAGAAGAGTAAATATATTCTACTACTATGTAATAGCAACAAGTTATCTATTTCTATATTACTATCTATACTACAAATTTAGTATTTATTAAAGTATTTTCTAACTACTACGTTAGATTAGCTATCTTATTAAATAATAACCTATCTTATATAATTACTATTAATTTTTCTTATAAATCTATTATCTATCTATAATTCTATAGATATCTAAGCTTATATAACGCTTTCTACTACATACTATAATATCTTCTACTAGAAGTAATACACTATATTTAATAGTGCGCTCTTAGAGGTCTAATTTATATTAACTTATAGATAGGCGCTAAATTTCTAACCTAGTAGCTATAGTCTATTACTACGCACAAAAGCATACTACTAGATAAAGGTACTTAGCATAGCTTAGCCTATATTAGTATTATAGATATATAAAGAGGTATATAAGTAGTATAGAACTAGAAATATACGCCTATACGCTTTAAGTTTATAGATATTTAGCTTTATCTTACTAACTTTAAGTTAGTTTTACTCTAACCTTTCTCTACTACCTAGTGTTATTAGTACTTTATATAGTATAAGATTAATAGTATAAAAAGAACGCGTAGAAATTAAAAAATTACTATTAGTTACTATATAAAGAATAGAGCTATTTAATAGTATTATATAGAAAGTAAAAAGTATATAGGCCTATTACGCTCTAACTCTAAAATACTATATATACTCTATTTTAAAAGTGCTAACGCTAGTATAGGTTTAATTTTCTATAGTATAAGCTTTAGTATAAAGAAGCCTCTACTAGCGCCTTAGTTAAGAAGTTTTACTTTATTCTAGAAATAGCTCTACTAAATTACTTCTTTATATTTATAGAGCTTTATAATAAGCTAGATACTATAACTTTTAACTTATACTTCTTATATATAGCGTTAGATAGAAAGTAGATTAAATTAGTCTATAGTATTATTATATCTTATTCTAATCTCTAATAAATTAGTCTATAACCTATATATATAGTATAATTTCTAGAGTCTACTAAAGTACTAAAAGAGCCTTTACTTATAAAGTAAGAGCACGTCTTTATAGAGAAGAGATAGTTTTTTAATAAGTTCTTTAATACTATTATAATATAGTGTATACTACGCTAGTCTAGTCTACTTTTTATATTACTTTATAAATATTCTCTTAGTAACTTTATCTATTACTAGTATATATAGATAGTAAATAATTAAGAAGACTACCTTAATTATAAAATTCTATCTCTAACTATTAGTAACTTACCTCTAAGTGTACTAGTTATACTAATACTTATATTTACTAAGAATAGAGTAGAAACGTCTTATAGACTAATTCTATCTCTATCTAAGTTCTATTAAATTAACTAATTAGATTAATACTATCTACTTCTCTTTAATATATTTAGTATAAAAGACTATAATCTATTTAGCCTACTTACTATTATCTCTATAAATAATATTAGTATCTCTAGTAAAGACTACACGTACTATAAAGATAGCTTTAGAAAGAATAACTATCTAGAGTTTATAAAGAAAAGCTCTTTACTTTTCTAATAGCTATATACTAGTTACGCTATAACTAATTATACGCTCTTAGCTTTAGGCCTAATTATTCTTAGTAATATTTATCTATAGAACTAGTAGAAGAATATATAGTATCTTTTAGAAGCTTACTCTTAAAATACTTTATTCTTCTATTCTCTAGGCTTCTAGCACTCTCTATATTAGTTTTAGCTTTCTCTATATAAAGTTTACTAACTTCTTATAGATTATTATACTAGTATTAAGTATAAAGCGCTTTATAAAGTATTATTAGTAGAGTAAGTTAAATAAGTACCTAATCTTAACGCTTAAGCGCCTTCTTTCTCTTTATTTTATTAACTTATACCTTATATCTTAGATCTATTATTTATATACCTAATACTATATTAAGCTTATATAATATAAAGAGTAGTTTCTAGAAGTTAGAAGGTAATTAGACTTAGGCACGTAAGTTATACGTATAAGCCTTCTATTACTATAAATATAATTATAAGAATATAAATTTCTATACTCTTCTTTTATATTATAGTATCTTATAAATCTACTCTCTTCTATTAATAATATCTTATATACTAAACTAAATAACTATACTAAATTATAAGTAGCTAGACTATACACTTTAGACGCTAGTTAATTCTTACTACTATAGAATAATTACCTTAACTCTAGAATCTCTATTTTCTATCTTACCTCTAACGTAATATAATAACTACGTAGCTAATAAGGTCTTAATAAGTAAAATAGATTTTACCTATATTACTAGTAAAGAGATAGACCTTATTATAGTAATTAGACTAAGTAAGTATAATATAATAGTTATAGTGTACTATTAAGTATAATAAGACCTTATACTAGTAGTATAGAAGCTTATTAATAATAGAAGAAATTCTACTAGCTACGTTTAACTTCTTCTTAACTTAACTAATAGAAAGAGTAAACCTTTTATCTAGACTTCTTAACTTTAGCTCTATTTCTATAGTAATATACTAAGAAGCTACTTTATACTAGTCTCTAAAATTATATACTTTAGAATACTTAAGCTAATAATAGATATTAATATACTAGTCTAGCTCTCTAGTTAGAAGTAGATTCTCTAACTAAATAGTGTTCTTATTATTTAGCTAAACCTACACTATATAGATCTTTTCTAGCGTAAGACTATAAAACGCTATACTAAGATAGCTTTACTACTTAGGTTTAAACTAGTTAGTGTAAATAGTTATAATATAAAGTAAAAAGCTCTTTACTAGTTATATATTATATCTACTAAGAAGGCGCGTATTATAACTATTTATAATAACTTATTAGTGTAAGCTAGAGTTTATAGTTACTATAGAAGCTTATACTATAATCTTATAAAAGTAGTAAAGCATATAGAAAGCTAGAGCGTACTAACTATAAAAGAAGTTATTAGTAGAGATAATAGCTTATATAGTGTATTTACGTAGTGCTATATATAGCTATAGACTAACTATTAGTAAATTACTAGCTATTTCTAGTATTATATAGAAATTCTATCTCTTAGTTAAGAGCGCTATATTAGTTATTATAGAAAGTAATTATAGCTATATTTTACTTAAAGCGTAGATAGGCCTTAACTAAGCTAGAACTAGTAATTATAAGCTATTTACGTTAGGCTTATTAGACTATTTTAAAGTATAGCTACTTATATATACTATAATAGAATTACTTTAAACTATTTATATATCTACTATACTATTATTATTAGACAAGTAACTAATAATTAATACAGAATATAAGAGATAGCAGAGTAATAGTATATTATCTAGTAAGAATAGACAAATTGTTACCTTCTAGGTAACAATTCTCTAGATCTACTTATACTTACGCTAGGTTAGGTTACATAATATTATCTAACTATCTAAAATATAGGTTTCTAATAATATCTCTCTTCTTAGCTCTAATTCTCTAGAGTTAGGTAGAATAAGTTATTTTAGGCTAAGGTAGGCTATCTTGTAAATTATTGTTGCCTAGTAATTAAGGCGTACGTTAGTAGATATAAAATACGCTATCTTATAAAAAAGTTATTTTTTAGACTTACTTTTACCTTTACCTAGTAATTTTCTTACTTACTACTAAAATAGGCAATAATAGAATATTATAGCAAATACTACTACTTACGCTAGTAGCTAGCGTCTTAGCGGTATTATATTAAGATCTTTTAAATTTCTTAACTATTACTTCTATACTAACTAATAACAATTAGGTAAGTACTTCTAATCTTAATATTTTCTGCTAGCAGCCTAGATAGCCTATAATAGCCTATTATAAGCTATTATAGAGTATTATAAGTTACTAAGATATAACTAAGCTAACATAATACTAGTAGACAACTATCTATATTACACTATTTATTCTACTTACGTTTACGCTTACTCTTAATAACTTTGCCTTATCTAGCCTCTAGAAGACCTATCTAAGGCTATTATAGCCTAGAATAGCCTACTATAGACTCTACTAATATTTTAAATACTTTTATAAAATATAGTAAGTAGGCTATAAACTCTTATTACTACTATGTTATATTCTTCTCTACTAGCAGCGTTAAGTACTTTAGAAAAGTTAGCTATTACTTTATCTACCTACTAGATAAGAAAAAAATTCTAGAATACGCTAAGTATATTAGTCTTCTAAGTAGCTAGTTCTGCGTTATAAATAGTAAGACCTACTATTAGTCTAAGTGCCTTAGGTGCTAGATTCTTAACTAAGATTACTATATAGTAAGTTATAATACTCTATAATAGGCTATTATAACCTATACTAACCTATTATATAGTTCTCTTAAGTAGAATTAGGTAATAGTTACTTTAATTACACTATTAGTAATCTTCTGCAGAAGATTAATTAAGGCACTATTACTATCTATAACTATAACCTACTCTATTAAGTTAATAATTAGAGCGCCTAGATTATACCTTCTACTAATACTAATAGCACTAAGGTTCTAGCTCTAGCTTAGTAAATTAAATCTATTTGTAATTATACTACTTAAGAAATTTAGAGCTTTAATAATAAACTTCTAAAGATAGCTATAGCCTTTAAGAAGATTATTAAGAAGTAAGTAGCTATTCTAGGCTATTATAGGCTATTTTAACCTCTAATAAGTAATATTATTTTTATATAGAGAAGCTTTTTCTTTATAATAGCAAAACTTATTATTATTAGTCTACTACGTCTTTAGTTTACTCTTTTACTTCTAGTTACTCTAAGAAGTTAGTTTTAGTCTCTAATTAAGTTCGCGTAGCTAAGTAAAAGCGCACTTTTAATAATATAATAGAGAATAGTTCTAAAAAAGTAAGTCTTCTCTATACTAGGCTATTATAGGCTATTCTAACCTATAATAGCACATAGTTATTAATTCTAAGAAAGTTTAGCTTAAAAAGATTATATTAGATAAGACTACTAAAATCTACACTCTTAAGAATAGTAGAGTTAATACTATCTAAAGTTAGAAGAGCGTCTTTACTAAGAAAATTAAGGCAGCTAACGTAATTTATAATAACACTAAAAATAAGTAGAATACCTTATAATAGGCTATTCTAGGTTATTCTAGCAGTATATAGCTTAATTTTAGAGTATTAGGTACTAGTTTAGGTATTTAGTAGTAAATCTAGTAGAAAAGTAGCCTTTAAGTATAATATTTAAAACTCTTAGCTTATCTTAGGTTATTCTAACCTATAATAGGCTTTAATAGCTTATTCTTTAGCGTATACCTAGCTTAGCAAGAATTACTAAAGTCTTACAAAATCTATCTTCTAAGTAACTTATAGAAATATAATATTTTATCTTAAAGTCTAAGATTTATAAAAAACTAATAGAAGTAAAGCCTTATAACGTAGAATAGGTTATAATAACCTATAATAGGTAGTATATAATTATTATAAGAATAGCTAAGGTAAGCTATTAGGCTGTAGTACTATTAAATACTATGTTAAAAAACCTAAATTAGAAAAAAACTAGTAAAGGTATACTTAGTTTTGTTCTCTAAGTATTATCTTAACTTATTCTTCTTCTTTTTAGAAAGCTGTCTATAGCTCTACTTAGGTTTTTTCTTTTTAGACTAACGTTAGAGCTATATACTCTTATTATTCTAAAACTTCTATAGCGCCTCTACGCTAATCTCTAGTTCTAGTTTCTAAGAGTTTTTCTTATTAGAGTAGCCTTACTATTTAATAAGATACTTTTACTAATTATTTTTATTACGCCTTTAATTTAAAATTTAGTTAACGTTATATACGTTATTACTAAATCTACGTATAGTGTTAATACTCTACATTAGTAAGTATAATAATTATCTAGTTAGCTTATATAGTTCTAGAAGTAATACGTAAAAGACTAGATAGACTACCTTTAGTTTAGGCATATTAATCTTAAACGCAGATAGGCTAATCTAGGCTATTATACGCCTAGAGCCTATATACTTCTAATCTAGCTTTTTCTTTAGCCTAGTAAAACGTATATGCTAATTAGAGATTAAAACTTAATTCTTTACCTTAAATAAAAGAGGTATTCTCTTCTTATTAGTATATACTTTCTAATAGGTATTAGCTATAATAATTTTTTTCTTACACTTAGCTTATAAGCTAAGTACCTTTACTATAGTAAAGAGCTTTATAGAGCTTTCTCTATTACTTTAGACTATACTAGGCTAGTTTGCCTCTTTTAGGTCTACACTATAATAGACTTAAAAGAAAGTTATACTAGTAGTTGCGTAAATACTATTATTATACGCAAATTCTCTAATAGATATCTATAGAGCCTAGTTATTCTATTCTAGCGTGCAGTAATACTATAGGTACTATTCTAGTGTTTAGTTCTGCTACTTAGTTTAACTATCTATCTAGAGGTAGAATATAAACGTAAGAACTCTTTTAGAGTTTAAATAGTGTTAAAAAGTATTCTAATGCTTTGCATTTATTAGTAGGCTTTTATTTAAGATAACCTACTTTAGAATATTATATAAGCAGATAACTTTACGTATCTAGGCCTAGGTAAGATCTAAGCTATTCTAATTACCTCTTACTAGAATATAATAGACTATCTTAGTAAGTCTATATATAATAACTAGTATTACGTTATAGACTTAGCCTTATATAGTACTAGAGAGAAGCTTTATAATAAAATCTATAGTAGCTTTCTTTTAAAGTTAATCTAAAAAAGGTAGAGGTTCTAGTAGGCTATATAGTTTATAGTAAGCTAGCGTTACTTTACAGTAGGCTAAGTAATTGCAATAATACTTAGTAACGTTCTTTTTTATACTCTTCTAGGTATATTAATGTTAAAGCTTTTCTAAAGTATGTCTTACTCTAAAATATTCTACTAGTAGGTTATTATAGTACTCTATAAGTGCCTTTAACTTACTTTCTATATTAGTAAGCTTCTAGAAGTAACTATAACCTATAATAAGTTCTAATAGGTCTATCTATTCTATGTCTAAGTCTAATTCTTCTAAGAAGAATTTGCTAGCCTTATTAGAGGTGTTCTAATCTTCTATAAGCTCTTACTCTCTTAGTTTAGTCTAATTAACTTACTTAAACTTATTAAGCGCTTTACTTAATTTATTTAGTAGTTCTAACCTAGAACTAGACTTTATTAGCGCAGCTATAGCTAAAAAAGCCTTCTTACCTTTATTAAGAATAATATCTCTTATAGGCTGTATAAAGGCTTTGTTATACTTCTAGGCTAGCTTCTATAACTTAGCTATATAATTAAGGCAGCGTAATAGGCTATCTACTAGATTAGTACTTCTAGAATAATAAATTAAGTTAAAATTGTATTGCGTAAGTACTAGGTAAGACTAAACTTAATAATAGTTAAAAGCTTTAGTTTCTATAAACTACTTAAGGTTTATATAATTAGTAAAGATCTTAAAATAGATACTCTTAAGGTAATATTACTAATATTCTAAACTTTTAATAATAGCTAATAGTTCTTAGTTATATATATTATAATTATACTCTACTATAATAAGCTTACGTAAATAGAAGTTAACTAAGTACTAGTTATCTAGCTTAGGTAATTCTATAATATATTAGCTTAGAATACCTAATATTATACCTCTAGATATATTAACTTTAATCTTTGTCTTGTAATCTTTTTTAAAGTAAGCTAAGATTAGTTTCTTTAAGAAAAAGTTTTTAAGCTTATAGAAAGCCTTTCTAGTAGCTTTACTAATATCTAGAGACTAGCTCTTCTCTTTCTATATAGCGTAGCTGCCTTTAGCTACGCCTAGACTTTTCTAGGTTAAAATAGTTAATAGTAGAGCTAATTTAGAAAAACTAGTAATAAATTAGTAATAGTAGTTTATAAAGCTAATAAACACCTAAATATTGCAAACTATACGCAGCTTAGGCTAATTCTAGATAGTCTTAATATAGTTTTAGTTAATCTTAATTTTGTTAAGTATAATAATATAACTAAGGTACTTAGTGCGTTAGGTATACTACTTACACTTACTAAGCTTTAAATAAAGCTTAGCCTTACGTAGTCTCTATAAGACTTTCTTAATATATACTTTATATTCTTTAAGAGTGTTTAAGAAGATAAGAATATTATCTAGATAGATAATATATAATATATTAATTAGACTAATAAAAGTCTAGTTAATATATATCTAAAACTAGGTAAGTATATTTATAAAGCTAAAAGGCATTACAGTGTACTTAAAATAACTATATTAGGTGCAAAATGTAGTTTTCTACTTATCTTCTTTCTAGATATAAATTCTGTAGTAAGCCTTTTATATATCTAGCTTAGTATAGTACTTAGCTTATGCTAAGTAGTCTAAAGACTCTATAATTAGAGGTAGTAAGTATCTATTCTTAATTATAATCTTATTTAAGCTATAATAGTTAATATATAGCCTTATAGAGCTATTTTTCTTCTTAATAAAGAAAATAAGTGCGCTAGCTAGCGACTTTAAGCGTCTTATCTACTCTTATACTATATACTCTTCTAAGTACTTTCTAAGAAGCTCTAACTTAGTTTAAGAAAGATTATATAATAGCATGTATAGTAGATTTATTCTAAGTTCTAAGTTTAGAGCTAGGTCTTATAGGCTATGCTTAGTAATAATTACTAAGTTCTTCTTAAAATAAATATTAATAAACTCTATATATAGTAGAAGTATATTGCTTATTTAAGACAAGGATAAGTTATTCTAACCTACTACGCCTACTAGATAGATATACACGTCTATACTAGAATTACGTATACTTCTTTTAAATAATTAGGCGTTTTCTACTATAATCTTTTAAAAAGAGCTAACCTCTTTAGCCTTATTACCTCTAAAAAGCATACGCTATAAAGCGTAGTTTAACCTAGAGTTATAGTAATTAATCTATAGTAATTCTAAATATATAGTGTACCTATTTAGGTTAGACACTATAAATAGAATATACTATATCTTTACGCAGCTCTGTAAATTAGTAATAGTAATATCTACTTTAGTTATTCTATAGATAGTAAGCTTTTTACTATTAACCTCTTCTATAAAAAGGTTAGGTAAAAGATTAATAACTAATTCTTGCTTCTTTACTAATATAACAGAGATAAGGTTTAGTTATAAACTACTATTAATTATTACTTTTTTAGGCTTAAACGTCTTAAGAGTAAACTTTACTATTAAGAGTTAGAATAGAGTAGGCTATAAGGCCTTACGTAGCGTTTCTATATTTTTATTCTTCTTATTTAGAGAGATATAGGCAGTAAGATAAAAGATTAATTCTTCTACCTCTAGTCTTTTCTTAACTTAGACTTATTAGCAGACTTACTTATAGCATTAGACTTATTAGCCTTTAGACATTTATTCTTATAATAACTAACTTTACTATATCTATAGCATGTAATTTGCTTTTTAGATACGTTATTATTACCTAAACTACCTCTTTTTAACTTATTCTAGGCTAATCTAGCGCGCTTAGCGTTTTTTAAGAGTTTACTAGTACTCTAAATATTAAATTAATCTTAGGTAAGTTAAAGTCTATTCTTCTTAGGTAGTTATAGCTTATTTTCTATAATATAAGACTTTTATTAAAAAATAAAGTTAGTATGTTCTTCTACTTATAAAAGTGTAGAACGTTAGTCTATAAAGAGTAAGAGTAAGCTCTTTTTAATATTATTCTGCAAGGCTATAGTATACTTTAGTACTTATATATCTAGTGTTTAGTCTAATCTAAGTTTCTTCTATAATAGCTTTATATAATCTAAAAGGTCTGTAGAATTCTAATTACTACGCTATATAGTACGCTTAAGGTAATTATAGGCGTGTTATTTACGCTCTTATAAGAAACTAAGTAAGTTTAATATAATATGCTTAAAGTCTATCTATAATAGTGTCTAAGTAGAGTTTTAGTACTTCTTTAATACCTAATAGGCATGCTATAGAGTCTTTAATAGCTTAGAGATATATATAGTACTAAAATTTACTTTTTATATTTCTATTATAAAGCTTTATAGTATATAAAAAAAGTATAACTTATAATTCTACTTCTAGTAATTATATTACGCTTAGTTAGTCTTTAAGAATAACTATAAAAGTTTAGATCTTAGAAGGCTTCTAGTAAAAAGAGCGTTCTCTAAGTAAGTTATAAATAGCGCTCTTACGTTCTTCTTAAAAGTAGTTAGGTTACTTATAGTAACTCTAGCGTAAAAGTTCTATAACTTAGCTAGCTTAATACGCTTTAGTTAAAGAGTTCTCTAAGTATAAAGGCGTTGTAGCTTCTAGTCTAGAATAGCCTCTTCTAGAATATTCTAGGTCTTATTAGAAGTAAGAATATAATTCTATAGTAATAGCAGTAGAATTAGACTATTACTAACGTTATTATCTATTTTAGACATAAAAGGTATTAGCTTATATACTTTCTTCTTAATAGAAGTTAGTACTAATAGACCTATAGCTAATACTACTACGTTAAATAGTTTTATATTATTATTAACGTTTATTAGTATATAACTATTACTATAAGTATTATAAGTAGACATTATATAACATAAGCGTATTATAAGGTAAATAATTTAAATATTAAATAAGTAACTAATAATTAATATAAAATGTAAGAGATAGTAGAGTAATAGTATATTGTCTAGTAAGAATAGATAAATTATTACCTTTTAGGTAATAATTCTCTAGATCTACTTATACTTGCGTTAGGTTAGGTTATATAACGTTGTCTAACTGTCTAGAACATAGGTTCCTAACACTAAGACTAAGAGTAGTATACCTATATTATAATAGTATAATTAGAGCTTTTTAAAGTTACTAGTAAAAGTATTATAAAGTAGTTAATTATAATAGATAGAAATATAAGTTAAGTTTCTTAACTAGCTAGTATAATATTCTTACTTCTTCTTATAAGCTCTTATATTAATAATACTTCTCTTTTTATACTTCTTCTTATAATATTATAATAGCGTAGATATACTCTAGTTAGAGAGCTACTTATATAGTTTAAATAACATACACTTCGAGCAGCAGACTCTAGAATTCACTAGTACTTTTAGACGATGCTTATTATAGGCACGCCTTACCGCCTTTGCTCGCCAAGCAAATCCGCTTCTATTGCGGCCCCGTCTTATAAGATCAAGCAATAGCTTGAAAGCCGCCCATCGTTGTCCGAATGTTCGCTCAAGTTTCCTCGCGCTCAGGGGCGGAGTACGGAGCGGCCGCACTCTGGGTGGTCTTCCGGACGGAAGAGTAATGGGCCGCATCCGATTACCACCACAATAGCAACGGCCCTATCCTCATCAATCCGCTGCGCTGCCAAGTAGAAAGAGGCAGTGTTGAGGGCACCGAGTACAGTAGCAACTACGGCATTGTAGGAATCGCATTGTCATAAGATGCGGTTACGGCCAACCAGACAGGGTGGCATTTAGGCGAGCAGTCACTTGGATGCTTCCTTCCCTCTACGGGCCAACTGCGCCCCGACGAAATGAGCAATTGACGTCACAATGCTTTGTGCTTACTCCCGGGGCTTGGCCTACTTCGTTGATGCTGCCGCGGTGTTGCTGTGCAGTGGCGCCAGCACTACTTTGTGGTGGTCGCGTGCTCAACGAGGATGGGCACGCGACACAGTTGGAAGATGGGAGGTGAATACGAGGCGAATAACGATGAGATGGGAGGAAGCCTGTGCCTTTAGCGGGTTGCGCGCCGCTGCGCATGTCCCAAGCCACTAAAGTTGAAAAAGTGGGACTTTGATACGCTGTACGCACGCTTTGATCAAGACGTCTGACCTCCTTTGCCGGCAACCCGGGGGCTTCGCGAACTTGTAGCAAGCACAACCATAGGCCCGCTAAGCATCGAGTGAAGCAGGCGGACTCCTCTCCTCTCCACCTAAGCTGAACCCTTCCCCTCTTTTGTTTCCCGTCACTCCTTTACCTGCCCAGGTGTGTTGTCAACATACTTTGTGTCCGACGACAACCCTCCGCGCGTACCCGGGGATAAAATAGAGCCGACGACTGCAACCACTGCCGGGCCACCTTGAGCAGCATTATCTACGAGCATCCCGAGCCGGCGCACGCGACACATCATGGCGAACACGACGTTAGCAGACAATGGCCAATGGAACAGCAAACCAGCGTGGAAGCTGCCGGGATGGTGCGAACCTGTTGTACGTAGCCAAAACCACTCCACAGTATTCGTATACACACAGCAGCATGCTGACAGCGTCACGCGCAGATGGTTGCCAGCATCCTTTTCTTCGCCATGTTCATAACACGAAAGCGCGACTTTAAAATCTTCGGCCGGTCATCACAGCGCACCGGCTTCCTCGACAACACCCCGAACGAGTCTACCGACCGCCTCCTCCAGTCCGACAGCGACAGCGAATTCGACGAGATTAGCGCGGTTAAGAACCCCAACGCACCCAAAGTCCGAAGCATCTTCTGCTGGAGGGTTACAACACCCAACACATCGCGTTTCCGCCACCATGTCCACAGTCGCATACTGCAGCGCTTCCCTTTCTTGATTGAGATGTTCTATTGGGTTATCAACTATGCATTCTACCGCATGACTGGCGTCGTATCGGCCAAGCTCTTCGCTGGGCGCGGGATATGGGACGTATCTCAGGAACACGGAATTGCAGTACTGGAAGCAGAGGAGTTTGGCCTCCTGAGATTCCTGTTCCCGGTCCGAGAGAGGGACGTACAACAGTGGTTCATGCATGGACACCAAGATGCGCTTACGGTGCTGAACAAGTGCTATGCGCTGATCCACATCCCTGGAACTGTTGGGTAAGTTTGCTGTGGCCTAAGTTCTTGCACCACCACTGACATTTTCAAGCTTCATCTGCTGGTACTACTACGTAGCCCCGTCGTTTGACACCTTCGCCATCGCCCGCCGAACCCTCACCCTTACCAACTTCTGCGCTTTCATGACCTTCGTTGTATACCCATGCATGCCACCGCGACTTCTACCCAAGGAGTACGGCTTCCTCGACACCGTCCGCCATGACGATGCACAAAGTGTATGGATGAGTGGCAAGTTTGTCAACCAACTCGCAGCGATGCCCTCGATGCATTTTGGCTACGCATTCTGCATTGGCATGACCATGATCTACCACTCGGGTCTCTTCCGCCGCACCTTGGAACAGGGCGAAGTGCGCAAGAACGCCTTCTGGAAGATCTTTTACCTGATTGTTGGAATAGGATACCCCTCTTTCATCCTGACGGTCATTGTTGCCACGGCCAACCATTACTTCATGGACGCCTTGGTGGCTACCTGCTTCGTCTTCTTCTCGTTCCTTTGCAACAAGGTCTTCTACGTCTTCATCCCGCTCGAAGATCTCCTGCTTTATGTTATCCGGGCAGATAAGCCCGTTCCTACAACCGGTGACCGCTTCCACGAGAAGGGTGGCCGGTTATAGTTTTGGCAGCTTGATCTCGGCCTTTGGTTTTGGTTAACTACCACGGTCGCTTACACTTCGTCGCATTTACAGGACATAGCATTACAGGCGGCGTTGGTCAAAGCAGTACACGCATCGCACTTGGTTATTAGACACGCGGCGGTTTACATGTACATATTCTGAATTCATACTCAAACATTATCCTTCGATTCGTCCTTCGGTTGTTACTATAACTGGATGCTGACCAGTCGTACCTGTGGACGCAAGCTAGAACGCGCCAAAGCCGGTTCCTGCGTTAGCGCAAGTGAAAGCTCCCCAGCATTCGCGACGCGTCCGAGCTCCCGGCGTGTGCCAGCCATCATCTCCAACCTCCCCCTCAGCACTCCGTAAGTCAGTCCACCCATCACCAGACGCGGTTCGTGCAGGACGCTATAGCGCTTCACTCTATCTACTTTTCGCAAACCATACTGCTTGTCGTGCGCTGACATTCCATTCCGGGACAGCTACTCTTGAGCTTCAGATAGCTTCATTCGCTTTCGCACACCGTCACTCGTTCTCGCAAACACAGAAACGCAGTCGCCATGGCGGATCTCGAGCAGCAAACCCCGATTGAGGGCACACCGATCGACGACATTGAGATGGAGGGTGCGGGTGATGCTGGAGCTGGCGCAGGTGAGGAGACAACTCTCCTGCCGGAGATTGAGCCCGAAGCACCCAAGCTGGTTCTCTTCGCTGAGTAAGTCATGGCCACGTACATTTTCCGGTTCGCAGGATTGGACAGCTAGCTCGCTTGAGACGAGGTGCTACTATCGGGCGCATGAAGTTTGCCAGCTCTGAAGGGCTGAAGGCAACGCGCGCAACACCACTCTCAGCTCTATGGGCTATTAGCATATACTTCCTGGCTCTGGAATACTAGCGACATACATCATGAACGCGCGGCTAATATGCGACCAGTCTTATGAAAAGTCCGATCGTTGAAGTCGTCGTTGGCTCAGGAGACAACCGCACCACATACTCAGCACACGAGGCAGTTCTCGTCAAGTCACCAGAGTTCGCCAAACAGGTCGAGAAGTTTGCGCCAGGAGGGGTACGCTATCACGCCATCAGCGAGTAAATATGCGCTCACTAACAGTCTCCAGCCTCGTCAAATCGTCTACACTGATTGCGATGTCGATGCGATGGGCTCAGTCGTCGAATACCTCTACACAGGCGAATACTTCCCCAAGAAGACGTCAGCCGCACGCGATGCGCCCCTCGAGAAAGACCCGCGACAGCCTGTAACCGATAATGACGGCTTGGGTCTCCTCGTCCACGCACGCATCTATACGCTTGCCGATCGTCTCCAACTTCCTGAGCTGAAGTCGCTCGCACACTCCAAGATCCACCGCACAGCGTCGACTGCAAAGGGCGAGCTTGCATACGCACGCTATGTATACAAGGAGTCTAACCCGGAAGATGCCACAATCCGCAAGCCCGTCGCTGCTTTCTGGGCCACACGAAGCTACAGCCTGCGCCACGACGCGGAGCCAGAGTTCAAGGCAATGTGTCTGGAATTCCCGCAATTCTCGTATGACGTGCTGCAGCTCGTCTTGGACCAGCAGGAGAAGAAGCGTGGTGGTGATGATGGACCAAGCCGGAGTGGACCAACTGTGGTTCCTGGAAGCACGAGGAAGAGGGCTAGGGTGAGTCAAGTGTAGATGCGATATTCAATGTTGCTTCGTGCTTGATTCACCTCGTCGTCCTAGACCACGGCTACATCGACCTCTATCAAGACTACCCACAACCTACTAGAAGCGCTACTCACACCTCCCTTCTCGCGTATCTACCCGAGAGTCCTTCCGAATCTCTTTGCAAATCACCTCGAACGCCAGCTGCGTGTCCCGCGTGGCTTCGGCGATATTCTGTTCTCAGATCTGCAGGCTGTTTCTCCTGCTTACACCAATTCCTTTTGTCATATACACGTCCATGATCTTAGTCACATTTACCGTCGAAGACCAGCAGCGAGCTGATATTCCATAATATCAAAAATCTTGTTTGTTGTAAGGTTGGAGGTAGCGCTGGCTGGGACGGAAAGTTTTCGAATGTAGTACCATGTACAGTAGCCGAGATAGGTATTTCCGGAATCGAAACCTATATAAAGCAGACGACAAGCTTGTCGATCTTGAATATTTGATTAGCAATTGGTGCAACGCCTTGACCGCGCTATGTGAGGAACAGTATGTTGTTGAGACCAGCCAGTAAGACGTGGAGGTCGTTCCGTCACGGCATAGTGGTACGTCCCCCAGCCTTCGTATATGCCAGACATCGAGATTTGAGTAAGCTCTCTACTTTCGTTGCAAGGAGCGGAGTATATTTCGCACAACACAGATCGGATACAACAGATAACGGCAAAGTATAAACTCGGTGGGCAAAACTACCGTGAACTTGCGAATCCTGTAAAATACATGGTTATACGCACTTCACACAAGGAAAACGTTAAAGAGGTCTACAACCTACATTAAAATGGAACATGTAAGCTATGATCTGCAAGTAACCCTGGGGGAGCTTCAGAGGTGTACGTACACCTTACTCGAGGTCAAGACTAACTATCTAGAGCCTACGTTGACGCTAAGTCGCCTCATTGCATATTTGTATCTTGATGTAGACTGCAGCCTGTTTAGTATTTGCCTTGTCTGAGTGAGGTGCAGCCATCTTTGGTTTTACCCCAGGGTCACTCACAGATCAGATCGTACATCTTCTGAGACGCGACGAACGATCTGCGGGAGACTTGCCTATAACTGCTGTCATGAGATGCAATTACTTGCATGCACCCTTGCTGGAGGAAAAGCCGAGAGATGCATGGTGACGTTGACGGGTAACTTGCTGCAGGGACGGGGGTCGCCTGGCGCGAACATAATACAGCGCTATAACAGAGGTACAAGTTTTGTTGGGACGACGGTCTTGTACTGTATGCATAGTGACCTTTGCAGGCACGTAGAGGCGTTGCTACCTGGGTACGTAGGGTGCCAAGGACGGTCGAAAGAGGGGTTATATGCCGCTTCGTGATGTGGAGGTATTGTACTTGAGCGATTAGTAGGGTAAGAAGAGGAGCAAACAAGGAAGAACCGTGGCCGTGGAAACAAGCAGTCTTTGATGCTGATGGGTAGGTAGTAAGAAAGTAAATGGAACTAGCAACGCCGTCGTTCAAGTGTGTCGACTGTCGAGCGGACCAAAGGACTAAGGTGGTATCCACGCTAACGGTCACGGAAAGCTGAATCGGGGTCTTCCAGAGCTCGACGCTCCCATAGCCCGGTAATTTATAGCATGTCGTCGATCCGTGAACCATTGGCGATGACTGCGGACAATAGCCCTCTGACATCTGTCACCCATCGGGTCGCGAGATTGCGGACCGGCTGTCGACGAGTCGAAGACGCCACCCGAGGGTACGAGGGCCGGTCTGGTCTGCGCGAACACGTGGAGGTGCATCGCCGTGAGTGAGTCTACGATTTGCGGTGGATCTATTGGCTGCAATGTGCGATCGTAGAGTTTGTGACACAGCGACCCGGGCCCGCGATGCATGCGTAGTGGTGCTTGATGTACAATCGGTCAGGAGGGTGTGCAGCTGCGTGCTACCATTGCCCGCGACTCTGAGGCAGTGGGCACGCGCTAGACGCGCATTGGGAGCGGATATTCTGTAGCCCCAGAACTGTGAGACATGGTCACGGTGGCAGAAGTGAAGTCCCAAAGTGGTGGAGGCAAAGCACAACAGGGAGGTGGATATATACCAGCGGCCGCGGCCCAGCTGGCATGAGTGTGGACCCGAGTCTGGCCAGACACTTCTAAGATTGATTTCTCCGAGCGTCCAGTTCATCTCGGTAAAGGCTCTCACATGACAGTCGAATAGGTGTCTCGAGGGCTTCTGCACTGCTTCCCAGGCTGGACAGACCCTGCAGCGCCTCGCATCTGCCCCGCAGTCGCCTGGCCAATATCTCCCAGCTGCAGCACCTCATACGGAACCCTCTCCGGAACTGCTCCAGCCCATGCATGCGCTCATCCCGCTGCTTCTTACTTAACAGCCAATTAACCGCCAATCACGCCTGCCTGGCTCCACCGTCTCTCCTGCTCCCTCTCGTCGCGTGTAGAGAGACAGGCTGCTTGGTGATAGCGGCGCGTCTTCTGCCTGTACAGCACGGCCCGGTGGGCCAGCAGTCTAGCCTTTTTCTGCTCTCACGAGACCCGCTCCCGGGCCTCGCATCGTGAGTCGCACACTCTTCAGCGCTCCACGTACCTTTACATCGTGACCCGCCAGCGCATTCGGCGGGCCTCACCGCGCGCATTCCAGCCACTTTACGCTACTGCCCATGGCCACCGTTTGTACAAGACGGCAGCGAGCTTCGGAACGGCGCTTGCACTGCAGTTCCAGCCAGCTTGACCAAGTCAGGACGCAATCCTTCTAGCGTCACTTGACCCTACAAACCAACGCCACGCCCCGAGGCTATCGATTATCGTGTCTTCAATAATTCCGTCTACCAGCACTACCCGTCTTCATCATCTCCTGGACGCCCGCCTGCTGTACTCCTGCTACACAACCACCCTCACTACCATCGCCAACCGCCAATACCAATACGAACCCCCATCCTGGTCGACACGCTAGCCGCGCTGATCGTCACCTCCAAGTGTAAGCTAACATCCTATACTACACTGGAGTTTTGTTGATCCATGGCAGACAAAGCACATATTCCATCGCACATCAATCTCTCCGACTATTCCTCGACACGCTCTCCGTCTGCACAGTACATCGGTAGACATCGGCAACATATCCACACGTCCAAATGATCCAAGTCTGTCACTCGGCCCCTCCATACAAGACCGTGCATCCGAGGCGACTCGTGCTTGCACCGGTCATACAAAACCAAACCACAATGAATCCCCCCTCAGCACCCAACCCGGCAGGCGACGCAGGCGTACTACCAGACTTCAACAACCTCAGCCTCCAGGACGCACCATCACCGCCCGCCAACGACGACGATCTCGACGTTTTGACCATGTCACGGGAAACCGCCATGAAGTTGATCGCACGCTCAATAATTGCCATTGCCAATGCAGCTGGCGATGTGCCCGCCACACCACCACTTTCGCGGCCCGGGACGCCTGGCGGACGGGAAAACCACCTCATACGCTCCCACCGACGGACAGCGTCCAGACCAGCGACGCCTATCCCCGCCGAAAAAGAGAACCACCAACCGACCGAGCTAGCTCCACCGGAAGCGGGTCACGATGAGCCCGTCACCATACACGACATTGGCGCCGGAGCGCAGCCCGAGTCCGTGCAACGAGCCAACATGGCTCGCAAGTTTTTCTCTAAGACGGTGCCTAAAGTCGGCGTCGAGGAGTACATGAACCGCATCCAGAGATTCTGTCCGCTGTCCACGGGTGTCTGGCTAGCTGCTGGGTCGTACATGTTGCGATTATGCGTTATCGATAGGAGCGTTCCCCTCACATACCGGACAATGCATCGGCTCATCCTGGCTTGCGCTCTCGTAGCGATGAAGGCATTAGAAGATCACAGGTGGCCGCAGAAGCGCTTTGCTGCCGTAGGAGGTGTCGACGAGGCGGCACTCAGCCGACTTGAGCTATGTGTAGAGTTCTTGCTGTCGTTTGACGTACAAATCTTCACACCAGAGAAGCTCAAGGAGCTGACACTTCAACTGCAAAAGGCGGGACAGGCTGCAACCATGACCTGTAGATTACCGACATCCTTCAGCCTGAAGATGAACAACCCGAAAGTACGGAATGCGCAAGCTGTTTGAATTGGAACGACACAAGGGCAAGCATCTCCTTTTGTTTGGAATTTTAGGATATCCCCATCTAGCATGGCAATGGCGTTTGAGTAGCAAAACACGGGCATGACGGCCAGAGAAGCGTCTGTACTATAGACACCAAGAGGTGTACTGGAGAGAATCTCAAAAATTTCGACGTGCAAACACAGGCTGCATTGAAACCCACTTTTGGCGGTAGAATGTGGAGACCCGATAATGTAGATTCAGGTACCGGCTCCAAGTGGAGGAGATGCGAGCCGAGCAAGTCATGTGCAGGCCGAGATAGCTGCTGATAGTGTCGTTGGGTATCCATGGAAACAATGGCAATCACTGCAATTGGCAGATTGTTGACTTGGATCATGTACGTCCTTTTTCCATGGTGTTGAGGCGTCGCAATGAGACGACCATCCTTGCCAATCACAGTTTAGCGTGCGCGGCAACGACGATCGTGCCCCTGGCGCGCCGCATGTTGCTTGATTGCTTCCAGACTGCATCCTTCACCCGACACTAACAGCCACCGCCCAACACCCGCCTCTACCTGCCTTTACTCGACGTCTGCCTACATCGCATTCAAGATCCGCATACATTGCGTGTATCGTGCCCCTCGCTCTGCCACCGGACAGCGCTCGACGCTCGCTTTCACGCCACACCGCTGCCCGCCCGTCACTCGTTGCCCTCACAAATCCTCACCATGACGCGGATAATACTACCCTTCGCCGCAGTCGTCGCTGCCCTTTCTCCACTCGTCAGTGCCGGGGTCAAATTCACATCACCGAAAGCAGGCGACAAGATTGCGGCTGGCGGAGCCGTCACAGTAAAATGGGAAGAAGGTGGCACAGGACCGAAGCTTACAGACCTGACGACGTATGAGTTGCAGGTAATCGTGGGAGGCAATGATGGCACTGAGCAGGTAGGTTGCGAAGAGTGGCATCAGCACAGGCGCAATGAAAAGATGCTAATGAGGGGAAACAGTTCCCAGTGGGCGTCATCACAACAAGCGGCGCGTTCACAGCGGGCAACACAGCCTCGGGCAGAATTGAAACATCTCAGTCTGAAGACCTGAAAGACGTCAATGCCTAGTAAGTTCCCACCCGAAACCCAACTCAACGACCGGCTAATCTGACCGCCATAGCTTCATCAAGATGATCGCAGTTGGGAAGACTGGCGGTCAGCTCCTCACCTACTCCGATCGCTTCCAATTCAGTGGCATGACGGGCAAGAACATTCTGAGCCCCGCGGTCAAAGCCGCCGTCAAGGACATTGATACCACAACCGGGCCGCCGACCGTAGACACGACGACCGATGGGACGAATCCTGCTGACCCCGATCCGGTTGATGACGACGTATACAAGGTGGACTACGCGATGCAGACGGGTCTGACGCGTTACGCGCCCATGCAGCCTGTACCGCCCACTAAGATCACCGCCAAGAACACAAAGCCTTTGTACCCTACAAGCAGCGTCAAGATTGCGAAGTCGAGGCTGCCGATCCCGAGCCAATTGACTACGCTCACGCAGAGTCAAACCTTCTCTGTCAAGAGCATGGAGAACACGGTACGTTATTCGGTGTATAGACACGCTACAAGTTTACTGACATCTTCCAGGTTGCCGCAGCTCCTCACGCCACCGACGACATGGCCAAATTCCTGAGGCGCTGGCAGGACTAGATTTCCCTCTATGACATGCATTACCGATTCGAGAACGAACGCATCGAACGAAACAAAGCGACCGTGCTCCACCGTACGACAAAGCATAACCACCCAACTCTCGTGCGAAAGACTTTGGGGTCAGTATTTGGAGCCATATCGCATTGGTCAGCTCGGCTGCAGCATGGACACGTGCGATTTTGGAGGTATCATTGATCTATCGCATGGATTGACAACGGCATAATGGACCGGCGTTTGGGGTTCGAGCGTGTTTTGCGGCGTCAGACGACTTGTTGTGGGTTAAGAATTTAGACATGATTATGTAGTACTACGAAAATTAGCGAAGCGACATGCATATCTGGACATCCAACAAAGATTCGCGACGTGCAATTGATGATCACATTCAGAAGAGTTGCACCTTCCTGTTACGATCGCGACTGGTAGACCGCGGCTACCCGTCAGATGCAAGCTCACCCCACCACCCCACCTTCGTGGCCTGTAGCTATCAGCGCGCCTAACCAACAGCAAAGCTCCTCCAAGCTCCTCATGCGTGCCCTGCTACCTCAAATCAGTCGTTCACTTCGACACACTCTACGTCCACGTCTGGCATCACCAACACACTCGGCGACTGCAACACCTTGCTTTTACACTTTATCTGCAGAGAGCGGAAGCTGGACCAACGTGCACAAGATGGCGATTGCCGAGAACTATGAAGAGGTGCTGAAGGGCAAATACCCGGCCAAGGCACATGCAAAGAAGGTCGCAGAGTGGATCATCGAGAAGGGTGGAGACAAGAACGGAACTATTTACCTGGAAGCGCAGAAGCAGAAGTTGAACGAAGTATGCATTCATGATGATGTTGGTCGCAACACAGACTAACGTACTTGCCAGGACAACGACGGCGAGGCACCATTCCGGTAGGCATCATCTGGATCGGGGTAAGCATGCGCTGATTATCTCTCCATCTAGTCAGCGACGCTACTTCTTCTATCTCAGCGGCTGCGAGCTGCCAGATTCGTATCTTGTATACGAGATTGCCACCGAGAAGCTCACACTCTTCATCCCTCCTGTAGAGCCGGATGAGGTTATCTGGTCTGGTCTACCCATGAGCCCGGAAGAGGCCAAGGCCAAGTACGACATTGACGAATGTCTGACTACCAAAGACATCAACTCTCACCTAGCAAGCCAATCCGAATCTGCGCAATCAACCGTTTACGCTATTCCGGAGCAGGTATCTGACCACATCACTTTTATTTCCTACAAAGAGAAAGAGTTCAAGCAGCTCAAAACCGCCATTGAGTACTGCCGCGTCACAAAGACAGACTTTGAAATCGCCCTCATCCGCAAAGCAAACGTCATCTCAACAGCAGCCCACGAGGCCGTCATGAAGGCTGCGTCGAAAGCGCAGAACGAATGCGAACTTGAGGCTGTATTCCTCAAGGCGTGTGTAGAGCGCAATGCGAAGAACCAAGCCTACCATTCTATCGTGGCTGCCGGTGAACACGCCGCGACGCTGCACTATGTCAACAATGCCGCTCCAATCTCGGATCAGAACCTTTTATTGTTAGACGCAGGCTGCGAGGTCGACTGCTACGCTTCCGATATCACACGCACATTCCCCGTGAAAGGCAAATTCACAACTGAATCCCTTGCTATCTACAAGATCGTTCTGGACATGCAACATCAGTGCACCAACGCGCTCAAAGCTGGTGTCGTATGGGACCACGTACACGAGCTCGCCCATAAGATTGCTATCAAGGGGCTCTTGGAACTCGGTATTTTGAAGGGCGATGCGGAGGAGCTCTTCAACAAGAGGATCAGCGTAGCTTTCTTCCCTCATGGCCTAGGTCACTACTTGGGAATGGACACCCACGACTCTGGCGGCGACCCCAACTACGCGGACAAGGACGTCATGTTCAGGTACCTAAGAAAGAGAGGAACTCTACCCGAACGCAGCGTCATTACCGTGGAGCCTGGTATCTACTTCTGCAAGTTCATCATTGAGCCGTACCTCAAGGACGAAGAAAAGAAGAAGTACATTGATGAGAGTGTGCTGGACAAGTACTGGAGTGTGGGTGGTGTGAGGATCGAAGGTATGCTGACACAATGAAGGGTGTTGAAAGTATGCTAACGTATTGCAGATAACGTGCTCGTTACCAAAGATGGTTTTGAGAACCTGACGCCGACGGTCAAGGAGATTGATGATATTACTCAGTTGATTGTATCTGGACAGTAGGGTGACTCCGTCGCCGTCGCGCAACTTGAATACATAGTCATGTAGCGTAACCAACGCAATCGCAACCGCACTGGCCATGGTCGGGCTTCATTAGGATTGTATGCACTATCCAACCCTTGAAAAGCCTGTGCACGATACAAATACGCAAGCCGAATATGAAATGTTGAACTGCTCAACACACTGAGCAATGTAAAGACGGCACTCAGGAGCGCGACAGCTCTAGGAGTAGCTACTATTCCTGTCGCAACATACCAACAAAAAACCGAGGTAGAAGTATACATCACATCAGGATGTACAAACTCATCAAGTTTTAGCGACGTGTATGCAGCAAAGTGCGACTTGGTTTTGAGCACCCGCGGGGATAGTGGTCTTGTAGAGCATAAAGTGTTTCGTCTTTCTAGATGCTCACTAGTCTAATTATACAGAAACGAAGGCAAAAAACGCGTATAAAAGTGATTGTATAGAAAAGAAGAGAGCAGCACCTGGTACAAGGGAAAATTTGAACAGGCCTGCAGCATACAACAGAGTAAACATATCCAGACTAGAAGACTTGGCTCCATTGTAGGCTCCAGAGTATCCTGAGTTTCCCTCGATTAAGGTGGCAGCGTTTGGGAAGCGCGGAGTTGAATTGGAATCTCTTCCATGAGTCTCCACGCTCTAGTTGGGCTGCAATAACGCTAAGGTAGCGATGCAGTAACCGTACCCGGCCCAAAGGTTAGAGCAATCCTCGCTCAACAGTGAGTTAAGTTGACGCAACGTGGCCAAAGGGACTGGTGCGGCCTCGCAGGTACTGCCGTCCGAAGGTGTATAGTATTTGATGCAGCCTTCCACAGCGCCAGTGATGCTAGTGTCCAGGACGCCACTGTCAGCAGTCTGGGTATCGGCATTCTGCTTGGGCGCTGGCTGTTCATCCACGGTCTGATGTTGTTCAAGATCAAGTGGCTGATCGTCGTTGCTATTGTTGTTGTCGTTGTTGACAGTCTCGCGGCCCGCAGTCTGAGCAAGGCTAGCGACAGCACCGTTGTCGCAGCTACTGTCCCCGAAAGGTGCGATGAGACGGTTCGCAATATCTGAAGCGTAGCATGCAGTAGCGCCTTGGCCCAAGTTTGGATCTGTGACCTGATCGCCGGAGTTGTAGAGACGCGCTGCTTTGTAGTACTTGCTGTCGTCCGGAGTGGCACTGAAGGCGTCCAGCGCCTTCTTCAGACTTAACCTTAGACCTTCTCCGGTGGTGCCTTCGTGGATCATGTCATAGATAACGTTGGCGGGGCAGGGCGAGATGGAATGGCAGGAGGCAGTACCTGCGCCTTGCATAAGACCCGCTGGTGTACAAAGTCAGTGTATGTATCTCACGTAGTTCAGGAAGAGACACTTACGGTTGGGCGCGTCGGACGCAGTAGTGGGAGCACGAACACAGCCCTTGGACTCTTGCATCATTATGGCGAGAATGAGCTCTTTGGGAACGCCAGAAGCTCCTGACTCTGACTCAATACTGTCCTTGACGGCCTGAGTTTCGGCGTCGCTGTTGTTGTCGCCCCAGCCGTGATTTTCGCAAGAACCCCTGATAGTGTCTTGATTGGATGCCCTACTAATGTGTAAGTAAATAACATACTCTTGTCTTGATGGAAACATACCAGGCGTCCTCGAAAGACTTCCATTCGCTCTGCCTCGGCCATCCCGCAGCGGTTGACCCGTCACCACCAAAAGTGATGTAAGCAGCTCGCGGAGCTAGAGTAGTAGATGTTGCGACACGAGAGTAAAGCGGGAACGCGGTTCCAAAAGCGATGAAGCTGCTAGCAGCGAAGATAGAGGTTGGTAACATTGTTGTTGTAGCCGAAAAGCTGTTGCTCTAATGCAAATCTTGGGAGAAGAAGACAATACAATTGAGTGTTCGTATGCTGGAATATGCACTAGGCTGGTCGGTCTGATACTCGTATTAGCATTGTAGTCTTCAACCCATGTTTTGGGGTTGCTCTCCGACATGGAAAACGTATACGTACGCGGTAAACGACTAGTTTGACTCGGGCGTTGATTAAAGAAGAGAGGCTTCTGAACTGAGAACCAGGAAGAACAGAGGGAAAAGAATGTAAAGAGTTGCTTTGGCGATGAGGTCCTCTAAGTAGTCGCGCAGTAAAGGCGATACATTCGAAACACACATCGCGAAAGTGCCCACAATTGTAAGCGACAAGAACAATCACTTCGCCCGGAAGGCCTTGCAATTTCTCAAGATTCGTAAGAAATCTTTGCCTTGCGAGGTGGATGTCGCAAACGCCGCCCCTGGGCATCCCTGTCAGTCATACCCGCGCCCGTTCCTGGACGTTTCCGAAGGGGGCGAAATTACGCAACGACACTACATATATTTCTCGGTTGTTCGCGTGTAACCCGAGACCCGAAAATCCTAGATAAAGCGATTCTTTCCATGTGCGATACTGTTGATGAGCGCATATTGAGTTGCTGCAAGATATTGTGACTGGCCCAACATAGTCAGTTGATGGTGCGAATCTCTCGAGACCCGAGGCGGAAGCTGACCCCATGACGAAGGAGACGCTAAAGATACTCCTATTTCTCAGTGAAAGGAGGGAGGCCGACTGTCGCAGGGTGGAACAGACAGAGCTTCCCAAGGCTGATTTTCAATAAAGTCAGCATAATGTCGCCCATGTAGCCCCGAGACATGTAGAATACGACGTTGGGGCACAAAAGTATGGAGATCTTACAGCCCCTTTGATTGCAATAAGAAAACCTCGACAAGGCTGATGTGGGGGTTGGAAGAGCAAAGACGCATGGAACTGAAGGCTGCCCAGAGAAGAGAGGTAACTGAAAGGGTATATTCATGATTCATGTCTCGTTGTCATTATATAGGACATTGATTCCGGTCGATGTCACAAAAGTTTTGCCACATGAAGCCGTCGCTCAGGGCGCTTTCCATCCTCCTTGCTGTAAATAAACCGCGGTAGGTTCTAAGTGCCTGACTAATCCGGTTCCGTCAAACCGCAGCGACTACTCAGAGTCTACCAACGGCGATTCAGCTACTCTCCTGAACCTTCTTGACGATGGCGACAAGGCGGTCGAAGAGGGGCTGTCCCTTCTCGATGCCATTGACCTTGGTGACGACGTCCTCGGCGGAGTTCTCCTTGAGGATCTTGGCAAGCTCAGCAGACTCCTCGTCGCCCTCGACGTTCTGGAAGCGGTAGGCCTGCTCGACAGCGCCGAGGAGAGCATCGACCTTCTCACCCTTCTCAGCCAGCTGAGCGGCGGGGCCGATGAATCGCTCCTTGCGAGAGAGCTTTCGGAGAGGAGCGCGGCCGACACGCTCGACGTTGTCCTTGAGAACAGGGTTGGAGATACGCTTGATGATCTCCTCGACGTACTCGTCTTGTTCTGATGTCTTGACGCCGTGCTTGGTGACGATCAGGTGGGCAGTCTCCTTGACAGCGTCACGAACAGTGTCGTGGAGCTTCTTGTCCTGAAGCACCTCGTGGATGTATTGGACCTTGTTCTGGTGTCCGTAGTAGGCGGCAGTGGCGTGGGAGGTGTTGACAGTGAAGAGCTTACGCTCAATGTAGGGCTCGAGGTCGTCGACGTAGTGGATGCCCTTAACATCCGGCTTCTTGCCGCCGTTCTCGAAAGGCTTCTGCTCGACACACCACTCGTGGAACTTCTCAATGACGACGTCGAGGCCAGCGTTGGGGGGCTGCTGGGGGACGATACGGTCAATGGCCGAGTTGGCGAAGCGAGCCTTGCTGTCGATGTTCTTCTTGGTCTCCTCACTCAGCTTGCCCTCAATGAAACCCCTCCATGTAGTTGTAGCGTTGATGGCGTTCTCGCAGGCGATGACGGCGATGGGGTAGTCGAGCTTGCGGGCCTCGATGGCCTTGGCGACGGGCTCAGCGACGAACTTGAGGATGTTGGGGCCGACAGCGCAGGTGACGACGTCGGCGGTGGCAATCTCCTCGACGACCTTGTCCATCTCGTGCTTGGAGTTGATAGCGCGGTAATGGTCAATGGTGAACTTGCGCTCGCCGTCATCACCAATCTCGGTGACGGTGTAGGTGGAGGTCTTTTGGAGGGACTCGATGATGCTGTCCATGACATCGACGAACACGACCTCGTAGCCAGAGTTGTGGAGGAACTCGGCGACGAAGCCACGGCCGATGTTACCACCACCGAAGTGGACTGCCTTCTTCTCGTAGGGCATGATGTGTGTAGTGGGGGTGGTGTGTATTGAACTACGGGAGTGTTATTTGTTGAAGTCGTGTTGGAAGTGAGGTGTAGGGAGTTGAGGGGTGGTAGGGAAGAGAAGTGTTTATTGTGTTGGTGGTGGAGCAGGAAGGCGCGTTGGTGGGGTATAAGTAGTAGGGAACCGGCGGGATTTACAGGTTACGTATGTAATTGGGAGGGACTTACCTGGCCAGAAGGTTCTCTAGCGGGCGGTGTGCAGGTGAGTGTGGAGGTGCAGTAGGCTATGGTGAGAGAGGGGGAACAGGTGGTGTTTATGTTGGGGGCGCCCAGCGCGATGAGTGAGGTGGCTTAGGATAGACCCCGCAGGGCGGTGACGTTTATTATTGACACCCGATTGGCCGCTAGGAGCGAATGGAGGTAGGCACGAACTGCGAGACAGTGCAAAAGCAATACCGCAGACGCGGGTGTTTGACGTGTCGCTTGCAATATGGCGGGCAGCCCACCAACATGAAGTTGAACAGAATATATTAATATCTCACTCGTAGGTAATGCCCAACGTCTTACTTGTGATGCCTCACGAGGCGGAGCTTTCCCGGCCGTGGAAGCCGCTCCATAGCTTGCAACGCCCAACATTATGCTTCGCCTGGATCGCGCATTCCACGATGTGGATGGGGCTGTAGACGTCATAAGTCGTAGCGCCGACAGTGGCCTTGTGGAGACGCCGGTTCGGTCTCCCGTTTTTAGTTTGCGCCAAGCCCATCCATCTCCGTTGCTGTCAGGGCGCCCCGCCATGGGCAGAAAATTGTGTCGCAATACCATCGCGATCGATTTGAAGTGGGTATCTCGTGATTATAAAGATTTTATGGGATTTCCAAATAGTCCGACGAAGTGTTTAGAAGGTCCGCAGCCCCAATTTATGCATGAATCGCCTGTTGCACGTGCGGGTAGACGGCTATCATGCGGTGGTAGAGGTCTGGGTGCTCGCGCATAAGAACCTCGGGGTCCCAGGCCATTGCGACAAAGATGGTATCGATACCACTGCTCAACGGCGTGGTGAAGATGTTGCCTGAGAGGGATTAGTATGAGCTTTGCCAATATTGCTGACAACTTACAAATCTGGAGACCAATCAGGAAAGAGAAGGCTACCACAACCGGAGTGTAGGCGCCGTCTGAGTTGTATTCGGGCGATGTGAAGATAAGGTAAAGGTAGGCTAGGAGCGCGCAGGCATATGCGATGAAGGTAGCTCCCATGGAAAGCACAGGTCCGATCAAGCACTCGTTGACAAGCGCATCGACACCACGATCCTTGATCATCCTATCATATTTAGTCTCGATGTTACTGGGTGTTAAGCGACAGAAGAACTTACTTCCAGGTATCCTTCGCTGCAGCGACGTAGCTCTTTCCGTAAAGCGCGATGTAGCTGAATGCGTATCTGTTCAAGAACTCGACAGCCCAGTTGAGGATGCCAATCAAACAACCCAGGACGCAAAACAGGACCGCGCCCACCATGTTGCCATCACCGGCAGCATTGCGCTGAGCGGCCGAGCAAAGCTGACGCAGAGTCTGGATGATAGCTACAAGCAAACTTCCAAGACTGATACTGCCGAAGCTGTAGGTCACGGACCGCTTGAAAGCACCGCGGGTCGCGCCCTTCGGCATGGAGTTAGGGTTGAAATACCAGGAGCCGTATACACCGGAGATGGTGGTGTGAATTGTGTTCTTCAACCATTCTGAAATCCAGTACATGGCGAAGGTAACGAAAACGAGCAAGCCAATTACCTTGCCGCTTCCGCAGTCGCCGACACCGTTTCTGCAGTTCGAATTGGCACCGTTGGGTGTATACTGAACATAGATGGAGACCAGCGTGACGGAGTACCACGCGCCCAGTGCAGCAGCGAGCAGTCCTCCGACCAGCGATACGATGTAGGTGTGTCCGTACTTCTTCGACACGTCGATGGCAGTCTGCAGCATGAGCACGCTGAAGGGGATCCTGGGAATCCAGCTGATGAAGCAGAAAACGTAGAAGACGCTGAACAGCAGGAAAACAATGCCTCCAGACCAATACCTCCTGGACAACATGTAGATAGCCGTGACAAAACCGAAGATGATGTTGAGTATGCCGGTGATCCAGATGAACTGCTTGGTGAACTTGCGCGCAGCCCACATGTATGCATAGCTGAAGACGGTAGCTAAACCGAGGACGAATGCGAAGAGGATGATGGTGTTCGAGTTGAGAGCGAAGTTGTTGGTATCGCCGCCGTAGATGCCTCCGCTATTGGTACGCGCTGCGTCGCGCGTTAGTCTTCATTCCAGGCGCATTCCATGCTGAGCAAATTGAGTACTTACAATATCCCCGAATTGAAATCACACTGACTGCGACATAGCCTAGGAAAACAGCGATGAAGAGTAGTCCCGCCCACCAATCGTTGTACTTAGGCTTGTCGAGTTTGAACGCCTGTTCGAAGCTTTGTTTGTTATCTTGCTGATAGCCGTTCTGCTGCTGCATTGGCGGCGGTCCCTGAGGCGGCGGCGCATAGTTCTGGCCATACTGGGGAGGTTGCTGTCCGTATGGCTGACCCTGGTAGTATGCGCCCTGCGGTTGCTGGGGTGGTGCGGCGCCCGTGTAGTAATCGGCAGCTTCACCGTGTTGCGCCATTGCGTCGGTTGATGGCAGCTCTATCGACAGACGAAGAATGCGACGGTGAGGGGAAAGGAGAGGACGACGCTGTAAACAGAAGTTTGGGCAAGCTAGAGCGGATGATGCTTCGCGGCGTTACTAGGGACTCGCTTTTGCGACAGAGCGAACGAGACCAATCGTGTGGCTGGAGATCGGCAATGCGGCTAGTGCGAACCAGATAATGAGCGTCATGGCTGCACGCACAGACACTCGAGCGCTCAGTGTAGTGGCTGCGCTCCATCCAAAGACGCCATGTGCGGCCTAGATCGCGCGGCTGGGAAGCTTGTCCAATCCTACCAGCATGCCTGCCGATGATCTTGATTTCAGCAATAGATTGCTGCATCGCCCGCCCACTGGTCTACCGACTTCCAAATGTCGCTGCGCTCAAGGAAAAGAACCCAGCAGCTCGCGTCATCCTACTTCCAGTTGTCTTGACATCCGTCGTCGTCGTCGTCGTCGCATAACCTCCGTAACGACTGTACGCGTGGCTGCAAATTCTTGTGAGCCGATCGGCCGTCTTGGGTTTCGCGCACTGTCACAGCATCAGTCCACAGCCTGATGAGAATGCCGAATTCCCGGCTTGTTATGCGCCTGGCATCAGCTGATGCAACAGGAAAATATGATCCATAGACGCGGACAACGATACTGGAGGGGAATGCACGAATATTGGACGGGCGGGGACAACCATGTAGCACGGCACATTTGGACAGGGTTGACACACAGATTCCCGTACAGGTACAAGTGTTGTATCTTCGCAATCCCCTCTCTTATCGACAGGTTCCGTCCTTCAGCATCAAGCATTCTTCCTTCTTGTGTTTTCCCTCTCTTTCCGATGCGCCCAAACGTAGAAGAACGGATACACTGTCTCTGGCAGCAGCGTGACGATCATGCCACCAATACTCCACCAGTTTCCGACGTAAGACCAGTTTTCCGGTACGTTGACATATCTCCATATGAACACCAGAAACGCCGTAATGCACCCAAGATATCTCGTAATCCTAGACTTGTCAGCGCTCGGTTCCTGGAGATGATTTAGGCAAGTAAAACGCTAAACAGGTCTGCAGACTACACTGGGATAAATTCCAGCAGATCGGAATATCTGGCGACAACGTAGGCTCCAGTCTCTTCAATCCTTCCCTTGAATGAGGTGGAACTGCGATACGCCATGATGCAAATAGGAAAAAGATCAACGTACCAAATCTCCAGACTCTGCCCTTTGGTATCCTGTCGCTGAACCAAATACAAAATCTGTCCCCAACCAATCGGCAATTCCAGATACAACCCCGTGAAGAACGCCGTCTTTTGCTCCCTCTCATCCGGCCACACCGTCCCAACCCACCACAAAAAGGCCATCCAAGCCGGCACCTGCCACAACAGCTTCATGATCGTTCTCCTCCTCTCCTCAGGCTTGTACGCATACTTGAGCGCTACAGTGACGAATGTAATATCGAACAAGAACCACACAAAGAAGCAAGCTCTCTGGAATGTAGTGGTGGTGCAAATATACGCGTAGTATATCTCGTACGCCATGGTCGCGGAAAGAAACTGTACAGTACCAGCTAGGTAACGGTCCGAGTAGGTTCGGATGGTGTAGAAGATGTAGCAGAGCGTATAGAGTATACCGCAGGCTATGATCAGGAAGTCGGTTACGAAGAAGTAGGATTCGGGTGGATTCAGGGCGACATCGACTGATTGGGGTATCAGATGATACGACGACCACTCTCGGGCTATTTCGAACGGCATTCTGATGGGAATGTGTGCTGTGCGATATCGTCGGTGGCAAGATTGGGTGTGTTGTGATGCTGGAGAAGTCGTCGAAACGAGCGATTGGTTGTAGCAATTACCAGCAGAGAGAAAGAAAAAGCGACAGGAGAACAGACGCCTTGTGGAGATAGAACATACTATGCCACTAAATCCCGATTATACATTTGTCAACACATCCTGACGATGAAGTCAACGCTGACGTGCCAAGCTTCCGTCATGTTCCGAATAGGGCGAACTTTGCAGATGGTGGATCTGGAGGCCTGATTTGCACCTTCCGCGAGTGCCGACTCCGCCTTCGAAGCGCAGTAGCCCTTTCCCACCAGCTTGACTCATTCGCGACGTCCTGGTGTGCTGAGCACGATGCAGTTGGAGGTAGAGATGGCAGCCTTGCAGGGCTTTGGGGCGATATACATCGACTAGACTACGTTGGGCGCTAGCGCACAGCGTAGCCACTATGTATCGGGAAGAGTCATGCCTGCAACCTCGGCCAGCATAGAAAGTCACGACTTCAGCGACTAAACTTCCACCCTGCCTACGAAACAGAGGAAATCATCGACTTCTTCCAATATGACAGAAGCTCAACGTCCCAAGATCGGCGTCGGCGTCATCATCCATGACAATGCGGGCAATATTGTCATGGGCGAGCGCGCAGGCTCGCACGGCGCGGGCACCCTCCAATGTCCCGGAGGTCATCTCGAGTACAGCGAGTCGTTTGCTGAAACAGCTGCAAGAGAGGTTCTCGAGGAGACTGGGCTTGAGGTGGGCAACATCAAGTTTCTGACTGCTACCAACGATGTTTTCGGAGAGGGAAAGCACTATGTGACCATTTTCGTTACCTGCACCATCACCGGTGAAAATAAGACACCCATGGTAAGTCCCTCTTCATGTTGGAGTTGACGGGGAAAGGAGATACAGTACTGATGGGTTTGACAGCCGATGGAACCGCATAAATGTGCTGCGTGGAGTTGGGTTCCTTGGAGCCAAATGTGGTCATGGGCTGGAGAACAGGCGAAAGCGGAGCAGGAAGGAAAAGAGGTGCAGAAGAATCTATTCTTGCCGCTTGTCAATCTATGGAGAGAGTATCCTGAGATGAAGGATGCGCTCGTCGGGAGATGACAATGATCTTATCGGTAGTGCATCTCATCTGGAAAATTGCTCCTCGTTGTTGTGGAAATTCTCTCTACTCTACTCCGCTACAGTCGCGTTTGCTCATGCTTTATGATGAGAGTGAATCCATGTTGAAGAGCACGACCTCTTTCAAAAGAGAGATTGAACATACGTCTACGGAGGCTAAGAGATACATACCACCAAGGAGTCTACATTGCCTGAAGATTTTGTAAATTTCTGTTTTGACAGCAATGTAGACAGCGACTTATCTATTTAGTTCCTTCTCTAAGTAGGACAGCACTGCGAATTGCTTTGCTTTAGATAGACAAACCGTACACAAGATAATAGTAGGAAAGGAGCGTTAAGAATAGTAGTACATAATTAAGCTCAAGCGCATCGGGATGATGTCACAGGAAGATAAAATGCACCCCGCGAGAGAAGGTATGGCGCACGCTTCTGTTTTGAGAAAGTAGGTAAATTGATATATGGGTATAATATACGCGTGGCGACATCGAGCAGTGACATTGCGCCGAGACACAGTCATCCTGTCATGGCAGCCATCATTGCGCTGCGCCGTGTAAACATCAGATGGTACGAGACCAGAGAGCAGAGCTCAAAAGCTTCGCTCCTATCCTTTCCTGGATCTTGGGCTCCTAGGCACTAGACCCTCACCCTGCGACTTCATCTTCTCCATCGCCTGCTGAACTTGATGCTGCCGCTTTGAAACGTGCTCGTGTCGCTTCTCAACTTCTGCCTCAAACTCCTGCGCCAGCTTGCGTTTCTTCTGCCTTGCCTCCTTTGTGCGCCGAATGATGTCTTGGAATCGATCGAGGAACCAGTCGCCAGCATCCTCCCATTCGGTTGTGGGCAGTGATTGGAAGAACTCGGATTGCTGAACGGCATCTGGGTTCTGCTGTACTAACTCTAGACGCTCGACCAGAGGCTTCTGAAGATCCTCCTTTGAGAGCACAGACGGCCGGGCACGGGGATCAGTATCGAAGCTTTCGTTCCTAAGCTGCTCGTAACTCATCCCGAACAGCGTCGTGTGGTCGTAGTCTTCATGGGAGACAACCTCAGGCTCCTCGATCGGCGCTTGTTCAACCGATTGCTGCTGCGCGACGGGTTCATGTATAGCCGGTACTAGAGGCTGGCGCTTTTGAGGCGCATGAGGCTCACTGGGCATGGCATTGTTCCTGGGTGGGGGCTGCGTCCTGGGGCCAGAAGACTGTCGAACAAGGTGTTGCTGAGATTTGCTGGGCTGTTTCTGGGTACTAGGTTGAGGACCCGAATACATCGGCAGGTTGGCAGTGCTATTATGCTTGTCCGGATTATAGGCTTGGTGTTGACTGGTGGGAAGGGCGAGGGCGTGATGCTGAACATTTTGACCTCCAGCCTGCCGGGAAGGCGCGGCAGTGCGAGACTGCTCGCGGAGCTGCGCACTATGCTGAAACAAACCCGATGCCTGCTGCGTATCCTGGCTGACAATTGGCATGTTTCGCCGTTGCTGTTGTTGCGGGACGTGGGACGCCGGCATGCGTGCAGCTTGCTTGTTTATGTTCTGACGTTGAGGCGGAGGGGAACTGGGAACAAACTCGTTTTGGTAGTTGGAGAGTGCTTCCGGCCCGCCTTCCCACTCGGATGGCTCACCATTGGTAGTCGGGGGATACGAGTCGCCTCGGACTGTTGGGAGTCCACCGCGCCCTGCCTGATGCAAAAAGGCGACTTGCTCATCGTAAGTAAGATGTGCTACTCCGCTCGCATGAATGAACTCTTGGTTCATTTGCACCATTTCGTCGTCATAATCTTCAGATCCGTCTTCCATATCCTCTAGCTCGTCTCCATTGTCATCGTCTTCTCCCTCCATCTCCGAAGTGCCACCAAGATTGACGACATGATCTTGCTGTTGGTAGTGCTGCTCTTTCTGTTGACTATCTTCGACCTGTACGACAGATGGGTTCACAGTAGTGTCAAGACTCTCTGCATCAGTGTCGTAGAGATCACGCTTCTGACTTGGACCCGGACCTGATTGTCGATTTTGGAGGGGCGGCTGTAAGACGGCGGAGCTGTTCTGGGTAATGTTGAGTCCGCGCGCCGGAATACCAGAAGTCGCTTGAGGTTGCTGAACGGGATGTCCGTTTCTTATTGATACCCTCGCGTTGGCTGCATTGGCTTGGCGGTCGGGCTTGCTTTGAGGCTGACCAGCGGCAGGACTGCCGGTTCTCTGACGAGCGACAAAGCCTTGCATCGTGGGTAAAGAGAGAGCCACACTCACTCTATTACCTAGATATTTGTCGACGATCAGGTGAAGTTGAGGTTTGCGAGGTGAGTTGAGAAAGTGAGTGCTGAGGCTTGAATGGGAAAGCGCGTCTCTGATGATGCTCTAACTTCATCCGGACAAGCCTCGGCCCCGCCAAAGTGAGCCTAGCACCGCGATGACGATATCTTATCTCCGAGTCGCGGTGTTGCTCCCTTCGCCCATGTGTGTAGACTCGTGCCCCACGAGGTTTGACATTCTACGTTACAACCTGACATACATACACTCGCATCTGACGTCATGGGTGAATGCTATCTCTACAGGCTCCCCAATGAGGCACGCTTTCCTGTCACATCCGTATCGCGTCCAACTTGCTGACCATTGTAGTTACTTCTCCACCTCCTTACGCCCATACCAACGCCCGAACTCCTACAATTGACCACCATATCGCATCGCATATACACGCTCATCCTACGTATCCTCCATAATCGGCTCACTGCAGCTGCCGAGCTACATTCGCACTCGGTGCTTCTCGAATGTTTCCACCCCTCTGCGAAGCTCACCGAGCCCCCGTACTTCTGTACATACCGATGCACCGATGGCTTGAAGAGTTACGATGATTACAACTCTGCTACAAAGGAGGTTGGCAGACTGGCCGAATACAACAACATGTACTCGCGCTTCAAGCCCCATAGGCGCGATTTGGAAGCGGATGGCAGGAGAGTGAAGCGCCGACCTGGAGACGTACCTGGCAGTCGTACCTTTCCGGGGGCAGTACAGGAGAGATACGAAGGCGAGACCGTGAGACAGACACTTGGGTTAGAGGCGCATGAATTGTTCACGCAGCTGGTTGCGCAGACGAATCTTGTCAAGATCGGTTCTCACAATCTCTTCACCAACTTTGTTGACATTGAAGAAGGTGTACTCCGAGTGTGGAGAGATTGGCTGCGAGACATTGCGGCGAGGGGCTTGACGGCGAATACGGAGGTGCCAAATGAGGTTGTTGAGGAGGTAGGTAAGGGCAAAGAGATCGTAAGAGAGGTGGAGGACGAGAAAGCAGACTTGGACGATCCGTGCATCCTATGGGTTAGTCCGAGGAAGGACAGCGGCATACGTTTCAATGTCAGGGAACGGAAGCTTCGGAGGGACGCTCCGATCCTCATCAGCACAGATGAGGATATGCCAGTTACGTATGAAATTGAGTACGACGGTAAGTCCATGCATCCTCCTTGGTGTTGCAACGCTTGCTGATGTCCGGTAGAGCTCCTCATAAGAACGTCGCATCTCCTCTTAATGCTCGAAAGGTCCATGTCACAGGAGGATAATTCATCTGGTAAAGCGGTTGTCTTCGGATCTTTCGGATAATTCAAGCAGTTCAAACAAATGCACGCCAATTCCAGAAGAGTCATGGTCTAGTTGGGTCCAGATCCTCGGTTCTTGGTGGAGTCACCCCTCCTTGGCGCAATCCGTCAACCACAACGCACCAGGGCATCAACGCATCCCCTCCCAACCAACGGCAAAAAGTATGCATTGTCCCAGGCACCCAGGGGCCCAAAAAAATGACCTCGAGGCGATTCGAACGCCTAACCTTCAGGAGGTTCCAGGAGAACTGGAATCTGACGCGCTACCATTGCGCCACGTGGCCTGATTGGATGGAAAAAATTGTGTCAAACATGCAACTTATACCCAGCATTTTGCTCCCTACACAGCAGCTTGATGAGATGGTCTGCTAATCGCGATGGCATCATACTAGTTACAAGTCTAGTCATCGAGTCCGATCCGCTGTCAGAAAGGCCACGTCTCCAATTCCAACGATCTGTATACGCTAATCCTACAACGTTCCTAGCATTACGCAACGGCTTTCTACCCCACTAGTCCTATTCCCTAGCCCAGCATCTGAAAGATCTAGACCTAGATAGTGTCTCGAGTCCACCGACTACAACTGCCCCACCAGCAAAAGCCTTGTGCCCCCATGCCATACGCACGAGGGACGTTTTGTAACTGCTTCCCTGCACCCAGAGTCAGATTAGGAACATTTCAGTTCGATCACAATTGCTATCACAGTCGAGAATAGTACCGAGGATTCGTTAGGTCAACGATAGTCTTGTAGCCTAGAATCTGCACTAACCAGCCACCCTGTGCGGCGTAAGCCGGACGAACTACGTAAACATTTCGATAACACAATTGTGCAGGGCGCCTTCACAATAACCGATTGTAAATACATCAAGAAGAGGCTAAGAAGCAGAGATTATACTAGGAAACAGTTCGTAACACAGCGAAAACTAAGTAATAGAAACCGGGAGGTTCAGATGAAATTAAGAAGAAGTTCCAGCAGTCTAATAACAGCGTCTCTTATTGTATACCAAATTTTGTGCAACTTCAAGGCTAACACCTCTACAGAACTAGCAGTCAACTTTGCCTGGCACAGCGCAGCTGACGTTTTTATACTGTCTACTCTGCTACTACACCCATCAGCAAACATAACGCCTGCCGCCGCTCATCTTGAACCTATCTTACCTAGAGGCAGCATCTACGGCAGCTACAGAGCTATCCGTTGCGGCTACAGAAGCCTAGCAACTGATGCCGCATTTGCTGCTACTGGCGAGGTACCAGACGCAACCACCGCCCGCCTGCATTCATCCCAGCTTCCTCAGCTGCCGCAACGGCTGCTACTAGGGAGGTACCAGACGCAATCACTACTTGCTTGCCTTTATCTCAGCTTCTTCAGGTGCTGCAGCGGCTGCTACTAGAGAGGTATCAGACGCAATCACCACCCGCCTGCCTTTATCTCAGCTTCCTCAGCTGCCGGATCTGCTACTTCCAGCGAGCTTTCCCCTTTGCTACCAGCACCTATCAGTTGCAACTGCGGCTGCTCGTCTGCCATTACCCTAGCTTTCGCTTTTGCTACCGACACCTATCAAGCGTAACCGCGGCCACTCGCTCCTACTATCACCCCAGCCTTCGCCTTTGCTACCAGCACCGATCAGACGCTACCGCGGCCGCGCGCCTGCCATTACCCCAGCTTTCCCTTTTGCTACCGGCACCGATCAGACGCTACCGCAGCCGCGCGCTCGCTCCTGCTATGCCGGCTTTAACTCGGCCACGGTTAGCTCGGACAGCGAAGAAGGCACTGTCGGCGGACATCCTGAGATATCTAGAGCCTCATGATCAGGACGAAGACCAGGATCAGGACGAAGACCAGGATCAGAGTGAAGACCAGCATCAGGACGAAGACCAGTATCAGAGTGAAGACCGGCATCAGGAAGAAGACCAGCATCAGGACGAAGACCAGTATCAGGACGAAGACCAATATCAAGATCAAGACCAGTATCAAGATGAAGACCAGTATCAGGACGAAGACCAATATCAAGATCAAGACCAGTATCAAGATCACGACTAGCATCAGGATGAAGGCCAGTATCAGGATCAAGACCAGCATCAGGAGCGTACACGGCACAAGCAACATGGTACAAAGAAGCGCAGGTTGGCCACCATCAAAGAGGAGGACACTTTAGGAGATGTGTATGATTTTCAAGAGGGGTCTGATTTAGAAGATGAGTATGCTTCGCAAGATGAGTATGCCTCGCAAGAGGAGCATGAAGTATGGGAGGAGCATGAGAAGCAAGAGGAGCATGAAGTATGGGAGGACCAACGGAAGCGACCTAGGAAGCGGCGTCTTTTCAGGGACCACCAGCCTCTTCAGGTCCAGACGGCTGCCCAGAAGACATCATCAGTGGAGCAGGACGAACTCGACGCAAATGGCTTTCACCTATCAGACTTTGAGGACGAGAGCGATCCGCAGACCATCGGCGCTGAGCGACTTGCATGGTCACCTGTTCACGTCCCCTTCTCCGACGATGCCTTGTTTGACATCACCCTGACTGGCGACGATGTTGTGCGCATGGTCGAAACCGCCTTTCCTGTACTCTCAACATCCAACAAAAGGATGAAAATCTTTTAGGACTCGGTAAGTCCTGTCTGTACGAAAAGCATGTGAAACATATACTGACTTTGCACCTCTACCTCTGCAGCTCAACGAGCACCTCCAGAGCTCACCGCCCTTCAGCATACCTGTCCAAGAGATCAATCCGCATACCTGGCCCTTGACGAACCCTGTTATTGACAGCCTGTGGAATGAAGCAGCCGCTGCGGAGGTTGCGCTTGACATCCCCGACACGTATGGAACAATTATTGTAGCGGAACCTGCACCTCATACGTAAAAAGCTAAACAGGTCTGCAGACTACATTAACCTAAAATCTTTTAAAGTAGGTGACCTAACGTTAACGTAGGCTCTAGGCTGTTTAGCTTTTCCCTAGGTTGGTGTGCCTGCGTCTGGTCACTTCTTCCACTAGTAGATCCTTGGCCTTCTCTCTGGTCTTTGAGATGGACTAAGCCTTTCCGTCTAGGGCCTTGATAGTCAAGAGGATTTAGGTGATGATGTAGCCAGCAAGTTTGCGCTTAACGTCGTCCCTTTTGTAGTACGTCAGGGCATCTGATGGCTTTACATTATTAGCTGCCCTGACTTTCATGATGGCCTTTCGTTGCGTCTCATCAATTCCTGATGTCCTCTCTAAGGTTTTGTCTAAGGAGGCCATGTCCAGTGGAGGCCGCTTGAAATGATCGCTAAGGGTGTTGTTCTTCTTTGCGTCGAAATTCCGGAAAGCCGACATCTTAAGAATGCTGCCCGTGCTCAACTAATAGGCGTACCCGGTTGTTGAGAGGAAGTAAGGCAGGTAGAGTTTACCGAAAAGCTGGACTAGGCAGTAGTCAAATATCCGCTCACGGAATGCAAACTGCCTTTGAATGTCCGTTAGGACAGACGCGCGATTCCTCGAGAAAGCTTCGGGATGTGGGATCGCGAAGGCCAAGCGCCTTATCTTCCTAGCCTCGAACTGCAGCCAAGCTAACGGGATTTCATGCTCGAATCGTTTCTTTCCAAATGTCCACAAGACTGTATGCTCGATCTCATTCTCCTGAATGTAGGTCATGTACGCCTTGGCCGCTATTCCCCCAACGACAAGGAGGACTTTTGCCTCAGAGCAAGATATTATCTTGAAGGCATATTCCTGCCAATGTCTGCGAAGTTGAGTGGGAAGTGTTCCTGCTCGAAAGAGGGTCGCTTCACCACCCGGTACAGTCTTGCGATCTATTCGCCGGGGAAAGACGTCCACATGGAACATCGAATGCTCCCTGATATCAGCGACATGGAAACCCATCTCTGAGTACAAAAGCCACATGGAAGAGTTGGACATATCGTGGTTGGTCCCATAAGCCAAGTGCACAGTTGAGTTGACGTCAGCAGTCGGATATGAGGACAACACCATGAGAGAGTCGTTGGGGCTCCCACAGGATTTGACTAACAACCTCTCTGACATATCAAGCCATGCAAAGTCGTCTGTAGAGTCAACCTGGTGGTCAGGAGGGTGAAGAGCTTTCTCCGCATCGGTAGCTTGGCCCCAGTAGCCATCCATTGCTGTGTTTGTAGTTGGCCATGTCGTCGGATACTCCTCGCGCACTGAGATGGTGAGCGGTGGCGATGTAGACAGGTGCTCACGAGCTGACTGGTAGAAATCCGCCATGGCACTGGTTGCAAGGGCGGGATAGCCGCGTTCTACCATCCTTACGACCTCCTCGCTAGACAGCGTGGTATCCGTTAATTCTTGATCAGTAAAGGGCAGGTAAACCCATAACTCTCGTTCCGCTCTGGCAACTTCTGGGTCTTCAGCAACAGCATTATAGACATCCCATCCATGTAGTTCTTCATTGTTTGGGCGCTGTATTTCCCTAGAGTCTTCTGCATCCGAACTAACTGTGGCCTTAGATATCCTCTTTCTTTTGGCCTGTGTGACCATAGCTCCGGTAGCTCTAGCGACGGGCAAGTACGATGCGCAGCTGATGAAGAGGCAGGCGGCTTGGACCGAGGTCGATGTAACGATAGACAACAGCTTCAACCGGGTCAGTTGCTGCGGCAGCTGATGAAAAGGTAGGCGGCTTGGACTGAGGCAGATGTAAGTAAAGACAGCAGCGGCGACTTAGACTGAGGCCGTCGTGAGTAAAGACAGCAGCTTCGACTGGTGCGGTACAGCATTGACAACGGCGGACGTGGGTGCACGATATCAGTGTAAGCATAGCTGCTATTCTTCTTTTTATTCCAACGATGACTGAAATGAAAAGTCCTACCATGACATGGCTGATGAATCGGTGATGGATAGCCGTGGGTATCTAAACGTGAAATGACCTGGACGCGGCGTAATAGCCATGCGTCGTATGTCGTGTGGTGTTATCCTTATGCCTAAACGCCGAAAATTCCATATGCAAAATCTCCCTCCCTCATCCCATAATTGCTCCGTTATGCAATGCGTTTTGGCATGCTAACAGACCTTCGCCGATCCGCCTACCACCAACGCCGTAGATGTCTCATCCAGAAGACCATGTCGAGCCCTAACATGTCGAGTCTGACAATGCAGGAAACGTTTGACTCGTTAGTTATCTTGAGCGGTCTCAATCTGGGCATATTCCTGCCAGTGGCCATCAGCAGCCCTCTTCCAGGTACGAATGCTAGCGTCATCTCCAGTAGTGACTAGAAGATCACCTGTAATAATTGTTAGTTGTGACTGTGCATGTTCTTCCGGTGTGACTTACCCATCTGCGAGAACGCGACACGCCAAACCGCTCCGTGATGATTGGTAAGCTCATCGGTCATCTCTACCTTCTGCTTGATGCGACCAGGATACTGCTCGTTCTCAATGGAAGTGTCGGGGGCCTTGGAAGCTCCTGCCAGTCCAGCTCCGATACCAGATGGGGCGTTCTGTCGATGGCCTCGAGGAGAGACTGAAAGCGGAGCGGAAGACGATGCTTCTCCAGATGCAGTGTTCCTATCCTCGGTCTGCGTACGAAGCTCATAGATGCGAATAGCGCCGTCTTTGCTAGCTGCGGCCAAGATGTCGTAACCTCGCATAGAACCATTCGCCCAGGCTAGGTCTCGAATGATCTGACGAGCACCCTCTAGCTTCGCAACTTGGAAGAAGCGCTTGGCCTTGTCGGTGCGGAAGACAAGGACATCTTTCATAGCAGCAACAGCGAGGGATAGCGACTTGCGGTCAAGGCCAGCGGTGATGGCGGTCCAACAGGGTAGCTTCTCCTTGTGAAAGACGACCTTGAAGCCTACCTCCTCTTGGCGCTCGGGAGGGTTGTTCTCGGAGACCCAGCGCTCTGCCAGGATAGTCCATTCGTGGAGATTGTTCTGATCCTGGGGCTCGTACACAGTGAGATAGCCGTCGCGGGTGATGAGCGCGAGCCAGGTCTCCTGCATGATGTTCTTGAAGTCCAAAGACATGAACGGCGCGTTGGTCAATGAAGGGAGTACGTAGACCAGCTTGAAGCGGTTGCCAGACATGGCCACCTCGGTGACGTCCTCTTGCCAGATCTTGCAGCGACCATCTTCACCAATACTACCGACAACCTCGCCCATGAAGGGGCCGTTCCACTTGACCTGTACATGAAGTTAGCGACGGGTCACAAAGGTGGCAAAAAGGCATGCAGGTGACCGAAAGAAGATTTGCGGCTGAAGATTAGATAACTTACATCGACAATCTCGGCATCGTGAGCTTTCCAGCTCTCGACCAAGGTCCACGAATCGTCCTTCTTGTCCCAGACCTTGACGCGGTGATCTGAGCTTGCCGTGACCATGCGCGTGCCGAAGTAGTTGAAGTCGACAGCGAGTACGAGGTCCTGGTGGCCATGCGAGAAGGTCTGGAAGCTTCGCTCTGCAGCCATCTCAGCGTAGGCGCGATGCGCACACACAAAGGCCACCTCTAGTTGGTCGATGACGCGCTGCTCGACGCTGCCGGTGCTGCCGTCGGCGCAAGGCTCCTGAATCAGGGGAGCGATTAGATCCACGTGCTCGATCTCGTCTTCGAAAGCGGCGGCGATATTGAGATGCGGTCTCCGTGCAGGCGACCGTGCTTCCTCCTTGGTGGGGCCCAGCGAGGACGAATCGCTGACTGCAGCAGAGGGCAGACGCGACGCTGTCAAGTGCTGGAGGAAACTTCGCGACGCGAGATGACTGCTCACCGCATTCAGACCGTCCAGGAGCTCATCAGCCTTGGCTGAGCGGCTGGCTTGGTTGTGGTCCGCCATGTTGATGCCAATGTTCGTGGGTCTATCGTTTCGGGTTAGCAGAGCAGGAAGAAGCCGAAACAACACCTTGCCAGAATCTCTACTCACCAAACACCGCAACCACGACCTCGTGCAGATTGTACTGCTCTGTTCGTCTCTGGCTCACTCTGCGAGCTTGTTGGTTTCGTTGCTGGAGTCGTGGATCTGTTCACAATCTTTATCTGTCAGTCTCAAGTCCACTTCGAACGATTCACGCAGAGTCACGCTCCGGGTTCAGACAAAGAGGTGGCGATTCGGCAAAACGGCAGGTCGTGACGGCGTTGCTGTGGGGAGGTTGCGCAACCGTTGTTGATATCGTCGCGACAGCAAACGGCCGCGCGGAGTCAACAGCTACAGGCGTCCACGTGCCAAGATCCGCCGTCACCTCGACATCAGACACTATCACTGTCACCATGGCGAGCGCGCTATCATCAACAGAATCAATTTCACTGCTCTCCTTGTCGCTCGCATGTGTCGGTGTGCTGGCCAACACGCTTCACGGTGACGGTGAGCCGCTTGTTGCGTCGATAGCGCTCAGTGGTCTGGCCTTTGCATTCTGTTATGCTTTGATACGATGGCTTGGGGATGCCTTTGCGAAGCGTGGCTTCAAAGGGAAGGATCTATGTAAGCTGAAGCAGATTGAAATGTAAGTGTCAAGTGTACTGTACATGAAAACGATTTACTGACAGGGATAGCCCAGAGATGATGGGCGCGGTCTGTGCTATGGTGTATCTTTTCATCTTGATCTTCTTCATACCATGGCCGTTCTACAAAGACATTGTAGTCGCAACATCAGGCGGCGGTAACCGGGACACGATCAAGGAACTGGAGCTGATTGAGACCGGGAGGCTACTACACAGGTTTCCTCACAACAAGCTTGCGTCCTATCTGTCGGCCATACTTTCCCTCCAGTCTATCGTACTGCTCGGTATTGGTGACGACCTGTTCGACATAAGATGGCGACACAAGGTGCTCATTCCAGCCTTTGCAGTTATTCCCATGCTCGTGGTTTACTTTGTCGACTTTGGTGTGACGCAGATGGTCGTCCCACTACCACTCAGGCCTTACCTTGGCGAGCTCTTTGACCTGGGTATGTACTTGCATCGATAGCTGTTTCTAGATTGCCCATTAACATACGTTCAGGCTGGCTTTACTACGTCTACATGGCGCTGATGTCCATCTTCTCCTCGAATAGCATTAACATCTTGGCGGGCATCAACGGCATCGAGGTGGCCCAGTCTATAGTCATTGCAGTCCTGATTGTCGGCAATGATATGCTGTATCTCTCACCATTTACGACGTACCCACATCCAGCGACGGATTCGCATCTATTTTCGCTGTATCTGCTACTACCGTTTATCGGTGTCTCGATGGCCTTGCTGATGCACAACTGGTATCCAGCAAAGGTGTTTGTGGGCGACACTTACTGTTACTTTGCAGGCATGGTCTTCGCCGTAGTGGCCATCCTCGGTCACTTCAGCAAAACGCTCATGTTGCTACTCCTACCGCAAGCGTTCAACTTTGTCTACTCGGCACCCCAACTGTTCCACATCGTACCATGTCCCCGACATCGGCTTCCGCACTTCAACGCACGGACAGGTTTACTGGAGCCCTCGCGCGTCGAATTCACCAAACCACTACGACGACCGATAGCGGAGAGCCTCAAGGTGCTGCACCGGCTTCGGATGCTCGATGTTGAGACGGATGGGAAAGGGCAGGTGGTCTCGTCGAGCAACTTTACACTAATCAACTTGTGGTTAGTATGGTTCGGTCCCATGCGGGAGGACCGCTTAGCTATGGGTTTGCTCGCGTTCCAGTTCGCGATTGGACTTGTAGGACTATTTGTGCGGCATCGCATGGCATTGCTAATCTTTACAGCGGACAACTTGTAGATGTGTGGGTATGCATATAGACCGGTGGGTGTACTATAGTATCGTGGAACATGTAAATTACTGGGAGGATGGCTGGAGCGCATATGCTACAAGGGACCTGCCGGGAGTCTCGGCGTATTGTATTCACCCCGCGTTGATAGAGGCGATACTGGGTGGGAACAGCGATACAACCGAAGGATCGCGGTCGAACGAGGTAGCTGGCTTGCTTATCAACGGCTATTGTGTTCTTCTTCAAACACAGCAAATTGCTTCTGCACTTGGGCTACTGTCATGTCAATTCCAGCCTCACGGAGCGTGGGTGAACATGTGGGCTGGCCAGGGCCTCGTCAGCTGTCGTCGCAACATGCTCGTCCAGTGTCAAATCGGAACGTTGGTAGACTTGCTGACGCTGCAGACGGCGGCCGGGAGGCGGTGCAGTGGGGCAGGCGCAGTGCGGGGCAGGAGCGACCTCTCGACACGTGAATGTCGTCATTGGTTGCGGAAACAGTACCTAGAGGAGCGCTCGCAGCGCCAGAGGCGATGCGCGACAAGGTTGCCTGCATGTTATATCGCCCAAGAGCGCTATCACCGCCTGGCACCTACCAGATGTGAAGTATAGCAGCCCGACAGCGGTGGAGGCCGAGGCGGACCGTCATCATTCGCGGCGTGATTGGCGGCTGTGCCCCTCTTACCATCGACTCCGAACATCGGCCGGCATCTTTTTGTGCCTCGTTCGCCTTCCACGGATTTGAGTTCCACACGCGCCTCATTTAAGCCGATATCTGCCCTGGCCGAGGACGTCTCACTCTCTTGATCTCCTACTCCATTTCCCTGCATCTATTTTGGGCTCGTTGTGCAACTTTTACCTCTCACATTCAATATGCCGTCTGCTGTGAAACCGCCGCAGACCCTGTACGACAAGGTCTTCGAGGACCACATCGTCGAAGAGAAGGAAGATGGCACAATCCTGCTATATATTGGTATGACATGCGCTGTGTAGCTATTGTTTCTTACTGACAGCTGCACAGACAGGCATCTTGTCCATGAAGTGACATCACCAGTAGGCAGACCTCCGAATCCGTCCTGCCTTTCCACAGACTCACACAACTACAGCAAGCTTTTGAAGGCCTCCGAAATGCCGGCCGCCGAGTGCGAAGACCGGACTGCACCCTCGCGACAGTCGACCACGTATGTGTTGCATCTTGCAGAATCCAGCAGCAGCTAACGGTAGCAGAACATCCCCACCGCGTCGCGGAAAAACCTCACTACGACCGAGAAATTCATCGAAGAGACCGACTCGCGGTTACAATGCATGACCCTCGAGGAGAACGTCAAGGCCTTCGACCTCACTTACTTCGGCCTCGACGACAAGAGGCAGGGTATTGTGCACATCATCGGACCCGAACAGGGCTTCACGCTCCCCGGTACCACCGTCGTATGCGGTGACAGCCACACATCCACGCATGGCGCTTTCGGTGCCCTGGCCTTTGGTATCGGTACCAGCGAGGTCGAACACGTTCTGGCCACACAGACCATCATCACACAACGGAGCAAGAACATGAAAGTCCAGGTTGAGGGCGAGCTAGGACCTGGCGTTGGCAGCAAGGACATCATCCTGCACGTCATCGGCAAGATTGGCACCGCCGGAGGAACAGGTGCCGTCATTGAATTCTGCGGCTCGGCTATCCGCGGCTTGAGCATGGAGGCGCGCATGTCGATATGCAACATGTCAATCGAGGGTGGCGCAAGAGCCGGTATGATCGCGCCTGATCAAATTACCATCGACTATCTCAAGGGAAAGCCTCTAGCACCCAAGGTCGACAGCCCGGAGTGGAAGAAGGCATGCAGTTACTGGCTGGGTCTCAAGTCAGATGAGGGCGCCAAATACGACATTGAGGTTCTGATCGACGCAAAGGACATTGCCCCGACTGTCTCCTGGGGTACTTCACCTCAGGATGTCATCCCGATTACCGGTGTAGTACCTGGACCTGACGACTTCCAAGACGAGGTCAAGAAGCTGGCATGCGAACGCGCTCTGAAGTACATGGGTCTGACTGCCGGCACCCCAATGCAGGAGATCCCACTTGACAAGATTTTCATCGGATCTTGCACAAACGCCCGCATTGAGGACCTGCGCTCAGCTGCTCAAATCGTTGAGGGCAAGAAGGTGGCTTCCAACATCAAGCGGGCCATGATTGTGCCCGGTTCTGGCCTGGTCAAGAAGCAGGCTGAGGCAGAAGGTCTTGACAAGATCTTCAGTGATGCCGGATTTGAGTGGAGAGAAGCTGGATGCTCGATGTGCTTGGGCATGAACCCCGACATTCTTTCTCCCGGTGAGCGATGTGCTTCGACCTCGAACAGAAACTTCGAGGGCCGACAAGGTGCTGGTGGCCGAACCCATCTCATGTCACCCGCGATGGCTGCTGCCGCTGCCATTGTAGGAAACCTGGCGGATGTACGGAAACTTGCGCCACAAACGTCTGGACAAGCCAAAGGCTCACCGAAGATTGAGTTGGACGCGCAAGTCGAGCCTCCTAGCAGCGACGAAGAGCTTGAAAAGATCATGGATCTTCCTAGCTCCGGACCTCAACACACTAGCTCAAATACTGGAAGTACAGGCGGTGCCTCAGCCGGCATGCCTAAGTTCGAGACCCTCCGCGGAATCGCAGCACCTATGGACGTAGCGAACATTGATACCGATGCTATCATCCCCAAGCAGTTCCTCAAGACCATCAAGCGCTCTGGTCTTGGTAGTGCTCTCTTCCACGCATGGCGCTTCGAGGCCGGTAGTAACAAAGAGGACCCATCTTTCGTACTGAACAAGGAACCTTACCGCAACTCAAAGATCCTAGTCTGCACAGGTCCCAACTTTGGCTGCGGCTCAAGTCGTGAACACGCACCCTGGGCGCTCCTCGACTTCGGCATCAAGTGCATCATCGCCCCCTCCTTTGGCGATATCTTCTTCAACAACACGTTCAAGAACGGTATGCTTCCCATCCGAATTACCGACACCGCTGTCCTACAACGCGTCGCCGACGAGGCAAAGGCTGGTAAGGAGATTGAGGTCGACCTCCCCAACCAAGTCATCCGCTCTGCCGACGGAACCGAACTTGCCAAGTTTGATGTCGAGGAGTTCAGGAAACACTGCCTTGTCAACGGACTGGATGATATTGGTCTGACCATGGCCAACGTTGACAAGATTGAGAAGCACGAGCAGAAGCGCACAGCTGTCTGGCCTTGGCTGGATGGAAGTGGCTTCCTGAAGAGACATGGACGCGGACCAGTCAAGGTGCAGGCGCAACCTGTGCCAAAGACAAACCGGGGAGAGGAGATCACCGAACCACTGGAGTGGTAGAAGGTAGATTACGAGGGTAAAAGTCGGAATTTAGTCAATCTCTTTGGAGTTTTGTATAATCTGGCGAGCGGCTGCTCTGCGGACTTTGGATTAGGGTGTTTATGTTGGGACCAAGATATCATGTGAAATGAAATGCCATATATGAATGATCTAGCTTTCGCACCTGACTGCACTGCGCCCGAGCAATGCTTTGGTTTCGGTAATATGCTTTGATATGTTCTTTTGCCCAAGTATTGCGCGAAACCAGCTTTTGAGGTATATCGCACTTCGCAGACCATGCATAACGCATCAACGCCAGAACACCCAAGACCCCAAGATAGAGTTCCGTCTCATATCGATACAAATCCCCCTTTGAACAAGGCGCATGAGACATTGTGTTCTACCGACCCTGCTGTCCAGCCAGTCCCGGTCCGTCTCTCGTCCAGCCGCTCTTTCGCATGCCCTCTTCAATCCTGCCCCAGATCCTCTCCACAACCTCTCTGTCCCTCCATCTGCCCTTTTCGCTGCCTGTCCACTTGTCCACACCCACGGGTAGCACACCCCTACCCAATTGCTTCACTGTCTCTGGCGGCTCTTCCGAACTCCAGCCGACGAATATACCCGGGTAGTTTGCAAACAACTCTGCGGGCTGTGTGTATTTGTAGCTCTTGAACTGCCAGAGCTGGCCAGTAGTGAAGATGGCGACCACACGGCCCCAGTATGTGGGCTTAAAACTGGCGGTGGAATCGACGCAGATAAAAGTCAGGGGTTGCGAGGAGATGGATGGGAGGAGACGCTGAATTTGAATCATGTTCGCGGAGGCGGAAGTGCTGGACGAGTCTGTGGTGTTTGGTGGGACGAAGACACCGTCGCTGAGGAATGTCTTTGCGTTCGAGGTGCGCAGGAGGGAGGAGGCGGATGGGGAGAGGAGGATGATGGGTTGTAGACGGCGTTGAGGTCGTTTCTGGAGATTGGCAACAAGGGCGGGCTGGGGAGCGGGTAGCTTGTTGGCATCGGGGCGTGAGCGGAGGAATGTGCTGGCGATCTTGCGGTAAGGCGAGAAGTCCTAGAGAGTGTCAGTCTGTTGTAGCATTAAGATCAGAGAGCTGGTGGACACATACGACGTTCTTGGATCCCCTCAAGACGCTGTTGTGGTCTCCCATCTTCCTCTCTCCATCGTAGATCTGCAGTAACCGCGCATCCACCATCTTGCCTGCTGATCCTACTTTGGCACCCCTTCCTCCATCGACGGGGACGCCCTTGCCGCCTGCAATAGCCGCCGCATCACCAGCGGCAGCACTGAGCGCGCCCCCATCTATAGCAGCGATGCTATCACTGCTCTCCGTCTCTCCACTCAACCAAGCGATGAGCTCAATCTTCTGCGCAAAGGTGAGATTCTGCACACTGCCTCCCGCACCGCTCGGCAGCTCCTCGTTGAGCGTCTGGACAGCGGCGAAGTAGTCGGTGACGGAGGCGTCCTTGTTCAGCCACGCGAAGTAGCAGCTGCGCAAGTCAACCGCCTTGCCGTCTGGCGCAAACCGCGTCGGCGTGCTCAGCGCAAACACTCGGTGGTCGCCCGAATCAGTATTGAAGGAGACATGTGTCGCGACGGCGAGATCTGCGACGGTATCGGCGGGTGTGGGTTCGGCGCTCGTGGTGAGGATGGGTGTTGCGCTGGCCTTGATGCTCAGGCGGAGGTTGTAGAGCGCATCTGCGACTTCGGCTTCTGCTGCGGCCATTCTGGGGCGATTGGCGCGTCGTGCGCGTGTGGGAGAGGTTGAGGACTGGGGGGTTGCGGTTCTCTGGCGTTGAAGGTGAAGCTTGATGCAGGTCGCGACTATGCGATTGTACTTTTGGGGAAGGATGCCGGGGTTTCTCCGATTGGAACGTGCCTCGGGCTTCCAACGCCTGCTTCACCCTCGCCAACAACATCTCTCACACTCGGGCCACATTATCGCATCATTCCCTCTAATACTACTGCTTACCGATTAGAAGGGGTTCGATAGCGGAACTCGTCAAGACGAAGGCTTTGCTCAACTGTGAGTCGGAGCAGACGCATGCGGACAATGACTTGCACGCGCAAATAAAGCCCACTCTACAGACGACGTTGATGTTGACTCAGAGTCTCTGTAATTGATGAGAACTGCTTTTACCTCCAGGGTAAGGCATGTTCTGCGTTACAATCAATACGAACTGAATGTCTCCATTACGCAACCTTGAGGGCATGCTTGAGAAGCAACACTGCATTAGGAAGGAAAAGATGAAAGCAATTTGTTCTCATCATTACAGGATATTCACATGTATGCAATAGAACCCGCTATCGCCGTCATCTATCATCCGCCGCCCATAAATTCACCACATCCCGAACCCCTTCACCAAAGATTCCCGAGTTTCTACTGCACCAACACGCCGAAGTGACATTGACACCGACACATAATCGGGCAACCTTTCGTTAATGCACAAGGCAGCGCGAGTTGGATTCCCAGAAATTCATCGCCGTTCCCGAGCCCCCACTGCAGTAAGGTGCGCCGTAACGGTGACCGCCAGCCATCTCGAAACCCGAAGTCGCTGGAGTGACATCGTACCGACACATGTTCGGGTGACCTTCCATTAAGGCACAAGGCCATGCTGCTCGCGTCTGAGGGGCCGTTGGTCGGACGGGCGACTGCAGCTAGGGCTGATGGAACTCGGTGAGTACATGAAGAAGATGAGAACTTGATCTGCATGTTGTCAGTGAGGTATATTGGAGCGAAGGGAAACTGACTCACGTTTTGCTACTAGCTACGGGCGAAGGCCAGATTCTTGTAGGTTCGAGTGAGTGCAGGTGACGACCGTGAGTGTCGAAAGTGATGTCGACCGAAATGAGGTGAATATCCGCAGGTGATATGTGCGCACGTAGAAAGCTGCTGTTATTGAGATCTCTTGAGTGGCGACATGAGCTAAAGACGACGATGGTGAATGTACTGGTCTGTTGCTCGCTGGTTTGGAGTTTGTCGCAGTGCTCGCTTGCGGTTGGTGAGAGCTGAACTTGCTTCCAAAAGTCAGCAACACAAAACGGGGGAAGGAGCTGATATACTTGTAGCTGCTGACGCTGCGATTGCAATCTCATCCCGGGGTGAGCAAAGGGAGTACCGCTGAAGCTTGCGCAGTAGTAGCGAAGTAAGAGCTGGTTGCGGCCATGGTGCTGGGAAATCTGGACAAAACAAAAGTCTTCTGAACTCGGGGAATTGAGGAGAGTGTGTGATAGAAGTGATGGGGACTAGGCGGGCAGCGTTGTTTCTATAGCCAACTCAGCAGCGCTCGCCTTGCTGTCACATATCGTCCAGATTGGACCCTGATTGCTGAGGCGTCGTAAACCGCGCACGCAAAAAGTGGGGCTTACGTTAGTGCTCGCAATTCCCAGACAGGTCCTCATAGTAAATAGGTGAGTTCGGGTCTTAGTCTGGCTTGCCGATGACAGCCGCTGGAAACTCGTAGAAATGGTTGCCTAACACTAGCGTTCGAGCTCAAATTACATTGCGTCATAGCTTCGTCTTCTTGGCGTGGTGGAGGTGAAGGTGAAGGTGAGGGACGATGAGGCAATTTGTTCTCGCAAACTAGTGTGCGACTACCTATCACACATGTGCTGGCTGTATACACTGTAACAGGGATTATACTCTTATAGCTGTAGAGAACCGCGACAACACCCTAAACTTTGCATGACGGATGTGTCGTGAAAGACTGAAGTCCACGTCTACGCAGAGTGCAGTACACTCGTCGAGCAAAAAAGTTGCTGAGTTACTTTTGGCGTACGAATTAATGAGATCAGTATGAGAATATATCGTGTGTTCAAAGGCAAATGTCAGATGTGAAAGTTATACATTATCATAACTATATCATTAAACTAAAAGTAGATGCTAATCTCTTCTTCAGATGTAGCTATCTACTGGCCAACAACAGTGAAGCTGTCCTGAACCTTCAGGTCTCGGCTGCTCAGTCCGACCCAGATGGTGAACTCGCCCTCGGGAATGACCCACTGCTGGCTGACAATGTCCCAGTAGCTCAGATCCCTGCGCTGAAGCTCAAAGCTGACGGTTTCCTTGTCGCCCTTCTCAAGATATACCTTCTCGAAGCCACGGAGCTGACGGATAGGTGTACCGGCTGGGGCAGAAGAGGGAAGGCCGACGTAGAGCTGGGGAACGGTGGCACCGGCACAGTCACCGGTGTTGGCGACGGATACAGTGACGTTGTAGAGAGACTCCCACAGAGCGGGGTTGCCACCGGGCTGGATGGGCAGCTGCTCGGGCGTGGATGTGATGTTGTGCTCCAGAGGGGAAGACTCAATGTCGGAGATCTCAAATGTGGTGTATGAGAGACCGAAACCGAACTCGTAACGGACAGACATGTTCTGGAGGTCGAAGTGGCGGTAGTCGATCTCGAGCTTCTCGTCGAACCAGCTCTGCCAGTCGGCAAATCCGGTGGTGTTGATGGCGGTGGTAGGAGGCGCATTCCAGTCATCACCGTTCTCGGCAATGGTGTAAGGAAGGTGACCAGAGGGGTTTACGTGTCCGTACAGGATGTCAACGAGCGAGTTTCCAGACTCTTGGCCGGGGAAATGGGCAGCCAGGATAGCGGTAACGTTGGGGTGGTCAGCCCATGGCAAGGTGTTGACACCGGCAGAGTGGGTAACAACGACCGTGTTGTTGCAGTAAGACGCGACGGACTCGACAACATCATCACCCTCCCAGTCAGATCCCAAGTGGGCACGGTCATCGCCTTCCTCCGCCCAAGTCTTGAGCATAACAATGCAGACTTCGGGGACAGCGCGGGGAATGACAAGGGTGCTGACATTGTTGGCGATGATGTGAGTGTTGTTGAGGAAGAACTGAGTGATACCGCCATCCGCGGCGACACGGTTCTGGATGGCACGGAGAGGGGTGACCATGTAGGTGAACTGGCCGGTACCTGAGCCACCGCCAGCGAGAATGCTACCGTATTCGTAGTTCTGCTGGTTGATGACAGAGCTGCGTGCTGGGTCGCCTGCGTCGTTACCGAAGATAGCGACGTTCTGGGGAGCCTTGAGAGGCAGAGTGCGGTCGACGTTCTTGAGGAGGACGCTGCCAGCGGCACCATGGCGGCGGATAAGCTCGCCGTGGTTACCACGGACATCACGGCTGACTTTGCCGGTGAGGTTGTACTCGCGGGTCCATGTGCTACGGGGCGAGAAGGTGTTTAGATCAGCGCCTGAGGGGTCAGCCGAGGGGAAGTCTTGGTCTTGGCCGAGTTGGAAGTAAGGAGTCATGATGCGCATGACCATGTCGTCGATGCGGGAAACATCAACGGTGCCGTTGTTGACAGCAGCAGTGACGTTGCCGCCAAAGTATGAAGGGAGGCCAAAGTTCAGACCGTAGGCACCAAGTCCACCGGGCATGTCCATGTCCAGACCGGCCTCAATGGAGGCAACACCAGAGTGAGTGGCACCCCAGTCAGACATGATGTAGCCCTGGAAGCCAAGCTCAGTCTTGAGCAGACCATTCTGCGAGGCAGAGTTCTGGCATCCGTAAGAGCCGTTGATGCGCTGGTAAGAGCACATGAAGCTGGCAGCGCGGGCCTTAGCAGCATTGGCAAAGGGCCACATGTAAAGCTCGTGCATGGTGCGGTCATCGATGTTGGAAGAGAGAGCCGCCGTCGTCTGCTCGGTGTTGTCGTTCTCGTCTTCGTAAAGCGGGTTTCGCATGATCTCTTGCTCATTGCCAATCCAGTGCTTTGCGCAGGCTTGCACACCGGCATCCTGGATACCGTTGATGGTCTTCTCCATTGCCACACCACTGAGGTAAGGGTCAGAAGAGAATCCCTCCCAGTTACGGCCTGCATAGGCGGAACGTCCGAGAGGACCAGCGACGGGACCCAAGAAGACCTGAGAGCCCTTGGCCTTGAACTCTGCGCCCATGGCATGACCACGCTCGTACATGATGTCCTTGTCCCATGTCGCTCCGGCAGAGACACCAGCGGAGAAGACGCTGGCGTAGTCTGCAACACGAATTCCAAGAGGACCATCCTGAAGACACAGACCGGGGAAGCCAAGACGAGGGATAGCAACAATGTTGCCAACGCAAGGTCCGGCTTGGCCAGTGACCATGTCAGCCTTCTCCTCGAGTGTGAGCTGGGCTACGAAAGCTTTCGCCTTCTCAAGACCCATCTCCCAGCCACCAGCGCCGGTGATGTTTGCTGCAGAGCATTAGATTGGTCACGAGCGAGGTCGGTGATGTAGGATAACTTACGCGACGGGTAGACAGCTGGTGAAGAGCCATACTCAGTCAGGATGGTGGTGTTGAGCGGCTGTACGTACTCAAACGCATCTTCATCGCGGCCACCGCCTTCGAAGTTCTGAGCATTGACTGCTGCCAGGAGGACAGAGCCCGAAAGTACGGCCGAGACAAGGGAAGGTGCCATGATTCTGGATTGTCGAGGGTGAATCGAGTGCCTGGATGACCATCATCGTTGTGCACAGCAGCACTTATATACTGCTCTTCTCTCGGCGCATACTCGTCCGCCCGGTGGCAGTCCTCGTCCCGATCAAAAGGCTAGAAGCCGATGTGGCAGCCACCACCATGTCCCGAAGTTTGCCCGTGCGGGTTGCGGAGTCTCCACACCTCCGTACCATACCAGTGTTGTCCTGGTATTAAGGCGCACGACGTCATCTCAAGGCTGCGTAGCGGTTGCCAAGCGGGCGGTCGGACGTGTGCATGCGCGTCGGCAGATGGTTGTGGAGTAGAAAACGAAGGGTCGGAGCCGGGAAGATTGACTCGCGATAATTTGCGGGGATCGTGAGGTTGGCTCATGACTCGCGACTGAGAGTCGCCTTGCATTGCTGCTGCAGTCGAACTGGCAGGGTTAGCTTCCTGGGGACGAATCCTGGATGATGCTGCTACTGCGTACATCCACGTGCCGTGAACCACAGCTTTGGTACTGGCAGTTTGATCGAAGAACGTTCCACGAAACAATCTCCGCACAATACCGGTACACCTTCCATCACGACTCGCGCGTATGGGGAAGTGCGCGAAATACGACAGTACACGACTAAGCTCCACGCCTCCAAGCTTGTCTGTTTATCCTAAAGCGGGGCGAGATCTTGGATTTTGTGTGTTGCCGACGAAAAGTCCCGAGAGGCATCGGTAGGCATCGTCACGAGGCTCATGGGTAACAGAAATTTTCGGTGCATGGAGCAAGCGTCGGACCCAGTGGAGGTATTCGGTAGGCGCTAAGCCAGCAGAAGGAATGCACCCTTGGGAACCCCAGCATCGTGACATGGCGATCGCTCCGGAGCTCCACAAGTCACTTCCCCGCAAACGTCCTGGGCCGAAGTTGTGCCTCAAGTCGGGCTTAGATCGTCAGGTCGAGTTGTTGACAGGATAAAAAACCTCGCATCGCGGTTGCCGAGAGCCGTTCATAGGTGCGGATGCTGCATTGCAATTGCCCAGGTCTACGGGTGTGTCCATGTAGGGTGCACTACATACGTAACGGTGCAGGAGTTGATGACCCAGTGGGAGGCTCTGGGCCCAGAATACGAAGTACGAACTGGTTGAGTGTGTATGAAGCTGGGCTCCGAGTACCAGGATAAGAACGTGACTTGGATTCGTAAGAGTGTGCAGATGGATAGCCGGCATACATACAAGGAATGTCCTTCCAGTGCAAGCGCTTCAGCAGCGACACGAACTGGTCAGGGCTTGCACTCATGACTTCTCGGTAATTTACGAGATTTGGCCTTCGATAGCTTTGTACTTGACAGTTCCTGGCACCCAGGTTCTGTTCCCAAGCTGTGCTGAGTCAAGAGTGTCTCTACCCAGCAGAAAGTAGCAAAGGCTATCCTTGTACAAGGCCGTAGTGTAGTTGCGACAGCGCAATAGAACGACAAAGGAGCTCTGGCTTCCACTACTGTTTGTTCGCCTTGTATTTGCATCTCGTTCGTCCCTGATGGCACGCTGCCCTTCCAAAGTCTACATCGGCCAACGATTCTTCAAATACCTGGGTACGGGGCAGACTTTGGAGTCCATGCGGATCTTGATCAACTAGAGTCACCAGAACAAGACCTTGTCGCCGTGTCTGTATCAAACACAGATACATGGTGAATCGGGGTAGAGAACGGCAAAGAGTTGTTTTATACTAAGTCCATGATGCGAATATCGCCGGGTGGTGGGTGAGACGACTGATCTAGGAACTACCTGGGTAAGGTGAGGCCGACATTGCTCTTGATACTGTTGTGCTTGCTCACGAAGTCCCAAAGGCTGGATATTGGTTCGCGGACAGTATAGCAGGACTTCGATTGGTCCACGGGTGTCTTCAAAACTGAAAGCTTGAACATGTCCACGGGTGCGTCTGAACATGCCTAGGAACAAGACCGAACATCAAGCACCGCCGGTGACATACCGCAACAGTTACAAATAAAATCAACATGTGATCCATGAAAGGCTTGTCGAGTCTTGATCGTGCCGATAAACCCGTGTTCTCTGGTTGAATATTTGGTGTCGCGCCAGGAACGAAGATTGACCAAATCAAAAGCTGTGCCGTCGCGGTGCCTCGGCTAACTGCGGTCTATCAGCGATGAGGTCGCCAAACACGCCGCGCACAACGTCGACGCTCAAGCTCCAGACTTGAATATCTCTGGGCGGAAGGACTACGGAACCATCGCAATCGCAAAAAAAAAACATCCTCAATACGATCGAAATGCCCATCCTCCGCCTCAACCCCCGCATCCTACACCGCGCCGTTGGAATTCGCGGCTATGCGACTGCCCAAGCCCCGGCTATAAACGTCACAAATGTCCCAGCACCACACTGCGGAAGCATACGAATACTCTCGCTCAACCGGCCCGCGGCACGCAATGCGATATCACGGCAATTGCTCACAGAGCTGACGCAACAAGTGAACAGCCTACACAATGAGGGGGACCAGGGATCAACGCGGGCGTTGATTTTGGCGAGCGATATAGAGACAAGTTTCTGCGCGGGCGCGGACCTCAAGGAGAGGGCTACGTTTACCCAGGAAGAGTATGTCTAGTTTCTACAATGGTCACATGAGACGAGCGACGGCTAACAGATGGCAGCACGTCCAACTTTCTCACAACACTGCGGGGAACATTCGCGTCGATATCGCAACTACCTATACCCACAATCTCTGCTTTGGCTGCACCAGCTTTCGGCGGCGGCCTCGAGCTAGCCCTTACAACACACATGCGTGTCTTCGCGTCCACCACGACCGTCGCCCTCCCCGAGACGCGTCTTGCCATCCTTCCTGGAGCGGGAGGAACATATCGTCTGCCCGCTTTGATCGGCCTCTCGCGCGCACGAGACATGATCTTGACAGGCCGCCGTGTTGCCGCGCCAGAAGCCTACTTCCTGGGGCTGTGCGACCGGTTAGTAGAGATCACGGCAGAGGACGTGCAACAAGAAGGGGCTGCGCGGAAGAAGGTTCTGAACGAAGCGATTAGACTAGCAAGGGAGATATGTGAAGGTGGACCGATAGCGATCAAGGCCGCGCTTCAAGCGGTTGAGGGATGCGCGTTGGGCGAGAAGGCTGAGAATGCTGCATACGAGCTTGTGGTCAGAACAAAGGATAGGGATGAGGCGCTCGTCGCGTTCAAGGAGAAGAGGAAACCCGTGTTCAAGGGAGAATAATCGAATGTTAGTGGCGCTGGTCAAGTGCTGAGATATGCGCCTCTGGCCTGAGTCAACATGCTTCATTGATGCCCTGTACGAGTGCGATACACGCTGCTTCACATCTTGCTCTTGATCTCCTCCAGCAGCTTGCTCAATTCGCTCTTGTCCGCTTCTTTAGTTGGCCACTCAATCCCTAGGCCCTCCTGTTGGTTCGGCTTTGGGATCAGGTGGAAGTGTACGTGATCCACGACCTGGTGGGCAATCCTTCCATTGTTCTGTAGGATGTTGTAGTCTTGGATGTTCTGCGCGATAGCAATTCGCTTCGTGACGGAGAGGACTTCGGCGAGCTGGTCGTCGGGAATGTCGTGGAGCTTTGCGCCGTGGTGTTTGGGGATGATCAGCTAGGCGGCACGTTAGTTTTGGCTGGTTGATACTGGAGGGACTAGAAAGCATACAGAGTGGCCTTTGCTCAAAGGACCGATGTCAAGGAAAGCAAGTGTCTTCTCGCTCTCGAAGATCTTCATCGAAGGGATCTCGCCTGGTCCTTCTGTGAGCCATTGTCGATTGAGAGAATAGCCAAGCTAAGAGATTGTTACCCTTGATGATCTTGCAGAAGATGCATGCAGCGGAGGACATTGTGGTACTCGTGGAATGGGTGGTTGGTTGGTTGGTACGGGTCTGGTTGGTGAATGAAGATGACGCAGCGAGCTTATGCTTTGAGAGCGAAGTGGGGTTGACCGAGGGACATGTGGGGTAGCTGTTTGGCGGGACGGTTCCGCCATGCTTCACATGTGTATACCAATCACAATCGTATGCTCATAAACACTAGTGCATTGGTTGTAGGAGTATTCATTCTCTCAAATATAGCTACCCCATGTTCTCGCGGGTCATGACTTTACCCACTTCCACGATGGGCACTCAAAGTTCGCATAGCATCTGAACTCGTTGCTCAATCCTTTGGCGTGCTTGATCTCGTAATCCGTCGTCTTGGTTCCTACTTTCCCGTATAGTTTGTCTGTGACCAGGCTCTCCATACGCTCGCCAGTGCAGACAATGAGACGCAGAGAATCTTGCGTCCATGACTTCGCTAACCATCGCACGGTCAGGGCAGCTATGTCGTGTTAGCGACATCGAACCTACGGTTGTTGGAGACTCATCATGGAAATACCTTTAGTTTGACAATCTTGACTCAGAAATGGCGGGTCGCAAATGATGACATCGAACGAGGCCTTCATCTCAGCTGGTAGTTGGATCGCCTTCTCGAAGTCGTAGCGCACGAACTCCTTGAAGACGGCAAAACGCTCGTCAAACTCCAGCAATTTAATCTGCGGCCGGCACTTGACTTCACCAGAGTTCTAACAATGTTAGCTTTTCTCGTCTTGCGCTTCCAGAGTACTCACCAGTAGATTTTTCAGCTGGATGAAAGCACTCGGAGCAGACACGACTGCTATTCTTGTCCCATCTGTCGCGCCATCCAGAAGCTGTCGCGCAAGCACCATAGCGGTCTCGTCGCTATACCAGAATTGACTTGCATTCCAGTCTTCCGTGAAGGCGTCCATGGACAACTTCCCTTCGAAGTCATCCTCAGCTTGGCCTTTTAGTTCCTCAAACTGCTTTTGTCGTGCATCCCGCTCGCCATAAAATTCTTTCAGCGCGGCAAGAGCATCGCCGGAGAGCTGTCTTCATTTGTTAGCATTTGGGCTGCGATCAGCTAGTAAGACTTACGGTATCTCATCGTCGTCTTCAATTGACGCCATGTTGAGTTTGGCCCAAGGCAGGTTGCCGCACAGTGTACCTGAAAAGTGATAGTTTGGTTGAGTCGTATCCCACTATCGATAACAGTGTGCCTCGGCTGTGCTGGTCCAGCTGTAACCTGAGGTCAGAGCGACCATGCGCCCGCGATTGCGATGGCCGTCAGCTACCTCTAGCACACGCGCACTCTACTCAAAGATGGCAGAATCTTTGGTATCGCTTCCCGAGGTTGAGCAGGTCAGCGATCGGGTTATCAGGGTCCTCGGCGGCAACCCCAGCAAGGTGAGCGCCGTTATCATCTAAGGAACGGCGCGATCTGACAAAGCTCAAGTTCACGCTGCAAGGTACATGCGGTTGCAATATTACGGTTAATATGTTCTAAGTAAATTAGGCACGAACACGTACATAGTTGGTCGTGGCGCATCACGACTGCTCATTGACACTGGCGAAGGCAAACCGCAGTGGATAGCGTCGATCAAGTCGCTCCTTTCAAAGGAGAACATCGCCATCGATAAAGCGCTATTGACGCACTGGCACCACGATCATATCCAAGGCGTCCCCGACCTACTCGCGCACTCTCCCGACACGAAGGTCTACAAGAACGATCCGCGCGACGACTGGCTCGCGATTAGTGATGGGCAGAAGTTCGAGACGGAAGGCGCAACCCTACGTGCCTTCTTCTGCCCGGGACATACCACAGACCACACAGCTTTCGTGCTGGAGGAAGAAGATGCCATGTTCACGGCGGACAACGTGTTGGGCCAGGGCACAGCCGTATTTGAAGATCTGGCAGCGTACATGAAGAGTCTCGACGCTATGTCGACGCAGTTCAGGGGTCGCGCATATCCCGGTCACGGGCCTGTCATCGAAGATGGTCCATCGAAAATCACTGAGTATATAAAACATCGCAAGCAGCGTGAGAAACAGGTGTTGGATGTACTTGCGGAGAGTCAAGGCATGGGTTCTATGGATATTGTAAAGGTAATCTACAAGGACTACCCAGAGAACCTTTGGGAACCGGCGGAGAGAGGGATACGCCAGATTCTCGACAAGCTTAAGCAGGAAGGCAAGGTGGGCGGTGACAGACTGTGGGTACTTAGTGGGAAGAGTAGTCTTTAGATGTTCCAATGACACATAGTTTGACATGGCTAAATTCTGATAAGCGCCCAAGTGACTTAACTGCGCCCCACCACGCCCAAGTTCATGTACGATGACCCAAATCATTCCGCAGTGCGAACCTAGCACAACACGTCCTAATCATAGATGCATTAAATGCAGAATTCCTTATCAAACCATCAGTCGCGGTGCCAGAGTGGTTAATGGGTTAGACTTGAATTCTTCATTCAGTCATCTAATGGCTTCGGCCTCGCAAGGTACATATACCCAAACCACACATCAGAGCGCCATCTAACAGAGAACGAAAAGTTCGAATCTTGTCCGCGACGTTGTATTTAATGCCTGTAGAAAGTGGCATCTTTTTTGCGCGGTTGTGGTTGAGGTTGAGGGTGAAATGGTGGAGTTTTGGGGCCACCCAACCGCCCAACTTTTTGCACCACCACGACACTAAGACTTGTAATCTTGTAACAATTACTGCTTACTGCGCTTCTCAAACATAAACATTAATAATACTTCAAGGTCCACAACAAACGTCCATTTTTCCAGAAGGTCAATACCCCAGGACTCCTTTTGCACTTTCCAAAAGAACCACCACCTTGCGCTGCTAGTTTTCTCAGCATACAATCCTTCCTGGCCCGGCTTGCTTACTATCCTCTGCTTTGCTTTTGTTCATTTACTTTTTGATAAATTGTTGCATCACGTGATGAGATGTCGCGATGAGATACCTAGGTAGCAAGCCACCCGTGGACCGGTATACGATGGATGGGCTTGTTAACGCACCGCCGTCGCTTACGTTGTTCTGCTCTAGAGCTTCTTGATGAATGCTTGAACAAGTACTAGCTGTCCATAGAGTTGACTACTTAGGTAGTTGTCTACACGCGCAACGGCACGAGAGGTGGTAATAATTTTGTGTTGCATTTCCGGGTTTTGCTACATACATACTATTATAACTCAGTGGATATAAAATGTCTACGACAATGTACACTTCTAGTAAGAAAATAGTCCTATCAACTTTTTTGAGGATGCGACCCAAATTGTTGCCGCCCCGGGTGAGGGCTGCGCCCGCTTGCCATCACGGCCTAGGTCCTCGCTTACTCAACGGCGTTCTTTCCCCAGTCCCTGCGCGATTCCACACCTCAAGTGCGCATTCTACCAGCGACGAAACGCCAAGCTCCCGAGGTCCTTCAGAACGCAAGAAAAAGTCATGGATTTGACTGACGATGCCGAAAGCATGGTGCAAGATCACACCGATGCTGATGACGAAAGTGTCCAGCCGGGTCCGTATGACGACATCGAAATCACACGGAGCGGCGATGGTATCTCACAGCCTACGAACGCGCGCATTCAAGTGTCGAAGACTTTCCGGCAAGTTTGTCTGTAAAGGTATGTGTAGACAGAACTAACTAGTATGGCCTAGTCTGAGAGGACCTATGATCACGCTCGTAATCGGACCAGCGCATGAGGCTGTGTCGATTCAAGTCCATCAAGATATTCTTACAAGAACTTCTGAATTCTTCGCCCGAGCCCTGAAGCCTGAATGGGCGGCCATGCGGGAGAGTCCGGATCATATTGAGCTACCCGCTTACACAGTAAAAGATGTTGAAACCTACGCACACTGGTTGTACTCTGGAAAAGTACCAGCCAGGTGCTTCGATCTCTATCGAACCTTCAAAGATAGCGAGGAAAACAATCCAGTTTGGATCGACCTTGCGACCGCATACGTGTTTGGTGAGCAGATACTGGACCGACATTACCAGCAGACTGTTCTCAACACCATGGCTGGTGTACAAAATGATAGTTATGATGACGAAGATAAGCCACCGGACCGAACAATCATCAATACGCCAGATTTTCCTTCTGAGGAGGCTATACGTGTTCTTTACCGTGGCACGCCCGAAAGTTCGCCCATCAGAGCGTTAGTGGCGGACATGTGTGCATATGCTACCCTTCAGGACGAGGATCGAAAGCCAGACTTCAATCGCTTGCCTCGCGAAGCATTGGTGGACGTCCTGGATGCAATACCAAAGATAAATCTGAGACAGAAACTTTCGCGCCCATGGGAAGAGTGGACGGAAGGTTATTGGCCTATGCTGAACGAAGTCTGAGAAATGTATGTTCTGCTACCAATTTGTATTCGTTCGTGCGCTATCGCAAATCTAATTCACTCTAGCCGACTTCGCAGCAATCCGTGGACTCACAACTTCTCTCGCCACCGCAGATATGTTTCAACATGTTACTAGCATACAAAATTGGTTTACGCCATTCACCGGTGACAACACCATCAGCGACTAAAGGGTGGCAACTTTCCTGCTGTACACTATTCAGGCAAGAGAAACTATGTAACACCAACCTCCGTCCCTCTCAAAGGACAAGGTCGCGTAGAGCCTACGTCAACGTTAGATTGCCTATTTTGTAAAGTGTTGCTTCAACGTATCCTGCAGCCCTGTTTAAGTTTTACCTTACAATGAGATCTGCATGTGCTCACAGCATGCGTGCGTCTTTGGTACGAGGTGTCTTCTCTCTAATAACAAGAGGGAGCTCATCATGCGGCATTGGGGCCTTTTCAAAGTTCGATTCGTCAATGAAGACTTTCCTCACGATACAAACTAGACTAGCAGGCTTCCTCGTTTGCATACAAAAGATTGTTGCTTTGTTGAACGTCTGGTGCATGAATGCGGGCACAATGCAGTTAAGTAACACAGTATATAATTGCGATGCGGGTGTATCTCCTAAGCACCTTGTTTCACAGTATGCAGCAGTATATACTCTTCTAAATGTTCTAGTATTTGAAACCAAGCCATGAAGTTCAATGCGTCCCACTACAAAAAGTTATACCTTAGAGGTTTGACGAAGCCTGGAAGATATTCAGCGCACGCTACGATGCGCGATTGTGAATGTCTTTCACTTCAGTTGCATTTCACTCATCACCGCTACCGCAACCACGCTGGACAATGTATCGCAGTGCCCGGTGGCTGTCTCCAATAAGTGCGTGCACTTGCGCCGACCGACTGAGTAGCTGTCGTTCTGCCACTCCCCTAGCCTATATAAACCCCCGGACCCTCGACTCAATACCTCAACACTGCACTGCTTTACTCTACTCCACTCAACCAGAACTTCCATCAAACTCCACCAAGAGTCACCTGAGCCTCACTCTTAAGCAAACGTCAGCAATCACAAAGATGGGAGGCAAGAATAAGAAGAAGGGCGCCTCCGGCGCCGATGGGGTGGCCAGTTCCAGCAAGAAAAAGAAGGGACGCGGCGGCATGAACGACAAGCAAGAAGAGAACAAGACCAGAACCTTGGAGGACCTTAACTCTTCCTCAGCTTGGGATCGTGATGATGCCGAAGATGATGCGACACGCGAACCGGATGACGTTGCCGAAACTTCCGAAGAGCCCATAGAATCCACACCGACTACAGAACAGGCACAGGATATGACTGAAACTGAGCCAGTCAAGAACGACGACCCGCAGGAGGAGCTTCCACAGCAAGAGCCCGATGTCGCGGAGACTGAGATACCTTGGACTACGACGCCGTCAACGCGAAAGAACAAGGCAAGCAACGTATCAGACGCTGAAGATGTCTCCAGTGATGCCCTTCCTAGCATCCAAGCCCCTACCGACTCATGGTCTTTTGGTGAGAAAGGCGTCACCGATGATGCGAAGTCTCAAGGTGCTGGACAGCTCCAAGATACTACAAACTTTCATGAGGATGTCGGCGATAAGCTCAAGCATCTTTCGCTCGAAACACAGACGTTACAAGAAGATGTGAAAGTAAAAGATGGCAAAGAGAAGCAGGATACGATAGTTGCAGCTGATAACGCTGTGCGCCGGCCAAAGGTCGAGGATGAAGCAGCACTTGGAAATTCTAGCGACGAGTCATCAGCTCCTCTCGAAGCTCATCGGGCGCTGTCACCGTCGCCTCTCAAAGAACAGCTTGGAGAAACCCGTGAGCCTACTGAAGATCAGGGAAACAAAGTACGAGCATCGACCGAATTGCCTCAAAAGCCGAAGCTCAACGATCGACTTGTACCACCTACTCAGGAAATGGTAAAGCAGCCTGCGACTGCACGACCCCTTGCGGATAAGCCACAACTGCCGAGTAAGCCTCAGTCCTCTACTGAGGTCCAACAAACCCAAGCACCACCACCGGCACAGCTGCAGCAGCCTCCCAAGTCCAAGCCACCCACTCAAGTTCAACATACCCAGACACTACTGGCACAGCCTGTCAAGGCCAAGACTGTCATTCAGGCTCAAACACAATTGCCGGCACAGTCACAACAGTCTAACAAGTCTAAGACTTCTGTTCAAGCTCAAGGTACCCAGACAGAACCAGGGACACCTCCGCTGCCGCCAGTCGAGCCTAAGAACCCCACCCAGGACAAAGGCACCCAAACAGAAATATGGACACCTCCACTGCCTCCAGTCGAGCCCAAAAAACCTACACGAGACCAGGGCACCCAGACAGAGCCATGGGTCGAGCCACAGCCGCCGGCCAAACGCGAAACCATCACCCGCAACCAAGGCGCCCAGACACAAGTTTCGTCTTCGTCAGCCCCGAAGCCGAAGTCTCATGGTAGGACGGAGCCTCCTCTTCGAGGGATCCTGAAAAAGTCTACCGCTTTGCCGTCAGCTTTCACTGGGCCGCAGAACCAAGAAATCGAGATCCCCCATGGCCCGCGAGCACCACGACCTTCCAATTCCGCCACGCCATCAGCTTCCACCGGGCCGCGGGATCAGGGAAGCGGCTTTCCCTATGGTCGGCCAGCACCGCTGTCTAACGGTCTCGCACTATCTATTCAGAACCGGCGATCGTTGGAACCAGAGCGGAACAACCATGACACGGCTAGGTCGACTCATGGCTCAGCAAGCGGAACACCACTCGGAAGATCCAACGTGCCTGCAACGCCTCCGGTTCGACCAACTCCAGATCAACGCAGATCACCTCGACCAATCCTAATCCAAGCGGACCCTGATTTAGTTGTAGAGCTGGTTGTAAATCACCAGTATGACAGATCCGCAATAGCTTACCAACACACCCTGGCGAGGAACACGGATTACTTCATTGAACCTGGAAACTTATACCCAGCTTCTGGAAAAGTGAGGACCCACTTCGTGGGCGAACAATTCTCCAGCCGAGTGGTCAAAGAATACGTGGAGTGGCTAGGTCGTGGTAGGCTTCCTACCATGGCTTCCCTTGGTCGACTCACTCCTTCTACCGCTGACGAGGTTCTCATGTTCTTGGCTCGTGCATACGTTTTTGGCGAGCGGATCGACGACAGGGCTTGGATGAACGATGTCATGGATTGCTTTACCTATGTGCATATCCATGATTGGCGCCTCGAGCTGGACGATGTCATCTTATTCACGTATAAGTTTTCGGTTTCTCATTCACGGCTACGTACGCTTTTGGCGAATATGTTCGCGTACCTTCTCCCTAACCCTGAGCAATTGCTGTCTCAGGATGGCATTCCACTAGTGCAGGAATTGAGGGACCTGCCGTCAGCATTCTATCGCGCTGTACGATGCGAGATGACGCAGAGGACAAATTGTACGCCCTCGTGCTGGCGCGCCCGTCTCGACCACCCAGAGCATTACTATGTTGATGAAGAGGGAGAGGGTGGGCTTTCATGGAGACAAGCGCCTGATTGTGGGCATGGCGAGGCTACATCGATGAGGTGAAATGTCATGTTTTGGAATTTTTCAGGGTAGGACAAGTACCTTGTAGTGTGTAAGAGCAGCTGTAATGGAAGCATGAAACGGAATACCATCTGCTCATTCTTTCGGTTTCTATATGTGATCCCCTGGTCCCGCGAAGTATGTATCGGGACACAGAAATCTTAATGAATGCCGCCATTGAATGTGCAATGCATACGAGACATACATCACATCCTTTCTTGGGTGGAGGGGTTAGAAGAGTTCACTCCGCTTCCGCTCTACATTGTCCGGGGAGACCACGAACATCAGTCGCCGTACTTTCCCCCAGATGAACAGGTAAGAGGGGATGTGGAGACCCCACGTTTCTGTCTTGTACTGGAACTGAGCTGATGAGTGATCGAAAGACGTAGTGACGTCGTGCGTGATAACGGAAAAATGACAGGTCGGCGGTTAGAATTACTGTCCCTTCAGTAGCGCGGCCCACTTGTCGGCGACTCTTTCCTTCCGACGCTGATCGGGGTTAGTCCAGCACCTAGCTTCCACTAACCTTCGCTTGAAGCAGGAATTCCCGCCGCGACCTCCACTTTCGCCGGCAGCTTTTCCCTTGAGATGGTCAGCTTTGAAAGGACGTTTACCCAACTGGACGACTGCACAGCGCGGAACAACGCGAGCCTAATTTTGGGGAATCCGGGGTAGCACTGGCACGCTCGCGCGCGTTTTCTGGGGTCTCCGAGCACCCCATACGGTCACCGCGGCCTTTGAAGATGCGGAGAAAGGCGTATGACGCCGGCAGCAGGGGTTTTGAAGGTTTGCGGAGCCAATGCCAGCCTCTCAGAAGCAAATTCGGAGACCAATGTCACGCGATCTAATTTCAAGATTAGCATCAAGACGTTCATCATGCAATTGCTACTGATTCTCACGATCCGTAGCAGAGCAGCTCGGTCAGTCTCGGACGCAAGGGTCCCACAGAAACTTCGAGCGAATCTTCCGATCCAAGCGGCGTAGCCTCAACAGCACAAACCCCACATGCGCACACCGCGCTGGCATCTCAAGTCACCCACAAACCTAACAGACAGAAGGTCGCAAGAGGCAGGTGTGAAGCTGAGCTAACGTGAAGCTGCTTCAGAAAACGCCGGCCGTGGTCGTTCCTAGCATTCCATCCACACTCCTTGGCGTTCGTCCTGGGAAGTCATCGGATGTGCGCTTAACGGCAGTCAGACGCCTGACACTAGCGTTGGCAGATACTGTACATGGTGTGGACCCACCGGACAAGAGTTAACGCGGCATCAAGCGAGATATCGAAAGTGCATAAAGCGGTCGATTGCCTCCTCGCATTCACTACTCCCTCCTAGCCAGGCCATCCACTACACAGGCGATTTCAACAAGGCACGACCCATATCACTGCACGTCATCATGGGTGGACAAGATTCGATCAAGAGCGCCCCTTATGAGCAGCGCGAGGCAATGTCTCCGTTCCCTAGCAAACAGGGAACGGTGACTCGGGAGCCTTACGGACCAGCAGGTATGCATATCACTTTGTGGAACCTCAATCACACGTGGGCTAATCCCAGAGCCAGGTTTCCGCGGCCTCTTCTCCAACCCTTACGTTGCCATGTGTGCAGCCTTTGCTACGATTGGAGGTCTTCTCTTTGGATACGATCAGGGTGTTATTTCCGTAACGCTCGTCATGGATCAATTCCTCGACCGGTTTCCGCGTGTCTCGAGTGAAGCTTCAGGAGCTGGTTTCTGGAAAGGCCTGATGACTGCTATGCTGGAACTGGGCGCACTGATCGGTGCCCTTTTTGCCGGCTGGATTGCAGACAAACTTTCCAGGAAGTATTCCATCGTCGTCGCAGTCGTCATCTTCACGATCGGAAGCATTCTACAAACAGCAGCAATGGACTACGCCATGTTGACTGTCGGACGTTTGATCGGAGGATGGGGAATTGGAGCGTATGTTGAGCCATTTTTGTACACGGGATAGATGCTAACCACGCGTAGTCTTGCAACTATCGCTCCACTCTACATCTCTGAGATTGCGCCACCCGAGATCCGCGGTGCTCTTCTCGTCTTGCAGGAGTTCAGCATCGTCCTCGGCATCGTGATCGCCTTTTGGACAACCTATGGTACACGCTTCATGGCCGGCGAATGGTCATGGCGTCTCCCGTTCCTTATCCAGATGATTCCTGGTCTTATTCTGGGTGCTGGCATTGTTTTCCTGCCTTTCTCTCCAAGATGGCTCGCCAGCAAAGGCCGCGACGACGAGGCCCTAGTCGTCCTGGGCAAGCTCCGCAAGCTTCCCACTGACGATCCACGCATCTTCCAAGAATGGTGCGAAATCCGCGCAGAAGTTACCTTCAACCACGAAGTGAGCGTTGAGAGGCACCCTGAGTTACAGGCCAAAACTCGCACAAACGAGTTCAAGCTTGAGGTTCAGTCTTGGCTCGACTGCTTTAGACATGGATGCTGGAAGCGCACTGTCGTCGGAGTTGGCATCATGTTCTTCCAGCAGTTTGTTGGTATGTTCCCCCTTACCCCGACGTGAGAAAATACTAACACGACTCTAGGTATTAATGCGTTGATCTACTATTCACCCTCTCTTTTCGAAACACTAGGCCAGGACTACGAGATGCAGCTTCTACTTTCCGGCATCATCAACTGCACGCAGCTCGTTGGTGTCGCAACAAGTCTATGGACCATGGATCGCTTCGGGCGCCGGCCACTACTCCTCACCGGTGCTGCTCTCATGTTTATCTGCCATCTCATCATCGCTGTCTTGGTTGGCAAGTTTGGTGGACGATGGCTGGACTTTGCAGTAGAAGGCTGGGTTGCCGTTGCCTTCCTATTCTTCTACATGTTCAGCTTCGGTGCTACTTGGGGACCCGTCCCGTGGGCTATGCCTTCGGAGATCTTCCCATCTTCCTTGCGAGCAAAGGGCGTTGCACTCTCAACGTGCTCCAACTGGTTCAACAACTTCATCATCGTAAGTTTTCCCTTTGTCTTTACTGTCTATGACTAGCCACTGACCTGTATACCAGGGGTTGATTACTCCTCCTCTTGTTCAAAACACCGGTTTCGGAGCCTACACCTTCTTCGCCGTCTTTTGCGCACTCGCCTTTGTTTTCACATTCTTCGTAGTCCCGGAGACATCTGGCAAGACTTTGGAGGAGATGGACCAGGTTTTCAAGGATGTCAGCAGTGAGGCGGAAGAGCAACAAAAGGCGCGCATCATGCGCGACATCATCGCAGGCAAACAAAACGAGACTGTCACCACAACCGCAGTCCCTTGAAGCAAGACAATTGCTCAGCAAGGAGGCAAGTAGATTTTGTAATTAGCGAGACAATTATTCGATTTATTCTTATCACAGCTTCGCGCACTACGATTGGAATTTGAATCATACAATCGATCGAAGGACTGGGCTTACAATGAGCGGGTCGCTCCTGCTCGCCTCCTGTGAAAGACGTTGTGTACATGCGACGTACGTGCAACGCAAACCTCTTGGCTCGCTACCTCGTATCATGATGATTGTTTGGTTGAGTATCGTAATGTAACGATGACCACGCAACGTCGTGATGGATATAAGGATGCGAATCGATTGCGACCGGTTTGCCTATTCGAGAACACGAATTTCTGTCTGACGAGATCTGGTAATGGACATCTAGACGCCGTGATCAGCGTTACATATTATGGGAAATGTAGTGCAAATCAAAGACATGATTTAGCATGTGCATCTCATGCTAGTTGCGAAAGAGATGTTTGTCAGGAGCAATCTTGTATTTGACGCCTGAAGCCATATGCTGCCTAGGTACGCCAAAGCTGAGCTGCATTCAGAAGTATCGCGGAAAGAACATCTGGAATGTAAAGGTGCATGTCACCAGATTGACAGGTGTACGCGTGCGTTGCTGTTCAAACACCTCGCCGAGTTGTGCGTCGAGCTCCATACTTCCTGTGACGTAAGAAGATTGCCTTCAAAAGGAGCTCCGCGGAAGAGAGCGCATCACCGCTCTGCCCCAGAAAACGAGTACGGCATTGCCATCTTCTACTTTCCACCCGTCAACGCCCCGTATTTCCCGTCATCGTGCTCGTGCCGTCATTTTACTCCCAGATCCTCAATGGCCGATTATCTCCACGTTCTGCGCCACATTGCGAGGCTTCCCATCCCCAAACTTTTGCAGCTGGGCCGTTAGGGTTTCCCAACTTTCGCCCCGCGCCACCCTTCCCAGTACAGCATCATGACCCGACTGGCTCCAAGGCCGCGATAATTCCGTAGAACTGCGTGTTGGTTGTCCCAGCACCGATTCCAATGCAAGGTGTGCATAACACACGGCCTCGTTCGCATCGCCTGGTATGCCTATATCGTCGAATGGCTTTGTGATCACGCTCTCGGGGAGCTCCGCTTCGAGGTAGTCTATGATGTTCGCGTTGCGCGCACTCGGGCCGCTGATGAAGAGTTCGTCGACGTCCTGGCCGGCAGGAAAGCGGAGCGCGAGGAGCCTGCGATACTGCTTCAAGATATTCTCGGCCGTTATACGGGTAACGGTAGCGATTATGTCTGCTTCAGAGAGTTTCATGAAGATGCACTCATCAACGACTCGTTGGGCTTCATGTTCACCAAACATATCCCGGGCTATGCTTAAAGAAGGCAAGACGCGAGAGTAATCGTGCGTCTGGAGGAACCGTGTGACGATAGCTTGATTGGGCTTCCCCGGCGCTGCATACTCCCCGTCGTTGTCATTGTTCCGATCGTTTGAAGTGCAGTACTTCATGGCGTAGTCAATGAACACGCTTCCAGGCCCGCAGTCGCGACAATTTGTCCCTCGAGCATCTCCCTTCGACCGAGGAGGAATGAAGCTACAATTCGCAAGCTCGCCAATGTTCACACAAGCTCGAAACTTGGAAGAGTGTCTCAAGAAGAGTTGATCAATGTAGGCGACGGGGGAAACTTGAGGTCTCAAAGACCCAGCTTCAATGACAGCAAAGTCGAAGACAGTGTTGACACCAATCTCAGTGTTTATATTGGCGTTCCATCCCAGCGGGTGCGTGCTCAGGTCGTTTGTTTCAGGCATGTCAGGTCGCCTCAAGCCCGATGTGTGTGTGCCGACCAGGTTTATGGATGCGAGTGGTATGCAATGCTTCTCACAGAAAGTGGTAATGCCATTGGAGAACAAGTAACCGAGCAGCGCGTTGAGGCGTGTCGCTAGTGAGGAGTTGCGCTCAACTTCGCGGAGGGAAGTGAGGATATGGTTTCGAACGGGAGGTGAGGTAGGTAGCGAACCGCACTATCGGTCGTCAGCATTTGCAGAGCGGCAGTATGAACAGCACTGACTTGGATGAGTTCTAGATACAGCGTGGCACTAGGGGAGGCTTGCAGATACCGGACCAGCGCGAAGTCAAGCTGGTTTAACCCACTTCCGCAACAGACCCCTAGAATGCGGAGGTCCAATGCACTCTTCATGGTCTCTCTCGTATGAACTTGTAGGCTTCCATGGTCTGTTGCTGAGTCGTTGCGACGCATACTAAGCTTGACTGTTGTTCAGTCAAGAAGTACACATGAGTGCTTCACATCCGGAGGCGAAGATTATAAAATGGTAGAGGCCCGGAGGTACCTAGGCAAGGGGGGACTTGTCCAGTGGCGTCCGACCGAGGCGTCACCCAAGGCATCTCGGGTTATCGCCCCATAAGGGGCTTTGCAGAGAGGAATGCATGCTAAAGGTACGCTGTGGGGTGGATGGGTATCCGTGTCGCGCTATGCAGATCTCAACGGACCCGATGAGGACTTGATGTACCAAGACTCCCGTGACCGGGCTCTGGCACCTCGTTACGACTTACGCGAAGGGATTGGCCCGGGACAGATATCCGGCCGTGAAATGACGTAGCTGCTCAACGGTCATCCCTTCAACATATCAAGTCAGCAACCAGGCACATGCTAAACAACTTCGCACGGGAACATGCGCTTTGTGTTCTTTACTGCCGGTCTGCTACATACCTAGGGATTGATGGAATGCAGGTATAACGCGTTGTACAAGGCCATATGCATCACAGTAATATCTAGGTGATACTCACGTAGCGCTCCCAGACGTGCAATAAGCGACCGCAGCTGCCGGATATCGGTGCTTTGTTGCGAGGCTTTCGGATGCAAAAAGGGCTTCTCGTCTTGGCTTCAGCCAGCTGACTTACGGTCAAACTGGTGGTGGCATGTGGGACGAAATGCGAGCATCTGTTGAATATCCAAGATCGACAAGACGCGTACTATGGCAAACAGTACGATTTATGATACTACAAGGGGTGCTCTAGCAAGGTTTCAACACAGGTATCGTTATCAAGCGCGTAATCACGGTAACTCAGGCAGCAGCGTACGAAACGGGTAGTTTAGTGATCTAGATGTGCTGCGCCACACACGACTTTCAGCTTGCTTCACTAACAGATTCCACATCCTTCTGGCCACCGGCCACGGGTACATGCGTACAGCTCAGGCAATCTTCGGTGAACCGAGCCGAACAATGCAGCCCTGGATGTGAGATTATCTGAAAGAATTCATTGGGGCGAATGATTGCACGTGAAAACAGAGATCAGCACACGAGAAAGTACTATTTCCAAGAGAGGCATTGTTACTGTATAGTAAGATGTAGCTGTGACATTATATGGATTCCACTCGGAGTTGTTACCCGAGCTCCCAATCCTCGGAAGGTATATCTTCCCGGATTGCACAAGTTCGGTTGACTGCTGGAAGCTCCCGGGTTGAGAGACATCCATGTTCTCGCATGATAATGGGAGTTCTGCGTCGAGTTCTAGAGCTACATGAAGGGGACAAAGTGACGGGATACAGGCAGCTGACCATGGCGTCCAAAGCTGGTATGGATTATACCAGAATGATTCGCGGGTATGACTTAGACACGACGGTACTGGCTTCCAGACACTGAGCGCTTTGTTTTGCACAATAAATGTCTTGTATGGGTTTCATCATCTTTCACATCCACCTTCTTCTTGTGGTCCTATTCCACAACCGACCCAAGCTGGTTTTGGGTAGGCCAAGAGTCAATGCCGGCTCGAGTTTCTACTTCATGAGCTAAGCCACAGGAGCTGACGATGTTGGGATACCCCATTCGGCCTTCAATGCGTTACTGATCCACGTCGTCGGCCACACATGGTTTTTCTCGAAGTTGTTTAAAAGCTGTACTACCTGATCTCTCTCTTTTGGGTCGCATACAAGAGGTCCCCAGATAAAGATGGTGTGACAGACGGTGATTGCTAGTGGGACAGTCTCCGGTGAGCTATTACTAGCCCCGGAAATGGCGCGAGCATGCGTCAAGATCTGATTCTACTTCAATAAGCAAATGTTCGTGCTGTTTGGTAACTTTGGTCCTTACATCTGTTTCAGACAGGCTGCCGACGTTGCGGATTGCGAACTTGGGGCCTGGCTTGTATCGAAGCAACATGATACAGGCAAAATGATAGAACCCAAACGATACAGCTGATGGTAGTGTGAGCATTTGCGTGGAAGGACATGTTAGATAACTTACCGTGCCAGTCGGCTGTGAAGAGAATCTCAGGAAAGCAGCCCCCATCGCCGGCTGGGCCTTCGAAAATTGCATTGAAGCCGTCCGGTCTACCATGCATCCACGTCTGGACAAGATCCCACAGCTCGTTCCATCGCCGCATCTTGTAAGCCTTTTCGTTTTGTGGCTCCTTGCCGTCGAAGCAGAAGTTGACGACACATGCAAGATTCCAAGTCATTTGATTGGACCAGGCCGTCTCCAGTCTTAGTCGAGCCAGCGGGTGCGCATCTCGTAGTGAGCTTGGGGTTGGGTGTAGCTGCAAAGAAAAATCGATATCAGGGGGTTGCTGATTGATAGTGGCATTGTAGAGGCACTGGCGGACATAGACCCAAAAAGCAGCTTCGCGCAACGTGGGCGCTGATGGATCTACATAGTGATTTCCCTGAGAAGATCGAATAATGGCCGAACAGCCTGCGAGGTGCTGTTCATCATCAGAACCGGTACTGGACGGGACTAGAAGGACTTGTTAGGCATGAGAGACGCAATGCATACTATAGTACGCACCATTTAGCTGCTCGTAGAACCGCAGTATGACGATCGCACACAAAAGCGTTTCGTCGTGGCTAGCAGCTTGCTCATTCAATCGTTCGATGAGCAGGGCGATGCAACGCTGATAGGCCGCCTCGGCTGTCGCGTCTTTTCTGCAGTGGCGAGCAGCAAATGACATGACGGCATGGCAAAGTACCGGGCATTGTTTGACCTTCTCCGGTACGCCCAGCGTAAATTGACGAGTGGCGTCGGTGCAGTCAAGCCAGCGGCCAAGATGTTCGGTGTAGTGGTGCACGAGCAAGGCCTCTTCATGCGTCAAAGGAACAGGCCGGGGTGAGTAGTTTCTAGTTCCATCTGGCATGTCTCTACGGTTATGCGAATGCGCATTCGGCTGCTGCATGGCCTGGCGGGTATGCATCGGCAGCGAGCCCTCTGGCATGCCGTCCGGGTCGTGCGACTGCAGCAAACTCGCCACCGACACGCCACCCGTTGTGCTCTTAGATCGGGGAACAAAGTAAGGCGAGCCTGGCGATAGCTGAGCCGACGGTGAGGAGACGCTGGTCGATGGGCCTTCCGATGTCCCATCGGTCCGACTGTTTTTCCGCCTTCTCGGTGAAGTGTTCCGGCTCAAGCCTTCCTCGCTGAAACTGTTTGCACGAACGGCTCCTTCTGTTCGACTGATGTTATCGACCCCATCGACACCGTCAACATCCATCAGGTCCTCTTTGGTCTCGGTTTCCTCATCAGTACCGCCGGCAGCAGATCGACTGGAAGAGGGCCCGTCAGGCCGGTAGTCCTTGAACTTAGTATGAGGCTCCTCCCACTGACAGGGACGGTTTTTCTTGCCGCATGCTTTGCATACTGGACGGGTCTCGTCACCTGGGAGGACTATCAGTACGGCAAGGAGTGCCTGGAAGCAGGACACTGACATTTGACGCGGCGCGCTCGACATGTAAGGCTTGTGCAGATCAGCGGACTTTGTCGCCGCAACCTCATGGATCCACTTACCAGCCGCTCCTAGAGCGGAATTTACTGTATGAAGTCAGTAATACGTTTCATGTGTAGGCTGGGAACCGGAGTTACCCCATGTATAGGAAATCCAAATCCCAGGTTCGAATCGAAGTGTACCTGTCGCCGTATTAGCTAGTGGGGATGTGCCCTTCGCCTCGAGCCCGATCCCTCGACGATGGCGCTCGTCATGAATCGACAAAATGGCTAATATCGGAAGTGCGTACCACAACTACGTAATTGTGTCGTTTCAGGGACCCTTCGGACGACTTCTGGAGTTTGCGCGTAGCCTTTACCGAAGCAGTGACATCTGTAGGATCCTCTCGGCAATCTTGGACAGAAATCAAGAGCGCTCAAGCAGGGCACGTGGAAGCGAGGCAGGTGTGGGCTAGATATGCTACGGAGTCGCAGGCTGTTCAACTCTCCGACGTAGTCTTGATAACATTAGTCATTTGCCAGAGTATATGCTTTACCCTCTGACGCGCTGAAAAGGGGAGTTGAGCGTATAACTCACCCGTCGAAAACGTTCGATGGCCGGTCTGTCGGTCGATGCTGGGTGGATCGGGGTGCAACGTCACGCTGTTGCTCATAGACTAGACTGTGTATTGAAGATACGGCATTCGTGCAAAGCCCATGACTGCCTCGATGAAGGCCAATCTTCGATACTGGACCTCACCCGCTCAATGCTGGTGGCCCTTGCTAGGTGAAAGTTGGCTGCGGGAAAAGATCCCGCAGCCAGTCAGAGCCCGTAGAAGGGCGGCGCTCGGATCCCAAACCCTCTCCAGGTGCTTAGGTAAGTGGGTATCGGGTGCTGAGACTTTGCTATGCACCCAGTGTCTTGTGTGCCCCGTACGCAGGGCCGCATCTGCCCAAAGATCTCGAGGATCAGCCCAGTCCCGCCAGTCTATCGGTCAAATACTCTGACAACTGGCCGCCGGATGTGACTCTAGTCCAAAAAGACTGATTCGTATCGAGGTCTCGAGCAGGTCAAATAGCTACCTGAGGAAGCTCATCAGCACGAAGGCTGCTGTATTTCTTGAACTACCAGTACTACTCTTCAGCTGTACTGGGTCGCGATCCACAGCAAGCGCAGACTGCATCCGCATCGGGGCTGCTGACCTACCTCTCGAACTGCATCGCCAAGAGTTGCTCAGATTAGCATAGTTCAGAACCTCGTTTCGACGTTGGAAACCAGAGCCTTCGCACCCTGACGAGACTGCCATCCTCAACGCTCGTGTTGTCTTGCCGTCCACGCGTGCGCCCACGAACTCCCCGATCACACGAATCCGTCCTAGCCGAGACCATCCACACACCCTGCCCGCTGGCAACACTCCTTAGCCGTACCTGCAATGACCAACTATCGCAAGCACCGGGCCAGACGTGGCACCCAACGAATTTCCGAGAGAGAACAGCCGGACCATACACTCAAGACCGACTGACAGGAGTTCCGCAAGCAGTGAAAGCGTGCGACACCACAGTAACACTGCTTAGCGTGAGCTTCGCAGGCCGAGAATACGTACGAATCTCGACGGTGAACCGAATGCATGAAATGTGGGCGGATCCCTTGGTAGAGGACCCTGTACCGTTGAGCCTTTGCAGTTGCGTCCCCGCACACTCAGAAATGACTTGGAAACCCCGGAGCCGGATCATGGAGCGCGCGGAAGGTGAGATGCCAGCAAAGGTGCCAGCTCAGGCCGAGCCTGATAATGGAGATTCGGCATCGCAGCCACATTTCACAAGCGCAGGCGCCATCCAGCTGATATTTCCTATTATCTCACGGTCACAGATTTGCTTCTGCACTTCATCTGCGGACGCCACCGGCGCGATCTGGACACCCGCTGTCGTCGAGGGTCCCAAGTTCCTACGAGCACCTTTCAAAGCCAGATTCGCCAACTGCGTACCACGGCTTACGAGCAGCAGTCCACCGACTGACGAAACGGCAGCAACTTCACGAACACTGAACCGTCGCGATCGTACCCATTCTTAGAACCCGATTCACGTACACGGCCGAATTCGATCTGCAGGATTACCATGTAAAAAGCCTACAGATCCTTGTTTGGTGACCGCGCTTGCATATTGTAGGTGTTAGCATACATCGCATCAGAAGATTCAGAACACGGCGGACGAGAGACATACCGACAAGCGCCATTGCCGTTCCTGCCTATAAATGATTTGCAGACAGTCGATTCGTGATCGATGTTCATTGTGGCTGACGGCAAAAACACGCCAGCAGCTTCGTTGGGTGCGTTCAGTCGAAAAAGACGTAGCCAGGTATAATTAGAACACCTGCGGAGAGAGGTTCGTAGGGGACTTTGTGTCAGGAACGGAGTAGGGAAAAAACTAAGGCGGCCGAATACAGCGCTACAAGCATAGCATATGCTCTGCAAGATTTTGAGCGCGTTACGTGTCTACGTAAGACTACATGCAGCTCATCGATCGCACGGCAGTAGACCATACACTGGTGCGGAAGGATCGGATTCTCTTTGCAAGATCGGGTTTTAGCGAAACCGCATGGACCATGATGGCATTTCTGAGCCACCACGAGGGCAGCCTTACACAACCGCTCGATACGCCCACTTATATCCGTAAAAGACTTTCGAAGACTGGCATGCGATGGACGGAGACGAATGCTTCGGGGCGAGATTGGTCCAGCGAAAGCATGCTCCGCGGACCAGTCGGTCCTACCACTGCCTCGCGCTAAGTACCACCCTGTGGTTTGTCAGTGGGGATAACTCCCCCGCGGGCCTCTTGCCACATGGATCCAGAGTATCGGATCAGCTCAAGTAGGTATGGCTGATCATAGCCTAAACGTAAATCCAACGTCCACCCATCAAGAGCAGATGAAGAGACGAGCGCTCATGTGAGGAGAAACTTTACAGCATCATACACGGACATTATTGCATCAGGGTGTGATCATCAGGGGACAGCAGAACCCATGTTGTAGTCTTTGGCGCTTAAAACGCGTTTTGTCGCGTGGATAGGCAGGCTTGTACGATTGTGGAAGCATTGGCAACGGCAACATGAGCGTCAAGACCCGCTTGCCATGTGATTGTAATCCGCGACTGCACGTTGGGGTATGTTCTACACGCACAAAGTATTGTTTGCAGCAGTGTCATACTCCAGACTACTAATGATCAGCCAGTGTGCATGTGACGATGCGCCGATGAAGCCCAACCCTGCGGCTCAACTTCCCTCAACGGTCGCTCGCCTTTCCAATCAACGCCGCAGCGCGATAAGAAGATGCAACAGTCATGGCAGCTATCGACAATATATGGGGAGGCTTCTTAGCCCTAAGCCATAACACTTCCGTGATCATTTGACGGCCTAAGCGATGTATCGATGGGCAACCAGAGGCGTGAAGACTCGCAAGTCATTTGGTTAGTCCATTAGTCCTCAAGCAAGTATACTCTGTCAAGTCTGTCTTCCTTCGTCGTTCTCTTTCACCTTCACTTTTCGACCCCCGCGTTCCACACCTCGAGTAGCACCCTAGAACGGGGATACTTGGGCCAATTACGAGACCGGACTCGCGCGCTCGCACACCGGCTCACTGCACCGAGTGACCACAGCAAACACGTTCTGTCCTCGGCGGGTCCTCACCTCACTTTCTTCAGTCACGCTCACGCTCCGTTTGCATTGATCCGCTCCGGCCTGTGCTTCCCATTTGTTTATTTCTTCTATACTTTCTCCCCTCCCCACCTACTCTTGAACCCACACAAGAAAACACCGCTCCAACCATCGCCATGGCTGTGTTCAATCTCTTCAAGATGCTCGCTCTCCTCCTCATCAGCTTGGTCGCAATGATCTCCGCTTCACCCATCGCTGCTTCCACCGGAGTATCAACTGCTGGTCTCAACTGTCCGGCTTGCGTAACCTCAATTGGCAAAGTTTGCAAGGACAGGAAGCTCAGCGAGTACAAATGCGACACACTGTGGTGCCTCAGTCTGGTAAGTCTTCATCCGCCTTCTTGCTTGCATTGGCGAGATGGTTTAAGCTGGGCGAAGGCAAGGTCTAACAACATGTAGATGTGCCGACAGTGCAACCCACACTGTCCACCCATCGGGGATGCTGGCGTTGGTTCAGCTGTCGCTGGACCCGTCGATGTCTCTACTGATGTCTCGGACACTGTCTCCACCAACGCCTTGGTCTCTGCCATTGACGCGGCCGTTGCCGACATCTCTTCTACTTCTGTGGCTCCAGCGGCTAAGCGCGACGACTCACTCGCCATTCCCGGTGATGATGTCTTTGCTGACGCTAATTGCTACCGATGTATATACATCAACCTGTTCTGCAAGCAAAACAACCTCACTGAAGAAGAATGTCTACCCATACGGTGCAATGATCCCGACGTAAGTCTCTATTCCGGTGCGCTATCTTCTGGATGGCGCGCCAACCTCTCATAGCCGTCTTGATTACGAGAGAAAATAGACTGACAGCCTCATAGTGCAACGTCTGCAGCCGTAGTTGCCACAAGACTCAGCAGGTCGATGCATCAGACCCCGCCACCATGGATGGTGTCGTTGCCGACATCTCTGCTACTTCTGTGGCTCCAGCGACTAAGCGCGAAGAAGCTGCACAGAAATGCGTCTGGATCTGCTTCCATGTGACGTGCACGCGCCAGTGTACCGACATCGCTGGAGTAGCTGCCTATGCAGCCAGCGGCGCGATTGTCATCGACGAGACCGAGCTCCATGCCGACACGTCCATCTCTGTCACTGCAAACCACACACAGCTAGAGAACAACGAGCATGTTGAGAATGCTTTCCTCTACCACTGCGACTTAGCCTCTGGCAGTTGCTGGGCTGAGACCGTTCTTGAGCCAGTAGCTGGGACCGAGACCGCCATCGAGAACATTCCAGACATTCCACACAAGGTCTGCCGCGAGATTTGCAACACAGACAAGTCGCTCTGCGGACTGGTCTGTGATGAAGAAGTGAAGAAGGAGACTGCGACCAACGACCCCGTTTCAAAGGCTAAGATCAAGTGCCACTGGGAGTGCTATTTCGGTCAGTGCTGGGCGGTCTGCATGCCCGACATGGGCGGCGCCGCCAGCGACTCCAGCGACGTATCATCCGCCAACGTAGCAACAAACTTCAAGCCATGTCGCTGGGAGTGCTACTTTGGTCAGTGCTGGACTTGCTGCCCTCCTCCTTGATCGCCTGTCCAGGTTCACTAATCGCGCCGCGCGATTTCCGTGGTAAGATATAGGTCTACCCCCACTTTACAGGATACAACTGACCTCTACTAGAAGCTTGTTCTACACGGTACTTGAGACATGGAATGAATTGTAGGGAAATTTCGGACGCCTTTTACAAGTACGCTTGGGGTATAGATTAGATCTCGTCCATAGTAGCAATGGAACTCAGGCTTCACATCTCTGACTCGAAAATACAAAATGGTGGTGATGTGCAAGCCAGCTGGTTTCAGCCTGTTGATGTCGCTAATGCAACGGGATAGTTCATTATACTGACTGAACAATCATGGCCAACGTTACTCATCTACCCTCTTTCCCATATGGTACAAGTTGTACTACAACATGATATATACATTCGTTTTTCACGCGACACAATCTCTCTCTTGCCCATGTTTACATGCCCCGCGCCTTCAGGAATGTAGCAATCTCGGCAGTGTGATGTCCCTTGACAATGACATGTTGTGTCACGCTGTTGATCTTGACGTCCTCGTTCTTTTTATTCAAGAAGACTCTCAGCTCGTCCCTCAAAGCAGATAGGTCACCGGTGACCTTTCGTACCGTCGTCAGATGCAAGTTGCCTCCTCGCTTGTAGTCGGTGTAGATGGGCAGGTTCTTGTTCGCAGATCTCGAGACGGCGTACTTGGGCGGTGGTAGAGATAGTTTGGGGGCGCGCGGTGTCTTTGGCTTCTTGGCGACCTTCTTCTGGAGCGTCGATGTTGTGTCGGCTGTGTCTGCGGGCGCGGTCGAGGGCTTGGGCGCGACGTCACCGGCCCTTGCGGGCTTCGCTTGCTCGGGTGTCTGTTCTGGCTTGTTGTCGGATCGGGGGTGCTTGGAGGGCAGCGTCGGCTTCTGCTCGGGCGGTTGCGCGCTGTCGCCTTCGGTGAGAGACTCTGCTGCGGCAAGGTCGGCGGCGCGTTGGGCTTCTTGGGGTGATGTCGGGTGTTGCGAAGAAGCGTTGGGTGGGAGGGATGGCTGTACGATGGGCTTGGAGTCTGGCGGCGGTTCTATGGAGGGTCAATTGGTGTGCCTATTGTACCAGAAGAACGCATAGCTTACGCTCAGCCTGCCATCTTGTCGCTGTAGAGAAGCGGAAGTGCGGCCGGCATGCGATGGCTCTTGGGGCGGCCAATGGGCGCAGGAGCGGGACGAGAGACTGCAAGCGAGGCATTGTGGTGCAGCGATGCCGGTGAAAGTATTCTACCACGTGTCCAAGGGTCGAGGGATGTGTCGCGAGGGCCGTGGGGTGAATGCTGCGGCCATGGTCTGCGGCTCAACTCCAGAAGTAGCGCCTGGGGTCCCTCGCGCGCACAGTCCGGCTGCTTTTTTCGTTTCCGAGCCCACCCCACCACGCTCGACATCGCCATAACTCCTCCCACCACAACCACCCACCCACCATGGCGGACTCAGCGGCAACCGGCGCAAATGTCGCCGAGCAGTACTCGCTGCTCCCCAAGCTCATGCCCAACCTCGACCGCCATCTCGTCTACCCGCTCCTCAACTTCTCCAGCGATGAAGACGCCGACCAGACCGTCGAGCAGAAGAAGCTGCTGCTCGAACTGCTCAAGCCCACCAACATGACGGATTTCGTCGGCCAGCTGCACCAGGAGGTCCACGGCCTCGACGACATGTCCGACGAGTTCAAGACCAAGCGCGACGAGGTCCTCAAGAAGCGCGACCAGCTCGAGGAGGCCACCAGCAAGATCAGCGGCCTGCTCGACGACGAGAACGTCGTCACCAACCTGCGCAGCGACAAGCAGCAGAACTTGGCATACCTGAAGGAGAGCCACGGCGTCGACTTGGACATGATCAACCAGCTGCTCGAGTTTGGCCAGTTCCAGTACTCGTGCGGTGTCTACCCACACGCCGCTGAGCTGCTCTACCGCTTCCGCGTTCTGGTACGTTTATATGCAGCCCCACGGCATACTGGTTACTAACGTTAGCAGACCACCGACGGCGACAAGGAGCGCGAAGCCACCTGGGGAAAGCTCGCCTGCGAGATCCTCTCCGTCAACTGGGACTCGGCCATGGAGGAGATCAACAAGCTCAAGGAGATCATCGACACACGCCTCTTCAACAATCCCCTCGCACAGCTCCAGCACCGCACCTGGTTGATCCACTGGTCGCTCTTCCCCCTCTTCAACCACGAATCCTCGCGCGAAACCCTCACCGACATGTTCTTCTCCCCCGCCTACATCAACACCATCCAGACCAACTGCCCATGGATTCTGCGCTACCTCGCTGCTGCCGTCATCACCGGCCGCAACCGTGGCAGGAACTCGAACCAGTACCAGAAGCAGCTCAAGGATCTCATCAGGATCGTGCGACAAGAAGGCTACGAGTACAATGACCCCGTCACCGACTTCATTAAGGCTCTGTACATCGACTTTGACTTTGAAGAGGCGCAGAAGAAGCTCAGCGAGACGGAGGAGATCTTGAAGAACGACTTCTTCTTGTTGGGCGCCGCAGACTTGTTTGTCGACTCAGCGAGACATCTCATCTCGGAGAGCTACTGCAAGATCCACCAGAGAATCGACATCAAGTGAGTCATTCTACAATTCTCGTCACTTCCAAAACCGTACTAATTCGCGACTAGGGATCTCTCGACCCGCCTCGGTCTTTCACAAGACGAGGGTGAGAAGTGGATCGTCAACCTCATCCGCGACACTCGCGTAGACGCAAAGATCGATTACCAAGCCGGCACAGTCGTCATGAACCACCCACCACAGTCCGTCTACCAACAAGTCATCGAGAGGACAAAGGGAGGCTTCTTCAGGACACAGGTCCTGAGCGCAGCTGTTGCGAAATGAGCGCGCCACACTACAGCCGGTCGACTCGTTCGTTTCATAATGCGGGGGGAAGCTAACAGCTTCTGGGGAGGCGGGGAGACTATGACGGGGGACACGATGACGATCATGAAAGGGATGAAGGAATGATCGAAAAGTCTGGGTTCGGCATTTGGCGCTTTACGAAACAGGCGTGGGCAAGGCTCGCGCACTGCATGCATGGGTATTGGCGTCCTACCATGGCTCTAAAAAGGGCCGTCTGTGTTCCTGGGCAACAGCGCATAAACGCTGTGCAAGTAGTGAATGCGAAATGAGTAGTATCCAAGAATCAACATCAGCAATGAAACAACACTATATTCACTTTTTCCTCAACCTATCATACACTTTCAGTCTAATCAATAGACTTGCTTTCACCCCCGCTCTCCCCAGTCAGTGCCCACAGATCAAGCATAGTATCTAGGCTCGTTGAAGACATGATACCTATGCCCCCTGACACCTTGGCCCTTGAACAGCTCCGGGAACCTCAACCCAGCAGGAACCTGCGACTCATGCAGCAGCTCGTTTCCGTTCTCCGGCTCGCCAACAACGAATTTACCAACCTGCATCACATGATTAGCACACTGATCTGACGCTAGACAACCAGAAGGAAAACTTACCTGGAGTTCGGTATCCGTGATGGTATGTCTGGAAACACGGGCATATCCACTCCTCTTCAGGCCCTTGTAGAGAATGTACTCGCACCATCTGTCCCAGTCTGACGCGTCGATATCCTTCATACCGCTCTTCTCGCCCACGTACGTGTTGTAGTTGCCCTCACCGGGTTTGATGACGAGGTACGAGAGGAGGATGGCGGGACGCGGCGTGGCTTTCATGTGTTCAGCCAGGTATTCTGATTGTAGGCGGCGATCCTCGGGGTCCTCTTCCTGGCCCGAGTGGAAGACGAAGATGTCAATCATCTCACCGTAGGCGTCGATGGTAGCTTCGATGGCCGGGGCAAGCTCGCCGACAGGCGAGGGGAGAAGATGATGTGTTGAGTTTACGATGGGGAATTTGGAGAGTAGTGCTGAGCCCCATGTGTGCTTGTTGGGTCCTGGGCCGAAGTCGACGTACATGCCTAGGTCTTCGGCGAGGAACTGCGTCGTGTCGCGGTTGCCCATGATGATGCGCTGCAGATCGCTTTCGAGGAGTCCGATGACGTCGACTTCCATTTCCTTGATGAGGTCGCGCATGCGGTACTCTGAAGACCACATATCGTTGTCAAGTGAGAAGTGGATGGTCCAAATGCCAGCCGTGATGGACTTGGTCTCCGGGTGATACGGCTTGTAGTCATAAGACGGGAAGCGTAGGTAGGCGGTGGCAATGGCGATCAACTCTAGAGCACCTAGAACGTAGAGGTAGTAGGATCGTTGCCTAGTGGCAGCTGCCGTGATGACAGCCTTGCCCTTGTAGCTCTTGAGTGCTGGCGGCTGAGCAGACACACTGAAGATACCGGCACCGATCTGGAGCATCATGGCTGTCATAACCCAGTCTGTGTGCTCGCGAACAAGCGGTCCGCCGGGAACGAACGCGTACGCTACTACCCAGACGTGGAACAGAACCATGAAGTTGTACACCAAGAATCCAAGACCGAATGTGCGGCCTGGTGAGTGGCGCGCCGCATGGGCAATGAGAACAGGTGCTGCTGCCATGGTGTACATGGCGAGGACCAAGGCTCCATAGAAACCAGTCCAGTGGCTGGTGGTTGTCAAAACGGCAGCACCGATAGAGCCTACGCCGTAAAAGGCCCATGACCTTGAGAGGTTGGGCGCAAACAAACCGATCATAAGACCCAGGCCCATGGCTAGGAGAGTCAGGGTACCGTGGGGTACAGCCAGCGGACCCCGAACAGGGTAACCTTCCCATACCCAAGAGATCATCGTGCTCGAATCGGAGAGAAGCGAGTGCATGGCGAACATGACACCCGCTAGGCCAAAGCTCGCAAAGACAGAAGACCCCTTAGTTGGGCCTTGAGCTGGCACATCTGCGCCAGAACTGGCGGTAGATCTGGTCGATATGAGTATCGAGAAGAGAGCTACTACGAATCCAGTCCTGTTCCATCCGCCGTTTGCCTCGTGCATGATTGGCCAAATCGGGTTGTTGGTCCAAAAGGCAAACTTCGCAATGCTAGAGGCGATCAGACCAATAGCAAAAGCGGAAATGCGTGCTTCAAGGCGGTGGGGTTGAGACCGTTCGGCATAGAAGGTGGCAGACCATGCGATACATGACATTGACAGACCGAAGCCAACGGCAAAGAGTCGGTTGACGGGTGTCTTAGCAAGAAACGCGAGAAGTCCGGAGAGCGAGAGCAGGTGAAAGAACCAGACGTAGCGGGTAGCCAGATAGCGGAGGGGCTTGATGCCGAGGAAGAAGGGAGTGACGGTGCACATGACCAAGGCCTCGTAGCCAGAGATACCCATGTGCCAGAGAGGGAAGTCTAAATATCATCAGCAGATGTCACGATCGCACAGGGGAATTCGAACATACACCAGACGCAGACACCGAGTGAAGTCAGCATGGACCAGAAGACAAACTACAGAGTAATTAGTCACGTCCAATGGCACCACGTTTTGTCACTTACGCCGTTGTACACGTCTGCAGCAGCATAGATGAGTCCGAACCAAGAAAAGGCACCTGAAAAGGTCGCGTTCATTTCCTTATTTTTTCTGCTCCTGTCAGTGACGCGCAGAGCCTCGGGAAGCAGTAGTGACTTACTCCTGGATACTGTCGGATGCCGACTTGGAGCCCGCACTACAAGACATGTCTTATCAGAAAGTGTCCATAAGAAGTATAGATTCGTGATGCGTGTCTATCTATATTGGAAGACGAGGAACGTACAGGCGAGATACACCTCGAACATCCTTTATGACAACCTCCAAGTGCTGGAACTCGATCATCGTGACGGCATCGAAGCCTACATCGAGCAAGACCAGTGCCCATTCGAAGAAAGCGTAGATGGTATATGCTGTGAAGACGTTAGCGATGGCAAAACAGTGGAATTGTCAAACGTACCTCCAGCCACTCGGTGCACCTTGTGCTGGATGAAGAAGTAGATCAACGGCACCAGAGTTCCGAAGAAGCTGCCAGCAAGGACCTTGCGGTACTTGAGGGCAGTGGGGTTCTTAGGGCTCAGAGCAACACAGCCCAGGGTCCACGGTAGCGTTGCAACAAGGTATGAGATCATGAAAATATCGTGCCAGTCGTGGTCGTCGGTAGAAGTCACATATGTCCATCCTCCACAGGTCAAGGTCCGAAAGATGCCAACGCCAGCGATGAACTTGGGTAGGGACGAGTTGGGTCGGCGGGTCAAGATGTACCAAAGGCCGACGAGGGCGAATCTTGGGCCTGTAAAGCTTAGCATATGCCTTTGTGCGCTGTGTCTCGTTCCATACCAGATGTCAGGGCGATGAAGAGCATGAAGACCGAACGCTCCGGGTAGCGGTCGCCGATGGTCGCGGACACGGATGGAAACCATTCATCTGGGTAACCCTGGGCACGTCAATGGTTGGCTCTGGGCCTGGTGTGGTCCTCGGGGACTAACATAAAACTCGTTTTGCACAATCTTGTGGTAGTGTAGCCATCTGTGGGTGTTCAGCCACGTCGTGGGGTAGTAGAGAGTGAGAAGCGTACATTCCGACTATGAGGGCTCCGACAAAGGCACCTTGGGGATTTGTTAGTCCGTTGATATCCGTCAAGCACATAGGAACGTACAGTAGGCCATGGCGGTATGCGAATATGATATCCATTTCCCATTGAACTACATCTGGTGAGCATGCGGAGCTCTCGGGGGTGAGGCCGGACTGCGCGTACCGTAGCGACAGTGTCGCCGTCCTTGTCCTTGACCATGGTAGAGAATTTAGGAAGGTTTTCAGCAGCGCTGGACCATTGAACGAGGAAAAAGCGGCAAAAGAGCGTCGAGAATTGATGATGCGCAGTCCAACACGCGCGTCTCCTGAAGTCCACAGGTTGCAATGGCCAGGGTTCGCGCTTCCGAGGTCCGTAGGCCAAGGCGCTACCCGCGGGAGCAACTTTAGCCTAACTTTTTTCTAGAGAAGTCAACTTTTCTATCCCAACTCTGCCAGCAGCAACACCTCGGACGCGCAGACATGGCCGGACCCAGTGACAAGGCGCGTTTTTACCTCGAGCAGTCGGCGACCGAGCTGAACGAGCTTGAGCGCAAGAAAATCTTCACACGGGTATGCTAGCCCGCCATGCGCGCAACGCCAGCTTCGCTAACACGCCATAGGAAGAAATCAGCTCCATAGCGAAGAAGCGCTCGGATTTCGAGCACATTATCAATGCACGCGGCTCGCACCCCGAAGACTACATGCGATACATTGAGTTCGAGAAGAACGTCGACGCCCTCCGCCGCAAACGAATAAAGCGCCTGGGTGTACGGTACAAGGGCTCTGGTCAGCGCACCATCTACTTCCTCTACAACCGGGCGACGCGCAAATTCTCGGGCGACCTGGTACTATGGATGCAGTACATCGACTTTGCGCGCAAGGATAAGGCATACAAGCGGCTGAACGACATCTTCACATCTGTCGCTCGACTCCACCCCACCAAGCCCGACATATGGATCCTCGCGGCCAACTACTTCATGGATACGCAGGCGGACATTACGAATGCGCGAAGCTACATGCAGCGAGGACTACGCTTCTGCAAGAACTCCGAGGTTATGTGGCTGGAATACGCAAAGCTGGAGACCATTTACGTTGGCAAGATCGCTGGCCGGCGCAAGATTCTCGGTCTGGACATTGATCGTACAAAGAAGCCAGGCACAGACGAGGACGGCGACGAAGACATGATTGCGCTTCCCGAAGTGACGGCAGAGGATGTAAATCCCAGCCTGAAGCAGGACGATGGTGTGGACGAGGTGGCGCTGCAGAACCTGGCGTCTGCGCCAGTGCTCACTGGTGCTATCCCACTGGCAGTCTTTGACTCCGCCATGAAGCAGTTCCAGGGCAAGCCCAAACTCGCGGAGAAGTTCTTCGACATGTTTGCCGAGTTTAGTCAGCTAGCCTGCATACCACGCATCTTGCAGCACGTGCTAGATTACCTGCAAGAGAACTCTCCCCATGCTGTAGAAACTGCCATCTGCAGGTTCCGCATGCTGCTATTTGGCTGCGACCCAAGCGACCCGGAGATTGCCCTTGCATTGAGCAAGGCCCTGGACTTGATAAGCTCTACCGTTCAGCAACATCCCAAGGAGATTGCCTCCATCTCCGAAGTCGCTGTTCGACAATTGTTATCTCTGCATCGGTTACTCGCGGATAGCGATTCGTCCTTGCAGAAGGCGTCGCGTGCAGCACTCCGCAAGTATGTGCGAGCGATGGAAGACGGTCAAGGATCCGGCGATCAGGTTGCTAGATTGGGCGAATTGCTGCGGAAGCAAGGGAAGAAAGACGAAGCAAAGTTGCTATCTCAGACAGGCATCAAGTACTGGGCTGCGAATGAAACGCTCCAGAAACTTTCTGCCGTCACGGAAACGTGAAGGATCAAGGGACTTGGTCAGCAGACTAATCGTACCGAGCACTCGTGCATCAAGTATTCTTCCTATCTCTTATCGGGGGGCACGCCACACTACACCGCTACAGTCATGCTCGCACTATCGTGAGATGCACTACGATTCAACGGTAGAACCACGTCACCTGCACGTTGCGCTGAGCTATGGTGCTGTGGCAGGCCGCTTCCCCGCAGACCGCTTCACTCGTCACCCCGGCTTCGTCGCGACGTCTTCTTAGCGCTCTGCTGCTTCTTGCTCTTGAGGCGGCGCTCGTTATCTGCCTTCTGTCTGGCGTCTTATCAGCTTTCGGGCCGTCGCCTGGGCTATCGGAAGTGCGACGACATACAGTTGTTTGACACGCTGCACCTGTGCTGCCGACGTCTCGGCGGGCACAGCATCTTGTCCGGCTCGGGCAATGGCCTGGTATATGCGCCTGTAGCAGCTCTGAGCATTGTCGCTCTGCTTTCGACTGTCGTCGGCCTGGACTATTATAGCATTGGATCTAGCAGCAACGTAGCGAGAACGTCTAATTTCGCCATGTAGGGCTGCAGGGATGTGGTGCAGCAACGCGTCGAGAGGCACCTTCAACGTAGCTTTAGAATTGACTCTTGGTGCCCGTTTAGTATAGCGCCGTGTTAAAAAGTGGTGTAGTGTGTCATACTTGTTTACATTTTGGCCGCCCGGTCCTGATGATCTGCTGAAGCTCAATTCGCCAATGCTCTTGAAAGGGATCGTCTCTGCATGGAGCTCCGCGAGCCAGGCGCGTGCAGCCTGGACCTCGTCGCCAGTGGCACTGCTGCTATGCCCTCGACAGTGAATTATCCGGCGCACCGCTGGCAACTGCGCAGGAGGGAAGACTAGCGTGTGAAAAATGAAGCGTCGCAGCATGACGGTTGCGCAAATTGCTCACGTTGGCCTTTGTCAAGATGAGATCATGTCGCAACCGCAATAGCTCGAGCTAGGATCAACATGACCATTTTAACCATAAAACGGACGCTAGAAGCAGACTAAAACGCATCACGTGGACGAAGCTTAGCCAGGCAAGTTCTCGATTCCAGGCTCCTCGGAGTCGATGCGGCGCCGAATCCCAACATCTGCTGCACTACATCTCTCTTCCTGATATTTCCTGACTGCACCACCGTCTCTTGCCACTTTTACGGGGCCCGCTCTCGCTTCTGTGCCTGTGGCTGTCGCGTCTGCCTCATCCATCACATATACCTAGGTAGCATCTAGCCAGCCCCGCCATCCGCTCGTCTTCTCCTAGTGCTCCACCTGCAGCTCTCCAGCCCTTGTCGCGACGGTGCGTTTTCGTAGATGCTTTGAGTTGACTCCCTTCACCACGCCTTGTCTGCCAGCTCTGCGCTCTGGCTCCGCAGTCTACATGAGACCCAACTCGAGTCCGCCGCAACAAGCTGAGCACATACGGCACCAGTCGCTGACGCCCGAGAGCCCGCGCCCGCAAAACGTCCCGTCGCCCGCCAACATCCCCATCCTCGTAGAGCACATGGATGCGAACTATAGTCATGTCTCCCACAGCAACGACTCTGCCGCGCCCGCCCACAGCTCCCACGCGAACGCGAACACGTCGACGCCGTACTTCGCCGACCCATCTTCGACCGCCAGCTTCCAGAGTATAGGCGCACAAGGGGCAGGGCACGATGCGCCGGGGGCGTTCGCGCAGTCGGCTGCGTTTGGCGGCGGCATGGGTACGCAGCCGCATGATACCTCTTCAATGCAGAATTTCACCGCACAGCTCCAGTCGCGCGCTGCGTCGGCCACTGACGCGCCGCCGCCCGCTGCTCAAGGTCTTTCTTCTGCGTACCCATACCCCCATGACCATGCCTATGCTGCTCAGCAAGCGCCCGCCCAGTCTGCCCAAGGCGCTCACTACCAGACTGACGCGCACACTGGCTCCAATGTTGACGTACAAGCCCTCTTGGACTCTCTGACACCTGCTGCCAACAATGCGCCTGCAGCCCAATATGCCTCTGCACAAATGTCCTCCCAGTCGCCGCAGACACAGCACCATGCCTCGTCGTTGCCCTCGGCCACCAATCTTCCTGCTCGACCACCCACCCAAGAACAGCCCGCTACGCACCCCAACTATAACCCCAGCGATGACATCAGATCCTATCATCCACAAAGTCAGCAAGCTCCCGTTGCTCAGCAGAGAGGCAATGGCTCTCTTCAGCCCTTGAATGTGCAGAGTCAGGACTTTTCCACGCCCAGTCAGGCTCAGCAGCAGCCGGGTGATCGTAGCGAAACGCCCGACGATGAGGATCAGCGATGGCCGCCCGAGGTCAACAGGAGATACGAGGAGTTTTTGGATCAGGAGAGGAAGTTTGTGACGGAGGGGCAATGGGACCAGTTTCCCATGGGTTCGCGTCTCTTCATTGGTGAGCTGAGACTGTTTTTGCACCAAGGATGCGCCTAACCGATTCCTAGGAAACCTCCCCACCGAAAAAGTTACCAAGCGAGACATCTTCCACCGTTTCTACCGCCACGGCAGGCTTGCGCAGATATCAATCAAACAGGCATATGGCTTTGTCCAGTTCTTGGACTCGGAATCATGTCGCAGAGCTCTGGATGCCGAGCAAGGCCAGGCAGTGCGTGGCAGGAAGATGCGTATGTCATGTCAATCACTTCGCTACTGGACAGTGGACTAACTATGACAGACCTTGAGATCTCCAAGCCACAGCGCAACACGAAGAAGATCGAGCCGCCGAACCCAACACCGCGTCGACGTTCACGTTCGCCAGATTACAATCGGGGCGGTACAGGACCGGCACCTAGGGACAATCGTTATGTAGGGCATCCAAACTCCATGTCCCCTAGAGATCGACGTTTTCGTGATCGGGACGATTATCGGCCCATGCGATCGCCATCGCCGCGAGCCCCGCCTCGGGGTGTACGATCGCGGGACAGAAGCCGAGACAGATTTGATACGCGATACCGTAGCCGGTCCAGAACACCACCACGCAGGCACAGAAGCCCGTCCCCGCGTCGCGACTACACAGAGGATGGATTGGACCTGCGGCGCCGATTGCCCCACGAGGTGCCTGACATCCAGATTCTTGTGCTCAACGAAGGTCTCCCTCGGTAAGTTCGGAACCAACAGCTATTATATCAAGGTCGCTAATCCAGTGGTAGTGACTTCATCCGCTACGTCGAGGATACTTTCCGCTCGCAAAATCTCCGTAGTAATGTCCTGATATTGAGTGGTCGGTTCCCTGAACCAGCTGTAGTTCGAAGACAGATCCTTGAGGGAGTTTTGGCCATTGTGAGGCTTGATACTACTGGCCTTACCAAGGGCAAAGTTAGCGTCCAGATATTCGACCGACGTGGCGGTGCAAACAACGTCCAGTTCAACGGTACGATTGCTTATGATACACATGAGCGATTACTGACTCATGTGCCCAGAATATGCCGATCTTGACCCCACGACCGCTGGCCTCCTCGTCAACAATGCCAAACAAAGCCAATCTCGCCCGGTCCTGCCACCATCATCCTCGTACGGCTTCGCTCAGACCCTACCCCCGCACTTTCCCCAGCCAAACAACCCCTTCCCATCCCTGCCGACCAGTCAGCCGAATATCTCTAACCTCATTGCATCTCTCGACGGTGCGAGCTTGTCTCAGCTCCTCGGCGCAATGTCCGGCAATAATATGCCTCAGAATACGCAACCCGCGCCGAACCAGGGATTGAACGCTGATCTTGCACGCCTGCTAGCTCAAGTGCCTAGCCCTGCGCAAACACCTGGCTTCAGTGCTCAGTCCCAGCCGCATCTCGCACAGCTGGGCAACCAGTTCCCCGCGCTTGCTTCTCTTTTCGCCAACCAGAGCCAGGCTGTCGCTCCACCAGTGCAGACACCTACTCAGGCTGGCCCCGCGCCGGATATGAATGAGATCATGGCCCAATTGGCTCAGTATCAACGCTAAAAGTCCCATTCCGTACTTCCAGAAGCCTAGACAGCAAACACGGCTTTCTCGAACCTTTCCAACAGATAAACTCGACATTACTACAATAGCCCAAATCCTGTATACCGCTCCCTCCACACATGTATCGACATGGTGTATATCCAACCGATCAAACCCGACTGCGCCCTTTACCCAGCCCTTGCAAATAGCCATGTATCTCCCACGAGCCAGCTCATCGAACAGACAATAACCCATTCTGGACCCGTGCTATCTGCTTTGGCCATAACTGGTGAAGCTCCAAGGCCCTCGCATCCTCATTCCACGCAACAACACCATGGAGTACCCTTGCGACAATTCCCTGGCGACTTGTTCATTACCCACGTACCCACGCGACTCACGATTCTAGCGGCCTACCCCCTGGTTGACGTGCGAATTCAAACCTGGATAAGGCCCTGGTCCGATTCTTAACTGCTTTTCATGTTTTGCCCCTTTTCGTTTTCATTTCTCTGGCCTGCCCATGCCCGGCTCCTGTATCTTCTACGAGTTTCCTTGGTCCTAACGTATGGCGTTTCCTTTCCTTATCTGATCCGATTTAGCGTTCTGCGAGGTGTTACTTGGCGCACAATATGGATGCTACGCATATGTGCAAGCGGTTTTCATAGGTCATCGAGGGCTGGTTGGCGCTTTGAAACTTTTTTACGTTATTGTAGATATGGGTACGATCAGGCGCAGCCAGTGGTGGAATTGACGAAGGAATGCGGCGTCCATTACGGCATAGACAGGACATTTCAAATCATTCAGACTTCGCTGTATTGCTCAACATCATAGCGACGACTTTAAATGTACATCATGCAATCACGACGGTCATTAGTCTACCAAGTCGAGTTAGTGCAAACACGAGGTGTGATGACATCGTGTCGCGTGTCGGAGGCGCGCGGACAGGGATCAGCTTGACCCAGTTTTTTCTTTCCCTACGAATGAGAAACGTCACCACTAGAGCCCGCCCTCGCTCAGCGGCTACATGTACTTCAGCATTCGCAGAGTCACGTCCCTAACCACCCGATCAGGAAACCACTGCCGATGTTTTCTACCCTGGTCATACCGGCGCGATTGAATGGTGTCGTCGCAAACCTACAATGCCGCCGCGGTGTACACATGCGTGCCATTGCGCCAGCATTAGGAAGTCAGACGTGGCATGATGGATCGAGGAATACCACACAGAGGAGGATTCTTACAAAACGATGGGAGACACAAAGGAGGGCGTATGCCTCATCCACAGCGGCGTCGGTGAAAACCACAGGATATGGCGGGGCCATGCCACCTTCTCCCGCCAAAGCAACCAAGACGGCTATACCCACGAAGACAACTTCTCCCAGAAAGCCTCAGTCCCCCCCTCTCGTTCCTGCGCAAACACCCACCTCGAAAGCCACAACCGTCCCCACACTGCGAGCGAAAGAGAAACTGAACCCACCACCGTTCACATACGCCCCCGATATATCTGTTCCCGCACGAACACCAGAGCAGAACGTCGTCAAGTGGCTATATCGCGCCGGTCGCGCATACCTTACTTTCTACAAAACGGGCATATCGCATGTCCGGCAAACATCCAAACTTGCAAAGACGCTGCGCCAAAAGGCCGCTCAAACACCCAACAAAGATATAACCGAGGTTTTGTCAAGGGCGGAATGGCAGATTGTGCAAAGGAGTAGGCTAGACACTTTGAGATTGCCAGCGTTCGGCTTCTTGGTCTTGTTACTTGGAGAGTGGTTACCACTCGTTGTTATGTACATCACGCCCGTCATTCCAGAGGCATGCCGGATACCCCAGCAGGTCCAGCGCGCGTTACGCAAGCGTGAAGACAAGCGACAAGACCGGCTAAGAAGGATTGCTCTAGACGCCATGCGACTGATGAGCAGGGATCGACCACCTATTGGCAGCACATCTTCTGACACGCCTTCTGTCACCCTGCCAAAGAGTGGACAAGTCATGCCAGTCACCACGAAGAACTGGAACGAGATGACACTCTTTGAAATCTCGCTTACCGCCGCACAACTCGACTGCTATCCGGCGCTGTTCGACTGGCTTCCTGTCACAGCCCCCAAGTTCCTGTTGCAGCGCAATGTCAGGAAGAAGTTGGAGTATTTGAAGACGGACGACAAGTTGATTGAACGCGATGGCGGATGGGCAGCTCTCGGGAAGCAAGAGCTCGAGAGAGCTTGTGTAGATAGAGGTCTGCCTGTGCTTGGGAAGAGGGAGGATGAACTGAGGAAGGCGCTGGCGAAGCTCGAGGGCTGAGACGGCGCATGAGGGCGACAGCCAATTCGCACACGACTATAGATTACTATCAAGATGGTTAGACGATGTTCAGGAGCTGCTATAGACCTGTAGATATATTTGTTTGTCGGCGGTATGAACACGAGAGATACCCGAATATTATAATTCTCATGACCAAGTCGATAGATGCACTTACCCTTTGAACATGTTTTAAGCATAATCTAGGCACAGGCACACGTGAGAGAAGACCCGCAAAGTACAGAGCTGGCTTCCTCAGTTGTTACGTACTCTGCTCGGTTTGAAATTGTCTATGCAAATGCATGAATCGAAACAAACTTAGAGATGCGTTGGCGCGAGAACGCACAACGGCTATCGCGATTTCGACACGCGACAGCTTCCAGTCAAGGCAATCTCAAGGATATCAAATCTGCGGCGAAAATAAAGTGATGGGACGTATGTATGAGGCAGAAACGGCAAAATGACGCCCTTCACTCGCGCAGCGTCGGGAGCGACAGCATGGCGTTACCAGATTGGGCAAGTTGAGCAAAGCGTTGTCGATTACGGCACTATTGGAGGGGCAGAGGGCAGAAGGTCAAACGAGGGAAGCAAACGAGGGGCATGGCGGGGTGTTGTTGAAGGAGGGGTGGAGGGGCAAACATTTTTTTTCTGTTGAGATGGGTGAGGAGTGAGGGGCACGACGCGGATGAGGTTGCTTTCACCAACACTAATTTTCTTAGGGCGATGATCTGATGGGTAAATAACACGGGTCGGTAATGGTGAGAGGAGATGGAGATGCGTGGGACTTGGGGAATTTGTCGATGGAGGAATGGGTAAGATGGGTTTGTGGTATCTACTACTAACTTTTCTCTCGATTCTGATAGCAACGTTTAACGTTATCCGTCAAAACATTCATCTTTGCCATATGCAATTGGTTCGAATCTATAAGAGATTTTGCGGACTTTGGAGCTCATGATACAATCCAGTGCAAGAGACCAGGTTATTTGCGTTGAATGTCCCCAAAGAGAAATCATTGGATACATGTGCTTCGCATGTCCTATCGCAAACGACCTCATTGTTGGCAACTCTGCGAGTTATGCCACAACAGCAGTGATCAGGATCGTGTGTTGACCTTACTGACAATGCAGTCTTTACAATACTCCATTTTGCCTCATCTGCGACCGGATATCTGGTGGCATGTCATCATGCTTCTGAGCAACGCGGCTACGCCTCAACACTACCCACTCCCTTCGAAGATACGTTCTTGTCGGTATGACGCGGGCCTGGAGGTAATGCAAACGTTTGATAGGGATACGGGAATGTAATGGAGGCCCTCCATCGTGGCGCGATCTCCGACGTCTATGATCATCTTTGCACCCGCCTAGTAAGTCCAAATATATTGGTGAGAAGATTCCACGGAAGCTGTCATAGTACGCAGAATAAACTGTGAAGTCGTCGTGTAGATATTGTTTCGCTGCGAAGAAGAAAAATGTGATACCTATTCTGCCAGTACCAGATCGCAAAAAGGTTCAAGATGGAAGTACGCACAGAGACCCACGGATCGCGTCTCAGAAGATGGCACGGTGGCCGATTTAGTGGCAGTGATCAATTGACTAACGGGTTCCAGAGGCGACTAGTATTCGCACAGCCAAGTCAAGCTCACCGAGGTATTGACGTATACTATACATTTGTAATCGAAGAGTCACTTGACACCTTGGCGAGATAGAGGTACTTGAGTAACGATACAGTGTTCCTTGGTGCGTTGCACAATGTCGAGAGATGGATGCGTGTGAAGACTGTGCTGGACAATCGAGCTTCTGGATACGTGACCACAATTTTGGCTGTGATTAGCTGGAGTTGAAAGCACAGTCGGTGGCGTGTCACATGGACGGAAACTAAGAAACAAAGGTGCAGTTAGAGAGAACAGAGGAAGTGTGGTTGCCGCTGGACTGCCGCGAGAATTCTACAACCAATGGGCGGTGTTGGAGAGGCGATTACATTATGCCTCGGCATCTTCCCCAGACGTTGTCTGCAGGCAGGCGCTCTTGCTCCACACAAAGACGGAGCGCTGCGCGGAGAGGGCTAGCTCATCTCGTAGACCGAGGCCAAACGTCTAGAGACCCATAATGTAGTCGCGTCTGCTGTTCGCTCTCCTTTCGTCCTACGGTCCCTTAAACGTCCTCTTGCCACGCATCAGGTCGTACCTTCCTCCACCCGTCGCCTCCTTCCCACACACCGTCGACATGCCTCACGCCTCCCTCACCCGCGATTCGGTCGCCTCGCACAACACGCCCGAAGACCTCTGGTGCATCATCGACCACAAAGTCTACGACCTCAGCGAGTTCGTCGATGCCCACCCTGGCGGCTCCGTCGTGCTCGAGCAAGTAGCCGGCCAAGATGCGACGACGGCGTTCTACAACCTACACCGACAGGAGGTCCTTGACAAGTATCAGGAGCTATGCATCGGCACCATCGAGGGCGAGAAGTCCGAAGTGATTGTCGGAAAGCCTGGCGACCTGAGCCCAGTGCCATACGCGGAGCCATTGTGGTTGCGACCGCAGTTCAAGAGTCCCTACTTCAAGGAGAGCCATCGCGCGCTGCAGAAGGAGGTCCGCAAGTTCGTCGACACACACGTCACGCCCGAGGCGCAACAAAAGGAGAAGGATGGTACATACATCAGCCAGGAGTTGATCGACAAGATGGCCGCGAACGACATGCTAGCTATGCGCCTTGGGCCTGGAAAGCATCTTCACGGCAAGAACCTGATGGGTGTCGTCAAGGGCGAGGAGTTTGACTACCTCCATGATCTTATCCAGGCACAGGAAGGTGTACGCGCCAACGCGCGTGGCTTCCAAGACGGCAACATGGCAGGCATGACCATCAGCTTGACAGCTGTCTTGCAGTGGATGCCTGAATCTGAGCTGAAGACGCGTGTGGTCAACGAGGTGCTGAGTGGCAAGAAGAAGATGTGCCTAGCCATCACCGAGGCTTTTGCTGGATCAGATGTCGCCGGCATTAGGACCACTGCGACCTTGACACCAGACGGCAAGCACTACATCGTACGAGGCACAAAGAAGTGGATCACCAACGGAATGTTCAGCGACTACTTCGTCACAGGCTGCAAGACGGACAAGGGCTTCTCCGTCCTGCTCATCGAGCGTGACGAGGCCGTCGAGACTAAGCTGATCAAGACGAGCTACTCCACCACCGCCGGCACCGCATACGTAGAGTTCAATGATGTGAAGGTACCAGTAGACCACCTGTTGGGCAAAGAGCATCAGGGCTTCGTCGTTATCATGTCCAACTTCAATCACGAGAGGTTTATGATGGCATGCGCCGTCATCCGACAATCGCGAACCGTTGTCGAGGAGTGTCTCAAGTGGTGCAACCAGCGGATTGTCTTTGGGAAGAAGCTGATAGAGCAACCCACCATCCGTCAGAAGTGAGTATTGCCTCCAAAGATAGCTTCTTGTCCCATCAGTGCATCCGTCGGATGAGACCTCACTACCTTACCTTGCTTGCACCGCTGAAGCTAAATCCGATTGAACGCTACTGACAATACTCCAGGCTTGCAAAGATGATCTCACATGTCGAGGCCAACCAAGCATGGCTAGAATCTATTGCCTACCAGATGACGCACATGTCGTACGCTCAGCAATCGAAGCTGCTTGGTGGACCTATTGGCCTACTCAAGTCGTTCGCCACTCGCTCTGCACACGAGATTGCAGATGAAGCCGTCAACATCTTCGGAGGTCGCGGAATTACGCAAGGTGGTATGGGCCGGGTGATTGAGCAGTTCCACCGCACGTACAAGTTTGATGCTATTCTTGGAGGTACCGAGGAGATTCTCAGTGACTTGGGCGTACGGCAGGCGATGAAGGACTTCCCCAAGAGCATGTTGTAGGCGGGTGTTGGAAGCGGTGTATACTAGTAGCGTATTGATATTTAGTGTAAGGCGGTATTTGCCACGCCGAACAAGCCAAGATGCACAAGTACAAACTCTAAAGCGGTGCAGAAGATTGTGAAACGCTTCTAGAAGCAACGGCAATGCTGTGACATGACGGAAATAACGTATGCGCGGGGAAAGCCCATGTTTGGACGTGTTTGACCATGCAGGCGTACAAATCGATGGACGTGTCTCCAGTACCAAGGTTCCGACCGCGCACCGATCCAAGCGGTAGTGGCACAGACGATAGATGATGGGCGGATGATTGCATGACTCCAGATGATCAACGGCAGGGCCGCAGCGAGTCGGAGCATTAGGCCTTGTGCATATGTCGTAACGAAGCATGTCCAATCGACGCGAGGCGGCGATACTCAACACCAAGGATGCGTGTCGTTGTTTTATGACGATAGTCGTGCAGCCTCACACAGCGCATAGCCGTCATGCACGCGCCACGACGAGGGCCAATCGTAAACACTGGCGCAGGCCGGGCTCAGCGCCTCATCCGGCACAGCAGAATGCCAGGCGCTGTCGTCCACGTGTTACACGTCTGAAAGCGGCAACAAGCGAGGGTATGCATGAGACGCGATCTAGATTGCATTTCACAAGTGGCAGACAGACCGGACGCGCGATACGTGTCACATGCAAAAGGCAACTCGGGCGAGGGATGGGGTGCGAGTATATGCACGACCGCATCGGACACGTGAGACGTCGTTGTTCTGGCAAAGGCAAGACTGGCGACAAAAGCAGCGGGTGGATGGGTGAGAGTGTGAGAGGTTGGTGATGGTGATGGATATGGAATACCATGGAAGAAGTTCGGCTAGTCGCCGCCGCCCTGCATCGGGGAGGCAAAGACGCGCTGCGAACGCATATCGGCTCGAGTCGTGTGCAGTTTAGCAGTGCCATCGGTCGGACCAAGCCGTGGAGGCACCAGTGACAGCATGGGGCTCCATCTGCCTTTCTTTAAGAAGCGGTCTGCGTCACCTTCACCTACTTGATCTCCATCTGTCACCCACACCTGCTGCTGCTGAACTATTCACTCTTAGTCATACCACACACCTTGTCGCCTCTCGTACACACTGTTCTCTACCCCGTCGACTATCGCCGTTATCTAGCCGCGCCGCAGCGTCATTACTACTCGCCGAGCACCCCAGCCTCACCCAGGGCTCCCTCACGACTCTCCCAGACCACTCCCTCCACCACCGTCTCTCCACCGTCTCTACACCGTCACCATGCGCCGCTCGTCCAGCATCAGCAGCATCAGCTCGTCCAGCTCGGAAGCCGAGGAGACGATGCAGATCTTCGTCAAGACCGTGTCCGGCAGCAACAGTAAGTCGTCGCCGCCACCGTTCCGAGGCTCGGAACCAGGCGCATCATGAAGTCACGGCAAGGGCTAACACTGTGCACAGCAATTCCCCTCACAATCCCTTCAAATACATCCATAAGCACGCTGCGCTCTCTCCTCGCCCTTCGCACCAACCTCTCCGCTCCCTCGGACCTGCGCATCGTCCACGCCGGCAAGCACCTCTCGTCACCCGACACCACCCTGGCTGATTACGCCATCGGACCCAATTCCACTCTCCACCTCGCCCTCCCTCTGCGCGGCGGAATGCCCCCCAAGAAGGTCCGCTGCTCCTTCAAGGACTGCAAGGACCGCGCCCAGCCCATCGTCGGCGACTGCGGCTTCTGCGAAGGCCGACACTGCAGCCGTCATCGCATGCTCGAGGACCACAAGTGCGTCGGACTCGAGGACTGCAAGAAGGAGAGCCACGACCGGAATGCGGATAAGCTGAACAGCGAGCGCACCGTTGCGATCAAGGGCGTTTGAGTCGCGGCGCTTGGGACACCCACGGCGTACGCCTGGTCATGACTCTACCTCGAGCGATTTGGTCATCGGCCATCTGCAGCTCTGCCTCCACGCGCCGAACCAATGGCACTGGGGGCTTTGTCTTTTTATTCTTGCTCTTCTTGATTGCAAACATGGCATAGTAATCTTTGATCCCCGGAGCATGGCGTTTTGAGGGTAGCGTCTAGCGAACTGTATTTATAGCTAGAGCAATGACAGCCGTTCTATATGAATATTCCCACTGGCGACGTAATGTGATGTCTTCTATTCTATTGATAAGTATCTCATGCTTCTTACGACGGCATTCTGGCTGGTGAAGCGAATGCAACATGGTCTCGCGAATCCTCACCCTACAACCTGATCGTGAAATTCATCTGAAGTATCTCGAATGTAGCAACGTAATGGTAAGACAATGACTAAACGTGAAGATAGATACGTCGTTGTAATTGACTGCGTGGCAGGATGAAATTACGCACCTAACCTACATATCCACCAAAGCTCACCCTGTCTTCAGAGCGCACTCTTGGTCAAATCGCGGATTTCTGGCCGTTTTGTCAGCGTCTTGTTTTCCTCAAGTAATCATACGCGCGTCGGTCGGCGATGTTTCGGGTCCCCTCAACACCTTTCATTCGACCTTGCGTGCTTGCACACGTGCAACTCCGAATGATTTGCGAGGTATGTGCTGTCCATGTCCACGTGGAATATTCAATAAGACGATAGATGTGGGTATTGTGAAGAAGCAGATGGACTCTGATAGTCTCTAGCCTTGTTAGCGGTTCCGCCCAGAGAGAACGGCGACATTGTGGGTTGGCTCGGATTTGCCCGAAAGTGGCGTGAGTGTGTCTGAGTACGAGCGAACATGATCGCAGGTCGCTATGAGACGAGAAAAACGGACTCGGCGAAGACGTAGGAAAAGACTATTGATTTGAAGGAAAGAGAACACTAGTAACGGATTTGCGACTTCTCATTGCCCTCGAAGGAGCCTCTCTTACCTGGAGTATATTACGATAGACCTCCCAGCAGACATTGCCTGCCTTAGCTGACTTCTAATATAGTCTACGGTGGGATTTTGTTGTTGTCAAATCTGGTGCTGAATGCCGACTAGGTGTTGGTTTTCTGTTGCTGGTCTCGTAGCGACACCATGCTTACCCCCGGGACGTTTGATTGCGCCGCGGACTCACCTACCTGAGGGTACCTGTGATGAACCCAAGATTGAGTTTATTGTGCCCGTATGGATCTCTCGGTATTCTCGGGGACTGCGCTCTGACAGCATAGCCGTGAACGTGCCTGACGCTCCTTGCTTGTTGCCCGCTGCATTGAGCTGCCTTAGGTACCAAGTCTTGGAAGAAAAGCACGACAGCGCCCAACCCAAGGCCTCTGCACACTGCTCAGACATCTTCTGCGCTGACATGTGCGCCCGAGTATTACATGTTTGCGAGTCGTGGATTCGTGCCGCATGAAACCCCTTTTCGCGCGACTCGAAACTCAACGCCACGAGCGGCGCTGGGATTTCCGCTCCGCCTCAACGCCCGCTATGTGTGGCGACTCGACTTGAACTGGTGTTCGACATGGAATGCGGCGGCTGTCGGCCTTGGGTGCCGTCTTGTCTTTTCCAAGACGGAGCAGCTGTCGGAGCTCTAACAACGTGGCGATTCGGCCCTGCCCAGTTGTGCCCAGCAGATGACAAGAATGATCTGAGGCAGGTATCGCAACATCATCTCTTCTTCATTATATCACGTTCCGCTCTCCGCTCCGCCCTGATGGACCTCGCTTCGAATCTGCGACTTTGTGGGTGCGGGATCGCGTCTCGGACTTGGTTCTCCAAGTGGCCTGACGTTGACACACGGAAACTGCATGCCGCCACAAGGATTCGTTCCCTTCGTTCGCCGTGGCGTTCCGCTCGTATTTGCTTGTTTTTTCCACAGCGCTATCGCTGAGCATCCAAAACAGACTTTCAGGGGCTGGATTGTGGGTGGCTCGGAAGAATGGAATGGACAGGAATATTTTCTGGGTGAGTTTTCGTTTCAGTGGAGGGCTTGGCGTCACTATGCACAGTGGAAGTACCGGGAGCCTGACTGCTGGCCCGCACCGAAACATGGACTAATGGGTTCCAGATAATAGATTCTGTCGGATTAGAGTATGGACACGAGATTGTCGAGAGCTGATCCCAGCTTATTGAACTGTCGATTGTTGAATGAGGCTCCGGATGGGCGCGCTTCCGCAAAACCACCACCGTGCGGTACCTGGGTAGCGACCCAGCATGTTCGGCCGCCGCTGACAACAACAGGCGAAGACTGTCGGCAGTCAGAACCTGATGGAGCCCCCGAGTATCTACCCGTGAAGCTGCGATCGAAGCCTAACGCCGCAGCCGCTGTCAAAGCTGCTTATCGGACGAGACGCGGATGCCTTATCCAACCAACCCAGAATGTCAACCAACCCTCAACAGCTGAATCATGACATGGGGACGCTGCGCGGAGAGACTGCGGCACCATGTGGTGACACGGCAGAGTACTACGCATGACGATATCCACTGCTCAACGTTCGGCTCCGGAAGAACTTCGTGAGAACGTTAAGGAAGTCCCCGGTTTTCGAAAGTCCGCGTCCCCATGGGCCTTTTGTGGAACGCGCCTGACGTAGTTGATGGAGTCCGCGGGAACCCAGCATGGACCTCGCCATCATTACAAGAAACTAGCCGTCACAGCGGAGTGAAGCTTCCAAATTGACCGCTCCCGTGGCAAAATGCAAATCAGACGTTTAGCAAACCACACGACTAAGAAGTCTGAGACAAGATAACATTGTCTTTTGTCGTTGTTGTTTGCGTAACGTGCAGCGCAGCTCTGCGCGGGATGCTTCTTTGTTTCTTCTCGGCTCTTGGGCACCTCCCGACAGGGGAGATCTGCACAGACCTAGGAAGATGTCGGGCTTGGATTTGTTTCCAGATCTGATTAGAAATAGTGCCTGGGGCTCGTCTCGACGCTGGATCGGGTCGATGCTGGGCGAGGGTTGCCAGAACGCGTAATTGCCACGGCCGACACCTGGCTTGGCAGAGCAAACTCTCTGGAGGTAGCGTCGCTGATCCCCAGTCCTGACTCCTCCTCCACTTCCTTACCCCAACTCCGTCTATGCTCTTTCCGAACGTTCGAATCCACCCTCCGCGCGTCGCCTGTCAACAAAAAATGCACCCCAGCGGCCATTCGCGCCGACAGTTGCGCGTGGCTGAAACATGTCATCGCAAGGCAGGGTGACGAGTTCGCTGCAGCCACACCCGCACTGTCTGATAACCCTCTCAATATGATACGGCTTCATCGCGGCGGCGGGAAGAAGCAAGCATCGAAGCCAGCGTGGGTGTTGATACTTGGCAAAACGCCCTAGCCGTCGATCTCTAGGCATGCCTCTGAAGCGGTTGTGGCTGTGTTGAAACTCAAGATAACGAAGCAACGAACCGCACCGGCCCGCTGATCTTGTTACACTGCCAACTTTAGCGCGACTTGTCTGTCATGTACTCGACATGTTGCGCCTAACACTCAACCCTCGTCGGCGGTGTCGCCGAGCTTGCAACGCCGATATTCTGCACTGGCTTACGCGCTTTCACTCAGGCCGTCGGCCGTTGCATCCGCTTTCCTGGAGAGACTGCCAGAGTCGCAGCATTCTCGGCGGTGTCACCGCGAGAGTACTCATTCTTGACCCTTGCAATATAACTGGGCCGGCCAAGGCGGAATTCGTACATCACTACTCGAGCACATTCTTGGCATGCCGACCCAATCGAGCCTCATCACTCATCACATCTCGCCCGCTGATACTACGCCAAGGGTCGGGGGCCCGCTCCGCTATTTCACCCAACCTTGTCAGGCGCCTCAACCCCTATAATCGCCTACCAGATGTCTATGCCCACCGGCAACTTCGTTTTGGTGGAACAAGCCAAGAGCGCACAGCCTATGAGCAATCTCGACATCCGCACACGCGGTTGTGGGATAGGGCATGCGGCGTCTACGTACCGTGGTAGTCTTGCCCAGTGCGTTCCAATCCCGTTTGTTGTTACGCACGTTGAGGAAGAAGGGGTGGCGATGCCCAGCTTTGTAACAAATGAGGTCACTAGAGACAAAGCATGCCTCCCTTGGAGCCGGCATGGTTGGCATGTTTTCACGACAACGAGTAAGCGTGGGGAAGTCCAAACGCGAGATGCTCCGGAGAATCCACGACCGCCGATCGCTCTCACACCGGATTAACGCGGCGCACTAAACCTTTGGGCCGCCGGGCATTTGAACCATCTAAAAGAGTAATGAAGTATACCCTGCTGCCGGCGGAGTTCAGACGCCCGTATTGCCTTGGCTTCTCTTGGGCTTGCACCCTTGCGTTGCTTGTGCGTTGCTACTGCCATTGCCCCATTACACGACCCGTTTGACTACCACGTCACTATGGGAGGAGCCAGCCACATTCTACATGGGGGTTACGCGCGTGCTTAACGAAGTGGAGCCGTAAAAGAACCCTCTATCAATCTAAGCCTTGGGCTCGTTCCCCATATCCCATGCCTGCTTCCACATGAGTACCGTACTTATACCCTCATCTCCGCCGCTTTGACAGCTGATCGTTTCCGTACCTTTTCACCAGTGCGTCCATTTGAGCGCTTCCCCTCCAACACGTGCTATCCGTGTTGAGCATCTTATCGCGTCATCGTCAAACACCTTTTCAGATAACTGATTGCTCCTTCCACCTTTACCTCACGGCCCGCACCTTCAGTAAACACCGCCAACATGCCACCTACCAAATCTTCATACAAAGAGAGTCGGCAGTACAGCGAAGGAACGCTGCCACTCTCCGAAGCACCAACTGCGACCAATTCGATGCGAGACGAATCCCGACATGCCAGTGTCGACACACTTGACGAACCCAACTGGCCGCAGTCATGGCGTGCCTACGCCTGTCTGCTGGGCTGCTTCTTTCTCATGTTCAACTCGTGGGGTCTTGTCAACGCCTACGGCACGTGGTCTTCGTACTATGTGGGCCACTCACTGCGAGGTGTTGACCAGCTTGAACTGAACCTGATCGGATCGACTCAGTCCTTCATTGTGCTCCTGCTTTCCAACGTAGTTGGACGCCTCTTGGATGCGGGGCACTCGCGCAAAGTCATCGGCTGTGGCACTTTCCTTGTGCCCTTTGGGCTTTTCATGCTCTCTGTCGCACACCCCAGCGATATTGAGGCCATTGGAAGCTTCGGTCCAATTTGGGCAACTCAAGGCCTAGTGGTAGGCTTGGGCATGGGAACCTTCTTTGTCTCCAGCTCTCAAGGTGAGTGGTAATTGATACCGTGAATTGCCTGTACTGACTCTCTCCCAGTTGCTTCAACATGGTTTCCCAAGCGCAGAGGTCTTGCCGTAGGCTATGTCGCCTGCGGTGCCAGTGTAGCAGGTGTGATCTACCCTAGCATGCTCCGCTTCCTGATTCAATCGGTCGGTTTCAACAATGCAGTACGCTATGTCGCGACTCTCACCTCAGTGACCTGCATCTACTCTTTCATCTTCTGCACCCCAGACCCCGCCCACGAGCACCACGAGCCGAAGAGCTGGGGCAAGCTCAGGACTTGGTTCGACACTGAGGCCTTCAAGAACAAGGCTTGGTGCTGGTTCACTGCAGCCGTCGCCTTTATGTTTTTTGGTTTCTACCCAGTCTTCTTCAATCTCGAAGAGGTCAGTATTCCTACACTGTTCCTCATGCTTGTAGCTAACAATGTCTAGTGGGCATCAGTGCGTGGCTTTGGCACCCGCGACCGTACCGGCTCATCAGTAAGCCCTGCCGACACTACCGACAAACCCCTTCAAACCTTCTGGCTCCTAGTCATCATGAACGGAGCTTCGACTGTCGGACGGATGCTCCTCGCTCACTTCTCGGACAAGGTCGGCGCCCTCAACATGCACATCGGCTCTCAGTTCACCGCATCCATGCTCACACTGGTTCTCTGGACACTAGCTGGATCAGAGACTGATGCGATTGCCTTCTGCGTCGTCTTCGGTATCTTCTCTGGCATGGTCATCGGCCTTCCTCCTGCGTCCATCGGCAACATTCTCAATTGCTCCTACACTGCGCCTGGCACTACTCACTTCGCAAAGAAGAAGCTTGGTCACTGGACGGGTATGATGTACACATTTGCTGCCATCCCAGCTCTCGCCGGTCCCGTCATTGCTGGTCATCTCATCACACAATACAACACCTACATCACCGTCCAGATGTGGTCCGGTGCCAACCTGATGCTCTCATGTATCTGTATGGCCGTATCCCGGTGGTATCTACCATGCGATAACGGCGAACATGCGAAGGAGGCAATCGCGCGCAGACTTAGCAAAGCTGAGACAACCGAGAAGCGCAGGGCCAGTGACCCCAACTCACCTGACCCTCTATCACAGGCCCCTACCCGGGTGCCCAGCAACGCAGGCTCATTGCGTACTTCTTCTGACACCCAAAATGATGCTGGTAGGATGGTTTAGCAGTCTTCCCTATACTCGGTGGCTTGATATCCGTTTTCATTCCTTGTTTGTGTTTTCTGCAAGGCGTCTGGAGCATCACTTAACGAGGTTATGACCGCTTCACATTCGTCTTAGCACGGAGGGGTTCTTGATTTCTTGCTTTGGGCTCTATACATGTTCAGCCGCTTTCGCTACTATTTTCTGCTAGACTTTTTCCACGGAGGACATCGAGGGTTCCCACCGACCAAAACTTTCCGTTTTGAATTACGATTCAAGACAAACGTAGGCGCAGGGAGCTCCCTCGATCAGGGTTGAGCATCAGTTTACGGGCTACAACGCATAGAATCAAAACCATGATCTTCTACTTTGACTCTCATCCTCGATCGTGATACATCGTCTGGACATGTTGCTCTAGAGGAAGCGCGCCCGCCTGCTTCCGAGAACCCAGATGTCGCGCGCGGTTCTTCACCGCTCCACTTGCTCAGGTTTCCACACCATTCCATACCGACACATTTGGGCTGCCACGCTGTAAGCGCCCCACGGACAAGAAAAACCCCTCAAATTACGTGCACACATCACGAGTTCATCACAAACTCCCGTCGCAATGGTTCAAATTGATCACTGTTCCGGCTCGGCAGTTTGAACTTCCGCAAAAGCACGTCCTGTAGATCCCGGTTCTGTGAAGATCGCAATCTGGAACTTGATCGATGTGCAGAAGCTGCGTTTCGCATTTTCGAAGGAGTAAGTTCCGAGGTGCGAAGGTTTAGAAGCGCTCATGTACGACTTCGTTAGTGTTGCTTTGAGGGCAGTGTTAGCGTACAGTGTCTTCTTCCGAAAGGCAGCTGGGCCGGTGCCTAATTCTCCTTGATGACATACATGAACGTGTCGCATTCTCGTTGGCGTGGTGTGTCGTGAATGTACTCAGCCACCTTTGGTCTACCACTGCATCGGAATGGCAGCGATCGATCGACAAAGCCCGCGATGCGCTGTAGTAACTTTCAGTATCTATGCGCAAATTCTGGCCAGGCGATCCTGTGCTTCGAGAACAATGGGCGGTTCCTGACGTTTCTGTGGTACCGAACGTTGAGGTGGTGACACATAGCCAAACATCGAACCTTTTCGTTGGCAGCGCTCGAGTTCCGTGGTCGAGACCGGATCTTGGGACGACGCAAGGTCACACATTCTTCGTCCTGTTAAGGAATGTGTAGTATCTCAGGTACTCAAAAGACTGGAGACGGTATATTGGCAATGTACACATGCTTACACCCGTGATCGTAGACCACTGATCTCTTGTCTCGGAACAGAACGGAGAGGAATACCGAAGTCGTCAGCCCAAGAATTGAATGCACGCAAGCCCACCCAGAGTGCCAACGCCCAGGTTCAAGGCATTGCTTCGTTGCAGCAAGGGGCAGATGCCTGTGGGGTGCCGGTAAAACCTTGCGCATATGCGCAATATTTACCCATAGCAGTATTCTTCCATCACTTGCATTCCATCTCGCATCAAGGAAGCACTAGTCAGATGCCAGGTGGGAGGCTGAAGACCAGCCTCAATATCTTGGGATGATTAAGACCATCCCTGCATTACCGCACTTATCGCATCCACCTTTGATCTTGCGGTCGAAACGCATGGGCCGAGATTCCGGTATCTTGGCGCTTGGGAACCACGATATTGGATGATTTGGTTCGTAATGGGTATGTTGGGAGGTGTGGTCATCTGTACGCTGCTGCGCTGGTTCCACAGTTGTTTGTGAATCTGGTACGTTCCGCGGACGCGTGCAATGTTACCTGAACAGATAGCCGGAAAACACAGAATTAGTAGAGTCCCAAACGGGATGAGAGAGTTTTTGCTGTGGAACACAAGATGCGTGCCATGGCGGGCGATGTAACGGGGGAAAATTGGTGTAGTTACATGGCTGTGGCGCTTTGAGCGGAAGTCACACTGACCACCAACGCATCTGGAGAAGAGATGAGAGTCATGTTAGCATCTCTGGGGTAGTCTAGTATGCTGCTGATCAACGTCGATGCCATTCCGATGCGGTCGTCTACTTCCAAGGTTCCTTGGCATTTCGGTAGAATGGAAAGCGAACCAGATTCCCAAAGTCATAACAAGTCTAGCACAACTTCCAAGACTTGTCCCAGAAGAGCGGCTCTGAGGGAAATCCACAATGATACACCTGCTGAGCCACCACCGGAGTGCCCAAGCCGAGAAGTACATGCCCCCCCTCGAGGATAAACAACAAGCAAGCCTTAGCCCAAACAAGCGATGCAAAATTCCCTCGTTCCGTCTTGACCTTCCTTCACAGTCTTGGCATTGCACTTGCAGCGGCTGTGGCTCATCTATATAGCGGGAAGCCAAGCAATCCGCTCGTCTTGTCGCGGCAGCTCATCCTGCGGTGAGAGCGGGGCCCAGGGTCTCCATGGTACATGATTAGATTGGCATCGGCGCGAAATCTGTATCCGGTAGGCACTACGCCGTGCGTGGTCGTCGCACCAGAGATATTGGTGCGTGAAGGTGGTTGGTGGCATTTGATGTCTCCTGTTTCGGGAGCAGGTACATGATGTCGATGTACATATACCAAGTAGCGCGGCAAGCTTGGCTGCATTGCGCAATGCCGATCAGTATAGTGAGGACAGATTTATAGTCTAGATCGGATTCGCATTTGGGCTAGAAACAGTCATATGACGGTGAAGCGTCTGGATGCGCATGTACAGTTGAATCGTAAAATCGCTGCTTGGCTATACGGAATCTGTGGCTCAGGACTCCCGACCAAGACTTCAATCTGCTTGTGCAAGCGCTGTGTCAATCACGTAGATGGAGATGACAGCAGTTTGATGACATACATTAGAGACATGCAAGATCGAAGATAGCGACGCGTCACCCGACGACATCGATGTGATCGCAAAGTGAAACCAGATACATGATCAGTGACAGAACGCTAAACATGCCCAGACTCCGTCCATGCAAGTATGCAAAGGCCCCCACTGATGTGTGGATATCTGTAATCGCTGATAAGGACATTTCCAGACTCCACGTAACCAGTAATGATGACTGCAAGACACCTGTCGCTTAACAAAGCTCCCGAACATTCTAATGTGTTACTACGCCACCTTCGACATACTCGGCGTTTGTACACCAGGTTGCGCAGTGTGCCCTGCAATCTCCAAGACACTCGTAGAACTTTCGCTGCTACCTTGCACGGTCATGCCCAGCGCTCGTCGCGCGTACTCTTTCTGACCACTCGCCACATGGTCAACTGGAGACTGTGTGGTACTATGACCGTTGGCCGTGCCGTCCCCCGCGGCAGCAGCTGGAGGCTGTAACCAGTGCACACTGGTGCATCGGTTCACAAGTCGCACGGTAGTCTCGTCAACGGGTGCAAAATGGTTGCCGCTGGTGACAAGTAGATGAAGGAGCCGCAGTAGCTCGTCACGCTTATAGTGAGGTGGCTTGCTGATCTGGCTGTGCATAAGAATGGGGTGCAGGACTCGGAGGTAGGTATGTCGTAATGCGTTTGCCGCGGCTGAGTCGTGGGGTAGGTCTATGAGGTTCCGGAGAATGACGTCGACCAAGACATGAAGATCGTTGGTATAAAAGTATTCGGCAGTAGAAGGGTTGCCGAACAGAAGATAAAGCACTTTGAGAATTAGAAGCTGAAGGGACGTCTCCGACTCCCTGTTCAGAAGGAGAATCAGATTGCACCCGAAAGTCTTGTATGTCAAGCCATGCGTCGAGATAGCTTTGATGACCCTGTTCGTTATGCCAGGCCGGCCGTCGGTATGACGGCTAGTGGAGGCCACAAGGTACTGCTCGTTCAAAACCAGCTGTCTCAGTGTTAGCTAATAGTCGATGGTATGTGTATGCAGACGTACCAAAACGCGTATCACAGGATAGTGGTACGGGTCGTCAGCGTCATCAGAGGCACCTTCTATGATCTCCAACAGATAGAGGATGAAAGCGTCATTCACCGCCGCTACACATCTAGGGTCAGCAGTCGCTCTGGTTGAGAGGAAAACCAGTCATGTTGTAGCCATACCGAAGTCGTCCCACGTCAACCGTTGAACTCGTGAAGATTCGTAAAGCAATTGGAGGAGTAGTTGATGCACGGTAGTCTCTTCCTGCACGCTCTGCGTTTGTACCAACTCAACAAGCCTAGCAAATGTGCCCTCCGAGTGCATCATGTCAAAGATGTCGTCGTCTTTGCTATTGCGGCCATCATATAGGAGGAATGCGGCGACTATGTGGAGGGTAGGGTTATCGTCTTCCTATCATACTCGTCAGCCTCGCTCGAACAGCGGCCATAAGACAAGGCATGCGCCAACGTACCTGCAAGAGGCAATATATTATCTGCCGCCGCACATATTCCTTGTTGGAAGCGAAGAGTTCGCCCTCGAGCATGCGAAATATGCATTTGGCAACGCTGAAATCGGTTTGGAGGTATTCGGCTAGTCGTGGTCAACGCTGGTCATGGCAGAGGTCGGAGATGCGTACATCTATAGTTGGTGGTGACATTAAGAAATGATCGGAGCGAGTTGTCGATGATGTCGTGCTGGTGACAGCGCGTCGAGACTATATCGTCGAGTTCTGTGTAGCGTGTTAGTCGAGGCTGCTGTTGGTGGGGTTGCGAGGCGCGCTCACCATCCCAGAATTGTTGCTCATTCTCGAGATCATACGACACCTCAAATGCCATGTCGTAGTCGCGGGTCTCTTGCCAAAATCATCCTCTCCAGCGATGAAGGCTGCGGAGGGCTGTGCAGAGAGGCGCAAACTGGAGGTTGTTGGAGTGTTGATGCGAACAACTGACCATCCGGAGATTCACCGGCGTTAGCTAGTGCGTCACCGATACTCTTTTGGGTATAGGGTAGTCTGTTGTTACACATGCGCTGGCAGTAACAACCCCAAGTCGTGAGCGCGATGGAGTGCTTCTTCACAATCGATCTCGGGTGATCGTTGCAGCATTTGTGTGAAGTTGAAGACAGAAAAAAATGCGATGCTGAGCTTCACCCTGCATCTGATAGGCTCAACCCTGCTTATCGTGCTGGCATGCCATCGTCCGTACTCTACCAAGTTGACCACTCACGTGCCACTATGTGTGTGAGTATCTTCAACCTATGTGGAGCTACATATCCACGGATTTACAGTTCAGATAGATTGTCTATCACGTGAATTTGGTAATACTATTAGGATGTCAAGTGCGCGCCCTTCCATACCCCTCACCCTCATGCGTGTCACTGCGCCCTTCTCGCCGTCTTCAACAGCTTTTTCCAACATTCCTTTTCAGGAAACATCGTCGAGTAGGATTATGAGACATCTGGCTAGCGTTGTGCTCTTCCACGCCCTTTGCCCATGGTAGCGCAGCCATCGATCCATGTGCCGAAACTTCCCAAGAGGACGAACAAAAATGACTGATAGCAGCAGAGCAGGCAGAATCACATTGTCGAAACCCAGTTTGATTGGACGCTGATTCAACATTCCCATACATACGTAGCCGTGTGAGTGGCTTCCGACGCCTTCAATGCAATGCTCCGCTCGTAAGCCTATCACTTGTCATATAATGTTACAGTATGTGGTTCACCCCAGTACACATCCGTACTGTCCAAATATCCAAATATCTCTGATATATACACCGCCTCGAACAATCCAATCATCTATCATCTTCATTCTTCACTGACTACTTCCTTCTCGCGACATACTACACACCCCCGGCCAACTGCACTCTTGATGACATGAGCATGCGCTACTTTTGCGCCGACACTCCTTGTCCACCTACCACCGATATCCTCGGCATCGGTGGCCAGCTGCTGTTGTAGACCAGCCGCAACACTGGCACTAGCACTTGTCTTGGGTAGTAGGCAAGTGAGGTGGAAGACGTGACCACATGCAAAGCCCACGAGCGTGTCGCGAGACAAGGGCATAGGGCCACCCTCAACAGTGGCGGTCTCTTCTTCGGCAGTAGGAAGCGTGAAAGGACGGTGGCAACCTACACAATGGCCAGGCGGTGCCTCGCCTTGAGGAGCTTCCGCAGGGGCGGGGTCGATGTTCGGTGCGTTAGTTGTGGAAGATGCCGCCGTTGTCTTCTTGTCTGCCTTGGCCGTAGCCTTTGCCGCGGAGACGGGGTCGATGCCTTTAGACTCAATGTCGATCTGTCCTTTTGCATGGCGATGCTTTTTGTGGCCTTCGCCGTCACATGGTATGACTTCGAACTTGACACCCCGTTTCTGACCGGCACGCAACGTGTCCATACCGGCTGCTACCTCGCCCCGGAGGACTCTTGCGACACCTTCTGATATAGAGTGTTGGATTTCATACTCACGCACCATGCGACCAATGCCATCCCTTAGCCCTTCGATTTCCAGGCCTTCAGGGATACGGCGGACGAGCTTGATTGGATCGATTGCTGTTCCGACCTCTTCAAGCAGACCGCGGATGAAGTGGGGCTTATCCATAGAAAAATCCAGCAAGTCGTTCCAAAGATCGGGATCATCTTGCTCTTTAGCGAACGAAATAGCGAAGCTAACGTCGGAGAGCTTCTCAATAATCAGATAAAGAGCACGTTTGGTTTGACCGGTCTTGGAGAGGATGTGCCTACAGTAGGTTAGCAAACGTGGAAAGTGATGTAGCGCGAACAGCCAATGACTTACACAAGTTCTGGAGTGTACTCTCTTCTCTCGCACTCCGCGGTAGCTTTGCTCAAATCAAAACTTTGAGATTTGCGCAGGTACTCCATCAATAGCGGTCGATCGTACTCTGCGAACAATTCCACCATGAGATCCGCGAATTCTTCTGCAACGAGCTTTCCGTCGGCTGCTAGACGATCCTCAGCCACTCTCTCTTTAGCTGTCTTGGCTGTTCGCTCATGCGTTTCTGGCTTCCAGAGTTTTCGTAGGTAGAAGTGTAGGAATGGTCTGAACGACGGGCCTTTCGCTTGCAGTTGGCTTTCGACGTCACTTGCGGGAATGGTGCCCCGGCAGCCCTCCTCTACGAGAACGTCGATGGCTTCCGCTGACGCTTCTTCTAGCTCCTCTAATTTCGTGGACGCAGACTTCATCTGTTCTTTCGAGACGCCCATCATGATGAAGCCCGGGATATCGTCGCGTACGGCTTCTACAAGGTGAAAGTCTCGTATTAGAGTCATTGCTGCTTCCGCATTTTGCAAGCGGATGTAGCAGCGTAGCGCCTCTCTTTGCCTACCACTGGCAAGGAACAATTTCGCAAGACCGTCTTGCAATATCCGCCAGTCTCGACCTTGTATGTCGCCCTCGATAGAATCCTCCGTGACGTCGCCGGCAGAGAGTTTGCTCTTGATTGCCTCAATAACACTGTTGATGTCGAACAGGTCAGGATCCCAATCTTCGAGCAAATGCTTGAAGCGTATGCGATCATGTATGATGTAGTGGCCCAGTATCACTTCGTATACCATTGAAGGTAGTGGAGGTTGTATGGGCTTCTTTGGAACATAAGGTGAGATTTCGTTGAAGTGGTTCGTTTGTGCAAACTTCCACACCCAATGTTCCCATCGTGTGGAGGTGCCGAGTACGCGACCAGCAACTTTGCCTGCCTGTTTCCATTCGCCAGCGCTAACAAGCTGTTGTACCCAGAGGTCCCCAATACGACGCTTCTCTTTTTCGACTGCAGAATTTTGGTTCGCCTTTGTAGCAGACAGCGTCGTTTGAGATTCGCTGTCATCGGCAAAGAACTCGTGTAAGCTTCCCTGCTGCTTTGTTGGGGTACCTGCATCTGAGCCGTCTGACGATGCCTGAGAGACGGACGCGATGATCTCGGGATGGTCCTCCAGAAGCTCCCACGCATCTTTGTAGTTTTCATGCTCGAGTTCCCATTGGAAGTGATCAGACAGCTCTCGTTTTATGGCCAGTACACAGTCATAGGGGCTCTGTATGAAGACCTTCAAACCCGCGGTTGCAGCGTTTGGGTGTGCCTGTTGTTGGCGCTTGCCCGATATTGAGCCAGCAGCATTTCCAGCGCTTGCTGATGACATGGAAGGCGCTCTCGACGGCGGCTTATCAGAACCGATGGGAAGGTTCATCACACTTGCCCCAGAGCTGAATATGCGAGCGGTAGCAGCGCCAACATCCCATATCCCGCCACCAATGGCTTCCAGTGCACTTCTTTGTGCAGGTGTCATCGTCTTGGGGTGTGGCACATACAGCGTGCCCAAATGATAGTCCGCAGCAGATAAGCTTTCGAATCGGCTGACGGTCAGAGAGTCAACTTCAACCTCGTCCGAGGTCGCGGCATCAATGAGTTTGAGCTCAGGAGAAAGACCGTTTGTGCGACGGTGTCGCCCCCCTCTGGGAGTTGTGTCGGGCCCAGAGACTGGATTGTCATCGTCGTCGCGTGTCCGGTATGCAAGAACAAGAAGCAAAGAAGGGGTATAGAGCGAAATGCCAGAAACAATACAGTCGTCGAAACGAAGGCTAGATCTAATTAGCAAGACGTAGGTAGTAGGAGAAAAGGGACGCACAAATGGACCACCTCGGCGCTTCCGACCGATCTCTCACCGACGTTGCGGCCGACGCCAGCTCCACCTGGCTGTATGTGAACGACCCATGCGGCATCCCCCCATCCTATGATGAGCTTTTCGAACTTCTTCGGAGGCTTCGCGTCCTTGGTGGCCTGGGGTGAGCGGTTGTGTGGTAAGGTGGCCTCGGGTTTATCGGCAAGGTGATGTCCGTTCATGCTCAGTATCGCATCGTCGTCAGACTCAAGCGATCGATCGTCAATCCACTCTATGCGCGCCTTCCACACACCAGCCATCTCTTGCCATATTCGACGGTTCGGCTTTTCGATGAAACCAATCCTCTTCCAGGCGTATTCGGACTCAGCGCTATCGAGGTGAAGATCGGTGCGCATGATGCGAATGCCGTGCTCATTGGACCAGGCTACAAATTTGCCAGAAAGAGACCATTTGATGGCGGTTATGGTACCTTCTCCTGCATGCAGAACGGTATCTTTTCCACTGTGCCCGCCTAGTCCTATTGCTCCAAGCCATCCTTGGGCTGTCTGCGATGCTGAGCTGGTGTTGGCATTGGAACGCACACCCGTTGGACCTCCGACTGTGTGGATAAGCTCGCCAGCCAAGCCTCCCGATAGGTATGAGCGGTCGTTCTTGTAGTCAGGCGACAGCGCCACCGCCTGTACAGGGCGACCAAAGTTGCGTAGCGTGACATCCTTGGGGTCGATGAGTGAAGACACACATACGTGCCCATCGATAGATGACGAAGCTATGTAAATCTGATTGGAAGGTGTCGATGGCACTTGGGCCTGACGCGGCGTCCGAGGGGAGGATGCATTGCCTGCTGGAGAATCGGTTCGTCTGGTCGATGCATTGGTCTGGTCTGCTGAGCGGAGGTCTGAAGCTGTAGGTACGAAGGGCTGGGAAGCTAGTAGAGGCGATACGGAGAGTGCGGTGACGGAAGCAGCAGGATGCGCGTTGTAGGTTCGCAGGACTTGGAACGAGGGTATGCTCAGCGCATGTATGTTGCCATTGTGGGTTCCTACTATCTACATACAATCTTAGCATTCACTCGGCAGCGTGCACCTGTCGTGGGCATGAAGCATGGAGCTATGACCGTACCATCTTGTCCCCCGCGACCATGAAGGTAGCTGTCGCGTCGCCATTGCGGTAGACGGGCCCCAAGTCCCTTGTCAGGCGGCTGTACTTGAGCTTGGGCTCTTCCTCGACCTCGTCGTCCTCATCGTCGGAGTCGTGCTCGGCGCTGGCTTTCGCTTCGCTGGCTACCTGGTCGACGGGGTGAGGGTCGCGCGCAGGCGTACGCGGTTCGTCGGGGGTGTTTTCCGCAGCCATGCTGGCGGCATGAGCTGCGGCGGGCGTGGTAGAGACCTGGGGAAGCTCCGGCGCGTGGAGATGGAGGTGTTGTTGCAGTCGATGCCCGCGTCGATCTAGGCCTATGATGCTGGCCAAGCCATTCCCGCGGACTTGCAAGGGTCTAGCTTTCCTCCGCACTGCTCCACCACCTCAAGATCCATCGCCAGCCTCGCCGCCCGTTGCTGCGAATTATGTCCGAGCCACACTTGCGCCGGTGATGACAGCTATTCAAAAACACGCATTCAATGGCTTGACACGGTGTCTTGCTGCGTGCCGCCCGCCGAATCTTCCCCACGCCCGGTCGTTGTTGCGCACCCCCGCAAACCCACTATTCTCGACGACAAGCAGACATGAGAAAAAGATAGACTTCACTCAGAAGCAGGACGAGGCGGCCCTGAAGGAAGAGGCCACAAATGAGACGCAGCAAAAGCCAGATCGCAAGGGCGCGCGGAAAAATGCTGGCAAGACGTCTTTGCGCAGCATCGCAGTCGAGGCGCAGAGATCCCGGGCGTTTGTCAAGTCAAGAGGAAGAACCCGCTTCATAGATCCAGACGCCGAAACCAAGACGGTAACCGCATACTGCGCCGCCGAGACCTACGATATTGCCACCGCCGCTCGACTTGTCAAAGCCCAGGGTTACGAGCTCGATCCCTTCCAGACTGGCCTATACCCACAAGTTATACACGTCCAGACTTCCGATCGGCCGTCAGAGGTCAAGGACTTCCAACAGGGCGACATCTTCATCTTTCCGTCTGGCACCGTGGTGACATGGAATGTCCGAGAAAGAGAAGCGTTGAAGCTGGTTAACCAAGTGCTACCAGCGGCTGCTGAAGGCTCACATCTGGACTTGCTCGAGACAGAAGACTTGGACTATCTCGAAGATCCAAGTAAAGAGACCAGTGAAGTAGTCGGCGACACCATCGTCCTTGGCACAAAAGCAGAGCCAGTATCCGATAGCCCGCCATCATCTCCTCTGGACGAGCCTTCCAACACGACCGACCAACGGCACGAAGTAGACACTGTTCTAGCAAAGATTGCCTTCTCCTCTGGTCTTGCCCGTAGCACCAAGCTGGCCGTCTTGGAAACCCTCCTATCCGCTTACCAGCACTCGACGCGCGAGATCCCCAACATGCTAGCCTCCTCCAAGACCTTCTCCCCTCGGCGCAGCGCTCCGTTTACGCGATCCTTCATATTGCGTAAGACAGGCGAGCTGCTCTCTCTTCGCGCTCAGCTGAACCTCTACTCGGAGCTCACCGACAGCATGCCCGACATCTTCTGGGACTCGCGGCATGAGTTAGGGCTAGGCGAGTACTACGATCAAGTTGGGCGGGCCTTGGATGTCGGAGTGCGTATCAAAGTGCTCAACGAAAAGATTGGTTTTGCGCAAGAGATTGCTAGTGTGCTGAGAGAGCAGTTGAGTGAAAAACATGGTTTGAGGCTTGAGTGGGCCATCATCGCACTTATTGCTGTCGAGGTTGTGCTCGAGTTTTACCGGCATTGGGACGAGCGCAGGGATAGGGATGACCCGGAGAGTACCGAAGCTTTGCTGAGGCGGTATCTGGAGAGATTGGCGGAAAAGAAGGATGAACCTCGGACTGCATGAACGAGAGTCCCATATGATAGCATTTAGCGCATCTGCATTTGATACCCCACTCTGTAAATACAATCTTCTTCCCACATGATTGAAGTAAAAGGCACAAACGAAAACATGTTGATTCTAACGACCATGTCCGCCCAGCAGAGGGGCACAGATATTTACAAGATTTTCCATAACCCTTAAACCATGCTTGTGCCCGTCTATTGGTCGTCAAGGACGTGCAGGTACTTCTTCTCTTCCCTCTTCTCCTTCTCGCTCATGGGGGGTAGATCATAGTAATTTGAGCTTCGGTAACCCTTGAGGTACTCAAAGGTCAAGCTCTTCAGCTCAACGGGGTCAATGTCCAGGTCCTTGAATGTCTTCGCATCCTTGTCAATAATCTGGTCAATGAATTCGCGCTCAACCTCATCGGCCGAGTGGATAGGCCACCAGAGAAGCTTGTTGGCGTAGTGTGCAATAGGCTTCATGAGGCGCTTGGGAATGTTGACATGGCGGCGCGGCTTCATGGCTTCCTTCTCGACGAGTTCGTTGATCTCGGCCATGGAGTACTCAGTGGGGCCGTACAGCTCGTACGTCTGGGCGGCGGTGGTGTCGTCGTGGAGCATGCGCTCGAGAGCCATGCCAACATCGATGACATGGACGGGGCGGATGCGCTCCTCTAGGTTGTTCGAGGTGACAATGTTTGACGGGTAGGCTAGGCGGTGGAGAAGACGGTCCTCGAAACCGAACATGGGCGCAGGTCGAACAATGGTGGTCTCGGGGTAGATGGAGCGTGCTACTTGCTCTCCCTGGGCCTTGGTGCGGTAGAACTCAGAGGGTGAGTCTAGGCGTGCGCTGTGGGAGGAGACCTGAACAAAGCGGTCAATGTCGTACTTGGCGACGGCATCCACAATGCGCTCTGTTCCATGGACATGTACGTCCTCCAGGTCGAAGTTCTTGGTGGGGTAGTCGCGACCAATGAGATTGTAGACAATGTCAGAGTGTCGTACGCTCTCTTCAATCGATGCAGTGTTTCGGAGGTCCATCTCGATGAAGACAACCCTGCCCAAATCTCCGGCGACCTTGAGGTGACGCTTTGCCATGTCCTCCCGGAAGGGGACTACCACTGTGCATCCTGATCGGGCTGTCGTCGTCGTTAGCGCAATGTCCCTCCGCTGCCCCATCGTTTCCACGCACCCAGTCGGTTCACAATGTATCGTCCCAAGAATCCAGTGGCTCCGAAGACGGTCGCGGTGTATCCTGTGATGTGTGAGCGTTGGTATAGCACGCCGGCGCGGGTCGCAGCGTACCTCCGAGCGAGGAACGTCCGCCGGAGACAGTCAAGATGGGCTTTCCAGTCCTGTGCTATGGTCAGCGTGTATTTGGCGGCGCGGGGACGAGTCTGGCGAACCTAGTTATCCTGACGTCCGAGTTGAGTTGTTGTCGGCGGACGGACGTAGAGAAGTTGGCGACACGCTTCAAGGGCATTTGCGCCGACAGCGCCACTGGCGACCGAGCGCAGCGGAGTGGCAGCATGTTGGCGGCGTTCAATGGCGGCGGATATGTCGAAGAGAGCTGCTGGAGATGCCGCTGGGACGCATCAACGTCCGTGGTTGCTGGTCTTGGCGCTATGCGCTAATCGTAGCTTCCGCCGCAACGCCATCAGAGCAACACGTCCCGCACTCGCCAACAACAGCCCAGCTCCGTGATCACCTCGACCAACTCTACACCCGATACCCGCTCCCTCACCTACCATCGAACGTCCACAATCAGCAACCATGGCCATGGACACGGACACGATCCCGAACCTTCTAGGCGATGCGCGGGACGAGGCACCCGAGGAACTCCAGGAATACTTCATCGCCTTTGAGGACTTTTGGGAGCGAAAGCTATGGCACGAGCTTACCGACAAGCTCATCGAGTTCTTCGACCACCCAGAGAGCGCCAAGCAGCGGATACCCTTCTTCGAGACCTTCATCAAGAGCTTCGCAAACAAGATCAACCAGCTGAAGCTCGTCACCTTGGGACTCAACACAGCCTCGCAGTACAAGGGTAGGATGCGCCATGCGGGGTGAAAATACACAGCAGCTGACTCTCACAGACGACAAGGAACGCCTCACCTTTGTCAATGACCTCGCAAAGAGCGTCAACAAGCCCGCCTCACAAGACGCCTACGTATACGCCACAGTCGCCGCCGCCAGCATACAGCTACAATTAAAAGACGAGGAGGGTGCCAAGAAGAAGCTCGACGAGTGCGAGCAGATACTGGACACGTTCGACTCGGTCGAGACCGTCGTGCATGCCTCATTCTACCGCGCAAGCGCAGAGTACTACAAGTCCAAGCACGAGTTCGCCGCATACTACAAGAACGCCCTGCTGTTCCTCGCCTGCGTCGACCTTAACGACCTGGAGCTGCGCGAACGCCAGTCTCGCGCCTACGACCTCAGTATTGCCGCCCTCGTCTCAGATTCCATCTACAACTTCGGAGAGTTGCTGCTGCACCCTATCCTCGACTCGCTCGTCAACACCCCACATGCGTGGCTCCGCGATCTCCTCTTCGCCTTCAACCGCGGCGATTTGATGGCATACGACGTCCTTTCCAACAACATCACCAAGGTTCCGCTCCTCAAAGAGCACCAGACCTTCCTCTACCAGAAGATCTCGCTATCCGCCCTTACAGAGACCGTGTTCCGTCGCCCACCCCACGACCGCGCCATGACCTTCTCCGAAATCTCCCAAGAGACCAAGGTACAACCGAACGAGATCGAGCACCTGATTATGAAGGCGCTGAGCTTGGGACTGCTGAAGGGACAAATTGACCAGGTTGCGGAGATTGCACGCATCAACTGGGTACAGCCCAAGGTTCTAGACATGAAGCAGATTGAGGGCATGAGGTCGAGGTTGAAAGAGTGGGACGCCAGTGTCAACCAATTGGGCAACTGGATCGAGGGTGTCGGCAAGGATGTTTGGGCTGCTTGAACAAGGTGCACGTTCGACTAGACGATGAGGACTCGCCTTCCAGAGGAAGCCATGTCAATGCTTGACGGGTGACATGTATCAGTTGATGCAACACGCGTGCATACGATGTAATCATAGATAGTGGCCATAGATGGTCAACGAACGAAAAGACTCATGACACCCCGTACAACTCTCTTGCTTATACATGACATACGCTACAACCCATTTTTGACCATTATTGCCAGAACCCAGTGGAAACTACCAAAGCTCCCACCAACCACGCAGGGAACCAGACTAACCAAACAACAACCTGCGTCCACATGCCCCAAATGTGCCATCCAATGGCACTCTGCGTGAGCACGTCCATAAGACCCACTCCTAGCAGCTTGGTTGCAGTCTGCACAACAAGGAGGGGATTCGTCATGGCCAAAACCAACATCTGCAGCCCTGTGATGCTATTGTTACCACTCCTGCGTACATAACTCAACGGTACACACAGCACACCGACCAAAATACTCAAACTAAAGTTCAGCGTCGCCAGTGCCGCAAGGAACATGCCTAGTAGCAGCAACGAGAAACACTGGAATAAGCAGAGAGCTTGCGGAGTGAGGACATCGGGCGCAGACCACCAGAAGAGGAAGGTTATGATGAGCGGGGCAAGCGTGGTAACATTGCAGGCTGTGAGGAAGAGGTTGGGAAGGTGGTCGGCGTCCCAGTTACTGAAGAGGTAGAGGGGAATCAGACCGGAGGCGTGGGCGGCGAGGACGAGTATGAGGGGGAAGAGGAGGTGGCGTTCTGTTATCGTTGTGCTGGCTACGGGGACAATGGCCAGGGAGCCGTCTTTTTCGACGAGTTCTGTTGCTGGTTGTTCGGGTTCAGGCTTCTTTTCACCTTCAGATTTCTCCTTGACTTCTGGATCCTTTGCCTTGGTGTCTGCGGGAGATGGCTTCTCGACGGGAGCCTTCTTGGGGTTCGTGGCTGCGGGGTTGCCAATGGGCTTCGTAGTACGTCCGCTCTTTACCCACAATGCCATGGCTGCGATGCTGAAGTTGAACGCAATTAGCATGGCAGAGGGAAGGTATGTGCCGATGCTGACGAAACGCTTGTCTTGCAACAAAAGGTAGAAGAAGAAACTCTGGTGCAGGTGTTCAAGAAGGTTGTTCAAGCTTCGAAAAAGCGACTCGATCGTCTTGCCCAGCGACATCTCGTCGTGCCACCCGTTTCCGACTGTCACCAGTGTAATCGCGTCGACGTGGTATGGAATGAAAGATGAATGGGGTCCGGTCGCATGGCCAATGCCTTGCGAGAGCATGCCTCGAAGCATAGTCTGAAGACGCTCCTTGTATGAGTCCTTGTGGTCCCACATCCGTTGGATCACACAGCCGATGCCCATTTGGCTGGAGGCGATCTGGACCGCGGTGTTGAACAGATCCAGGTTGGGAAGTTGACCGTTTATGCCATCATACACCACATGCAGTTTGTCGTATCGGTGACCCCATGGACCAGCAGGATAATCGACTGCGACCGCTCCTTGTAGTGCCCCGCTCTTGATCTTCAAGCTCTCGACGTAACGCGTATCGTGGGCCTCGTGGTATGCATCGACCCAAGCCTGTGATCCGATCGTGCTGTCGCCGGGAATGAGCAGGATGATGTCCTTGCTCCATAGACTCCAGCGCTTGAAGTAGCGCGCCAGTGTGAGGACCAATGCGACACCAGAGTTGTTGACCTCGTCTGCCATGTTCTTCCAAGCTCCAATCAGCACAATTGCTTCGGTGGCATCCGCGCGGGGCCCCTGGAGGATAGCGTAGACATTTTCGTTTGCGATTGTTTGGTTCGAGACGGTGTAGTTGTAGTGCTGGGTTGCGACTTTGAGGTTCTGTTCGCGGAAGATGGCTTCGAGTCGCTGTGAGCGCCTGTTGTCTCGTTAGTCTCTCTTCGTAAATTATGTAGTTTATACGCACTCAGCGACAGGCTTCTCTATCAATCCATGAACCTCATGACGATAGGCGCGGAACACATTGTGCTCGCTTCCAGTAAAGTAGGTGTGTACCTGTCCAGGCAAGAGCGCGTTCTCCGAGACATATGTCCTGCGCGAGTAGTCGTTTAGTGGCAGAACCAGCAGCCACCCTATTCCAATGATGATGCAGAGCGCGGAGAGGTAAGGCGGTAGCTTGAGCAAGCGTTTATCTTGCCGGAGCGCCAGTATCGAGGCTTCCCATGTCAGCTGTTCGTCCGTCGCATATCGCCAGAGCAGAACTCACACAAGAGAGCCATGTTGGAATGTCAATGGCACGTCATGTAAGAGGACAGAAAGCGAAAACCGGGTCGTGACCTGCCCTCTGCCCAGCATCCCACATATCCGTCTGGGAAGGTGCTAAGTCGACTCCAGCGGGAGGATCGTCACTAGCGCGGCTCTGGACCCTAGTCCCATAGTAATCTTCGTGTCTGTTCTCTTAGCAACACACGCGCCTGCATAACAACTCTGCCAACGCCCAGCGTGCTCGCTCCGACCATGCCTATGACCTCGATTCCCCAGATCAGCCCTGCCCGTATACGGTCGTATATCCTGCGCCTGCCCTTCTGCACCAAAGTGCTAGTCGCCGCCATTGTAGGACTATGGGTTGCAACAATTCCCTTCCCGTGGATTAGGGACTTTGGCGCCCTGGAGCCGGCCAAGATGGATTTGACGCAGAGTATGTTTGTTTTGTTACTACTAGGGGAACGTGGTCGGCCACAGTGCTTGTGTTCTGGTCTTGCATCGCGGCGTGGGCGCATCATGGGGCGCGGAACCCACGGAGCTGGCATTGAAGACGGAGGAGAACGTAGCAGGAGACATGTTGCACTTGACTTTCGTCTGATCCAACATGAACATAATGCTAATACAATACACTCGTAGTGCACCGACTCAATCTGTTTCCCGTCCTACATTGGAACTTTATCCACATGATCTTCAACCTCGTCGCCGTAACGCCACTTATTGAGCGTTTCGAGTCCGAATATGGAACACTCGTTACATTGGCGCTCTTCACTGGGCGTAAGATATCAACTGGGTGACATGTATAGATATCAAGCTGACCAGACGGCAGCTTTTGGAACGATACCCGGGGGCGTGTACACATTGTTGGAAAAGTATGTACTGAGGAGTAATACCTCAGTCATGGGCGCAAGGTATGTCGAATGGGTTTATATCATCGTACAAGGACGTGCTGACAGCAACAGTGTATGGGTGTTCCTCCTTCTGTCTGCAGAAGTAATGAAGACACACAAGGCGAACCCGTACTTCAGGTACCATCACGCGACCCCTCTTTTCAATCCAACAACTAACTCTTCGCAGCGTCGGACCATACAAAATACCCACCTGGACGACGCCCCTGATCCTCATTGTCCTGACCAGCATCCTCGTCCCCTACGTCAGTCTAGTCGGCCATCTTTGCGGCGCAGGTCTCGGCTACCTCTGGGCTTCCGGATACATCAAGTTCCTCGTACCGCACGAGAAGATACTGAGATGGGTTGAGACCAAGCTGAACTTGCTTGGAAGGTTACCGCACTACGTCAGTGTCGACCAAAAGACGTACGGCCGATACGGTGTACTGCCAACAACGAGCGTGCCGCTGAGTAATAGAACTCCGGATGGAGGGCAACGACTTGGGCCATAGTCTTTGATCGAATGAGGTAATATGGTGTGGACGGTCGACTTGCTACCGGCGTTTTGGCATTGCTCGGTTCCTACATCACGACGAGGCGTCACGGTTACGGTGTGCTGTGCTACTCATAATACGGAAGATAGAGTATCTGTACAGATATGTAGACTTCACGCGATACGGCATAATTCTAATGTTCTCCAAGGTATAAATGATTATGGCTTACCACGGTTCGCCAACCCCGCATTGGATTCTACCCACTCACACTAGTCTGCAGACCTCTGATGCCAACCAATGTTCTATTCAGCCCCACCAACGAAATCATCGACCTTTACCCACCTTTGAACACTGTCTATTCCATAATTAACGTCGATATAATCCGTGCAATTTCAAAAATTGCCATCGAATGAGTAATCAGCTTAATAAGCTTCCTTGGGTAAGTCGCAACTCAAGATCGTTCTTAGAAACAAACGCTAATACCCCACAAGTGTAGTCGGTTATCACGTCGGTCTCATATCATAGAGTATGACTATTCCCAGCAATAGATATCCGAAGGCCGCCAGTTCGAATCTGGCAGGAAGCAGATTCCTTTTGCTGAGCTCTAGCTATAGAGAGAGAGGGCTTTGTTATGTGTGTGTGTGTGCAGAAGTGGCACTTTTTTTTTTACATCTTCGCATTTAAGGTACAGCAACAGCAACCAGCCAAAACTAAGACCAGACTCTACTCTACGTTAACACACTACAGAGATTAATAACATCTAGCCCGGGATATTATGAATTTTGCATGTCCGCTGCATCGCATTCCTATATTCCAAGGTTGCTTGACAGCACATCCACATCGAACATGTCTGCTCTTAGCACTCCAATGTGCAGCGTGTACCAGATTTACTTACACACATAAGCCTCTTGTTCGCATACAAGATCTATATTTGCCGTTTCGCATGGCGTTCACCTAGATTGCTACTGCGCGATGTCTACGTGTTGTCCTTTAATAGTTTGCGACATACCCAAGACACTTCGGTGCGGATTGTTGCTACCAGAAGCGGCAATTCCAACAAAGCGTAGATTGTGGCACTATCAGAGGGGCAAAAAGACGAGGGGCGAAAGGCGCGAGGGGCACAGCGGGGTGGTCGTGGAGGGGCAACCTGGACTGTGTTGAGAGAGGGGCACGTTGGACATCTTGTGGTATTGCTCACACTTCAGCTGGCACCATGGTTGGAAAGAGGCGACACATACTGTTATTGTTCTCAATGATCAAGTGGCGCATCTTCACGCCTTGTTATGACTTTTCGTCAGTACTCCGGGGTACTTACGAATGCTCAGCAAGTCTCCATCTCTTTATTTGAACGATACCCCGTAAGGCAGTGCGAAGACCTCGTCCACAAGAGCAGGCATTTTAGGCCTGAACTCGCTGTCAGTTTAAAAAATCACTGCGACAAGCTCATAATACCGCCCTTGATCCAGGAAACGTCAAAGACATCAACTATACACATCATATAGAGCTCATATCCAACCTCGTTCTGACCCCAAGAAGCTACATCCTTCAGGAAACAAAGTACGCATTTGACTCACACTGCGGTCTGTTCCTGATCCAGGCTGCTGTTGTCCGAAATAGCGGTTGAGGCTTTGGACATTTGTTGAACGATTGTACTGTACGCTCGATGCTTTGTCTCTATTGACAGGCCGGGAGCTGAGTAAGAAATTCAACCATGTAAAATCTGAATTAGAAAACATTGACGTGTGTGATCTTCACAATGCATTTATACGCAGGCACGCCAACCTCGGAAAACACCAAACAGGTCTGCAGCCTACATCAACATAGAAACATGCAAGGTAGGTGACCTAACGTCGACATAGGCTTTAGACCTGTTTAGTCTTTTTTGTGTGAGGTGCAGGTAAGATGCTGTCCTCATTCGCAGCTGTACAATCCATCCTTCTCATGTACGCCCTCTATGCGAAAACACCTTCACGATGTTCCCTCCCGGACCCTCTATCCATGCGCGTGCTATTCTTGGTCGCATTACGATCTCTCACTGTATATGGGTCTGTCATACTGCGCCCCGCGTGCCAGATATATTGCGAGACTTGACGGTATAATAGCCCTGTAGTCAGGTTTCGTGAATCGTACCAGTAGCTTCATATCAGAGAGCTGGCAGTTTCGAAAAAGCTAGCGGCTACAGATTTCCGCAGGCATAGATAGGCTGCAACGAATGTAACGTTTGTCTCGATCGTGGATAATAACAGTTGTAGGAAAACTTGAGGACGAACGATGAAGTCAGACAGTTGCTGCTGCTAGGTACAGTACCACACTCTTTGAACTAATTATTGTCTTTGTCCTAGATAAATGAGCATGCTGTCCAGAGTATCTTCCAACTCAGGCAAAAAGCCTCGGTTCAAGTCTAGGTTGAATGGTTTCAGTCTCATCCTCTAGGCGAGCAGTAGTTAGTTCCGCACAGAAGTCATCTTGCACGCGCATCTGTCAGATTCTAGATACCAGATATTGGTGGCGTCTGGGGGCGAGAACAATTGAGGATGGAGGTTTAGCCACGCGAGGGTAACGTGCGAAGTTTGGGACGCCTAAATCCGATCTTTGGATGGTGGAATTCGCGTAAAAGCCAATTTCGACCACAACAGCCGGCAAGTTCTCACTCTGATCTTGAACGCCTCAATTCATGGTTGTTCCATTTTTTGAATTGCGATCGAATCGTCTCGTGCCAGTCGCGAAACGACCTCGGGACAGCCTGCCCATGCGCTGTGATGTGTCGATCATCTTGTATTTCCCTCAATACGCGGAAGCTATGCACGACTCTGCTCATCGCGTAATACAGCCGTTGTAATCTTGCCTATGCATATTACATGCTTCCGAGGCGCCACAGCTGAGTTTGTGATGGGCGCGCGCCGCCCCTGCTAGTTTTAGCTACCTAGCGCACAACAGGCTGGGAAGACGCGATATTTCCACGGCTCTCGGTCTGTCGTACGAAGTATTCGGAGACATAACGCCGCGACTATTCAATGTTTTAAGATGTTGAAGAAGGTATGGAGGCTAGGTGAAGGCCCGCGGAACTTTAATTGGCAGCGCATGAGAGCACTTGACGTATGTGACGGACCTTGGCGTCAGGCCCTCTGTACTACGGGAATGCGCGAATAGTAGCGAGACACACAACATCCATAGTGCGTGCCGATCGGATCTGTTGCCGATCGAATCAGCCGCTCCTAGTACCAGGTAGTTGGCAGTGGCTGTGACGCCGTCTATACACGGAGTTTGAAAAGTATGAGAGACCTTCCCCAGTTGGACATGCCTGCCTGTTCGGATTCTTCTGGAATGCGAATATCTACTACGCAAAGTAGTAGGCCACCTCGCACACTCACATGTATCCTTGACATGCAGGACCTCGGTGCCCGAGCTCCTCGCCTTCGAGATTTTTACGGGTCCTTGCATGTCGTGTGAATACCTATAAGAAGTGGTCCAAGACGTGCACTTGGCATAGCTAGTAGGCCCGTTGTCCTTCATACGTCTTTTACCGTAGTTGAGCCTCATTTCAGAAGATCGGCGTCAACTCCTCCAGTCTTGTCATACTTCAACATCGCTTGCTCCCACAGATTGAGCTTGACATAGCCTCTCCTTCCCAAGCCACACACCATGCGGGGTGTTCTTCAAGTCGCCCTACTTCTGCCTTTGGCCGTGGGGAATGCGCTTCCCCACGACCGAGCGCAGTTCAAAAAGAGACCCTTCGACCATGTTGACGACATCCTCGCTGGCTTGGGTAGTATCAAGCAGGACCTCATGGCTGGTGGCGCTGCAATCAACCAGCAGCTCTATCAAGCCACTCAAAAGCCCGCGCAGTACGAAAAGTGCAACCCCAGCAACGTCCAAGTGCGGCAGGAATGGTAAGTCTCCGGAACGTAATGCTTCTCGATAACCATGCTAATCCTCTTGAAGGTCTACCTTCTCCAAGGCTGAGAAGAAGGCATACATCGGGGCGGTTCAGTGTCTAGCTGAGCTGCCGTCAAAGACACCAAAGGAGATGTGCCCCGGTTGTAGAAATCGCTATGACGATTTCGTGGCCACCCACATGCAACAGACCTTCAACATCCAGTAGGTCTCCCTTTGGAACATGAATGTGAGATACGTACTGATTTTGTCCACCAATGTCTAGCGTTACGGGTAACTTCCTCACATGGCACCGATACTTTACCTGGGCGTATGAGCAGACTTTGCGCAATGAATGCGGCTACGAGGGCACGCAACCTTACTGTAGGTGTCTCTGTACGAACTGCATGTGATGCATACGCTGATTTCGTACACCGATATCTAGACAGTTACTCCAGATGGCACAAAGATCCTACAAAGTCGCCTCTGCTCGACGGCTCTGCGACGTCGATTTCTGGACAGGGCGCAAAAGGATGCAGCAATCAGACATGGACTGGAATCCCGTCGAACGATCAACCAGTCATCAAGATTCCGCATGGCCAAGGTGGTGGCTGCGTGACCTCAGGACCGTTCACGAACTTCACTGTCAATCTCGGACCGTTGGTTCCTGCGTCCAAATGTGTCCGACCGAATCCCGATCCGTCTGGCCTAGGATACAACCCCCGTTGTCTCATGCGCGATATCAACGGCTTCACCGGAGAGGGATGGCTGAAGGACGACGACGTGGTTTCTCTGCTCCAGAGTGACGACTACCAAACGTTTTGGGAAGTTTTGCAAGGTGGGCCAATGGGGAACAGCTTCGCGAACGGTTTCATGGGCGTGCACACGGCCGGTCACTTTATCATTGGCGGCGATCCGGCGGGTGATTTCACAGCATCTCCTGGAGATCCCTACTTCTTCTTCCACCACTCGTCGATTGACAGGCTTTACTGGACTTGGCAGAACCTGAAGCCGAGTGAGCGTACAACTGCCTTGTATGGACCTACCTTTATCGGAACCCCGACCTCGCCCAATGCAACACTCAACGACACCCTGAGCATGGGGGCAGCATATCCTGGGCCCATCACCATAGAAGATGCGTCAAGCACCATGGGCGGACCATTCTGCTACATCTACATTTAGCCTGTAGTGTTTTGGCTTCGTCGTTTTTGGAACAATTTATCCTTTGGATTGGTATTGCACTGTTCCGTTCGTGATACGTGCGCCGAGTTTCGATACTGATCGTCGTTGACACATTGTCGGAAGAGCCGAAGTCGGACCTAGAGTTGCGATGCTAGACATTAGGTGGTACCTGGTTCCGATCAAGCTCTTCTGATCAGCTGTGGTACAAGCTGTTCGGCCTTCCATGTGATTTTAGCATGTGACACCGCGATAGCGATGGTTGTTGGAGGCGATACCCAGTAGCATCGATGCAGGCAATGACCGTGAGAGGCGGTGCGGCACCGATCCACGAACTCTGCCTTCCCCAGCAGGGTTGCGTAGTTGACCGTCGCGTCGCCCGACGGCGCGCAGATTGACGCCCTGAGCGGGTGTTTCCCTTGACACAGCTATGGACAGTGGTTTTGTAACGACGAGCCAAGAGCGACAAGTAAGTGCGGGCTAGTGTCATTGTTTGGGTCGTTGTGATGCGGTTGTGATGGAATGGTAGTGACGACTTGTGGCGGCGCTTGGGCAGCCGGAGATAATTGCCCAAGTTCACTATGTCCGGCACTACAAGATTGACCGATTACTGTCACCTCAGTCTCCCAATAAGCAAACCCATGATATCGACCACGTTTGAACGCAATCGCACCTATTTATTCTGGAGTTTAGTGTGTCATATCCAATTTCTACACGAGTGCTAAATCTTCACCCAAGAAGTGCTGTCCTGTCGTCTATCATAGATTTTGACCAAAGTTGATTGGGAATCAGCATCTGGGAGAGGAAGACTCGAGCATGCAGACACTCGAACGGCATCGCTGCAATATGCGATAGTATTGTCCCCCGATCGCCAATTTATCCCAGCTATTCTTGTAGATACGAGCTTGATCTAGGGCACTCTCGGGCTGTTGTTGAACTCATTTGGCGCAAGTACCAATAGATGGCACAGTCGAACTGTCGCAATTCTCTAAGATTACCCATACTGGAAGAGATGGAAATAGTGTGCGGCTAACTTCAGGCCACGAGATATCAGGATAAGTATAATCCGCAACGCTCAAGAGATAGCGAAGACCTAAGAGAACACGCCCCGAAAACCACCAGTCCAAATAATCAACCTGCTCATCGTCTGTGCGATACGTGCTCAAAAGGATGCAGGGGGTCAACAACCTAGTGCAGCTGCGGAGATACGTCCCTGCATCAGGAGGTGGGAAGCCAACCGTGGGGTAATTATAGTCAGGCCAATACTCCTCGTAGGTAGTTTACACTACAATTGTTAGGTCTCAGTCAACAGAAGCACCAAAGCGCTATTCCGCAGTCAACGGCAGCCTAAGTTGTTTAGGTATTCAGTGATATACAAAATCCTGCACCTGCAACACGAGACTCGAAGAGCGATACCAAGTGATCTTGAACTCAGTACATACTCGCATCTAAATTATCGGCTTTTTGCAAACGTCTTTACATTATGCAAAAGCTGATACAAAAGTAAGACAAGACCGAAAGCATCAGTTAATGATTTGGCGATACATCTGTGAAGTTCGTCCGCCTCAGTACTGCGGAGTTCCGCAGGACGGGAAGCGGATGAGTCGCGACCCCCCTGAACCCCATAGTTGTGACTGCTGCGTGTTGTACAAAATGAAATCTGCCCCTAAGTCGACTAAGGGCCTTTGTGATCTTCTTACCTCTTTCCTCCAAATCTACATTTCCTTCTTTCTATCTCATCTGTAAATAAAACCCAACATGGCGACTGATGTCAATGTCCAATCACTTATCGGTCCCGGCCCACCTGCTTCTGTGAAAGGGCAGATAGCAGCGATGCGATGGGCTAAGCAAAACCCGCCTAAAGACCCAAAATCGTCCTTTGTGGGAAAGACAGTGATCATCACTGGATCAAATACTGGGATCGGCTTGCCTGCCGCCACCAAGTTCGCTGCCAACGGTGCCTCCAAAGTCATCCTCGCAGTACGCAATCTCTCAAAGGGGGAAGAAGCCAAGCGCTCTATCATCGCAGAGACGGGCTGTAAAGCCGAAGTCATTGATATTCTCGAGCTCGACATGAGTAACTGGACATCTGTCAAAACCTTCGCCAACGATGTCACCAGCAGATACGACGAGATTAATATCGTCGTCTTGAACGCGGGGGTCGCACCTCCGAGTTATGTCGAGAACGAGAAGACAGGCTACGAGGCAGCCCTACAAGTCAATATCCTATCGACGGCGTATCTCGCCATGCTACTGCTTCCCAGCCTCAAAAGTAACGCGTCCAAGGGTACTCCAGGCCAGCTCACCATAACTGGCAGCTTCGCTAGCAAGTATGTCACGCCTGCAGACGCTGAAGTCAAGAGTGGTCAGACATTGATCGACAAGCTGAATGACCCCACTGCTTTCAACGCCGCGAAGACGTATGGATTGATCAAGCTGGTCACGCAGTACATACGACAAGGCCTCGTCGACGACTTCTCCAAGGACGCCCAAGGAAATATCGACGTCTTCATCAATGTTGCATGCCCGGGCTATTGCACCACAGATCTGGGGAGAGATTTCCCATGGTATCTCGCGATGCCAACAAAATTGATGCAAATGTTTGTGGGACGCACAGCTGAACAAGGAGCGCGCGAGTTGGTCAGTGCCACGCTTCTGGGAAAGATCGGTCACAACCAATTCTGGTCTAATGACATACTGGATGAGTGAGTCCTCTGGACAAGTGTTGCACGCCATAGAAAATACTGACCTCCAGCAGTCCAGGTGAGCTGGTCATTGGGTACCAAGGGAATAAGCTGCAGTCACAGACATGGAATGAGATCCGCCGCATCTGCGAGAAGCAGGGACTGTAAGGTGACAGGGGCGGGCATCGAGCGGACAGGATGTGGGCGTTCACATGGCTTCTGTCTAATTGTTTCCAACAATATTATAGGTTTACGTCGCTCGTTAGGCTTCCCGTCCGCTCAGCCATATACAAGCATTGTACCGGCAGATTAGTACTCGGGGTCGTCTCTGGGTCAACTCTCGGTCATCGCAGCGTCAAACGCTGGAGGAGGATAAACTACATGCTCGCTCCGGAAAATGTAGGGATAAAGCGTGCATTAGCTTATTAACACACATCGCGCAATATCTCCGCATAGCGACATCCTTTATTAGTCTCTCTATCCTTTACTAGGCTATCTATCCTTTACTAAGCCCTCTATCCTTTACTAAGCCCTCTATCCTTTACTAAGCCCTCTATCCTTTACTAGGCCCTCTATCTTCTACTAGGCCCTCTATCCTTCATCAGACTCTCTATCCTTTATCAGGCTCTCCTACGTCATCAGGCTCTCTATTCGTCATTAGGCTCCCCATCCGTCATTAGGCTCTCCATCCTTCATCTGGCTCTCCATCCTGCACTTTAATGACGAAGCCTGGGAAAATGTAAATTGTATTCTCTTCTCAATTACAGGGCAAGGCCGCCATTGCTCTTCAGTTCGCCAATCAAGACTACCGCGCGCGTCTTCCACGTCCTAGTCCTCGTCTTCAGACCCCACAAGCGGTCTCTTACGTCTTGCTCTCTTGCTCGCAGTTCCCATTGCGCTCTCCTCGTTTTCCTGAAGGTTGGCCTTCTCCGCACGAAGAAGATTGTTCTTTGCCTCAGTAAAGACTACCCGGGCAATACGCGGAGTTTTTCCCTTCTTCATCGGCCAATCTTTCAGTATCAAATCACAGGCAGTGTCCAGTTCTGCTCTTGTCGCATCAGCGCTACTAAAGTGTTTGTTCTTGTTCAAAAATACGGCTGCGTAGCTGTTCAACAAAGACTTCTCTCTGTCGGTAAAGTCGATAGGGTAGGTGATTGAGCTCGCAGGTGGCATCGGAAATGTAGACGCCCATCGATGGGAGGCACGGATGGCTTCGTTCCAGACTGTAGTATGTGTAGAGTGTGAATTAATGTATAAGTCTTACGAGCTAACTAAGATAGGATAAGCCTACTATATACCTAGCACATGCTATTCTTAGTAGTTATATAACAAGTTCTATCTCTAGCACAAGATAAAAGAGAAAAACTACCTAAACTAGAGACTGTAAAGAGGACTCTAGCGCAGTTGTGCATTCTCTAGAAGCCTAGTGTAAGGCATTGTAAGCCTAAAGTCTCTTCTATATACTTACAAAGAAAAAAGAGTAATGCTTACTTTAAAAAAGAGAAAATAAATAATATAAGAGGTTGTAAAAACTTTTACAAAGTAAAAGTTGTACTTATAAGATATTCTCTATACCTCTATATAAAGCTGCTATTTCCTAGTAGAAGTAGTAAATAGACTTAGAATTTATTATTACGGCTACTGTAAAACCTAGTAGCGCTAATAAGTGTTTTGTAGTTGTTAATAAATGCCTAAAAAGAAAAAAACCTTTTATAAACTATTACTAGGTAATATAGGTAGAAGAAGTAAGAGACGTGTTATTCTATTATAAAGTAATATATAAAGTAAAAGGCAAAACTATTACTAATACATAAAAAGAGAAAACTTTTTATGCTAGGTAGAGAAATAAGGCTAGAGGCTAAGAGCAAAAAGACGCAGTAAGAAAAATAGATAGTATTCTAGCTATAGACTATGTAAGCTAAAAAGAGAGGCTAACGTTAAGACTTTTAGTAAAGTGTAGATATAGCGATAGATCTACTAGAGTAATATAGATAGTTAAGGTTAACAGTTATTAAGCTATAAAGCAGAGAAGACTTAGAAAGAACCTTTAGCGCAGTTATCTACTAGGCTGTAAGATACGTTTATATTTCTAGTAAATTTAGCTACAGTAGCTATAGCAATATTCTAGATCTCTTAATAATTAAGATCTTCTTTTATAAGAGTGTTGTCTCTAGCGTAGTTACTAGTTATAGTCTCTAAAAGATTATTGCGCACTAGAGTTATAGTAGTAGTAGTAGTAGAATCTATAGTGTTAGCGTTAGGTAATAGAGTTAAGTCTATAGTCTTTTGCTTCTTAGACTTTCTCCTTGTTTTACTACTAGGCTTAGTAGCCTTTAGCTTAGCAGTTAGCCTAGACTAGAAGTACTTAGTAGTGTTAGTAACGTAGAGGCTTATAGTCTTAGGCTTAGGCTTAGTGCTTTAAGCGGGAGTAATAGTATTATACTATAGCTTATATTCTCTATCGCTATTCTTCTTCTTAAGAAAGTTAATATTCTCTTTCTTAAGAGCTATAAGAGTGTTGTAGGTCTAAGTAGTTAATGTATTCTAAGCATTCTTATAGCGCTGTTTATTCTCTACAAAGATATTAAAGAAGTTATTCTTATCTTTCTCTTTAGAAAGAGCACTAAAAGTGTTAATACTATTAAGGTTATACCTATTATTCTTATCTACTTTAGAAACCTTTCTCTTGCGCTGCTAGGTTGCACCTAGAGTCTTTACCTATTCTTTAGCTTCTCTTCTAGCCTCCTTCTTTTAGTGTACAGCCTTAAGCTAGAGAAAGGCGTCTTAGATTTTGCTAGAAGTATAGTAGGTAATACTAAAGAATTAATCTTTTAGTATAAGGTACATGCTAGTGTAAACAGAATTAAAGTATTAAAGCATCTTTTAATTTGTGCTACAGACCTTAAGGTACTTAATACTAAGCTATATAGTTCTATATTTATTAACAAAGAATCTGCTGTTAATTTGCTAAATGCGCATATTATCTAGTAGATTAAAGTCTATTATAACTTTACTCTACTTAAGAATAATGTATTTGCTCTTCTTATTAAGCTCTTAAATAAGTTTACTCTTATTAATCTTCTTATTCTTAAACTTAAATTAGATAGTCTAGTAGGCCTAGTAGAAGTTTACTAAGGCAGAGTTGTAGCATTAGCCGCTAGCTGCAATTTCTTTAGTATAGTAGAAAGAACAAGCCTAAGCAAAATTAATATTAGACATAGTCTTCTTCTATTTATTAGTAAAGAAGATAGCTATTAGTAGAGTCTAGTAGTTAACTTTATTAACAAGATCTTAAGATTTTTAGCGCAGCTTAGAGGCTTTAGAGTCTTTCTTTAAGTAGAAGTAGGCCTTATTAGCGTTAGAGGGTCTAGTCTTTGTCTTGTCTTTAAGAATGCTGTAGGTCTTATATATAGCAAGATACTTATTTATACTAGCTTTAATCTCTAGTAGGTTTACCTAGTTTAAGTAGGCTAGAGTTAGCACATAGACAGCGAGCTTGTTAACATCCTAGGCATACTAGCAGTTCTTGTCTAATATATATACTATAGCAGCTTCTATAGACTCGCTAGGCTAGATAACTTAGTAACTACGTAAGATAAGGCTATTAGCTATGCGCTTAGCGACCTGTTAGTTCTATGTGTAGTTAGTATTCTTTCTAAACTTAAAGAGCTACTCTAAGTATATCTTAAAGTTATTATTTATGCGCTAGAGATGCTTACTAGAGTTAGCAAAAATGTTAAAGTTAAGTACACTGCGTTAAGGTTCCGCTTTCTTAAAGTAACAAAGTATAGTGTTAGTAGAGAAAGAAACTCTTATATTAAACAACTACCTCTTAATATGCTTAGAGTTCTAGACAGGTATTCTAGTAGTAGCGCTCTTCTTGTTAGTAAAGTTAGAGAGCACTTACTATACTTTATTAAGGTAGTATACAATCGCTCTACTAGAATCTTAGACATAGCTACTTACGTTATTATTAGTAGGCAGGTAGTTTATTAGTAAGGCGCGTTAAGCAAAAGTAGTTACAGCACTTATTAAGCTATAAACTCGCATAATATCTTGTATAGAAAGAGTAATAGTTGCTAGGCTCTTAGAATGTAAACTAACGTTAGAAGAACTATCTAGAGTTACTAAGAGCTATAGTAAGGCTTTAGCTAGAGTAGCTAAAGAAACTATATAATAGCTGTAAGCGTAGAAAGGTAATATCTAACCTGTAAGTAGGCTACAGCTAAGTGCCTTTGCAGAGAGCGTAAGTAAAGGTAGTCTATTCTTAAGCTAAGTATTAGAGCGCTCTTCTCTAGTAGAGGCCTCTAGCTATAACTAATTAGGTAAGTAGCGTATAGTAGTCTGCTTATAGTAGTGTAAAAGGTATACGTAAAAGAGCAGCTTCTAGAAGAGCAGCGTAGTCTAGAAACATAGTAGTAGAAATAGATTTAAGAGATAGTAGTTAGTGTAGAAGAGACAAAAGTTGCAAGTAGAAAGCTTACCTTATATATAGATGTAGTATAGGCTTAACGTTATAAGTAAGAGAAAAGTAGGCTTCTCTTACCTTGCGTACTAGAGTTAAACTAATATTAGAAGAAACATTATAATGCATAGTGTTACTAAGATACAAAGTAAGTAGAGATAAGAGTATTATTTACTACTAGAAATAGTGTATGTAAGGCTATAGTGTATATAGATTGCTAGGTAATAGTAATAGTAGATAATGTTATAGAAAAGCTATAGTAGCTTAAAGTTCTAGTAGAGTATAATTAATTAAAACAAAGAGTAGCTACTACTCTATTAGACTAAGCCTATATAAGTAGATAATAGTTATTAGGCCTATAAATAGAGAAGCTAGAAGAGCCCTTTAAAAGGCGAGCTATAGAAAAGTAAATGCTATAAGAAACGCTAAAAAGTAGAAAAACGCCTATAAGTAAAAAGAAGCAAAAACGCTAAAGTTAAAAAAGACAAAAACCTACTATCTATAGTAATAAGTGTAATGCTGTAGTAGCATTATAAGAGGCGTAGCCTAAGTGTAGCCTACTATCTACTAATAGAGAAAGCTGCTAGGTTAGTCTTAAAAAGCACCTTGTTGTTAACGCGCGTAGTAATAACTTCTTTATAGTAGTTACTAGACTAAATAGACTTATAGAGGGGCTTATAAGAAGATAAAGAGTTATAACTACTAGAGTTGTAGGCAGTGTTAATGCCTTAGAGATTAAGCCTATTATAAAGTTGTAGGTTCTTTGCTTACTATAGAGGAGATAGTATATAAACTAAATAATTATTATTAACGCTCTTGTTAGTAGCTATAGTGCTTTCTAGTAGAACTAGTGTTATTGTTTCTTAGAGCTAGAGTGCTAGCTCTACTAGTAAGGCGTTCTTATTAACAGCTGCGATGTTTTCTAGTAGAACTAGTGTTATAGTTTCTTAGAGCTAGAATTCTAGTTCTGCTAGTAGTAAGTTATCTTGCGCCTAAGGCTCTAAATCTAGTAGTTATTCTACAAGCTTACAATCTTATGTAGTCTATTAGAACTTGCGGTTCTATATGCAATAAAGCTTACGCTAGTTCTGCTTAGTAAGAGAAAATTAGAGATTAAAATTATTTTACATCTTATAGGCAGTGCTAAGCTATACAGCAGACAGCTATTAGTTATAAGCAGCGCTTCTATTCTTCTATTTAACAAAGTACTTAAGCTTAGTAGTAGTGTTATTTACTTAACGCTTAAGTATATATTTAATTAGCTTTAGCTTCTACTCGCTAGGCTTATTAGTTACTATAAGAGAAAGCGCTAGAAAAGAGCAATAGAAAGAATCTTGTTCTATAGTATAACATAGTTTAAGCTAGGTAGCGTTTACAACGTTATAGATGCGGAGGCCTAGCAGTTACTTAATGTAGTAGGCGTTCTTACCTACTTTTCTAAGTACCTTTAGCGGGCTGTAGCGCTGCTAACTAATCTTTCTAGAGAGATTTTCTTAAAGCTTATAGCTCTTACCTAAGACAAGCGTAACGTAGTTACTAGGTTAGAGCTCTAAAGACTAATAGCGCAAGTTATAATAGTTCTTCTAGGCAACCTTAGTAAAAGCAAGAGCCTCTTTAGCCTCTTTCTAGTAGTTAAGACGTAGGCTAAGGTAGTCTTTCTAAGAGAGTGTGCGTTTAGCGTGCACAAGGTTAAAGCTCTAGTAGAAGTTAAAACCTATAATATATTTGTAGAGCAAATAGCTAAGAGAGTAGTTTTAACTTATATTTAGTGTAAACTAAATATATAGTAGTGCCTCTATCTAGTTAGAGTCTTAATTTATAGTAATAAAAAACCTAAGAGCAATGCTAATAGTTTAGTTTATACGCTTAGATTAGCTGTCTGCCTAAGAATGCTATATAGTAGTAGTATAAAACTTAGTACTAAAAGCGTAGTGTTACTTACTAAATATGCTTTTAATAAACGTTAGAGCTTAGTCGCTAATAATTACTCTCTAGTTTCTCTAACTAGAGAGGTAGTTTATTCTAGTAAGTGCGATAGACTATTCTTCTCTAGACTAATAGTTCTTACTAGAGACAATATTAATAGCCTTAGACACTTAGTAGGTCTTAGTTAAGATAGCGTTAAAACTATTAGTTGTCTCTAGTAGGTAGGTTACAATGTTAATGCAGACAGCCTTAAAGAGCTAGACTTATTAATTAATAGGCTCTAATAATCTATATCTTTTATATTATAGCGTCTAGTTAACTTTACACTACAGATAGTACTTAACATAGATCTTAAGGTATTTTATTAATTTCTAGATAAAGAAAGAAGACTTAATGTAGTTGTAAGTGTAGTTAAAACCTTAATAATAAAAACTATTATAGGCGTACTTAAAGATCTTATTTATAAGGCTCTTTAGAATGTAAAGCTACTTAGAGCTGTCTTTTGTATTCTAGTAATAAACTAGGTTACTCTTAAGCAGAAAACAAAGGCTGCGCATTAGGCGTTTAGAGTCTTTATTATTATAGCGTTTACTAGAGATAACTATAAGAACGTGTATTTATAAAGTATTATTCTTATAAGCTTGTTTAAGTTATGTCTTAAAGCTATCTTCTATCTTAATAATAAGTGCGTAAAACACATGTGCGACGTTATTAAGTATATTAGTCTTAAGGTTAGACTCTAGCATAGCTATAAGGTGTAGCTTTAACAACGTATCTAGTATAATATATAGCCTACTAGAGTAGTAGCGCACATTAAGGTTAAACTATTATAAGTATATAGAGGCCTTAGCTAAATAAAGATTAAGACTCTTAAGTAACTCTGTTATAGTTAACCTTCTCTAATAGGTAATAGTAGTAATAGCTGTATAATCTATAAAGATAAACACCTTAGAAGCAGCTTTAATTATGTAGCGTAGCTTCTTTACTATCTAATATAATTCTGCTATCTCTAGCTTAGTTAGAAAGTAATAACGCTTAGCGCTAGATAAGCACTTTAATAGAAATAGAAGAGGCTTAATACTAGCTGTCTTAAAGTTAGTTAAGCGTTTTAGCTAGGCTGTTAGAGAGAAATTATTATTCTTATAGCTAGCAGGTACGTTAGAGTTAACTATGTTTAGATTAGAGTTATTCTTTACGTAATACGCTATAGCTGCTATACTATACTATTTAGAAGAGTTAACATTAATATATAGCTTATAGCTATAGTTCTAGTATAATAGTTAAATTATATTACTTTATAAAGACTAAATGTTGTTAAACGCCTTGCGAATTAGTCTAGTTGCTAGAATTAGTGCCTTTGTTGTTACTATAGTTCTTACTCTACTCTTCTTTTTTAGCGTAAACTATAGAAGCTTAGTCTTAAGCAATATAAGTAGCTTAGAAATTTATGTAAGGTATAGTGTCTGTTTGTTAAGAAAGTTAATAGCACTATAGTAGACCTCTATATCTCTTATATACTAGAGAAACTTAACGTTATAGAGTGCTTAAATTTGCTTATTAGTAGAGGCGACGCTAAAAGCGTTTACTTAGTAGCCTAGAAGCTTAACTATAGAATACCTAATAAAGGCCTTATTAGAAGTAAGCAAAATATTTATTTTATAAATCTAGCGAAAGAAACAATTAAGGTAGTAGATGTGTTTATTAAGCGTCTTTAAAAAGATAATAAAATTGTTAATATACGCCTTCGCAAAGTTAACTATATTATGTAAGAATAGGTCTCTACAGCGCTGTACGTAGAATACGCTGTTCTTAAACTCTATTATATAAATATTAAGTACTTCTACTCTATAATAAGTATTAATAGTAAACTTACTATAGTCTTTAGGCTAGATAGTAAACTAATAGAAGTATAAGAGTCTGTCTATAATAGTAATGTAGTTAGCTTCTTAGAGACGTACAAGAATGTCTGCCTATATAGTTAGAAGGTAGGCGTCTTTAATTAACTAGAAGTTAATTTCTCTTATGTTAAGAACTAGCTAGCTCTTCTAATCTATAGTAGCTACTATGCTATTAGCGTTCTATATATACACCTTCTTCTAAATAACAAAAACTAGTACAGAAAAGAGAGTAGAAAGGTAAGCTAGCTCTATCTTCTAGTTATGCGTAAGCTTATTAAAAACCTTATTAATAACTTCTTAGTTCTATAGTCTACTATTATACACCTTAGAGAAGATCTTTACGTTCTACTACCTATCTTAAAGGTTAATAGGCATTATAAACTTTAGTAGTATATTCGCAATTAATCCGCGATTAGTCTATACCTTAGAGTGCACTATAGCCGCTTAATAGAGAACTTTCTTAGTTGCTAGAGTTCTATAGATAGTAATACTAAGATTAGTCTTAGACTCGCTAGATAGAGTAGACTATAAGTCTAGTAAAGTAGCAAGAGCGTAATCGCATAAGTTAATTACGTAAACAGTATCTACGCTAAGTAGTTTAGTATACCTAACTAGAGTTTAGCGTAGAAGCTAAATAACGTTACTAGTGTTATTATAGAGAACAACGTTAAGATTAGCGCTCTTTAGAAGCGTGCTATATACGTAAAAATGCTATATAGCTATATTAAGAGGCTTAAACATATAATTATACGCATCTAAAAGTAGGTGTAAAGCGTATACTTTAACCTTAATAGCTAAGTAGAGAGAGATTTTTACAGCGCTATTAATAGTAACTTTTTACTTCTTTCTAGTGTTATTATTCTTAGCTCTAATAATAAGTTTAGTAGTTACGTCTTCGCAGAGCAGCTATATTATAGTATATTTCTTAATATTTAAAACAACGTTTTATAGCACTAAGGTGTCTATACTAAGAAGCATGTTTAGGCTAAGTTGTTTAACAATGTAAACTTAGACGCGCTATAGTATATATACGTGTTCGCTAGACTTAAGAACTAAAGGTACGTAAAGTGTAAGATAAGCTATCTTAGTAGTACGCATGCTTTCTAGTTCTGCGCTAGTGTAGTAGGTAGGTTTCTTAAGTTATTTATATAAAGCGCCTAGAAAGTGCTATTTAATAAAAACCTTATTAGTAAGGCTAATTGCTGCGCTAGTATCTAGAATAATAGTAAGATTAGGTCTGTCTTTGCTACTACAGACAACAAGCTTTATCTTATACTAATTCTGCACTGTAGCTACACTATTAACTAGCGCTAGAGCAGTAGACTTTACTACGCGTAAACGCTAGAGCTTAGAGCGCTCTAGAGTCGCTAGGTTGTTAATTAGTAGCTAGAAACTCTAAGAGACACTAGGCACTGTTATTGTAATAGTATAGATATAAGCAATGTTAACTTAGGCCTAGCTACTCTAGTGTTTTTTGTAGATGTGCTAATATAGCTTATTATTTAAAACAAAAACCTAAGTATAGTTATAGTAAGAGAATAACTAGGCTAGCTAAGCAGTATTCTTATTATATAGAACTATAACATAACTAGCAAAGTACAAATGCCTATTATTATTATTCTTATAGTTAGAATATATGTGTTTATTACCTTGCGCCTAAGCTAAGAGATAGTAATCTTTAGAATTATCTAAGAAGCAATCTTTATTACTAGAGAGGCAGCTAGAGTTAGGCAATTAGTCTAGTAGTATAGAGAGTTTATTAAAAGAGCTCTCTTCTTAATACTATAATATTATAGCAGCTTAATTATTATATAGTAATAGTAGTTCTTCTAGAAATAAAGCTAGAGAATAAGCTAAGGTGTTATAGCGCAAGAGTAGAAATTATATAGTAACGCTAGGCTTATTAGAGCTAAGGTTGTAGTTAAAGTACGCACTCTAGACCTTGTTATATAATTAAGACCTGCTACTAGAGTAGAAACTATTCTAGCGCTAGCTATTACCTTGCTAGATATTATTGCAGCTACTACTACTCTAGGCTTAGTAAGAGTGTAATATAGACCTGCTTAACTAGCTCTAGTTACTATTTCTATTCTACTATAGAGGCTCGCTTTTATTTTACTATGCGTAAGTATTAGAGTTACTACTATAGGCGCGCTAATTACTATTGTTATAATAACTATTGCCTAGAGAAGTAGAAACTTAGAGTTGCTAATAAGGGGCTCTGCTAGCGTTACCTTGCGCTAGGTTATTTAAACCTCTATAGCCTTAGCTATTATTTAGACAAGAAAGAGTCTACTTACTATTATTTACGTTAGATTAAAAAACTTCTTTAAGAACGTATTTACGTGCCTTAAGTATAAAGAGAAAGTTGTCTAATAATATTATAGAAACGTTATTATAAAGATAGACCTAAATACAAGTATTAAGAAGGTTCTATGCATAGGTAACGTAGAGGTTATTATTGTTGTAGCTATATCTAGCGTTTTAATAGAGACGCTTAACTTAGAGAAACTACTTAGCTAGAGAATAGCCTAAAAGTAAGTTCTTTAGAGTAAAACGCTTCTTCTATAGACTCTGCATAGCAAGTGCTAGCTAAATCTAGAAAGGTTATAGCTTCTCTTTCTAGTAATTAAGTCTCTTGCTAGCAATAACAAATATATAGCGCTTAACGTTAAAATTTAATTAATACTATAATAGAGCAGTTCTCTTAAAGCACTAGTATAAGTAGTTCTAGACTATATACTCTACTATTATGTTTACTATAATATAGACTTTTACAGAGTTAATAAAGTTATAGATATTATAAAAGTAGATCTTGCTAGAGAGGTTAACTACGTTGTCTAGGTACTAGTCTTTAGGCATGTCTAGCTAGAAATAACTAACTTACTCTAGAGCAAACTTAAGAGAGCCCTCTATAGCCTTAATTATAGCGTTATTATCTAAGATCTTAGCTTACTTAGGTATAAGGCTCTAGTAATTAATGTTATGCTAGAACAAAGCTAGCGTATAGAGAGTGTACTGCTGTAGCCTAGCTACTGTAGTTTAGATATTATAATAAGAAAGTAGGTAGTTATTAAAGCCTAGCTAGTAAAAGCTATTATTCTAAATACGCTTATACTATCTATGTGCTACGTATTAAGTAGGCAGAAACTTCTATTAGAAATACTAAAGTAGAGTAAGTGCAGCGCTACCTAATATATACTTATTATAATAATCTTTAGTAGGTAGATATCTAGTGCGTAAAGGCTACTAGGTTAGTACATACGCATAATGTTCTTATAATATCTCTACTAGGTTAAGTAGGCCTTATGTAAGGGCCTTAGAGATATGTAGAGGTAGACTATTCTGCGCTAGAAGAGGATCTGCAGGTTAAGTATACAGGTGCTAGTTAAGAAGCTAATAACTATAAGCGCTAGAAATCTAGAATAGCTAAGAAGGCAGAATCTAATATAACTAAGTATTCTAAGATAAGTAGAGTAGTAGCAGTTGCAAGTAGCTATAAGATAAATTATTAAAACTGTATAGTAGTATTAGTTAGCTAGCCTGTTAGAGCTGTAAGTTTTAGTAGTAGCCTTAAGGCTTATTTAGATAGTTATATAGACGTAATATAAGATTTAGTAGAGTATCTAGTAGGTTAGAGACGTAGAGATTAGAAGAGAGTAGAGAAGAAGAGGCATTTCTAGTAAGCTATGCAGAGATAGTAGTATATAAGGTAGAGTTCTTCTATGTAAGCTTGCGTAGAAACAGTTCGCGTATAGTAGAAGGTAGTAGTTGTTATACCTACTGTAGAGGTGCTAGAGAGTTCTATTACTTATTAGGTTTAACTATTCTACTAGATTAGTTTGTAATTTCTAAGGTCTGTTAAGAAGATTTCTCTTACTAGGCTCTTAAGTTACGCTGTCTTCTCTAGTTTCTAAAAAGTAGTTTAATAGATTCTAATATATTCTAAGATAGAGAGCGTGTTAGTTAGTGTATAATAGTGTTAGCTATAGAGGGTAACAAAATGTAGAAGCGTCTTAGCGAGAGTGCAACGCTGTAAAGAGACTCTAAGTTAGTGTTGTTCTAGATAGACTTATAGAGGGTTAAGAAAGAGAGAGTATTAGTAAAAGAATTAGTAATAGACGTGTAGAAATATAAGAAGCTACAGTAAGACTCTTAAGAAGCTAGCGAGTCTAGTAGTAGAGGGACTAATACAGAATAGAAGAGTGTAGGTTATAATAGAAGTAGCGCTAGAAGTAGAGAGATATAAGGCGCTGCTGTAGATAGTAAGATAGGTATAATAGAAGCTAGTTATGCAACAGTAAGTTAATATTAATGTAGTTTCTAAGCCTTTAAGGTAGACAAAGAGCAGAATTTAGTAGTATTCTGTCTAAAGATGTTAACTTTCTTTATAACCTTGCGTTGTACTATAGCAAGTTCTTTAATACTAGCTACCTAGTTTTAAGAATACCTTTATTTAGAGTTATTTTTAAAGAAAGATTATCTTAGAGAGAGAATTAATAGAGTTCTCTATTAAGGTAGTAATATACCTAGAAGAGAATAGTTCTTAAAGGTAGTAGGCGTTTTATACAACTTAATAATTGCTTAGGTAACTTAAAAATTAGTGTTAGGTATAAGAGCAGCGTGTTAAGAGGCACTATAGTAGTAGGTAATAATATTATACGCGTAGATAACGTTTATTATTGCAATAGCTAGAGAGTTAGAGAATATAGAGTAATAAGTTATAAGAAATAGCTAAAGTAAAGTAGAAAGCAAAGAATCTATAAGTGTAGTTTACTTAAGCAGCGGTAGCCTAATAGTAGCTACTCTGTAATAGGCTTTTTATAGTTTAATATACTTAGCTAGTTTAAACTAGAAAAAAACTTGCTAGTAGAGTTAAGAGGTAAGGTTGTAAATTTAGAGTTAGAGACAAGAAAGTGTAAGGTGTAGAAGTCTTCTCTAAGAGTTAATAACAAGGTTGTCTTTATACCTAGTAGTAGTAAGCAAAGTGCCTACGTATTATGTTTACGCTGTGCTCTTACTAGATTATAGCGTAGAGAAGAGGTATTTAGTAGAGTGTCTCTAAATAAGAAGTAGTTCTATAAAGCTTAGTAGGCGTTTAAGACTAACGTAGAAAGAGTAGGTTAATATCTAGCCTAGTTAGTAGGCGTAGTAATAAAACAAGAAAAGTAGTTAGAAAATAGTGTATTAAGAGAAGAGCGTAGAAGTTATAGGTAAGTGCGTTTGTAGTAGCTACCTTAATCTGCCTAAAGTAGTAAGAAGCCTAACAAGTAATTCTATAGAGAAAAAGATTATAGTATACATGCTCTAGCTTATTATAAGAAAGATTAAACACTTATAATATTATAGAAGAAGAGAAAGCTAGTAAGGCTGTAACTGCCTTATAGTTGCGTTATATAAAATGTACTAATGTTGTTAAAGAACAAAGCTAGAACTTACAGCAGCGTTATAGTTATACGTATAGTAGAGAGAAGATAGTAGAGGTTGCTAGGTTTCTTGTAGTTTATAGTATAATCTTAACCTTAGTTTAAAAGCGTAGGCGTAATATAAGTAATATTATGCTACTCTAGCGATGCAGTTAGACTGTAAGAAAAGCAGAGATAACGCGCTTAGAATAGATTGTAGTACTAGGCTAAAAGTAGAGAGACTTAGCAATTTAAGATAGCTACTATTCTATAGTATGTGTAGAGTGTAAATTAATGTATAAGTCTTACAAGCTAACTAAGATAGGATAGGCCCACTATATACCTAGCACATGCCATCCTTGGCAGTCATGTAACACAGACGACACCCCGCTGTTGTATGTTTTTGCCAAAATGTCCAACTTTTTTGCACCGCCATGCTGTGGGCGCATACTCGTCGATTGTTGTACACTTATGAGCATAACTAGGAGGAGATCTCAGTCCCTGCATCGTCGCAGTCCTGTTCGTAGGGGTGAAGGTGCTGTTTTTTGCATGTGGGGTTCAGCGTTCGCGCTGTTCTTTTCAGCTCTCTTGGCAACCTTCCGAGCTGTCCTGTCTGCAGTAGTACCACTACTTGAGCGTCTCCCTGTTGCCAGCGCTTGAACTATGCTCTCTATTCTTTTGGGTCTTCCGGCCTTTGTACCTGTCTCTACCTTGAGCAACGCTGTGTATCGATCGCCCTTGTTCATGCTTTCCCATTGAGCTTCCGCAGCAGGTACCTGAGCAAGCGCAATCTTGAGATCTTCAGGCACAACGATTGTAGCAGACCCTGCGTACGCACGATCCCATCGTCCGTCTGCTTTCGCATCATCAACGGCTGCCAGGCCAGCGGGACGCATCCGGCCAATCTCTATGAGACGGGCCACCGTCCCGACGTTCTTCTGAGACCACATACTGTTCGCTCTCCGAGGTGTGTAGCGTACCGTCCACCAGGTCTCATCGCAGGCGTTGGCGCGACCATCTATCCAGCCATAACATAGCGCTACTTCGACGGCTTCCGCTGCCGTTATTGAGGGTGTGCCAGAATTCTTTTTGGCGAGCTTCACGTAGAGGCCGGGAGCCGTGGCATATTCGCGCTCGAGAAAGGTTTCGAAATCTGTACACGTAGGAAACGCCTGTACGGGGAATTCGGGCGGTGTTGCCTTGGGCGGCATAGTGGCTAGTGTGGGGTTGCGGAGCAGCGGGAAACGCGATGCGGGTCTTTGCAACTGGACAGTGTCTAGTGAAGAGAGGGACATGCGGTCCTGAAGTTTGGCAGCATGCGCGTACCTATTCACCGTCATTAGAGATGGCGTGTAGTCGTGGAGTCGATGCATGTCCGTCGCAAAGATCGGGGAGGAGGCGCAGCACGTCAGGCGCGCAATCACGTGCGCACGTGTGCACGCGCCAAATCACTCTATCAAGTTGATGAGAAGAGACGCCACTACACGTTCATCGATCGTTTGTGTCTAGCACTACGTTCGCACTTCAGCAGGCGATTGCTATACGCTGTCTGCTCCCATTGCCACGTCTTCCGCTGCTCTGCCTCTTCTCTTCTGCAACCCGACTGTGCCTCCCAGAGTTTAGCGAGATTTCGAGATGAGGGGTCTGGGGTAACGACTGTGGGCGCTGGGCGCGTCATCTTCAGGCAACGACCTGACACGCACGTGAGATCTTTGCAATACAAGCGCTACTAGTGCAGTTCAGTCTCGAATCACGATTTGTCCGCTCTCACATTCGTTGCTACCCAATTGAACGCGCCTTCCATTGCTACAAGTCGCCATCTAGAGCTCAAATCATTGGGTCTGTTCAACTCTGTTGACTATCAACACGAATGTCCAATGCTCCCATCGCAAGAGCCGCTGCCCTGACGCGAGTAATTGGGCAGTCGGGTCGCCGTTACGTTGTCGAACGACTACTTCAAGATCGGCCGGGCAACCATGGACGTGTGTATCTTGCCACGTTAGTTGACACTATCCCAAACAAACAACATGATACTCGTCTGACGTCTTTTACAGCTCTGAGGATCGGAAGTACGTACTGAAGACAGTCCCTGAGAAAACTTACAAGCATTGCAAGACCATGTTTGACACTCTTCGCGGTACGCCTCACGTACGTGTTGCCGAAGACACCGACTCAGAACATTGCACTTTCATACATCCATACCGACGTGGCCACCTACTGTCTTTCGTTCAGAAAGACGTTCCGCTTCCCACAACAAAACTCGTCCTTCGAGACGCTCTGCGTGGCCTCGCAGCACTACACGCCAAAGGGATGGTGCACACCGATATAAAGCCAAACAACATATTGCTAGATTGGGACGATCAAAGAGGGGAGCTTGAAGTCAAAGAAGTGCAGATTGCTGACATGGAAGATATGGTTCACCTCCCGGATAACCATTACATCAGTGGCAGGCAGTGAGGAAACTGGATGTGGCGCAGTCCAGAGGCGCACGCAGCGGCAGCGATACAAAAGCCGACAGACATGTTCTCCTTTGGTCTGGTTGTAAGTGGCCTACCACTTGCATCGTGCTTCAATACGTAACTCAATTTCGCAGTGCATATACGCCGTGACAAAGGAAGCAGTTCTCGCTGTAGATCCAAAAAAGGCTACAGAAGACAATCCAATCGAGGCCATCGTCGTTCGACGTCAGGTCTCATATTTCAGCGACCTAGAAGATATGGAAGGGTTGATCACCTACTTGGAAGATAGCCCCTGGATTGGCTACCTGAACTTCGTGATGGCGAATTTCAGCGAAGACTATCCGCGACGTCCACTCTGCCTGTGGAGCGATCTCGACGAAGATCTGAAGGATCTTTTGATGAAGATGATGAGTATGGACCCGAAACGACGCATCACAGCTTCTGAGGCTTTGGCGCACAAGTGGTTTGCGGACGTTCCTTAATGTATTTTGCAAAGCTCAGCGCTGTCGACTGTCTTTTGGTCCTTTGTACTATTACCCTCATGTAGAACGACCTCACCTCTCTCTATATACTTACCCGCTCAATCAAAATCTCTGCTCTAGGATCTTATCAACTTACAGCGTGCGTGTGTTTATGCATAATTAGGCACACTAGCCTGAGCCGCAAACGAGCGTGCGCCAAACTGCAAGATATAGTGGTAAAGATCAGGGTATAGGTCAAACATGCTGTCCGATCAGCTGCCCAGGTGTGCACCAGAGATCATTCAGGTTCAGTCTAGCCCGTGAAGTAGGATTTGCAGTCAAGACAAATCCTCGTTATAGTCGCAGCTGGGCGTCAAGCGTCAACGTTTAGTACAAGGGTAAATGTGCATGTGAGTGCGGGTTAATGGACCTATATTACTCGCTTGAATCCTATGATGCAGGACAAAGGCGGTCGAAGCCATCTAAAACACGACTGAAAAGGACAAAGCTCCGCCTCAAGTGACTACTGTAAACGTAGATAATAATGCGTGTCTATTGGAACGCTTGAACGCGGGTATCGTAAGCATAAAACCAAGTACTCCAAATGCTCATGCAACGCCTATCCTAACACTTCTTATTCCCGCTCACGGAATAGCTGCAGGATCCTTGGGCCAATTGGCCGCAAAGGCAGTCCATGGTGTACCTCGCATGACCAGATTGCCGTCCTTGTCAGGTACGTACAACTGTGGCTCATATCCCTGTACACTCGCCCATGACCAAAACAGCCGTCTCCAGTAGCAAGTCACTGCCGCTGGTGTCAGATACCTTCTGGTGAAGGTCTCGTAACTGTTCTTTGCAATCTCCTCAGCTTCGTTGTCATGCGCACGGTAGTACTCCATAGCCGATTCGAGGTTTCCAAAGTTCTCGGACGCTTCAATGTAGTTCACGTCGGGACCAGCAAGCCTCATTAGGTGAGTGTGGAACTCTTGCCATTCGAGAGGGTGTGTAACGAGGGCTGAGCGGCAAAGCTGGAGGTACTTAAGGCGGCCGGAGTACGAGGTACCTTCGGTTTGGACGGTGAACTTGTATCTAGAAGACGGTCAGTACGGTTTCATACCCATGTCGCAGCTTTGTCTCTTACCCGCAGAATTGCCTCAGATTCATAACGTCCTTGGTATGCGGGTCGCTGGCGTTGTTGATGACCACAGGCTTGATGTCGCTCCATTCCTTGCCTTCGCTGACTCGGACCAGCTCCTTCCTCAGCTTAGCCATCTTGACCTTGCCCCGCCATACGATCCTAGGGTCCTTCTTCGCCCATGGCAATTCGGTCTCCTTCTGCTCAATTTCTTTCCTGATGCTGTTCCAGCTTGGAGCATGGGTATAGTTCCACGCCCAGTACGCGTAGTTTGGCATCATCCAAATGTCCTTGTACTCCGGACCCTCCTTCCGGGTGTACCCAAAGAATGTTCCCTGTTTCCTGGATCGCCGCGGCAGATCGTCGAGCGAGAGGGAGAATTCGACGTTTGGGATCGAGGGGTCGGATGTTGAGGTGGTGGAGACGGCGCGGTCGATTTGTGCTAGGGTTCCTAGAATGCGTTCTCTCTCGTTTCCGTTCGTGACGTAGCATTCCTCTGGCTTTCCGGCATCGACGACAAACAGCTAGGAGTGGCAGGTTAGTTGTAGCCCGGAAATTGACCAGACGCGTATAGACGTACCTCGCCCTCGTATACCATAACCCGTAGCATGCATCTTCCCTGATCGATTTCGATATCCTGAATATGCACCTTTCTGCCTTGCCTTAGGCTAACCGACTGATCTAAGCTGTGATACAGCTTTGGAAAAGCGGAATCGCATTGGTCATGGCTGAGTGTGTGCACATTGGCATGCAGGTCGGCGTTGAAGTCCCAGTCTCGCTGAAGATTCCTATGGTGTGAAAAAGGAATATAGTTGTGTTTCGATTGCCCCCATATGGACCATAACTGGGTTGCGATCACAAAGGTCGAGATGTAAAAGACGAGGTGCGAAAAAGATAGACGGTACGCCTTTGGCATCATGATTGCATAACGAGTGAACAACGCGCGACTGTATTAACGAATGACTGAGGGTAAGTTGTGAGGTCGAGAGGCGAAGTTGGAGAGAGACAAGAATCCCAAGAAATGGACAAGACTCGAGAGAAAAGCCGCCTTCAGATAGTGCCCCATTTGATACGAGCGTCCATTCTGACAAGCGTCGACTGAGCACAGCTAACCATTAGTAGCGGAGGGTGTCCATGCGAACCCCTGGGCTATCCCCACACCATGACAGACTAGGCAAGTACGAGCTGACAGTTCGATCAAGGCCCTATCAGAGAGCCGCTAGAGCCGGACACGATAAGTGCATGGCCTGGAATACGATCAAAAGGATCTGAAGGTGTCAGGAAAGAGTGGATAGGAGTTGTTCGCCTGGATCGTTCAGGGGTAGAAGCTTCCGTCAGACCCTGGCGCTAAGACGCATCAGCCTCGGCTAGTCGTGTCTTTGGCTAGCTGGCGAGAGCACGCGCACGCAAGCGACTCTGACCGCGAACGCTAACGGGCATCAACAATCACGCCGGCCGCGAACCGCCATATTGGAGTCCAACCCAGTACCATAGAACTAAAAGTGCGCGAAGGAAACGTCTTGGAGCAGTCCCCGATGCATTGACGTCAAGCAACGCCATGCAATGGGAGAACTCTTGTTCGAGGGCCCACGCTGCTTAGCGCGGGAGCTTAACACTCCAGGTGGACTTATCCCCTGGCATCTGCAGCTCTATACCCTCAGCTAACTGTACATGGAGGTGATGGGACGTCGCAAGGCGAGCATCACAATCAGGAAGGTGGGATCCGCAACATCCGACGAGGATCAATGCGCCCCAACCCGTTCGACCCTGCGCCGCATAGAGACCCGAATGCCCCTCTATCTTACTATCAGTGACCTTTTTGGTGTTCGGAGCCATGTCAAGGAGAAACCCAGACCCTGCCACCTATCAACAATCGTCACTCTTGCTCCTGAAACATTGCATACTCGCCGACATAGGAACACAATCGTTCATTTGCCGATACGACACGGGCTGGTGGAACAACGGCTGAGTGCGGCACAGGACATTGACAGAATGCCTGACTGTGAAATGGAATGGCCTAATCCCGGTGGTTGATCATTTATCTGCTCTCACGCATTCGCTCGCATGCTCGACCCGGCACACGGCAATGCCATCAGAACCTTGAGGCATGATTATCTGACGTTCGAGAACCCACACGCCAGAAAAAGGAACTCCTCAACCGTTGAAGACGCTAGTCTTGCCTTGCACGCCTTCTGGTAGCCTTGTATCAAAAGCAACGCGAACATGACTACACAAGTGGCAATGCGAGAGTTCCGTCAGGCGACTACCCGAGATATAATGTGTATAGCGATAGCACTTGCAGGGGCGTAGTGGGGTGTGGAAACGCATATGCACTAACTCCACGGAAGAACTTCCACTTCGCGAACGCACCCATGGCTTGCCAAAGCTTATCGAGCGCTCGGACGCGCTCATACAGACTCTCCTCACGGTATTCTCAACATATGCATCATTTGGGGCATTTTCAAGCAACGAAAACAACTGTTTGTACCAACACGTCGTCGGGCGAAGAGATCACAGTGCTCGCTACTCTCAACTGTTGTTCTTTTGTCTCTTTGCGCATTTCACTCCTGAAGACCAAAGAACAGCATACTGTCGTAAGCCGGCACTCTCGTTGTCCATGTGCTGTTTGACGTCCCACCACACCAACGGCACATTTTTCAGCACTTCTTGTGTAGCCTCGATACCTAACTCATTGGCTTTCCCGCCGATATCGTTGAGTGTGAGTAGACGCTGATATCGTACAAGCTCCTGATCCTGCGACATGACGGGCAGCGTGCGGATGGTTGTTGGCAATTCCCATGAGAATCGGTCGTGGAATTCAAGAACTTTGAAACACATCTAGCCGTTACTGTGAGTCGTATGTCTATGTTTGCTTGGGTATGATCGCGCGTCAAACAAAGAGAATGCTCGAGTGAAATCCAGCAGGCTTCCGGGTCTCATCTTGAGGTGCTCTGTAGTAGGTAAACCTCCAGGAACATGAACCTGATACGAGAAGATATGAAGTATTATACTGATGGCAAGTGGGAGATGAACATCAGCGACAATTTCTGTTCTGAACGGTACTTTTGCGGCAGCATATCCAGACGCTTTGAAAATGCGAGCAACAACCGCTCAATGCAAGTCTAACAAATCATCTAGCCTCTAGCAAACACCTGCGCTATGCCAAAGCAAACCATACATCAATACCATGTCTCTCATACAGATCGTAATTCGTGCCATCATTTTTACTATCGCTTCTTGTTCTTCTTCCCACCACCCGGTTGCGCGACAGATTTCAGCGCCGCATGTTCGGGATGCTTCTTCAAGTGCTGATGCAGTTGAGTCTTGGACGAGAAACCAGCGCTGCAGCCATTACACTTGTTTTTGACATCGGGCTCTTCGCTCTCAGCCTGTTTTGCAGCCTTCTTCATGCGCTTCAACGCAGCCTTGCCGAGCTTGGGTTCCGGCGGAGCGGTGACTTCTGGTTCTGTGGGATCTTCAGGTTTAAAGTCGAGATCTTCGGTGGGCGCTGTGGAGGGTTCTGTGCTGGCGCCAGCAAGTCGTGCTTCTATTTCGGAGCGCGAAGCATATTCGTCGTCAACGTCTGAGCTTGTTTCTGAGTCGACGGGCGATGCAGACATTGTGTTACTAGGTGCCACTCGGTCCACACGGCCTTCTTCCTCGTCTGTACTGTGGTCGTCTATGTTAAGCTCATTCGTCCTTGTCGCGAGGTTTTTCACGGATGCATCGGAGTCTCCACCACCAGAAACTTCGGCTTCCATTGCAAGCTCATCCTCCACCGGTAGGATCTCGTCACTTTTGAGAGCGTCTTCATCCAAGTCCAGATGGGCGTTGTCCTTTTGCATCTTCTTCTTGAGAGCCTGGATTGCTTTCTGATGCTTCTTGCTCTTCTCGTGGGCATCGTATTGTCGCTCGCTCTTGAATGTCTTGTTACACGCAATGCACTCGTAGACGTCTTCCTCGACTTCACCCTCGCTTTCCTCTTCAAGTTCATCCGCCGGACGTGCGGTAGCCCAACTTGGCACCGCCTGCTCCTCTTGCTCCATCTTGGCGATCTGCGCAGCTCTTGCTCGTGCAGCCTGCGCTTTCCTAGCATCCCGCTGTGCTTTGGCCTTGTCCTCTGCCGTCTGTGTGTTCGGGGTATATCGTGGGTCTCGCTTGCGTACGAACGCAACCAGCGTTCTGACCGCATCGTTGAACGCCCTTCTGCCTTCGTCGCGGATCTTTTGGTTCTCCTTCTCAGCAGCCCTTCGGTAGCGGCGATCAGGCTGAAGAGAGGGATTGTATTCATCTAGCCATGCAAAGCTCTTGACAGTTGCGAAGCCGTTCCATGCTGAGTAGAAGTCGCGCACAACACCTTCGTACTCATCGTCCTTGTGACCAAAGCTAGGGTAATCCGGTACATCGAGGTCGTCATAGTCTGCGGCATACTCCTCTTCGCGCGCCAGTTGCTCGAACGTCTCTCGTACGAAGCCAAAGAAGCCGTTGGGCGAGTCTGAGAAGTCCACATTCCCCCTGAACTTGCCCATCATCTGCGTTATGTCGTCGGCTGTCGTAACCTTCATGTCACCCTGGTAATGGTCGCCGGTCTCCTCGCCAGTAGTACCCCGCAGTATATCCCTCTCGTGTGCATCGTACCATGCGCGCTCCTGGTCATCTGAGAGAACTTCGTATGCGGATCGGACTTCGGCGAAGAGGGCAGTGGTACGTTCGACATCGCCGTAGTTTCGGTCGGGGTGCAGCTCGAGCGCTTTCTTGCGGTATGCCTTCTTGAGTCTTATAAATGTTAGTATTGAATACGTTACGCGCGTCGTGTCACGTACTCATCTTGGGTGGCATTGCGCTCCACACCCAGTAGTTCGTAGTAACTTGTCTTGACTTCGCCGGCATTACTAGGCGCGTCGCCGCCGCCGGTGGACTGTGATGCACCCATGGTGGCTTTGGCTCGATGCAGCTAGGTGTACGGTTCGGACGTATTCGAGATTTTCGGGTCTCGGACTACCTGCAGTGGCAGTGGCTGGATGCTGCAGTTCAGTTGTGTGGGCGTGTATGGGAGAGTGACAGCATATAAGTTTGTAGTGCAGCTTTCACAGCTTCTCGGTGCGCGTGCTGACAGCCTGCTATACACCGAGACTACCCCGGCTTTCACATCGTGTTAGTTGGGTGAGTCGCGAAGAGCCATGTCGCGTCACTGCAAGCAAATCGCCTATGACTGTGCGCTTGGCGTTGATTGGTCGCGGACTGCGAAGGCGAAAAGTTTGAGCAGACAGTGATTGAAGAAGAGCGCTATTGGAGCCACCGCAGTCTAGACAGCGCCGAAAGCCGGCACACGCCATGCTTTGATTTGCCTCATAAGAGAGGCGCCTCCCCATGTCTTCGTGATGGCCTAAGACGAATCTCCATCGAATTCTGGGGTCTCCATTTAGCGGCATCCTTTCCAGGCACACAGGCGCATGACCCGCGGAGCAAATCGCCCTTGTTGACAAGTCGTAATTCTCTCACCCAACACCATTTCTTCCCCCCCACCACACATCTGGGACTCTTTGACACTTCGTTCCCAATAATCCTTCTCTACTACACAGCCGCATCTGCATATCCCAGGGCGGTGATCGCTGGAACGCTTCGTTAGCCCGACCCGGAACTGTGGCCGAACAAGCGTGGAAGGTACCCCGCTAAGGGTCGCAACCACTCAGCTCCCCACGTGCCTCCTTTGCGCCTTCTGATCGGCCAGCCCTACCACGGTACCTCGTCAACCCTGCTCCAAACATGAAGTTCGGCCATCTGTTCAAGCAGACTCTCCGGGATGAGGGCTTCCCGCCAGAGTGGGTCGACTCGGCTATCTCTTACTCGCAGCTCAAGAAATGCATCAAGAGGCTTACCGACGAGCTGCGGCAAGTGGGCCTTGACCCTGCCACCTTGTCCAAACTACTCAAACATGTCGAAGACTACAATGCTTCTACCAAAGAAGACGATGATCAGGAACGACCTTTCGAGTACATTCTCAACCCCGATAATGCCAAGGATAATGCATCGCCCTCGCGCAAGGCATTCCATCCAAAGCTCCTCTTCTACGTAAATGAATCGAGTGGAGAGGTACTGAGTGCCCAGTTGGACGATGATACCAGGCGCAAGCTTCAGATGCTGGCCATCGAGACGGGCATGTCTGATATGCGCGTCTTGGACGACTCAAACTCGTCACTCCAATCCATCGACTCCATAGATCCATCCCATCCTATAATTACCACCCCGACCAATGCTTCTCGCAACCGACCAGGGTACCGTACAGTCGAGGTTCCCATCACCTCGGATACGGAGTTCTTCACCAGGCTTACCAGTGAAGTTACAGGACTGGAGAAATTGCAGGAGCGGGAGCAAAAGCGAATGAATGTCCAAATCGAAGCATTAGGGAAGCAGGTTGCAAAATTGACGGATCCAGACCGGAGAGCCAACAGGAAAATGCTCACTGCTTGGCGTCAAATCTTCCAGATATACGTGGAAGAAGGCATCTTCTTTGGAACAACAGAGATGGACCACAAATCGCACGACTCGGAGAAGGCCATGGCGAGACTGGCAGGATTCTCAAATAAGATTGCCAAGGCTGGCTTGGTGGAACAACTGAAGAAGAAGGAGAATCTACAAGCACTCAACACCTTCATGCACATCAACCGGGAGATTCTCCAGGGCCTGCGATTCGGTGAGATCAACCATAATGCCATGATCAAGATCCTCAAGAGTAAATACCCCCATATCCTAACAAACATGGAGACGCTGAACTAACATGTCACTAGAATTTGATAAACGCACAGCGCTAGGCGTAAAGTCCACATTCCCGCGTCAGGTAGAATACCCAGAGTTCTCGGAACACCTCGCCAAAGCCGTCTGCGCAGAAGTCAACACACAAATCCTATCCCACGTCCCGCAGATAGACGACTACTCTTGCCCTATGTGCATGGAGATCCAATGGCGGCCTGTAAAGCTTAGCTGCAACCATACCTTCTGCATCCGGTGCTTGATCGTCATGCAAAACAACAAGCAATACAACTGTCCGTTCTGCCGCGAGAAGACAGTGTTCGATGCAAACTCAGGTGAGTATTCATATGGCGTATAACTGAAAGTCAAAACATTAACGACATGACAGACAATCTCGATACCGAACAGGCAGCCTTCCTTAAGAAATGGTTCCCAGAGGAAGTCAAGAACAAGCAGCGGTACAACGAGATGATGGCAGGTGTGGACCAGTACGGAGAAGTGTATGCGACTGAAAAGTGCGTTATGATGTAACAATCCGCAGCTTTGATAGGTCGCATGCTAAATCTGTGCCAAAGATTCATGCGCGGCGGTTCCTTGTGGTAAGTCATGTCCGCGGTTCATCTAAAGAGATGCTTGCTAAAGTATCATCAGGCACATGATTTGATTTCGTCTACAGGATTTGAGCGCTTTGCCAAGAGCTGTTTTGAGATTTTTACCCCAAAGATACCCAGCACATGTTGTGCATATACACTAGCCAATAGACTAATTCAACATATCTCTACTACCGTCATGTGTGATTTGAGCTGAGCATTTGATGACGCTAGAGAGTGAATTTGCATCAGGACAGGGGAAGTAGCTGAGTGGTGACGGACTTCGTGTGGAAGAAACTCCGGAAGGGGATTTGGATAATAAAGTAATAGATAGGTGTATAAGGAAAATCGTGCGGTAATGTGCTGCTACAACAGCGAAGCGCGTGTCTTTCGATCTGTCTTTAGCCAATAGTAAACGCCGTCCCTAGATGCAACCAAGTAATACGCTATGAAAGGAAAGAAAAGAAGATGCCAGTCTGAGGCTCGTTTGAAGAAATTATACACTGCGCTCTGGACTTTCACCCTCGGCGACCACCGCCACACCCAGCCCCCGATCGGGAGACTGGAGAACGAGTTGTTCGTGCCGCCTTGCGCGAATGAAATCCGATACACTCTTGATCAAGATGAACCAGCCGACAATCATCAGGCCGTACGCTATCCAGTCACTGCCTGTGATGGCACTCGCTGCGGGTGTCATATCACTACCCCCTGTGTTTCCACTGCCGACCTTGTCCGGGTCAAAGTCGTGCGCATTCGGGTCGTTTGGAACGCCACCGTCGAACCCTTGTCCGGGGTTATCGTTGCTACCGTTGTTCGGGGAGAGTACGGCGGAGCGGAATCCGAAACCGAACTGCACGAGCGTGATACCGAGACCAGCGCGGGATCCGTTCTTTGCGGCGTGGGTCGTGTGGAGGAGGTAGGTGAGGAGGAATCCGACGAGTTGGAAGGACATGGAGATCATGGCGTTCCAGAGGAAGCTGAAGAGGGAGCCGACGGGGAGGCCTTCGACAAAGACTTCATCGCCAAAAGTGCCGGGAGCGAGGATGGTGGTTTCCCAGTAGGGTGGTGTCGCGTCTGCGGCAGCTTGTTCATATGTCTGATGCATGTTAGCAGTGATTCACGCGACTTATCGTTAATCTGATACGTACTGGAGGCTTCTCCTCGGCATCCTCCCCTCTGGTAGGCTTTGCGCTGAGATTTGCCCAGACACCACCGTTTCCTCCACCGTACACCCGTCCTGGAGTGGGCGCTTGTGTGTTGAATACTGGCAGTTCCGTCACTCTCCTTTGGATGCCCGGTGGCGCCGCTTCCTCTTCTGTCCTCGGATTTCCCCGCATCAGCCGCTGCCGATCGTCGCGCCCATCGTTATCGTCGTCGTCATCCGAATCCGAGTCGAAGGTATCGGCGAGTGTGCGGTCTTCTTCGTTCGTTATCGGATCCTCGGATAGGAGATGCCGTGATGTGCCGTTTGGTGATGATGCGCGCGAGTGGAAGGAGGGTGGTGGCGAGGCCGGGGGCCACTGCTGGCCGGGTTGCAGCGTCTGGGGAGAGTCTTCTTCGTCTTGGGCGGCTACCTGGATTAACGCATTAGTGCTGTCGTTGCGAAAGCAATATAGGGGTTTCGCGCAGTCGCATGGTGGTCGGGATGGACCGGGGCAACGCACCCTCTCGTAGCCCTGGCTAGGCATGTTGCGCGGATAACCGGATGCGTGACGTGAAGGGGGCGATGGGATATCTGCTATCGGGTGTCGTCAAGGCGGGAGTCGTAGGAATAGGTAAGGCAGCGAGCGTGGACGAGAGAGACGGCGGTTGTAGGAGGGAGGTGCAGGTGGGTGGAGCGTGTCAGGCGGCAGGTGCAGTGGAGGAGGCGTTTCAAATGCAAGTTGCTCGCTTTTGGGCCATGCGACACGGCTGCTGCGCCACGATCCAATAGCGCCTGGACCCTGGTTACCGAAGCATCATCGACTTTGAGACCCGACAAGGTGAAGAACTTCACTTTTTCTCAATTCACACACAACCATGGCGAATACTGTGAGTACACAGCAGTGCATTGCAAAATAGTCAGCTGACATGGTCCAGATAACAAAGCAATACACCCGTCTCCTCGCTCTCTGGCCAAAAGACGCTCTGCGCCCAAATTTACCCTTCACACGCGCAATCGAGCATCATGGCAAACCATTCGGCGTCCAACCCATAACACCTACCCCCGAAGAGGGCGCAAAGCCCCAAGCGCCCGCACCTACAACACCGGCCGCATCTTCGCCGCCTGCGAATCCCAAGCTCGAGCAAGCCCAAGTGAACGCACTATTCTCGTTACTAGAGAACCGATATAGCACAAAGTATGCGCTATCACCGGGTGTACTGAAGCCAACATCTGCGCCGGAGCACTATACCAGACTGATGGAGGAGATCGAGCGGGCGCCTCAGAAGACATGGTGGGAGGCCAAGCTGGATCAGTGGAAGATGAAGATTCGATGGTCTTGAGGAACGAAGTTACGACCCTGTATTATACTGTGAAGAATGTAAATAAGGATAACATGCCATGGACACCCTAACATGCCCTAACTCGCTCTGTCCCGATACGGCAAGGGCGCTTGTCTTTTTATGGTTCACTTTGTTTGCTGCGCGACACTGCGTTCTCACGACCCATCTTCACCTTCACCGAGCCTAGAGACGCTATGAAAATCTGCTCGAGCCATCCTTATTTATCCTGATCTTCGCTCGACTCCCCCTCCAAGACACTGCGACAAAATTGACCACAGCCTCCGATCGACTATCTTCTGCGGCGATGTCGGGACAGATTGAGGAACCGGCGGTCGATTTCAAGTCAGAATATGGGCGAATCCTGCAGACAGACGCCTTCGAGTGACTTCTCCACTTCTCAGAAAGGATGAAATATTAATAGTGCTTAGCCTTTTGGACCTCATCACAGTGGACGTTGGCAAGGAAGGAAGCAAGTTTCCGGTCCATAAAGCTGTGATCAGGAGAAGCTCAAAGTTCTTCGACAACGCCATGAAGAAAGAGTGGGCAGCATCTCGTCTTGATGCGCGCACCGTCACTCTTGTCGACGAAGACCCCGCTATCTTCAAGATCTACCTCCACTGGCTGTACTTCAAGACATTCCCTACTGCCGCTACAAAGAGTACAGGGAGGTTCGACCGTGAGATCTGCATGCTTAGCAACAGCCTCGTCATGGGAGAAATACTCATGGATACAGCCTTCAAGAACGCCGTCTTGATTGTCTTCCGTGACGCCATGCTCAACCAGCCTTTCTACAAGCGACTACGTCCAGGCCCCAGTATAATCAAGACTATATACGATGGAACTCCGGAGGGGTCCCCTGGCAGGCGTTTCATGGTTGATGTGTGGGTTAGAGAAGCGGACGAGAAATGGGCTATTCACATTGACGACATGCCGCTCGCCTTCACGCTGGACTTGTCAAAAGCGTTTATGGCATGTGCGAGGACACCCAATTCAAAGATGACCTCGTGGACAACAAGCATGAAGGACTTCATGGAGACATAGCTCTAGTCATGGTTGGCGGTCTGTGAGAGGGACTTACAAGCGTGGCGTATCGCACACATCGTCACCGCAAAGGTGAATTGTGGAGTCGGAGCAGCTGATGAAGGGATTGGAGATTGCAGAAGTAGTATGCTTCAGGGTGTTCTAGCATTTGCCCCCAAGTAGATGTAATGACATGCAAGCCCGGCTCGCCTGATCTCGGGGGTCTGTCTAACCAGATCTGCGCTAGCCTGTGTTGAGACAAATCCACCTTCCAAGCAACGTCACCCAACTGACCCTCCTGTCTTCTAATTCACTTCGATCGCATCATGGACATAACCCCTGGACGGCTAATTGAGCATCGAGCCTTACCCGCTTTACCCACCGAACTATGGCTCACCATATTCGAGCATGTGGTCACTTACGACACCCACATTTTCAACCAGTCTCTCAAGTATAGAAGAGAACGAACATGTGATCTACAGAGACTGCAATATGTGTGCAAGTCGTGGAAGGTACAAAAAAATCCAGATTAAACCATTGTGTTTTTATCTGACCTCTCGCAGGACTTGGTAGAGCCACTTGTCTACCGCCATTTAACGATCGACGGCAACAACGATCTAGCGTCCAACCACATCACAGCTTTGGCCTGTCTCCTTGACCGTGCCATCGAATCCGATGCTCCGAAAGCTTCTTGGGTGCGCTCATTCTGGATCCAAAGAGATGAGGGCGTAAGCCCTACTGAACCAGCCTTGATGGCGTTGCAAGCTGCATTGCCCACTCTGCTCTCCCGCATGACGAACTTAAGCGAATTGTTTTGTCGTTTTGTTCTCCAGCGTCCGCAAATCGCAGCTATTGTACACTCTCACGACCCACAACTTACAAAGCTGTCTATATACATTGGACGTCGCCTCATCCGTATTCAGGAAGCGCTTTCTCTTTTAAAACATTTCACAGCCCTCAGAGACCTCCACATGGGGGTTAGAGGCCGAACGCGCGGCTTGGACGATGTTGAATCATCTGAGTTCCCTCATCTGCGCTTGGTCGAGCTGGATGCAGAGTACGCCACTAATGAGCTAATAGGCTGGCTCACACACTCGGCTATGCCCAAGCTTTCAGCTTTTGCAATCCGGAAGCCGCACGATAACTGGAGGAAATTGAGTAATCTGCCTGCTTTTATGGCAAAGTACGGTGCCGGCTTGAGAATGCTGCAATTTGACGATAGCCAACTGGCCAACATGTCCGAGGTCTTTGATCACACATCCTCTCTGGAAGTATTTGATACTTTCGATGCCACAGGGCCTCTCTGTGATGTCCCTGTATCAGTCACTCAGATTGTACTTCGTCGGTTTCCAGAGAACATTGGTTACGGAGTTCAAACTCTAGAGTCATTGCTTCAGGTCGTCGGGTCGTTGCCGCCGGACAGGAAGTTACATGCCATTCGCATGTGTTCAGTCAACGACTATCTCGAAAGAGAGCCATTTCTCTGGCGAGAGAAGATGAAAGTGGCGGACACGAGAAGGATGGAAACCTGGAAGAGATTTAGGTATAATGTGAAGAAAATGCTAGACCTGGGCGTTTCACTTCTAGATCAACAGGGTGTTGCTCTCGCAAACGTCCTCATAGAGATGGGGGAGTTTCCAGAAGCGGATAGTGAAGAGGAAAGGGACGAAGAGAACGACGCTTAGGAATACTCGTGGTGTATGAATGATGTGTTTCAGCAATCACCCTACATGGCCCGCGTAAAACCCTCACACTCTACATCCCAGTGCGACGGCCATACTGGCCCTTTATACCCATCCCAGCCACCACACATCATCCCCACCGCAAGTAGTAAGCCCGCTGAGCTCGGAAAATACGGCGTCGGCACTCTTGTTCCCCCCTCTGGCATTCCTACTTCATCAAAAGCATTGTTCACGTCAAGCAACTGACTAACTGCGCGTTCCGCATCTCCTCTCCTCGCTTCTGTGATAGCCAGCAGTGGGAAATCCCAGCCGTATGAAAAGGGAAAGTTCCAGGTCTCGTGTACTTTGGCGATGGTGTTGTTGAAGATTGTCATGTTCACGCGAGAGTCTGGGGGCAACCAGCCATATATACCTAGAAGTCCCGGATGATCTTCTGTATATTCGGGGGTAGTCCACATGTTTGGTATACCCTCATACGTCACATACGCGTCCTCTTCAATGGGGAAAGGCGCTAGGTTGTCTCGTACGTGTACCCAGGACTCCGGAGTAGATTTGTTTTGCCGCGCTTGCCACTTCGACGCTACGTCGAGACCAAAGCGCCAGTACGCTAGCTCGAACGTCGGATTAATCGTCTCGTTGGGATTAGTATTCTCAGAGACTGGATACATGGGCGGCCCAAGATCGTATTGATTCGTTGCGGAATTCCAGAAGGCATAACTGGCCATGAAGTCCGCCACGCCTGTCAGAATCTCATCCCATTTCTCGAGAGTCTTTTCGGTCGGGAAAGATCGGTATTCCATCTCGGCGAAGTACATGGGATGCGGTTGTTGCCAGATGAGTAGGCTGTTGATCTCGCCTGGCGCAGATCGACCGCTTGGGTCACTCATCTTGCCGAGGCGCGCGCCTTCGTATCCTTGCTTTTCAGCTCGTTCGAAGCTGCTGGGTAGAAAGCGCTCATAGACGCCGATACTGCGATCATAGAGGTCCCATTTCTCCCAGAACATCCAATGGGCTAGATGCCAGAAGACCATTTCCAGGTGAAATTTGCCGTACCATCCATTGTTCACCAAGCCAGACTCTTGTGGGGGATCGTTACCAGCCCCGTTGACCGCAAGAAGATACTGAGAAAGGATGGTGCGACGCTGTAGCTCATTCGCAGAGGCATTGTTGGCTGATGGAAGTGACACGAATGCACCAGTCGACCAGTAGTCTGCCCACCAGCTTTGTGACTTTTGCTTGACTGTCTCTGCAGTGTAAGAGACATTGGCCACCCGAGGAGCGTATGTAACAGTGAACGAGAGCGTCTCAGATCTCTGACTGGCGGCTAGGATGTATTTGTGCTCGTTTCTGTGCAGGCGCGAGAGGCGGGCATAACCTTCCCAAGCGATATCGGCCGTGTATGTTGTTGCATCCAGTACATGCGTGATCGTCGCACCTCTGTTCCTGTATTCATCCGTCGTGGAATGGTTGGAAGTAGCGTTGAAGAGACCAACAAATGGTGCATCGAACTTATTTTTCCCCGTCGCATACGGGAAATCAAAGAAAGCGCCCAGTCCTGCAGTCCTTACCAGGCTGGACGATATGTCTACAGCGATAGTGTCGGTTTCCGGACTTGCAACAGTTGTCACCACAACCTTTTCTCCGTTGATAAAGAAAGTGGATTTGATGACACCTTCCCAGAGCTCCAGCACCTGCTCTTTACCAGCAAGTAGGTCTTCGGTGACGTTCCCTCCTGCGATGCCGCCGAACCACAGTCCAACTCTTCCCAAATTAATACGATGTGGGTTCGCAATCATCCATTGACTGATGTCCTTCTGTTCTGGGTTGGGCTGCGCATAGTTGACGAGGCGATCGTGGGTCCACCAGTCAACACCAGTGTAGTCTGATGGAAGCGTTTGATTTGGTGTCGTTGGCAGAGATTGGTTGTGCCATCCCCAGGATGAAAGAGTATTGTGCGGCAGAAAGGTCTGGAGTCCGGTAATGTCTACACCGAACGCGAAGTTTCCGTTGCCAACCTGGACTGGGCTGTATGGGTTCGATTGGCTGAGCTTGATATTATACTGCTGGACAATCGACTTGCGATCGATTTTGCTCTCCACGACAGGCGATGTGAGAGAGAGTAAATATAGAACTTTGGCCCACTTCCTTAGTCGCAGTGGAAACATAATGGCTTTGTGATTCGTTAGCAACGCTTCTACCCGCTCGTCTTTATATAGCTTATGACGGCATCCTCTCCCGCCCTACTTTGATTAAGTTCCCGGTTGATCGTCCCCAGCGGCGGGGTCAACCATTGATTGCATAGCGTCGGGATAAATACCACCGAACACCATGAGATACAGTCACGTCCTGCTACACATCAGCAATGCGATGAGTGATCAACCGGTGATGTGCGCAACCGAGAATGTGCCCAGGTGGGGCTGTGGGCCACCGGCACGTGCACGCGCGTAGCACGCTAGTAGGCTTATCGATAACGATCTTGGGAAGAGCGGAAAAGTTTTGGCAACGTGAAACGCGGGTTCCAATCGCAACAACGAAGATGTCCAACGGAAAGAGCAGCGAACCAAAAGTTGACGGCGCGAAGGACCTCCCCGTGGAACTGAAGAAAGGCAAGAAGAGAAAGAGAGTTCAGCCAGCGAAAGATGGCTGGAGTGGCAAGAAGGGAGCCGGCGTGTTGATCAAGTTCGACCATTCCGACGATGACACCCCCAGTTCTACTGCAGAGCACCCTAAGCCCGTCGCCGAGCCCAAACGAACGGAAAGTGTTGTCGAAACTCCAGTTGCGCGGCAAGCAGAGGCGTACAAGCGCACGAAATTAGATGCACCTCAACCAAACCCCGGACAACAAGCTCGACCAAAGAACAAACAGGCCGACAGACCTCGTACCTCTCAACAAGACTTAAGAGTGCCGTCGCATGTCATTCAGAAGCGTGATGAGTTGCGGCTTGTCCGCAAGTCGCTTCCAATATGGCCTCAAGCGGACATCATCAGAGCAGCTCTGCAAAGAAACAACGTCCTCGTGCTGACCGGAGAGACTGGTTCCGGAAAATCGACACAAGTGCCGCAATTTTTGGCCAATGAGTCCTGGTGTACCGGGTGTATAGCGATCACGCAACCTCGAAGAGTGGCGGCGATCTCCCTGGCACGACGCGTCGCGGATGAGATGGGTAGCTTACTTGGAGACAAAGGCCCTACTGCCAAGGTTGGATATAGCGTTCGTTTCGACACTGCGGCTGGAAAGCACACCAAAGTCAAGTTTCTGACGGAGGGTATGCTGCTTCAAGAGATGCTCAGAGATCCCAACATGTTGCAGTACAGCGCCGTTGTAGTAGATGAGGTCCACGAAAGAAGTGTAAATGTCGACTTGATCCTTGGGTTCTTACGCAATCTATTATCCGCTAAAGAAGGTAGCGTGGCGAGGAAGCATCCGCTCAAAGTCGTAGTAATGAGTGCTACGGCAGACGTGGAAAGTCTCGTCAAGTTCTTCGGAGACAGTCAGCCTGTGTCGAACACCGAGAAGGCGATCGCGAAACCTACTACGGAAAGTAAAGGAAACGTTTCGACATGCTTTGTAGAGGGACGGCAATACCCCGTCAAAACAGTATACTTGGCGCAACCAACACAAGACTGGGTCGAAGCAGCTCTCAAGCTCGTCTTCCAAATACATTACAAGGAGCCTCTGCCAGGCGACATACTGGTCTTTCTCACAGGTCAAGATACTATCGAGGGACTCGAAAAGCTCATCAACGACTATGCTGAGAACATGGACGACGACGTCCCTAAACTTCTTGCGCTACCTCTTTTCGCCGCCCTTCCACAACACGCCCAACAGCGCATCTTCCAGCCAACGCCCTATCGCACACGCCGTGTCATCCTCGCAACCAACATCGCCGAAACATCAGTCACTGTCCCTGGCATTCGCTTTGTGATTGACTGCGGAAAATCGAAGATAAAGCAATTTCGCAGTCGCCTAGGTCTCGAATCGCTGCTTGTGAAGCCTATCTCCAAGTCCGCAGCTATCCAACGCAAAGGTCGAGCTGGTCGTGAAGCGCCCGGCCAGTGTTATCGGTTGTATACTGAAAACGGTTACAAAACTATGGAAGAACGTACCACGCCTGAGATTTTGCGTTGCGACCTCAGTCAGGCTATTCTGACAATGAAGGCGCGAGGTGTTGATGACGTACTCGGCTTTCCATTCCTTGATCGGCCACCACGAGAAGCTCTAGAAAAAGCTCTTCTGCAACTACTGCACTTGCAAGCGTTGACAGATACCGGTGAAATTAGCGATATTGGTCTCAAGATTGCCAAGTTCCCGCTCATGCCCACGCTAGGCCGAGTGCTAGTCGAAGCAGCAAAGCCAGAGCGCGACTGCCTACTCGACGTGATCGATATCATATCCGCACTCAGCGTCGAAGAGGTCTTCCTGAATCTTGTCACCGAAGAGCGCAAAGAAGAGGCAGAGGAAGTCCGGCGTGAGCTATATCGTCGAGAAGGCGATCACCTCACACTTCTCATTACTGTTCAGCGATACGCCGCCGAACTGAAGTCACAGCGTCGCGCTTGGTGTGACAAGCACTACGTATCCCACCGCGCAATGGAGAACGTAATGAACATCAGGAAGCAACTGCGGGAACAATGTAGACAGCAGAAATTGCTCGCAGCTGACGACAAAGAGTCTGATAGCGCACCTTCGGAGGCTAGGAGTCAAGCCATATTGGCATGTATGCTGCGTGGTTTCATCTCCAATACAGCAAGATTGATGCCAGATGGTAGCTACAAGACGATGATTGGTAACCAAACGGTGGCAATTCATCCCAGCTCAGTGCTGTTTGGAAAGAAATTGGAGGCTATTGTGTTTGATGAGTTTGTATTTACTGGCAAGGCGTGGGCGAAGCGTGTCAGTTCAGTCCAGCTAGACTGGGTGTCTGAAGTAGTTGAGGCCATCATGTAAATTAGGCGATAGCGTTTTTATTTCTTCAACTAGACTTTTGTTCTTGAGCAATATATGTACATGCCAAGCTTCAACTTCCGCAAGCTCGTCTCTGGTACTATCTTCTCCTCCCCACTCCAGCGCCTTCCTTATCCGCCAGACTAACGACCTCACCGATGCCCGCTGCCTCCTGTTCATCTTCAAGCGCACGAATCTCCTCCCTGCAATCCCACCACTTCTCCTCTGCCCTCTCGAATGCCATCTTCTTGACTTCTTTCGGACTCTTCTCTGCGCTCTTTCCCTTCCTGTCCAACTCTTCCAGGATGATATTCTGCCATTGCTCTGAAGTGCGCGCGTAAAAGTCGCGCAAGGATTCGAAGGGACGGGGGTGTGGAAGCGTGTCGGTGAGCGCGGATATCTCTTCCTGGGGACCAAGGTCTTCGGAGTGAATGGGTGCAACGGCAGGAGATTCTGTGACACTCGTGGGTGCTGTCGATACAGACTTGTCGTCCTCCTCACCTTCTTCATCGTCCTCAGAGTCTTCCTCATCTTCTTCGTCCGAATCGGCTTCATCCTCACTGCCTTGCCAGTCTTCGAGCTCGCGCTTGAAGATTTCGGTGACACCATCCAGATGGTTGAGATTGACAGACCAGAGTTCGTCAAAGGTAAACTCGCGGTCGCCTTTCTCGTAGGTACCACCGTAGATATAGAGTGTATCAGCTTGAACCGTAAGTGCGGCGTTGAAACGTGGATGTGGGAACTCGAATATCTTCGGCTTCTCTGGACGTGCCTCTTCCTCTTCTTCCTCTTCCTTCGCTTTCTTCGCTTCGTCGTCAGAATCCGCATCTGTAACTACACCGGCTTTCATTTCGAGAGCCTTGAGATTAGCCAGCAGCTCTTCTTCTGCGGCCTTGCCACGATCCCGTCGGCTGATGTTCGCTTGCTGTGCAGCCTTTTTGTTTGCGTTCAGCTTCGGCCGACGTAGAGTGAGTGGCATATATCGGTTGCGCTCGACATTCCAGATGAACAGCTGATTGAAGAACTCAGAGTCAATGCCCTCTTCACTCTCTTCTACATCATGCACACCACCGAAAAGAACACCGCGACCCTTGTGGTAAGCCATTGTCGCACCTGCACGTGGTGGGTTTGGCGCATTCGCGGGCTTCTTTCGCTTCTCCCAAGACACAGTTGGAAGGGTAGTGGATGGTTGATCAGCAGGTGGTGGTGTGATACGTATGAACCAGGTGTCGTCGTGAACCTTAGGCTTTAGCACCATGCGCGATGCCGGACCGCCACTGCTGCTCTTCTTGCCCTTGCCTTGTTGCTGTTGCTTGCCACCAGCCTGCGTCTTGACACGAGAGTAACCGCCATAGATGACTGCGCCTTGCTCGTGCGGCAACAAACTGAAACTCGATCGTGCATCTGGTACTGCGCGAGCTGCTTGCAGTTTTGGCGTGTGCCATGAGAAGTTGACGCAGTCGTAGATCCAAAGATCATTCAAGTATTTGGTAGTCGCAGACGTATCCTGAAAACCTCCAAATAAGATGATGTACTGTTTGAAGCCAACCATGCGATGTCCACTCCGTGCTGGTGGGGCAGCGGTCTTGCTCTTTCCCTCCATGCGCGTCCATTCTCGAGAGACCGGATCGAGCTTCCAGAAGTCGTTGTAGTGATAGAAGGTCCCTTGCTTCGGAGAGCTGAACTCTCCACCAAACAGGTAGATTTCTTTCGTGTTGGCAGCGCGACACCAAGCGTGTCCAGATCGAGGAAGTGGTGAGTTCGGACTTGTGACCTGCTTCCAAGAATCCTGCTTGACGTTGTAAATCATGAGATCGTTGAAGAACTTGGCGGTGGCTCCGTTGAAGTATTCGCCTCCGAACAAGAAGATCTCATTCTCGTTCGCTGGGTTGGCGAGGAGCGTGCTCGAAGTTCGGGCAGACGGCGGCTCAGCGGGTATTTCGGTGATAGCATGGTGTTGTTCCTGCTCTTTTGCATATTGGGCTAAGATATCATCCAGGTCAACATCTTCCGCATCAGAGTCGACTTCCTGTGTTTTGGATGCGACCTTTTTGTCTTTCTTGCCTGCCTTCTTCTCTTGCTTAGCAGCCTTTGCAGCCTTAGCTGCTGCTTTGCCTCCCGCTGCCGCCTTCTTCTTATCTTTAGCCATGTTTCAGATTCGAAATCGAGACGACGCAGTTGTGTAAAGGCAGTGTGGTGACTACTCGGTCTGCGGTGGAAAGTTCTCCGCGTTTGCCCCTCAGTTGTAAATTTTCCCAGCGCCGACGTTGATGATACACCGCCTTGTTCCTAGTGATGCGAATGACGGGTCGAACAAGGCTAGAGTGTTTGAATCGTAATTATTGTAACGATTAAGCGCAAACTTACGGTTGCGGATTGTCGCGTGCAGCGCCTTCAATATCGCCAATCCTTCGGAGCAGGCACTACGGAGTTGGGGGCTTATCGATAAGACCGTATACATTCACTCCCCACTTTGCACCCGACACTTGTTCAACTACGAACATGATACAAGCAGCAAAGATCCTCGAGCAGAGAAGTCACTTGGTGCCTGGTAATTACGTTGTTTCTGTTTTATCTACAACGACTCATGGCTAATTACAGATAGGCAAGCTCCGGATAACGGAGCACTTCTTCCAGGTACCCAGAGATTACTGTATGCAGTCCTCTCATTCATTAGACAACAGATGAATCTGAAACTTATGGCCTTGGATAAGGCAACTGATCTGAAAATTGAGCGATGACAAAGATTGTGCTGACAGTTCCATCTCGAAGTGAACCCTTCAGCAGGAACGATCCAACTCTTCGCTCGCTCGGCTCTGAAAGCCGAGAAGCCTGCAGACTACACACCCACTTCGCACCTCGATCGCGCGAAAACTCAACTCCCATGGCTCGTCTACTTACAGGGCGGCCCGGGCTTCGAATGTCGTAGTCCCGAGAAGGTATCCTGGACTCAGACCATTCTCGAGAAAGGCTACCAAGTGCTCATGCTGGATCAACGTGGCACTGGTCTCTCAACTGCCATCAGCCAGTCAAGTCTACAATTGAGAGGCGATGAGAAGGTACAAGCAGAGTATATGAAGAGTTTCAGGGCTGATAGTATCGTCAAAGACTGTGAGGCTGTAAGGAAAGCCCTGACAGAAGACTATCCCGAAGAGAAGAAGAAATGGAGTATCATGGGTCAGAGCTTCGGCGGCTTCTGCTGCTTGACCTATCTGTCATTCTTCCCCGAGGGAGTCAAAGAGGCGTTCCTGTTCGGCGGCCTGCCACCCCTCAGAGACGGGCCTGATGAAGTTTACGAGCGGCTTTACGCGCGTGTCAAGAGCAGGAACGAGGGATACTACGCGAAGTATCCTGAAGATGTCGACCGCGTCAAACGCATTGTCAAGCTTCTCTCACGTTTCGGAGATACTACGGTGCGTGTACAAGGCGGCGAAGGCTATCTCTCTGCACGTCGCTTTCTACAACTGGGAATCTACTTTGGCAAGCACGGAGGCTTCGATGACGTCCACGAGTTTGTGCTTCGCGCCGATACCGATCTGACCCAATTCGGACATCTTACACGACCTACTGTACTCGCATTGGAGGCAGCGCAGAGCTGGGACTCTAACGTCATCTATGCTCTCCTCCATGAACCCATCTACTGTCAAGGCCAGGCCTCGAATTGGTCTGCGGAACGCCTACTCCCGAAATATCCCGAGTTCTCACTCTCGCGCGTAGATGGAGATGAGCCTGTCTACTTCACAGGCGAGATGATCTACCCTTTCATGTTCGATGTTTACCCGGAGCTCGCTAAGCTCAAGACTGTTGGTAACCTCTTAGCTGAAGAGAAAGATTGGCCGCAACTGTACGACAAAGAGCAATTGAGAAAGAACGAGGTACCGGCGTATGCTGCAGTCTACATGGACGACATGTACGTTGACCTCGACCTGAGTATGGAGACGGCGAACACCATCAAAGGCTGCAAGACTTTCATCACGAACACAATGTATCACAACGGGATCGGTGCCAAGACAGACGAAGTGTTGAAGCAGATCTTCGCTCTGAGAGACGATGTCATTGATTAGACACGAGGCTTTGTCGAGCATCGAGACTTGTCGGCCGGAGTATGACTTGGGGAACATATCTCAATTTCATTGGTTCATAACCTGCTGCGCTTGCTCCAATTGCGCCTCTAAGTCAATGTCCCAAATCCATCGCATTCTATGCTTATAGCTTTCCTCAATTTTGTCAAGGTCGTCCCCGAACAGTTCGAATTCATACATTTGACCAGCTTCGTGGCTTGTCTTCACGATCTTCTGCGTCCTCTCTCGTCTGACTTGGTCGAAGGCGCTGAATGCTCGCTGCAAACCATTGACGTCGTTCGCGTCCTTGACCAGATTGGCGAGGATGTAAGAGTCTTCTATACACTGGCCGGCACCAGCCCCTTGGTGAGGCGTGGTCGCGTGCGCTGCATCTCCAAGCAAGCAAACGCGGCCCTTCGTGTATGTGTCGCAGGGTGGATGCTCGAACAGCGCCCAGATGTCTGGCTTCTGCATGGCCTTGACAATCTTCGTGACATGTGGGCCCCAGCCTTGGAAGTCGTCTTCCATTTCCTGTTTCGATGTGGCCACAACCCACTTCTCGTCTTCCCAGGTATCGCGAGAGCTAAATGCAACCACTGTGGCTGTTAGCAAGACAGCACTTTCGACGATGACTAGCCTTACCGTTCATCGTTTTGCCATGCGCAATTGGAAAGGTGAGCAAGTGGCCATGGTATCCAAGATACATCTGGCTGTTCCGCGCTGCATCATCACCCAGTATCTTCACAGCTTCATCCATAGGTATCAGCCCTCGATAAGCGTACTTTCCGGAGAATACAGCCTTGGAGGCAGGGTTATCTCTCCCAACTAGCCACTTTCGCGTTAAAGACTTGATGCCGTCGCATCCAATTACAGCGCTGTGTTGTGCGGTGGAACCGTCAGCGAACGTGAGCACTACATCTCCAGAGCCATCTTGAGCCTCGCCCAGCTCTACAAGTCTCTTATCGAATTTGGCAACACCATCAGGCATCTCTTTGACGAGTTCGTCAAGGAAGTGAGCTCTGTACACGCCGCCGCGTCCTCCTCCCGAGTGCATAGGCACATCGAACAGGGCATCGCCGACCTTCTTGCCTTCCCTCACGTATCCTTCCTTGTCTTCTTTCCTAGCATCACCCACCCGTATCGTGAACCATGAGTCGGACTTGGAATTGTCCGCATTGCCTGTCTTGCATTTCAAGAAAGCCTGGTATATTTTAGGAGACAGGAGCTCCATGGCACGGCCGGCATTAGGTCCAAACGCAACCCCAGCACCAATTTCGCCAAAGTGTGGTGCGGCTTCGTAAATCGTAAGCGGGATATCGTACTGGAGGAGGCCTATGGCGAGGCAGAGGCCGGATATCCCACCGCCTACTACGGCGAGCGAGTAGGATTTCGAAGACGAGCCCGTGGAAGCCATTGTGATGTCCCGAGGGTATAGGCGTGCGGTTGGGGAAATGTCTTTCAATGTGCTGTTAGCTTGATATCAACGGCGCGACTGCATCGTGCAATGGAAAGAGAACTTGACGCTTGCCAATCACCGTTATGCGCACTTACCTTGGTTCTGATCCGAAAGTCACACCGACCTCGGGACGATGAGAGACGACAGCTCACTCAACGTCATTGACTGCGGACTTATGCAATAGCCCTGCAGCACCCAAATAACAAATCATCCACTTGCTAACACGCGACGGCATACGCGTCATATTAGCAAGTGCACTACCCGATACCGAGCGCGTTGCAGAACACCCCATCCGAGAGAGCAAGCGTCTGGTGGCGATAGGCGACGCGCTGCTATGTGGGGTCTGGAAGGTAAACATGTGGGGTAAGCATTCGGGAACAAAGTCGGCGGTTGAGGCATCGCGCGAGGGCCCCAGGGATTCTGGCTGGCGCTAAACCATTTGGAAGACCAAGATGCCGCTTCGACCTAACCGAGTGCCGAACACGACCTGGCCACGATGCCTTCTGAAAGCGCGATCTGCAATGGGCGTGCATCCCTGACCCATCTGGAATTTCCGATAATCGTAAGTTGCTGTTCGCGTGTGTGTGAAGCCCTTCCTAGGCAGGTGTAAACGTGACCTTCGTCCTAGCCTCTATGCCGTCATCAGGTCGCTCTTTTGTACATCATCATTACAGGCAATACCCTTCTCGACCCACTGACACAAAAACACCCGCTGCATGTACTAACGTCGTAATAGTTCATCCTCAATACTGCCTGGTTTATTGCGTTTAGTACCTCTAATTCCCGCTAAGTCCGATCATCGATGCCGCCTACATCCTACGCTGCTCCACAGCCTCCGAGTGAAGAGGGGGAGAAGCCAGTCACAGTCTTAGTTACGGGTTTTGGAGTAAGTTTTAATCTCTTTCCTGTGCCGATAATCAATTCAAGGCCCCTCAATCATGTCTAAGTGAGACCTGGATCAACTTTCTCACATTCCGGTGTTCCAGAGCATGCCTTGATCTGCCTCATCGACATGTTTCCAGCCAGACGGTTGGGTGGATTCAAGAAAATTGACTAACGTAAACCTAGCCCTTTCTAGAGAAGTTCCCAAAGAACTCTTCTTGGGAGATTGCGTCTACGCTTCCGGCCCTGATACCAAAGTCGCCCAAGAACCAAACGCCGATAAACATACACGTTCACTACGAGCCTATCCGCGTGGCATACAATAATGTCGTCAATCTCGTTCCCGAGCTCCTTCCACCAGCCAACCCTCTCTACCCTCCTCCAGATGTCGTGCTGCACATCGGCCTAGCAGCTGGACGGAAATACTTCGCCATCGAGCAAGGGTCTCAAGGGCGTGGATATGGGAAGATTCCTGACGTAGATGGCCAACGATTCGACGATTCTGAAATGGAAAAGCACTTCCCATCTTCAAAGTATCCGCCCAAGCTGAACACTAGCTTTGATACATCCGAGGTCCTCGCACACTGGAAAGCCAATCTGGGGTACACATCTGTTGATGGCACTACGACCGACGAAGGATGCCCCGACGTACGGATTAGTAACGATGCTGGAAACTTCTTGTGTGGCTTCATCTATTATAACAGCCTAGCGCACTACTTCGGTATCAAGCAAGATGAGAGGCCTGTCGTGTTCCTCCACGTACCCGATCTAAGTGATAGTGCGGACAAGCTGAGAGAAGGATGGGAAGCTACAGTCGCACTAATTAAGGCCTTGGTCCAAAGTAGACGGAAAGCGGGTGGCAGGGTCGTTGACGGAGATAAGAAGAATGAAAAACGGGAGAATGGCACCGAAGGAACGCACACGGATAACAACTTTGCATAGAAGGATCAGAGAAAGGCGCAAGGAGTGGTGGTTCTCATGCAAGCATACCACTGCCAACCCGGATTGGTTAGAGCAGAACGCCCTTTTGAGCCCCGCAATATTCTTGGCCGTAAGCATGGGGATTCATCAATTGGTTAGACATCATCTATATCTCGCTTCCAATCGACTGTTACGCCCGTAAGGGGTTCCTCGGGTGGATGGCTATCTGAGTCACAGGGAACTGAGTAGTGTTTCCAATAAGTCTTGTCTTGGCCAACGCGTGTTGAAGTGATATACGATATTGAGGATGTTGCAGATATGCCTCCATATCTATACCGACAGCGCTGGCCACAATCAGTACCCGGGAAGACTGATGTGATCTTGGTTAGCTCACCATTAAACCTGTCAACAATATGCCTTCATCAACACTATCTACCCAGCCAGCTACGCACATCCTGTCCCTTGCAAACTACACGACTCGTCATCTCGTTCCCCTCACCTCCAAACCCCTTACCCCCCTTCCCTCCTCCTCCCTCCGCCTCCGTACCAAAATCCTAGGCCTTACAACAAACAACCTCTCCTACGCACGCATCGGCCACCTAATGGGTTGGTACGACACATATCCGCTTCCTTCTACAACACCACCTCCGTACAACTATCCTACCAAATACGGTCGCGTTGCTGCATGGGGCTATGCTGAGATACTAGAAAGCACGGTCGAAGGAATCGAGAAAGGAATGAGCGTATACGGGTATCTACCGAGCAGTACCGAATGGGAGGACGTAACTGTAGAAAGAGCTAGAGATGCACGAGACGGGAGTGTAATTCAGGATCAGATTGTTGTAGTAGATGCGCATAGACAGCATTTGTGGAAGCTGTATAACCGGTATCGTGTTTGCGGTCCACTTCCACAATCCGCTGGCGAGATGGAGGAAAGAGATCAATTGGGTTGGGTAGCGTTGATGATTGGGCCGTTTACGGTTGGCCACAATCTTTGCCACTATGTCTTTGCCTGGCAGGGAGACGAAGAGGACATTCGGAAGAGGAGAATACACCCAACAGGAAACGGCGAGTGGAGCGCTGAGGATGCCGATCTGGGAGGTGCTACTGTTGTCGTGTTGAATGCGAGTGGAAAAACAGCTTCTTGCTTTGCGTATGCACTCCGAAACTATCGGCCCGTTGATCATCAACCTAATCGCATCATCGGAGTTGGTTCGAAAGCCTCTATCGACGTGATCAAGAGAACGGGGTGGTACGATACCGTAGTTCTCTACGACGATTGCGACGACACAGTTGAGCAGATCAAGATTTCCGGTACATCACGTACCCTACTCTTCGACTTCGGCGCTCGCCCGGGAGCAAACGCAAATTGGCGGTCCGCGCTGTCGTCATTATCGCCAAACATCCCTTTCACACTGGTGACAGTCGGTGGTGAAGTCGCGCCTGAAGACCCAGAAAAAGCAGCGCAACGCCTCGCCGACAGAGCTTCGTTGAACATAGTCAATGCAAGTTTGTTGCAAGAAAAGGGCATTGAGGTGGCTGGAGAACAATACTTCAAGGATTTGTATACGGCCTTCGAGGCATTCTGGGCACGGGCCAGAGACTTGGGAATGCTAAAGTTGAAGTGGGATGAGGGGCTGGGCGATTGGGATCGAGGCTGGGAGTTGCTGTGTAGGGACGAGGTCACAGCTGACGTAGGCCTGGTATACAGCATCTAGGTACTCTCCCTCTGTCAGCCGAAGGCTTGTTCAAGAGAAAGGTGTGATAGATCATGGTTTGGGGGATCGAGAGTTCGGACGCGAATGCATGCTGTATGTCTGTAGACCACGTCGTTGAAGAGTTTGCGTGCTGTTGAATCGGTACCATTGTTTATCATGAGCTGCTCAAAACCAATTCGCAGAGAGAAGGGCTTCAGCGCCAGCCTTCGCTAATGTGAACATGAAATGTGATCGAAAGGAGATTTCGCTGAGGGCCAAATACATCCACTCTAAAACGTGTGCTGAGAAAAGAATTGACGTTGAGATGGTAGATGACGCTCATCATCGCTTACCCCACAGGCCTTGCTGAGTCTCTCTAATCCTCCGCTCTTGCTCCTGTATCATCTCTTCAGTCTGGCCGTGGCCGTTTCCTCTGCTGTCGATCTCCATAGGGTCATCAGGCTCCTCCGCGGGTTGAGGAATGTTGGCATGAGGGGCTCCTCTCCGTGGTTCAGCGGATCGCTGGCCATCCATCATGCCAGCGGCACCACCTGCTCTCAGCTGGTTGATGGCGCGAATCGTGTCGATAGCTGCGTGTAGTGTGCGGCGCGCATTGAAGTTCTTCTTGACAGTGGGCAGTAGATCCTCCTCTCCATCGGCGTTGTTCTTGCCCAGCTCGGTGATCCAAGGATGTGAGAGCGCTTCGTGGGCTGTCATGCGGGCGGCGGGGTCGACGGTCAAGCAACGGCGGATGAACTCGCGGGCAGTAAGGGAGACCCCTCTCCAGTATTCCAAGGGTGTGAAGGAGTAGTCTGCGACTAAGATGGCCTGCATCTCTTCGAGGTTGGAGTCGCGGTCGAACGGAGTGTAACCGCAGAGGAGAAAGTAGGTAATAACTCCAATCGCCCAGATGTCACTACCAGCAGAGTCAGCAATGGATCGCAAAGTTGCGCAGTATATCTTACACTGGTTTTCCATGCCCAGTCTTTCTGAAGATCTCAGGTGCCATGTATCCTGGTGTTCCGCAGGTCGTCGTCAGGACATGGAATTGCTCTTCATCCATAATGCGAGACAGTCCGAAGTCGGCAATCAACAAATCAGCGTTGTCTTCTGGAGTTCGGAACAATAGGTTCTCGGGTTTCAAGTCTCGATGTACGATGCCGTGGTCATGGAGGTATGCGACAGCAGAAAGAGTCGCACGGATCAGATCGCCAGCATCGGATTCGTAGTAGTTGCCCTTTCGGCAGATACGGTCGAATAGTTCGCCTCCAAGCGCAAGGTCGGTAACGAGGTACACTATGGTAGAGGTCAGCTGGAGATTCAGCCCAGGCAAGCCTAACACGTACGGTTGTTCATAGTCTCGAAGTAGTCGACAAGCGTCAGAATGTTCCTATGGCCCATGGATACTCTTTTCAAGACGGCGATTTCGTTCCTGACCTGGTACCTGTCAGTCTCATTGTTCATCAGTTGCTTAAGGCTGAGCTAACCATGTGCTCTCGGCCTGCCATGAGCCGCTTGTTGATGACCTTGGCCGCATAGTATCTTCCCGTGTCGATATGCACGCACTCCTTGACTACAGAGTAGCTGCCTGCGCCCAATGTCTTGCCGGTCTTGTATCTGCAAGGCTGCACTTGCGCCGCAGTCTGCGCGCCCTGCGCTCCAGACGCACCGTTGGAAGTTCTAGTTGCCATTGTTGAGTTCGAGTCGCTTTGCAGAGAGCTGACGTGATGGGGAGTGTTTGCAGTAGGCGTGCCGTGCGCGTGTCGCGATTACGAGGGCCTGGGGAGGGCGTGGTCGGGCACCGATGCCTCAGGTTGGGTTTCGAAAACAATGGAACCGACAGGCGAGGTTGTCGGGGAAGCGCGATGTGACTTTATGACAACATGTGTCACAGCGTAGATATCGCGTAGTGATAGCGAAAGTTAATAGCGAGTTGAGGGTAGTCGATGGGCTTATGATCGACGTTGGTGGTCGTGCGTAGAGCTGCTTGATGGCACGCGACGGGATAGTGTTGGCGATGATCAAGATTGGGCCAGTCTGCCTGTTGAATGGTACAATGAACTGTGTCGCGAACGGTGTAAATATAGAGGATTCAGCTACAAAGCCATGGGAGTGTCGAAAAGAAGGCTATCGCGCCCTGGAGTACGTAAGGAGGGGTCCACACGATTCCCCGCCGGTGACTTTACCCCTGTTGCCAAGCGCATAGCCGCTCAGCCGGGATCAATCATCCTAGCATTGATCGCAACATCCATAAATCCACAGCTGGAAAAAGGGTCTCTGAAAAGCAATGGCTATACGTGTCGCTGCTTATTGAAATTGTTCTATGCATGGTTCTATACATCATAGCTCGTGTCGTCTATATGTGTATGAATCTAACGAGGCAGAATCTCGGGACAAGGCATCTCAAACCTTCGTCTCACATCTTAATTACAAATGACACTCTATGACTTGACAAGCAAGCTGTGACCGTCCATATCTTCAGGCTGCTGAAGACCCATGGTCGCAAGTAGGGTAGGCGCGACGTCACCGAGTACGCCGTCAGTCTTCTTCAGGCTCCAGCCTTCTGGGGCGTTGGCCATGACGAAAGGCACCTTGTTAGTTGTGTGGGAGGTCTTGGGTGTGCCCTCCTCTGTAAGCATCTCTTCCGCGTTACTTGTAACCTGTTAGCACTGTCTCGGAAGGTGCAGCGATGCGGACTTACCCGTGATCAGCAGTGACAAACATAACGTATCCGCTCTCCTTGCACTGATCGTACACCTTCTTGATAGCCTTGTCGGTCTCTGTGCAGGCCTCGATGGCTGCTTTGTAAACACCTGTGTGGCCTACCATGTCTGGTGGCGCGAAGTTGTTCATGAGGAACTCGAATTTGCCTGTTTGGATGCGCTCGCACAGCTTCTCTGCGACAGCCATGGCACTCATCTTCGGCTCTAGGTCGTACGTGGCTACCCTGGGCGAGGGAACCATCTCGCGTTCCTCGTTCTCGAACTGCTTCTCGACACCACCGTTGAAGAAGAAGGTTACGTGAGCATACTTCTCGGTCTCCGCAACGTGACACTGCTTGACGCCCTGCTTTCCTAGTGTCTCAGCAAGAACATCCGTCATCCTCTGAGGCTCGAAAGCAACGTTGAAAGTGTATTTGGGGTTGTACGAGGTCATGGTGGTGAGGTGGATGTTTTGCGGGTACGGGAAGTCGGGCTTGGGCGAGCGGTCGACATCACCCAACAGCTGGGTGATTTCTCGAACACGGTCGGAACGGTAGTTGAAGAAGAAGACGGTGTCGTTGTCTGGACGAATCAGCAAGAAGACATGTAGGTGCTCAGCGTAGTGTTATACCTTGAATTCTTCGCTCCTTTCCTCCAACAATGATGGGCTTCAGGAACTCGTCGTTCTCGTCTTTTGCGTATCGCTCCTTGATGGTTGCGACGGGGTCGCTGCTCTCCTCGCCCTCTCCAGTAACTAAACCCTTCATACCGAGCTCGACACGGTCCCACCTCTTGTCGCGGTCCATGATGTAGTACCGTCCGACCACTGTCGCGATGTCGCCCAGGCCAATCTCCTTGGTCGCCTTCAGCAAAGTCTCCATGTACCCGACCGCGGACTTGGGGTCGGTATCCCGGCCGTCACCGAAGAAGTGAATGTAGGCCTCTTTGACGCCCTGGTCCTTTGCAACCTTGAGGAGCGCAATGAGGTGGTCCATGTGCGAGTGGACACCACCATCGGAAACCAGACCGCAGAAGTGGAGCCGTCCGTTACCGTCGATGGCGCGCTGGAACGATTTCTTGATGTTGTCTACATCCTTCAACTTTCCATTCTTAATGGTCTGTCCGATGCGGACGGAGTCCTGCCATACAACGCGTCCGGCGCCAATGTTCAGGTGGCCGACTTCGCTGTTGCCCATCAGGCCTTCGGGCAGGCCGACTGCGAGAGAAGAGGCCTCGAGTTCGGTGTAACCCTGGGCAGTCTTGGAGCCCTCCTTTGCGAATTCGTCCATGGTGGGCGTGTCTGCAGCAAGGATAGCATCGCCATCTTTGCGCGAGTTCTCAGTCGCGACACCCCAGCCGTCAATGACAATGAGGACCGTCTTCTGGTCGACTTTGGCCATGATTGCGGGCTGATGAGGTCAATCCAGAGAGAAGGAACGATAGTGCCCAAGAAGTTATCAAGGCAACGAGGTTTGAAGGTTGGTGAGGAAGGAGCAGTGAATGGCTTGTTGACGGAGGGGCAAGGTTGGCGGGGCTAAAACAGTCGACTTCAAAAAAGCATCGCCGGTCAACGTCACAGCCTTTCCGCGAAAAGGCCCACATTCCCCCCACAACCCACGGCCAGAACTTATCTCGAGTGACACCAGCAGCGCGCTATTTGGCGATCGCTTTGACATCTGGAAACGCGTATCAGACAGCCAAAGCGATTATCGCCCACGGAGTAGCCATCCAATCACCACCCTTGCAGCCAGCCTTACCCGTGGAAGGAGCGTCATCCCGTCCACGCGTCGTCGCGACCACAGCTGCAACACCACGCTAGACATTGTTGCGCGCCGACTCGCAAGACGTCGCGACCATGTCCGGAGCCGCAACGCCATATGCGCCTGCCTCAGCGCGAGCCTCAGTTGCACCCACGGGCTCTGCGACGCCAGCGCTGCCCCCACCCCCGACCGCGAGCACCCCGGCCCTCCCTCCGCCCTCGACGTTTGACATCCTGCCGGACCTCCACAAGCTGCTCAAGCGCATACTCGAGGCGCCTGCTCAGCCGCCCGCAGCAACGCCCACGCCTGCACAGCTTGCCGCCGAAGGGCCTCTTGAGATCCAACACGTTGCGACCGCCGCCAACGACATCCGTCTCAAGATACAGAAGGCACGACGCGCAGTAACGGCCTTGCCTGACATGGACCGCACGTGCGAGGACCAGGAAGATGAGATTGACTATCTCGAGGCGCGTATTGCGCGGCTGAAGACTTCCTTGGCGGAGCTCGGTCGGCCAGTCGCGCAGGCAGAGGATGCAGACGGAGACCAGAGTATGACCGGCTGAGACGCCGTCCGGACTACGATTGATCCATTATAGGACGCATGTCTGTCGACTGCATGGATGCACTCGACCTGGCTCTTGCCCAGGGCTCGTGATGCTTCGTCGGTGTACGCCAGCCCTTCACAGGTAGATGAACAGGCGCTGATATTGTAGACAGGCATACAAAGCCCGACCGACGAAGCTTCGACGATGATACATGCCTTCTATAGTTCTTCTAGGAAAGGTGCAGCATCGGCTCAGATCCCCTCGTATCGCACCACACGCATACCAAGTAGCGTCATGCAGGTACTCTCTTGCGCCTCACATGACCACGCGACAACGCGTCCAACCCGTATGAGAAGAAGGACAGGCTTGTTCGCGTAGCCTCGTATACATCAGTGCTCAAGGCTTAGGATCATCAGCATTCAGATGGGTTACTACTCTGGTTTGGTTTCGAGCATATCTAGCGTATGCCATATCACGGCAGCTATACCAAAGCGTCGCTCGACTTGTAGAGCACGTAACAGAATACTACGTATATTTCACTGCTACGGTTGTCCACCACCTCAAGCCCCAACAAACTGTCCTTCTATCCAGTATCTGTACCATCATGTTCCCGTGATCGTCTCAGGCCTTGTATGAATGACATCATCGTGAAGCCGTGCCGTCATCAAGCATATATCGTATAACAGCTACTCCATAACCCCTCCGCGTCACCATCGTCACACAGTAAGCCGGGAAACATCACAATGTCAGACACAAAGTACCCGCCCGTCAAGCAGAGCACACCTCAAACCGAGGAGGAGCAGGTAGGTCTTCGTCAAAGCTACCTCTACGTATGAACATGTCATTGACACCTCCCAACAGAAGAATGTCGACACAGTAAAAGAATACATGCGCCTCGCCTACTCACCCAAGGAGAACAAAGGTGCCGAAACCGTTACACATCTCTGCCATGAAAACGCCTACTTCATCGCCCCAACCACCTTCCCCGGCGTCAACTCGCCCCAAGAATACGCCGAGTCGCATTCCAAAGTCATGGCCGCGGTATCCGATCTACACATCGACTCTTACGACGTCATCTTCGCAAAAGGTGGGCATGTGTGCCTGAGGTACAGTGCTAGTGGAAGTCACTGCGGCGAGGCACACAATGGGATCAAGGCGAGTGGGAACAAGGCAGCGTGGCATGCAGCAGCTATCTTCGAGGTGGAAGATGGCAAGATCAAAGGCTGGATCAAAGAATGGGATAAGCTGCATATGTGGAAGCAGCTGGGCTGGATGAAGGGAGACGAGTATATGTGAGTGGCTCATAGGGGCAGACCAGGAGTACATGGGGAATTCGATGATGATTTTGGATTGGCATTACTAGTCATCTAATAGCTGTATACTTCATCTAGAAGCAGTGACAATCATAAGGTTACATGGGTTGTGGAACTCCATCGTTCAACGATGAGCTCCCAGTCGTCTCTCATATCTAAGCGCGGAAGGTGGTCCTCTTCGAGCGGCGTCCGATGCCGAGGCTGCTCAAGTCGAGGCCTGCGATGCCACCAGCCTTCTGTTGGCCGGCTCCAGCACCAGCTCCGGCAGCGGCTCCAGCGCCGGCACCTCCAGCACCGCCACCGAGGAGGCTGCTGAGGAGGCCCTCGATACCGCCGGCTCCACCCTGCTGTTGACCCTGCTGTCCACCAGCCTGGAGAGCGGCTTCGGCTTCCTGGAGGAGCTGTCCAACGCCATTGTTGCCGTTGTTCTTGCCGTTGGCCTTGCCCTCTCCCTTTCCTTTGCCCTTGCCGTTGTTCTTGCCATTGCCCTTGCCCTTGCCCTTGTCGTTGTTCGCCTCGGTACCATTGGCGGCGGCTCCGGCGGCGGCTCCAGCGTCAACGACTCCAGTAGCGTCTGAGATTGTTAGTAGATGAATGGTTTATGGAGAGGATGTCACTTACTTCCAGCTTGAGCGGCTTGGTCAGCGGCAGCTTGATCAGCCGCAGCTTGGTCCATTCCGTTGGCGCCGTTGGCGGCATCTTGTTGCATCTGAGCCTGGTCTGCTGCCATCTGGGCCTGGTCCTTCTCCTTCTGCTGCTGGTCGGCTTGCTGCTGAGCGGCCATCTGCTCGGCGGCGGCCTGCTCGAGCTCCTGCTGTTGCTGCTGTGCCTTGTCCTGCTCGGCGGCTCCCATGGCGCCATCTTGCTGCTGTGCGGCTTGCTCATCGGCTGCGGCTTGCTGATCAGCTGCGGCTTGGTTCATGCCTCCCTTTTGCTGTGCAGCATTCTGGTCGGCTCCCATGGCGCCGTCTTGCTGTTGAGCGGCTTGTTCATCAGCTGCGGCTTGGTCCATGGCGCCCTCCTGTTGGGCGGCCTGCTGGTCGGCTCCCATAGCACCCTCCTGCTGTTGAGCGGCTTGCTGGTCGGCTGCGGCTTGGTCCATGGCATCCTGTTGCTGTTGCTGCTTTCCGTTGCCTTGCTCCGCGGCAGCCTGATCAGCTCCCATGGCAGCCTCTTGCTGGCCAGCTGCGGCTTGATCCATAGCACCCTGGTTCTGCTTGGCATCCTGAGCAGCCTGGTAGAGTCAATAAGTCATTCTGATATGAGATCTGGGTGTTGAAATATACCTGTTGGTCGGCCGCGGCTTGGTCCATACCGTTGGCGGCGCCCTGCTCGGCCTGCTGGTCAGCAGCCGCTTGGTCCGCTGCCTGCTGGTCGTTCGCATTCTCTGCTTGGTCTTGGTTCATGCCCGCAGCAGCATCCTGTTGAGCCTGTTGATCGGCGGCAGCTTGGTCTGCTGCTCCCATCTGCTCGGTTGCATTCTGCGCCTGGCCCTGGTTCATCATCTCGGCCGCGGCAGCATCCTGCTGTGCCTGAGCATCAGCAGCAGCTTGTTGCTCTTTGGCTATCGAGGGTCAGTGAAGTCTTCGGAAAGGATTGTGACAAGACGTACCTGCTTGAGCGGCTTGCTTATCGGCATTCTTGCCCTTGCCCTTGCCATTGCCCTGAGCGGCCTCCTCAGCAGCGGCAGCATCCTGTGCAGCCTGGTCCTGAGCGCCATTGTTGCCAGCCGCCGCAGCATCCTCAGCATTGGCACCTTCGGCGTCGGCATTAGCATTATCTTTGCCCATGCCACCGCGTGCTGCCAAGAGCGCACCGCGGAGCTTGAGGGCTTTCTCGCCAAACTTCTGCACAACGTCTTCCTCGCGGCGACCGAAGTTTGTAGAAGGCATGACTACATTCTCGGTGCCAGCGGCGACTACAGGTCCCTGGCCCACGAAAGGCGCTGGAGCTGCTGCCACGAAGGAGGCTGAGAGGAGAGTGAGAAGGGAGATGGAAGTCTTCATCGTGATGGTATGGGGTTGATCTTGAAGGATTGAAACGAGGTGTGTCGAAACTTAAAATGAGCACAGCTCTTGAGAATAGAAATAAACAGATAGTGCTCTGCACGAAGGAATGGTTTGAAGATTGAAGCTGAGCGTGCCGTGATATCCGCCTGAGGAGACTGGTTTATATAAGAGTGTTTTCTTATTTGAGCTCCACGAATGCTTGACTGAGACTCTGTCCAAAATAGACAAGGCCGCGATTGTTGGGACGATCATTTGCTGCTTGCCGTGCATGTCATACATGCGCCGTTGGAGGATGCCTTGAAAAGGCCAGGCTCGAGTGAAGACCGTCGGTCCTCCCCACAATTCTCTCACAGGCACGAAAGCCTTGTCTCGCATGACAGCGGGAGATCGAGTGTGACATGGGATCGGGTCCCTGGCTTGGCTGGAAACGGTCGAATCAAACGCATGAAGCAGAGCGTACGATTACGGAAGAAAGAGGTGACGCAAGCTCTATGCCGGTAGAGTCGTCGTCATGGCGAAGATCCAGGATGGGGGTCGAACGTGTGTAGTTTGAGAACATGTTGCAGACGGGGCAGGGGCGATCTATGCGGAGAGATGCCTTCCTAAACGCATAAGTTTAGTGTACGACTGAGGTTTGCAGGCATACAAGGGCCTGACTCTCTCCCGGTTTCAGGCACGCCGACGCGCTCGGAGGAAAAGCTAAGCGACTGCTTGAATATGAGAAACTGCAGGAGGCTGCTGCCCAAACTTCTGTGATGATTCCAAATTGTCTTCGCAGTTTGCTGGCTCAGCCTTCTTGGTAGGCATGACAGTACTTTGCTCTGCGCGAGTACCCTGATGTTGCTATACCCTCACCGCGGCGTCATGTCGAGACATTTGTCAGAGAGACCGAGCACGCGCACTACTGCGCGTGAAGATGTTGACATGAGAGTGATCGCACAGAGAGGATGTTCGGATGTGGTGACTTTGACATGTGCGGAGAGAAGGAATGAAGGTGGGCTGAGCCAATGGGGTGCTCGGTATTGCAATCCCGCACTTAGCCTTGTAGCCTCGGCTGCGACTTTTGGATATCGTCATGTCGAGGTTTTGGCGTTGGCTAAGAGCGTACATGTCCAATGCTGCAATTCTGTCGCATTCCGCAGTATTGAGCACTGTCGCTTCTAGTCTGTAGTGCGCCGCCGGTCGGACTCGTAGGAAGCGCAAAAATTTCGTCAACTTGCTTACTTTCGCATACAATACATCTGTTTGCCTCTCCAACACGTCCTGCATCATGGCCACCAGATCAGTCCCCGCTTCCGCGACGCGACAGTTGCTCGCAGCCTCGCGATCCGCGCGCATAGCATCAAGACCACTTGCATGTGCATCACTACCGCGACGAAACGTTTCCAGCCTGTACCGTCCCGCAGTACGGATTGCCGGTCAAAGAAGAGCTCTTTCCACGACGCCACGCACACGACTCGCCGCCGTAGACGACACATTCGATCCCAAGTCGATAGAGCGCGAATCGGACGAGGTCGATGTTCTCATCGTGGGTGGTGGACCCGCAGGTCTGTCCGCCGCCATCAAGCTGAAGCAGCTTGCGACAGCGGCCGGCAATGAAGACTTCAGGGTTCTGGTGTTGGAGAAGGCGGGCGAGTTGGGCGATCACATCGTGTCTGGGAACGTCATAGAACCCTCTGCCCTGGACGAGCTCCTGCCTGACTGGAGGTCAGAGGACAACCTGAACCGCTTCGCCGACATCACCCCCGCCAAAGAGGACCATATGTTCTTCATGAGCAAGAACAGCGCCATCCCTCTACCCAAGCCTCCGCAGATGAACAACCACGGCAATTACATAATAAGCTTGAACCAGATGGTCAAGTGGCTGGGCGAGCGCGCAGAGGAAGTCGGTGTCGAGGTTTACCCCGGCTTCGCTGCGTCGGAGGTACTGTACAACCACGAGGGTGTCGTACAAGGCGTAGCTACCAACGACCTCGGCATATCGCGTGAAGGCAAGGCCAAAGACTCATTCGAGCGAGGAATGGAGTTCCATGCACGCGTCACATTGCTTGGTGAGGGTTGCCATGGCAGCTTGTCGAAGCAAATCATCAAGAAGTACGATCTGAGGCGAGATAGCCAACATCAGACCTACGGACTTGGCATCAAGGAAGTCTGGGAGGTGCAGCCCGAGAAATTCAAGTCTGGACTGGTGGTTCACTCCATGGGCTACCCGCTGCCGAAGGATACCTATGGCGGTGGCTGGATGTATCACTTTGGCGACAACCTCGTCAGCATTGGTCTCGTTGTTGGGCTCGACTACCCGAACCCCTGGCTGGCTCCCTATGGCGAGTTCCAGAAGATGAAGCACCACCCTTACTACAAGGACGTACTGGAAGGCGGCAAGTGTATATCATATGGCGCGAGAACGCTGATTGAGGGCGGCTTCCAGTCCATACCAAAACTGGCCTTCCCTGGTGGCGCACTGCTTGGAGACGCCGCAGGCTTGCTCAACCTGCCCAAGATCAAGGGCACGCACAATGCAATGAGGTCCGGTATGTTAGCTGCTGAGGCGACTTGGGACGCCCTACAAGCCAATGCAGACGGCGGTACCGTGTTTCTATATGACTACGAGGACAAGATGCGCAAGTCGTCAATTTGGTCGGAACTAAAGACTGTGCGCAACATGCGCCCGTCTTTCCACACACCACTAGGTATTTACGGAGGTATCATGTACTCTGGTCTGGAGGCCTACGTTCTTCGAGGCAAGGCACCGTGGACATTGAAGCATGGCAAGCCTGATCACGCAGCGACCAAGACGGCGGACGAGTGCCCCAAGATAGAATACCCCAAGCCGGACGGTAAGATCAGCTTCGACATATTGACGAGCGTCAGCCGAAGTGGCACGAATCACGAGGAGGACCAGCCCTGCCATCTCCAGGTCAAAGACTACGATGCGCATGCCCAGAAAGAATGGCCCAGGTACAAGGGTGTAGAAAACCGGTTCTGCCCCGCCGGCGTCTACGAGTATGTGGAGGACGACAGCAAAGAGCTGGGCGTCAGGTTCCAAATCAACGCCCAAAAGTAGGTCTAGATATCGCGATTACTCAGAAGACCGCTAACTGTATACAGCTGCGTCCACTGCAAGACTTGCGATATCAAAGTGCCGGACCAGGACATCAACTGGCAAACACCCCAAGGTGGCGAGGGACCAAAGTACGTACTTACTTAATACGGACGCCGAGATACAGATCATGGCTTAGCTGCCGTCCACGCAATGAGAGGACCTGTATATTAGGGCAAACCGTGTGTGTATATATCAGATTTCAACGTCAGCCCGAGTATGGTTGCTGCCCAAGTGACCTTCCGAGGTTTGTAGGGATCGAGTGATCAGTCGCCTTGTTCGGCGCGCGGTCGAAGCCTGGGCGGGCTTCAACTGTGTTGTACGATCCTATGAGCAAACAGCATTGAATTATCTGCTTGAAAGAAGTGACATTTCACTGGGTGCCTTGGAAGGTCGTGCGGTCCCGTACATGGCTCCCGAGGTCGAGGCAAGGCACACGTGATGTCCGTGCCCGAAGCTTGGAACGCTAGGGCGAGTGAGGCGTTGGGCGAACTTCCTTCTCCACCCTTCGTCACCGTCCACCCATCAACCTCGCCGGGGCCTCTTACATCGATAGCTGCTCGGCCCTCATCTGCACTTGCAATTCGTGGTCGCGATACTGGGCTTACTAATTCCGGTGCCCCAGATTCAAGGACGCGCCTTCTGCACTCACCCGGCTTCTTCCTGGTCCTCAAGCTCTCAGGTTCTTCACGGCCACCCTGCTTCCAGCGCCCGACTCTATCTCCAAGGTACGACTAGCCGCCTGTATTGCATGCACTGGAAATTCCTTGCGCGTCTTCCTGGTTCCTGTAGTTGCGCACGCCGCTGGACACTGGCTTTCTGGCGTCGCGTCTTTGATACCGAGTCACCCCGTCACTGGCAGGCACCATGCGCGCTTCCTCGATGGCTTCCCGCTTGCTCATGGATATTTGCTCACGATTCTCTCCAGACTAGGTTATCTTTAGGATAAAGCTCTACCGCAACAGCCGCTACCATGACCGAGGTATCGTCCACGCGCCTCTACCTAGGCAACCTCCCGCGCAATGCCACCAAGGCCGATGTCGAAGGCCACTTCGCGTCGCACGGCACTGGCGAGATCACTGAGATCAAGCTTATGAACGGATTCGGCTTCATCGAGTACAAGGACGCAATGGATGCTCGTGATGTCGTCCCTGGTAAGCTTCAACTACGCGCCGATCGGCTGAACACGTGCTAACTCGTATGCAGCATTCCGTATGTAACTCTTATGTGTATGTGTCCGGACATGCATCTCTAACTGATTCAAAGATGGTACCGATTTCATGGGCGAGCGCCTCATCGTCCAGTTCGCTCGCGGCTCGCGTGCCCGTAACGAGAACTTCACTCCCCATGAGCGCGTTCCCCCGCGTCCTAGGCGCACACCATACCGGATGAGAATAGCAAATCTTCCTGTGGAGACCAGCTGGCAGGTCAGACTCCCCGATTATTGGATTTCCTCAGTTCCCTGTTAGCGCCAGCGCACCGTTCCTGGACCAGAAATGGCTTTGTTCTCGCTTGCTTCCCGTTATACATTCTGGATTTGGGCCTCGCTTAACTTCGAACTTATAGGACCTCAAAGATTTCGCCCGCCAGTCTGGATTGGACGTCGTCTACTCCGAAGTTGGCCGCGAACGGGATGGCTCTGGGTGAGTGGACACGTACTGCAGCTAGGTACACGTACTAAACCATCGCGCAGATTTGTAGAGTACGAGACGGCCGCCGATCTGAAGACCGCAGTGGAGAAGCTGGACCGCCGTGAGTTCAAGGGGCAGGAAGTTACCTGTATCCAGGACGTCTCCGATCCTCCCCCACCTCCACCTTTCAAGCCTCGCGCTCCTTACGGAGGCCCTGGTGGTCCTGATGACCGGGGCCGTGATAGATACCGATCCCGCTCCCCCATGGGCCGTCGCGGTGGCGGATACCCACCCGCGCCATATGACGACTACTACGACCGTCGCGGTCCCCCTCGTGGCTACAGCCCCCGCCGCGATGACTATCGCCGACGCACACCTCCCCGCGAGTTTTATGACAGGCGTGATGGTGGTTATGGACGTTCGCCGCCTCGTGGTCGCATGCCTGATGAGTATGGCCCACCGCGCGCGCGTTACCCTGACGATCCTTATGATGCTAGGGCCCGACCTCCTCCCCGTGGTTACGATGACCCATACATGAACGGTCATGGACGCCCTTACGAAGGCGGACGACCACCGTCCCCACGTGGTGCTCGTCCCCGTAGCCCCGGAGGCCGCCCACCTTACGAAGGTGCAGCGGCTGATTACCCACCCCGCCGCTACTAGGCGCACGAGGTAAGTTGAGTCCATCGCGTATCTGGTTCAAAGCACTTGCTGATATCGAGCAAGTGAGCGTCAACATTCCTGAAGACTGCTCATCTCCTGGAACACGAACCTCCGAGACCATCATGCCCACGGATATGGATTATGCAGTGACGGAGCCGAAAGACGAACGGAGGATTGAGTGTGCGGCATGAACCCACGAGACTGATTATGTGTTTCTTGCTTCCCGGTTTCATTTGGATGTTCCATGTAATTGCTGTTTCTGATGCGATCCCTTCCCGGTCCACTGGCCATTACGAGAGGGCGGTTTCCTTTATGCTGGATTCCTTATTGCCATCTTAAATGCATAAGGTGGCCTAATTTTCCTGTAACATCAAAAAAGTCCTTCCCGTACATATGGACTTCGTATATCTGATTATTTGTGGCTATGGTTTGTCATGTACTCTATGGGCGGCTCTGTTCGCAGACTAGCTGCAGCGAACATGAATCAACGTACCCGAAATCTGCCCCATCCGCTCCAGGTCTCTGTGAAGCCATGAGGAGTCCTGTCATCCATAATCAGATGCACGTCATTTGCAGGACACTTTGGCCATGGTCGTTGGCTTTTTCTGGTTCCATAGTGAAACTATGACCACTAACACGCTACCTATAGAAATGCAAGCCAGATATAAGGACCCGCCATGTGCCCAATAGATCGTTCCGAGATGATAACATGCCAAAGTTTTGCCCTTGACTCATTTTTCGCCTCGCATAAATACTCTGCAATTTCTCATCTCCTTTTCCAAAGTCTTCCAACTCTTCCATCCTCCCATCACAAACCAACACTGCATTAAGACAAAAGCAACTCTACCCTATCGAAGATATGGGTTCTTCAGCCAGCAAGAGCATCGAATCAAGCTCGTCCAGCAGTGTCCCACGCTACTCCTCCAAAATCTGCCAACTCTACCTCATCAGCGCAAGCCCAGGCTCCAACACCGCACACTGGAGACTCTTCCTTGACGATGGCACAAACCAGCTGACTGGTACAACATGGGAAGTAAACTACATAAATGAGCGACCAAATCGCGGCGCCTTACTTCTTGACCAAACCTTCCCAAGAAGCGCTTCGCACCAGAACGCCTTCGAATGCAACCGGAAGAGTTTTGTCAAGATTGGTGATTTGATGGACAAGGGATCAGACGCCACGATAATTCATGGCGCCCAATCTTCGTTCAGAAAGATTGATGCGGCAAAAGAGAGGGTTCTACGAGAGTTCACGTACAAAGTGGCCACTGCCAACTGCCAAAGTTTCGTCATTGACGTCTTGAGCATGCTCCGGCAATGGGATCCAGACCTCGTTAATAAGAAAGCCATCGAAACCGTTCAGCGCTTGTGCTTCCCCACGGTGCGTCTCACAACAAAAAGCAGACAGAAAAAAATCCAACGCCAGGATGCGAAGCATGGTCAGGCGCAACGACCAAATTTTACCTCGAGCTGTGGAGCTTTTTCTGGTATCGATATCGATGCGCCGAGGAAACATCACGACGCGCAAGGAAGAGCTGTACAGCGGAATGCGATGTCAGAGATGGTACCGTATTCGAGATGGGAGGCCAGGCCGCAACGGGCTTCTCAGGCAGTGGTGTCGGAGGATAGAGGGAATTACACTACGATCCCTGGGGCATGGTACAGACTGTGGATTCAGAGACACAACATCATAATATGGAATAAAATGAAACAGATACTACTGCTGTGTCCTAGTACATCTAGTACATGATTTTTTAATGTTTGGATGCAAAACAATATATTTAATGATTCCTCAAAAGCAGACTCTTGCGCTTATGCGACTTTTCCCTTGCGTGATTCCGTACACGTGAAACGCCAATTCCTAAGCAATTTAAACCCAGCTTGAAACACCATAATGCCAAATCAAATCCAAGATCCATGACTTTGTGAGATACCTATATCCCATCAATAACGCCGTATGCCATCATGACCAGAGCGCCCTCTAGCCACGGGGCGTATCGGCCCTCTTAGATCTGTGTCCACTCTTCATCGCTAGAGTAGTCGGTCCCGGTAGCGGATAGTAGATCAACTACGGGAGTGGGGATCAACTCGGGGCTGGACATCGGTTCGTCGTCGCTGGAGTAGTCGGTGCCAGTCGCGGCTAGTATGTCGACCACCGGACGAGAAGTCAACTCAGGGCTAGACATCGGGTCGTCGAACGTAGTCAGGCTCTGGACTTTGGGTCGGGACACCAACGTGAATCCCTGATCGTCTTCAAGACACTCCTCGTCGGACTCTTGGATCGTAGCTGGCTGTGCAACCTTGGGGCGACGAACAAATGTAAGGATTCCGGAATCGACCATGTTGTCCTGATCGGTCTCTACAGCTGTAAAGTTCTCGCCAGATGGGTAGCATGAAGGGCTGGGTGTTTCCGGAAGAGTATCGCACATCATCTCATCTGGTAGGTCCCTTGACGCAAGGAGAGTCGGACGATCGCAAGGTTGAACCTGGAGAGTGTCGAGACATAACCGCACAATGTCGAATGCACCTATGATAGTTAGCGTAGGATGTGAATCTACTTGTAGTGTCTTACACTCATCCTGGAAATTGCGTTCCATGTTCGTGCGACATAGGTCCTGGCGGAAGTCCGGGATTTCAGCAGCGATCTTGAGAAACTCAACATCCTCTCCTAGCTTGTGGTAGAGGAAATTTGAGATGCAGTAGTTGAGAAGTGACGGAACGAGGTCGTGCTCCCGACGAGCCTGCTGACTGGCATAGTGACGATATACAAAACGAATAGTCTCGACCAAGTCATGGGGCGCGGCGGGTACACAGCAGGCGAATTCGAGCTGGCACGAGAAGTTGCCGTGCGCGAGAAGTTGCAATTCCGGAACATCGAAATCCTCGGCTATCTTGTACGTCTCGGCATGTGGAAGAAACGACACTGGATCATAGTCTGCTCGAGGCGGAAGATAGCTACCAGTGTAGCAGAACCGAAGAAGCGAGACGACAGCATGCTCGGATAGGGTCTCAATACTCGCTTGTAGGCGACTCTGGAAACGGTACTCAAAGGCGTGGTACAGGAGCGGACCTAGTATGTGGGTGTACGAAGTCAGTAGATGTTGGCATGCAACCGTATGGGACATTACTGACATCTGTCCAAGAACTTGAACGGGCAGATGCGATCAGAGATCTGACGGACCTCGCCGCTGGGGAGGACTATCTTCAGCGTCGCATTGCTCTGGCCTCGCTCCATGTGCTCGTCTAGGAAGGAGAGACCGTCCATGTTGAATTTGAACGGGAATGCACAAAGAAGCGAGTTGGAAGTCCCTGCGCTACCCTCAGGAGTGCTATGCGGCTTGATGGTTAATGTGAGGCCTCCGGGTGTAGCAGCAAGGCTGCTGGTGAGGCGTCGCAATCAAATCAAGCTGCCGATGTAAGCGACTGAGAAGTTGTGCGAAGTGTTGGGTAGTTCGGAAGGTATGCCAAAATTTCAAAGCCTTTGACTCAATGGAGAGATTTCGTGGTCAGTCTGACAAGGCTCAGAAGTTGGGGTGGGTAGGGCCAGGCAACCGTGGGCACGCGGGCAGAGCCAAGCACCCGCCTTTGGAGAGCCTGCTGGTCAGCGTCAGGTACGTCAGGGTAAGCCAGCAGTTTTCAGAAGTGAGTGCAATCCAGCGTGCTAGAATGTGTATGAATAGAGAGTTGTATAACAACAGAGGTGCTTGGGGCTGCCTCCATGGAGGGGTGCCGGTATGGCTGTCATGTCTTATTGGCTTCGCAAAATCGACACCAAATGGGCATCCAATCAGTGGAAGAACCATTGTACAGCCTCACATATAGGGCTGAGATGTCAGCTGCATCTGATGTTTAGTGGTTGGTGTTGAGGGGGTCTGGTCGGTGATGTGCCGGTGCCGAGCTGGGGAAAGCGGCCCACAGCGCGATCCACTTCGCGGCGGCCGCTGGAGGCGGCTTCATGGCGGCCAATCTCTCCACTAAACTTGAACATCGCACATCTTCGTCAACCGCATTCTGTGTTCTCGACGACTGAGTGTCATCAGTTAATTGGAACTGCTCTGTGCCTCCTCGTACCTCTGCACCTCCAATTGACGCCCCTTTATCTCTATCTTCGTCCCGTCCGTGTACAATCTCCGCTACGCCCCGCCATGGGATTCCTTTCTATTCTACCTGCGAACTTGGCTGTGGTCGAAACCTGGATCACGCGCATATTCGTGAGTATTGCTCGGCTTCATCGATTGAAAGTGATCTTCTAACGCAGAATAGCTCTTTCTCGGCCTCGTAGCCATCGGCCCATGGGCAGCGCTGCTCGTCTACGATCTTATCCTATATTGCTGTCGCGCTGGCGCATACGAGATACCAGTCATCGGCGGACGCGCTCGCGGCAAAGCGAGACCACGCGCTCCTAGCCTCACAGAGCGCCCGAGTGGCCACCGTCGGAAATTCAGCATTGCCTCTCGAGGCATCGAAAGGCCGGTTCTGATCACAGGGGGTACCGACCCTCAGGATGCTCGGCATCGTCGTATAACGGAAGAGAAGACGGCAGATGTTTCCTGAGAGCGTAGTTGGAGACAGCCCTACAATTGAATCTCGTTCGGCGGAATGCTGCCACGCTGTTTTCAAGAGCTGGACCTCTGTGCATGCCTTCGGATACCGGTGATCAACATGGCTTTCGGTATCTCAGATGCCGGGACCCCGAATTGGAAGTCCCTCTGCAGAGTGTTAGAATTCTCGGGAGATCGACCACAGTGCGACGTATTTAAGCACCGAGGAAGCCATTGCGCCTTCATAGCACGAGATTGAACTGCGTCGTAGAAGATCCGCATAGTCTTGCGAGCGGTTGACTTCGAACGAAAGTGAGACTATAAAGGCGACAATTTCGCTCATGTCAGCTCATGACTTGCGCAATGGCAATGTCTCTTTCCGGAGACACATTCATGCGTTCTATGCCGCATACCTTGCTTCTGAAAGAGAGTTGGGGGCGCATATCGCTACACGTTTCAAGTGAACAGCTGCGCCAATCACGCGAGACTATGTTTCTAACGTCGCGCAAATACCCAGGCGGGCTATCGAATCCATAAAGTAGGGTGGTAGGCCCAGTGTAGCTTAGCGCGGTCTGGGTCGCGCCTTCTGTCAATAAACCTACAGTTCACGCTCACCTCTCATCAACACCACAACGACAGCTCTACCTCTGCGACTTACTTCCACCCACTTTCTCCGTTCACAAACTAATACCACCTTCAATCAGTATCTGCTATTCGTCATGGCTGCTACCACCACCAAGACTGCGACACCGAAGCCGGCTAGCACCGCGGGTGTCAAGAAGGCTGGTCCTAAAGGCGGTCGCATCGCCAAGAAGGGCAACGCGAGAAACGCGATGATCAAGATGCAAGCATACTGTAAGTCTGCATCGTTTGACGCGTTTTGACGCGTTATTCGGACGCGTTCCTCCAGGCGCAAGAACAACACCTCAGGGGACGACCGATCCGCTAACGAACGATAACAGTCAAGGCCCACCGCGATGAGTACAAGGATCTCTCTTTCAAGGAGCAACAGCAAGAGCTTGGCAAGAAGGTACGTCATCTCCGTATAATAATGAGTAACCATGCTAACACTTCACAGTGGAAGGCTTCACCCGAGAACCCCAAGAACAACGTCTAATCTCACCTGGAGTTGTTCAACAGCTTTCACTTTCCTCTGTCTACTGTGAGAACACAGTGGAATAAGGATTACCCTTCACTTTCCTCAGTCATGTTCACTTTCCTGGTCTTATCATGGATTGACGGTACGCGGCCGGCGTTTGGGTTGATGGGCGGGAACAATCACGGCGCATAGGTTACTGTCACGATCCGCTTTACAGCAATATGGAAGAAATTGATCCAACTCGTTCTTCGCATATGCACGTGTATTAACTGTGTTGTTCCTGCACCTTGAGCGACACAAATCCTTTAGGCTAATTGCGAAGCAGTTGTACAGATCGAGACGAATCTCGGTGCCGTGTTCCGGAAGATGACCAGGCTGGTGTCGACGTGATAGCTATTCGAGAACTAGCTGTTGATGAACTTCGGGGCATCGTGAGTGGCACACGAGTGCAGCTAGTAGCTGCTATCATATGAAGAAGCCAAAACTATGATGGCATAATTGGTGTATAGTGAGCCAACAGGCCGCATGTTCAGTCATTAAGAGCAGATCAATGAGTGAAGAAAGATAGTTGGGGAGGGGAACTGTAGACATGTCAAGCATTTTCATGATGAGGATATGGACTGGCAAAGGAAGGATATTTGTCCGGTAGCGCCCGCCACTGCTTGTAAGCTCTTGGTAAGCTGGCGCTGGAAGCTGCCCCGCCCCGCATCCAGGTACCGAGAGCCCCTCCGACATCATCACCTCCACCTCTTGAACTCTTTGCCGGCGCCTGCAACCCTGTCCATCGCAGTTGCGCGACCTATGAGCTTTGCGCTATCGTCAGCGGACGTCTTTTGAGATGGGGCCCGATTCGGCGGCTTTCGCGTCGAGCTTCGCGGTTGCTTTCGTTCGTCAATGTCGCAGCTAGCTTCAAGTGCACTCCTTCCCTTCTTCGAATAGCTTCGCAAGCTTGTTGTGTCCTTTCCTTTGGAAGCCGTGAAGTCATCTTCATCTTCGTGTGCTTGGTTCTACGACCGTGACATCTTTCGTCTGAAGCTTGCCCAATCTCGACTCCAAACCCTCTGCAACGTCCACGTCTCATCAGACGGCACAATGGCATCTAGCAAGGGCGCAGACGCCTCCACGGTTCCTGTCCTCAAAGATCTCACAATCGAAAACATCACCGAGAATGTGCATCGAATAAACTCGCAATGCGCAGACCCGCGCCTCAAGTACGTCATGGAGCGTCTGGTGTCGCATCTACACGACTTCGCACGCGAGACGCGCCTGAGCTTCGATGAGTGGATGGCAGGCATACAGTTCCTTACCCAGGTAGGACAAATATGCACAGACGTGCGACAGGTAAGTTTCCATCTGATCCTCGTGGTACAAGACCAAGACACCCGATCTGTACTAATACGTTGTAGGAATTCATCCTTCTTTCAGACATTGTCGGCCTCTCTCTCCTCGTAGACTCTATAGACCATCCCAAACCGGCCTCCTCCACCGAGGGCACAGTCCTCGGTCCGTTCCACACGCACGACGCACCCTCCGACTCCAACGGCACCTCCATCTCTGCCGATCCCGACGGCGAGTCCCTGCTCGTCCTCAGCACGGTCAAAACCACGAACGGCGAGCCCGTATCAGACGTCAAGATCGACGTGTGGGAAACAGACTCCAAAGGCAAATACGACGTGCAGTATGAGAACAGGGGTGACAAAGCAGATGGCCGTGCGGTTATAAGGAGTGACAAGGATGGCGTATTTTGGTTCAAGGGTATCGTACCCGTACCGTATCCAATTCCCAACGACGGGCCTGTTGGCAAGTTGCTTGAGAAATTGGGTAGGCATTGCTGGAGGCCGAGCCATATGCATTTTATGTTTGAGAAGGAGGGTTTCGATAACTTGGTTACGTGAGTCTCCGCTTCAGCACTCTTTGTTTGCATAGCCTACTGACGCCATGTTCAGGGCATTATACGTCCGTGGTTCCGACTACGAGACCTCCGACGCCGTCTTTGGTGTCAAGGAATCTCTCATTGTCAGCTTAGATACCGTAACAGCTGAACAGGCCAAGGAGTATGATGTCAAGGAAGGATCAAAATTGCTCAAATACGATTTCGTGTTGGTAACGGATGAAGAAACGAAGCAATTACGACATGACGAAGCGGTAAAAGCAATGAAGATGTTGGGACGGGAGGGAATGATGATAGTCAATGGTCTGCCCGTACCTGAGGTCGACTAGTCTGCAAAATAAAATGGAATGTTATGAAATTCGGGGTATGATAACTAAGGTCTTGCTAATCTGAAAGAAAACGTATCCGTTTGGATAACCACAAGGCTTCGAGCCAAGGTAAATGCAACCTGGAGAGCAACGCCAGGTACGCTGTATGAACTGCAAATGCCAGAAAAAGAAGAGAATCCTCCACATCGTGGACCAACTCGATGCCACCGAGTCAACTGCATCTAGCTAGTGACCCTCCTCACCCACAGGGCGCTCCCGTTCGAGTTTGGATCATCCCTCTCCCTCTTCTTCCATGCGCGATGCAACTTGAGGCCAACATCATGCTCCTCCCTGCGAATCTCATCCAACTCCTCTTGAAACGCCTTCTTCCTCTCTTCCGCGACCCGAGCCTTCTTAAAGTCGGTAAGCAGCGGGTTAGGCGGCGCAGCATTGTTCAAGTCCTTGAGCAAACGATACACGTTGTTGCGACGGATGCGTAGATCTTCTTGCTGCGATTCCAAGTAGGCGATGTGGTCGATGGCACTGAGTTGGGAAGGAGGTAGCGGAAGCGCCTTTTGTGATTTTTGTGATGAGTTGGAGAAGGTGGAGGAGGCGTAAGGGGATCTCGGGCTGGGGGTGTAGACTTTGGCCATGGGTGCGGGTTCCCTGTCTAAGGGGGGTACGGGGCGGCGACGGTTTAGGATCGAGGAAGCGGCCGATATGGGCTCGGTTACGACGCGCTTTCCTTGCGAGGACGAGAGTCCGTTGGGCGGTGAAGGTGGTGGTGAGTGTTGGTATGTCCCCGCACTGTTGTAGGTAGTCCACGAAAACCGGCTGATGGGTGCGTGCTTGTCCTTCTCTGACGTCTCTTTGTTGTATGGCGGCGTCGCAGTCCGCAAGGTGGGGTACAACGTCTGTTCTACTGGCTCTACGGTGGCCGGGGACTGGTTCAGTTGAGTGCGATTGGTTGGTGTGATGGGGCTCGGGTACGATGTGCTTATACCGAGACCTGCTGAAGGTGAGGTTGGAGAGATGTGACCGCTTCGAAGAGGCGTGTTCTTCCCTACTTTGAGCGGGACAATGGGTTTAATGCCGTCGTTGTAACGCATATCGTTATCGCGTGGATCCTTGGGCGCCATTTCGGTTGTTACAGTTTGAGTGTCAGGCAGCTTGGGTGCGGAATCAATGGCAGCTGCAAGCGCGTTTGACCTCGCTTGGTCCGTGCTTGGTGAAATCGTCTTGCGTGGTATTTGAAGTGGTTTGTCTGCAGGCTGGTATTTGAGCGGAGGAGCGATTTCTGATCGTCCCGTCGCTCGGCTCCACGGCTCCACGGGCGGTGGTGAGCGCTTCGACCCGAAGCGGCCAACGCGCTCCCCAAAACTTGTGTTCTTTTTCTCAGGACCACTGACTGAAACCTGATACCCCATGGGCCTAGGGTCTGATGACGGCACACCTTTCGCATAAGAGCCTGGATCGACTGAAGCGGCCTTCCCTGCACTATTAGGCTCGCCTGAATACTCATCCCACTTCACTTTCGCATTTGGCGCAAGCTTGCCCTCCCAGAACTTCTGCTTGGGTGCTGGTGGAGCGTCACCATTCCGAAGGACAGACGGCGCTCTGCGTAGGACGGGGATCTGGCTGCCCGCGCGGGAATCGTCTTCGAGTTGTCTGCGATCGTCGTCCATGGGTGACACGTCACGCATCGAGCGGAATCTTCGCGGTAGGTTAAAAGAGGAGTACTGTTCCGGTTCCGGAGAGCTGGGAGGTGATATGTCTTCGTATGCGGAGGGCGATCTGCCGGTGGGGTTGTCGTTATTGTAGCAGAGTGTGTCTTGTGAGTAGATGGAGGAGGCCGTGGGTACTTCTGAGGCTCTGTAGTTGGGAGGTTCCTGGGGAGACAATAAACTGCGAGACAATCAGCGGTAAGTGAGCAAACGAAATTGCGATACTTACTGCGATAGTTGAGGGAGCGCATAATTATGGTGACTGCCATTTTGCAGGTCGGTCACTTTGGGATTGCGCTTCAGTTGATCCTCGTCATAGGTGGTTTCAAGAAGTACGGGGTTTCCTATTTGCGCATGCCTCTCCCTATCTCGGACGGCGCCCTGTAATCGTTTCCACATTATGGGCGAATCTGCATGAAACGAATATTAGCCCGGCTCGATATTGGTGCAAGTATACATAAGCATCACGAAGTATGGAAGGCGGTATTCTCAGCGGCCCCGAGCTACTTATTTCAGCAAGCCTCTCCTTTTCGCAGCAACCTCAAGAGCCATTGCACTGATTGCATGATTGTTGTATGCTTTTTGAAACCCATCGACATCGCGAGACTTGGCCCGGTCCTAGATCTGGTGGAGATAGTTGTCGGTGCGGGCGATAGGCGAGAGACATGGACCGTCGATCAGAGATGCGGAGGGGCACTACCAGATGCCTTTACTGTATCTGAATGACACAAACACCAGCTCTTTCTGTGCAACCTGGCATTGCGTCCCATCCCAGGACCGGATTGCATGGCAAGCGTATAAACCAACGGGCGATGTCGAGGACGCAAGTACCAAGGCCAAAAGAGCTGGTGATGAGATAAGGAATATGAGTACGTACCGGGTGTAATTATGCGTAAAGAAAGAGGTGTGGAGTTGGTGTTGACTGTTTGTGTTGTTGTTGTGATGGTTGATGCCAGATTAAACAAAGAAACAGCACGTAAGCTTCAAGCCGTGAATCCTTCGGGCGCTGCAGCAGCACCGAGGGCGTAATTTTGGTAAATGAGGGAGGGCGACCAAGTCGAGGTAGAGTTGTCGACGGGTATCAGTGCCGGCCCAGTGCATCTAGGAGAACACCCCACAAACACTCGCGAACTGCGCCTCGACCAAAGCGCCAGCGGCAGGATATCGCACCGGTGCCGCAAGTCTTTGTCTTCACACAGCGGTTCGACAGCAGCGAATTGGTTTGCGACACAATGTTTGGACGGGATAGGGCCGAGGCGCAAGAGGCGGCGTGGGCGAATCAGCGCGTCCCAGCACGGTGGAAATGAATCGCTGTCGCGCGTTTCAGGGCTGGAAAGGGCCCTGTTTCAGAGGCAGCGCGGCAGGGATGGGCTGGGTGCAGCGGCGCGATGCTCAACGTCTGCGCGCAGATGGGCGCGTGCTTGCGGTTGTGCGGTCACGGTGCAAGTGGAGTCGAAGTATCTAAGATTACCATGGCCACTCTCCGGTGAAAGAGGGCAGCCGTCATCATCCGTGGTTGTGCAGGCCGGTGGCTATGTCTCACATGCAGTGCCGTGCTTCCCAGCTGTGATGGCGCCCCTTTGACGGGCAGATGGCAGGCCGCATGCGATTCAATCGTCTGTACATATGTCTCGATTCGGCCCTTGCATGTCAGCCGGCGGACGTCCGTGATAGTTTGGCATGGATGGCTGGTTAGTGCTGAGAGAGTCTTTGGGGTTGCATCATCGGCTGTCATGTCGACCGAGCTCCCCGCCGACCCTCGACCACGCCAGCACCCTTCACCGTCACCACTCTAGCACAGCTGTAGCACATCACCCGCAGCCATGTCAGATGGTATGTCTCTACAAGAGCCACCTTCTGGGACAACGTCGCGCTAACCGCAATAGCACTCCCATCACCTCTGCCGGAGCCAGCGGCAACCCACGCGTAAGCAACCAGCTCCGCTCCTTCACCAACACCTAGCTCACAGCCCTCCAGCGCCTCCGTCTTCACCCCAATAAACATCATCCTCTTCTCTCTCCTCGGCCTGCTCGTCTATCTCCGCCTCAAGCCAGCCGCCCCGCAAACCCTCCCTCGCGCCCCGCCGCCAACCGTCTTCCGCACCTTCACCCCGCCCTCGCTCTTCCCCTACAATGGCTTGAACAACATGCCCGTCTACCTCGCCGTCCGTGGCCGTGTCTTTGACGTTACATCCGGTCGCAACTTCTACGGACCTGGTGGCCCTTATGCAAACTTCGCTGGCCGAGATGCCTCGAGAGGCCTCGCCTGTGGTAGTTTTGACGAGGACATGTTGACCAAGGATTTGGACGGACCGCTGGACACTCTCGAGGGTCTGGATGCCGAGCAGATGGATGCGCTGAGGGGATGGGAGGAGAGATTCGAGGAGAAGTATTTGGTTGTGGGCAAGCTGGTGCCTGTGGGTCATCCCGAGGCCGAAGACACCAAGGCGTAGACCCGACAAGACAGACGTCTAGCAAGAATGCTGTGGAGCCTAAATCTGCCTCATTGAGGCTGAAGGAATGGTATCCGTTCGCCATGTGTCGCCGCGCATGGTCCTGTAACGGTTTGCGATCCGATAAAACCGTCATGCCATATATACTACAAGCCTGTGCCAAAGCAACTGCATGTACACGGATCCAGCCAAAAGGCACGTAGGCAAGGACTGAAGGGGTTTCTCGGTTTCGAAGGGCTCTCTAACGTGAAATCAAGCATCTTCATATTCTTGTAATGGTTTATCGTACGCCTTGACACCTAGCACCGGACCAGTCTTAAGTGAGAGTTGATGAATGCATGGCTTGAACATAGCCTGCCCCTAGTACAACATCTTAGCGTAACCGCCCGAATGCGGGGTTAGCTCTGATAGGCAATCAAATCCCACTTACCTCAACACGACTGATAGCAGACTCACCGCGCTTGTAGCGTCTCTTAGTTCATGCTTCCCATCCTCTCCCCGATGTCATAACGACGCCCTATATGCTTGGCGGGCGCTTTAGATATCAAATACATCCAGACCATCTGTTTGACACGCCTTGAAAGATAATCGAATACAACCATGGATCAACTTAGTCTTGTCGATAAGCCACTAGCATGGTTGCTGCTGCTGGCGGGGGTAATTGTTCTGGCATTGTCCCAGCGAGGTCGACTACAAAAGGCTGTCAGTGTATGAAGTCTCCAGTATTGCATCTTCCCTTAGAGACATTGATAACAACCGGTAATCCAGAGACCTTGGCGGGCGCCGACAACATCACCAAGCACCAACAAACTCGAGTCTATAAATCCAGAAGCCGTATACAATGCCATTACGCCGCTCCCAAACTTCAACCTCGAAACAGAAGCACCTCTCAAGCTTCGTCCTTTCAAACCGAAGTTTCATATGACCATGGGTAGCGTCTCCATCATGAATCTTGAACACTATGACAAGCACTGACACAGATGACATAACAGCTCTTGAGAACACCACCCTAAATAACCTCCTAGCCGTGGACAACACCTACTGCACACGTTTACAAATTCGAACGAAGCTCCTCAATCAAGAACACCACGAAGTCATTGCGTGCAACCCAGAAGCCGTCCCCGCAGTCCAAGAACTCTACGAATGGCTCATAGGAACGTACCTACCCCAACGCTTCCCAAGCCTATACCGCATCACAGAATCAGGCAAACATTTGCGGAACCACGTCACAGATACCCTCATCCCACTACATATGCCAAACGGAGAAGAAGCACTTGAGATCTTAGGTGCGAACATCGATACGGAATTCCTTTTACTCACTCCCTCTCCTCCTACATCTTCGCCTACTGTTCCCACGAAATACGTACTAACGGCCTTTGTAAACTGCTTTCCAAGCGGCTTCAACACACGCTCAAAACTCGGCCAACTCCTCGCTGACATCCACGCTCCCGTCCCCGGGTACGCGGCAAAGCTAGAGAAGAGCATGGATCGCTTCTTTGCCAATCTGCCTGTGGGCAAGATCGTTAAGCGGAGTAATTGGAGCATCAGTACGAATGGGGAGCTGTTCTGCTTGCAGGGTAATCATATGAGTGAAGAGGAGATGCAAAGAAAGCAAGAAGTGGAGGATGTAGAGGAGATTGATCTGAACAAGTCGGTAGTAAGGTGTGAAAGGCAGACGTTGCATCGTTTACCAAAGACTGGAGCACTGGTCTTTGCGTTCAAGGTACGTTTGGCTGGCTTTGCTAGCTGGATTCGGCTAACGAGAACAAGACCTACCAGTATCCCCTACGTGAATTGAGGGACGAGGGAAGTGGGCAGGTTCTTGCGGAAGCTATCGACGGCTTGGGCCTGGGCAGCGTACCAGCCATGACTATCTACAAGCGTCAGGTCGTTTGGGGTGATAAAGTCAAAGCGTTCTTGAGAGGAGAGATTGATGCTTGAAGTATAGACAAGATGTATAGCACATTGATTATTCCACTACACGCATCATATTGACTGTATCTTGAGATACCGGGTGCCCAATATTATACATGTGAACTAACTTTCCACCTCATCACCTTTCCTCCACCGAAAATTTCACATGGATCGGGAGTTCTTCTAGGGACGTCCAAGGCCGATTCCACAAGAAGGCCCACCCACAAGCAAGTGCACAGCAGCACTTACTTTTCGATCCGAGTCCACCACACATCTGCTCCATTGATTGTCGTGTAACCGGTAACCGTGAAGTGAACCATGGTCGAAAGTTGTAAATGAGCAGCGCCGTGAGACTCAAACCCAGTGGTACCCGACCCCACGGTAAATGTGTCCTACTCACTCCGTAGACCGATTACCCTTGTCTATGTTCTCCGCAGGCTCCATCTCCGATACTGGAAACCAGTCTGATGGCAGCCTATAAGGTCCTGTGTTAGTTGTTCATACTCCATACACCAAAGTCCAAGCCCTTGCCCTAGCCGTCTTCTTCGAAGACGGTCCTTATTTTCACGCTCAAAGCAAAGAAGCAGAACAACGCCAAAAGTCAAGAAAATTGCAACGCTGAAATCCATGTTGTAGAGCTTACCGACGAATAGTGGAGGTACCAACTGGATTGCCACGTTTCATCATGGGTGGCTTGACGACAGCAGACTTTGCAGGTGTGGCGGTCTTAGGCGCGGGGTTCTTACTGGCGAAGAATTTGTGCGCGAGAGCTTCCTTTGGCGATAGACGCTTTTCGACGTTCATGTGTAGACTTGCGCTCAACAGATCCGCAAGATCGTTCAGCTCGCCCACGGTAGGTCCTCCAGTGGAGATGCTTCGGGCAGCTTCATGAACTCGCGTCTTCATATCGCGGTTGATCTTCTTCTGCTGTTCAATTTTACGGACAGAGAGCTTTGGCTCGTTAGCTTTACCTCTTAAAGGGACAAAAGCGCTTACCTTGTTGTACTGATCCACCTCCCGACTGATGAACTTCAACGGTGGACCCAACTCAAAGTTATCGAGAATATTGTTGACGAGACCCTTCTTGAGCAGCTTCTCGCTTGGCCATCCCAGACAGTCCATAAAAGACTTGATCATCTGGTTGTTAGACCGTCCGGTAAAGAGGATTTTACCAGTCCATAGCTCATACACAGTGCAACCCACAGCCCACATGTCGACAGGATAGCCAACCTCCATACCAAGTATGATCTCGGGTGCGCGGTAGAATCGACTAACGAGGTACTCAGTGCGCTCGATCACGTCTCGCTTGTCGACAGCGGTACCGAAATCGGCGAGCTTGATAGTTTTCTTGTCAGCAGAGACTAGGACGTTGTCTGGCTTTAGATCAAGGTGGATGACCTGACAGTTCTGCAAGTGCTGGAGACCAAGAAACATCTGACGCGCATAGATGCGGACAGCTGGAAGTGTGAGGCCGTGGCCGTTGGTCTCTTCCTTGAGCAGGTCTCGCAGGTTCTTCGACATGTGTTCGAACACGATGCACAGATGGCCCTTGTGGTCGAAAGAACCCAATAAGCGAATAATGTGACGCTTGTCCTGTGGGTCTGCCTCGTTGACTTTGCGCAGGAAGTCCATTTCCTTCTGACTGGCTCTTCTCATCAAGTCGTTCCGGCGAATCATCTTGATAGCGACTATCCTGGGATTTGAATCTCCGGTGTCAGCCCTGACTTCTTCAGCTTGTGCGACGTTGGCAAAGACACCACGGCCAAGACCCTTGATCATGCGATAGCGTCCACCATCCACTAGCTCGTTGCTGATCAGTTTGTAGTAGCCTTCGGGGTCGTCCCAATTGTCGAGCAGCTTCTCGTCAAGCACAGTGCCTTTCGCAACAACAGCCTCCTCAGTTCCGACATCTTCTTCCTCGTCTTCGTCATCAGAAGCGAACATGTCGAACTCTTTCTTTTGTTTCTTGACAGGTGCTACTTTCTCAGCTGGAAGTGTAGAGAGGGCTTTCGGGTCGGTCTCGCGGTACGCATCCGAGGATACTTCGGTGTTCTGGTTCTTCTTGGCAGCGCGATCGCGGTCGTCCAGCATGTCCTGTAGCGGGTCGTAATCCGCCGCGGATGGACTCGCTACCGCAGGACTGTTGCCCTCGCTGATTACGTTCTGTTTGTCGATTACCATAACGTCTGGTGAAGCTGGTACGGAGTCGAGGTCGCCATTACGGGGCGATGCGAACGGTGAGATGGGACTGTCGGCGTGGGCCGCTGGCGATCCGACATTAGGGGTTGCCGCTTCAGATGCATTCGTCAGCACAGCCTGCTGAAGCAGACTGTCTTTCGGCTTCTGTTGCTCAGAAGCAGCGGCGCGTATAGCAGCCCAGCGGCGACGTTTCTCTTCACGCGATTCTTGAGTGGGAACTTTCTCTTCGACAGGGGCCGGGGTGTACTCAGTCGTATCGTCAACGGAGGTCCTATTGCAGAGTCAGTTGTGTAGAGGAATCATTTGGCACTGGGTACACTTACATCTCAACATCTTCTGTCACGCTTGCCTTGTTCGCCTCGGCCTTGGGGCGTTCTGACGGTGCCTGTTGCTTCTGTGGCTGCGACTGACGAGACTTGTCGCGCTGCTGATCTCCGTGACGCGAGTTCTGTGGTCGCTTGTCGGTAGGCAGCGGCTCTCGGAAGTCTGGCACGGGGTTGGGGTTCTCGACTTCGGCGTATGATATGGGCCTGGCGTGTGATCGGTCTGGTACATCCTTCTGTTCCTTGACAAAGCCTCCCTGGTACGATCCTGGAGCCCGTCGAGGGTCACCGTGTCTGCCACGATCAGCATGATACCGCTTGTCAGGACGACTGCGCGGCGGAGAGGCCTTGCGCTTGTAGCCCCTTGCATCATTCCCAGTGTGGTCGGCTCGGCTTCGTCGATAGGGCGATGGCGATCGGTCGACGGCGCGGTTCCTCCGATAGGGTGACGGAGAGCGTGATGGGGTGCGCTTGCGGCGGTATGGCGAAGGGGAGCGACTCAATGCGCGGTAGTTATCATAAGCACCATCCAGTCCAAAGGACCTGCTTGAGCCGTTAATCGCAGGTTCGTCGCGCGAGTTGACTGTGTTTGCCTTGTGTCGGGTATCCAAGACCTCGCCCTCTGAAGCTGAACTTGAGCGAGACGCTGCCATGTTGGCTCTTGCTATGATGCTGGACCGCGCTATCTTGCTTCAGAAGATAAATTCTGGCGTCAGCTTGCTTCTTGTTGATGAGAAGATTGAGTGTCTCTATCACTGACTGTGTAGCAGAGAAGGAGAGACAAGCGCGACCGCACCGAGATGGTGAGTAGGAACGCGCTGGTGATGGGTGAATTCGTCGTGGTCTCGTCGCGGTTGGCTTCGCGATTCAGCGGGGAAAGTGCAATGAAGTCAGAGCTTTAGGCATTACCTAAGCAGGCACGTGACCTAATAATCCATCCCTCAGCAAGACCACGTTTGCCTCTCCAAGCCAGCGCTCAATGTTCTCGATATCATCTCGGTCGATTGGTCAGGTTATTTGATACAACAATATGTAGTGGAAGTCCAAGCTTTTGAGCCGTTGGGATGTTTCCCAAGCCCGCCCGAGTGACTTGACGAAGTGCCCAGGTGGACTTACCCGTACGTACTCTACTCCGACGTTTATAGAATTACCAACCTTACGAAAGACTTCGTAGCGGCTAGAACAAGACGTCTGCTTTGACCAGACGCCGCTTCCGTTGACGCAAGCAACGGCCAGATGAAATTTACCCAGTTGTATGGTCCTGGACAGCGTCAAAAAGGGTGTGTATGCTGGTAAGGCGTCCAAGGACAGTTCATGATCAACTGACAGCGCACTTGTGCCTCATCGTGCCGTGCTTTCTTGCTCTTTCCGCTTTGCGAGGGGCCAAAGCGGCGATGGTCTGATTCCCGTGATTCATGTCGAAATCCACGACAGCAGTCCATGACTCTTCGCAGGGGAGTTCCACAAAACGACTTCGTTACGGGTTGTAGTTGCTGTGTCACTGCCCAATATCAACTGGATCGCCTGTAACAAATAGCATCGGATGCATCCCGCCGAAAGTATCCTCGCCTCGCCTCGACGCCTACCGAGGCTGTGCAGCCTTTGGTGACGGGTCTCATGCGATGGGGCTAAGCACCCGGTGTTGCGCCTCCCTCCGTCTACCTTGGTAGCTTACGCGCACGAAGATCTTCCGCATCTAAGATTCGCGAGCCGATCCATGTAACAGTAACATGCCGGTTGTAGTCCAGTAAGCCAATGTCTCTGGGTAAGGTAGGCGAGTTGTTTTTTTCGATTCTCGCATGCCGCGGAAATGCTTCAAGCATGATCACCATCAACATTGTGAACGAACGCATGTTATCCTTGCCAAACGACTATCTAAGCGATTGACAATCGCGCAGCAGAATACGAGACACTTCCACGCCTTAGGCGTGTTGGTATGGAAAGCACGGTGTGCGTCACGCTCACAGGTTGCAGCGGTGAACGATAGCTCACATACACTCCACCTAGGTACAAAGAAGAAAAGTGTCCACCATGTGGAAATGCAAACACGGGCCATGTGTTCGGCTGAAGGCTATGACAAAGGCATCAAAAGTCGCAAGTCTCTTCTCCAGAACCGCAGAGTACGACTAAATGTTCTACACTGTACACCGTAGTGTAGCTAGGTAAAGGAGAAATCCAGGTGAGATAAACTTTGCGCTACCTATGAGCAAAGGGTGCATGAAAGTCGTACGATTGACCCTGCAGGAAATGATATTCAACATAGCCGAGCTTCGGTACTCATCATGTTGTTGGACGGAACGGGTGCAATGAATGAGTACGTTACCCGAAGCGTACTTGATCTGATAGCTCTGCTAGCCACGTTTTCAAACACTTCATTGTGTGCGCTATTCACGTATGTCACCGAAGATCTTCGGGGTTTGGATGACCCTGTGGCTAGATTGGACGAAGTTCCGAACCAATCGCGAACGTCGGCGTGGCTTCCGTAGCCACTGACGTGCTGAAGGCACGAAACGGTAGAGACCCTGATATAGCGTGTGCCAGACTACCGGGACAAGATGGAGAACCGACAGCAGGGGACTGAGATGAAGTCAGGTCTGGACCTCGATCGATATCCTCCGTACAATTCTCTTCTACGCCTCTTCGACGCTTGCAAAGTAAGCTTTCTAGTTCTGCCATATGTGCGAGCCATCTGTTCCAAATCAACGTACCAATCCACGGATTTATGTTGCCTAACGTCATTTACCGGCGAAGACCGGCCACACCGGGGAACACCACAGCACACCTAGCCGGCCCTGAACTATGCCCTCAACTTCTATTCTCTAACCAGCCCCCAGTTATCCTTGCGACTTCATGTCTCCTCAGCAGCGATCAAGAACAGATGGAAAAATTTCAGGTCTTGAAAGTACGCAAGTAGAGAATGACCTACCAGTGAGACAACTCTCACATCTAGAACCTATGATCTAGCTCTGGGATAGATTGAAGCATTACCAAGTTGTGAAGATCCTCGGCCAGGGTCTGATCACGGTTCAATGGGTGAATGGGCAGCAGTAGAGCCCATAGTAGTCTGAGACGTCTGAGACTCCAAGGCCGCAAAGTCTAGCGCAGGTCCGCAAGAAGCCGTAAACTCTGCGATCCCTGTGTACTCGAGACTTCATAGCCCAAGGTTACAGACGGAGTTCGATGAGCAAATCTCGGTGTGATGGTCTAAGAGTACCTCGCAAAAGGTTGCTGATCGAGCTTGGAAGGCGCGTCCAATTTCCTTTTTGGGAGAGGCAGAATATCTGCCCGGGCAGAATACATCATCCAGACACGATCAACACAGAGAGAGATATTGGTCAAACATGACTAGGGAAAGTGCTTACTTGGGAAACATCATAAGCTTCAGAAGGGAGATGGGCTTCAATAGTCTTTCGTACCGCAGCTACACTTCAATAATGGGTTTGATTGTAGTTTCTGCTCACCGAGATGTGTAGCACGTGGTTGCACACTGCACGGTGGAATGCTCGGTGAGTTGGCGTTAGGTCATAGATGCGATCGGGATACCAATCAGACGTGGTTAGAGCCATGTATCTAAGGAAGCGACTGCGAAGTCTTCCCCGTACCCGTTCATGGTGTGGAGCTAGTTGAAAAGCCTCGTGCTCCGTCTTAGGGTAAGAATACCCTCTTGGGCTAAGTTTGGGCCGACTTAGAATAATTGCTTGATGACAATTGAAAAAGGGTCAGGAACAGGTTTGGAGGTAAGGTACCACTACAATAGCATCGACTTAGACGGCGTCCCGTACAGCTTGACATAGGCAATGTTGTGGAAAGTTTCAGCCTCGACGCCGTATCCCCGCGTAGTCTGTCTATAACCCACTATGCGTCGAAGTCGAGCATCCAGCTAGTGGAAAGAAGATCACGGGAGTTCTTTCTCGTGCGTATGCCGGCGGGAGGCGCAGTGGAAGAAGCACTATACCCGCCGCTTTGCTTACCTCGCTGCACGGAGGTATGCCATCCGACTTGGATAGAAGAAAGAAAGGCATATGAGCGTGGCGTGGCTTCGTGGTGGCGTTCTGCACTCTAATGCGCGTGCGGGAGAATGTTCCTGCCCAGCTGCCTGACTATTGACCCTGGCAAAAGCTACTTGACCGTGTTGGTCTTAACGTCCGGGCGTCGAGAGGGCACATGAAGCCGACATTCGTAAACTTAAAAACTACGTCACACCCTACCATCCTTGATGGTCTAAGCATACTGCGTTTTTCTCATGGCGGATCCCGGTTGGGCGCTTCAACGCGGCAGCGCGTCCAGCAAGCTTTGGTGGCTATCGGTCCGACTAGATATTACCACACCGGCTTGGGTCAAGGGCGTCGCGCTGCTTAGATTCTACGTGTTCCTAGCGACATTCCAACAAGCGTCCATGTTAGGTTGAGACCATACGGGATACTAAGCTATGGAGGCCTGGAACTTCGTTGAAAGTTGATTTGAGACGATCTGCCGCACGTCACTGCACCAGTGAGCATGCAAAGTGATGATCGACAGGCGTGATCTAACCGTACCTATGTTTACACCAAGAAAAAGGGTCCGATTCCACATAGCAACCTTGATCGCGCGCATGGCGTACTGAGGCTACTTGCGGTTTACAGATCTCTGTTCAATCAGATGGAGAGCGACTCATACCAGTCGAAAACTTCATGACATAGTATCATGGGGTCGCATGTCCGCGTTCGGTTTCGCATGCCTTTGCCAGCATCTCGTAGGAGCGGCCGTTCTAGCCTAGTCTAACAGTGCCGTCCGCTAACCCGATTTCCCCGCGGTCGTTGCTGTGTGGTGCGCTAAAACACTAGATCCAGCTGCATCCGAAAGCTGGTGTTTAGATGGGCGACGCTTTTGAAACTTCGTCCCAGTTCTATGTGCGTGTCAGCAGTTCCGCACAGGAGTTCGCCGGGCACTAATGAACCTCAGGCTCAGTGCTCTAGTAGAGGATATACAAAGTTAATGCCCGATATGCATTGCGGATCTTCCATGTGAATTTTGCAGAAGCAAATCCTTCCCTCCACCACCACCTTACTCCGACATAGCTCCTTTTGTTGATAACTCCGCCCTGAGATATGCTCGCATTCATGCCGGCACAATCATCGAATTCGTCTCCTGGTAGGTCGGCATCATGTCCAGCTCTTGATCCCCCCACTAACATATACCGCAGGATTGAACTACTGGTATGGCAGTGGCAGCTTGCCTGACACTTTAGAAGGACTTCCGCAAGGTAGCGCAAATCCTCGCTTGATGCGTCGTGCCTCGGAAGCCGTAGGACAAGCTCAGGGAATCCAAATGTGAGTATGTCAGTCTTAGCAGACTATCCCCACCAGCATACACACGATAGCAATCGACCCCGTCTCTGGACCCGGACCGGACCCATCTTTCGCCCACCTCGCACTCCGTTACCACTCCTCAAAAGGCCGAACCAGTACCTGGAAGGTGGTGGATGGCCTTGCAGTACGATGAGTCGACGACGTCCCTCTGAGCTCGCGGCAGGCTCCAATCCCCATCATCCACCAGAGATACAGAGCACGTTTCGAAGCACCGGTACGATCCGGAGATGCCAAGAAATACCTGGGAATCGTGAGAGATTGCTCAAGCTATTGCTCGAGCGATGATCCCCGGGGAAAGGATCTGCAAGCCGTCTTACGACCGCCCGTGGCTGTGCATATCGGCATGTCGTATTGGCGACGGAGAATATGTGCTCCGTTTAGGGTCTCCTGGCTATCACGACGGTAATTTGATATACCTGCCCGTTGCGGCGTCAGGATGACCCGTGCATTGCTGCGCTTCCAAGGATTCTCTTCGGCACTGGTTTCGGGGCTGTTGAATTCGGGCTGCTGGCGCGGGGTCCAAACCACCATGGACGGCGCGCATATCGATGCGAGTCTACGCAACCATGTGCGCAAGCCAGATGCGCGACCGTCGGGATGCATCGCCAGCTGCTGCTGCCATTTTGACGCGGATTTTGAGTTTTGCTGACACTTCATCAGTCAGGAGCCCTCCGAGTGGGACGAAAGCCAGGTGCCCCTCCACCTCGACACCAACCAAACCAACCTCGTGATTCGCCCGCTGGCAGCGTCCGCCGCTGCAAATCACAAAGCCCCGCTGGCGCCCAAACAGGGACTTGGAGGCGCCCTTGCCAATGCTCGGGGGCAGCATTCGTCTCCCATTGCCGGCACGTATGCGTTGCGGACGCCCCGCGGGAAGATCACATCGATAGCATGTGAAAGCTGCAGGAAGCGCAAGTCCAAGGTACGTACCCGTTGTGCGCGTATGCCACAGGCACACTGACACATGCGCAGTGCGACGGCGTGAGGCCCAAGTGCAACACTTGCCAATCCAAGAACCTCACATGTGTCTACGATGTCGCCGAAGATGGCAAAACGACAACTCAACTGCGGGCCCATGTCAGGCGGTTAGCCAAGGAGTTGGATGATATGAAGTCCGTCGTGTCGCTGCTGGCAATGGCACCGGATCGTGCATCGGCTGCAAACTGGGCGTCCGAGCTGGAGAAGAATGGTTTCGCACACCATTCAGCTGAGGAGGTCAAGAAAGCGCTTTCGGTACGTTTCGCTTCAACCACTCATGGCCTGTTGCTGACTGAAGAAAAGGAGTCTCTGGGTCCAACACCTGCCCTTGCAGACGCCGATTCGTTTGGAACTCCAAGCAGTAGCGAGCCCTTTCCTGGTCACACGCACCCCTTGGCCGGCTCATCGTACGGCGGTTCTTCCCGTGAAGAAAGAGAACAGAGCCAGTCTTCGCTGGCCTATTCCCACGACAATCCCGTCGACGTGACTGTGGCCGCGAACCCCTCTCCACTCAGCCTCGAGGCTGCGGCGAATGCCCTCAACAAATTCGGCTTCGATTGCGCGTTCTATCGGAGGACCAAACGAGATCAGCTCGCGAATGGGTGGAGCGAGCCCCAGATATTTGGAAGATCGGAGATCGATGTCGATACTCTTTTGCTGGGCTTCTTGGACCCTCAGGATGCGCAGCCAGTCTCGACGTGGTGTTCCAGAACAGTCAACAGGCTGCTTCCCTCGTCCCCTCTGCCAGTCAGACTTGCGTCTACATGGCTTTTGACTAAATTGATGCGCGTAAGTAATGTTTCGCACGGCACGAAGTCGGAGCTAATCCTTCTGCAGTTCCTCATATGGCCCAGTGTGGAGAACGTGAACGCAAGTCCGGAGTGGTTGATGCCACCCGCAGGAAAGCAGGAGACGTCACCGTACGATATGCTCATTGACCTTGTTCCCTGGTACGTTCGCCGGCTCTTCAAATCTTCTGATTCTTACTGACCATCCTACAGGCCTCAAGTACGCCAGCTGCTGTATGCGCATCCCCAGGAATATCCAGTTGTACATCTCGTTGGATTGATCGGTATCACATGGCCATACGCGGACGATGCGTGCCATTACTGGGACATTGAATCCGGCTACACCCGTATGACACCACTTTTTGAGAGTACCATCGCCGACCTGAACAACTGGACTGTCGATCCAAAGATCCTCGAGATTATGCCGCAACTGGAGGGGCATATCCCGATCAAGCCGGTAGCATGATATTCTTGCAGCGTTTTGGGTTGTTCATGTTATTCTTTCGGAGTTTAGTCCATCATCGGGTTCTTGGTGAAGTTCATCTTCGCATCTCTTGGTCGCAATCGGCGTATCCTTCACGTATCTTGGGGCGTTGGTCACATCGCAGGGCCGCTGTCCGCGAAAAGCCGTCTTTGGGTAATCATGTCTTGTAATCAAATGTCCGGGAGTAAGGCCTGGGGAGTGTAGTAATTGGGAATCGGAAAGGAACGATACAAACGAAAATGGAACATACTTGAATATAAGCAGCAAGTGCACGATTGCCTGAAAGTATCCGAACCCGGCCCTAGCAGCGCCAGGCCTTCCAAATAACTCTCCTTCGAGTCCGCGGAAAGCAATCTAGCGCCAAACTCCACTATCGGCTTCCAGCCATGTGGCTCTTGTGGCTCTTCTGTACCCACTCTGATCAATGTGATGCCAAGGCTAGACCGGAAGAATCAAACCGGTGTGGCGATCGGTGGAACATCTCGACTCTTTACACGGGCGATCCCGCTAGGAACTTCACTATGGCAAACGGCATTCGTGATCGAGAGTCTACTCGAGTCGGTAGATGATTGTGGTTCGATTCTTACTCATGTCCATGGCTATAGCGCATCCCTCTCGATTGCGGAGATGACTGTTAAAGTATTAGTGAAAATATCGAGAGACGGGCGCTGTGCTCTATACCCAAGAACGGCATATCTACGTGCAGCTTTGCACCTTACTGGTCCCGGCAATTCGAAGGGCACGCGTGGGGAACACGGCTTCTGCCGTGTAAAAGCGACCCACTTGCGATATATGGGTCTTTCGAAGATGTTGGTATTGGGAAGGTATTCCTCACTGAGCGTTAGGAACTCTTGTGTTATCGTGGCTTGAGCAGAGCGGATGCAGCGGGCAAAGAGCGACAGCGCTGGCTTTTGTGAGGCATCCTCTCCGCGGAAGCCGCAATGGCCTAGCCAAGTATATTCCCGTCTCTGTATCCTGAGCGTGCAGCCATTGTCCCACTATGCTCTAGCTTCGACTGACCATTCTGTCGGGATTTAACATTTCTTGGATGCTTTTGCTGTTTGGGAGGTTTGGGCTACAACTAACATTTTACCCAGGTATTACCGGGTGGAAATGGATCTTTGTGCAGATGGCTAGAACGAGCTGTATTTCAAAGGCCCCGTATGCAAACGAACATTCTCATAAACCAGACTCCATTGCGTTCACATGGGGATAATCCTACGAAACATTGTAGGGCATAGCGGATAGCAATTCTCGATAGGTATCTCCCCACTTGGGCTAGCGTTCCTTCTCAGATGTTAGACGCTTTTAGCCACAACCAGACTTTGGAAACGTCCCCAATGAGCATGCGACGCCCGACCACCGAGCATCAATCATCAGCAAGTTCGTGGGAAATGCCCATTCAGGCTGAGCGCATGCAGCCATGCACAAGCGACTTTGTACGAGCTTGCCTATAGCATCACCCGGTGGACGTACCGATGGATGACTCTGGAGCTGAACTTCGGTTGCATGGGGATGTCAAGGACTGCAGTATCCCATGCATGTGCTGTCGCCGGCATGCGCAAATCAAATCCCATCTCGCAATACCACCCGCGCATCGCGAGCCGGGCCCACTCTTTCATGGCTGTCAGAAACAGAGTGCTTGCGCAAGGGTTGGCATGATTCCGATTGGCTCCAGGTCAACTCAGGTGCACCATCAGCAACTGCGCGTTCATGATGGTTGTTCGGCCCGAGTCTTTGATCGAGCACACTTCGGCCTTCATTGCCGACATCCCTGTACTCATAATGCTCATCGGTTGGTGAACATGTTTGATCATGATGCATTGCATAAAAGCGCTGCCCACGGGATGCGCTGGCTAAGTCTGCATTAGAAATTATTTGGACTAAGCTGAACACACCGGGTGTTCTAGGACCGAAAAGACATTGCAGCACATCTGCGAACGATTGAGAACAAAGGAGACGATTCGACAGAGGAAACGCGCGACTCAGAAAAGATCCTCAACCCCCACTACATTGCCCCCTCCGCTACCGATAGGATGTCCACAACCTCTTCGACTGCTTTCGGATATATCCTGGTTCTCTTTCCCAGCGTTGCCGACCAAGTCATTCATCCCTGTGATCCATTCAGTTCGCCCCGCCGTTTCATTATCAGCCTTCAGATCGTACGTGATTTTGCTGCCCACGTAGCCGACATGGTTACCAATGACCTTGTTCACTTTGATCTCACCGTCGGGGCTGGACACACATATTGTCATGGCAGCATCCTTCCTTGCGGCAAGAATTCTTGATTGTGCTGCGAGACGCGATCGCATCGGTGTGAGGGCGACATCTGTATGGCTCGGTTCGAAGGTCGGGGAGCCGACTACAGAGTCTACACGTAACGCTGATGTCACCCCATAGATGGACGCTCTGTATTTATTTGGAGAATCCGCGACAGGCTCTTCCAACACGATGGAAAATCCGTCCGAAGTGGAGATGCGTGAAGCGGTCGCAATCTTGGACGTATCGGACGGAAGTAGTGCTGTCGCAAGAGGTTTACAAAGCGATTGTATGACCCCTTGAGGGTCGTGAGGCATGCGAATGCGACGTAGCATTGGAAAGCCGTTGGCCTGGATACTTGCTGCAAGCAGAGATGTGGCGTGGCAGCATATCGGTTCAACGTTAGGGAAAGGGAATGGTAGTGATTCTGGTAGCTCCGCAGATCTGGGTGAAATGAATGAAGGCAACGGGGAGGCCTCGGAGCGTATTTCCCAGTGGATGTATTGGAGTGATGGCGAGTCGAACACAGGATCGAAATTTCGCCTCGATAATATTGGCGCTCTGGTTTGGACGAGCGAGAACTCCTTCAAGCTGGCAAGATGTGGAGAAAGAATGTCCGCTATCGTGAGTATGCTTTCAATTTCCAAGTCCACAAGCGTCAGTTTCTGGATCGAGACGGCCTGCCGTGAGGTAGCAAGGCGCTGAATACCTTTCTCCGTGACGCCGGGGAGGTTTTCAAGGCGCAGTGACTGTAAGTTTGGTGGTATAGCGTTCAAAGCCTAAAGATGAGTGTACGAAGTCAGTATTTGTCTCACATACAGTTCGTACATGGACATTACTAACTATGTTGGTAAACGAGTGCGCCGCGAGTCCAGAGATCGCCAGATTTTGCAGATGTGGAGAGTTTCTGAAAGTTCCAACCACAGCTCGGAAATTGAGATATGTCAAACACTGGCCCTGCTCTTGATGCAGAACCAGAGTTGATAAATTGGAATGTTGAGAGCTCAGGTTGAGGAAGCGTTCGGTCGGGTCACATTCGGCGATATAGTTGCCTCTTACTGTCTCGTCGTCTTCGTCATCTGCTCCGGCGTCTCCATCCGCATTGGTCAACATCCACGCTCTTTCCCTGAGATTTGGTCTTGTAGACAGCGCGTGCGACAATCGGTCAAAGGCTTGTGAGAAGTGGACATGAAATCCGACTAAGCGTTCCAAACGCGGACAAGCCATAACCAACGAAGCTGCAAGATCCACGATCTCTTCTCGTTCAATGGTTGCGTTCTCGTAAAGCGACTGAAAATCAGACATGTGCAATTCCAGTACACGCCGAGATAGTCCAGAATTCTCGCGAAGTGTCCTCCGTAACAACTTTAGTCGGCTTGTGCCTTTTGTCTTGAGCTTCGGAAGCCCTCCATGCTCTTCATTGGTGAGAACCAGGACTTTGCTGTACATGACAGCACTCGCAGCCTTATCCCATGCGCGGCTCGTCAATGACAGGCTGTGGAGATCTCCAAGATAACATGATCCACAAGCTTGGTTGCGGTCCTGATAGATCATATTCAATTGGGCAAGAATGCAGTCGTACACTTCCCTCGGAAGCTTCTTGAAAATATGCGCCGGGAATTGGTAAATAGGCCTTGAGCGTCTGCGCGTTGAGTTCCTCCTGCCTCGTTCGAGCTCCCACGGAGTTTTCGTCAGGCGAGGTACAGCCCAGGCATCATACGCCGCATCTTTATGTATGCTCCGGATGGGAATCTCGGCATCGGTATATCGAGTTGATGAACGTATAGCGGCCTTTGGAACTACAACCGTTCTGGACGCGGTGGAGGATCGGTCTGTCGACACACTAACGGATCTCGGTCGAGACGGCTCATATCTAAAAACAGTCAGTGAATGAGGTTGAAGCTACTTCGAATACCGAACCACCCGCAAAGTCTGAAACGGGGGCCTGAAAAGACCCTGTGAATCGTGATGGCCATGAACGGCCTTGACTCCTTCAGAACGTATGTGTGGCGCGCGGTCGATTCGATCAAACTTACACATCGACCTGGTGCTTCTCCCCTTTATCCTTCCAGGATCTTGATAAACGGAACATGATTATCGCGCGTTCCTGAACAACACTGCGGCTATTGAAGAGAATGACAAAGGAACGAGTGCCAGTCTCGACAATACGGGAACAGATGTCGCATCAATAAGCCCAAGAACAGTACAACACAAAACCGACGAAAAATTTGGACCAGACGCGTGTAAGACGGCGCGCAATGTTCCAGCGCCGCGACCTACCCTGCAACACTCATATATCCCGTACGACGCACCCAGACATGCGCTCCGCACGGGCGGCAACCCAGCATGATGCCGTCACAAACCCACGGACTACCCTGCAATTAGCTCCCAAGAAAGACGCCGAGATGGTAAAGCCCACAGCGGACGAGGTCAGCGGGTCAATCAGAGAAATGCATGTACGCCACGAGTGAATCATGGCGACAGCACTACGATACGACAGGTAGGTTCCTTCGGCTGTTTCTGGAGATTGCAAATCCTCCGTCGGGTTGGCGAGGACTTAGCGCCACCGAAGCCGCGGGTATAGAATTGTGCTCTCGCTCTCGCGGGTAATGACAGATAGTGGGACCAGGAACGAGAAATATTTTCTTGGTCACTGTTGTGCCGTTGTACCTAGGTAGTTATGCGACCATGCAACGGCCCTCCGCAGCGTCCACCTCACGATATCGTACGACGCTCTCGCCGCGCAAGGGCTGGAGATGGGTGTTCTCTGTGATCTGCCGAAGATCATGATGCCCAGGTGCATTCTGCATTTGCGATGTGGAGGCTGGAGAACTGTAAAAGGGTCGAACGGATCTCGGAACGACCGCGGCCCTGGTTTGGCGATCCACTTCTGGGCAATCTGCGGTTCCTTTCGCCAATCGAAAGCTCGGACGCCGCGAGAACCTGCATATTCGTCCGCTTTGTGGAGAGCTGATTATCGCTATCCGTCGCTTTTTCTGGTAAGATATGCACTCACAGCGAGAGAGCGTCGACATCGAGATAACGCGATGTCTTGCGGGGTTTCGTTGATGATCAGAGTCTTGGTGCATAGGGTTTTCTACGGCGTCCGTGCCAGCAGGATCGATACCACCTCCCTTCGAAATTTCGACAATCCTTCCAATTTGAGCGCTATTTTCCCCCCACAGCTGGATGTTCGAAGAGAAGCGTTGTGATTTGAGTTTCTAGAAAACTCCGTGTATATTCCCATGTCTAATACGAGTCAAACACCGGTTCAGACAGGTACCCGGATAGTAACATCGCATGCAGGCACCTGGTTTTGCTTCGTTTGCGGCAGGCGATATGTTAAGTATACAGCCTGGCATTTGTCTTCGATACCTAGGTATGATCGCGACGCACTGGGAATCCGACACTGCCCAGGTGGCATGGCGATAAGAACGCGAAACTGGAGAACACCCCAAAGGTGTCGCCGAAACTACCAGATGCAGTAGCCGTGGAAAGCGGCACTAAAATGTCGTGAAGATTTAGCGTTTGAACCCTTACCCGAGCGGTTCTTAAGCTCGGAGGATTATGGACACCGAACGTGCCGAAACTGTTTTAATGGGGCAGCCGGTGCGGTGGCTTGAACGCTGGTTTGTGGCACAGTTCGCAACAGACCAAGTGAGCAGGGACGATGCGATGAAGGGGTCTTCCCGTCTTTGCGCGCGAGGCTCTCTGTTAACAAGTTGAAGAAAGCTCTTGCGCAAAGACACGCGTAATTGGGCATTTGCCGTGGTCACCTTGCTTTTCGGTCGGACTGAGGCGTGTTGTGCTTAGTAACATAGGATTTTGTGCACCAGATGCCATTATCCATTGTGCGCGATGTATTGTACAACGTCATTATCTCAAATAAGGGTGGTGTGCCACCGGGTAAGTCTGCCGACCTGAAACGCAGTCACATGGAGCGATTAATCTAGAGCAGACATGATACGGTGACATCGAGCTGTGAGACTCGGACTCAAAAGCCGTCGCACAGTGCTAGAGACCGATGTCTCGGCAGATTCATCGACTATGACGCGAACACCACTTATCGACAACTAAGATCACTAGCCAACGAAGAAGATGTACGCAATCTACGTAGAGTCACATTTGGATATCGGATGCGCGAACTACCATACTTCCGCAATTAGCTACGAAGAGTAAAATGAATCTCGATTTCATGTCTAATAACGTGACTGGATGAGCGAGTAATTCGCTGAGGTATATTACATTACTCCATAAAGATCGTCCCTTACAAGAAACCCCCTATGGATATCATTCACACAACAAGCCTTACACAATTTGCGAACCTGTATACGCTTACAAGAAGTAAACTGCAGCAGCGCCGAGCAGCGCGCTCATGCCAATGGCACCAGTCTGCCTGGGGGCAGCGTTGTCAGTGTTGGAAGGAGTGCTGGTGGGGTCAGCAGCATCGCTAGCGTCTTCGCCGATGCTGGTGGTGGGAGTGGGCTGGCCACTGGTGAAGGGAACATCAGAGACGGGAGTTGCGCCCTCGAATGCTGGCTCTCCCTCGTCAGAGGTGGAGTCGGCAATGGTCGCGTTGGAGGGGTTGAGGACCTCGTCGATGACGTGAACAACACCGTTGGCAATGAGGATGTCGGAAGCGACGACACGAGCGTTGTTCACGAAGATACCGCCCTCACCAATAGTGATGGTGAGTTGCTCGCCGTTGGCAGTGGTGAGATTGGTACCGTTCTCGAGGGTAGAAGAGTAGCCAATGGTGCCGGCGATGACGTGGTAGGTAAGGATGCTGGCAGCGTCCTCAGTGCTTAGGTTACCGAGAGCAGAGCCAATGTTCTGGAAAGCCTCGTTGTTGGGTGCGAAGATGGTGATGTTCGGGGTGTTGTTGACGGTGTCAAACAAGTCGGTCGCGTTGATGGCTCCGCGGAGGGCAACAAGGTCGGCGGCAGAAAGGGTGTCGGCAGTGTTCTCAGGTAGAGTCAGGACACTATCGATGATGTGGATCACACCACCAGTGAAGTTAACATCCTGCGTTTGTTAGCTAAGCAAAAGACAAAATTAGAGAAGAGCACATACGGCTGTTGTAACAGTTGAGTTGGCGAGCAGACCACTGTAGAACATTACGCTGTCATCCATGGCAATTGCCTCGACGACCTGACCTCCAGTGACATTGGTGAACATTGGGTTGGTCAACGCTGTAGGAACGAAGGTGCTAGTGTTGGTGATGTCGGTCGACCTGAATGTACCGTTGAGCACGTGGTACTGTAGCAGGGCGGTGAGGAGGCCCTCGTTGGAAGTGAGACTGGAAAGTGTCTCATTGTCGATCTTTCCGAAAGCACTGTTGGAGGGTGCGAGAATGGTGATGTTGGTGAGACCAGCCAAAGACTCGAGTACACCTGCGGGAATGACCGATTGGAGGGTGGAGAGCTCGTCGGTGGAGTTCAAGGCGGCAGCGAGATCAGGGACAGTCTCGTTCTGAGCAAGTGCGAAGCCCGCAAGGGCGAGGACGGAGAGTTGCTTGAGCATGTTGATGACAGGCCGACCTGATGATACTAGGATATCACGAGAGGAGGTAGTATGAGGTGGATGATTGTCCAGATGGTACACAACAAGAGGGGAAGCTGGACAATAAGTACTATGCCACCCATGCACATAGCCACAGACCAATTGTTCCGCCGGGCCTCAGCAAGGTTGGCATTTGCTCTTCCAAGCACATCTCGAACAAACGCCACCGGCCAGTTCTTTCCGCACCCCATGCTGGCCAATAAGGCCTCCTTTCGTAGCACGGCCTTCCAGGGCGAAGCTTGTAGCTCGCGATGTTGCCCAGTGACAACGGGAAAGAGTTTGCCAAGTCATCGCACAAGTGGAGCTATGACACAGCTGAAGCCGTACATAGATGCGACCAACAAGCGGCTAGCGTTCTCCGCATGCACTTGGGTGGCATGTAATAGCGACGTTGAGGCTGTTGATCACCCGTGTGTATTCACTCTCTACCAGCTCTTGCTCTTTGGAGGTTTTCTGCCAACGACGGTACCCATAGCGGCCGCTCTTTTACAGTAGTGCTTGCGACTTCCTGGTCAAGCTTGGTAGACTGGCTGTCAGAAATCGATTGAGAGAGTCCGCGTTGTTTCTAGACCCAGGACGCTGGGCTGAGGTGAAGTGCAACAAGCATGCGCCGCTCGATCCGGAAAGTGTGGGGTAAGCATGCACCAGTAGCTTGGCAGACGACACCATGACCCAATCGAGCTCGTCTCGAAGGTCTGGGGCGCGTACCTAACTCCGTTTCTTGGGCATACGATGCAAGCATCGAACATTCCTACAGCAGATCGGGCGGACACGCCATGTGGCTAAGGAACCATTGCGCGTCTCTTCACACAGCCTTGTTTGTTATTTTCTCAACCCACCACTGGTCAACATGCCGGAGCCGGTGCTGGTGGCACAGTCGCATGCTTTTACAAGCAACACGCGTCGACAGTATGAATTAAACCTCTCGCGCAACCGTGAATGTCATAGCCAAGCATCACTCCAAGGTATCACCAAGATTCAAGCAACGATGCATGACGACATCGATCTCGAGATCTCTCCCTCAACCGTCTTTCTAAGTAATACAAATCCATTTCTAATCAAACCGACATTGGCCCGTATGTTACAACAACAAAGAACATCACGGCAAATTTTCACCGATGACCCTGCACCCTCCTCCAAGCCCGGAGTATCATTTTAACCGAAGATCACGAATAAGACTGCTACGCGCTACCAAGACGCGTCTCACACCAATGTCGTCTCGTTGTTCCAAGCGACTCCGTACTCGTCTATACAGACCCCTGTCCATTTTCCCTGAACATCGAGCCCTAGCGGTGAATTCAGGTACCCATACAAGTTTGTATAGTCAGGACCCTGATCTGAGAGGAGTGGTAGGTTAGCTCGCATAAGCTGACGGCGCGGACCTCCGTACCACTTTTTCTAGGCATCGTGGACTGTGCTGCCGGCAAGTCTTACTTTAGGACAAGGCGACTCTTAGCATTTCTAGCCAGAATTGCAGTACATTACACGATGCGACATGTCCTCCTATTTCGTTGTTCTGCGCCGTATCGACTCATACTCGAGTAGGGCATTGCTCCGTTCGTGCTGCGCCTCGCTTTGATGTACCAAGGAGATATCGAGAAACTCGTCTATCTGGAATCACCCAGATGACAATTATATCCATGCCAATTATTGTCAGCAGCTTGTTTCGAAGTTCGGTCGGTCGGAGGACTAAATGGTCCGTAGCCTCTTGTTTCAAAATTCCACTGCTTGGCTGTGCAGCCTCGTCGGTGGCCTGAGCATTGCACATTGAGCCTCCCCCGAACAACCCCTTCGCAAATCCGAAATGCAGGAACGTCTCCTACTTAGCGGCAGCCAGCCCGAGGGCAATCTCGTCTTCTCGCCTTTGAGTAAACCCATAGGCCGGAAGGCATCCTATCCGGTGCTGTCGTTGGATACCACAACGCATCTTCGTTCTTCCAAGCGTCATGGCGATAAGAGAGTTGAGAAAGGCCGTGAAGGTTGTCTCCATTAATCGCTTCGTCATACTAGCCCGGGGAATATGGAATACAGTGATATTTCCTTGGAAGAGTACTTCGGGTGCAGGGACTTCAAAGAGTAAATCTTACTTCCACGTCCATCTGCGGGATACAGTCCAGAGATCGGATGAATGCCGCTACATACTATATATGTTCGACATCGAGTGGTGGAAGACAAGACGAGATCGAGGGCGGAAGACTGAAATTTATGGCAGTCTGACAGTGCAACTGGACAGCTGAGTTCAGCTGGCATCGTAGAAGTTATATTGATCCAGATGTGTCGGCGTGGTGTCCTCGCGAGGGATGAAATTCGAAGACTGCATGGGTGTGTATTCGCTGAACAAGTCGGCCATGCTCGCTTCTGGACCGAAGCCAAGGTTTTGCATGAATTGTGGTTGGGAATTCGACCTAGTTGTGCTATCCAGTGACGCCAATTCGTCGAAAAAGCTCTCCAGATCGCTGGTAGGCTCTGGGCAGCGAGGATCGAATTGAGACGGAGTAGAGCCCGGATGCAGCGTATGTTGAGGGACTGCCACCGGCTGAGCTATAGGACGTGTGTTTGAACACATCGATTGTCCTGGATCCGGAGTTACCATATGGGCATCGTTTATATGCTGTCTGAAAGGCATGACCGAGCTCTCCGGCACTTGCAAATGATTCGGCACGTCAAAATAGGCTATGACCTTTTCCTGCAGTCTTTGTAGCCGCATGTGGTATACGTCATGCAGGACAATGCGAGCTGCATGCCTATTGACAACGTCTATCAGACACCGGATTGCTGGTGGTAGGCATTGAGAGGAAGCATGTTCGAAGCAATGGTCTAGCACATCCAACAGCCGGTGGAGGCTTCTGTCAGACGGAGTGCATGCGAAAGAGGCGCAATGATACGTCGTTAACAGTAAGACGGCCGGTGGTGTCAAAATCGCGAAAGTATTGTCGGAACATATGTGAGCTAATTTCATAGGCATCAGCGCTCTCCATCTTTCGAGATGCTCGACCGCATCTTTGTAAAGATACTGTGACGTTGTATCTTCGATGCTAATGAGTACGTCGACAAGGTCGACAAGACTGTTGTAAATGCTGAGAGAGAGTAACGGGGCTCGCCTTCCTGCGTGTGAGGGATCCTGAAAGCCAGACCATGGTTGCCACTCTTCCAGACCGTCTTCATTAATGGTTCCAAGGTGTACGAAGTCGCTTCTTCGGAAATGCGGACGCCGTTTGAGTTGAAGTGCTAGCATGCTATCGAGCAGAAAGCAACCAAAATAAACATGCTTGCCTCTGGGATTACTCATCAGCGTCACCTGGTCTACACTTTCCAGGACCCTTGAGGCAGATCCAACAAGCAACCAGGCATCTCCAGTATGTATTCGCAACATGTTAAAGACAACCAAATTGAGAAGGGCTTTGATGTGGCCAATGTCGAGGCGATCCAGTTCACTGGGTACGAGCGACTTGGCGTGCTCGTATAGTTTCCTGGGCTTTACTGATGAAGAGTCCAACGGATTACACGTCATGGCTGTTCCGTAAAGTGATCCCACCGCCAGCACGCTCCATAGTTCAGCGAACAAGCCAGATCCAGGCTGACCAGATACACTTGGAATGCCCTGAACAGGGAGGTCGTAGGCAGTCTTCAAGATGTCATGCTTCTCGCAGATTGGAAGCCAGGATTGTACGTTGGTGAAGTAGACCTCTATAAGCTTCCAGCTGTCTCCCAATATTGGTTCAGATGACGCTGCCATAAGCTGATCGAGATTTGCATGCTCGACATGCTCCTGTAGGTAGGCGCTGCGATCCTGGGTATGGCTAGCATGTGCAGCTACAGACTCATCTGCTCCGGAGTCGTCATCACTGGTATGAGGTGAAATTCCAGTCGATTGTTCATGACGCGAAGGTTCTCCTCCAGATAGTAGCTTATCCACCTCGGTGTAAAATTTCGCTTTCCGCCATCGTCTGTGCAGCTTGTTTACCTCTTTCGAGTCACCACGACCCAATAGTAGTGAAGATGCTCCTTCTTGCGCCAGCTTCTCATGGAGAGCTGTCTCATTTTCAGAGTCTCGCTGGAACAAATAGGCAAGTGCTAGCTCAAGAGTGCGAATGTAGCCAGGTTGGATACCTCTTTTCTTGGGATTTGCAGTGTACGAGCATTCTCTCGACGTTCCTGAGCAAGTGGAGCACGTTGGCTGTACTCCGTCGCACTTCTCACGGGCGACACGGCACTGGTCACATGCTCGTGATACTCGGGTTCGTTTGGCAGGCTTCTCCTCCGGCTGGGGTGCGGAACGGCGCTTTGCCTGGGCTTGGGCAGGCATGAGCCTTATTCGGACGAAAAGACAGCGAGTGAGCAGGTGCCGAAACTAATCTCGGGTGACAAAATTGCCAATGACGTCTTCGCATGGTTCGCGGATTTGTTTTCTGCGGTATTATGAGTAAACGCGGCAAAGCTCGGTGGCAGGCGCCGCCAACCCACCGTTTGAACTGTCCACCTGCGCCGCGGAGCTCATCAGCTGCAAGGCCGGGGATCTATCATGTGTGAGTAATAATTGACCCGCGGATAGTTTTTTCGTACGCCCTCAAGGCACGTTAAGGGAGTGCAAAGTTGTCGCGTGTCCAGGCGAAGTCGGGAAGGCGCAAAAGAGGGGGAAGATAGCTTATCCGGAACTTGCAATGTGCGAGTGCTCCTCGCACACAAGTAGCCTGCGCCAGTACCCAACCACCATCGCGACATGGCGTCGCGTAAATGTAATCGTTGTCCTTCTTACAACCTCTTCCCCTACTCCCCAGGCTGACTGGGGTTCTTTGTGTGTTTACGGCCTTACCATGCATATACATAGAGGTCGCAAACACACCCGGCTCAGCAATATACAGCGCACCTCACCTTTTGTCCCTGGGATCACCGGAACTACAGCACACTTCCCGAACACCAGATACCGGATCCGGGGGCCAAGGGGTACCTGAAATAAGTCTTGCGCATCCTGGAGGTCTCGACTATGGCTTCTGTGGTGGTTGGGAAACGCGTCTTTGCGTCCTTGGGCGAGGACGATGGAGCCACCAGTGACTTCTACCGCCGGCACAATAGGCCAATTTCAGGGGAGGCCGCTCCATCCAGGACTGGTGGATCCCGTCAGAGGCGGAAGCTCAGTGTGGGCGACATGTGTAGGAAAATAACCCGTACCTTGATCGGTCGCATACTGACCAGCGACAGCCTCCGCAATGTTCGGTACCCGCTCCACTCCTCTCGCTGCCCCCACCCCCGCCCCTCCTGCGAGTTATCGCCGCCGCACGTTCAAGAAGGATGCCTCCATCGTGCTTCTCGGTATGCCAGGAACTGGCAAGTCCACCCTGGCTGTCATTGCCTCGATGGCATGCCGGAGGCGCGTTGTCGATATTGATGACATGTTCCAAGACACAACGGGCTTTTCTACTGCCAAATACCGCAAGCAATTCGGTGCGGCCAACTATAATTTGCGACAAGAAGAACTGCTAAGAGGTCTTCTTCATGAGCATGACCACGACGCGATACTTGTCTGCAATGGTGTCTCTCTGGAGCGGAATGGGCAAACCTTGATACAAGACTTCGGTCGGACACATCCCGTAGTACATGTACTGCGCGATCTTCCTAGCCTGCATAGCTACCTGGGCCGGCCTGACATGCAGAGACTCAATGACATGTTCGCCTTTACCGCACCTATGCTACGGCGCTGCTCTAATTACGAGTTTTACAACATATCCGAAGCCAAAGCCGGGAACGTTGACACGTCAGATGACCAGACCATGGCTCCAGCATTTCTCACACTGAAGAGGGCGCAGAGGACCTTCCTCAAGTACTTGTCGCTTATAACGACTCCCGAGCTTCCGGATGAGTCGGTTGGGGCGTCCATTCCACCACTAGAACCTGGTTATCCGCTGTCCGATGTAGCAACCGAGCTTCGGAAATACACTTGTGCCGTGCAGGTATCGCTGCAAGACATACTTGCTCCAGACGCCGACGTTCAGAGCCTAGAAGTTGGCGCTGACGCCTTTGAGATCACCCTTGATTTGAGTCAACAACGTCCCATGGCCACCCTCATGGACGATGTTAGCGCTTGTGTGTCGAAAGTACGCAGAAGCACAGTGGTACCGATCATATACCATGTGCTGCCTACTTCTACCTCGGATGGCAGCCGAACACTCTATCTGGAATACATACATCATGGTTTGCGCCTGGTCCCTGAGTACGCGACTATCGACTTGTCGCTGGACCCTGGCGCGCTTGCGGACGTCAATAACTCTCGTGGTACAACCAAGATGATCGGACATCTACATGCCGACAAGCCATGGGAGGATCATTCTTGGGTGGCACAGTACGAAAAGGCCGTACGTGTTGGGTGTTCCGTCGTTCGATTTACTCGGCCAGCTCATTCCATTGATGACGATGTCTCAGTTCGCAGCTTCAGTCGTCGAATGGCAGCGCAGGATGCCCAGATCCCTTTGATTTGTTATAATACAGGACGAGCTGGTCGACGCTCCGTATGCTTCAACCAACATTTTACGCCTGTTGTTGCGGCCTCGAAAAGGGACGAGGCTGACGATACCGCGTCAATAGCACAGTACCCACGCGATTCTTGGCTTACTGCTAAAGAAGTGACACAAGCCCTCTACAATTCATTCACGTTCGACCCCATGCAAATGTACATCATTGGTGTGCGCCTGGGATACAGCGTATCGCCAGCGATGCACAATGCAGCGTACAATGCTTGCGGAATGCCACACGTTTTCAGTCGCATCGAGAGCCCGACTGTGAATCGTCTCCAGGAGCTTGTACGCAAGCCGAACTTCGGTGGGTCCATTGTCATACAGCCCTTCAAGATGGAGGTAATGGCGCTGGTAGACTCACTGAGTCAACATGCCCGAGCGATTGGCGCTGTCAACACAGTTATACCTGTACGTCGGAGAAAGGACGATGGCAGCATCCCAAGCGACCTCGAACTCTTCCATGAGCGCAACCAGTCTGGGCCCGTCCAAGCTCTCTATGGAGATAACACCGAATGGATTGGGATTCGGTCCTGCGTACGACGTGGTCTTTCTCCAGCTAACGCAGTACGGCCGTCAACGTGCGGACTCATTATTGGGGCTGGCGGTATGGCGAGGGCCGCTGTTTACGCGCTGTTGCAATTGGGTGTAATGAACATTGCCATTTTCAACCGGACTTACAAGAGAGCCGAGAGTCTCGTAGAGCACTTCTCGCGGCTCGCCTCGAGCTCAGTGGACCAAGTCAGCTCACGGAAGATGCGGCAGATGCGGCCGAACTTGACGATATTGAAATCGCGCGATGAGTGCTGGCCGGAGCATCTCCGGGAGCCTACTATCATCATTTCGTGCATACCTACGGATCCGATAGATGGGGGCCCAGCAGCGCAGTTTTCGCTACCTCCACAGTGGATGGAAAGTCCGACTGGCGGTGTCGTGATGGAGACGGCATACAAGACGCTCAATACACCACTGTCGCAGCAAGTGCGCGACGCGCCAAAGAAGCTATGGACGTACATGGACGGTCTAGACTTTATCCCCGAGCAGGCATTCGCTCAGTTCGAGCTGTTTACCGGCAAGCGAGCGCCACGGAGGGTGATGCGTGAGGAGGTACTGCGTGCATGGAGGGACGAGCAGGGCAATACTGATTTGGAGATGGTGAAGAAGAGATGCGCAGCCATAGACGACCAGGAGCCGTAGGGCTGCATGATGATACGAAGCATAATGTTATAATGCCTAATGACGAGCGTTGACTTCGATATAACTGCGTCGAGTCGGCTAAGCATGCTCACCTGGGCAAGATAGACGATAAGATCCCTGCAGCGATCGTTTGGTGCACGTTCCTAGTGAAAGTCGGGACGCGTCGAGTTGACAACAACTGCACAAGCCAATGCGCTTACCGCTGCAGTCCCGCCGCAACATAACTTAGCCACGCATAGATTCAGCTTCCGCGCAGCTCAGACTACTATGCACCATCACGACAGGACGGCTGCCCGGAAATGACGACGCGCCAGCCCCTCCAAACCCTTCCCCCGCCGTCGGCCAACGTTATCAACACCCGCTACGCCCACCTCCAACGGCCCGCGAGCACCCAGGACGACGTGCAAGATGCAGCTTCCGTCGGGTCTGCGCTGAGCGACCTCGAAAACGATGCCGAGGACGAATTCGAGAAGCGCATGATCCAGAATGCGCGCGACGAGCGGCGGCTGAACCAGGCGCTGGGCAGCAGACCGCAGGCTTTCCGGAAGGCACGCACGCACCCACGCGTCGGGCTGACTCTGGACAACCTGGAGAGGAACAACGCGGTAGCTGGGGCGGATGGCCATGTCAAATTTGAGAGCCCGCCCAGCAGCACCGGGAGCGCGAGGAGCGACCCGGCGATACACGCGCCAGCTACATGGGGGAGGAAGAGCAGGAGCAACCGGAACTGGATGCGTACCATCACGTACGAGGAAGAGCAGCAGCAGACACCCGAGCGAGCCGACGACACAATACACGACCACTACGATGAAGCACATGCAAACGTGCCGCGTCGCTCAGTCGAAGACAGCCCGCTCTCGCACAAGGGCACACCACGCAACGACCAGTCGCAAGAGTGGGACCTTACGTTCGAGCTCAACGAGGCCTCTATGATCGCATCCACGCCTTACATACCACGGAACACTGTGTTAGACGATATACGGCAGAGAGAGATGCAGAGTGTCAAGGAGCAGGCAGCCACTGCCCGGCTGGAGAGAATGCGCCAAGGGTCGCCCGAACAATCGCGCCCGCGGACGTCTTCTATACGGACGGTAGACACCGTAGATAGCAGCGCGAGAATAACAGATCAGGTGACACAGCCAGCTCCTTCGCCCAAGCGGAGACTGCGCACGCGGACTCATTCGTGGCAGTCCATTGGGAAGGCGCAACCGGTCACGGGCATCGGCATGGAAGATCCGCCGGTTGCCATGTACAAGAGTGCTGAGAACATAGCTACAGTAGATCGCGAAGTAGTCGCCACGGCCCAGCCTGTCCCTCCAAGACGCATACCGAATCGAAGAGAAGACTCACAGGATCTATTGCGGCGGCTCGCGAGAGTATCCAACACACCAAGCCCGAGACAGGCAGCACCATCCAGACCGGAATCTGCGCCCCCGGCACCGCTCGACAGCGCACCGCAGACTGTGCTGACCGAGACTACGCAATCTGAAAGCAAACCCGCCTCTGTGGAGGAGACGCCTGTCTCTGCCGAGGTTCCTGATGCGGCAGCAGCGACCTCGATCGTGCGGCAAGAGCACACTGAATCCAGGGAAGCTGCGGCAAGCACCGAGCATGTGGAAGCTACACCAATGCCGAAAGAGCGACCTGCCCTGAACCCAAAGACGCCAGTGGTGACTGGTGCTTGGGTCGATACACCAGGCCCGCGTACAGTACAAAGACCTGCCGTGGCGTCCAGATCGCGTTCACTTTCACCCAAGAAAGGCAGTCCGCGCAAGCAAAGACCGTCTGAGAAGGCCGAAGAGCCATCCGAAGCCATGTCCGTAGAGCCTGTTCGCCCTCAACTTCCAAAGTCTGCATTGCAGGCTCTCGTAGACGAAGCCAAATCTCAAGGCAGACGGCCATCAGCCGACTTCGGCGATTCGACCATCAACTCACTCGAGGATCTCATCGCTCCGTCAGGTGAAAGCCAAATAGACGAAGACACTCTTCAAGGCCTTCAGCTACCGACCGAGACTCCTCGTAACGAGGCAGAGCGCCAGCGACAGCAAGAACTGTTACATCTCCACCGCATGAACGACCGGCTTCGCGCAGCGCGGACCAGCATTCGCGACGCAAGCCGCGGCATGAAGCGCGTCGAAGACCAAGTCGAGCACGTAGAAGAGGGCGAGAATGGCGAAAAAGTCAAAGTGGTGAGTCGTGCATGCCCTTGCGCGATAGACGATCATGTCCAGAACTTTTCCATGTTGAGATGGTGGAAAAGTCTGTTTTGGCAGCAACAATTGAAGACCCTGCGCCAGACATCGAACAGTTGGGGGAGAGCGTGGGGCGGGCTCACAGGCTTGAGTATCTTCTTGATAATCCTTTTCACTTGGTGGATAAGTGAAGAGATTGCTTGGTATGTTGCATCTGTTCTGCCGTTACGCGTACAGGAATGTTACTGACTAGTCTCACAGCGAGATGTACTGCCAGCCGATGTATGCTTACTCGTCGCCCCGTCCGTTCAGCGTCAACATGAAGGCTCCCAAGTTCCCCTTTGTCATACCCACAGTCATCTACCGGACCTTCGTTCAAGGCTGGTGGGTACCAATATCGTCCTTCTTTTCTTGGATTGCCGCCACCATGTGGAGTGTGTTCTTTGGTTTCGAAGAGGCGCAGGCCGTTAATTACAGTGCCAGCCAGACTATCAAAGCTGGGAGCACCATGAGGGAAAGCCACTGGATTAGCGACGAGGCGGCCAAACTTATGGAGGAGAAGGGCTGGGATCACAGCATGTTTGAAGACGAGATTCTGCCTGGGGGCAGGTGACGGCAAGGAATTGCTTTTGTCACGGTCATTCATTACTTTCCTTTTGTCGCATTGATTCAGCGAAGGCGTCTTGTCTATTAAGGCCGCATGTTTGAAACAGGAGTTGGATACGCCACGATTGTATTATTATGATAGCGTCTTGGATATCGCGTGTGAGTAGCAAGGGTCATGTTGGTTTATCGACTGATCCTTGATCATTGCATAAGAAGAAATTTATCGCATACCTCAACTTCGGCTTTAAGATGCTTTTGTGATCGAGACGGAATGAAGGACTAAGACATCTGCTTCGCATCTTTTTGGATAGTTCCACCTATCTGGCATCAGCCTCGAGTAGCGCGTTGTCTATTCTGTTCAAGCTTGGCCTGCAGTTCTCGGGCTTCTTCCTCTTCCTTCTCCAATTCCCGGCGTAGCCTTTCTTCACACGCTTTGGCTTCAGCCGTAATGATCAAGCCTGTACTTGTAACTTCGAGCGCGCAGGCGGGGTCTCTCAGCTTCAAACTCAACGTGAAAGGTGGAGCCCAGTGTTTACTCAACAGCGACCTGGTGATAGCCCTACTTACCTTGTCTACGCCAGTATAGCGCGCGTAGTCGAAGCCTTTGCCTAGCACATCACTCTAAACGACAGGATTACTCCCTTCTTTGAAAGCTGTTCTCGCTGTTGAGCGTCGATAGTTGGTGGACCATCCAGCAACGCGTCTCACATGGTTGATACTGCCGTTACATGGGAGTAGAAGTAGTACCTGATCTTGTATCTACTGACGCTGTGTAATAGAAGTATGCCGTCATGTAATCGACGATTAATCGACATAGGTCAGGGCATGAGTGAACACCTGGGCAGCGTCGACAAGGAACAACGAGGAATATATTCTGGGGTGGTCGTCAGACAGCAGAGTATCGCATTTCGCGAATGCGATATACTATAGTGCTCGTTATGCGATACGCAATGCGGCTGTTGTTGGATGTATCAGTGATGTCGAAAGGCTACCTAGGTAGCAGCTTGTTGCCCCGCGAGCAGCGGCGCGTCCTCGCAGCACGTGACGTATGGGCTTCCACCTGAGCACTCTCCAAACTCTGCCTGCCCCTCAACTCAAAACCTACGCAAGCCACCATTTGCAGATTGCTCGGCCAGACTCCGATGACGAGCGACCAACGCGAACCGTCGCCTGGGTACTGATACACAATCGCGCCGCCACCCCAGATCATTGGCGCGCGCTCCTCGCTTCTAGACAAGTTCACATCTGCATCCGGCATGGTGTTGCGGACTTCAAACACCTGCTAACTCAGACACCCTTGCATCACCCCAGCTGAAACATGCTGATTGGTTTCAAGCGCCGCCCATCCAATCCTCCAACCATTAATAGTTTCCCGGTTCTGGGGTGTCGTTCGCAAGGTTTAGGGGCGGAACACCTGGGACGCGTACCTTGTGGGCTCGAAGTGTCTCAGTATGCCGCCCTCTGTGGGGGCTTGACAGGACGTTAAAAGGTGGAGGGGCTCGCTGCTGCGCGAGGGAGGTAAAAGCAACGTGAAGCAGGTCTAGCAACTTGCGGACGGTGCGGTGTAACAACATTCTTATCTTTCGAGCGCGGGCCGCACACAGTACATTCTCTTCTTGTTGACGACGACGCCGTATTTACGCCGTAATTTGGGGTCGGAAGGCTTACTATCACTCATTCTTTGTCGCCGCCCCTCGTTTCTGTTCGACCTCACTATCTGGCTTGCGCCTACACTACGATCCTTCGGTCATTCCCACGTTCAACGCAAGATCAGTTCTCAAAACGCCAAAATGTTTCTCGCCACAATTAAACTCTTCTCGTTCCTGATCAATCCAGAGTTCTGGGCCAGGACCGGCTTCTTCGTCGGCTACATTATCGCTTTCCTCCTCGTCTTGGAAGTTGTCCGTCTAGCCAGCACAGATGCGAATCGCAAAGAGGTTGAGAAACTTCTAGACGCGTATGCTGCGTCGAGGAGTGACGTGCCTGTAAGAAGACGTCGAGAAGAGGCTGCACCAGTGAAGAAGGTGGTGCAGGTATCCATCGATGAATTGGAAGACATGGAGAGGAGAAGTGTGATTGCCGAGCAGGAAAGACAAACACAAGAACATCAACAACGGGAACAAGAACGGACACGCACTCCTAGCCCTGCAGCGGCGCGGATACCAGAGTCCAGACATACCGAAGAGAAGCGCAGACGCAGAACGACATCTACATCCGTATCTCCACATGCTACTTCTCAGTCCCACTCACACCCGCAAACCACCTCCTCTTCGAGTCCTACCCGCCGTCTTCGGAAACGCAGCGACACGCTCAACTCTTCCAGCAGCGCAGAGGCTAAGGGCACTGCCGTACGGAGGCGCAGGGAAACTTCTCCCATAGAGTCTAAGACACGGGAGTCGAGGCATGCGAGTCCAACACCAAGATCGAGAAGCAAGGAAGCCAAGATACTAGGTGGATCATTGGGCAAGATGCTGAGGAGTAGAGGCTGAAGTTGAGCGGAGAGTCCGAGACGAATCATGTATAACCTTTTATGCTACGTAGGCATGACTTTACGAGTAGATGTAAATCTTCGAAATGTACAAAATTGGGTATCTCATCAACGCGTTCACGCACCCCAATCATGCTTCCTTTTTGTCTATCCTGAAACTCGACGTTAGGTCCAGCCTATGCACCTGCCAACCCATCCATACCCCCAATCTCCTTTTCAAATACCTCGAAGTCCACTCCTTCGTCTTCGAACATCTTCTTCACCTTCTCGGCGGCAGCTATCTGTCGCTCTTGCGTGAAGCCACCCGGAGCGTTGCTTTCGTACTGGATGAGCTCGACCCATCTGAAGAACAAGCTCTCCTTGCCCATGGCTGTGAGCCGGTCCTTGAACTGTATGACCTTGTCCCTCGCTTCGGTTTCCGAGCCTTCGTCGAGCTTCGCGCATTCCCAGACGGCCCATTGTCCGTTCTCTGCTTCAGGGTCGCCGACGTAGACGAAGACGCATTTGCGGAGGTGGTCGAGTGTGATGTCCTTGCGATCGAGCAGTTGCGTGGCAGCAACCATGCCAAAGAAGTCCAGGTCGAAGTCTGAATCCATCAACAGATATCCCGTCTTCTCCCTCAACCTCGTCTTGTCAACCGCGGGCAGAACTCTGGTCTTGAAGAAGGGATTATCCGCGCCTGCACGCCCACTTCCACCTTCAGCCTCCCCAAGCAGGTCCTTGGCTCCCCATCCTCTGCTGACCCTCACATATACCTCCTCGTCCCTAAAGCCCACATTCCACCGCCAGCTCACGGGATTGCCTGGCTGCTCAATGAAGAAGGTGAACGGCCAGAGCGCCACGAACCGGAAAAGTAGGAAGTCCAGCATGAACATTGCCATGCGCTTTCCTACCCTCCATAGCAGAGTTGCCCAAGGCGTGCCTGCCCAGTATATGGTAGTCTCATTGTGGTTTCCCATGACGGACATGAGGATGGCCCAGTAGTGAGGCCCGATGACGTACAGGCGCCATAGTACGAGCGCGGTTATGGCCGTGTTGAGGAGGACGGGGACGCCGAATATACGCCGCTTGAACCAGGCTGGATGCACATCGACATGTGTTATGTATACGAGCGAGCGGTCGAAGGTGGACAGGAGCGTCTCGAGTTCAGCCGGGGCTGCGGTGAAGGGCTGTGGGATGGCTTTCTTGGACTTTGTGCCGGCGGACTTGACCGCGCGTTGTTTAGTCTTGGGCGGCATGGCGAAGGCTACGAAATTGCGGAAACTACGACGGGGTTTGGAGGAAGCATTGGCCGAGATTACGATGTGCTGAACGTTGTGGTTGGACACACGCAACGTCGAGCTCCAGCATCATTCCGATCAGTTTCACCGTTCCGAAAATCTGGGGTAGCTGCCATCCGCCACACCACACCTCAAGATATCCATTTTCAACCTCAACTGCTCCTTTTCCCTAGCTTGACACACGCTCAATTCGCTCCTTTATGCAAGTGCGACACCTTATCTCTCAGCCTCCTCTAGGCTTTCACATGCGACGTCTATTTCGGGGCAAAAGCAGGTCGGCCTTTGTTCTGCAAAACCCCCCGATGGACGCATCATTCAGAACCGTGCCCAAGGCAGTGCCCTGTCCCGGTTTGGGTTCATCTGGGTCGGTGCTCGTTTGACGTTTTCGCCGACCATCCACTCAGGAACTGCGTTCTGCTGATCTCCGGCATCACTGAGGAGACCCGGTACTACCGTCAGCCGTCGATAACGTCAACATGAAGGCACCTTATTGAGGCACAGTTGACTGCGGCGCAATGTAAGCAGTGTTCTTGGTCATGGAAAACATGTTGTACATTCCTCAAGATGCAAGAACACCTATACACCGCAGAAAGGAGACTGAATGAGAAAAAGCATACTATGCGTTGAGAATAGCAAACGTTAGATCTGCGGAAAGATCGCTCGCGTACCACGGGTGCGGTAGGTATCCACTCACCGCAGAAGCCGGTAGCCCCAATCCAGTGAGGCCTTGTGCTGCCACATCTAGGCACGGCTGCGGATAGGCCGGGCCCGTCGTATGGAACGACCGTCCATCCAATGGGATTGAACATGGTATGGTTATTGCATAGTCGTCATCTAGTTTGCTTATCTGGGTCAGCCGCTGCTCTGCTCTAAGCGATGCATACTACCGTTTAGACTGCATCAGTCGCGTGGCAGTAGAACCTGATATACACCACCTCGTTCCCGCCTCCCAGGTAGAGCTTTTTGGTTCTCTCCAACCTCCTCTGCAGCAAACGTTTCACACGTCCAACATCAAACGGGCAAAGATGTCGCAGCAAGGAACCCAAGGACCTCCAGTGAGTGATGTCAATTCCAGCCTCCTTCTACGCGCAACTAACCATGATCAGTCTGGAGCTTCTGGGCAAGCCAGTCGAGGCCCTCCATATGCGCCCCTCAATGCCGGCCTGGGTGGAACCCCTGCCATTGTGCCTGACGTACCTCTCGCCATTGTCTTTCTCATACTCTACCTGATCTTTGGCGTTATCCACATCAAGATCTTCAAGGGTAACAAGCATCGCGGGCACAAGTTCATCTTCAATGGCGCTATACTCGGTAAGTCCTTTCAGTCCTATTGACTAGTATGCACACGGCTAACACATTGCAGGTCTTTGCAAGATCAGAATCATCACCATGTCCCTGCGGATAGCATGGGCCAACTATCCCAGGAACATCGGACTCGCCATCGCGGCCAATATCTTCGTCTACATCGGTACCATCATCTTGTACGGAGTGAACTGGTTCTTTGTCCAACGTATTGTCCGCTCCCAGCATGCGCGCCTAGGATGGTCAACGCCGTACCGCATCTTTCACCGAGGTGGACTGGTTCTGTTGGTAGCCACTCTACTTATGCTCATCATAAGCCAGATCTGGCAGTTCTTCACACGCGACCAAAGCAAGCTTACTGCTTTCCACGACCTATTCGTCCTAGCTCAGACATATTTTACGATATTCTGCTTTGCGCCAGCTATCCTAGTAGGCATCTCGCTCCTCGTTCCTAGGACAGAAGTCGAGAAGTTTGGCGCTGGTCGACTGAGGTACAACATCATCATCCTCCTCATCTCGGTGTCTATTCTCTCCATCGGGCAGATCTTCCGCTGCGTTCTGGCCTGGATTCCAGGAACCCCATTGATTGATGTACAGCGCGACGTCATCAAGCTGCCGTGGTACCTGACCAAGGGAAGCTTCTACTGCTTCAATTTTGTCACTGAGATCCTCGTCATCATCATGTTTGCAGTGGTTCGCGTCGACCTACGTTTCTACGTGCCAAATGGGGCCAGGAAGTCAGGTGACTACTCCAGGAGCCGCGTTGACTTGCACGACGAGAACGAGAAGAATCTTACCGTACCCCCGCCCACTCTGGCTCACCCGATGGCCCACCCCAACGACTCAAGTCAAACGCTACACAGATACCAGTCTTCCGTGTTCGAAGACACCCAGACACTGGCTGATTCACTACAATACCCTCATTCGACTCTAGAAGTAGACAACACAGGTAGCTGGAAGGTCAAGCGTCTCTCGGGCGACTCATCGAGAAGCCGCCACACTACCATTTCTTTCGCAGCCTCATCTAAGACAACACTAAATGACAAGGCTTCGCGCCCCGATATCAATGTGCCGCCAGTTCCAGAACTGCCTGCTGAATGGCCATTGCCGGCTTCCACGCCACCGCCGGGTGCAAGTTCTGTTCTGGAGCATACAAATCCGCCATCGCGTCGGGGCACCCCGCAACAACAGACATACGAGCTTGAACATCACCAATTGAATGAGTTCGATGTAGGCGATGCGGTTACCGACGCATTGGCCAGGCTGGAATCAAACAGTGACAGACGTAGAGCCAACCCTTCGACCCCACCTCCGAGATCTCATCGCAAAACGCCAGTACCGGTTTACACTCCTACTATGCCATCTAAAAGTGGAAGTGTTTCGCCATCCCGAAAGACCAGGAAGCGCGTTAGTTTCCCGCAGACAGAGGTCATCCGCAGCCGCGCAAACAGCGCCAATTCTCAGGGTGCAAGAACCCCTGCTATCGAAGAGATCCCCGAACTCCCGATCCAGAAGCCCTCCGAGTCATCGAGACCAGCTCACCGAACTGGACCGACAAGAACTCCTAGTCTCGAAATTATCTCCTTGTTGAACCACATGAGTGGCGATTCCACTCGCATCCGAGACGCATCACTCCAGCGAACACGCGCCACCTCAGTCGCGGGATCGGACGAACCTAAGACTCCTGCTTCTTGCGATCTTACTCGACAGACAAGCTCAAAGTACAGTAATGATAATAGCAGCGCAACAAGCTCCGAAGTGCGAGAGAAAGAACTCGCGAGGGAGGAATTCCGTCGCTTCAGCTCAGAGGCACCGCACAGATAGGGTTCGTCTCTTTGAGCAATACCCACGAACTCACGACTTTCCTTAATCTCTAATGGCTTGACCATCATACATTCTTGTTTTGACCGGCGTCTGCAGCATCTCGTACCTATGGTACACTACGCGCATATTGGTCCACATATCGTCCCACTCTCTGGACGCTTCCCTTATTGTACATACTTACAACTCAATCCTGAGTATCTCCTATACAATTATCTTAGGCGTTTAGTGCTATTAAATTGAATCTATCATGCTGGTCGCCTAACGGCACGGCGCATCACACATATCCGCTCCGGTTCTTTGTCTCCACCCGATATTTCAGGCAGCAACATTCTTGCAACCACCATTCGTTCGTGACGCTAAATACAGTCCGCAGACATTTTGAGTATCGTACGTATGCAATATCATGTAGGAAGCTGCAGCGGACCGGAGATTGAGAGTTCATCCGATGCGTTCAAATTTCGAAGTGAGTAGATATGTATAAAGTAGCTGAAGGCGTTAAGCAACTTTCCGTACCACCAACCAGCATCACAGTTTCAGTTCCATCTCAACCTTCACAGTTCAGCAACAATGTCCTCCACCCAAACCCCCATCCGCGTCGGCGTCCTATACGAGGGAACGCAAATGACGGACCTCGCCGGCCTCGACCTCCTCGGCAACCTCACACCCCAAACCATCAACCTGATCATAGCCATGAACCCACATTTCGCGTCCATGGCACCCCATGCCATCCCCATGACCTTCCTCTACATATCCTCTACCATGGAGCCCGCCCACGTAACCCCAGACATGTACGTGCGACCCACGCATACCTATGCAACCGCGCCGCGTGACCTCGATATCCTGCTCCTCGGCGGCCCGAACCCCGCGACTGTTCACGAAGAGAGTCTGGTATTTTTGAAAGAGGCGAGTAAGCAGACGAAAGTCATCCTTACCACGTGCACGGGCGGTATGTGGTTGGCGAGGAGTGGGGTGTTGGAGGGGAAGAAGGCTACGACGAACAGGGTCATGTTGGGCATGGCGCAGAAGATGTTTCCTGGGACGGAGTGGGTGGATCGTAGGTGGGTTGTTGATGAGGGGTGGTTTGATGGCGCGGAGATTTGGACCGCTGGGGGTGCGGGGTGTGGTGAGTTCCTTTCTCTTTGATGATGAAGTTGGGTTGAGATGTATTGGTGCTGACTTCAATGCAGGTATCGATATGTTCATTGAGTATACGTACCAGAACTTCGACAAGAAGATGGTGGAGTTTGGATGCGTGGGGTTGGATTTCGACTTTGAAGGGCGTAGCGAGTTTTACAAAGGAGCGCTGCCTGATATGACCATGGCCTGAAGATGTGAGTATTGCAGAAGGACGTATCAGCTTCATATAAGCTTTTGAATGAATCTATGTAGCAGTTTGAGTTCCATCATGCCCTGATCATGAGATCGATGGACGACATCGTAAGCTTCCACGCTCGATTTGAACAGAGAGACCAGACATATTCCCATGGCTTTGATGATTTTTTGTTGAAAAGAAGAAGGGTTGGAATTTATGCGAGGAGAAAGAATCAGAAAGCCAGATTGGAATTTATACATTTCTTGATGCACCCCACAGCACTACAGCGACACGTCCTTCGCTTTCCTCACTTTTCATACATGGCGATCATTATGTCAACATGCATGACTTTTTGTTCTCATTGTCTGCCACAGTCGCATTCCAAATATCACAGCAGAGTTCCACCTTTGGCTTTTGTTACAAATCAGGTAACAGATGTGTAGAAGCTACTGGTGTATAAGCTATTGAGATAATGAAGAGCCCCAGTAAGGCCCATGTAGGCTGTGGTGGACAGTTTTGAGAAAGCCTGAAGGCACACCATCAATTCACATGGACACCATTTGAGAGGCAGACGCTGAAGTCCACACGGAGAAGGAAATCCATGTCATTATCTTCGATGTAATTTGGAGGAATCCCGGCGGAATGCATACGCCGTCATCGAGTAGTTTTTGGTGATGAAGACGAACTGGTAAAGTGTAGAAGACTTCCCAGCCATGAAAGCGGGGATGACATCTTTTGTACTCCAGCTAAACTTCATAGTAGTCCATGAATTACTGTAAGACTGTTTTCTGATAAAGTCAGTCCACCGGAATCCCAAACCCACGTCCATGGTTGCTTTCGTTTTTTATCCACAGCTTCAATCAAGGCATACAGCAATCGCGACCAGCCACCAACATCCGAATTTTCCAAAATTGTTCCAGAATAGTACCTCATGCAAAAAACACGATAGCGACCAACATGAATAGTACTCGCAGTTTTTGGAGAGAAGAAACAAAGACAATTTTTCCTCTTCTAAGGTAGTTGCTGGTCATGCAAGAGTAACATTGGGCGGATCAGGAAAATCCATAGAATTAGTTGATTGTGTTTTGAGGCAACGATGGCACTGAGCAACTCCATTGTGTGGATTCTGGTGATTTTTTGGAGAAAAGAACGAGGTACCAGGGTGACAGAGAGATGAAGTAGAAAGGCGTAGAGATAGTTTAAATACATCCTAGCGCATTGGCAGATGCTGCGTATAGTCGCGATGCTGGTCATCACCATCCTTCTTGCAAGTGGTTATGAAGACGCTTGGCACATGCGTGCTATGGTACAACATGTTCGGCTTCATTAGCATTCTCCATTTTCCCATACTATGTACTTGGTATACGAGCGTGCAATATCCATGTCCATCTAGTCGTACAAGGACTTCCAACTCAAAACAGGCGCCGCATCTCCCTTTCCCACTAACATTACTTTGCCGCTGTTACCACACCCTCGTATTCTCGACTCGCTATGTAATCCAGGGTGCGCTGGAAGTGTTTCCTTGGGTTCTCGAGCGAAGAAGCGTTTTCGTTGGATTGTAGGTTGGAGTGAATGAGCTCGATGAGACCGTTGAGGTATTTGGTCGTGACCTAGTAATCGTTAGAAAAGCTTCGGAGTTTGCAAGATGGCAACTTACAGCATCGTTTTCTTGGTCGAAGTAGTAGACGTATCTGTTCAAAATCTCGACAAAGAGCTCGACTGAGACCGCGGCATCCATGCATGCGTCGGCCACACGGAGAGCACGTTGTAAGCACTCAAGCACTCGCTTGCCGTCGCGGTACAGCTGTACTAGTCAGTACTGGTTTCTTGAAAGTCGGGTTGGGTTCACTCACGTTCTTCGGGTCCTCCTCGCCTAATGCCCTGATCTCAGTCGCCCACCACAGGTGACTTGCGAGGTACACTGCGCGACACTGATCCGGCTTCTTGAGCAGCTTGCTTCCATGTAACGCGCACTTCGTGATCAGGGTATCGTAATTCTCCTTGCCGAAATTCCTCGTTGTGTGTAGGCCACTCGCAATGACACACACAGCCTGGAACTGCGCTCTTGAGTCGCTGATGGCCTCCTCGTATATCGTAAACGCCTGCGCGAAGAACTCGTACGCGACCTCTTCGAAACCGTTCTGATCTGCGACTTGACCACAGGCGATGAAGAGGCGGAGGGATAGGTCTGCGGAGCCAGTAACGCGGGTGTAGAGTGTCGACAGTGTGCTGTGCATGAACTTGTAGAGAGCGGATGATTGTGATTGCCAGTTGTCTTCGAAGTGTTCGCGCTTCTTGTACTGCCGTGCGAGCTTGAGTGATGCTGTGATGATGGCGGGCGATGTGTACTTGACGCGCTCGTTGCCTTCGGCGAAGGACTTGCGTGCGGCTTGAAGGAGCTATAGGAGTTATTAGTACGTACTATAGTCTGCATGTTGATTGAACTCACCTTGAATTGGATATCGTTGTCCTTGCCGCGAATAAGGTGTACTATCCGCGCGAGCCATCCCTGCTCTTCTATCGTCTCTTCCGTCTCCTGTGCCCGTCTTTGAATCGGTCCTCCTGGGTATCCCTGCGCCTGCTGGATGCCTTCCCGAATGAGAACCTTCAAGATCTCCAGCACACTCTCGAGGTTCTCCACGGATGCGATGTAGGTCTGATTCCGCATCAGACTTCTTGCGACTTCGCCGGCCACGGCTCTCCGAGTCGGGTATGGTTGTGAATGTAGCAGAGGGATGAAGTTGGGTAATGCGAGCGCGGTAAAGAGAGAGATGTAGGTCTTGATCGGCGAAAGGAGGAGGCTGAGGATCTGGCTTTGGGTTGCTTGCGAGTGCAGGTCGGCGCTGTTGGCGTATTCGGCGACCTTTTGATTCGCAAACGTCAGGACTTGGTCGATGTAGTCGAGTCTTTCGGGGTAGATGTTCCTATGGATGTTAGTATCGTCGCTATTTTAGGAAGTATGCTGGGACGTACAAGGCGAGATTTGCTAGCGACACCAATAGTCCGATCGTGTCTTGTATTGGTAGCCGCTGCATCTTGACCAGCGTCTGCACCTGCTCATGGAAGATCTCGAACAGCTTGACATTGTTCGGTATGCCGCGTCTCTTCTCGATATCGCCATCTGTCTCGGTCGCTGGGGTCTCGTCGTTCTCGGCGGAGGTCTCTGCGGGTTTCGATGCCTCTTCGGAGTCTTCTTCGGTGCTTGGTTGCGTCTCTGAGGGTTCCTCTGCGTCTCCGTTCTGCTGCGCTTGCGCTGATTCGGGTTCGGCGGCCTTTTTTTCCTTCGCTATCCGCATTTGCTCCATGAGTTGTGCTATTGACTCCTCTTCCGTCTTCTTGCGCTGCTCTGGGCTTTCCGACTCGGCTTCTCTTTGCGCGTACGACGACAATCGGTCCATGAGGCCGACTACGATGGCTTTGACATTTACGTGTGGATTCAGGCGTGCGACGGCGGAGAGGAACTGGTCGAGCGTGTGCAGGTGGAATTCGTCCGGGAAGACCTGGGTGACAACTGCTGCGGGTTAGTGATATCCAGAGGTCGGCAATCGGATACATACCCTCGAGGAGGTATTCCTGGGCCAAAACATCGCGACATTGCACAATCTGTTCCAGCAGCGGGTTGAGGATCTTCTTGTAGTTGTCCAAGTCGACCAGCTGGCTCAGCCTCACCAAGTTGCTGCCCACAAGGAGCTGCAGTTCCTGGCGCTCCTTGGTCCGCTGCTCGCGCTCCCTGGAATGGCCCTGGTGCTGCAGGCGCACCCACAGCTTGTTCATCTCGACAAAGTTGGTCAGGATGAAGCTGATGGAGTCCTGGAGATTGCCCTCGGGCCCCTCGCTGTCGCCCGACGGGAGGCAGTCGCGAGCCTGGCCGGCCAGATAGTAGCGCAGGAAGAGGCCGCGGATGGGGTGCTGGACGCCGCGACTCATCTCCATCATGTCCTTCATGATCTCCTTGACGGGCGCATCCTCAATGGCCATGTAGACGGTGCCGACGGTGACCATGAGGTACAGGCGCGGGATGATGTTGCCGGCATACTGGACGAGCTCGTAGAGGTCGGCGAGGTGGTTGACGGGGTGGTTCTCGCGCAGGTAGACGGAGAGATGGCGCAGGGCATCGAAGACGGCCATGTACAGCTCGTAGTACTGCTTGGGGCCGAGGCTGCTGGTGCGCAGTTCCGACACGAGGGTCGAGCTATCATGGGGGTCATTAGCACCACAAAACATCACCAGAGGGGCCCTCAGAGCTTAGAGTATGGCGGCGCGTACCTGCACTTGAGCGCATCCATCAGCTTGCCCGGCGTCTCGAGGCAGCGCCGCATGAGCATCGTCTGCTGGCGCACCACGGCCAGGGCATCTTCGAGCAGCCGGGCCTGGTCTTCTACGGGGGGCGGCGACGCCATTGTGAGCGAGAGAGGCGGATCGTCCGGGGGTGTGGAGAGCTCGTCGTGGATACGCACCGCCGCCTTGGGTGTAACCGTTCGCCAAGCACGCAGGGATGCAAGCTCCCCTTCGACCTGCGTCATCAGCCTTCACACCATCATCCACCATCACTCGGCCAGGTCAGAACTTGGGCTTGTGCATGCGTCTATTATTAAATCTATTGGTACATCGGCATTCGTCCCACAGACGTGTCTAATCTTCATAATATAACTCCTCGCCGTACTAGGCTGGCTTCCGGCCATTATTCGTATATCGTAAAACACAGGGAGAAAGGAACAGGCGGGTCGAGCCAGTCTGCCGCCAAAGCAAAAACACTAAAGAAGCCCGGATAGCAGACATCACGCAGCTAGCTATGGGGCCGCGGTGACAGCTGCAGCGGCTTCGAACGTCTTAACGCGGTAATGCGTGTGCCACATGCCATCATCGTAGTACTCCGTGGGGCCATTGTCTGGCGATAGCGTGACCGTGACGAAGATTGGCTTCGGCGTCTCAACTGGCGTTGAGATGCTGCTGGAAGACAGGCCTGAGATCGTCGGTGTTGCAGTTGATGTTGGCGAGGGAACCGATGGGCTAGGAGTTGATGTAGTTTTGACCGATGATGTTGATGTAGGTGTTGGCGTAGGAGTAGACGAGACTGGTGTGGGTGTTGACGATGACGACGACGACTCCAACATACTGCTCGAGCTGCAGCTAGATGTCGACGCGGGCGCCGTTTGAGGCTCGACAACAGTCGCAGTGACTTCTTGGGTGACAGTCTGTGCCGGTCCGACGACTTCGACCGTCTTCGTCGTTTTGATCACCGAAGTGGCTGTTGCGACCGGGGTTGAGGCGTCTCCACCGACATTGACAACCGAATAGCTCTTGTTGCGTGGGACAATCTCACGGGGCTTCGACGAGTCCAAAGGCCGTCCGGTAGCCAGTGTCGAGAAAAAAGCGGCCAGTGCCAGAGTCTGAGCGTTGAGAAGCATGGTATCGAAAGGATTGGGATGGTTTATTGACTGCGCCGTTGATAGTCGTGTACACGTGTTGAGCACGGCTTCGGTGTGGGTATGCGCTGGCAGAGCACAGTGTGGGAATCACGATGTAGGTATCCGTTTATTAGATCCATAGCTGCTGTCGTGCTGCGCAATTTCTCGAGGGCTGGAAATGTGGTGGTTGGGTGATGGCTGGTCGTGCACGGACCACGGCTCCCGCGACGCGAAGCTGGCAGACGCGACAGGCTGGACTCATCCAAACTCTTGACCGTCAAAAACTTGGAACTTTGCGACCCATGTAGCATGTTGTTATCTGTCGCATCACATGTCAATGTCGGGTAATCGATACAATTATAACGTTAATTAGTTCAGCGCTGTCCAAAGGCCCCGTTCCCCGGCATCTCCTGCGGCGGCCTCTGGTTCAGCGCCATTTCCTGAGGATCCCGCGTTCCCTGCGCTTCAACCATTGGACCACCCTGGAACTGGTTCCCATACGGATTCGCGTTCATCTCTTGGTAGTGTTGTGACTGGTAATGAGGCTGCTTGTCCTGAGCCTCGACCTCACTCCTGTATACCATGCCGTCCACTTCCTGGCCCTGCCTCATCCAGGACTGCGGCGGATCCGCCCGTTGCATCCTCGGTTGCATCAGAGCCGATTGTATTTGCGCCTGCTGGTTGATCTGTCGCGAGCGTTTCTTGCTATGTCGTCGGAAAGCCCAAAAACCCAGGCCGGCGAAGAGAAGAAACAGTCCTACTCCGACACCCACACCAATGCCGATCATCCTCTGTTGCGCGTCGACGGCTTTGTCTGATTTGATGTCAGTCAAATTAAACGGCTGCAAATTCGGATTTCGGACTCACCGAAGGTGTCTTTCATATCATCTCGGCTGGCATCTGGCGTCATATTAGAGACTCAAATGTGTGAGGGAGGCAGGCATACTGACCGAACTCGCTACTTGGATTAGACATACAGACTAAGCTTCCGGATGAGTCTCTTTCGCAATCTGAAATCGATACTGAAGTTGGGAAGGACATGAAGATGGGATGGGTATAATCCCTTGATATACAGTTCTGCTCTAACGTATACTTTATTGATCCTGTGTCAAGGAAAGGCAGTAAGCACTAACTATGTATGCGAGACGATCTACTCGTTCTACTTATATCACAGCACAGTGATGGCAATTCAGGGCTATGTCCACCCTTCTCTCGTTGGAGTAGCACAGAGCTAACTCCTTCAGGAAAAGTGCATGCACGCGAGGAACCGCCCCGCCAACCGGTAAGGCTGATTGGCAGACTCACAAGATGCGGAGCACGCTCAGCCTCGTCACGTCGGACGCCTAACCTGACAGGAAGATCTATATCCTCTTTGGGGTGCGCTGCAACGATGGCTTTCAGGATTGTCGCCCAGCACTACGGTAAACTCGGATCCATCCTTACCATATATCACTGCTCACTTCGCGTGTTCCGATGGTCATGCACGGTGGCAACAGCGGTGGAGGAGCGACTGGGAAACGTGCTTCATTTAATACTGTTAGCAAACGTCTCAGACAAGACATTCAGACCCCACGGAATTCTGGCAAATCCTCATCTCGCACCCGTACCTGTCGCACATGACCTTCACCTTTAGCCTCTTTAGCCTCTTCAGCCGAGAAGTCTCGTGGTTCAGCCTCGTTCAAAGCCCTTGTTTTCACACTCTTGCTGAACTTCTTGCTCCACCACCGCGCAATGCCTCGTCCTTCACGCTCCACTGTTGCTCTTCCCTGTCCGTCCGATTCTGCCTTGTATCCACCTATCGGAACATCGCGTTCAGTAACAACAAGGTCGCTTGCGGATGACTGATGAGTAGAGCTGCGTCTTCCAAGTAGGAAGGCGGCGACTGCGATGAGAAGAACCCCAAGTATGGCTCCGATGCTGATGCCGGCGATTGCCCCGCTCGATAAGCCTGTGTTGGGAGAGGTTGAAGCTGGCGCAATGGTGTTTGGTGGTGGAAGTGCGGATGAGGAAGGTGTCACTGAAGATTGTGTAGCTGGGATTGTTATTGCAACGGATGTTGAAGAGGAAGCATAGGATGAGGAAGGGAAGACAACGGTGATCGGGAAGGTCCCTAGAGTCGAGCTGGACCTTTGCGGCGTGACAGGCGACACCGGAGGCGTTGTAGGAAACGGCACAACCGCTGGGGGAAGCGTCGTGATGAATGCGGAGACAAAGAGGGACATATTCTTGTAATGTAGGGATCTGGAGCTACGTTTGCGAAACGCGCGCAGTAAACAAGATACCGACGAGTCTGAAGTTGCCTCGTCAATTCACACGATAATAACGGACGAGGAGATAAGGAGACCGGCAAGGGGGAACTCGAGAAGATAATCATACCTCCCTCGGACGGCCCCCACACCACACCAGCCGTTCACTTCAGCCAACTACTACACTTCTTCCTATAATTGGCGCCTGTTCTCATAATAGCGATAAAACCTCAGCCTTTGGATAGCCAGGGACCGGATCTAGTAATACCTAGCGAGGCCTCACCAATGAGTGTGCTTTTTCGGATAAGATGTTGGAAGAATTACTCATCGGGGTTGAGCTTGGCAGCCTGATGTCTTCAGCCTTATGCATCACAGAATACCGCTGGCGGGCGAAAGTCATAGGGGAAAAACGAGATGCCTGTCTTCTGATAGCAGTCATAAGCCTCTACCTACTCAGCCGGCTTCGCCTGTCCGTTCGCCATACTCGGCTTCGGATTTCCCTCAAAGCTCTTCGCATGTTTCCAGCCCGCTTCCAAAGAACTCGCAAAGAGCCGTGTAGTACCCCAGACATCGAATTGCACTGCGATACCTCGCATACCAGTTTGGATAGCCATGGGTATCTGGTCCAGCCCCATCACACCACTAAAGCATCCGTCAGCCGTCTGGCCCAATACGAAGTAACATGCGATATACGTACCCAAAGATAGGCAGATCATACTTGGCAGCCGCCGCATTGAATGTCCCCATGGCTTCGAAGAACTTCGGATCGGGGTTTCCGTTCATGAATGAATGTATGTCCATGCCAGCGTCAATCATGTAATCGCCAGGACCAAACATGAGACCGGAAATGCCCTCTACAGCAGCAATCTCTTCGCAAGCCTCAAGGCCCTTTAGAGATTCGATCTGGGGGATGAGGCAGACGTGGTTGTTGGCCGTTTGAACGTTGTAGGGGTCGTTGGGGTAGAGCGATTGTACCATACCAGGTGTAAATGTCCAAGGGCTGAATGAACGATGGCCTTTGCCGCCTGGGAAGACATATTGTGTCAGAATAGGTGGTGATGGTAAAGATATGAGGGACATACCGCCAAAGTACATTTCCTTAATGAAGTCTCGGACTTCTTGCGCACTCTCTACATGTGGGATGACGATACCGGCGCATCCTGCGTCGAGGGCAGTGGTAAGGCTGAGCTCATCGTGCTTCGGTACACGGCAGATGACCATTGATTTACCCTCGGAATGATGCTGAGCTGCGTGAATGCAACTTTATCGTGAAGGTTAGCATTGGTTTCTTATACACATTCAAGTTCTCAAAGTCTTGTCGCAATTGGATCGAAGAGAACTTACTCGTGCAACGTCAACCTGTTGTACATGCCGTGCTCAACATCCATCCAGATGAAATCCGGCTTGGTGGAGGCAATCAACTTGGTCACAAAGGTGCTTGGGATACCTTGTGCAATGCCCATGAGGGTCTTACTCGCATCTGCCTGGGCGTCTTTAAGTGCTTGTTTGAGGTTTGCAGGTTGCGTGAGCATAGCGGCACGGTAGGGTGCTTTGGCGTGGAGCTCGGGTTGCTCGCTGTACGGCTTGAAGTCTGCCATCTTGGATGATGTGTTCAGCGTAGTGAATGTGGGAGGTATTGGAAGTGCAGTAAGATCGTGAGAGACTCCAAGAGGTTGCAGCTTGTATGTTCTGGTTCAATTGCTGACTTTGATGTGCAAAGAATACTCAGTCTTTATACCTGCTGAGTATATCTCCACATCTTATCATGCGTGAGTAAGCGGTAGTACCGTGTAGTCGCACCCGCATGTTTCGGAGCGGCCATGACTGCTGCCTTGATAGGGCGAAAAGTCGTCCGGTCTAGATACACAACTGGGCAACGTCGAGGATGACGGTGGCCTCGCCTGGTTAGCGCTTATTACCGAAGACTTCTTGCGCTGACGATGCTATGCGTTAACACAGTGCTAATCCCGCTCCATCATAAGATTGTCGTGAGATGCGCGCTACGGAAAGACCGACGACCTTTCGCACTAGCCTGCACAGGTGCGTACTGCGCAGCGTGTCAACATTGCACGTCTGAACGGATCATAGAGGTTTCGACGAACGATAATGGTCTTCTTTCTTGATGAGTGATTTTGGTTTCTTCATTACTATCGTAAGTGCTGACGCCGAGCAATTGTGGACAGTTGCAATCTACCGTGCTGCATGGAAGCGATCATGCAGGTGTTGTGTAACACATGCAATTCGGCCGAATGATGTCTCGACACGCAGTGACATAAGTGAACAATCTGCTTTGTATACTACAGAGTGTCCGATAATCGTACTCAAGTAGGATTAGACCGTGGTGTATGGGGCTTTCACGTAGTAGCATGACACGCAGCCTTGCGTTACCCAACGGTGATAACAGTTAACTCCGAACATCCATCAAACAGGGTATCAAACTTCCGGCCGTGACGCTCTCGTCTCATCTGAACAGTTTTTTTGAAAGGTTATAAGAACATTCCAGGTCTTAACGCCGAAGGTAACCTTGGAATGTAAGATGTCCTCTGACCCGGTCCCACCCGGGCGGTGTAGACGTGTGCGAATGGATAAAGTATCCACAGAAAGGTGTCGTAGAACATTAAATGTAGCGCCGATGAACTCATCTTAGTGTTGTGGTATTCGAATAGACTGGCGAGGGATGTACGACTATCGATGGGTGGGCGCATTGACACTCTGGCGACGCTGGCCGAGCAATATATGTGCTTGAATATAAGCTCGGGGATTGAACTGATATCTCTCTTGTCGTTTGCTTGATAGCACCCTTTTCCGCGTCGTCAATCTCTACACTCTTCTTCTCCATCTCCTCTGGTGCCATGAGGCCAGTGTTCTTCTTTTGCTTCATACGCTTTGGTATGCCCAAGATGAGAGACGTCACGACGATGAGGGCTAGCAGGCCTGCTACACCACCGACAGCGATGATGGCGACGACGCTCGTAGAAAGACCACCGAGTTTACCTGACGGTCCTGACATTATGTTCGAAAGTTGATGGTTGGCGTTGGCTGAGGTGTGTTGGGCTAGTGCTGTAGAGGGTGTGACGATACTCGAGAGGAGGTTCGTATAGGTATGCTAACGAAGTATGCTGTTCGGCTGATTGCAATAAGCTAAAACGAGTGTGATCGTGTCTGTAGCGCCTGAGAATGCAGTTACACCTCAACACCATCGCGGCGCATCAGTCTCCTTATACAAACTATCACACCACCTTGTCATCTAATCCTCCAAGCAAAGAAGCGAGCAAAGTTTCCCATTTCGAGCCATTCTAGCCCTCCAAAAATCCACGTTGTGCTGAAACTTCAGCTGGTGGCTTTCTCATCGAACAAATGCAGCAACGCTACAACTTTCCCGAGGCCAGCAACGCAAGCCACGAGACTTGGCATCATGGGCCTGGTGTTTTGTCTAGTCAGCGGATGAGCTTCCGTGCGAGTGAGAATAGTCGAATATCCCAAGCGGCACTCTTCGCTGCGTGGCTGATGTGCTCAGGGGTGCTAGGGCTGAACGCTAACGCGATGAGGTGTTTTGGGCTTGATGGCTGTATCGAATTCAGAGCGCCTTCATTTTCACCGGATGAGTTGCGCTCGAAGCGAGAGATGTGTTGTGCAGCGCATCGGTTAGCGGCACCTCAGACCGGTACCTGACGAGATCCTTCATGTTTTCTTTTCTAAAAGCTCTTTTGGTCAATCTAGAAGTTGCATGGCGTCCTGTGGTGGCGTGCTGGCCAGCGCAGCGCTCAGGTATGTGTAGAACAAGGACCCGAACTCAGATGCAAGCGATGACAGAACAGCATGACTGACCAGTGCGTTGTTTTGTCCACGCGCCGATGTTGTTATGAGAAGTTTGTCGGCGCGGCCGAGATGCCGCTGAAGGATTGATGAGTGACAGCTAGCAGCCACTTAGCGTCGTTAGCGCCTGCCTGACTCCACGTTTTTCGGTTGCAGCCGCGGCAGTGTTCAGCTGGGACATGGGCTTCGCTTCACACAGTCACAACGTGGAGATTTGCACCATCATTACTCGCACGTTGACCCTGCTACCAGATCTACGGGCTCCCGGTACTTTTGAGGTTGCTGCTTTCCTCGCCAGGAAAGCGAGCTCGAGCCCATGAGACAACTTTGGAAACTTTCGGCTTCACCTAACAAGAGATTGCGCCGATAGAGGTTCATACTACTGACATACTATCTCGAAGCCGCTGTCGCACACCAGGACGCGAGACACAACATGCGCCCCCAAACGTTCGGATGCTACTCGATCGTCGATCGTTGGTATCGTTCTCGGAGCTGGCACCCCCGCCTTGCGATTAAACGAAGCGTCATTGTAGTCAGCTTTCCGGCACGTAAGCGATGGGCATACTTCCTCCAGGCCTAGAATCGTGGGATTTTTTCGAAGCATGCCAATGTACGGTGTAAGCCATGCAAGAGACAGGAAACATGTAGCCGTCTTTTTCCAGGTATCGCTCAGAACCGCCACGCTTTTCTTTTCCCACCTGGCCAGGCATTTTCTACCCCGCAATCTCCCCAGCTTCTGCTTACTCCGCAGATGCAAACAGGTAGGAAATAAGAACAAACGATGGCCATGACTGCGGATTCGACATTCTTTATTGTGTACAGCCAGGTCCACCTACGAACATGTCCTGGTAGAAGCGAGACTTTCAATTGCCGAGCTAGAGGCAACAACATGACTGTCTGCTCTAACTCTTTCGGAGAATTATTCAAATGCGAACTTGACAAGAATGAAGGTGTATCACTCCAGCGGGCGCCTCTTTATACCTTGTTGAATCGTGTAGGGGCTACTTCCGCTCAAATCCAGAAATTGAGCCCAGAGAAAGATGTGAGCAAAGGGGAAAGACATGTCTTCCAATTTGGCCTGTTTTGGCAGCTCATGACCCAAATCACGAATTGAATCAAAACATTTGACTCCGTATCTGATCATCCAGTGGCACGCGACTGCCAATTCAATATTGTAGCGACCTCGATATCAAATCATGGGGACTCCTAGGGAAGATTTTGGAAAGAGGATTTGGCCTGCTCTATGTTCATTAAGGCGTTTAATCCAGGGAGCGAGTCAGCCTATTCAACGTTGTAGAAAAGAAAATCCAGCAAGACGGCGAAGATTCTTTACTCAAGTCCGAAGACCGTCATAGGCACGTGGCAAACGTAGTTCCGCTCAAACATGCCGCTTTAGTTTCAGATCTTTGGACAAAGGCAGTACGATCAAGTCTCTGGATCATCTGCCAGCGTATCTCGCGTTTTGCTCAAGCTCGTCCGCTCGGGTAGTGCATAGTAGGCAACAGATGAGGAACGGCTCTCTCCAAACAAAGTGCCTATGTTCCCTCAGTCGAAAGAGCGACAGGATCTCTCCATTCATCTAAGCATGCTATGTTTGAGAGACCACACATGACGTGTTGGTAAAGAGGTTTTGGCTTTCTTCGAGATATGAAGTGAGAAGCATTAAAGGTGTGTATCGCGCGAAAAGTTATACATATGTTTGAACACTGATCCTGTTGCGAAGCACACATGTCGGATGTAACTATAGTTTTTGGAGGGTCGCGGGACAACAGGAGAACCATAAGGCTAGTATCGTCACCTTTGAGAGAAGAAGCGCCATGCTACGTCGTGGGGCTTTTTAGAAAAAAATCCCCGAGGAAGCAGACATCCATCGAATCTCATCAGGTTTTGGATACTCATAGACGACGAGGATGATGGTATAAGTTGGGTATCGAGCAGGCAGACGACTTACATATCACTCACACCACACTCTATTCCTCTTCGAATATAGTTCAAGAACGTCCCTTGGAACTAGGTGCCAGCTTTTACATGAAGCATTGAACACTTGCAAACACTGCGACATGCAACGAAGACCATAGACTCGGAAGCTAGGTGTTTTGAAGTCTGCATCAAACTTCTCATCGGTTTTCCGAAGACATGCAGATGCAGGTATAGATCGGAGGAGGTATTTTGATTCGCTTTTGAGCAACGGTAAGAGATGGGAGACAACCGATACAGTGTCTTTGAAATTCGATGTTTCGCACCACGAAAGAGAGAGAGACAGGGCAGACATGAGCATTAGCTTTCGGTCTTTGAAAAGGACTGTCCACGAAATCCATCACTTTGTCGCATGGAGTTTTGATGCTTGAAGACTGTCAAGAACGGCGAGACAGTCGATCGTCATGGCCGAGTTTGGTGTAAATATCATTCCGGCCCAAGTAGAAGCCAGAGAGACCCAAATCGATACATTGTTAGAATTGAAGATCTTTGAGAGGATCGTACAGCTACTCGTGTTCGACTTTCTGAATGAAGGGAAGAGGGACATGCATGCGTGATATGTGGCTTTTTGTGAGGCGCGCACAGAAAAACAGACCGACGCCTAGGCCGCCTTTTGGAATATTGACCACGTGGATGAGAAGCCATCATGCAGAAAACGAATATATTTTGAAAAGAACAGGATATTTCGCCGACATGTGAAGGTCTGCATGCCTTTTGTTCATGAAGATGGCGAAATGAGGTAATTGAAGCAGAAGAGCACGAAAAATAGATTTATATAGACGCGAACAGAGTCGGGCTAGCACAAGCACGTGAAAAGGTGGCGCATCAAACAGTCTCTTAACTAGCGATGATGACGACGCTCACCAAACAGAGATGAATATGACACCCAAATAAAAAGCCGAGGCCCGGCACTAGATACGAGACATATTCCCAGCCCAATAATGATATGCAGCCGGTCTTTCGCTACGCCCAAACACCGCGGAAATGCAACTCTGCTGTACATATACACACATATCTTAGCCGAGCCTGTCGCTCGCGCGGTTCAATATATCAGCCGTCTTCTTGATGGCTTTGGATGCGGCATCCCAGTCTTTCTTCTCGATTGCTTCGCGTGCGAAGGGGAAGACACTGGCTTCGAGGCCGTTGTTGAGGTCGGGGGCGAAGACGACGTGTTTGTATTGATCGCGGTTGGGAAGCTGTCTGTGTGTTAGTTCATGATGACCATATTTACGGCGCGGTTGAGAAACTTACACCATGCGGTCCCTTGTCATCCTTTCCCCTCGCGAGATCAAGCAAGTCTGTCTCGAAACCCGCGATCCTCCCATTGTGGCCTACCCTCTGTATTGTGACACCGCTACTTTCGAAGCCACCAGTGGCATAGACTTGGTTATACCAACTTTGTTCCCACCGACCGAACGTCTCTGCTTTCTTCTTGAACATGCTCAGACTGTCGACTAGAGGTTGGAACATCTCAATGTCGTACTCGCCACCACCGCTTTTCTTCTCAGTCCAGTCCAACAACTGCTGGCCTTCTTCCTGCAGAGCGCGGGCGTAGTCATCAATCTTCATAGGAATGATGGGCTCTTGAGCGAGCTCGAGGATGAGAAGAACCCAGAGTTGGGCGAGCACGGCGTGGTAAGCGAAACCGGGGTCGATGTATTTGCGCATCCAGGAGAGAGTCTCGTAGCAGCTGCGCGCAATGGGGTTTGATTGACCCTCTTTGCTGGTGAAGCCGAAGTCGAGTGAGGAGGTACCAGCAATGGATTGGAAAGCAACGTAGTCGCTTCCAGCAGCTAGGTTACCAATTTTGGAGTCCGAGGTCTCCCACAGCTCCTTCATAGTCTTGTTCTCCCGGGGGTCGGAAAGTCGGTCGAGCACGCGCGTCCAGGCGTGTTGGAAGATCGGAGAGCCTTTGGCCCACAGCTTGTCACCCGTTACACCTACGTCGACATTCAGGTAGGCGATGGCGCTATCTCGAAGGGCTTGTACGTTGGCTTCAACATGCTCGGTAGAGCCGATTCTGTTGTATTCACCAGCGTCCCAGGACGCAAATTCGATTGTGCGGAGCGGTCGCCATCCTTGCGAGCGCAACTCGCCTAGTACACGTACAACTTCGAGCATGACAGCCGTGCCAGAGCCAGGGTCTGCCGCACCGAAACACCAGGAATCGCGGTGGTTACCGATTATGATCTTGCTAGCCGGATCTTCGCTGCCCTTGAGAGATCCGAAAACATTGGTGATCCGCTGTTGTTCGACCTCATCCTGGTCGTTTTGCAGGAACACCTTTGGCGAAGTCTTTGGATGACCAGAATACCAGTGCTCACCAACATCCGGTACACCACCAATCCATTCATCTGGCAATTGCTCGCCTGAGCCTTTGAGCGACTTGAGCAGCTTCTGCGCATCCTTCCACGAGAGCGGTAGACTTGGGATTTTTGGCAAGGCCGGGTTCTTGTCTCGGGGCATGCGCTCCACCTTCTTGAAGCTCGGCAGTCCAGGCGTGAGCACATCTCCCATGATCATATTTGTCTGTGCGACGGATCCTCGCTGCACGCTGTCTCCAGGCCGCCACTTGCCATCTGGCCAGGGATTCCCCTTCTTGAAGCCGTCATCTGCTGGGTCCGAGTATACCAAGACTCCCACAACCCCAGCATCTTGCGCAGCCTTGATCTTCATGGATAGATCTGGCTGTGTTCCGTAATATCGGCAGAGCGCAATCGCTCCTTGTACGTCCACCCCGCTATCCCATAATCGCTTGAAGTCTTTCTTGTCGCAGTAGTTGACATATATCAAGGGCCCGGTGGCGTTTCCTGTCGCAGATAGGCCATGGTAGGCGGGCGTTTGCGCTTTGGCAGGATTGAAGACGGACGGCTCTTCGAGTTTGGCCTCCCACTTCTTATCCTGTGGCTCGACGATGGCGACCCTCCGTCCGCCCTTCTTCGCGTAGTTCATGTATACGTAGTACCTGCACTAGTTAGCGTGGTCTTTTGTGACGTCTCACAATGTGTAACGTACTCGTCGTGGGTATATGTGTCCATGTGCGCATCCTTGAACTTGCCCTCGATCCACTGTCCCAGCACATAACTCCCCTCAGTGCCCCCTATGTGGTCGTAGCTTGTAATGTATTCCAGATTCTTCTCAATTCGCCAGCTCTCGACGCTCTCCATAGCCGTCGACCGTACCCACTCGGGGTTGAATGGCGTGCCGAATCCTCCGCCCATGGGCACCACCTCGCTGACGACCAGCAGGTATACCAGAACGATGATCAGTATGAGACCGAACAATCGCGCGATAATCGACCATCCCGGCTTGTATTCTTCCGGTATCGTCGGTATGTGGTCCGTCATGGCGCTGAAGTTGGGACGCCAGCTGGGCCAGGGTATTCGCGGCAGATTCCAACTCGATAGGGAATGTCTGATGCTGTAGAAGCGTTTCGAGAACCTGCCTCTTGATCGATTCCGCCTTGAGCGCCCCTCCTCAGCAGACTCTGGATCTAGAATGTCCATCTCCTCCATGGTCTGGCGCAGGTCCTCGTCCTGGCTCTCTCGCACCGGACTCCCGAGATCCGAGTCGCCATCGTCGTCGACCGACTGTACGGAGGGGGCCTGGTAGTATCCATTGCGCCTGCGCGGATCGGCTTGTATGCGCACATCCGGGCTCAGGAGGCCTTGCCGCTCGGCATCGTCGCTGGTCTCGTTGGGCCCGAGGCGCGCAGGGGCGTTGCGCGAGGAAGTCGCCTCGTCGTATGTGGGGATGGGTGGCGGAGATGGCTCGCGGACGTAGCCATGTTTCTCGTCGCTCATGGCGAGCTAAAACCACGTGAGGGTGTTGTCGTACACGTGGTGCGCGGTGTCGTGGTAAGGGATGCTCGCTCGCCCGCGGCGAATAGTCCGCAGGAAGCGAATGCTGCGTACGCGTATGCTTTGAAGGGTAATTGGGTAGATGGACTATCGATTGGGCATGTACATGGTGCACGGGTATAAGGAACGACGACAACTATATCAATACAGGCAAGAAGAAGGCGGACGAGGGGCTGCGTCTTGTCGGATGCAGGTGGCTGATGTGCATCCAGCATCTGGGGATGGCGGAGCGGAACATGGGTGCCGAGACCCTGTCCAAGATCTTGGTAGTTGAAACCATAGCTGTCTATCTTTGCGACTCCATCACCACGGCATGTGTTTGAGCTTGGAAAGAAGTTTGTCAATTGTCGCACGAGGCTTGCCACTTTCTACATGCCGCGCCCTCCAGTCACCTTGATCGTCTCTCCGTTCACATAGCTGAACAGCGGACTCGCAACCGCCAACACGGCACTCGCCGCCTCGGTCGCCGTGCCCGGTCTCCTCAGAGGAATGTCCATGTGTTCCTGGCCCTGCCCTGCGCCTGCCTTCTGCGCCTGTGGTATTCCCAGCGCTACCTTCTCGCCGTCGGGCGTGGTAATGAATGCGCCAGCCTCCTTCGCCGCCGTCAACCGTGTCTGGATGTGGCCAAAGGCTACTGTGTTGGAGCGCACGCCGAATTGAGGGCCCCATCTGAAGACGCATTAGAGGGCAATACATTGGAGTGAGAGAGGGGGGTACATACTCTTTCGCAATGGTCTTGGTCATGCCGGTCACACCTGCCTTCGCCAGCGCGTAGTTGATCTGTCCAGCGTTGCCGTTCACACCACTTGTGCTGGAAATGTTGATGATATTCCTCGGCTCGCCGTCCTTGACCCTGAAGTATGGCGCCGCAGCCCTCACGATCTTGAAAGGCGCTGTCGCGTGCAGGTCGACAATCGTGTGCCATTGCTTGTCTGTCATCTTGTGGATGACGCCATCCCATGTGTAGCCGGCGTTGTTCACGATGATGTGGATCTTGCCGCCTCCGAACTCAGCGGCCTTTGCAATAAGCGTCTTGATGTAGGCGTCGTCGAGCACGTCGCCTGCGACAGCCAGGGCGCTGCCACCAGACTCGTTGATTTCCGCAGCTACCGATTCTGCCTTTTCTATACCAATTGTCAGCCCGTGTTTGCATGCAGCAACTGCATTGACTTACTGGCATCTACATCGGCAACCACAACCTTCGCGCCTTCCTTTGCAAACAGTTTCGCAGCCTCGGCGCCAATTCCCTGTCCTGAACCAGTGATAATGGCGGTTTGGCCAGCCAACATACCCTTGGGGTAGTTGAGATGGCCTGCAATCTGATCGATGCGCTTAGAGTAAGACATTATACTTGGAATATTGCGTTCACTTGGGAAGTGAACCAGAGATTATGATTATCTCACTGAGAAGACACCTCAAGGTTTATGGCCGCTCCTTCCTGAAATGCGGAGTAACTCAACCGCAACGGCCGACATCATCACTGGCGAAGCCGAGGTTCACGCCGTTAGCGCGTTTTGCCAGACGCGCCTTCCTAGGCACCTAGGTTCGGCTGACTCGACTTACGACACCAACGCCAAACAACATGTAACGACGTACTATTCAGATGGGCCTAAGGCTTCCTGCTGTTCTCTAGCTGCACATATGCCTGCTCAATCTCCTCAGAATAGTCCTGCTCAACAGCTTTCCGCTGCACCAGCTGCTTCAAGCTGACTTTGAGCGGTTTCTCCTTCTTCGCGATCATGACGGTCTCCCTAGGAATCCTGATCTCATCCATGTCGGTCTTATTGGTGGCAGCAACCACCCCATTGTAAAGCTCCTCGAGCAGCTGCGCCTCGCTCTTTCCGTCCAGCACACCTTCCTTTGCTTGAGCAATAACATACGGCGCAGGCCGGGCTTCGCCACCTACCAGCACATTTTGCACGTCTGGATGTTGCAAAATACGCCTTTCAATATCCTGCGCATGAAACTTGGCCAGCCAACTCAGCTTCGTCAAGTCGTCTTTGCGCGCAGAAAACGCCCATCGCGTGCGGCCATCAGAGTCCTTGACAGGCCTGTAGAGCTCCTTCGTTTCGATCCGCCCCAGGAAACGATGTCCCGGGTTCCAGAAGGATGTCTGGAAAGGATTGGTACGCCCATCTCCAACCTGCTCCAGTATGAGCTCGTGGAGATCGTCCGAGCCTGCGTCCAAAGGCACCATCCTATGACCATTGTCTGGAACAAAGTCATGGGTATACCAGAGCTTTCTATCGGCTGGTCGTAGGCCAATCTGATCTCCATTTTCCGTGGAGCCAATCATCGGGCTCAATCTCGTATGCTGACAAAGGTCGTCCCCAATCGCTCGATCCAAGGGTGCACCCGTGTACACAATGAAGTCCAGTGACTTCAGCATTTGTCGAGTTTCTGGGTCCGCGTAGAGGCAGTTGATAGTGAATGGAGGGCATCTAATGCCTTCAATTCTATTCATTGACATGATCTTCTTGAACAGGTTAGGAGTCAAGGAAACTTCGTCCCGGGGCATCATGACGCAGGGACTGTCTAGGAAAAGTGGGCTCAGAACCATCGCATGTAAGCCGGCTATCCATTGCGGTGGACATGGATTGAGAGACGTCTTCCCGATCCAGCTTTCGTACTCAATGCCGCGGGGCCAGTGTCTTCGACTCAGTATGGGCACATTCCCTAATCCGCTCCACATGCCATTGGTGTGAAAAATAGGCTTGGGTTCGCCTAAAGAGAAGTGAGCTTGTGAGATAACAGATTGTTTCAGACAGCTTACCAGTAGTGCCTGATGTATGGATGATGACGATTTCATCCCATTTGGCCTCTCCAAACGTTTTGTCATACTTGTACCGCTCTTGCCCTTCGTTGTCAAGCATCCATTCTAGCGACGGCAAAGCACATAGCTTCAAGCCTGACTCTATGTCGACCAACGGCCCTGCGGCATCGTCTTCTGGATAGAGCCATACTTTGCAACTACTTGCTGCAATCAAGCCCGCAAGCCCCTCCTTGGTCACTCGTCCATCGGGAATCAGCAAATACAGAGGCTGTCAGCTGTGAGATCACACCAAACGACTTGACACTTACTTTCCGTCCATGCTTTACAACAGATGGTATCAATATGGCATACCGTGGATCGTTGGGCCCGAAATAAGCAACCGTCTCGCGATCCACCGCTTTACCAAGCCGCTCGTCAAACCAGAAAGCCATCTTATCGATAGCGCTTGCATATTGCTTCCATGTAATCGTTTTGTAACCCCTGTGCAACCAGTCGTCCGGCGCGTAACGCATGTACATGTTGTTCGGTATCCATTGCGCTTTCTCCTCGATGGCGTGCACGAAGAGTTGACCCTGGGGGTACTCTAAGTTGTTCTCTGCTGTGATAGTCATCTTGGAATGTGAAACTGAGGGTTTGACAAACAAAGGGACGTAGCAAGGCTGCTGTGATAGCCAATGAAAGTTGTCTTCTATTGCTCGCCCGATACTGTCTTTATGTACACTTGTTTTTTAATCGTGTCGGCCAGGTATACATGAATTCTCCCGCTGTACGCACGTAAGGAAGCCGCCAGTCTGGCTCAATTCACTATCTGATACATGTCCAAACACTCGCATACTTCATCGATCGGCCCGTTGCCAACAAAGCTCCATGTCTTTCCCCATTCGGCTAGTGCTTAGCTCATCAGCAACACGCGTCTTAGCATACAACCTTAAGTGCCGGCCTGAAGCTTGTATTCAATGGGATATAGTTGCAAGGGTCATGCCGCTCCACGAGAATATCGAACATGGGCAATGAGGCTAGAAGTCAAGCTCCCTGACGCGCCACTCATGCACTAATGTGTCTGGGTGCAAAGCGTATTCAGCGAAGAGACTGAATCCATCAAAACAACATGAAATCATTTTTAGCTAGTGCAGTGGGTGGTTCTAGTGACGGCAATCCGAAGGGCGACTCGCAGCTTATTAATACATTTCTCTCTTTCACATGCCGCACTATGTGTGGCCACGATCCATGCCGCAATTTATGCGAAGGTTTTTAGATAAAAGCTTGTAATGTCTTAGCGACTGATTAGTTATTTGTCGCGGAGGAAAAAGACTAATCTCTAACCTCTGCGGCTAGATCATGTACACACTCCGACATTATTGTTTTCTAATCATATCTGCAGCAAAGCATCACCCAGGGTGTTGCTATCCTATATGCCAGGAATCAACTATGCATATTTAGTTGCAATGTCACACAGCTGGTGCATATGTCAGATGGCAATGTCGAACCCGTCTCTGGCATTGTATTGACTTTATACTACGAGGGCATAGAGAATTCCATTCCAATCTCATCGAGATATCGTTAACTAAACAGGCCTTATACCTTGGTCTCGACGTTCACATTACCGATCTTCTTCTCTTCGCGGTACTGCTCTTCCGCAATCACATCAGCGGGGATGCGATCTGGCGTCTGGTTCACCAGTACCAGCATCGGACCCAGCGCAAGTGCCATCAAGCCAAAAGTGACGCAGAAGCCGATGAGAGGGGATGTCTTGATTTGGGTGTTCATTCCGTAGGAGATGGCTTGTCCGATGGCCTCGAGACAGCGGAAAGCTGCACCATTACGTACGTTTGCTGTATATCATCAGCGACTGAATCAAGAGGACTTTCTGAATGAGGAGACATACCTTGAGCGTCTGTTGCGAAAGAAGAGAGTAGCCAGTACATGTAAGATTGCGACAGAGGACCAGTCGTCTGCACAAAGAAGTATGGCAAGAAAGAACGCGCATACAGCGAGTCATCCCAGTCGATCTTGCCTGGGTCATTGCTGTTGAACCCGACTTGCATGACGATGGACCAAATGTAGACACCGAGGTTGAGAAGCACGACGGTAAAGAGACCGATCTGTGCACGACGACGCTGGCTAACACCCTTGAGATCGAGTATGAAACCCAGACCGAAACAACCGACGATACAGAAGAATGGCGAGATGAGGGAGGAAAGAGCGCGGGCGCGGACGCTAAAGTAGGTTCCAAGATAGGTCGACCATGTCCCACTGATAGCCGATTAGCTGCTGCTCCTTTATGATCGTGCGTTGACTGACCTGTAGAAGAACGACCATATGGCCCAGAATGCGGAAAGCAAAATAAGCTTCGACGTCATCGTGATCTTGATCTGCTTGAACTCCATAATGGTACCGATCTTCTCAGAGACGAGGATACGCGTTCCGTCTGAGCGTACGACTCGTTCAAGAGGTGAGATGAGGAAGGCGAATGGCAAGGCCATACATTCGATGATCAAAAAGGCGACGTAGGTATCTGGCGTTACTCCTCCTTCGACACCTTTCTCGTGGTTCTTTGACAGACTGTGACACAGATTTTAGCTGCTGCGAACTGGGCTCCAGTCTGCAGAACTCACTTGATAGCACCACCGACAAGCTGTCCCAAGTTTCTAGCAACGATCCAAAGAGCGAGGTACTTGCCACGAGATCCAGCTGGCGCGAGTGACATTATAGTTCCGGATTCTGCAACATACCAAGCACCGGTCCCGATACCAGTTATGAAGCCGCCCAAGATCAAGTACCATTGGTTTCCGAACTTGGAGTTGCAGTAGTAGGAAGAGCCGCGGATTGGAAACGAGCAGGCGCCGATGACCAAAGCCCATTTCGTTCCGAGTTTGTTGACGATGGGTCCTCCGAGAGCACAACAGACGGCAAGCATGGTGTAGTTGACAGCGGTCGCGATGTTCGAAGTCTGGGGAGTAGCGAGACCACCTCCGCCAAGGCCTGCAAACTTATCAATTCCAAGTACCGTTTCATGAGCTCAAAGACGACTTACCAGCAATAGCATCAGCCATCGCAGGACCGCAGAAAGCCTGCACACTGAGTAGCAGCATCTGCGTCAAGCTGTGCTGCCATATTCTCTTCCACTTTGGAACTGTTCTAGCATACTCTTCCATGTTGATTCTCTCGTCGGCGACATCGTATGTTGGAGGAGCGTTGAGCGGGTCGTTGCCCTTTGTGCGGAGCGCATCGTCGTCGCCGCCGGCATGTGTGTTGGGAGGAGCAGCGTCGAACTTAGACATCTTGAAATACTCTTACTGGGAAGACCAAAAACGATACGGAGCAGATGCGACTGAGCTTCGAGCTGAGGCGAGATCAAAGGCATCGCACGCGACCTTTATATACACCATGTCCCTCCCGCACACATCTACCTCCTACCGTCTGTCCGCGCGACCAGCATCGGCTTATCTGTGGATCCCGAAACTATGTTACCCCAAGCTGGGGTAAACGAGTCGTTCCCGTCCAGCTGATAGTGACTTGTGGAGTCAATCGCTCCGGTGATAGACCGGTTTCCGAGGGAAAGGGCTGTTTAGATGAGAGTGTAGACTAGGCTGGATATGGAAGTGCGAACAGTTTGGAAAAGTGGAGGTTGGGAACTAATGTGATTAAGGAATGGTAAGCTTGCGCTAGACATGGTTGCGAGGCTTCGATGTCGGGTTGATGCAAGGCGTGAGTCAGCTGTTCAGGTGCTCCGCGGGTTGAGGGCGAGTTTTATAGAGAAGAGGTTTGTTGATATCGCCCTTTGGCTGCATAGACCCGGTTTCGTTATCGCAATGTCAAGCATGGAAGGTCGTGGCCCTGCTTCATCCCCAAACCGGGCAGAATCGGAGAAACCGCCCGGGCTTGACGCATCGCTGACGTCCGCCAGCCTAACCCCGTTTGGAAGGGGTAACAGTCGGGGATCGCCAAGCGAGAACGGCCGCGATACTTGGGACGGCAGGCCTCAATTACTCAATCAAAACCTCGCGTGCTCGCATCTGGCGCGTGGAGAATGCGTCGCCATCGTGTCACCGTGCTGGTGGCGTGTGCAGCCTCTAGGGATACTTAACCGGCGGGATTACATCGTGGGTCGTTACTGATAACGACTTCCGGCAGCGCCTCCCCATTCCAACACGCGAGCCATTTCAAGCGCGATAGACTTTGATAGTTCAGCATGGCACCGTCGCGAGAGACTACGTCCGTCATCGTTGCTGGTGGTGGCGGGACGATAGGGTCGTCGACAGCCCTACATCTCGTACGCTCAGGATACAAACCTTCAAACATCACAGTGCTAGACACGTACCCAATACCATCGTCACAATCGGCTGGAAATGACTTGAACAAGATCATGGGCATCCGCTTGCGGAACAAAGTGGACTTACAGTTGAGTCTGGAGGCGAGACAGATGTGGAAAGAAGACGATCTGTTCAAAGAATATTTTCACAACACCGGTCGAGTGAGTATTTCAAGCGCAACCTAGCAAGAAATATATTTAGAGACTAATGGTATTTGCAGCTTGACTGCGCCCACAGTGAAAAGGGTCTCAAGGACCTCAAGCAAGCTTACCAGGCTCTTCTCGACGCGGGTGCTGGCCTAGAGACGACAACAGAATGGCTAGATTCGGAGGACGAGATCTTGAAGAAGATCCCACTCCTAGATCGCGAACAGATCAAAGGTTGGAAAGCTGTCTATAGCGATGACGGCGGCTGGCTTGCTGCAGCAAAGGCCATCGATGCCATTGGTGGGTATCTGCGCGATCAAGGCGTCAAATTCGGCTTCGGTGGAGCAGGATCCTTCAAGCAGCCTCTTTTGGCTGAAGGTGTGTGCGTTGGTGTTGAAACGGTGGATGGCACAAGGTATTACGCTGACAAGGTGGTTCTTGCGGCTGGTGCATGGAGTCCCGTGCTTGTCGATCTGCAAGACCAGTGTGTTTCGAAGGTATGTTATTTCAGCTCAGCTAACTACTTCCAAATTAACGTCTTCAGGCATGGGTATATGCCCACATTCAACTCTCTCCCAGCGAAGCCGCAGAGTACAAGAACGTCCCTGTAGTCTACAACGGTGACGTGGGCTTCTTCTTCGAGCCTGACGAACACGGCGTCATCAAAGTCTGCGACGAATTTCCAGGCTTCACACGCTTCAAGCAACATCAGCCTTTTGGCGCATCGGCACCAAAGCGCATCTCGGTACCTAGATCTGCTGCGAAGCATCCCACAGATACCTATCCGGATGCCTCCGAGGTCAGCATCCGCAAAGCTATTGCGACGTTCCTGCCAAAGTTCACAGACAAAGAGTTGTTCAACAGACATCTGTGTTGGTGTACAGACACAGCAGATGCGGCACTTTTGATGTGCGAACATCCTGATTGGAAGAATTTCGTGCTTGCTACCGGAGATAGCGGGTGAGTTTCTTCCTCGTTACGAATGCTGTTTTGCTGAGTTACTGACCTGATATGTAGCCATACCTTCAAGCTACTTCCAAACATTGGTAAGCATGTGGTCGAGTTACTCGAAGGTACACTGGCAGATGACCTCGCGCATGCATGGAGATGGCGTCCTGGTACTGGTGATGCGCTGAAGTCAAGAAGGGCGGCTCGTGCGAAGGACCTCGCGGACATGCCAGGATGGAACCACGATGGTGAGGCGCCTAGGTCGAAATTGTAATGATGTGCAAACGAAGATGGAAGACAGGGCAGTCTAATTCGGAAGGTGGTATGAATCTAGTGCGCATCCTCCTACGTATCTCCACGTCGTGCCTTATCTCCGGAGGTTTTGACTCAGACAAGGCGGTTGAGTCATCTTCAATACTCGCCTTATCTTTATCAGCTTCTGCCTAATAGTACTGGAGTTGAATAAAGGCCCTCACAATCCAACTGGCAATCCAAGAATCTGCAGTCTTCTATTCAACACCTATCGAGCTCAAGATGGCTGCCGAACTCGACGCCGCCTATATTGCTCGTCTTTCCTTGCACGATCCTCGTAACTTCAGCATCCAGCACGCCCAAACCCTCCACCGTATAAGGCTCCTCCAGCAATGGAATATCTCTTATGGCTCGAGGGTGCTCGAATTAGGGTGCGGGCAGGGAGATTGTACGACTGTCCTTGCTTGCGCCGTTGGCGAGCAAGGGAGCGTAGTGGCCGTCGATCCAGCAGACTTGGGTTATGGTAAGTCCTTCCGAACTATTTTTTTTTTCTTGCTTTCCTGGTAGGCGTATAGACGTAGTGGGTTTATGACCTTTTAGGTTCTCCGTATACCCTCGGCCAAGCACAAGATCACATCTCACAAGGACCGCTCGGAAAACAAATCACGTGGATTCAACAACCCCCCCTGGAATACCTCTCTTCCCTTCCCATATCGTCTTCTATCTCTTCGGCACTCACCAGCAGCGACAAAGCTTTTGACGCGACAGTGCTCGCCCACTGTCTATGGTACTTCCCCACCCCCTCGCTCATCCTCTCCACCTTCCGTGCCATCAGACAGCACAGCAAGCGTCTTCTCCTTTCTGAATGGTCTTTGATAGCGACACATCCATCTGCTCAGCCTCATGTACTAGCAGCACTTACGCAGGCAGCGCTGGAGTGCCGTAAAGGCAACAGCATCTCGAATGTTCGCACTGTCTTGGGCCCAAAACGACTCATCGAGCTGGCTTTAGCGGCCGGGTGGCAGCTGGAGAACGAGACGCGCGTGCAGAGTGACGAGGGACTGATGGATGGACAATGGGAAGTCTCCGCTTGCCTCTCTCCCTCTTTTGAGAGAGAGATAGAGGTGAATGTGAAGGATGAGAGGGAACGGGGAGTTATTTTTGCGTTGCGAGATGTATGTGAGGCAAGCCTAGAAGGCATCCAGGGGGGCAGAATGGGAGTCAGGGCGATGGATGTCTGGGTTGCCAGCTTTGTTTGATCTAGCAAGTTGAGCACACGGTCGGGGGACCAAGTTAAATCCCATTACCATTTACCGCCTACTCTACATGACGATTCTAGTGATACATGTACCTTCACGCACAAGAAATAGATTAGAGGATACCTGGAAAACACATGAAGCTAGTAACGACGGACAGATGGAGTCAAACTTTGTGTGCGCTGCCAAGACGTGCCTTGTAGTTATACGCTGGCTCTAGCAGACTCAGCGGCCTTGCGAGAATCTCGCATGACAGACTCAAGGTTCTTTCGCATGATTCGCAGTGTCTACGATTGGTATGAGCTTGGTCTCTCGCTGAAAATAATGGACCACTTACCCGTTTGCATCGCTGCCGAAACGGACCCCGCGGCATCTCTTTGATCTCTTTGGCCTTCATCTCCAGCCACTCTTCTGGAGTACCCGCAGTGAGGTAGTAGTTGAGTTGTTCGGAGAATACGTCTGCATCGTAATCTTCGGTTGTGCTGAAGAAGTCGTAGCCTAGAACTTTGACATCCATGTTGGCCTCGCGAATCATCAAGAATACTGGTTTGATGGTTTCGAGAGCCTGGAAGAGGGCCAGATTCCATTGCATATCTGACTCCAGATATATCTCAACACTGAGTTCTTGACGATCTCTCAGCATCAGCAGACTCTTCATGTTGTCGTACAATGCCCTGCATGCTATCCATTTTCCTGAATAGATATTACCATAGTCCTCATCGATCGTGATGACGAGACGTCGTATAGCATCCTTGAACGAGAATGCCATGGAACCAAAGCGGTCGCGTTCAAGGTAGGCGCGGACATAGCGATAGTCAAGCTCAACGTTTGAAAGGTCCTTGAAGTACGTGGTTGCAGCTTCAGATGCGAACTCCTCGCCCACCAACGCGGCGTTTGCGAAACGTGGCACAGGGAGATATTGTACTCCTGTGCCAGCTTCGTCGGCGGAATGATATTTGGGGACAAATGAGATAGCGTCGTTTAGGCTTCTGATGTGCTCTTCTGTCCACTGATAGTTGTATATCTGGTCTCGCAGTTCGCGAGGGAGCTTCTGGAGGATGATTGCCGTGAATGATTGGCATAGCTGCAGATCTGCGCAGGCCGCAGCGACCTGATAGATAGGGCGCTCGACGGCCTCTCTTTCTCTCATGAGATGACATAGCTCGGGATCGCGCTCAAAAAAATACTTGATCTTCTCACGTCTAAGTGCTGCTTCCTGCACGGCAAGGCGCTCTTCTCGCAGTTCAAGCCCATCATATCCTGGTACGTCGGTGTGCATGAACCAATCCCAATCGTCGGTTCCGTTTACAGATCGCATGATCTGGTCCTGCCTCGTTTGGACATTTTTCTGGATTTTGTTGTAGCTTGGAACGAGTTTCTTGCCTTGATCGTAGAGACCAAGAACACGAGAACGATCTCCAGCATTCAGACCCCAGAGCCGATGGTCAATGGCTGGGTCTGATAGCCTAGGAAGTTTTAGCAAGACGAGACGGACGTATAGAGCCGAGCAGCATCGTACGCAGGCGGTTGTCTCGCTGCTGTCGAGTCGGACCGATGTGGCACCAAAGTCGCCTTGAACTCCATCTCGTGGCCAGACATGTCGCTCGCAAGAGTGCTACAGAAAGAGGATGAAATTGAAGGATGAAATTGAAGGATGAGCCTCAGGCACGTCGCATAGCGCATGGATCCCGTCAACGATATCCCATGAAGTATGAACATGTCAGGATCCTCGGTGTTGCGACAGCGGTTTCCTGCTGCATTCCGGCTAGTCCCGAAGGAGGCTTACAGCGCCTACGTCATTCACGAGTTGGAGACAGGCACGACTCCACTAAATCCTCATGCAACCAGCCTCGAGCAGGATTCTTGTGAGCCCGCACCGAAAATGCGCCGTTGCATCCATGAATGGTCTGACCTTGTTCATCCGCGCGCAAAGGGCTGGCCTAACCACCGCGCATCGCACTACACCGTTGACAACGTCCCAACCATCATCGGACGCTACCAAGACGGAACCAGCATAGCTACGCTTGCCTATAGTGGACCTCCCGCAGCCATCGCGTGAGCGCGCCTGCCTTTGCGACAACGACTCTGGACCACGACATGGCGCAACAATTCCTCGCTGACCGCAATGGCTGGCTGTCGTTCCGGAGCAGCACGCCCGTGCTGTACATCACAGCCGAAGACGCCGAGTTCGACATCGAGACTATGAAGGCGTGGCGCGACGAGGGCTTCATTGTCGAATACATCCCTATGGGCAAAGGTGGCAAGCAATACGTGCAGACGCTTCACAAGCTGGGGGACAAGATGGGCATTGGGGAACGCTACGCAATCGTGGGTATACAGCCCTTTCACACTCTGGCGCATGTCACGAGTATACGTGCTCTGCGCCAGCACCCTCCGACTCATGTACTGACCATGGCTCTGTAGCATTCGGTGACGCTGCAGCCGTATGTCTAGACGTCTACTCGGAACCCAAAACCGCCACCTCGAAACTCTGCTCCCTCATCGCCTACTATCCGTCCTCCATTCCCGATACACGTCACCGCTTCACATCGTCCTTTCGCGTGCTCGTACATCTAGCCGAGGGCACATCCGGAAACGACATCACCGTTGGTGTGACGCGTCGCCCCGAAGTTCTTGGCATACAAGGCAAGCGACGGACGGTGCAGAAGCGCGTCACGCACGGTATTGGCGCGGGAGGCTTACAGGACAAGATACTGTATCCGTGCTTCACATACGAGGGCGTTGATGCAGGCTTTGCAGAGCACGATCTAGATGAATACGACGCCGTGGCCGACGCTATCGCATGGAGCAGGAGTTTGAGCACTGTTCGAAAGGGCTTCAGCGCCGAGGTAGATCTGGAGCGGCTATGGGAGGAAAACGAAGAGCGTATGCATGGCGACCAATCGTATCTATTGTAAAAGCTAACACTCAACAGAAAAGTACCGCGGAAAATCGCTCGATAAGATCCTCGAAACCTATACCAAAACCCCGACACCATACGTCAACTTTACTCCGACTATGACCGGGGCAAGCGGCCATCCAGATCTCAAGCGCTTCTACCGCGACTACTTTCTCAAAACGGCCCCACCATCAATGCACATGCGGCTCATCTCGCGCACAATAGGCGTCGATCGAATAGTAGACGAACTTTACATCCAGTTCAAACACACATGCCAGATGCCCTGGATTCTTCCTGGCGTTGCACCAACAAACCAGAAAGTCGAGATAGTCGTGGTGAGCATCGTGGGATTCAGAGCTGGAAAGATATGGTGCGAGAGGTTTTACTGGGACCAGGCTTCTGTGCTTTTCCAGGTCGGCCTCATGGATCCTGAAGAGGTGCCTAAGGAGTTCAAGAAGAAGGATGACAATGAAGATGGTGGGCTCGAGATGCTACCAGTTAGTGGAAGTGAGGCAGCGAGGAAGGTTATGGATGTGGAGAGTGAAGAATTTAATGACATGATTGATGACTGGTGAGAATAACGGACATCGCGGTGTAGTTTTGGTAAGTCAATGTTGGCCGTTCTGGCTTGACCAACTCTACATTATATTTGAATAATAAACAGCATGATCAAGAATGCCTCTCCATGAACTCCCATCAACCTCGTCTTCATTGTAAGGCTACAGACAATGAAACGCGCAGCCGATATATACCCTTGCGTACGCTTTCAAGATTCTGAAAAATTGCATCATCCGATACGGCTTTATTCTCCCTTGCACTCTTCAGCCCTGACTACCCGTTAGCACTCAGCGCTTCACACGACCAAGCTGATCTCACCTTCCACAAGATGGCCCTAGTAGAACTCATAGACAGAATCATACAAGCCGTTAAGCCCTGCGTTTCTAAACCGCTGAGGTATATAGGCATTCGATGGTGGCTCGCGGATCCTATGTACACCGTCACGTATCGAGTATGTAGGCCGGTGTGGTACGTCAAAGTCGTCGTCGTACGCCTCATACGCGTCATCTTGTTCATCGTATGTACGCTGGAGGAGTTGTGCATACTCTCGATCCTGATCCTCTTGGCGTCTCCGATGGGCACGAGAAGGTTGTGCTCGGTCTCGCAGCGCTTGCCAAACGCTACGGGATGAATGGCGGTCTCGTCCGTCCGTAAGCCGTTGCATATCAGTACGGCCGATTGGTTCGCGGGTGGCCTGGTGAGTGTCGCCTCTATCGTTTCCCGTTCGACGTGCTGCATCGGCTATCCTACGGGTATCCTGAGCCTGTGGATGATGTTCTGGGTTTCGCTGCAGGCGCTTCCGAGCACGAGGAGTAGCGGACCGGTCATCTGCACCATTCCGTCGAAGTAGACCTAGCTTGACCCCAGCCTGTCCGGGTAGTCGCAGTAGAGAGGCCACAAGACGTTCTGATCGAGACACTAGCCACCTCATACGCTGACTTACTAGCACATCCCAATCGGATTGACGGGCTATAACGCGCATAACCTCAGAGGGTACTTGCACTGGTCGCTGCTGGGGTGGTTGGACCCGTTGCTCTTGGGGTTCTTGACTCCATCGGACCATGCTGTCTTCTCGAATGAAGTCTGTCGGTACTTGGACCCGTCCTTGCTCGGGTTCTTGGCTCCATCGAACGATGTTGTCTTCTCGAAGGAAATCTGTCCGTACTTGGACCGGTCGCTGCTGGGGTTCTTGGCTCCACCGAACCATGTTGTCCTCTCGAATGAACTCTGCCAGTACTTCCATTGGTAGCTGTGGGATCCCTTGGCTTGTTGGAATTACAGGCTCTTCTCGCACAACGCCTGTAGGTACTTCGATTGGTGGAGATTGAACCTCTTCGCTTGTTGGGACAGTAGTCTCTTCTCCATGTAGAGGCGCGCGGCAATTAGGACACAAACCATTGCCACTTTCGATCCAACGTTTTACGCATTTTTCGCCGAAGATATGATGGCATTCGAGAATTATAGGGGGGTGATTGGCGTCGTATCCTTCCATGCATATGGCACATTCGAGAGACTCGAGGGAAGAGAGGAAGGCCTGTGCATCTGTTGGTTGCGTCATGGTGTTGGTTGAGATGGCACGCAAGAGAAATAAGTGCTGGCTAATCCCACCCAACTGTGGAGGCGAAAGAAATGCTTGGAGAGTCGACTCTAAGTACAGCTGAGTAGCTGGGAGCTGCAGTCTCCCTCGTGCACGACCTCTTTGGCGTAGACTTTCACTCAGCCCTGAATCACATCATGAGCCAAACTATTTTCACTGGGACTGGCGCAAGCAGTACAACCCTTGAAGCAGTCACGATAGATTAAAAGATGAGATGAATGTTGACAAACGGGTCTTCTCGAAGATCGCGAAAGGCAAGCAGAGTGATCTATTTGTATACATTTGTGCTGAAAGAAAACTAAGAAACAGCATATCGTGGGGCGTGATGGTGATTTAAGGAATGCATCCGAGGCTATCTGGCTCGTAAGACCAGGGAAAGCTCGTGCAGCGTTAAAATGAAATGACCTAAGAGACCGTGGTAACTCGCCGTAGCATCGTATACGAAGGTGAAATTGACGAGTGAAGAGCCCCTGAGTTCCGGGTCTTGCGGAGCCTCGCAGACATATCGAGACTTCAACCCTGTGATCTCACATCTGCTTCGGGGCTCGGTGGCGATCCGGTAGGCGAGCTAGCGTGTTCCGGTATATCGCTCCGCTCGGTCTCCATCGCCACTGGCAGCTGAACTCTCGACCCTCCTAGCTCTGTATCGTATAAATAGGACGCCCGATTCATCGAGTTACGAGATAGGCGATTGCTTGCACGCGCCCTCCCCATAGCGATATTTCTGATAGCACCGCCAGTCGCTGCCGAGTCTATCGATAGTCGAACCTCCGCCCTGTTCCGAGCATACTGCTGCCATTCGTGCACAATACTGTACATCGAAAGAGGGCGCGAAGACTCAGATCCGCGGCGATCTCGATGTAAGGTATCGATCAGTAATTGGTGTGTGGTAGGAGCGATACTGATTCGTTCAACAACGGTTTCGGCGTCTGATAAATTCGCTTCGCTCATGCTCAGTGGACGATTATGGAAAGTCTGCGTACTTCCCCGAAAGACGTCCCAGTAGTCGTGAGTGCCAAAAGTGTTTCCAACGAAAGCCAAGGCAGAATGACGTCTGGTAAGTGGACGATGAGACAACAGCGAATCTTCCGAAAGGTTTGCCTGCGTTCCACTATTGATCATGACTGGGTCACTGATCGGAACAGTGGACACGGCATACTGTGTTCTGAAGTCTGTTAGTTGCCTGCGGCCCCATTCCCAACGCTCTTGTGGAGATAAAGCATGGATCGCCTCAAGGTCGAGATCTTGGAGCGAAACCAGCGCATTCGTTGCGGCAGCTGACCGGTCGCGGACATTAGGAGACTCCTGAGTTGATTCGCCTTGGAGGTCGACGTGAGTCTCTGTAGACTCAGCCAGGGATTCCGAGTTTTCCACGATGGGCGCTATACCAGCCGGTAAAGATCCCCCGACTTGGCGATGGCGATCTTGGTCGGAGCTACTCTCAGGGAACCTTGTAACTGGGGGACTGGGCTTTGATTTGCGTAGTCGTGCTGTAAGCCTCATACTGAGGCGAGAGAAGGCCTGCCGACCTTTGGACCAAGCGTTTTGGCGGAATGTCGCATACCTCTGGCCACCCGAGCGGATATGGCTGAGACCTGAAGCTTGTTCCCCATTACTGGATTCAACAGACACTGGCCCTGGGTGACTGCCGATGGATGCTGGGTGTTGCTGGGTGTCTCTCTGAGCGGTTGACCGTACAGATGTCTCCCGGGATGGACCGGCCGGTGTGCTTTCCGGTATGACGGTAAGAGTGGGAGATAGTGTGGCGATAGGAGTGGCAGACTGTATAGCCCGAACCAGAGTTTTGCGGAAATCAGCCTCAGCTGCAAGCGTCTCCGGCTCTAGACTCTTTGTAGAGAGAAGAGACAGGCGCGTGCCATTGAGTTTTCCGAAGGCCAACCACAATTTCTGGCATTTGTGGCAATACACATCACCGAATTCAGTAGAGTCGCCCGAAACCTGAACATGCACCTGTACAGATCTGTGGTGATGATGGCAGGTCGAACAGTTTCCACTGAGGTTCAGTGCCCAACGGCCTTCGGATAATCGTGGGACACTTTCGACGGAGGAGATCGTGTCATGTCTGGTAAGCTCGACGACGGGTGCGGTTCCAGTAGTAAGTTCATCATTGGTGAACGATCCGTCTGTAATAATGTGGGCCCGAGAATCCATCTTTGGAAGAAATGTCCGGGTCGTTGTCAGGGCTAAGCGATGAACCGGCTTCCACGACTGTGTTGCCCAGAAGAGTTCTTCGCCTGATGCATAGGATGATCCGGTCAGACAAATACAGTGACCGAATTGAGTAGAGTCAGTATAGTGTGAGAGTGTATCCGTGGCTCAAGGTCGAATCAGTCTAGGGTAGGCTGTATGGATAAGTTGGATGAGGCTGTGAAGTGCTGTCTTTACAAATACACACGGGTGTAGCGGAGCTTTTAACAGCCAGGCATACATGTGGCTGCAAGGCAGCTACAGCCACAGATACTGTGTGCCTACTTCCAGGCACCATACATCCTGGCAAATGACTTGACGATGTGGGAAAAGTGTTGAGGTCGAACGGTGGCGCAGCACGCTTAGAGATGCTTCGCCTCATAACGAACCTATGGAGGTCGATAGAGTTGGGGCGGGAACTGCAAACTGTGACGTAGGAAACGTGTGAAATTCACCGAGAGAATACGGTGAGGTAGTCCCCATGATAGACAAAGAGCTTGCTAAAAGTGCTTCCAAAGGCCGTCCTGGATAAAATAAGCATCGAGACGATACCGAGCGCGACCTCTGGTACACGCGAAGTACGACACGAAGACGTACTACGCGGAGGACTGGATGCGATTGAACGTGCTAGCCTTGAATCACAGGCAGCACTCGTGATCGAGACATAGCTATCGTGCCTTCACTGTTAGGTCATGTCGTTGCTTTTTCCTGTTGTTCCGTAAGCATGCCCAAATGCGTGCGAAAGAGACGTGTGCATTGCCAGGCAGCGCGTCGCCTGCTCGCGCACACAGCCCCAAACTGTCCGCACTGGGACTGCATGGGTGACGACGGGAGAACTATGGCGGCAGGAGCGGTGAAGGAAGACGTCACACGCGAGTGCATTGACCGATAGTTTGCGAGATGAATTGTATCGCGCGCGAGCGATGGACGGCACGCAAACCACACAAATTACAAGAGCACCGCTCGTGCGAGGACGGGACTGAGTCGGTGTGAGCAGGTCGTCGTCTACTCTGCAGCCTCAAGCCCCATGGAATCCAGACGCGCATGAACTCCAACAGCAAAATAGATCCCAGAATGTCTCCCTCTGCTCACAATACGTAGCAAGTTGGCGCTTCACTCTTCCCACATGGGGTAGGCAGAGGAGCGGAGTGGTTTTGCCAGCGGAGGCCCGAAGCGGTTAGAACGCCCGCACGTGCCATTTCCCTTGGCAAGCCAACACTCGCAAGCGAGAACGATCGAAATTCCTCCCACTGTAAGAGCATCGACAACACCACATCGACGACGTACGACAAGCCGCCATCATGTGTGAGTATACCCGGATTCTATCGACTCATATCAGTTGTTGCGACCCTGGCTTTGATCGCGCCGAGTGTGCCTCACCCAGCGCGTGGAGTGGGGTCGCAATAATTGATGTTCAGACACTCGTAATAGAGACATGCTGACAACTTTCCAGCGCTCGTCTCCGGAGAGAAGTCTAAGTACGTTCATACAAGAGCCTGCGATTCCCCGTTCAGCCCTCGGCTTCCTTCGCATCGAACCGCCTAGTCCTATGAGTCCACACGACCTCGCAGCCGCCTTCCAGTCCGACAGCACTCAGAAGCCAATGGGAGGGAATAGAGTAGACAATCGTACGCACCAGGCGTTGCAGAAAGATGAAGGGAACTATCTGTGCAAGGGGAAGCTTTGTTGTGCTGTTCGGGCTGGAGTGGCCAATTGCGATGGCTGATGGTTTTCGGATTGCGGAGGTCTACGCATAGAGGCGGCGCACAAACGCAGGCACATTCGCACAATGAGAGCAGTGCTGACTTTACCAGCTTCCAATACATCATCCGTTTGTTGAACACGAACGTCGATGGCAAGCAGAAGGTCATGTACGCCTTGACCAAGATCACGGGTGTCGGTCGCCGATACTCCAACTTGGTCTGCAAGAAGGCCGATGTCGATCTGTCCAAGCGCGCTGGTGACCTCACCTCCGAAGAGCTTGAGCGTATCGTTACCATCATCCAGAACCCCCTCCAGTGTACGCCACGACCATCTCTCTAACAGGGATAATGACGCTGACACTCTGCAGACAAGATCCCCGCCTGGTTCCTCAACAGGCAGCGCGATATTGTCGATGGCAAGAACAGCCAGGTCCTCGCCAACGGTGTCGCCTCCAAGCTCCGTGATGATCTCGAGCGCTTGAAGAAGATCCGCGCTCACCGTGGTCTCCGTCACTACTGGGGCCTCCGTGTCCGTGGTCAGCACTCAAAGACCACCGGTCGTCGCGGCCGAACCGTCGGTGTCTCCAAGAAGAAGGGTTAAAGGTTTTCGCATGCGCTGGGCAGCTGGGGCTGGAACATGCCTTTACGAAATGGGTGGTGCACTTACGGTGTTTATCAAACGGCTTTCATTGGCTTTCACACTTACACTTCATGCGGCAATGCACGATATGAGGTGAGGTGATGCGGCACGGTTAGGGTTGGCCGAATACAGCCTGTACCAAAATCACACATTCAAATTTCGACTTGTTCCATCATGATGCGTATTCGCTCTCGACAGTCAAGGGTTCCGCATCAGTCATGTGAGGGAGCTTATTGTGTGGCGCCTAGAATAGGCTAGTGATTGGCGACGAGGACTAACATCGCTTTGCGCCCACACTCCGCTCACGAGGCACCACGTCACACAACGACCACGCTTCGGCGCACTAGAGTGTTCTGAGTGCTGGTTCTTGTACTGAGTGGACATTGTCATCGGCACGATCCGCTAACGGCGTCTAGGCTGGTCACACCTGCTTTCCAAAGGGCACATTGGACAAACCCACGAATCATGATCCCCATCGAAGCTGCGGCACCTGGCGAATCTTGGGTGCGAGACAGGCCTTCCTATCCTCCATACTCTCCCAATCAATTATCCCAGTCCAAAGCAACCTATTCTACTCGATTTATCAAGCGCCAAGTGTGGAGTGCGTTGTGTCCCGCACATGCTGCAACATTTCAACCTCGCGATCGTCGGCATCTGCAGTGCCAGTGCGTCCTGCTCGATGGTACGCCTTCCCCGCTATTTACGCCTCTCTCACAGGACGTGACTCGGAAGGCCCGTAAAGTCTTCCTTACGGCGCCGAAGTCGTGGCATGGTTGCATATTTCACCTGCAGGGCCAGTGAAAGGGCCGCATGGCTGAGGTGAGTACTGTGGATATAACCCTTCCTGAAAGCGCGGGCTTTCGCTAGGCCGTCGGAAGGTCTCTTCTTTGCGTTTCCTCTTTTCGTATTGAGTTTCTTGTCCGGTCGCAGTCAGCGCTCGATTATGACGACACTTATCCGGACTCCTTCGCCCAAGTTGCGCATACGATCGTTGTCCTTCGACTCGCCCTCTTCGCGTATCACTGACACGCCCCTTGACGATGGGCCTCTGTCAAAATCAACGGGCTCGCTCATTACACTCTCAAGCTACGATGCCATCAAAGCCGCCGCACAGGAAGCGTTACGCTCCGTCAGAATGCTACTACCCCTGAATACCAAACTGAGCGATGATTCAATGTTTTCCGACGCATCCAGCCCCGCCTCCTCAGCAGCAAGTTCTCCCAGCTCGGCTGGAGGCGGTATAGAACTGTCCACCCCACCACTGTCCTCGTCCCGTCGTCAACGCCCACGTCCTCACCCTCTACAATTCGCACAACCGACGAGCCATGAGAATGCAGTCGTCCCGGGACCAACCTCACCATTTCTCTACCAAGATACAAGTTATGCAATGTACTCGCCGTGGCTGGTTCGTGTAGTACTAGACATGTACGACGTCAGGGGACTGGACTGGATGGCCATTGCGGATCCAATTGAGCGGGTATGGGGCGTACAAACTAGTAGCGCTGATGTCCTTGGGATCCTGAGTGACAATGGGCGTGTGCTCAATCGGCGCTGGTGGGACTGAGCAAGCGACTGAAAACGTTGCTGCAGGGATGAGGAGACGCACTGAGCGCGCTCGATGTCATCTGAGATGAACCGCAGTGTACGGCGGGGATGCGAGCGCTTTCATTGCCTCTCGGTCTTTACTTTCGCTATTTCTTACTTGTTGTGTACCGGCGCTCCGTTCTCAACGCATGTTTCAGGTACGGCATTTGCATGGTAACGATTACGACTCACGACTCTTATTCACGAACGCACTGCGAAAACGAGTGCGTCGTTCAGATGATAACGAGGAAGCACGAAGCACAACTTAACGATGACATATTTACGAACTCACGATTAGCATACATGAAATGTAAAACTACAATCATGAAGCAAAACTGTTCCGCATATTCGCAATTAGTTCTTCTTAGTGATACAAAAGGTGATAAAACTAGATCTTACCAAGTATCCGGTCGGTATACTGTGAAGGGATCTAATTAACCTGCTCAGGTTCATGAGGCCCGGTACCCGGGCTTGACTGCCCCACGCAAATTTGCATGCGGGAGGATGCAAGATCATGCAGCTCTCGAACAGCTGTCCCGCAGCGAGTGGCTCAGCGACGATGCATCGGGACCATTGCAGATAGCAGTCTGAAGAGGGGAAGTTTGGGAAGACATGACGACACAGCGAATGAGAAGCGAAGTCGTGGTGCGTCTTGTGAGGCTTACGATTTGCATGGAATAGGTACAGGGATGACAGTCGTATGCATTGGAAACCACAAGCCGCTACCCATGAACTTGCTCTACTACATATCATAGTGCAGTGCCTACGGCGAGATCTATGATGATTTGCGATGGTCTCTGACTCTGACGCTCCGGCGGATGGAAGCATATAACGCATTTCCCTTGGTGGTGTAGCCCGAAGCGGCATTTCGTGGACTTGGAAAGACGTGCAGGAGGACTGCAGTCGCCCTGTTCCTTGCAATCCATAGAACAGAGTGTTTACCCCTCGCGGGTGTATGGAAGCGCCTTTTGCACAGGCGTTCCTGTCCTTATACAACAGCACGTGAGGACGAGCATGCTGCGCGACGCGTGCTGGCAAGACGTGTCACCACTCAGTCGTCGGCACCGACAGCCATCTCGAGAACCTCGACATTGCCCCTTCCTTTTGTTTGGCCCTCAATCAGCTCGTTCAGACCCTTGAAGGCTCCAGGCTCAACGAGACCCACTGCCTCCCACTCGGCGCCTATTGTGTCTTGACTCTCGATCTTCTCCATGAAGGCCAATATCGCATCCTTAACAGTACCGGTAGTTCCCTTCTCTTCAGTGCCCGCTGGCGCCTTGGGCGCAGTCTTTATGGATTGCTTGAGGACGGACGTCGGACAGGTGACGCGCAGTTTCATCTGCATGCGGGCGACAGGTATCGGCTGGTGGGCGATGAGGGCCTTCATGGCGAATAGCGCCTGCGACTTGGCTGACTTGTTCGTAACGATGCCGGTCCACTTGGGCAGTTCCTTCGCTTTGGCTTTGTCCTCACCATCTTCCTTGCTCTCGCCCTTGTCTCCCTGTTGCGTCGCCGCTGCCGAGCTCAGTTGATCCAGCGCCTTCTCGATCATGCCTGTGGTGTAGACGCGCTTCGTCTTGGGGTCCACGAGTTTTCCCGCCACGATATCGATGACTTCATTCTTGGTTCGCTCCAACTCGGCGTTGCGCTCCTTCTCGCCTACTTGCAGCTCGCCGTGGTCTAATATGTCGGTGATGATGTCTTCGAGCGACTTTTTGGGGAAGGCCTTTTCGAGATCGGCTTTGGGTGCGACTTGGCCTTTGGATACGTTGAGGAAGACATTCTCGATTTGCAGTACGTTGGAGATGTCCTTCTCGATTTTATTGCGCCATTCGAGGACCTTGTTCTTGTAGCATGCGATTTCGAAGCGCTTCTTGCCTGCTGGTCGTTAGTGTACAGAGGCATAGACATGGGCGGGGGTTGCGCACCCTTCTTCATGCGCACCAGCGAGACGTTGGTGAGTCTGATCTGGTTTGACGGCTGGAACACTCCGACAGGCATTTTGGCGGATTATGGGGGTTGATATGGGTATAGTGTTGACTGAAGTGCAGGTGTTTGGCGCAAGTTGCAAAAGTTGCATTCCATTTTGGTGGGGTCTGCCGCCGATGACATGCGCAGGTTCACTCACTACGATCCCACACGCGCTAAGCCCAATCCGGACCACATGCATGCAGGTCCGGCTCTAGCTTCCCGGTCCGCAGAGAGAGCTCGGCAGCAGCATCTCGCCACGGCTTCCATCTCAAGGTGCCTGGAATGAGGCGACTGGCGTAATGATGTCTATGATCCAAGTCCCCGGCCGTCTGGTGTCCTGCCACAGGCGCCGATCAACGCTATCGTGAAACGCTAAGCCGGGCATGTGATGCTGGCCCCGGGGAGCTTGGACTCCAGCCACTCTGATAAGCTGTCGGGATGCGTCATGCTCCGTTGCCTGGACAAGCCGCGCCTCCTCCACACGAGCTATCCATAGCTCGACTTAACTCCACCCATCCCATCTCTCTTCCATCCATCCTTCCTCCCCCATCACCCATCGCCTGCTTCTTCATTAAAACGTAGAGGCACGCTTCTTATCTACTTGATTTACCGCTAGAGCTCCGGAAGCTCAGCACCGCCATCATGAAGGTCGCTGCCTCGGCGCTCCTCGTTGGAGCTGCTTCGGCCGCTGTTGGAACCCAGCAGCAACAGGTCCTGAAGTTCCCCGACTCGTTCAGCGAGCTCAAGGAGTCCTCATGGACCAAGCCTCTCCAAAACCTCGAGGAGAGCCTCAAGTCGCTCACCGGCGAGGCTCGCGCCGTCTGGGACGAGGTCGCCATGATGTTCCCCGAGAGCTTTGAGAAGGCCGCTTTCTTCTCCGAGCCCAAGCCGCACACGCGCAAGGCCGATAGTGAGTGGGACCACATCGTCAAGGGCGCCGACATCCAGAGCGTCTGGGTCGAGAACGAGAACGGCGAGAAGGAGCGCGAGATCGACGGCAAGCTCGAGCAGTACAGCTTGAGGGCCAAGAAGGTCGACCCCAGCGTCCTCGGCGTCGACAAGGTCAAGCAGTACTCCGGCTACCTTGATGACGACGAGGAGGACAAGCACCTCTTCTACTGTGAGTACCTGCATGACCACCACAAACACACCTGTGTCTAACGTATCCCAGGGTTCTTCGAGTCGCGCAACGACCCCAAGAACGACCCCGTAGTGCTCTGGCTCAATGGCGGACCTGGCTGCTCCTCGCTGACTGGTCTGTTCATGGAGCTCGGCCCTGCTTCCATCACCAAGGACCAGAAGGTCAAGCACAACCCCTACTCGTGGAACGCCAACGCCTCCGTCATCTTCCTTGACCAGCCCGTCAACGTCGGATACTCATACTCGAGCGGCTCAGTCAGCAACACTGTCGCTGCAGGCAAGGACATCTACGCCCTGCTCACCCTCTTCTTCAAGCAGTTCCCCGAGTACTCTCACCAGAGCTTCCACATCTCGGGAGAGTCGTACGCCGGTCACTACATCCCCGTCTTCGCCTCCGAGATCCTGTCCCACAAGAACCGCAACATCAACCTCCAGTCCGTCCTCATCGGTAACGGTCTGACCGATGGCCTTACTCAGTACGAGTACTACCGCCCCATGGCCTGCGGTGAGGGTGGCTGGCCCGCTGTCCTTGATGAGTCTCAGTGCCAGTCCATGGACAACGCCTACCCCCGTTGCGCCAGCCTCATTGAGAACTGCTACAACTCCGAGTCCGTCTGGTCCTGCGTGCCTGCCTCGATCTACTGTAACAACGCTATGATCGGTCCTTACCAACGCACCGGTCAGAATGTCTACGATGTCCGCAAGCCTTGCGGCAGCAACTCTCTCTGCTACGACGAGCTTGACTGGATACAGGGCTACCTCAACAAGAAGGAGGTCATGAAGGCCGTCGGCGCTGAGGTCTCCAACTACGAGTCTTGCAACTTCGACATCAACCGCAACTTCCTCCTTCAGGGTGACTGGATGAAGCCCTTCCACCGCGTCGTTCCCGGCATCCTCGAGAAGATTCCCGTCCTCATCTACGCTGGTGACGCCGACTACATCTGCAACTGGCTAGGTAACAAGGCTTGGACTGAGGCGCTTGAGTGGCCCGGTGCCAAGGGCTTCAAGAAGGCCGAGATGGAGGACTTCAAGATCGACGGCGACGGCAAGACTGTTGGCCAGGTCAAGTCCAGTGGCAACTTCACCTTCATGAAGCTCCACGCTGGTGGCCACATGGTTCCTTACGACCAGCCTGAGGCGTCGCTTGAGATGCTCAACAGGTGGTTGTCTGGTGACTTCTGGGAGTCGTAGATACTTTCCATGTAGATTAGCTTGGTTGAGATTGTCATGTAGGAAACCGATTCGCAATGATTGGAAGGATTCCCGTTCGTTGCTTGTATCATACGGGCTTTATTTGCTTCGTGTTATCAGGAACCAATACAAATAAACGATCACATCCAACTATCATCCGCCATGCTCATTTCATCAGTGTCTGTCTTATATAAATCCAACATTATCACGTGCCCATTGTCGCTACCCACGATTATATTCAACTTCGTCAACTGTGGCTTTTCAATATTGCAAATGATAGTAGCACTGGTGGTGTGTTTAGGAGTGAAAGTAGAAAAGATATTGGTACGCGATGAGATTTTCGGTTCACTTGTTCCGCTCTGACGTAATTCCCAGGTACCCTTCACATGCGTCTTTATCGATGTCATGTCCAAACCTTTCACTTGGTAAGGGCAGCAGTATTTGCAGGGGTCTGAGAATCGCCATTACCAAGGCACTCATCACTCACCTTCTCCACGCTTCGAGCAGTGGTTGTTGTTTACGTCCATTTAATACTTCACTTTTCCCCCAATACGCATAAAAATATACTTCCTTAGTACCATAGCACCCACCTGAGTACTTCAGCCTACAAGGATTCTTCTCAACTCACATTCGCCACCAACCTTACTACCGAAAGACTGAATTTTCAAAGCCTACCACCAACATGACATCAAAACGCAAAGCCACCGACTCGCAGAATGACGGTCTTGCCTCGACACCAAAGCGTCCGAGAGTAGCAGCGACAAAGGAGCCGCGAAGACAACCTCCCAACGTCGCCGGTAATGGGGATGCTAAAACCACGAGTGCTCCTTCTCTCCTACAAACACGGCCCTGGCTCACGCGTGCTCAACCGATATCCGAACAAGATCTCTTCATACTGCACTGTCGCGACAATCTGGTTCCCGGCGCGACTGGGCCAAAAGACTGGCATGTCCTGGCCGAAGAGTTTAACGCACGATTCGACCACGAGTTGAAGAAGCCACTGGCCTATAACACGTTGAGTAAGCGATGTGGAGCCGCGAGGAAGTTGTTTTTGAAGAACAACCCGGAATATGCCGGGGTGTGCGTTTACCCAGTTCCTCAAGTAGAAACTGGGACAGAGGAAAGATCTGGAGGCCCAGACACAGTGGACTCTGATAGAGATGACAGTGAAAGCGATACAACGGATGAGGATGCAGATGCCATGCCAAACGGCAAGACCGCGGAACCGCAAGGAGGATCTGCTACTCAACATCTGGAAACCCCTGTCGCAACACTGCCAGCCCACAAACTCCCGACGCCTGTATCATCCAGCCCGCCGGCCCGTCATGAACATTCCTCTACTTCCAAAATTACCACTCTCTCGCCTGGTTCCTTCAACCCCTCTACCGTGGAAGAAAGCTACATACCGCCTAATACCCGCGCAAAATTCCACCTCCAGCAGCGCACAGACGAAAGAGTCACATTTCGCTTCTCCGACCCACACGAACCAAGCCTAGCCAGCGAAGATGCACAATACGTCGATACAAACACGCTGCTTTCCATCTCACCATTCTACGCTCGAACATCAGCAGAAGATCCCAGGAATACCGTCATCACTGTACCAGATTACATTGCTATACGAACAGTGAACATCTTCATTCAGCTCATCTCGCCGGAACGCGCAAATGAGCTGCCCACACACTATCTCTGGTCAGCCAAAAAATATGTCCCAGGCGTGTACGATCGCTATGGCGCTATACGTGTGGAGAAAATCATCTGGACTGTAGACGCGCTTCTCGATCTTTTGCTTTTCGCGCAGTGGATGGAAGTGTACTGGATCGTCGACATGGTGGTCGATCGACTGCACTTCCTGTTTGCCGAAGAAGCTAGATATGAAGACATCTTTGCAGACATGGGTAAGCCCGTCGATGGCTACGTCAATATTGGTGGTCGGCAAGTGTTCGTCGGAGGTAAACTGCCACCCGTGGACAACACGCTGGCTCGCGTGACAGTCAAGGACTTCGAGAGGGACTTCATGGTACTGTTAGCCGAGATGTCAGCAAGTACACCAGTATGGAGATTTCTCGCAGACTTGCTCTATTCGTTAGGCGAGAAGGTAAAAAAGGCTGAATGGTTTCCGGTCTTGTCAAAAGACGTACAGCGAATATTGTCTAAACCGGAAGAAAACTATCTTGACGCAACGACTGCGCGAGACGAGTTTTGCAGGCGATATCACCATCATACAGCAGGCTCGGAAACTTGCTACATCGCCCACCGCGTCCATTCGGCTACACATAACATCGATACCGTATATGCTTCATCGTCCCCAAAAGCGCTGATCCGTCTTTCCGAGGGACTTGACTCAACAAGCAGTCTGACTAGCATCATGTACTCCAGTACTGGCGATGCCAGTAAGCTGAAGCATGACAACTCGACACAATCGATGCTAGACATAGAGAAGATGGTATTGGACATGGAAGGTCGTCTATACGAGGCGAAGATGGCGATGCAGAAGGCGCGAGAAGCTGGTGAAGATGAAAAGAAGGCTGCCACGGAGGAAGCGAATAGGATTGCGCGGTCGATGTATGATCACGAGCCGTCTGAGAAGGGGCAGTGAAAGTCTTCCAAATGAATTTACCCCAACTGTTTATTTTCATGCGTTCTGCTATAGATTGTTATGCTTGTTTGATAAGCTTCTGAAGATGAGCATTTTCCAGAGAGTGGTAGATACATCAATCTGATTAATAAACATTGCAAATTTAACTACTAAAGCAGTAACAACATGTGCATGTGTATCAGAGAGCGCGACATGTACACTATTTGCTAATGAGAGGCTTACAGCTTCTCGACCTCAAGAACGTTGCCTTGCGCGTCGGTGGCGACCCTCTTCTTGATAAGCGACGCGTTCCTCGGGTTCGGCGCGTTGAAGATGTCATCAATTTCCTCGAGCGTGCGGTTCTTGGTCTCCGGAATGAAGAGCCAGACGACGAAAGCCTGAACCGGGCACCAACAGGCGAAGACGATATACAGCTTCCAGCCAATCTTCTCCAGAGCAATAGGATAGGCGAATTGGTTGATCAACATGGCTGTGGTAAGCGCCAAGTTGGAAAAGGCCATACCCTTGGCGCGCATCTCGAATGAGAGCACCTCGACGGGGTAGAGGGCCTGGAGCGGAGTAATACCGAAGGCAAAGACGGCGTTGAAGAGAAAGACCAATGCTACGAAGGCATTACCGGCAGGGATGCTTCCGGTCTTGTTCTGGTAAGAAACAGCGCCGATGGCTCCGGCCCAAATGACTGTCACGGTCGAAAAAGTGCCGATCAGCATGGGTCGTCGACCCAGTTTGTCGACGCAGAGAGCTCCCACGACAGCCTAGACGCCAGCAATCAGTAATCGTACATGTAGCTTTTCTGTGAATAGACTTACGAATGCAAGCTGCATACAGCTCTTTCCTAAGTTGATGTTCATCTTCTTGATCTCGTCCGTGACGCCTGCAGATTCAAGAACACCAGAAATGAAGTAGTCGACAGCACTGTTTGATGCACTGTTAGAGACTTCGTTCCTTGTACTAGTCTAGCAGACTTACCCATTGCCTGCCCATTGACCAAAGATCGCGACTATGCAGTTGCAAGCGAGGCGGTAGCGCGCAGGACGAGTCTTGAAGAGAGAGCCATAGTCCCACCAGCGCTTGTCTCCTCCGTCCATGTTGAGATACTCCTCGTATTCGCGAATTTGCATGGAGACCCAGATGCTGTCCTCGTTGCCGCAACCATGGTACTTGGCAAGAGTCTTCTTAGCCTGGGTATGTTTACCGCGGGTGTACAGCCATCGAGGGCTCTCTGGAAGGAGGAGAGGCAGTATAACGAGTAAGGCTGGGAAGAGCATCTGAAGCCAGACGGGGATCCTCCAAGATTGGTTGCCGGCGAGATTGGCGGACCCACGTGTGACACCGGCGGCGAGAAGTGATCCGACGAACCAGAAGGTATTGTAAAGACCAGTGATGATACCACGGTGAGCTGGGTGCGCAGTCTCGATGACATGAAGCGGACCAGCGGTTGTCATGATTGGGACTGCGAAGCCGAGGAGGAAACGACCACCCATGACTAAGGAGGAACGCGAAATCAGCATAAATCTCATCGAGACGTCTTACGTGGGCGTTGCTTACATTGGCCGACAGGGTTGGACGCAGGAGCAGTTGACTGGATGATGACACCAGTGCAGCCAAGAACTCCGCCAATCATCATACCAATGCGACGACCCCAAGTGTCGCAGGCTGGGCCGATAAAGGGAAGGGCAACAACACCACCGATCTGGTACATGGAAGTAACGATACCAGCCCAGGCTCCGGTACTCTCGACGTTGTAGTACTCCTTGAAGGTGTTGTTGGTGAGGAGCGAGTTGAACATGGATCCGTCGAACCCGTTGCATGTCGAGCAAAAGAATCCCACAAATGCACAGACGTAAAGCAGCATAGCAGAGCTGGAGAAACGTTGAACAGGCTCCTTCAGCTTGGCTTCTGCTATGGCTTCGGAGCCAGAGATGATGGCGATGTCAGCCACAGCACCTTTGTGGTCCTGGTAGGTGTAAGTACAGTCAACGGCTCGTAGTTTGAACAAGATACTTACGCCATTCTCTGAGGTCGTCGTAGCATAAGACTCTTTGATGTCCGACATTGCTTTGGTGGAGACACTCCAGATGAGCTGTGTGGAATACGTCTGGGAAACGGGTGGACTATTAAACAAAATCGGATATGTTCAAGGGAAGGACCTCAAAGACCAGACTGCCGGGCTATGGCCCGCAATGTCCGGCTAATGCTGCATCCCAGCGGCGTGCTGTCGGACTCGCAGTTCTGGAAATATGTTCCCGAGCTAAATGGGCGCGGAAGGCTCTGGCCCGCATCCTAATCGGGAAGCGGCTCCAGCATCTCGAACAAGCCTCAACCTTCCCGTTCAAGCGCATACGCCACATACTTGGAAGAAGTGTAGTATCGAGAGGCATAACTATCGGAATCGTGGACCGTGGGCAATCGTGCTGGCTGCTGCACGACAGCTGCCACTAGGCCAAGACGATCCCAGTACGCCGACCAGGTCCCTGATAGCGAAACAGTAGAACGCGGGGAATCTCCTGGTACTTACAAACCCGGGACACATCCTTGTCATATGAAGGTATCCCATTTCGCCGGTCTCGACAGGGCTACTCCAACTCGCAACAGTATTGGGGACAGATCGCCTATCCCCGCGTATGCTTTTGGTCTAGAAAATAGAAGGGCAATCCTTCAAAATCAGCAGACAATGGCCAACACTAGCTGGAATGTAGATCGCCCGTGCCGACGGCGGCGCTGGGCGAGCTCAGCACAAAGCTATCAGCAGGATCATGCTGGATGAGGCATTGGAGACTGACGCAGGAGGTGACCCCAGGTGATAGAAAGGCTTGTCTTGATAGTAGCGGTTTTATCCGCGAATGAGCTCCGATGTCGAGGATTGGCGCGAGCGCAAGCGCATGGCACAGCACATGGCCTAGGGCGGTTGCTGACGCTTGATTCTGCATGACAGTCGGCTGGAAGCGCCTCGTTGCATGCCGGGGGTCTCAAGCAAAATTCGATTAGATGGGAGCTAGGTGTATGCACATTGGCGCGTTGTGGACGAGTGATGGGGTGAGGATGTCGTGGTGCAACGGAGGAGCCCCCATCACTCGGTTGCCCAGCCGTAAGCGACGGCGCTACTGTGGCGTTCCCGAGGTTACGACCAATGCGGACAGGCGCTACGGAGAGCCTGTCTCCGTGCCAGCTTCGGTCAGGTCAACAACACCTTAAACCAACGGTTTCACGAAAGCTCTACTACGGTAAGAGGCATACGCTCTGTGTGTGGAGAGGCTAATATTATGAACTCCGGGACTACTTTGGTTAGCATGCCAGCAAAAGAAGAAGAGTACGTTACGAAGGCTTGGCTATTCTAGCTTGAGTTGCAGTCTGCCTTGAGATGAATTGCAACTGCTGGGTTAGGGTGCGGCGTGTGACGTGCGGTGGGTGAGTATTGATCCTACCTAGGTACAAAAAGGGGAGGTCTAATCATCAGATTGTGGCCATCGGTAATGCGGGCCGTTTCTCTCCTCGTCGATTGCTAATACTAATCACAGCGCTTGACGTTTGTCTTTAGATCCTTACGAGATCTTTGGACTTTGCTCCGGACACATCTTGTTCAGGTCACCGGGCGGATTTCTGAGTCAAGCCCAAAAACACTGCGTCAAAATGGACATGTTTAGCGCGACGAAAAACGAGATGACGCATTAGATCCGGCATCATCGAGGACTGGAATCAAGCGTTATAGGACTACAACAAAGCGTTTAAGACCAACAATTGATGGTAACATATCTAGGGTGCATCGAACTACATCGACTATTCCAAGATTGTGTATCGACCTGTGAATAGGTCGGATCGTCTTTAGTGGTCTCGTCCTGTATTCAATCCTAACCCATCAGGTTTAGAGAGCTATCGTCGTTGTGGCGACATGGCGGCCCAGAAGGCTCGTCAAACTCAATCAGATACCTCTGGTTCTCTGCTTTGGATTGCAGCAATCAATTCCGCATTGCAGACGCCCATGTTAACAAGTTCAGGAGCTATCCCCGCTCTATGGGCGATATCAACCCAAAATCCGCGGGCTGGATCCTCATAGCGAGTGGTTTCGAAGAGCAAGTTCATGTTCTCGACACTTAAATCCATCTCGGCGTTCTTTTCCGCAAGAGTGCGCCACCGCGCCAATATCAGCCCGCACATATGGTCATCTTGAAGCTGTGCAGCCAAGCAGTACAGGTCCATTAGTGAGCCGTTTCCGCGATGGAAACCTGCCGGCGCTTTTGTCAAACATCCGGCGGAGCTGCATTGCACGTACCACTGAACGACCTCTAAAGATGAGCATTCAACCTGTACTGTCGTTTCGCTGTCGGCAGCCATTAATTGCTGAAGCACCACGGAGCTGCTACCAAGGTCTTCGAGGTCGCCGATGACAACTTTAGATGGTGAGTCATGTGCGTCATGTACCTCTAGTACAACCTTTTCGACGTGTGCCGACATCAGGTCGTCTATGTAGTTATGTACGTCTGCTCGATTTCGAATGGCATCTGGAGGCATCCATCCGGCGATGCGTTCATTGGAGATGGACCCTTCGCCCTTGTCCACACGCATCTGCGGTCTGTCAGCATGAGAGACCTCAGTAGGACCACGAACCTTTTGGTTGTTGGTGTAGGCTTGCACGTAAGGAGCGTGAGCGTGTAGGGTGGCAACCTTCGAGCGCCGAGCGGCTTGTGCTTTTGGTTTCTTTGCGTACACTATTTTGAGGGGATAACCTGGATGTTTGGCTAACCAAGCAGGTCGATGTTGTCGCGCGCGCTTTTCCATCGCCGCTGGACCGACAGACATATCATACTTTTTGTTGTACGCTTCGGCAACCCCCGGCCACGGCAGTGGGCCGTACGTTTCTGACGACTCGCCATAGGCATCTGGCTTGTTATTGTCGCGTTTTATGATGATGAACCCGACCTGCTCCTCTGCATGGCGTTGCTTCCCCTCTCTTTCCATGGTAAGCATGGCGCGCTGAGTGACACGGTGAGCATTTTTCAGTGTAACTAATGTTGTTTCGTCCGCTTGATCCTGTTCCGACTCTTGTTGACCCGGCTGATACTCATCTTCGCTGTCATCTGTCTCGCCTGTAACAAGTGAGTCGGACGAAGGATGAACTGTTCCAGGACCTGCAGTGGCCTTCAACGTCTCCAGAGCACGCAACAAAGCGCTTTCGGACGTTGCAACAGCATCGAGAACCATAGTTGAGTAAAGCTGAGGTGATCTCAAGATAGAAGAGATCTACAACGCTAAATGTACCTGCCTATTGTAGACATTCACTAGACGGTATGTACTCACACGTGTAAGTTTCGGGCGCGCATTGTCGACGTACCTAGCTACTACTCAGCGGGACGGGATGACTTCTTACAACCTCGATACTCATAGCGCGTCCCATCTAGATGATTCTAGTTGAGACATGCTCTTGCGATGTTCGCAAGGTGTTGAGCTTGCATCTTCCAAAATCATAACTTCACATGCTGTAGGTGCACAATGCCTGCCGTCATGGTTTCCGGAATCAGAGAAGGTCAAGACCGGTTTGATTGATCTTGAAAAGGGCAAAAAGTGATACTGATACTTGTTGTAGTCGTGCGCACGATGGTAAATAGAGTGGAATACATGAATTGACTACGAAATCGCCCAAAGTTCACTAGGTGACGTTAAACGTGCGTCTCTAGAGCCTTAGCCCATGGAAAACCGCTTCCCTATCCCCTTCTTCTTACTAGACCCACCAAATTTCGCCCTCATAGTCACCCAACTGCCTGGCTCTTTCTTTAGACGAGTCAAAAACATTGCTACGTCAGCTTTGATGGAATTGAAGCTTTGCATCATCTCGTTCGCGCTTTTCGAAATACCATTGAGATGTGTACGAGCTCGCTCTCCAGCAAGACCATGGTCCTCGCACATCGTCCGATGCACCTGCTCGTAGACATACAAGTCCTGGCTGGCTCCTTCCATGAGTGGATCTAGCTCAAGGGGCAAACTTGAAGTGCTGGAGTGGGCTGGATCGGAAAGCGACCGGAAAAGAATTTGGTAGATGTTCATTATCCTGAATGCGCGAGAGAAGAACCGATCTAAAGGTGCTGCCTCACTAACGATGGCGTTATACAGCGTCTCTGTTTTCTGTACCAGAGCAGCCTTATCGTTAAGGGAGGCGGAAGCAGATAAAACCTCAGACTCTAAGTCATGAATGAGCGTAGTGAACGTTTCGCTAAATTGCTCACTTTCATTCTCGACTTCAGACGTATGAGACAGAATCTTTGCAAATTTAGCTTCGTTGGCTGCTATGATCGCTGCGTCGTGTGCGCGAAGGTTGGTGAAAGTTTCAGCTGCCCGTTCGTTCTCGGCCTGTAGTTGCACAATGGTGCACTGAAGTTGTTCTAGCTCTTTTTGCAAACGGTCAGCTCTGGCGATAATTTCATCGGAGGCAGCTTGGTCCGTGACAGCGAGAGCAAGCTCGCGCTCGTAACGTTGTGCACGCCGTTGCGAATCTTCAGCAAGCTCACGGTAGTATTCGATCTGCCGGTGCGCCTGTTGGAGATCGACTTTGAGCGCCTTGAACTCTGCTGGTTGGTCGTCAATCTCTGCTTCCTTTTCCTTGATTTTCGCTCGCAATGTATTGTTATGAGTTTGCAGGTCTTGCTCACGATCTTGAATCTCCCTAATGTACTCTCGCGCTGCTTTGAGTTCGCTCAACTCCTTGAAGTGATCGCGTAAGACGTCCGGGATGGCGTCCTCTATCTGATAGCCTTTCGCTTTGACATTGGCTACAATATCGGACAACTGCTTCCTCATATCCCCGAGAGTAGCCATGAATGCGATGGCGATGTTGCGTTGCTTCTCGACGGTTGTTGGGATTTTAAATTCGAGCCCTTGGAATATACCGTCAGGAGTCTAGGAACGATATTGATTTCGAACATGGTGTTGACATGGTTTCCTGACAGCGTGCATGCTAGGTGTGCTGACGTCGATGGCTACGGTGAGACCGCATCGTGCTCCTACAATGAGATCATCTGAGCAGTCGAGAATTCGTGACCGAAAAGGGTACTCTAGGTGAGTACCGCAGGCAGGGTTGGTTAGAATATGCCTGCATATCTTGAAACTGTAATGCACAAGCGGCCGCAAGCTTTGCGCACTACGTGTATCGAGCAAGAAGGTATGACAACATCCCTCTCAACCGGACAGATAGTATATTCGGAATGAATCTAGTATGTCCACTTTCAACCCGCTGTGTCAGACGAGTGGCAGTTTCGTCGAACTTGTCGAGCTCGTTCCTACTTAGATCGCACCTTGCTTCATCAGTGGTAGAGACGAGGAGGCCATACTTTACTAGATCTTTCGGTGGGTAGGTCTGCCAGTACGATTGCCTGTTGCTGCTGCTGCTGCTGCTGCTGATGATGACGGGTTTGGAAGAACGCCGCCAGGTTCGCGACACGTTCCATGCAGAGACTGGTACTTCGGGTCCCGCAAACCGGGGAACGACGTCGAGCAGCTCCGATATTTGGAACACTTGATGTCCCCGTTGAGCACACTGCCAAGATTGTGTTGTTCCTGATGGTGTCGGTATGGTGGGCCGCGCTGGTCAATGATGCATAGGTACCGTCAAGAGCTTCTGCATTACGCGAAAAGGACGCGTCGGAATCGGAACGCGTCGCATGCGTCGGAACAGGTATGCGCAAGAACGAAAGGAATTTGGATCCAAGGCAGCCGTGTGGCAAGTTAAATCTTTAACATTGGTTTCCAGGCGGCCTCATTTTTAGTTGCGCTATGAGCGTGTAGCCATGGATTTCAGCGACATTGTTTTGCTGATGACAATGGTAACTTTGCGTGTGACGTCACATGCGACGCCCCTGAACGCCGGCTTTGCCTGCCTACCCCACTGCCATCAGGGCACCTTTCCAAGGCTCTATACCTCAATCCTTTTGAACCCGACTCGGATGGCAACTACTCGGCGCGACGCATCCCAGGACAAAAACGACAGCACTGTATTGTGAAGCAAAGGAGACGGCTTGTGGCGTCCGATTAAGGCTGCGCCCTCTGGACAAGCTGACCGGTCGCGCGGCATGCACCAATTAAATGGTTATGCGCAGTTGCGATACGCCGCAGCGCGCTGCGGTGCTGCGCACTCAAACGTATGAAATGATGACCAGGCACCACTCCAGAGTCTCCTCGCGCGTTTAGAGTCTTTTCGTCTTCTATGTCTGCATTCTGCGCGTTGAATCGTTACTCACATTACGAACTGCTTTCAACTTGCATCGGAAATGGAACGTCACCACTCCCCAAGCAATGAAGCGGACTCCATAGGCGCCAGCTATAAAAGTATGTATACGTTATCCAGTATGGGGCGCTCTTGTTAACACTCGAAATCAGGTACCCCGATTTTGCCACCAGCAGACGACCTGTCTTTTTGGCCGGGAAACCCCGTTTTGCCTAAGCAGCTTTCGATTGATCCGGTGCCAATGGATGACAACGAGTTCTCTTCAAATGTAGCGTGCAGTCCAAAAGCGAGGACAACGGCAAGAAGCCATCGAAATCCCCTTCTCGACTGGTCCTCACACACGTCTCCGCATCTTTCTGAAGACCCCAGACAATCTCGAAGTCGCTACCCCGGTCTCATGAGTAATAGCACACTGAGCAGTGGCAATTCCTTCACGGGGTCTACCAGGTCTCTCGAGTCACTAGAATGGAAAGGCAAAGCAATACTAGTTTGCGATTTTTGCGATGCATCAGGCGACCATGCTACGACATTTGAGGGAGCTAATTTGGTATCTGAATTCCTGGAACATCTAATGCAGAGCCACAATGCCGACGAGCCAGAAGTAGAGATCGAGGAGCCGATAATACATCCCGTCTACAAGGTTGCTGTCGGAGTCACCAGACGGTACATAGTTGGTCCCAAAGCACAATGTCCTCTCTGTGGGGTGTTTGCTACCGCAAGGTCCATGTACGAACACGTACCTAAATGCGTTAGCCTCCAAGCCATAAGGATGGCGGAAGTTGGCATCCGGCCACGACTATCGTTCATGGACATAGTTTGCGGTACATCGAGTGACGCGACGACCGATCGAAGAGCTCCAGTACCTCTGCCCGACGAAGGACATCCACCGATGCAAAGAGTAGAGGTCAGTTCTCAAGACTCGTCTGAACCCAGTCACGCAGGATGCGAAGATATCACAGAATTGACTGCGCCGTCGAGTCGCCTGTCATTGGTTTCATCTAGCGCAGCTACACCATCCGAGCAAGAGACTGACTCTGCAGAAGAAATGGCATCTCGAGAGAGCTCTCCGGCTGCTTTGGAGGCCCCGCATCGACTAACGCCCACGAAGCGGCTACTAGTGGATGCCATCATGCGGGATTTTCAGCAAGTCTTCAGGACCAGTCTACGAAGCCACACTAGCGGAGGCAATCCAGGCACTGGGGGTCGTGCATCAGGAAGCTCTACCGGCGCATTCACCTACTCAGGCCCTTCGTTTGTATCCCGAAAACGAAGTTTGAGTGGAGGTAGCTTTACTCCCCCAGAGGACGGCGATGACTCAAACAAACGGCGCAGACCTGACTCCATGTCAAAGGGCGAACAACCTGCTTCTCAACTACGATTTGCATGCCCTTACTATAAGCGCAACCCGGGTAGACACCAAACCTACACGTCCTGTAGAGATCCTGGCTTCATTACAGTCGCGAGATTAAAGTAAGTACCCCAACGCGTTGTCATAAAGTTTTCGTGCCTAACACTCTTAGGGAGCATTCGTACCGTCGCCACCTACTACCACCTCAATGTCATCGCTGCTGTACAACCTTCGCGGACGACGTTGCACTTCGAGAACATCAACGCGATCCGGGTGGTTGCGAATTACGAGAACTGATACCACTGGAGGGTTTTGACAAAGATCAAGAGAAAAAGATGAAAAGTAAGAAGGGCAGCCAGGTGCATCACGGCGAAGTAGAGAAATGGAAAGCTGTGTACCGCATCTTATTCCCAGACGATCACGATGCAGACATGCCCAGTCCTTGTAAGTCGCAGCTCTCTGCACCATACATGCACAAATGCTCACATACGAAGACATCGAATATCAACGTGATACAGCGAGCGTGACCGGGCCATCTAGCGACTCCCGTTTCCAGGAGTTCCCACGTCTCGAACTGCCACGTCTTGTTCGCCGGACGCTAGAGAGCATAGTAGAACATGAAGCGCAACCACTCGAGGATAGATTAAAGGAACGTCTAGTGGATATCGTTAGGCAATGTCAGTCGCAGCTCGAGACGATGTTTTGCACGGTGGCTGGTCCAGGCGACACCATCGCCGCAACCAGTTCGAGGTCAAATGCTCAGGCGTTTCGCGACGTGATTGAGCCTCCGGATAATACCCAACTACCTACCATGTCCAGCATTATCGAGCAGGTAGATCAGCATACATCATCAACAGCTGCACCACTTCCAACACAACTTCATGAGACGTCTTATGAAGGCGTAGCACTCGCCGAAGCAGCCGAGCCAGTATCCGACACTTCGGATTCTGGATACGAAACCATCAGTCTAGCTGCTTTACCAGCCACCAGCGTCCACAATGAGCTGCCTCATGAGTATTTCGATCCGAATCAATACGTCGATCTCAGTAACTATTCACAATTGTTTGAAGCGACAGCGGGCACCGCGATACAGGTTGCGCAGACACACGCAGAGGACGACCTTTCGATATGGTCTTTCGTCGACACAATCCCTGTGATGAACAACGAAAACGTGGAAGCATCGCACAGCGCGCCCAGCTTTGATCGTATTAGCCAGTATTAGCCGTGTCTATTCAACTGTCAGTCGCGCCGGATGTTTCATTCTTCTTCAAGCCAGCAGCAAGCCGCAGGACCCAACGAAAAAATTTGCCCACTGTTCCCGGAAACGTAGCTTCAAGACTCAGACTATTCTCATCATCGTCGATTCATTACGCCGCCATTCCCGACGCGTAGACCAGCCCCGATCGATTCATCGAACACATGCTAGTTTGTGTTGATATAGACTCCATGGGTCAAGCGGTAGAGGTACTAACTCGCGGCAAATTGCACAAGCAAGGCTCTGAGTTAGGGTAATGTCTGGGATGCGAGAGGTCGCGTTCGCCCAACGGAGCCCAGTTGTCGAATACCATGTAGGATTGAGCCCGTAGGCATGTACAAGATCTTGAAGGCGGCCGAGGCGATAGAAGAAGCTGGTACGAACACAAGCTTATAAGGAGATCTTATTCTGATTGACCGCTGAGGTGTAAACGCTGTTGTCTGACAGATTCGAGGACATGTTGCCCTAGGTGATCTCTGACTAACGGGGGTTCCGCTATCTGTATGCCTAGCATTCCATGGAAGCGCAGACTACAGCGTTTGCTATAAGAACAAAAGAAGAGAAGTGGTTGTAGAAGAGAAAAGGAACTGTGGCCAGAGCGAGGCAGTAGATATTGGTTCTGCTGCCAAGGCACTAGGCCTCCACGGACCATATCACGTGGCTCGTAGATGATGTAATCGTAGGTGAAGGTGAAGGTGAAGGTGAAGATGAAGACGATGATGGAAATGCACCTAGAAAGGTAGCTTGGATGTAACTTGAATGTTGTCAGTTGTCGCTAGGAGGTCATTTTGTGTAGAGGCCCTGCCTGTATGTTGTTTCCTATAGCGATCGCAGTGAGCCATATCCCAAGGGCAAGTCTCAAACTAGACGCGGTCTGTAGTCGACCAATCAGCAGGCTTCGAGGAAGGACAGCGCTCAGTCACCGCCGTTCGACTCTCCACGTGCTCGAAGAGCAAACGGAGGCCACCAAGCTCGCCCAAATTTCTACCTTCTATACAATCCTGCCAGGTCTTTTCTCCGCGACTCGACCTTACTCACAACACAACATGGACGAACTCGCGCGCGACTCCAAGCGCAAATACGTCGCTGATGAGTCGCCTGTATTCCATTTCACTGCCTCTGAGCCCGTCCCCAAGAAGCCAAGATACTCTCAGCAACTGTCCCGCCTCGCCGAGGCGCGATTTTGGCGTCTTCCGGTAGAGCTGAAGGACATGATTACCGCCAACGTAAGTTCACTGCGCTTCTTTCAAGCAATACGAGCTAACGTTATCCAGCTCACCAAATGTGACCTAATGGAGCGCTTCGTGTGCGCATCCGTTCTCAAGCAGCGTGATGGTATCCCCGCTGGTACACATGATATGGCGGACTACTTCCTCAGTGCTCTCTACCACGAGATGGAATTCTGCCTTGACCCCGAGAGTCTACCCCGGTTGAAATACCTCGTCGAAGGCTCTACCGTACACAACTTCAGCCTCATCAAAAGCGTACTCTTCGACACCTTCGCGACTACATCGAAGATTGGGCTTGAGCCAATACTCCACAAGTTTCCACGAACCGATGCTAATTTACGCATCGCATCGTTCACAATGGAGTCCACTATCGGCTTGGAGGCCCTGCCAGCTCTCAAGCAATTCTTCAGTTCCAGTTCTCCCTCGCTAGAAGTCATCGTTGTTCCAACATGGTACGACGGCGACATCACCAACATCTCGACGATGCACGATAACGCAGCAGCAACCGCAAACCTAACGAGCCCCTGGACTCTACTGAAGCCCAAGACCGCGAAACAGCTGGAGCACATCAACTACCACAACAAGATCGCTACCCCCGACGGTCTAGCACTCGATGACAAGTACCACGAGGCACATATACTCCAGCAAACAGGCCCGTTCAACATGCATGTCGCTCTGAAGAGGAAGCGGATTGCGCCTATCAACGCTCCAGGCCATCACTCGGAAAGGCTGGATGTGCTGAGTCACTGGAACGCCCCTGTCGGCCTCTGGCGCTCCTTAGTCGCGGAAACCAACGGATATAAAGTACGTGGCTTTAGTATCTTTGCTGAACCTCCTATTGCGCCTCGTCCCGCACTGCCGCTTGGACCCATTGTTGCCGGTATGGGTTGGTCGAGGACTATTGCCCTACAGGAGCTACGTTTAAGCTACATCGACTGCACCACATACGGCAAAGGATTGCTCTCTTCGGAGCCATATGATGTACCCGCGACGTTCTCATTCAGTTCCCTTAAGCTTCTTAAGATCAACGGATGTATGGGCAACGCCGAGTTCTTGCACGGTCTACGCAAGCAATCCGCCGCCGTGGAGACCTTCCTCTTCTCTGTTCACGACCAGCACATCACTACCGACGAGGAAGAAGCCATTGTACAGCTTGTTCGCTCTTCCAGCAACTTGCGTAGTCTGTCACTCGGGTATACAACTACACCAGTCGTCAAGGTCTCAAGTCCGTATGCAGGCCTACCTGGCATCCTCAACGACTATTTGGACGATCCCAACGATGACTTTGCCGACGACAAGTCTGCGCCAAACGCCCGTCAGGACGAAGTGGAGGCAGTGAGCAACGTACAACCTCCTCAAGGCCAGTCTTCCGTCTGGGTCACAGAGTATGGTCGGTTTCCGCTGGCTCGCCTTTTCGGTCCCGTCAACTATACCATTCGTAGCTTGGCGCTGACGCAAAGCCTCCGCTCTGAGATGAGCCACGACGATCTGTCATACATCGGAATAGTTTGCCCTTACCTCACGGACCTCGCCATCGCCTGCCCTCTCATCGAGATTGCCGTGATAGATAACAACCTCGACGCCCACATGAAGGCACAACTGAAGGGCCTCGCGAATGTTCTTCGAGCCTACCCCCACCTCAAGTACCTCCAACTCGTCGCCAGGGGTGATGGACGATATTTGTATTACGATGTCTCGCCGCTCGAGAGCATCACGCGCCAAGTCATCAAGCACCTCTCCGAATGTGGTCTGAGCATTGACTTCTTCACCGTTGCTTTGAGGAGTCTGGAACACAAGGATGACATGGGCGCGGAGACTTGCCACCTTCGCGTCCGGAGCAACCCCGAGTTGCATGAGACGATAAGTGACAAGGCGCTGAAGCGCGACATGGAGACGTTCGGCGATGTCATCTCGTGTTCTTTCGAACACTTTGTGCCCACCAAAACGGGTTTCGTATACGATTACTTCGAGAGATGAGGGTGGGGCGTGGGGTACCTCAACTGTTTTCATAGCCATACCTGTACGTAGATGCCATAGCGAAGAGGCATTCAATGATAAAACTCTTCTCATTCTCGATGTCTTTACGGTACCCTGTGCTATTCAGTGCCTTCGCGACTATCACTCTGTAGATACTATGAGCACTGAATACCTCCCGGCCTCCATATTAGCCAGCTATCTCCAAGGTGTAGCGCGTTTGTATCTCCCTGGGTATGCCGTGTATTTGGATGTTTTAGTATGTATGTATACACTATCGCTGCTGATTAAGCCATCCGAAAGCGCACCAGAACATTGCCGTCAATCAAGAATACCTGTTCATGCCTCCAACTACCGTCCCAAAGTACACTAGAGCGCCATCAACTCACTAAGATACGTCTAAGTGTCTGTGACCCAATCATCCGAATGCACAACAGAGCACTATGTCTAGTCAACATCCCCCTTCCATATCAAGTTTTTCACGTGACCGCGGGGTTATACAAGTATACCCCAGTCTCAGAACATGACCTTGTTGAGGTACCGTGATGTGCTTTGATACCTCAGCCAGATGCGCGTGCACTCGGGAAACACAGCGAATACCTCCAGCCTCATATATCACCGTAAAGAAAGACGTCTGCGAACCTCAAGTAGTTGCCAGGGTAAGGTGAGTAACCAACAGCAGCACAGCCAAGACATAGCATATTGACAAGGTAATTGACTTTCATCTCAACTCATATAGTATATAAAGTGGCAAAATGGTATCATACGCCATCCAATCCACTCCATGATGAGACAACCAAAACCCCACCTTGGGAAAAGCAAACTCCACACGCAGTAGTCTAGTATACATATGTGACAGCGCCGAGGGTATCAACCGGTGTTGTGATCTCCGGGCGCGCCATCTGCTCCAAAGCCATTGTTTCCGAAGGTGCCGTCGCCAAAGTAAAGCATATCATGGGGTAGGTACTCCAAGTCCCAAGGCATCATGTCGGCGCCTAGTAGTGACATGTCGACGTCCTGTGTGTCGATGACCATGTCGCCGAATGTGTTGTCTGAAGGTGTGTTGAAATTTCCGAATGTAGGTGAAAACTCGGTTTGAGGTGTAGGTTGTAGCTGATTGTGTTGGGCAGATGAGCGGGTATATGAAGTCGGATTTTGTAATGGCGTTCTTATGGCTGTTGGCGAGCCGCCTGAGAACGGAGAATGCAGATTCAGAAGCAGGTCAGCATCTGAAACCAATACTGGATCTGGTGTGGGCATGTGGTTGAAGGTTGGGTTTGAGGGCGGCGGAGGCATGGATGCCGAGCTGAATTGCGAGAAACCCGATGGTGATGCTATAGATTGGCGTGGCTCGAATTTGATGGGAGGATCGGATATCAATGATGCGATAGAAGGCTGAGTACTTGCTGGGAGTGTTTTGGAAGGTGGCGGCCTCGTACTCCGGTTTTCGCCATTCTCGGAAGTGTACATGACAGCGACGTTGGTTGATGGAGAGTTCATGGTACCAGTAAGTGACCATCCGATTGCTATGAACTGTTAGTGAGATTTCGAGAACATGGGCATTGATAACATACCTTGACTGGGGTGTACCATGGGCGAGCCAGGCATATTCGGCGTTCTCGCGCCCTTCCGAATGGCGGCTGCCATCTTTGCGACGTCCGCGTCAGAGTTTTGTGCAGTCAGATAAGTTCCCCAGCTCAGTTTCCTCCTCCAACCAGGGCTAGTGAAAGATGGCTCGGGTCGAGGGGCTTCTAATGCACTTTCCATCTCCTCGGCAGTGTACAGCAAGGGGTCGCCAACACCCTTTGCCTTTTGGTCTAGCACAGTCATGATGTACTTGACACCCGCCCAGTAGGTTTCCAAGGCCTTGAGGGCACGATAACAGCGTTGATAGTTTTGGTTAGCAGCGGAAGCGAGCAATGTGTGCTTAGCGGCGGTCTGCTTTTGTTCCAGATCTCTGGTAGAGCTGTTGTTTGGATTCAGACGGTCAAGAGATTGATGGTTGGCAGCTTTTTGCCAATTCTCCCCGTGCCGGCCAGGGCTTGCAGGGCGAGACTGAGGCTGCGACGAAGCTGAGTGCAGCGCGGTCTCTTTGAGGAAAGCACATGCGGCGATGTATATTGGTTGACTAAGAACAGTCAGTATGCGAGTTTTGCATCGGGAACCTAACCTTATCCTACCTGGTAAAAGGATTGCCGATGCCAGTCTTCAGATCAATGAGCTCGGTAAAGGCCAGGATGTCGGCAACAGTCTTTGCAGAAGACATGGAAAGCTCCCTGCTATTGGTGGACAGTGATTGCGGTGTTCCCTCAAACGTCCTGAGCAACGTTGGCTGATGCAGAAGAACGATCAAGGTATGGAACCAGCAATGGAGGAGGAGAAAGTTAGTGCCCTGGTGGAGCTTGACGTATTGCTGAAAGTTGACCGCATTGAAGTGCAGCTTGGGCGACAGGTTCTGATAGATGCCCGTCAGCCTATCTTCCCAAGCTCCGAGTTGCTTCTGTAGGTCAGCAGTAATATCAGCGGCACTTCGTATCCGGTTAAGGAGATCAGTAACACGGCCGTATAGATGGATGATGCGGATCAGCGCAGGAAAGGGCAATGGCCAACCGGAAGAGTCCACTTCATCCAGAGAGGGAAACGAGATCTCGATGTCGCGATCGCGAAGGGTCACCGGCCGTCCTGTTCCAGAAGATATAACGCGGTCGAGGAAGAAGATGGACCAGAAAGTGTCCAGCCTCTCTCGCTCGGCAGCTCTCTGCTCTTGCTCCTCTGCGCTAGCCCCCTGATTGTCTAAAACTGTGGATTGCTCCGAATGCCGTCCACCATCCGGGTCGCTCTTGACAGAATTTGGGGTTGGGCCTTTTCGTCCCTCATACTTCAGGCCTCCCACAGACTGCATGCCCAGATCCTGCGCCATTCGTATGGCAATCCCCAGATACATCCAGAGTCCACTGTCGCGACTCGCACCGAATTCATCATATGCAAGAAGCAGCGCCGCCTGTACCACTGCTACACTGGGACACGGAAAAGCGTCGGGAATAGCTGACTTGGCTCGCTGCGCAAACGCTTGGCCATGCTCAGAAGGCGGGATCGTGGAGGGTTCTGCATCGCCTTCCTTCTGCACGTCGCTCTTGCCTGTCAGCATAGGATGTGTCGAAAATCGGGCCGCTAACGCACAGACGGCATCTACGAGGATTGCGTCTACCTGCTTCTCCTCCAAGTCACGCATGAAGCGCTCTCGTTGTAGGAATGGGAAGGAGCAGCCGAGATGCACAAAGAACAGCTTGCAGAGGTGGGTAATGAGTGGACTTGGAGACATTGACGAGGCGTCGTATACGGGTATCTCGGCGGGTGTACGGGCTTCTGGCACTGGTGGTGAGCCTACTGATGGTTGCGCGGGTGAGGACTCGATTGCGTGTTCTGGACTTGTTAGCTACATGATACGGAGTTACAGCAGAGCAGTAAGAGCCGGATGCGCCGGCCTTTGTACAAGCACAACCTCATGGGCTGGTTGCTTGGCTTCTGAGACACAGGTGCTCTCCGGTAACAGCATCACGAGCTGCATATCCATGGTGCGCGGGATGAACGTACGATCTGATGTAGTCTGAGCACTACCATGCTGCTTTCCTCGCACTTTGACCACCATCTGTCGCAAACCGGGCAGAATGGCTGTAGGCCCAAAGTATCTGAAATATGGCATTCTGTTCCGCGTGCTCAGGCTTAAGCCTCCGCTGCTTCCGGTCGACTCAACCTTGGGCGAGGCATGGACGCTTGATTCGGAAGTTTGCGACGTCGTATGGGGAAGGTGCGGCCGTGTGAGCAGCGGGTCGATGGGAGGCTCTTGTTTTCGGGAAGGCGCGCTGTTCGAGACAGAGCTCTCTCTTCTTGCAGCCTTTTTGCCTTCTTTTTGGTGTTCGCTCGTGCCATTATCGTCTCCGTACCCGGCGCATTCGTGCTTGTTCTGGACACAGGTTCCACACACAGGTCGCTCACCTACTCCACCGTCAGCAAATGATAGACAGACTTGCCAAACTCCGTACCAGAACACCGCGTCTTCTTCTTCCTGCATGTCAGGCACGCGGAATTGATGCGCCGCCTCTTCGCATAGGGACCATCATGGTTCGTCACAAAACGGATAGGCTTGGGCTGGGGCGCGGCAGCATTCGCAGAGGCCGTCTGAGGGGCTCCTTGATTCATTAAAAGCAGAGTGTGGTCTCAGCGGCAAACGGGAATGACCGCATCAAAGGCCGTGTTGGATGCTGCAGGGAAGGTAGATTTGAGTGGGGTAGCAACAGCTGCCAGATGCGCGTCAACGGTCGATCACGAGCCAGACCAGACAGTGGAGAAGCTGCGAAGAGACGAGAAGCTGTGGAGAAGCCAGCGCATATTCAGCAAGGCTGGCACAGGGCGATCGGCAAACGCTACGACGTGACTCTGCTACCCGACGGGCGTGTGTTGACGACGAGTGGTGGTCTGGGTTGCGGAGCGGAGAACCCCAGATTAGTCGTCGACGCTACCCGGGCCATGCATCAATTCATGTCCGAGCGCGTCTGGCGTGCTGGGAAAAAGTCGCCGCGGCGGTCCCACCTGGGCTGGGAGCAGCGTGCACGCCATCTGCACCCTCGCCCAGCACCGCCATGGAGTCAATTCGCCCAGCCCTCGCCAGCATCCGGCTGTCGGCGCCCAAGAGAGCCTACAGACCCCTCTACCAATGTCTGCACACATCAGCGGCGCGGGGCGCCACGCCGCTGCCTCATCCATCGGGTAGGAGACACGACGTAGCCAAGATGGCTCAGCAATTAACGTCTGACAGTACCCGGACCACCGCCTGCGACGCCCGAGCCACAGCCATCAGATGCATCTGAGCGGGTTGCAAGAAAGAGGCGGCAGGCCGACATGATGAAGCAGGCGCGCGAGATGCGCGACGTCTACGCCCCCACCAACAAGCCCAAGAACATGCTGGCCAAGCGCTTCTGGAAAGACGTCTCGATCAAGGAGGACGAGGGCGGCCTGCAGGTCTTTCTCGACCATCGACCTGTGCGAATGCCCAACAAGCAGATCCTCACGGTGCCCGCATCGAAGCCCCAGCTGGCGACTGCCATTGCCCTCGAGTGGGATCTCCTCATGAGCGCGCAGCAGGCCCTCAAGAACGACTACATCCCCATGACCTCGCTCGCCGCGCGTGCAATTGATATCGAGGCGGCGGACAAGGAGGGGAGGGAAAACATCAGGAACGACATCCTCAGCTATTTCATGCGCGTGCTGGACACAGACACGCTGCTCTGCTGGGCGCCCGCAAAGGTCATGAACGAGACGCTGCAGAACGGCAAGACACTGCGCGAGCTTCAGGAGGAAGTGGCTACAGGCATCATTGCCTACCTCCAGACACACGTGTGGCCTGGTGTAGAGATCAAGCCCACGCTCGACCCCGAGACCATCATCCCCACCGAGCAGCCAGAGATGACAAAGCAGGTGATCCGGGGTTGGTGTGCAGGTCTCCCAGCCTACGAACTCGCTGGACTGGAACGCGCGGTGCTGGCGTCCAAGAGCCTGCTAGTCAGCGTGCGGTTGATCCACGAATGGGGCGAAGCATTTGCGCAATCGCGAAAGGTGACCGATGCGCCGCGCTTCGGCATCAAGGAAGCCACCGAGGCGTCGAGTCTCGAGGTTACGTGGCAGACGAAGCAGTGGGGTGAGGTAGAGGACACGCACGATGTCCAGAAGGAAGATCTACGGAGGCAGCTTGGTAGTGCTATCATCCTCGTGGGCGGCGACTCAGCCTGAGCACGTGAAGATGCTATGTAGACAATGTACAACATGAACATTTCCAATGCACGTGTCAGGACGTAGTGCCGTACCTAGGCAGAGCCAAAGCTTAGGCTCACCAAGCTGGAGTTCGCCCAATGCACGCATTCACTAGGCGAATCCGCCATGACATATGCCCGAGCAGGATGTTGGGATAATCGCTCGGTAGCCCAGCCTAGCGGAGCAATAGTCGTGATTCGCTGAAGCAGCGGCCTGGATGGTGCGCCCCTGACGAAAGCCCCCAAAACTGTCACGAAGCCCCGCCGCGTCAGTGGTGAAATCCTACAAAGTCGCAACAGCTGCACACGATCTATAGAATACAGGACTCGGTGCTGACACACATCCAACCGAACCCCTCCTCCCTCTGCCCGCCGCCTACAGGCCCGCATATCCTTGGCCCGTTGGCCAATCACACAAGCATGGAAGGGTAGGTGCTCCAAGCCCGCTGGCGTCATGGCGGGGGACATGTGGAGGAGGACGGTGATAGCCCAGAAGCACGTCTGACAGCGTATTGCAGGCACAAGCGCTCCAAGTCGTCGAGCGTCAAGAACCTCCTGTCGCGTGTCACTTCCAAGCCCGACGGAGCTGCCGCGACCACAGACAGCAGCGACACTTCTCCGCCCAGCACAGCCGTCTCGGCCAGCTCGCAGCCCGCGCAAGCTAGACCAACAACATCGGGACACAGTCGCAGTCTGTCCAAGAAGCACAACCCACACCTCTCGACCAGCATGTCGAATACAGGCGCCGGGCAAGACAGCCTGAGCCCCGTCTCGCCCAGCGTCCAGCAAGCGCCCAGCTCGCCCACGGGCAAGTCAACTTCGATAGAGCAGTCGGTGAAGCTGTTCCGAGTATTCGAGTCGCTCCGCAATGGCGACACCGCAGCCATATCGAGAGCCATCAGGGACCAGGCAGGGCCAACAGACGGTGAAGAGGGCAGGTCGTCGCTGCAACTGCCCAGCGCGCGCACGGAAGGAACGTCCATCCTGCACCTGGCCATCCAGTGCGCCGAGGTGCCCGTCATCGAATTCGTCCTGTCCAATGCGACAGCCACACCGGACTCGCCCATCGACATCAATGGCCGCGACCGCGATGGCAACACCCCGCTCCACCTCGCAGCGACGCTGGGTCGCGCACCCGTCGTCCGAATGCTTCTCGACCAGCCCGGTATCAACGACTCCGTTACCAACTACAACGGCCAGACGCCCTTGGATCTCGCCCGCACACCGGACATCTTCCAGCAGCTACAGCTCTCGCGATCCATCTTTATCGACACCAACGTAAAAAAGATACAGCACATGGTTTCCGCTGGGGATATGGACTCACTAGAGAAGATACTCCAGGATGCTAGAATAAGGAGTACGCTGGACGTTAACGGCGGAGAGCTGGCGACTGACCCGGTCGTAATGGATGCGGGCGGTACCCTGCTGCACGAGGCAGCCAAGAAGAAGGACATCAAGCTGGCCCAGCTTCTGCTGCTCAATGGAGCTGACCCGTTCCGTCGCGACCGCAAAGGCAAGCTTCCTCAAGACTACACCAAAGACGACCGCACGCGCGCCATCCTGAAGCGATCACCCGCCGCAGCCGCAGCCCAGAGGGGCATTCAAGAAAAGACCATACTCGCAGGTGGACCCCCGGGCCAAACCGCGACAGAGAGCGGAATGGGCGCAAGAGAGTCGCGTGAGATGAAGGGCTACCTCAAGAAATGGACTAACTACACAACCGGATATAAGTTGCGGTGGTTCGTGCTTGAGGACGGCGTTCTCAGCTACTACAAGCACCAAGACGATATCGGGTCTGCATGCCGCGGCGCCATCAACATGCGCATAGCGAAGCTGTACATGGATCCCCAAGACAAGCAGCGATTTGAAATCCAGGGCAAGTCGTCGGTCAAGTACCACCTCAAGGCAAACCACCAGGTTGAGGCTAAGCGATGGTACTGGGCTCTGAACAACTCAATCCAGTGGGCCAAGGACGAGGCCCGCGAAGAAGAGAAGCGGGCGAACCAGGACCAGGAGATGCTGAAGCAAGCCAAGATTGAGCAGATCAAGGGCGAAGGCGACACGTCCAGTATTGGCAGCTCCAAGGTAGCACCAAGTTCGCGAAACTTGACTGCTGGTAAGTGTCACCAACTTCCGACCATGTATGACACACTAACACGTCTAGCATCCACTCTCGGCGTCCCTCACCCAAGTCTGGACAACACATCCTCACGAACTGCGGTCAGCGTGACAGAAGACCCTGGAAGTGCCTACGAGCCTAGCATGAACGGCCAAGGTCTGGACAGAATGGTCAGCCACATGGGTACCGCGACCATAGCTGGCGACGACGAAGACGAAGACGACTACGGCGACGATACGAGCAGCCATGAGATGAAGCCCCAAAGCAAAGACGCATTTAACATCACAGCGCAATCGGCTAAGCTACAACTCGATCTCCTGACATCCGTGTCGTCGGCACTCCAGACAGAGAGGAGCCGAACACCCGACCTGAAGATTTCCGACCCAATGATGCTACAAGCATTTGCTTCGTACGAATCCGCTATCGGGAACCTGAAGGGGCTAATCGGTGATCTGCTTCGCATATCCAGAGATCGTGATGCCTACTGGCAGTACCGCCTAGACCGCGAGGCCAATGTGAGGCGCATGTGGGAGGAGAGCATGGCCAAGGTGGCAAAAGAGCAGGAAGAGCTCGAGAACCGGATAGGCGAGTCTGAGGAAAAGCGACGGAAGCAGAAGAAAGCTCTGCGGGAAGCCTTGGAAGATTACGAGACGACTGGCCCAAAGCCGGATGCCAAGGACGATGAGGACGACTTCGCCGACGCGCCAGAAGATGCCCAGCAGCAGAAGGATATGACATCGCATGTGGGACTTCCTGCTAAGAGCCAAAAGGTTAGGAGGAAGGCTACATTTGCAGACATTGCTGCCGATATCTCAGACTCCGATTCGGAAGATGATGAGGAGTTCTTCGATGCTGTTGGTGCTGGAGAGGTCGAGGTTGTTGAAATGCCTGCAGCTGCACCCAAGGAGCCCACGCAAGTGGACATTCCGGCCTCTTCAGACGACCCGTTCGAGAGGAAGCACATGGAGATTGCCACAGCATGGGCAGGCTACGAAGACGGTCCGCGTAAGAGGCTCGCAATGGATGCCGACGACAGGCCTAAGATATCGCTATGGGTAAGTTTGATGGCGCAACTAGTTGTGCAGATGCTAACATCGTTCAGGGTATCCTCAAGTCCATGATTGGTAAAGACATGACCAAGATGACACTCCCTGTCTCTTTCAACGAGCCCACTTCACTGCTTCAACGTGTCGCTGAAGACATGGAGTACACGGATCTCCTTGACACCGCTGCCGAACGCGACGACTCTACCGAGCGACTACTTTACGTGGCTGCCTTTGCTGCGTCAGAGTATGCTTCGACCATTGGACGCGTCGCTAAACCTTTTAATCCACTTCTCGCCGAGACCTACGAGTATGCACGACCAGACAAGGGCTACCGTTTCTTCATCGAGCAGGTCAGCCATCACCCACCGATTGGTGCCGCCTATGCGGAATCCAAGAAGTGGGACTACTACGTAAGTACTGGAAGTATGTTCTCTTTACCATCTCTAACAATGTCCAGGGTGAATCTGCTGTGAAGTCGAAGTTCTATGGAAAATCTTTCGACATTAACCCTCTCGGAACTTGGTTCCTTCGTCTTCGCCCTACCGTCAACGGTGGGAAAGAAGAGCTCTACACCTGGAAGAAAGTCACCTCCTCGGTAATCGGCATTATAACTGGTAATCCCGTTGTCGACAATTACGGTACTATGGAAATCACCAACTGGACGACGGGCGAGAAATGTCTGATCGAGTTCAAGCCTCGTGGTTGGAAGGCTTCGTCAGCTTACCAAGTGGTTGGTAAGGTTTTCGATAAAGAGAACCGGGTCCGCTGGAGTATCGGTGGACGATGGAACGACAAGATCTACGCGCGCTTTACGCCGGGTTTTGAAGATGCAGACGTTGAGAAGAGTGGGAAGAGTTCAAAGCACGACGACAATAAGGCTTTCCTGGTCTGGCAAGCTCACGAGCGTCCTACGGGCATTCCCTTCAACCTTACCCCCTTCGTGGTAACTCTCAACGATATTCCCGACAAGCTTCGCCCGGTCGTCGCACCAACGGACACGCGTCTCCGTCCCGACCAGCGCGCTATGGAGGACGGCGAGTACGACTTTGCGGCCGTGGAAAAGAACAGGGTCGAAGAGAAGCAGAGAGCGACCCGCAGACAGCGAGAGGCTGAAGGCAAAGAGTTTGTACCCAGGTGGTTCCACAAGGGCAGGTGCGAGACTACTGGCGAGGAGTACTGGGTGTTCAACCATGAGTACTGGAAGGTGCGAGACCGTGTCGCCAAGGGAGAGACGACATGGCAGGATGCCGGCGCGGAAGACATCTTCTAGACTTCCGTTCAATCTTCTCTATGAGGCTCGCTAGTAGGATAGATACAGGCGATTAATGTGCATGGTCATATATCTTCTTCGAAAAAGCTTCTCTGTACAAGAGGGCCATTACCTGCTTATGCTAATACATCTGACTATCCAATCCACTGCATCGGTCATCCCATCTACATATCCCCGTCATCCAACTCAACATAAAGCCTCAATTCCTTCTCCAACATAACCCTATACAACCTCCCCTTATCCTCCTCCCCAAACACATCCCTCGCTTCCGTAAAAGCAAGCATGATGTATTCCTTACACCAAGGCAAATTCCTCAACCCAGCGTAAAACGTATCCTTGACCCGTTGCTCCGCCTCCTCAACGCGTACCTCCCATCTACTCTTCTTGCCATCCCTACGCGGTCTCTTATTCGCCCGCTGTCTCGCCGACTCATCACGTAGACACCTTATCTCAAACTCCACATACGCTTTCCACAGCGCGGGACACCGGGATCCAGTGGTAGACTCCGTTGCGCGCTTGTACAATGCACGAATGGAATGCGTTGTCGAGCCTGCGATTTCTCCCTTGAGAGTTTCGTAGTGTATTGCGAATGCCCAGCCCGCTATACTCCTTTCTTCGGGGCTTTGCAAGGCGTTCTCGTGCATGATACCGCGCACGCGATCGTCGATGGAGAAACGGGCTTCGTTGGCGGCGTAGAGAGCGAGGAGGATCGTGTTGGTTGGGAAGCGGGATATGAGGGGTTCGAGAGTCGTGCGGATGAGAGAGGGTTTGACGATGGGGGCGTGAATGGTGTGGTGGATCAGGAGGCTGGCGATGGATTGCGCGTGCAGTTCTGCGACGGCGGAGATGGAGAGGTGGTGCGATGTGAACCATGAGGTAAGGTTGGCGTGGAGTTCGAGGGCGTGTGAGGCGGAGTTGTTGTGGGTGAGATAGGTTAGGAGGGCGAGGAGGGAGGTGCTTGTTATTGCTGTGGTGTAGTCGTGGTGGAGGAGGGCGTGTTCGCTCTTTTCGCTGAGGGTTAGATGTCCCATCTCTAGGAGAGTGTTACCAGGATGCGAGTCTTTGGCTGCGCCGGCTGAGAGGTTTCCCTTTGGTGAGACAAGCCGCCATAGAGCTTCGCTGTGTTCGCCTCTTCGGAGCGCTTCCCACACCCAATTGCTGAACAGTTCCAAACTCCAAGGTGCCGATAGCACGCTAACCCCCTTTTGCATAGATAGCGCCATGCTGAAGACTTGATCTGCTTTGGCTGAGTTACCTAGACGCGATTCGACTAACCCATAGGCGTTGTATAAGCGCAGGCTTGACGGACGTGCTTTGAGTAATCGCTTCGCGGACTTGAAAGCCTCAGACGGGAAGTGTCTCGATTCGAAAGCTAGCAGATACTCTCCTATGATATCATCGCTCGAAGGATCTGAGGCTAGAAGCTTGAGCAAGCGCCTGACGAAGTCTGCATCAAGCCTGATGCCATCTAGTGAGAAGCTTTGCTCGAACAAGAGTTCTGTAGTCATCTCGAAGTGCTTTGCTGAGTAATCTGAAAAGCGTTTGGTGGCTTTAGCGAGTTCCGTAGAATCGTCGGTGTCTGGAGACACAGAGTGCCAGTAGCGCTGCAAGAACGGATCAGACGACCATGAACGTTGTTGTGGTATGCGATGTGGTAGATCTGGCAAGCCGCAGAAACACAAGAAAGCCTCAATCATCAGCGTTGCCGGTATATCGGGCGATATGATGGTCAGGTATGGCTCGACATCAGAGAAGAAGATTGTGTGAAATGCATCATCCTCTGCTACATCGTCCGACGTGCGACCAGGGAGTCGTAACACCGACGTAGCCTCCACTTCGCGCTTTCGGAAATCTTCAAAGACTGTGTCCACTGCTTCTTTCTCGAGCAGTGATGAAGGTCCTGGGGGTGGCGCATCATCTATGTTGCTGCTCCTCCATCCCTTTGCTCCGGACTCGCCGATACGTGCTACTTCGCTTTCCCAGAACTGTTCGAAAGCCTGTTGGTCTGCGTCTACTTCTGGTCGTAGCAAATGATGTTCGAGTAAAGCTTGCCACACTGCGAGAGCGAGTTCCTGGTATCCTGCATCGTGTGTCATGGATGTCAAACGAAGCAATATGTGCAAGGTCTGTTCCGGTGACATTTCGCTTTTGTTTGTACGAAGAGACTCGATGCATTTGAAGAAGGTCGCCCGGCACTCCTCAAACTTGAAACTTGTGAATCGTGATTGCACAAAGTCAAGATACCTCATCCACAGCTCTACACTCTGAGGATGCTTCGCAAGCACGTCCTTCCATTTGCTGGCCAGTCTGGCGCCGTCCCAGGCCCTTTCTGCTTCTTCCAGCAGTCCTTTGTACAGCTCTAGCCTGCTGTCTTGATCTGCGCCAATCTTTTTCAAGGCTTCCTCATATGTAGAGATACGTATATCAGCAAGATGTGCTCTATCAGATGCAGTCAGCTCAGCAGATGGTCTTTCGAGCTTTAGCATGGCTTCTTGGTGACTGATCAAGTCCAACCAGCTCTGGAGATCTTCAGGATGCTGTTTCGTCTGTCGCGCGAGCTGCGAGTTCTTGCGAGTGACTTCAGTGTCGATTATAATATCAGTGTCCGACTCATATTGCGTGTCTGGATCCACAGGCTCGCTGGACTTTGGCCCTTCGATGGCGCGGTAGTCTGCCTCAGGCTCCATCTCGGCGTCTTCATCCTCACTGTCATCGCGCTTCCTCTTGGTATTTGCAGATAATGACAGAAAGTCCTGAGAGTGGTCCACATCGGGGACCTCGGCCTTCAGCAGCCGCAAAGCGCGCTCACCCGACTTGTTCGCACGCTTGCTCGTCAGCAGTCGCTCTTGCCGTCTTCGTGTCGCTGGCGTAACGAGTATTTTCCGATCCGTTGAGTACTCTCTATCGATCTTTTGGTTTACAGAGAGTCCGAGTATGAAGCCATGACCGAAGCGACGATAGGGTGGGATGTCGTAACGGTTCATAGATCCATACCGCAGTACGTCAGGATCTCCGCGTCGGTCGCTGAAGTAGGGCCTGTCTTTGCTTGAATCGTGCTCGCGAATAACTCGCTTTGGCGATGGTGATCTCCCCTTGGTAGAGTGCTTTTCTCTTGACGGTCGTTCTGCTTTCTCATGGTGTTGGGGTTCCTTGGGTGGCTCTGTGGCGGCCTTGGGCTTTGGCCGGAAGCTCGCAAACTTGGGGATGTTCGACGCCATTGCGCAAGGTGCAACTCCAGCAATCCTCTATTTGTGGATGGAGCTTCAGACCAGCATCATAGTTGTGGTCGCAGCTTCCAGTACAGGAATCTACGCGACGCGCGTAGTCATGAGTCAAAAGACAGATTTCGCATTGAGGATTCAGACATGCTCCTCACAGAAACAGGGCTGGCAGGCGTATGTCTTCTACTGTGAAGACAAAAAGGATGGAAGACCAGAGGTAAGACGTTTGGAGAGATGAAAGGCGCATGGCACGTGCTCGGGAGTCCGGCGGCGTGTCTGGCTCGAGCGGCCCGCCGTAAAAACCATTAGCGTGAAATCTTGGCTTCCCGAAATTTTGTATGCGCATCGCCAGCTTCAAGCTTTCAACCAATCCGCCACGACAAACTCTACGCTGTTCCGCTGCGTCTCATGGCTCATCGCATTACCCGAATCATACCCTAGAGCCTGTCGTAATAACGAAAACTTCCGAAAATGGCGACGGCGCTCCAGAAACAGCTCGCGACCATCGCGGCTTCGAGCACCCATCAGCTAGACCTGCGCGCGCAGAAGTCGGCGCATGGAAAATCGCTCCTCTTCGATTCCAAAGTCGCCGCGTCGCAATCCTTCGAGACCGTCTACCTCATCTGCTACGATGGCTACAAGGACCTCTGCGCATTGGACTCGCGGTTCCTGCGCTTCTCCAAGAATCTCTTCAGCGAGCAGAGCAAGGCCGAGGACCGCACCCAGATGACGAAGGATGAGAACGCCAAGCTGAACACCGTGCTCGAGGCATTCATCACGCTGGTTGGACCAAGACTGCTGTTGAAGCCGGCGGAGAAGGCTCTCGAGTGGCTGGTGCGAAGATTCCGCATCCACGAGTACAACACCGAAACCCTCGTCTTTACTTACCTGCCCTACCACAACACCCCACAGTTCCTTGCGCTGCTCTCTATTCTACCCCCACAACCACCGCACGCCATCCGATTCCTCTTCCCGTACATCCAGGCCCCGACCAACGTACCGCAGCGAACCATCGCCTACACCGCCATCAATACCCCACAATTCTTCAAGGCATACCAATCATACGTCGCGAAGGTGGTAGAGGCGGGGCACCAGGCCTCGCACATGCTGTCCTTCTGGTCGGGAATCACGGTTGAAGCTATATATGGAATAGTGAGCAATGCAAGCACTGGAAGGAAGGATCTTCAGGCCCAGGGAACCGAAAAGCTGGTCCTGGAACTGCTCCCGGTTCTCAATACTTGCATGCGAGCCAAGCACGGCGCTGACACGGTTCTGGCTTGCTACGCCATTGTCATCATGATGGTGAGCCAGGCAAAGGTCGGCGACAAGGTTCTGGATGGGCTGATGGAGGCTGTCATCGTAGCATACGACGAAGCTTCCCTTCAATCATGCCTCGGCTGTCTGGCCATCATCGCCATGGAGCGCTCCAAAGCGCAGGTTCCAGCCAAAGTATCGAGGAGATTACTCAAGGTTCCTCAGCTTGTGCAGAAGTTGACGACAGTGTCAAAACAATGCCAGGTTCAACGACTTGTTCTAGGCTGTGCCCTTGGCGCACTCAGCGATACTTCCGACGAGAATTGCAGGGCTTTCTATGAGCTAATCGCCTCAGGTCTCCTCGGCACATCGCACATTCAGATGGTGCTATCGGCATTGGTCCAACTCCTCCGCGACATTCCACCGGGCTCCGAAGAGCACGGAGAACTGCTACAAGTCGCTACTAAGATGGCTGAATCAAAAGACCTACAAGCAACGTTACAAGAAGCGGCGAAGCAGCACAATGTCAATCTGGAGTCTTTGGGACTTACCGTTGGCCAAACCTTCGAAATCGAAGATATTCCGGGCGAGGACTCTGACGAGGAGATGCTTGATGCGGACGAGGACACACCCGAGAAGCCTGTCATAAAGCTCCCAGAGATCACTGTAAAGAGCTTCCTCGACGCCGAATCAGCCACCGAATTTTCAGAAGCGGCCAACGTTTTCGAGCAGGCTGTGACGACTAAGCAAACACGGCGATTCCTCGCCTCGGACGCATTGCACCAAGAATCTGCTCTCAAGCAGCCACTCTACCTATCGTTTCTCGCTCGCGTCTGGAGTAGCGCTCGGCCTGTCGCCATTCGCGTTGCCGCCCTCCGTGCAGCCGCATCATCGTTCGAAAAGCTCGAGGCTGCACACGTCTTGCAGAACATCCTGCCATACCTCGTACACGCCCTTTCAGATGCATCGCCACTTATCCGACGTTCAGCGGCTGCATGCGTTGGCTCTCTGGCACGAAAGGCTTCCGCCAAGTCGAAAACCCCAACTTGGGGCAAGGCCGATCTGTATGGGAAAGAGTCGAAGAATCTTGCAGAACTCAAGCCTGAAGATGTCCTCGTGTTTGTTTCCTCGATGCTACAGCCGATTCTCGAAGAATGCGTCATGGACTCAAAGTTTGCCATTCCCGCTATTCGCGATGTCCTGGAAGGGACACAGCTGAAGAACCATCCGAAGAATACGTTCAAGATGCAGACGAGGACTTCAATCCTTGCATTTTTCGCCAGCCACGCGAGGTTTACACCGGTATTGAGTGTCCGCCTCGGCCTATTGCCGATGCTAAACATCCGCGGAAAGGTCTCCGACTCCGTTCGTACCAACTCCGTGATCCCCTTGTTGACCGAATGGGCAACCTTACCGACAGCTTCCGTGAACACCATTTGCGAAAGCGAAGGGCTCTCGCTTGATGAAGTGGAGCGGGCTCACATTGCCGCAACTATGCCCAGGGAGGCGATAAGCGCGAAACTGCTCGAGGACATCATCTCTGGAACCCTCAACACGGAGCGTGAAGCTTTAGTGATGGCCGCCTTTTATCGTATGCAAACCTCATGGTCGTCCTTCAGATCTGAAGCTCGTCACGCGTTGGCTCAGTGCATGCTCAGCCTATCTACCAGTGAAAGTGACAACTCTTTCGATAAGCTTCGTAGAGAGCGATCCATTGAGATTTTGCGCAACGTTGACCTTGATTCCGCCATTCTGGTTACCTTCTTGGAAAGCATTCCATCTCCTACCGCCATGCCCGAAGGACCGCCTTCAGCGAAAAGGCGAAGGACAAGCAAGAGTGAGATGGCTCGAGTAGAGCTTTCATCACAAGACGATGTTCAGCGACTGCTCCGAAAGCTCACGTTGGTACTTGAGTTGGTTGAAGGGTCAAACCCTGGACAGCACCCAACACTGTTCAAGAACCTTTTCGGCATCTTTGCAGAACTACAGCCACTCAAGCAACAGTCTGGGTCCGAGCTAGTGTATCTTCAGAGTATTATTCTGGGATCACTAAGCCCGATCGTAAACACATTGAAAGAGCAAGCCGACACCGCCGACTACCAATCGGCAGTACGAGCGGACCTACTCATCGACTGCATTCGACACTCCAGCAGCCCACAGGTTCAAAACAGCGCGCTACTTCTCATTTCCAATCTTGCCTCATGGGTTCCTGATCTCATTCTTCACAATCTCATGCCTATCTTCACCTTCATCGGATCTACTCTGCTTCGCCAGCATGACGACTATTCCGCTCAGGTCGTTGATAAGACTATTTCTCGGGTCGTGCCTCAATTGGCTGCCTCTCTCCGCTCAAAACACAGAGACTTCATCGCTGGCGTGTCTGACTTGCTGCTCAGTTTCACTGCCGCCTTTGAACACATTCCCCTGCACAGAAGGATGAAGCTATTCACAGAGCTTGCTCGTACGCTAGGTCCCGAGGATTCGCTCCCGGCTATCGTGGCACTTCTTGCCGATCGCTACCACAGCAAGGAGCAACGAAGGTTCTGTGCGGATTTGCTACTTCACTTCGAACCTGTCCACACCCTCGTCACCTTCAAGGGATATGTTGATCTCCTCACTGATGCCGTGGGACCGAAACCCCAGGTCGCGGAAACACTTTTCAGCCTCAAGGAAAAGACAAAAGACAACAAATTCGACCTGTCAATTCAGAGTATGCTGTCTTGTTTGACAGATCTCGCACTTGACGATAAGGTGAAGGCACACGTTACTCGAGCGTACAGAAAGAAGGATGACCCTGAACGACCACGCAAGATCTTTGCAAACATCGTCGAGACTACTATTCAACTGTCAAAGAAGCTTGCAACAAACCCCAAGACCTACGCCGGATGTAGTCGTGTTCTCGCCAGCTGCCTAGACCTCCTGCCAACGACCGACCTTATCAAATCAGCACAGCTACTTCTTGCGAGCACAGACTCTCACGTCCAGGTAGCTGCCGTCAAGTCGGTTGAGCTGCGCGCGGGCACCGCCAAGCAGAACGACCGCAAATCTGTAGAGGCCCTGATCTCTTTCTTGCCTAGCGTTCAGGATCTACTGGAACAATCACCTGACATGGATGCCAAGATGGTCTCTGTCAGCTGCATTGATCGCATCGTCGACCGCTTCGGGAAGAAGGACGTATCTGCTGTTGTATCAGTAGCTCAAGTTGTGTCCGGTCCCCAATCGCTTTCCAGTAGCGATGATCGCCTTCGCATCCTCTCCCTCCTCTGCCTCACATCTGTCGTTGACGTTCTCGAAGATGAGGCCATCTCGCTCCTCCCTACCGTGTTGCCAACAGCATTCCAATATCTATCGGATGCGATCGAAGAGGAAAAGACTGGTCTTCACAACGCTGTGTTTACCGTGCTTTCGAACATTGTCGAGCGCTTGGGCTACATGTTCTCGCGCGACTACTTGGACACCGCTCTTCGACTATGCCAACGCTCTGCTGCTGCCGATCTGGAACAGTCCTGCGACGAAAGCCGCAGCAGTTTCTTCCAGAGTGTATCTGAGCATCTCGGTGCTCAGGAAGTGTTCGCTGCTATCAAGTCAACGTGGCCACATGCCGCTTCTCAAGGCTTCGATGCGTCACTTGAGCAGCTTGAGCTTTTGCGCGCGACTGTCAACAATCAGACCAAGGCCAAGCTTGTCAAAGCCAGTCCGCCGCTCTTCACTCTACTTCTGCAAACTTTCCGACTACGTGAGACGGTCCAATCTACTACCGTCGAAGTTGATGAGGAGGAGCTGGAGCAGCTGGAGCTTACGCTTATTGACTCTGTCATCTCTATGGTACTGAAGCTCAGCGATGCTACATTCCGACCATTCTTCGTTCAGCTTGTGGACCAGGAGGGCCCACTATCGAGCAAGCCTCAACAGGCCGTCACTTTCTACAAGTTCCTCGGCGCCTTCTTCGACAAGTTCAAGGTACGTCTTGCTCTGTCATTCCCCATCAAAATGTCACTAACACACAACTAGTCTCTTGTAACAAGCTATTCGAGCTACATCATCGAGCATGCCGCGAAGCTGCTGACTGAACTTGCTAAAGAAGACTCTGATGTTACCACACGCAGGGCTGTGCTTGACGCTCTCCAGAAGACATTCCAACACGATCAAGACGGCTTCTGGCAAGCGCCATCTCACTTTGGCACCATTATGCCACCCCTGCTGTCCTTGCTTAGCCTACCATCTGCATCGACATCTACACCAGAGGACAACACCAACAACGTCATTCCTACCATCACCGAACTTGCTGTTGCATCTGCATCATCCATGGAGAACCATCGCGAAATGAACAGCATATTGCTGAAGAACATGAGGAGCGACGACAGGAACACTAGGTTAGCGACAGTGCTGTGTGAGCAGAGCTTGACGAGGAGATTAGGAGAAGAGTGGCTGGGTCTACTTCCTGAGATGCTGCCGTTCATCAGTGAGCTTATGGAAGACGACGATGAGATGGTCGAGAGGGAGTGCCAGAGGTGGAAGAATGGTATGGAGGAGATTTTGGGAGAGAGTTTGGAAGGCATGCTACAGTAGTTTGTTGCTGCATGTGTTTGGTATAGATTAGCAGCTCGATATGTATGGGCGAATACACGCATTCATTTGCTTGTCACTATGCACCGCTCCCCATCGCTCGTCTGATATTGCGCTATATCATCCATCACATGTCAATATTACCATTCACCACTATTCACAAATGCTTTCACTCCTATATCGGGCAGATGCCACCAGTTTGCCCCAGAAGACTGCTGACGCGGTCAGTGCAGCTACCATGTGCTCTTCGCTGGGGCCTGGATAACGGGCACTCCCCTTCCGCATATAAATGACGGGTCCATCTCCCTATACCGCACCTGATTCCACTTTGCCTTGCATACCGCGTATCACACTCGCGGGAATACTTTATTGACTTCCGGCAACGTTGACATCAACATGCCTACCATCCCCACTGCGCTTCAAGCCCGATCGACAGCGCCTATGAATCCCGCTTCAGTAATGGCGCCGTCACCTAGCAAGAAGCGCAAGGCCGAAGAAGCGAACCCGATCTCCAAGAGCGGCTCTGATATGGCGCAGCGCAGCGATCCATCCTTGACAGCTCCTACTCGCGACCATCTCCTTCCGAACGGGCACACAGACGACCAGAAGACGCCAGCAAAGCGCCTGAAGACCACCCATGCGAAGCGCAATGTAGCTCCAGGTCCTGCTGCGAGCACCACGAGTCGCACTATAGCCTCTAGTCGTGTATCAGCTACTGGCGCAGTGCATGTCGTAATGAACGATACGCCTACACAAAGCTCGATGACACCTTCGACAGAGTTGAGGGCTGCGAAGACCAAGGTTCACAACAGCGCTGTGTCAGGTACTGAAGACGTGTACATCATGGAGACGGAAGACGACACTGCTTCAGAGGAAGAGCCTTCTGCATCGGAGGAGGAGTCTTATGCTTCAGAGGAAGAGGAGGATGGTGTAGAGGAAGAAGACGACGACGCGGTGGTTTCAGAACAACTGCGCGCTAAAGCGACCGGTAAGAGCCCATCTCATCTTTGCCATGGGCGTTTCCAGCTGACAAACATAGTCTTCAATCCACTACCTCGCCCAGCGATTACACCGTGGGACTACGGTTTCCCAGCGCCGACGCCCCCCTATCACGACCAATCCAGTTGTCCAGTCGATTGGAGTAAAGTCGTTATCGATTCCAAAGTTTCCAAAAGATGCGAAAAGGCCTATGAGCTACGTAGGCCATGGCAACAGGAGCCAGTCGCTTGGGACAAGATGGCAGAACTGGGCAATGTCAGTGCAGAAGGCGTACGTAAGCGTTTCGCGTCAGCCAACAAGGCAGTCTTTGAGCTCACGGGAGTTTACTTCGCCACGAGCCCCCTTGGGCTTGCCGAGTATGACATCCCCTTGTACGCAGAGCTGAAGAACTTCCTTCCAGACACAAGCGAAGCGTCTCCGGTTCTGAGCAAAGAACCTATCACCAACCCATTGTTCTACGACGGTGAGGCTGTTCAGCTTGTGATCTTTCCGCCTGGACAAGATGGTGGCGTCAATCGCTTCGTACCGCAAGAGGTCATGGACCGGCTGCCGATCAACGACCAACACTTTCTTGAGTACTCTCTCGATAATTTCGATCGGTGGTACACTTCGGCTTTTCTAGGTCGTCGTCACACTTTCCCGAGACGCATATACCGCCTTGAGCCATACGATGACACAAGCTTCATTCACCGCGATAACGGCACACCGTCCATCGCGATGAGCGATTTGTTCGAGACATACCGGCTCTCCCAAGCGATGGGGACTACGGAGGTCTGCGATATGATCCTTGACGAAATTGTCTTGTCTTTCAAGCAAGAAATCGAGCTTGTCAAAGAGCATGAAGAGGGGAAAGTTACCATGCAGGATTGCGACAACACCATCCAGTTCATGAGCTTCAGAATTGACGACGTCAACTTACTTTGGGAGCACACCAAGGCCAATGATAAGATCCGTATGGTAGTGCTCGAGTCATTGTTTGACCAAGTTGAGCTGTTACGAGCTAAAGTGGAAAAGCAAAAGCGTCATCTGAACAGGGATTTCGTGATAGACTGGTGCTTCCACACCATTCTCTTAATGATGGCCGGGCCTTGCGACATTGTCCAGAGGTTCAGACGGGGCGAGGGAAATCTCCAAGATTTCTGCGCCCGGTACCACGACCATGGGAACTCTAAGTCTGAGTGTTTCCGCGCCAAACCTGAGTCCTCCAAACTCATTCCCGAGGAGACTGACGAACCCAGGATCATCAAAGTTCGCTTCGGTACTGTGGATCTGGAGATCGAGGATCGCGCTAGCTATGCCGGGGTCATCTTCCGCTTTGAGCGTCTAGTAGAGGACAAATCGGAGTGGGACTGGCTGCGCATACGCTCCATCGCCACGTTCGTTGAAGGCCCTCTAGTTCCTGATGCTCGCCGCAGGAAGTGGCACCTGGAGCCGATCTATTATGAGCTGGATACCATCGATGCCCATGGCCGATACCCTTGCCATCCAGGTTATCAGAACCAGGATTGGACACATCCGGTTGGAGAGCCAGATGTCTACGACGAGCCATGGGGGAAGGTCATCAGGCGCGAAGTCCCCGCGGGCGCGACCAAGTACCGCGAGACCAAGATACCCGCTGGCAAGGACGAGCATGGGAAGATAATTTTCAAGGTGACAGAAGTCTTCTTTGAGATTGAAGACCCGCGTTGGTACCCTCCTAATGACTGGAATGCGGACATGGACCCTTGCGATTTTTGGCCCCAGGAGCTCAGGGAGTATCGGAGGTGGCTCTGGGTTGAAGAAGGAGGGACGATCCCGCGGATTGAGGTTCAGCGGTTTCGACCTTATGAAGACGACACTCGTCATTGGAAAGAGCCTTTTGTGGATCGGATGAACAAGTTGAGCGTTTTTGACATCCTTAATTGATGTCTCGCCTGCCATTTCGTCAATATCCTGTATTGCTCGACATAATGGTAACCCAAATCAGTGTCAGCTTGTCCAAACCAATGGAACGGAATGTTGCTCTGTGCCAGTAGGAGATGAATACAACATTGACTGTAGTTGAGTGCCTCGTCACTAGTTGGACTATCAGAAGCCTGTGATGTTATCGTGCGGTAGATGCATGATTGGGTAGACCCTGGTCGCTCAATATGCGAGTGCACTGTACACCACTCCCTCGAATGGCCCAACGTCCCAGAATCCACTGTACTGGAACCTTTAGAAGGGAGTTGTCTTGGACGAGACTGCTTGGGTCCCGGCACTTGTGCGCCCCACATAGATGACTGCACAGGTCTCTCCATAGATATTCATCTGGTCTGAACGACGGTCGTCCTGTTGACTGGTCTGCAAAAGAAATCTGCTCCGCCGTCTAATCATCATGAAGAACTCGATCCTCGTAGCGGCCACGCTCATCAGTGCGGCGCTAGGTCAAAATGTCAGTCGCGGCGCTGCGATGATGCGCTTCGCATGTTCTCAACTCACCGTCGAGCGGCTAGACCCCTTGGTCAACCCTGGAGTCGTTGGAAGTCCGCATACGCACCAAATCGTCGGAGGGAACAGCTTTCAGGCTGAAATGAAGCCTGTGGAGTATGATCTGGTCGAGAAGAGTACTTGTACTACGTGTACTTTCAGCGAAGACTTCAGGTATGCCATGAGGCGCCTAGCTGTAGCGGAGTCATAGCTGACGGAACTTAGCAACTACTGGACTGCAGCGTTGTACTACCGCGCCTCTCAAAATGGCACCTACAAACGTGTCCAACAGTTCCCCAATCTTGGGCTAAACCAGAGAGGCGGTATGACAGTGTACTACATACCTCCATATGATGGCTTCAGCAACGTGACTGCGTTCAGACCCGTCCGTCCTCCACTCTTGAGGGCGAGAGACTTCGCTTTCCTTCCAATGAGCGGTGTTGCTGACTTCTCATTAGGGTTTTCGCATGCTCGCTGGTAACCCAATTCTTCGCAATACCACTGGCGAGTCCCGCGGTATCTGCCATCGCTGCATTTACAAGGACTCACAGCCCTTTGGTGGCGCTCCGTGTACAGGAGAAGATACAACATTCCTCCCCAACCGCATGTGCGAAGGTGGCATTCGTACCCAAGTCACCTTCCCTACATGCTGGGACGGCGTCAACCTCGACTCGCCAGATCACCAGAGCCACGTCGCATATGCAGAGATCCCGTATGAGCCATACTTCCCGCCCTTGGCTACATTTCCGTATACACCCGAGCAGCAGAGGGGCAAGTGTCCAGAGGGCTATCCCGTGCAGCTTCCGCAAATCATGTATGAGGTCATGTTCGACACGACCCCATTCAATACTCCTGAGCTGTGGGGCGAGGAGGGGACACAGCCATTTGTGTTCAGTATGGGCGATGCGTGAGACCCCCTCTTCCCGTTGGAACGCGTGAAGGACCGTAATCATGCTAACGACTGATTGTAGGACCGGCCATGGTAACCATGGTGATTATATGTTCGGTTGGAAGGGCGATGCGCTGCAACGAGCGCTGGACGCACGGTGCAGTAACGATCAATGTAGCGAGTTGGCTAGGCAGAGCGACGAAGACGCGATGAAGTGCAGTATTCCGCAGACGGTGGTTGAGGATGTCGACGGATCTGAGACATGTAAGCGCAGCACTAGACACCCAAGGCACTGTGCTAACTTACTGAGCAGGGCTGAAGAGCTTACCTGGTGGAGTGCAGATCAACGATGGCATGTAGAGGTCCTGTTGGCATTGAGCCAGGTGGTGTGGTAGGTGTCGAGATTCCAGTGGCACATGGAGCGACTATGTAGGCTGGCCACTGATGTGGCTACGCTCCTTCAGCTCCTTGACTGATGACAAAATAAATCCTTCTTCCTCAAGATACCAGACGAGCCAGAGTCCTCGATGAAGATACGTTGTTCGCGTTGCTAGCGTCGTGAAGAGCGCTGAACAGCATGATCGGTTTAACGATGACTGCAAGGCCTGGGCGAGGAAGACAGAGGAGGTGTCGTGTGTGACAAAACACAGAGAGGATATAGCATTATTGAAGCCGTGGGCAGCGGAGTAACGCGACGCGACGTGTATCCATGGATGACGCAGGTACGCGATTTGACCTAACCGAAAAGATGTTAGCTCGCGTGCCGACTCAGCCCTGGAGTCTTCCAAATCTACGCGTCGCACCTCAACCTCCTTACCCAGGAGCCTCTAACGAATTGGCGTTATAATACTCAACTCCTCAAAGATCAAATACATGATCTGGCTTTACGCAGTAAGTCACTTGCAACAATCACACTCCCCCAAACGCGCAGTTGTTCGAAAAGCTCAAGTCAACATTGATGGTATTGCGGCTTATGAGCAGGCTCAAGCTATCTACAAGACGACCTTGTTGGGCGCCTCCTGCTCCTCTGGCTCATCAAAGATGTTGATGCTCCATCTGGGCTTGTTCGCCGTGTAGGGAACATTGTACCTTCTCCTTCCCTGGTGCTCATCCGAGAACTTGGTAATCGCCTTGATGTCTTCGTCGTCCAGCTCGATCTCCTTGAAGTTCTCAGCAATGCGCGACGGAGTAACAGACTTGGGGATGACAGAGTGGCCGCCGACTTGAGACCATGCCAGGATGACCTGTGCGGGTGTGGCGCCCTTCTTCTCCGCAATTGCTTTGATCTCAGGGCGGTGGATGAGCAATGGGATGTCGAAGAAGTTGTTGCCAAAGGCGGAGTACGCGGTGATGTGGATGTTCTTCTCCTTGGCGTAAGCGACGAGCTCCTTGCTGGGGAGGATGGGGTGACGCTCGATTTGGTTGACGGCAGGCACGAGGCCAGTCTTCTCAACCAAAGCCTTCAAGGTTTGGTATGTGAAGTTGGAGACGCCGACCGAGCGGACTTTGCTCTTTGGCAGCTTGTTCATGGCCTTCCATGTCTCGCTGTTAGGGACGGAGTTGTCGATGTTAACCTCATTGGGGTCAGAAGTCATGGGGAACAGATCCGAGTGAGGGTTCTTTCCAGGCCCGAAGTTGACAGGCCAGTGAATGAGGTACAGGTCGAGATACTCCAGCTCAAGTTCAGCGAGAGTGTCATCGAGAGCTGCCTCTACAGTGGCAGGATCATGCTGAGAGTTCCACAGTTTTCCCGTGATGAAGATGTCCTCACGCTTCAGACCTGGGATGTCCTTGTATGCGCGCTTGATGCCCTGCGCAACTTCCTTTTGGTTCTCGTAGCTGTGATTGGTGGAATATCTCGTCAGCTTGTGTTCTCAGGAATGCTAGTGGGGTATGGTCATAGCTTCCTAAGCTTCCATCTCCACTGAGGGGCATTGCAGTTGGACTTCCACCAACGCTGACGAAAAATTGTCCCACGTCAGGTGGGAGCAAGCCCGAAGTGAGATGGGTGAAAACGGGATTGTGAGTGTGAGCTGTGATGGTGGACATACATCTTTGCAAGATCCTAATTTGATCGAGTCAGCCGTTGAAATTGAACACAATCGTCGTTCAAAAGATGGAGTAAACGGTTCCAGGGTCTTCAGGGTCTCGGAGACTTACCAAGTGACGGTATCCGATCTTTAGTGCCTCGTAGACACCGTTGCCGACCTCACCTGGAGCGGCTTGCCATGTACCGTATCCCAATTGACTAAAGCGACGTCAGAACAACGAATCATCATAAGCACAGGCTGGAACAACATACGGGATCTTGTAGCCAGAGCTAAGGGTGACGGTCTTGCCTGAAGACATCCTGAATGATACTTGAAGTTTGAATGCTGGGAATGAATAACGTGGGGTGGGTGATTTGATCAAGGAAGGCAGAATTGCCCTCTTTAAATATCGCATCTCGAGCGCTCTCGGCCATCGTGTCGGCCGGGAGGGTTTATGTATGTCTTGCAGAAATTACTCCAGGACGTGGGATGTCGGACGTACACAGCAAGGCACAGCACCATGTTGGCTGGGCTGGCGGGAGAATTACTTGCTCTCGCGACGAAGATGCACCCCGCTATCGTGATTTGGGAGGACTACCTTGCAGCTGCGCATTGGTGGGGCGGACCTTTCGGTTGTAATGCCACCGAGACGTCGATGGCTGACGAGATGCTCCGCGTCTCATATCTTGGCTGCGAGAAAACGAAGTAACACGTCTCTTTCCGGCGAATCCTGAGATGACAGTCGATGTCGGCATAGGCGTATGTTCATGCAATGACCGCTTCCCCATATTGTTACAACGTCCCAGATAGACAATGTTTCAAGCGGACCTACCTTTCTTTCCTACTAAGTGCATTTGAATGAACTGAGTTACACGACATCCTTCAGTTCTGAGGTCACCTGGATGGATTCCGCGTCCGCTCGAAGAACGACGTATTGTGGGGTGTTATCCAGAATTGGCCCCAACGCTGCCATGTGCATGAGATGCCTAGGTAGTGAGCAGTATTCCAGGTGCCGGTATGACGGTTGAGAGCTGAAGGTAGACGGCATCTGATCCCCGTTCGTGATGCTGCGGACGAATGATCGCCAGCGAGGAGAAGCGAAGTTCTTGTGTTAACGATACTTGTCTTTTTCAAAAGGACCTAATTAGATAAATACATGTACATTTTAGAAGTTGTAAGTTGCTTATCTACGTTGCGTCCCTGTAGTACTATAAGACAAAGAGTAAAAACTAAAGTATTATACTACATACTTAGATGTAAGTTAGAAGACAGGGATATAAGATAGTTGCACTGCTGCGTCTTTGTTGCTTGCTCAACTCGAGAAGAAGCGAAGCGACAAAGCGTGGCTGAGCTGATTGCAGCACAGAGTAAGCTCTTCGATCTCCCTCATATTGGCAAGCATAGTCTCGAATGCCATCGGCGCTGCTCGCCGTTTGATAGTCATCGAAGTGGCAGCATAAACAAAGGGCTCATCCTGTTCAGTAGAAGAACCAAACGCGTTGCCTTGAGACTCTTATCATATAATTTGGTGGCCTCGACGCAAACGTAAATGCCGGAACCCTTACCTTCTAACCTGTTCATGCTGTCGGCTGCAAGGTTCGGTTCATTTTCTTCGTCGTGTGAGATGGTTGGATAGTCGTCGATGTGGCAGCGGCGTGGAGAAAGGGCCGGTGATAAGTTGGCGGGCGACTAGGGCGGCACCCCGCAGCGCATCTTGAGCTCGACTGGACCGTTATCGCACTCTTCTCCACTCGACGCGCCCTTTGAGGCGATAACATCGGCCTGATCGCGGTCGTCTGAAGTATAACAACGGCGCATCCAAGAGCTTCGACTCAAGGCCATCTTTGATCCATTGCAACTTACACTGCCTACTTACACACAGCTAGACCCCATCGCATCGCATCGCATCGCATTCCAAACATGGCACCCTCCGCTATCCAGGTCGAGCCAGCGCCAGTCGCGCAACCCAAGCAGCTTGTCCCACGATCCAAAGATGACGCGACCAAGGAGTTGACGCCGTTGCAAGCCATCTCGCAGGGCGTCTGCCTCCCCGGCATCCCCCTCTTCTCCTCGTACGACAAGCATCGCGCATGGATACTATCGCACATGGCGGGTGCTTTCCGCGTCTTCGCAAGGCACGGCCTGACCGAAGGCATGTCGGGTCACATCTCGGTGAGAGACCCAGAGCACCCGCACAACTTCTGGACGAACCCGCTCGGAAAGCACTTCGGTCTCCTGAAGGCATCCGATATGGTCCTTGTTGATTACGATGGCAAGGTGGTGGGAGGAAACCAGAGCAGACCTGCAAACGCAGCTGGCTTCCTTATCCACTCGGCAATACACAAGGCGCGGCCAGACGTCAACGCGGCATGCCATTGCCATGGAAAGGCAGGCAAAGCGTGGAGCGCCTTCGCGAAGCCATTGGAGATGCTGAACCAAGACGTATGCTACTTCTACGGCGATGCGCAAGCCGTCTATGATGACTTTGGCGGCGTTGTCCTCGATGAGGCAGAAGGCAAGAGGCTGGCAGCGGCATTGGGACCGAAGGGAAAAGGGATGGTGCTGCGAAACCATGGCCTCTTGGTACGTCCCCCAGTGCGCGATCCCGCGACCGGCATTCAGCTAATACCACACAGACGGTAGGAGGTACTGTCGACGAAGCCGCCTTCTTGTACACCCTCATGGAACGCTCTTGCCATGTCCAGTTGAAGATTGAAGCGGCAGCGGCCAACGGCGTCCCAAAGGTCTATGTCGACGACGATGCAGCGGCATATACATACAAAATGGGGGCCGATGCTGAGAGCCTATACTGGGAGTTTCAACCTGATCTGGAGTACGAGTACGAGATGAGCAATGGAGCTTTTAAGCATCCCGAATGCGACGAGGTAGTGTGGCCTGGATACTGATTGCTAGGAATGGATTCGTTCACCTCGTACAACGAAGAAACCGAGTAACTGTGCTGCGGTCCACATTAGTTCGCAAACAAAACGTGACACAACCCTAAGGCAATGTAGACTCCTAGGTCATCCATGTTATGTGGGTGTTCACTTGTTTCATGGATTGGTTGTTAAAGTTAGGCATTGTCGTCGATGCGGAGGAGCCGGATGCCATGTTCTCACACCACCCGGTCTCCTCTCGATATACTCAGCATCGTGCCGTCATGCATCAAGTCATTTCTCTCGACTGCGCGTCCCGCCTCATGTCTAGTACGTACTGAATCCAAGCAGCTCGCTCCCTTGGCAAGTTTGGACACTATACGCGCCAAGGCTGTAGCAGAAACAACTTGATGACTGAACAGAGAGCTTTCGTCGGCCCGCTTCTGTTTCGTCGACGTATCCGGGTCGACAGCGGAGATTTTCACAGATCCAGCAATGCGCCGCTTTGGCGGTCGTGTTTCCCTGGTTGTGGCACGCCTTCGATGAGTAGCGGCGGCGCTGCACGGCGGTATCGATCTGCGTGCAAGCTAACGATGGGTGATGTTGTACAACGTAATGGAAGGGTCTAGGTCTGGGTATTTAGGCGGATCTGTGGGACCTGCAGGAACTACTCCCACGTTCTTTGATCTACACAATCGAACGTTATGTTCGACTTCAGGGTCTGTGGCTTCCTGGTCGTCGCATCATGCTTATGCCACGCGTCAAGAGCTCTTAAGCAGCGGAAAGGTTTTGCTTTGACGTTCCCGCGACGGGCCGACTGCTACGTCCGTACTGCGTGTCATCATTTAAGCAACTCGACCTCTCCCGGCCGTTCTTGTCCGCTGAGCTTATTACAGTATACGGTAGTCATGGTTCTCCACGCCAAGTCTCATCTTGTCGGAATCCCCAGCATCAATGCATTGGGTAGAAGCCACGCGACCGTTTCCCGCCAAGATCGCCGGGTTAACTCGAGATAGCAAAGAGCGATCTCGCCCCTGCGCTATCGCCTTTGGTCAACAAGCGTTTCTTGTCGAAAACAGGGTTCATGCTTGGCGTTCGAACTGCTACGAGGAATGGGCTGGATGTTTGGTTTCCAACATACAAGCGCGTGCCGTCTCCCAAGGAAACCAAGTGCATTTCCTAATGGTACTTACTGCGCAAGCAAAGAGGCTGCGCAACGGTAGTGAAAAGATAGGGCACTTGGCGATGGGAGACCTTCCATGGCGCACGAAAAGGGCATGTGTGAAGACTGCTTGGCGGAATTGAAGGACATGGCTGAGACCTTTGCTTGAAGGACTAGGGTAGTCGTTGTGAAGGCGGAGGAACATTCCATAATCCGGCCGCTGGACTATATATAAGATGTCCTCGCACGACGAGCAAGTTTCTCATCACAGCAGCCAATTCAGTCTTCCTACCAAGTCATCCGACACTCCCATCACACAAAGACTAGCACCGTCACCATGCTGTTCCAATCCCTCTTCCTCGCCGCCGCCACTCTAGCGCCCACATCACTCAGCTGTCCCCAACACACCAACGCTAAACGCAATGTACACCTCACTACAAGACAACAAGTGCCTCCAGGCACCAACGTAACCCAGAACGACTGGGCCTACGAAGCATCTTTCAACTGGGGAAAGATCAACCCCGACTACGAGCTCTGCCAGACTGGAACTCAGCAGTCTCCCATTGCACTCTCATTAGGCAACGGACTGGCTTTGAACCACGTGCCCACCTTCAAGTACAACGGCAGCGTTGCCGGCAACTTCTACAACTGGGGCTATGGTCCCGCCTTCACCGTTGCACACGACGAGAAGGCAGCAGAGGAAGACATTGACTGGACCAGCCACCCAAGCTTCACGTACGACAACGAGACCGTTTACCTCAAGGGCTGGCACATCCACGCCCCAGCCGACCATTCCGTCGGTGGCGACCGCAGCAAAGCCGAACTCCATCTCGTCCATGTCGACGCCGAGGGTCACGAAGCCGCCGTCATGGCTATCCGCCTCGACCCTGGTAACTCCAACTCAACCTTCTTCGAGCAGCTACCCGCCATGATTGGTTACACCGAGATGGGAGTTGAGGAGCCTACTACTATGGACTTTGCTCCTCTGCTTGAGAGCGTCCTGTACTTCAACGAGTTCTGGACGTACCAGGGTAGCTTGACAAGCCCCCCTTGCACTGAGGGTATCCGTTGGTTCGTTGCTAGGCAAATCCTCTTCACGGGAGTTGATCAGATGAGGGCTATTCTTGGTGCTAGCACTTACTCTGCGAGAGCGGAGCAGGAAGTCTGGCAGCACAGAATCAACGAGTAGAGGGTCCGAGAAGATTATTGTCTCTGACGCATGATGAGGAACCTGGAGTTGGTGGTAGGGAAAGACATTGCATTGTATAAAAGGGCGATTACGAATGAGCGAGGCGTTGGTGCTGGGGCAGTTGATGGCCCACATTTGGCGGTTATCTTCTACAATTCTTCTTGTATATACATATACCTTTATCTCTTTCGGACGCATGAATCAACGAGTACATCTCTTCCGTCGAATTCTACCACGCGCAGTGCCCTGCATCGACCCTCAAGTCCTACACGTGACATGTTAGCCTCGCAATCCCGTCTTTTTTGATACTAGTCAAAGAATATCAGCTTACAGAACCAGTGACATAACTGCTTCCCTCACTCAGCAAGAACAGCACCGGCGCTCGAAACTCTTCGGGCACCGAAATTCGCCCCAGCATATTCTGTTTCGCCCACTCGTCCGTCAACCCCCTCTTCCGCGCTTCCGCGCTCAGAGGCGTGTCAATGTGACCGGGGCTGATGGTATTCACTCGGATCGGCGGATAAGCTTTTCGTGGCTCTTGGCTGGGATTTGGGTTTGTTGCCGTGACCGTGCTACCGGGAAAAGTGTTCTGTGGGTGACCCCATTCGGCGGCAAGCGATCGAGCAAGTTGATGCACTGCCGCTTTCGAAGCATTGTACGCGGCAGTGTTGATTCCGTGGTTAGAAATGTGACCCGATATCGAGGCGAATAGGACGATGCTTCCCGATTGCTTGGCGTTGTGCAATTCGTTCGCTACGGCACGGGCGATGAGGAAGGTGCCGGAGATATTAATATCGAGGATTGTACGAAACGTGTCGATGGGGTACGAACAAGCATCGCTTTCGCCGGAGATGGCGGCGCAGGAGACGAGCCCCCGGATCGGATGACGAAGCTTAGCACGGATGGTGTTGAAGGCTGATGTGATGCTGGGTTCATCCTGGACGTCGAGGCGTTGGAATAGCGCATGGGTGTGATTACCTCGCGCAACTTCCTGAATCCGATCTGGTCACAGTTATACAGGAGATCAAATTGGGAAGATTACAGGCATTGTGTACCCCAGCTTTCGGGAGTGGGGTCGGAGACATCGACAAATACGACCTCTGCGCCACTCTCTAGGATCGCTACACCTACGGCCGTACCTACTGCACCGGCACCTCCGGAAACTAGAAGACTGTGTCAGCTCCAGTCCATACGTCGATTGGTAAGCCGTACCTATGATAGTCCGGTCATTCAGCCTAAAAAGATCTTTCGTCGCCATATGAGTAGGTGGAGGATGTGTCATGGCAAGGTACAGAGTTAAGGATTATGTTGATGAGAAGATGGAATGGTTTGACAGCGCAATTCGAATGCGTCGAGCAGTTGCTATAGTGTGAAGCGGGGTTATGACGTATGTAAAGCTGCAGGATAGGTTGTGCAAGATTCAACGTTGCTGACCATTAGGCCCGTGTCGCGCTTCCCATTGTATACAGACTTCTGTAGTTATGGAATATCAAGATCGATGGGTTTAAAAAGGAAATGAGCAGTGTATGATTCGTCTAGCTCTGGATGGGTTCGTCCCATGGATTATATTGTGGTACCGGAAGCACCCTTCCATAACAAAGACACCATGTCATGTTCTATCGCCGTCATCTTTCGGACGCGGAAGGAGCCAGGCTACGTGAGAGCTGGCAAGGTTCCAAATCTTACTCCTAGAACGCGTACCATGGTGTGGCCTTGCAAGCCAACGTCTGTAACATCTCGTGTGAATCGTATCATCGTGCTCGTAGAAGGGCCAACGAGGTTTCGAACTCATTTTGGTGATGTGTGAAAGGAACTTTGCCACGTTGCTGGAGTCCATTTTGTCCAGGCTTCCTCCGAAGGCGGGGCCGACAGCTCTTGCGAAGCGCAAATTGGGTCAAAGGGCGAACACTGAGACTGCGTTGGCTCGCATCTGACATCAGTCACACATGCACCCTCATCTACGTTCGGTGGTACTTCTGGATCGTCTCTGTTTTTGAGCTCGTACTCCCACTCAAGGTGGGTGCCCATAGTTGTCTCGGCGCGATTCGAGAGAGTACTCTTTGTCGCGACGTCTTTCAGGCCACTGAATGGGCGATGTATGAGGCGAAGTAAGTCAAAAACTGCTGTGTGAAGCTCAGATGAACCACGGTCAAAGAAGAAGAGGCTGTCACTCGCCAGAGAAGTCGGGGGCGTCGCGAACTCTTCACCATCCCTTGTCTGAGATCTGTAATCTTGCAGCTTCCCCATGTGAGCTGCAAGAATGTTACGAAACCTGCCAGCAAGCGTGTCTTTGATCGCACAGTACTCGAGAACACTAATGCATTTTTCCAGCAGTTTCACGTCGTCAGTGTATGGCTCGTTGTTCAGAGCCCTCTGCGATGCCTGGTAAGCGATCATGACTCCCGCCGTGTAGGCTGTGTAACTGGAATTCTGGGTTAGCATCCTTCGCCACCGTGGCATGCGCCTGACTCACATGCAGAGCCAGCAAACTTGTACTACCTTCCCTTCCTGTAGCATTAGATTCATGACAGACGCGTTTGTTTCCGCAGCTTGGTATCCTTCCTCGATAGCCCTTCGTGCTTCTGGTGGAAGAACTACGATGCCAACTGCATCGAGCGGGATGTATGCAATTATTAGCCGCCGAGCAAGCAGCATCATAGCCGAAAGGTAAAAGAGATGAACATAGAATATTACTGGACGGAATGTGGCCATCAGCGGGCTGCTGTCGCCGCGTAACAGCGCAGCAACTGACATCCAGTCGGGGAGTTGCGCATGGAATCTCGATAATTGCGCGCGAAACTCTAGCGTGACATTTTCCGGTACGGGCGCCTTGCTTGGTAGACGGTGAAGTAAGCTTGCCTTGATGATGGAAACTTTAACGCATTCGCGTCGAATCATGTCCTGGGGCGGCGCGTCTAGTCCATTGAGAGATGAGTGGACGTCGAAGGTTAACGAATCAGAGTTGTAGTCAAGAGATGCGCTCAGCCAGCTATCGAAGTAGTCAGTGATATATCACACATAACTAAAGGCATGCCAAACTGACCATTGCAAGTGGACAAGAGTCATATGCGTGCGACGAATGTCGTCGTAGTAGCTTGGGGACCAGTCTGGCGGACATGTTTCGAGAGATATGTTGCGGTTGCGAGGAAGGCTCAGACCAAGTTCTGAAAGTCATTAGTGGCGTATTTCTCGTGGGTATACCCAAGTGTGACTCGTACCAATATAAGCCAGAGCAACTGTCGCTTTGACGACGATGTTATACATGCCAAGCAGCGCGCAAACATTCATGGCTCGAAGCGGATCGTGAAGAATCGCAGAGTCCAGGCCATGTTTGGCGACTGCGTAGAAGTAATCGGCAAGCTCGGGAGGCGGTGCCTTTGTGGGGTCGGCTAGCTGTGAATGTATAACACCGATAGAGGCCATACCCGCAATTTCTGCGGCATAAGTACGAAGTTCGATTGTACTTCCGTTGCTGAACATGTGTCCGAGTGGCATGTTCTCGTTTCCGGAGGCTTTGATTGCTTCGATGCATGCTTGGACGTCGTTCCTATTCATAATGTAAAAGAGTGCTCCTACACAGTTAAAGAACATCTCTAATGGGCCGTGGACGTTGGAAACACTTGCGTTTTCGTGGTTTGGAGCAAGCAGAGTGATGCCCGTGACTTCGGTCTGGCCCTTTCGAACAGTAGAAAATCGGGGATGATCCATTATCTCAGGGACGGAAAGCATTGTCGATGAGGGAGAATCCGTAAATGTCGGTGGTGAATCGTTCTTACCAACTTTGGTCTCAGATGCAGGCCCAGACTCGGAAGAATTGCGACGGCCCATTTCGAAGTTCTTGAAGATGACTCCCAGATCGTCACCCTGGGTCGCCCGCAGGTGCTGCAGCAAGGCCGTGGCTTTGTCAGGTGAAGCCGTCTGTAGATACCACAAAACCTCATACATCGAACTTCTATCGTCCTCCAGTTCTTCAATCTTTCTTTTTTGCGCCTGAATGAGCGGTGGGTCGTATCCGCATTGTGAATTTCTCTCCGAGCAAGAGCGACATGTCGGTCTGCCACCGTCACACTGTCGTGTGTCAGCTTTGACTTCAGGGAATTGCTGTCGTTACTAGCAAAGAATTCGGTGAAAGACCTTGGTGCGTCGGCCACGGCAGGGCAGACATGCGACTGTCACGCGTGACGGCCTGCGACTGGTAGGAGTTGCTCTACTAACAGCGGCGGCAGCAGCCAAGTCTTGTGGACGCGGCGCGATATCTCTGAGAGAAGACGATGACATTCCTAACAACCGGGAGTGCGAGAGCTTGGATCAAAGTACAAGCTAAAGGTGCGGTCTGCTCCTTATTGGCGGATAGGCCAATGTGCTATAAGTGATGAAGCAACCAGCTTTGGATGCCTCGAGTGGTCGGCGGATGCAGCGGCATGGCCAGTGCACTCTGTGCGTGGCAGGTACGTTAGCCATGACGTCAGACCTTATGCAAACGCTGACTCCATGCATTGAATTCGACGCAATTTCTATGCATAGGTGTCTGAATGGAGTTCATTGCAGTCTGATGGCTTCGTGATTATCCAGTCTGGTGGGTCTTGCCGAGAAAAAGGCCGACTGCACGTTTTGTATCCACTGCCCGCGCAACTCACGCACGCACCATCACCGGCAATTGTCACACATCCGTAATTCGCAGTCGCCATACGGGCAAGACTCGATATCTGACGACTTTTGAACTGCCCATGGGCATCTCTGTGATATTATGATCACTATGAGGCCTTGTTCAGCAGGGCCTTCTGAACAGTGGTTGTTGATTAGTGAGCACGGCTTGCGATCTGCTCAGGTTGGCACCAGAAACATCTTGAAGGCATACGTTCGACAAGACTTCCACGCATTATGGACGTCAGATTTTACGGGAAAATATGCGACTTCGCAAGTTATACGCTTAGAGCTCCAAGGATATGTTCTCAATGAGGATCAGCATAGCCACGTCGAACGCCATACAGTCCGACTGGTATTTGTCTGACTCAAAGAAATCTCCACTATCGTGCAACCTTTTCCCACGCAATCACGCGGAGAGAGCGTAAGCTTTCCCCAGACAAAGGGACGCAATTTCTCCGTTTGTACAAATGTTGGCAGAAGGATCGTTAGGGAATCCCCGCAATGGCTGTTCATGAAACCGGTGACATCATAGCTGCATGCGTAGGACTGCTCGGTAGCTACAGCATTGTTAGCATACCTGATACTGACCAAGTCGACACTAGAGATCGTGGCATCTTACCTACATATATGATCACAGAAGCCTTGGATTAGCGAGGAATTGTAGCCCTGGGAGGCTGCGCCGCGATGATACTGCACACCGAGATACGTTGGAGTTCAACTGAGTCAACGAACGCCCTTCACATATCTAGTAACGAGTGGTAGGTGCAAACGCTACTTAGACACATCAGGCCCAAGCAATTCAGGTGTTTGACTCCACGTATTCTTCTTACACAACTGTTGCCTGTATTCGACACCACAACCAATGGCGTCTGTATCTTGATAATGATATACCTGTTTGGACAACAACTCCAGCGCTGGAGTCGCGACACATTGAAGCTACCAATATGGCCAAGGACGCAGTACGCTCACTCAATACCACTTCACCGGCTTCCAACGCCTGCCCAACACTCCACGATAAGAAAGAAGCCCAGCCATATTGGCCTAAAATCGGAACCAAAGACGACATTCCGACATGGCTCCAAGATAACGGCTTCATTATCACGGGACATCCAATGCCGACTCATTCGTACAAACGATCCTTTCGGCTCTGGCGTTGCCTTCATATGGAAACGATGAATATCTGGACCCACCTTCTTGGGAGTACCGCGTTCGTTGGGACTGGCATCGGGTTACACACACTTGCTATCTCGACCAAGCTTGACCTGAGCACAGGCGACAAATTCGCTTTTGGTATTTCTCTAAGCGCAGCAGCTCTCTGCTTTGGGCTCAGCGCAACGTTCCACACACTTCGGAGTCATTCCTACAACATTCACCATCTCTGGGGCCGTTTCGACATCTTCGGCATCTGTCTCTTAGCTATGGGTGGTGGATCATCAGCCAACTATTATGCCGTTCGCTGTAATCCAGTAGCTCAACGGGTATATTGGTGTCTCAATGGGGGCGCCGCTATCGCTGCTGCTGCCGTGCTGTTCAATAGTGGCGGCGGTGGAGACAAGATGAGAACGCTTCGTGGCAGTATCTTTAGTGCGCTCGCTCTTACAGCAATGCTCCCAATATTCCATGGCGTCGGCAAGCTTGGATGGAGTCGTGCAGCTGTTGAGATCGGCGCTCAGTATTATCTTTGCGAGGTCTTGGTCCTTGTGCTCGGGGTTTCATGCTTCGTCGGTAGGTTTCCAGAGAGACTGAGCCCAGGCTCGTTTGATATTTGGGGCCACTCTCACCAGATCCATCATATCTGCGCTGTAGTCGGCCAGGCTTTTCATATAGCCGCTCTTGTTGTTGGCTATAAATTCTGTAACGCGCATCCAACTTGTTGAGCGAGGGAAGCTGTTGGTGCCTGCGCAATGAGTAATGTGATGGCGGATAGCACTATCGTTGAATGCAGCAGGAGATTCTCGTGAACTGCGTGCAGCAATTGCAGCAATTGTACGATAGTGTAAGTAATATCAACAGACCGTAGGTGGGTATCGAAAAGATGTTTCCCATGTGCAGTGACGAGTATGGCCGGAGAAGGGGCGACGGGCAGGAGTAAGCGAAGCGTTCCTGGGACGCGGCGCATCACCGAGTGCCGCCTGCGCAGCAGCAGCAGCAGTCAACCTTCGCCCAATTCCCATCCAATATGTCGGCCTCGACCGAATCGAGCGCAACCAATGTAGATTCTCACAGCGAAGACGCGCCCCGCGTTGAAGCGCTCTTCCTCATCAAGTTCGACAAGAAAGTTGGGTACGTCATGCGACGCTGGACAGCCGGAGTACCTCAGGGAGCTATGCGCTGATCATTCACAGCTATACAATCGCCTGGAAGCGCACAACGACACCGGATATTACCCTCGACAACGCCGTTGAATACAAATCGCTACCCTCAGGTCTGCACTCAGTGCAGAATGACCTCGTCTACTTTACCCACGATGGCTATGCCGGGCTCAGCGCCTTCGCAAAGGGCGACGCGAGCGCAGAGGATCGCAATGCCACGTTCGTTTCCGTGGGTATCCTAATTCAGAAGGAGGGCAGATTTGGGAGGCTAGGAAGGAGCTGGCTACTGGCCGGCCGCTTGGAGAAATTGGCTGCAGCTCTGGCGGACGACCCGGAAGCTGTGACGCCGCTGGACGAGTTCTGGCAGGAGCAGGTCTCGAGACATGGCAAAGGCGACACCACCTCAGAAGCCGGAGAGGCGAAGGGTCACAGCAGAGCGCGCGCCATCTCCACCGTGAGCGCTGTCATCAAAGACGAGGAGAGCCTGCCGGACTACCACCCGGCCTTATCTATACAACGCTTCCTCGACGTATTCGGGCCATTGGTCTTCCGCCTGCTTCAAGCGGCCCTGCTGAGGAAACGGATCCTCTTCGTGGGCGTCCCGCCGGTCAGGACTGCCTGCGAGTTTGGTACGTCTGGGATCTTGTCATTGGTTATCTTCCAGCTAACATGCCAGTCTACAATCTGTCTGTCCTGTCTAGCATATCGCCTCGCGACACCGAACGTTTGCCTCCAGAGACGGAAAACCTCCTCCGCCTACCCACCCTCTTCTCCGTCGGCGTACACGACATACCTCTCCTCGACGACCTTCGCAAGCCCAAACACGGCGGACACACACCGGGCCTCGAGCCATCAGAGGGCTGGGCGGCGTGCACAACGGACGAAATCATTGTCACAAAGACGCAGCTCTACGACATCATCGTCGAATTACCACCCAGTTACGATGCGCCCCCACAAGAACGCCGCTGGCCGCGGATACGAACGAGCGATGGCAGTTTGATCAAGGCTAGCCAGCGGGATGTTGCGCGCTACAAGCTTTTGCACAAGGAGCTTTTCAAGCAGCGCACGAGATCGGAAACATCGCCCGAGCCGTATACGGACGACGAGAACGACGACACTGCTCCCCTGCTGTCACGCGACGAGGTCGATACCAAACGCGCCGACGACGACTTCAACGAAGCATACGACGACACGGTGGTAGAACCAACAACGTGGTCAAGGCTTGCATATATGGGCTACATGTGGTGGGCTTCGGCTGGCGAGAGAGATGCATACACGACAGCCGAGCGGGAGACGGACCGCGAGCTGATTGGCGACCTCTCCGCCTACTCACAGTCGTTGGAGACAGCGATAATTGCGTACTTCCATCGACAGTCTTCGCTGCTCATACGAACGCTATCGCAGATCATCGAGGCGGATACACAAGGCGAAAGAGGAGACGACGACGATAATGACAGCGATGCGTTGATTGTGGACAGAGATGACCTGTCGCGAATGGGGCTGGATACCTGGTCAGAGGCTGATCGCGCCTTTGTGCAGGAGTTTGGTAGTCTGTACTTTGGACGTACTGTTGGGGTCAAGGGCAGTGAAGTGGAGTGCTGTGGTTTGCGGGTGCCAATCTTCTAGCTGGGCTGGGAGCGTTTAGCTAGCCACAAACCGGCAGGTTCCCGGTTGTGTGGAGGGCTTCAACGGTGAACACAGACTGTTGTGGTGTAGGTTAATGACAGTCTACTTGTTGCGGGCAACGTTGGAATCCGCTCCATCGCATTAGTGGCGCTAAAATGTTGGGATCGTGTACCTGGAATACCCGCTTTCAGTCACAGGCTGAATGGCGTACAAACAACATGTTTGCGGCTGTATACACGTCCGTATAGCTATGCACACCTCGGTCATCATGCTTTGGGTTTCCGCGTGAAGCCTCGGAGGTCCGTACACAATCAAATCCGCGTAGCATGATTTGTCGGTTTGGTAGAGCTCAGGCAGCCCGAAGTCGGACCCCGCAATTGAATGCACAGGGCGCGCGCAAGCGAATTCTGCGCCCCGCATCGTCATATGCCATTCCCAGTGGCCGGCTCAAGGCCTTAGTATCACCGACCAAAGTTTTCTTTTGCTGTGAATCATACCTCTCGCTGTACTAATAGTCTGCCTGTGCGCACGTCTCCTGCGTCTTTCCATATCCCAAGTGTGTTTACTTTGCTCGAATTCACCCGAGATACATTTTTGGCCCTCCATTGTTGTTGCTGGGCCATCAAGAGACTGTTCTCAAAGTAGCGCCTCAAGATACCTGCTGCATTAATCACACCAAGATGCCTATGCTCAAAGAGCCCTGGAAGAAGTACCATCCCTTCAAGCCATTGAACCTGCCGGACAGGACATGGCCTAACAAGACCATCGAGAAGCCACCACGCTGGCTGTCGACCGACCTCAGAGATGGTAACCAGAGTTTAGTAGATCCCATGGTAAGTACCAATCCACCCAGAAGCCGCTGCGAACCAGCATCTGACACGGACCGCAGGATGGCGCGCAAAAATGGGACTACTTCAATATGCTAGTCAAGCTCGGCTACAAGGAAATCGAAGTCTCCTTCCCCTCCGCGTCGCAAACCGACTTCGACTTCACGCAACGCCTAATCCAAACACCCGGCATAGTACCTGACGATGTCTGGATCCAGGTCCTCTCGCCATGCCGGAAAGAGCTCATCCGCCGCACCGTCGACTCCCTCAAGGGCGCGCGCAAGGCCATCCTCCACCTGTACCTCGCGACCAGCCCGTGTTTCCAGCAGATCGTCTTCAACATGAACGACGATGAGACAATCGCCCTCGCAGTCGAATGCACAAAGTACGCGCGCTCGATAACCAAGGACGACCCTGCGCAAGCCGGCACAGAGTGGGCATACGAGTTCTCGCCCGAGACTTTCTCAGATTCGTCCCCAGAGTTCGTCATCAAGGTCTGCGAGGCTGTCAAGGCAGCGTGGGAACCAAGTGTAGAGAACCCGCTGATCTTCAACCTGCCAGCCACCGTGGAAATGTCGACACCCAACGTCTACGCCGATCAGATCGAGTACTTCTGCAAGAACATCTCCGAGAGGGAGAAGATCTGCGTCTCTCTACACCCACACAACGACCGAGGATGCGCAGTAGCGGCGGCAGAACTGGCACAAATGGCGGGTGCAGACCGAGTAGAAGGCACGCTCTTCGGCAACGGAGAGCGCACAGGAAACGTTGACCTCGTCACCCTGGGCCTCAACCTGTACACCCAGGGCATACATCCAAAGATCGACTTCTCTGATCTGAAGTCAATTATCGATATGGTGGAGAGCTGCAACAAGATCCCGATACATCCGCGCGCACCATACGGAGGCCAGCTTGTTGTATGCGCCTTCAGCGGCTCACATCAAGACGCAATCAAGAAGGGATTCCAGATGCGCAAGAAGAACGGCGCGGACAACGAGAGCCGGTGGCAGATCCCATACCTTCCCCTCGACCCCCAAGACATCGGCCGCACGTACGAAGCCATCATCCGCGTCAACTCACAAAGTGGAAAGGGAGGAATCGCCTGGATCATCCAGCGCCAGCTCGAACTCGACCTGCCTCGTGGTCTGCAAATCGCCTTCTCCAAGATTGTGCAGAAGGAGACCGACATGCTCGGCCGCGAACTCCTGCCAACCGAGATCACGAACCTCTTCGAAGAAGCCTACCATCTCAAACGCAACCCTCGCTTCTCCCTTGTCGATTACGAAATCAAGGCCGACCGATCAGAGACACCTCTGCCACCGCAAGACGGCCGAACAGTCAGCAGCCGCAACCTGCGCCGTATCTTCAACGGTGTCATTGAGATTGACGGCCAGGAACACAAGATCCAGGGTTCGGGCACCGGTGCGCTGTCATCGCTGGCCGATGCACTGAGGAGTCTGGGTATCGACCTGGACGTTGTAGACTACAACGAGCACACGATTGGTACAAGCAAAGACGCAAAGGCCGCGACCTACATTGGTTGCACAGCCGCGCAGAGCAGTCAGAAGGTCTGGGGTGTTGGCATCCACCAGGATGTGGTTCAAGCGTCTCTCATCGCTATGTTGAGCGCAGCTTCTTCAGTAGGTCTTCGCTCATGATAATAAGCAGCACTTTGGCTAACACATCACAGTTCCTATCATCGAGACCTACCACACCCATTCCTTTCCGCCCCAAGCGATCGAACACCCTCGAGATCCCCAGCCCAGACTCAAGTCCTACACGAAACGGCAAACAAAATGGAAGCACAATAGTGGATAAGCTGGAGGCTGCCGTTAACGGCAGTCAGGCGGACGTCAAGAGTGCGGGGGTGTAGCGGCATGAAGTCTTATCAACGCTTCACAGTTCAGTTTCTCCGTTCACACATATCGCATACAGCATTTGGGATGTAAAAGGTCGGGGCATTGGAGTTTTAAAAGTGCTGTCTAAACGGAATGAGAATATCTAAACAAGGTATCAATAGCTGTACTCAAATCACACATGTAGAACCTTACAATATCCGCGTTCTGTGTTCTTGTCCGCTTGCCTACCAGACGTTTTCATCGGCACAGCTCCCACAGCAATCGCTCTTGTTCTTGCCATGCCCAGGGCGTATCCGACATCGGCACATGCATCCTACACAACGCTTATCGCCGGCTCATGGACCCGTAGATGTGGATACCGGTTGGTGTGAAGTAATGCCCGACATATGGATGACATACCGGCCCAAACTCTATCTACAACTCCGATCCGTGTCACCATATCCATACAAGATCACGATCATAACCCTGCCCACCCCCAGCGCATTCTCTCTACCAACAAGGACAACCACCATGGCAGAAAACGACCGGAACAGCATCCCCCCAGCCCCAGCCTACTTCCCCACATCCGCCGACTCCCCCCTCCACCCCCCAACCGCCCTCTACACTACTCTCCGCGACCTCCCCTCCACCTCCCTAATAAAGACTCAGGACTTCACCATCCCACCCCGCAGCGGAAAAGCTTGGACCGTACCCGCAGGCGCACTATTCCGTCTCTCCACGCCCGAAGGCCCCCAAGTCGGCGATTTAAACGTGTGGAACCAGCATGATCCCCGAGAGCGCTTCTGGGCATCTAGGACGAGGCAGTTGCAGGGGAGTCATGTGGTGCAGGGGGATAGGCTGTGGAGTTGCCTCCCGTTTATGAGGCCAATGTGTGGGCTTGTGGAGGATGGGTGTGAGATTAGGGATTCTGGGGGTAAGGGGACGGGAAAGGGGAGGGAGAGCAGCAGGGATGAGAGGGGTGGGGTTACGCAGTGGGGTGGACGGTGTAATGATCTGCTGGGGACGAGGTGTGATCCTTATGGTATGTCTGAATGCGCGGGTCTGGGGTTTGGTTTGGGATGGGCTGTACCGCTGGACTCTTCTTGTTCTTTTAGATTCTTCCGTTCAAATAGAGTATGCGGAAGTTATGCTAACGATTAACGCAGTTTCTAACATGCTGACATCCTCATCCTACGATTACCACTGCCACTCCAACCTCGTCCGTTCCATCTTGCCATATGGACTGACAGAATTCGACGTTCACGACGTACTCAACGTATTCCAAGTCACAGGTCTAGATTCGCAAGGCCGCTACTTCATGGAAGCTAGTCCTGCGACCAAGGATAGCTTTCTTACCTTCTTCGCCGAGTTGGACTTGTTATGTGCGCTGAGTACATGCCCAGGTGGTGACCTAAGCCGGTGGGGCTGGACGCAGGCGGAAGAGGGAAAAGAGAAGAAAGAGGGAGATGATGATGAGGGGATGAAGAGTACGTGCCGACCTATTCGGGTAGAGGTTTATGAGATCAAGGAGGAAGTCAAAGGGGAGGTGTTGAAGGGGTGGAAGAAGCCGGAGAAGAGTGGATATAGGGGAATGCATGGGATGCGTATTCCTGAGGGCGAGGCCTAGTCTTTCCTGAATTCTACAACTTGTTACTTCCATGAATTTTGCCGCCATCGAGCACAATTGTGTCTCCGTTGACATGTCCGCCAGCCCTACTGCTCAGATATACAACTGCAGCTGCGATGTCCTCTGGCTTTCCTACCCTTCCATTCGGGTTAGTCTTTCCCAACGCCTCCTCACCACCAGCCTTCTCCATCAGTACACCTGCCATCTTGCTCATGAAGAATCCTGGCGCAATACCGTTAACAAGAATGTGTCTGGGTCCTAGTTCAACAGCAAGGTTGCGCGCAAGATGCAGGACTGCGGCCTTGGATGCGGAGTACGACCAAGAGCCTGTCTCACCGAGAGATCCCACGCCAATCCCTGCTACGCTGCCTGTTACGATGACGCGCGAGGGGTCTTGGACTGTTGCAGCTTTGGTGAGGAGGGGTGTGAGTCTGCGCCTATATCAGCGCTATTATCAGATAGTAAAAGAAACGAAAGACTTACTTCTGGATTGTAAAGAAGACACCCTTGACGTTCAAGTCCATGACCTTATCCCATCCGTTCTTCTCATCCGCCTCTTCAAACTTGCTGCCCCAGGTAGCTCCTGCATTGGCAAAGAGAATGTCCACGTGATCGGTATGCTTGCTGACCTCCTGCACAAGACGGTCGATCTCGGAGACCTTGGAGCTATCCGCGGGAATGGAAATAGCTACTGCACCAGGCGACTTGTTGGGGAGCGCATTTAGGGCTGCGACGGCGGCATCGCAGGCTGAAGCTTTACGGGAGGTGATGAAGATCTTGGAGCAACCAGCTTGCATCAGGCTGGGCTTGTGTTAGGCAGGTGCGCTGGAATGATGGATGGAAGCAGATGGATTCATTTACCCTGATGCTGCATGGAGACCTAGTCCTCGAGATCCGCCGCTCACGACTGCGACTTTGCCTTTCAAGCTAAAGATGTTGGTGAAGTCGTGCAGCTGCACATCTTGTTCCGCGGATGCCATGATGATTGTACGTATTGAGTATTATGTATATGGCGACAATGGAACGTTATTTGCAAACCAACAATGCGTTACTATGTGGGAGTGTTGATTAGTCGTGGTTCACGACTGCTCATGTAACGACCTCGGTGCTGACGGTGCCCAGCCATCCGAAGTTGTATCAATACATACGTGATGTACCGAGGCTGTAAGTCGCGCTAGTCTACTGCGTGGGGTAGCGTGTTATCCAGTGCACATGCTCTTTCTCAGGTTGTGACGAGGACTTTCAATGAGAGAGTCGTTGATTCGTTGTTCATAAGTCGAGGTGGGAATATACACGATAGATTGCGACCAGGCGGATGCGCGACATCGAGTCGGAGAATAATTCGCTCTAAAGCTTGCCTATCTCCTCCACGCATAGTTCCGGAGAATACCAGGGTGCTTTTATCTGCGCCGCGCGCTGCGCTACAAGAAAAAGCATTATCTCGAGTGTGGGCTAGAGGTGCAGTTAAGGTTGTCGGATCTAGGTGTGCGGCAATCTCGGAGCATCGTACAAGGACATAATGGGGACGCTGGTGTGAGACATGGCTGGACTCGAGGGCCACAACGTCGAGACTCAACGTGAATCGCATTGCTCAAGTGAGATGTCGACGATGGCTACGGCACGCGAGCGAAGGTCCAATGCCCAGGTAGTGTGCGCGCTCCAGTGCGCCCGCCTCGAGTATCGGAAGTAAACACCGGCTTCCTAGTCGGCGGGAGGCATGGAAGGCGCGAAGAACTTGGCGCATTCCGACGACACCACGCGCACCCACCATGAAGAGCGTAGCGGATATTGCAGGAGCATCAACGTGCATCCTTCAACGGTTTTGCTGTCGATACATACTGTTCTCGCTCTCCTCGCCGACCTGGAGAAACTGCCGCGAACAGGACGACGCGTTATCACATCGCCACTCTACCCCAACACGACTCCGAATTTCGCAGATCTCCATCCGCCCGCCAGAGACAAGCTTCTCCCTTTCTCCAAGCGTCTAAGAGATTTTCTGCATGACCTCCTATTCGGGACTGACATGTGCTGATCGCCCCGGTTGGAAACCGCCAGGCGAAAGATCACCGGCGAAATTTTAGCCTGCCTCCAACGGCGTCTTATCGGAGGGCCGATCGCACGTCAAACTCGGGTTGCAGAACTCAACTTCGGGTCCGCCAAGACACATTCGGTCCATTCTCGCAGATGAGCGGCTCACAGCACGCTACTCTTCCTGTCATCCCAGTCTGTTTTCTCGAAACCCCATCGGCTGCCTTCCTTGGACGGAAGCTACCGACCCGCCAGGGGGCCGCGCAATCATAGATGATCAACGAGCGATCACAACTGTAGATCTTTTCACTTCTGTTTACTACTCAGAGTACGTACGGGCCTCGTCGACACACAACTATGCGGCCGGAGGGGACGGCATCAAATCGATACTTGAGCAGACGTCGGGTGTCACATTCCATACCTTCCGCTCCACGCGACATGTGCAACGGCGCACAGGATATAAAAAGATCAAAACTCCGACTTGCAGACACAAATCGTACCGTAGAAGCATTTTGCGGGCCTCTGGTATGCACGTCCTGATCGACACGCTCAACAGATGCTACAGACCATTGAGATTGGTGCTCGCTCTTGCGGATACCGCAATGTACCCTGCCGTGTCTCAGAAACATAGCACCGTTCTTGAGACGCCCGTCAAAAGCCTCGTAAGGCACCTATCCGGGCTTGCTATCCGGCAGCTGTCAGTTTCAGGTGGCGAGGGGCCGCGGCGCGGTCTAGACGAGCGGTTCGGCAGTTGGCAGTAAATTTCCACCCGCCTTGACCTGGTTTCTGGTCACCTCGGCTTCGCATTGCTCTTCATGTTGCATCTGACTGGCCGAGCCGCTGTCGACGCCAAGCTCGAAATCAACAGAAGGACAGACTAGCCATACATTGGCCTTGCCTGTGGGGCTTCCGCGACGGGCGCGGGCACGCGCTGCAACGTGGGGAACCACGTTTTTGCAAGCGGTGCCACGCCTGATGACGGGCGCCGCAAGGTCAGGGATCTTCTCCGGCGACGCGCGCAGAACAATTCTCGGAACACTGTCCTGAATGAGGTAGTGTTAATTCAACGCTTAGTGTACTTACCCAAGAAGATGTACGAAGAATCTTGTTCATAGTGACATCAGTGTGAGCATTACGTAGGTTCAAGGTCTGCCAACAAATCGGAAGCCACACGGCAATTGATGTGGCTGTGGCGTACCGTGCACGGCGATTCCACCGCTCAACGTGCTGTGGCTGGGGAGGCCTGGCTACAGTCTCCGCGAATCCCACTAGGGCATGTCGGGACAGATCGCTAGTGAACCACCATGACGGTGTTCCCTATCTTCTTGGGGACCGAAAACTGATCCTTCGGCGCCTTTTTCGCCATCGTCTTTCAAAGTCCAGAGCGCTTCATCCGAGTAATCCTCGTGCTTGCAGATTCGAAATCCCGTGTGCTTTTGCCATGGCTGCAGGCGTTAGCGAAGTGCCTTTCTTCAATGCCGCATGCAGGTACACCCCTGTATGAATCTCGCCGAAAAGGTATGCCTTGGACGTTTTGGGTGAAGCCATGTGGACCGTCTGGCATTTAGGCACGAACCGATCATCTTCTGGAACATGAGGCTTCATCAGAGCCGGACAAGCTGTCAGGTAAGACTAGCCATCCGGATCTACGTCCGAGCCTGCTAACGGAGCTGCCAGCCCGTGTAGAATTTGAACTAGAACACTCGCTTCGTCTCATTCTAGTCGAAGCAGCACCAGCTGTATGCCGTGTGCGGAGCCATTGGGCAGTACTCACGAGACACAAAAACATAGGTTTGCACGACGACTTCTATCGGTCCACTCGTGGACGGGAGCCAATCCACATATCTGGGCATTCGTGGTACTATCAACCCGCAATAAACTTTGCTCCTCCCGTATACCGGTACGTCGAATGCACAGGAGGCCTCTGCTTCGTGGTGTTGTTGAACAAGGCTTGCTAAAGTCCCCTACTTTCCCAGGATACGGAGCTTTGTACAGGGTCCCCGAAGCTCCTTTCCATTTCAGCGCGTCGCCAAGTCGACACGTGCTTTAAACGAAGCACCTTCACCAATCCCCTGTGTCGCTCAGAGCATCCATCCGAGATCGAAAGGTGGCGACCTGACAGGGTCCTTCTACCGCCTTACCACAAGGTTGCTAGACGAACTTCACTGCAACTGGGAATTGAGCTGATCATTGCAGCATTTTGACTAGCATACTAGCCCCATACGACGCCCCGAAATACCCAGTATTTCCTTCATCGGATCTTTGCCGAGATTTAACATCGTTCCCACGAACCTTGCCGTCTGCCGAAGCGTCTCTTGTCTCCTCACGGCCGTGAAAGTTCAATCATCACACACCACCTCGCAGTTCACCCTAACCAGTCTAGCCACTGACCCTAACCTAAAGCTGTGGCATCTCGGCCACTCAGCCGAGCGGCTGGCTGACAGCACTTACTCAGGCGACACAGACCCGACTATCGCGCTCCAGCCTTCTGTATGCCCGAGTCACTCAATCTGCCCAACCTACCGCTCGCTTGCACGGTTTCTCCACTTGGAGCGAAGACCTGTCACTTATCTTGTTCATCCACAAGTTTCCATCTTCCGCATCTTGCATCACGCCAAGGCAGCATGAGGTGTTGACGGTTGGCTTCCATTGGTTCAACACGTCTACCTGGTCCCACAAGCTACTAATATCGTTGGCCCGTTCTGAGTAGCGCTGTGTTCGGCTTCTACCGAGACCACTTACTCTTTCTCCATAGCGACATCATCTCGACTAGAACTTGTTACCTACCAAGCGAATTTCGATACCCACACCCGGCCTGTCCTCGAGCGCTTGGGCTATCTCTCACAATGCGCAAATCTCCGCCAGGTTCCAGTGGGCAGTCGCCACGGACCATGATACCACCACCAAGTCCGTTCACGATGTCGCATCCGGTTGCTCGCACGACTACTCTGGCGGCGCCTACTGGCCCACAGCTTGGCTCCCGTTCACCTGGGTATTCTTCGAACTCTTATAGCCATTCCACTTCACCAAGTACGGCATCTGGAAGCCTGCCGGACCACAACCACGATGGCGCGAGCCTGATGATATCCCCTACTCAGATATCTTCCGCGAACTTGAACGCGCAAAAACGCGCATACAGACAGAGACGTAAGGACCCCTCGTGCGATGCTTGTCGAGAACGCAAAGTCAAGGTGAGTAAAGAAAATAGAAGGTTCATACGTACATGAAAAGCAAGTGTTTTGGTGGCATTCCAGCAATGCCATCAGAGGCGGACAAGCGAGATTGGGGATGGATGATCAGGTACTGGCCACCTAGACGACCATCTTCCCTTTCAGTCGCGTCGAGCGCATGCGTATCCAGTTGCGCATGAGCTTTGCTGAGATTGACATGCTTCCATGAGCAATGTCAGGGCATTGAATTGGAGACCATGTGAGGATGTTACTGACCACTATTTTAGTGCGATGCAACCGAGACATCGGCTTGTTCGGAATGCTCGAGCCGTAACCACAGGTGTCAATTCACCAAGGAGACCAACCGGCGAATGTCATCCATCAAGTACGTGTTATGACTTAGCCCACTTGGACGAACATTTGCTTACGTTGCATAGACAGGTCCAGGATCTCCAGAGTCAGATTGCCGAGTTGACTCATGTCAACTCTCAGCTGCGCACCAAGGTCTCCGATGGTGAGCCTTTAGATCCCGAACGGACAGACACGAAGCGCAGGCTTTCTGAAGCTCAGATTGGCGCCATACCGGGACCACGTCCGATCACAATGCCAGCCTTGGACAACTTCGACCAGGTCCGCAGCAACATCCGAACACATGCCCAAGGCATATTTTCTACACCCCATCACGATCCAAAGGGCGCTGGATTGACAAATTGGCGGTCACCCGAGATACCAATACGCGCAGACTTTGCGTATCTCGCTCGCTCATACATGGAGACGATACACGAGTCGTATCCTGCTGTTCACTGGCCCACCTTTCAGCGGGAAGTGGACGAAGTGTACACTTCGAAAACATTCGAGGGTTGCTCTCGTGAATGGGTTGGATTATTCTTTGCGGTATTGGCTTGTGGTGCTTTGCAAGCTGAACCGGGGCACACCAACTCTCCTACCTCAGTGTCAAAGGGCCAGGCAATGTATGAGACCGCGACTGCTGTTCTCCAGTCCTGGCCGCACGATGTCTCAGTTACATATGCTCAAGCAGCACTTCTGTTGAGCATTTACGCTACTGAGTGCAACTTGGGCCCTGCGGGCTCTATGTGGCTCGCCTCTGCCGCAAGAATGGCCCAGGAATTGCAAATATGCCCTGAAGTTGACGTCTGGCCTCTTGTCGACGGCGAGATCCGACGTAGGCTCTGGTGGTCCATCTACGTTCGCGATAGGTATGGAAGCTGTTTCACATCTCTTTTTGCCAACTGCAGCTGACTTTGAAATAGGATCATGTCGCTTGAGACAGGCAAGCCTATGATCATCAACGAAATCGACTGCGAAATATCTCTGCCATCCGCCGTGGACGACCGCTACATCCAACCGAACAGTTCCTTCCGCTCGTTAGCGAAGCCAACTCACTACACTGGTTTCATGGCGAACATACACATCACACGCCTATATGCGCCACTGCGGCAAATTCTCAAATCAAGCGTAGTTCTCCCACAGAGCCTACAAAGCTTTGATGAAGAGCTTCGACTTAAGTTGCTGCTCCTTCCTGAAGCCTACCAGCCTGATTCCAATACACTGTTCGACATGTCGGCACTGCCCACAATCTTTTGCTTGTTGTCCGCTCGCTTTAGTGTGTACCGGCGCAATCTGACTCCAGTAGCCGGTCTCGCGGAGCGAGTGAGTGCTCTAAAGCGGTGCTTTTCCGTTTCTCAAGACACGGCAACGTATGTGTCAAGGGCCTTGCACAATCCTCCCAAACAGGATTCTGGAAAAACATGGGAAGAGCTAGTAGCTTCGATAGCGAGCAATGCCGTATGTTTGCACTTGTGGAGATGTATACTTGTGCTATGCTTCCGTGGCGAGTACAAGGCTGCACTCGTTTGCTTGCATCTCTCTAGGGCTATTGGCAATCGACGGAAGGTCAACACGGCGTGCGGAAAGCACGTGGTATTCTTCCTCGAAAGGATGTTCGACAGAGTGCGTACCGGGCGCGCAAGCAGTCATCAGCTCGAGCAGGATGAGGAGATGATCGCGTACGTCAGTGCGGACGCTCAAAGCAGCCTTGAGCATTCTTGGGTTTGGGCGGGTGATAATTTGATCTCTTCGAGCATGAAGCCAGACCCGACCCCCATCGCTACAAGATCGCCGAGCGGCGATGAACCGATGCGGGACGCACTACCATTGCGCACGTCATCTGGTTCACCGATGAACACTACAACTGAACCGGATGAGTGGAGCAAGGTTGAGCAAATGGTCAAGCAGCTGATGGATGAGCTCCTTCATCGATCCACGCAATCGCCTGCCTACTATCCTCCACCCCATAATCCTGTTAAGCGCGTGCAGTTGGCACCGGAAGCACCACCACCACCAAAGATGGCGCCAAACCCAAGTCCGACACCGTCAGGCACAAGTCGCATCAGCATTGCGAACATTATATGAAGCAAAAGGCTCCCTACAGACTATAGATAGCTCATCGCCGGCCTGTACGGATATTCGTTGAGACAAGCACTCCGGCCAGCATTCAACTGGAGTAGTCCTTTGGACTCGAATACCTGCATTGGGTACTACGGCGACCGCATGTAAACTATTCGGAGCAACACATTCGCTAACTCCAAAGCGCTGTACATTCGTTGTGCACATTCAAACCCCCGGGTCGTCCTGCCGCCCGCAAAAACAAGCCGAAGCAAGTACACCTCCCGAGCCAGTTTTCGACATTTGCTCGAGCATAACAAGCATTGCTCTCTTGGCCAAGACGGGTTGACGCTGCTATGGTTCCACGCTTGCGCTTGTAATTCAGCTCTCATTCGGTGCGTACATGATTCGCTTCAGCAACCACGCATGGTCAAGGCGTTGAGATGTCTTGGCTAATTGATACCGATTGTCGCAATGCTCTGCGTATAAAACGATACTCAAATATACTTCCATGCTTGCAGTCCAACGCTGCTTGCCTCCGTAATATATGTTGCACTGCAGTCCCCAATGCCGTGACAGTGCTCAATTGACTCAGCACTAGTGGAAATACTCACCTATTGGAATGCTTGGGAATCTCACTTGCGCACACCTAGGTTCGCGCCGCGACTTACCCGCGGCCTTGTCTTTCAGCGGCACAGAAGAGCCATCCAATCAGTACCTAGCCATATACTCGGACGCTACCAGTGTTAAGGTCGGAAGCGAACCTGCGACCGAACTCTGCTGACACCGTGCCTGTTGTGCGACGACCTTGCTGCAATAACGTTCTCGTCAGCTACGCATAAACCGCCATGGCTTAGCTGATACCTACCACCAGCGCATATCTTCTCAGCCCCGAAGGTTGTGAAATGTCATTGCGGAGCAGAACCCGACACTCGCCCGGGCAGATCGTACCTGGCACTACCCTGCCGATAGTCCATCTCGAAAGGCGTTAGCTCGTGGCCGAAAGCAGGAAGGCATGTGCAGGGCGGTGTGAGGAAACAGGGCCACTAGCCAGACAAGCTTCACGGGCCAAATGCTTAGCGAACGGCCTGTACCCCGCTATGACATGTTGTCGCTCTCGAATGAGCACCTTGGGCGCGACATCGTGCGTCTGTTTACTTGGATTATTCCCAGTTCAAACGCCTCATGTAGAGTAAATGGCTACGGAGACGCGCTAGGCGGTCTGGATGATGAATCGACGTACGCGTCGTGTAGCGTCGGCCTGCAGCAGGTGGCCCCCAACCTATGTCGTATGCAAGTCGTGGTGGGGTAGCAGAGTGAGCTGGAACGCGGGCGGCGTGTTGATGCTGCATGATAGGCGCGACAGGAGCTGGTGAGCGATATAAGCTGCTGATTCTGCGGCAGCTCCGGTTGTTCTTAGGCTGCCTTGTTTACTTCCTTGCCGTGGCTTCCTGCTTCTCTTCTTCCTCCATCCTTCCTCGCACCTGCACCTCGATCATAGAAGGCAGGCACGATTGGCTCTTCCAGACCCCCCCCACAAACACACCCTACGACCGCCAACATGGTGCATATCAACCGTGTAGCAACTCACAAGGAAGTCTCCGAGGAGCAGAGCCAGTTCGAGGCCATTGATGCCACCACTACCATCAATCTGACACCAGACGATGAAGCCGACGACTACACTGCTACCGTCTACGGTTCCAAATATGCTGCTGAAGATCTGCCGAGACACGAGATGCCGGTGAGTCCAGCCCTTTTTGAGTAGCTATACCCGGAATTGACACGATCTAGGACCGAGAAATGCCTCCTCATGTGTACGTACTTTGCTACATGCACTATTGGCCTCGAACACACCAAATCATCCGCCGCGCCACAGCTGCGACAGCATCGCTGACCAGATACTAGTGCCTACCGCATGATCAAGGACGATCTCACGCTCGATGGCACCCCGACACTGAACTTGGCTTCATTCGTTACAACGTACATGGTAAGCTCTTATGATCATTTATCGGATAGATAAAGACTGACATATGAGCAGGAAGAAGAGGCCGAGAAGCTTATGGTGTATGTCGAAGAAGCCCGCGTTTCGTGACCTCCCAATAACCCTCTACCTCAGCGACGCCTTCTCGAAGAACTTCATCGATTACGAAGAGTACCCCGTCAGCGCCGATATCCAGAACCGTTCGTACATATACTACAAAATGGGCTGAGGAATGTTTGCTGAATCTTGAACAGGATGTGTGTCGATGATCGCCAGGCTGTTCAATGCGCCGGCAGATCCAGAGGCGAACACAATCGGCACCTCTACCATTGGGTCTTCTGAAGCCATCATGGTCAGTGAATACAGTGGTATGAAGCTGGAAGCTGTTGAGCTGACACAGCATAGTTGGGTGTACTGGCCCAGAAGAAGCTTTGGCAAAACAAGCGCAAGGCCGAGGGCAAGCCCTACGACAAGCCAAACATGATCATGAACTCGGCTGTACAGGTCTGCTGGGAGGTATGTAGCCCTATTGCTGAGCCGTTTCGGGCAGACAAGAAGGAGAAGCATACTGATTGTATGCAGAAAGCATGCCGATACTTTGATATCGAAGAGCGATACGTATATTGCACTACTGAGCGCTATGTGATGGACCCCAAGGAATGCATTGATCTCATCGATGAGAACACCATTGGAATTTGTAGGTATTACAGCATCTATAAGAGGACAATGAGCTAATTCGAATAGGCGCAATCCTGGGAACGACCTACACTGGCGAATACGAAGATATCAAAGCCATCAACGACCTCCTCGTCGAGAAGGATATCGATGTCGATATTCACGTCGACGCCGCGTCCGGTGGGTTTGTCGCTCCGTTCGTCAACCCTGGTCTACTATGGGATTTCCGCCTCCCAAAGGTCACGACCATCAACGTCTCTGGTCACAAGTACGGACTTGTATACCCCGGTGTCGGCTGGGTCGTGTGGCGCGACCCCAAGTACCTTCCCCAGGAGCTCGTCTTCAACATCAACTACCTCGGTGCTGACCAGGCGTCTTTCACACTCAACTTCTCCCGCGGCGCTTCGCAAATCATTGGACAGTACTACCAGCTCATTCGTCTTGGAAAGCGAGGATATAGGAAGATCATGCTGAACCTGACGCGTACGGCCGACTATCTCGCCGCGAACCTCGAGGCGTTGGGCTTTATCATCATGAGTCAAAGGGGAGGCGCTGGACTTCCTCTCGTTGCTTGCCGCATTGATGAAGATCTTGGCAAGCAGTACGATGAGTTTGCCATGTAAGTGTGCACCCCATTTTTTCTGCAACTGCAACTAACGAGAGCAGTGCTCATCAACTACGCGAGCGCGGATGGGTCGTTCCCGCATACACGATGGCCCCTCACTCCGAGAAGATGAAGATGCTGCGTGTGGTTGTGCGCGAGGACTTCACCAAGTCTCGTTGTGACGCACTGCTTGCCGACTTCAAGCTTGCGCTGTCGACGCTGGACAAGCTCGACGCGAAGAAGATCGAGGAGCACAGGCAGCATGCATTCGAAATGCGTCGTCGTTCGACCATTATCAGCCCCATCTTTAAGAAGAAGGCGACAGATCACTTCGACGAGGACCACAGTCTACAGGCAAAGACTGGAAAGACACATGCAGTCTGCTAAGCGTGAGCAATGCGCCGCTTATTTAGCTGTCGAGGTGAAGGAGTATATGGGTTTTATATACATAGATACCATGGATGAACAAGTCACTCTCATTGTTCTAAACAGACTGTACACGTTGTGATGATCGGGTAGCATGAATTTCATCCATCAAACTTGAACTTGCAGCATCGTTATTGCTTCAAAGAGTTTTGTTCACCAGCTGGGGCCACATGCAAGTCTCGCGAACCGTTCTTGATTGACGCATGGATGCAGAAGATAGGGGTCTAACCAAAGCACATGCCGAACTGAACTGCAGTGGATAAGATAACGAGCAAAACGCGGCAGATGGAATGAACGTGAACGAGGAACGAGGAACGGAAGGCGGGCGGAAGTCGCGACGCGTCACGCTAGCCTAGTCGGGCACACGCGTCACGGCGGACGATTTCCGGCAAAAAGGAAGGGGGGACCAGCACTGCAGACGGTAGGTCTGGTCGTATATCGAGTAACTGTTGTGAACGCCCGAGACATAGATGTCGACAGATACTGTATCAAAAGGGACGGATGTTACAATACGCTGCGCTCTACATCACCAAGGAATGGCACAATCATGACAGAATGTGTACGTTGGTACCTTTGCGATTAAACAGTCCAGTGGCTGTTACTCTTCTTCATCATATCCAATGCTAGACATTTCCCATCGATCATTACCTGCTAAACACAGCCTAAGCCTTGGTCTCGGCGTTCTCAACCCTAACGGGGCTGTGCTCGAGACCCTTCTCGTTATCAACCTCGCCACGCTCAGCACGGCGAGTGTTGCTGTATTCGACCCTAGTCTTCCAAGCGGGAACTCCAGCCATGAACATCTCCTCAACATCCTCGAGCGTCTTTCCAGCCGTCTCGGGGAATAGGAAGAAAGTGTGGATAGCCATGGCGAGACAGAAGACACCGAAGATGATGTAGACGCGCCATTGGATGTTGACGAAAGCGGGTGGGACGAAGTAGGAGAGGGCGAAGTTGAAGATCCTGGAGCGGAGTTAGTACGTGATGATTTCAAGCATCATAAACAGGTTTGTACATACCAGTTGGATGAGGTAGCGACGGCAACAGCCTTTCCACGAATGCGGAGAGGGAAGATCTCTGGTGGGTAGACCCAAGACGCGGGACCCCAGGTTGGCGCGTAAGAGGCGACGAAGAGGTATGTGCAAGCAATGACAGCCTTCGCAGGCGCGCCAGTAATCTCCCAGGATTGCTCGGCAATACCACCAAGACCGCCTTCAGGAGCTGGGTTGCCGTAGGATGCCATGAGACCGGCGTTGGCGAACATCCAGATCATCATAAGGACTGCGCCGATGACGAACATAGGACGGCGACCCCAGCGGTCCATGAAAAGAAGAGCAGGAACCGTCATCAAGACGTTGATGACGTACTGGATGGAACTGGCGACGAGGTTGATGTTACCGGTAAGACCTGCCATGCCGAAGACGTATGTGATGTAGTACATCTGCCGAGGTAGAGGCATAAAGTCAGTATATGTTTCACACGCAGCTGGTACAGTCAGAACTTACCATGACGTTCATGCCAGTCAACTGAGACCAGACTTGAGTGAAGATACCAATGTGAACGCGGTTGATCATGTTGGGCTTGAAGAGCTCCATGAAGGAAACGTTAGCGTTCTGGCGTTCGAACTCGATCATCTGACGAATCTCATCAAGCTCAAGCTTCACGAAGGGACTGTTGGGGTCACCCTTGCCGTGAACCAGGGTAAGAACGGCCTGTGTCTCCTCCCATCTGTCGTGACGGGCGAGCCAACGAGGAGATTCCGGTAGGAACAGAAGTCCAATACCAAGGATAACAGCAGGAATCATCTGCAGACCCCATGGAACACGGAAAGCCTTGGTGCCTTCCATGAAGCTGCAGCCGTAGGAGATGTAGTACATAATTAGAATTCCCCCTGAGAAGCGCTTATTAGCTTTTGTCTCACCAGGAGTTTGTCGAGTGGGTACTTACAAGTGATCGCCCATTGCTGGGATCCTACAACACGACCGCGGCGGGAGGGAGGAGCGAGTTCAGAGACGTAGACAGGGACTTGGGCGGAGCAGATACCGACAGAGAGACCGTTGATGAAGCGACCGACGATGAGCATGCCGATGTTTTGAGCGGCGCAGGAGATGATGGAACCAATGATCCAGATGGCACAACCGATTTGAATAGCCCTGCGACGACCGAGCTTATCCGTAAGGTAACCAGAGACGAGGGCACCGACGAAAGAACCACCAGGCATACTGTACTGAGTCAGTTGCTGAAGATGTAATACATGGTGAGAGCCGACTCACGCCGCAGTGATGCCTCCTTGGACATCGGCGGTAGGACCAGAGCAATCGTCCTCGGGGCCTGTGAAGGGAGGACCCTTAGGCCCCTGGTTGAAGTAGCATCGGTATTGTTGAGTTGGCAAACTATGAATGTTAGCATCAGTCTCAGATAGCCACGGCGAGTACGTACATAGCGCTCATGGAACTGATATCGAAACCAAACAGTCCACCGCCGATGACCGCAATGGCGGTGATGCCGTAGATGTTGCCGATCTGGTAACCCATGGTGGTATCTTGTCTTGCCAATCACCCTGCAATGGATGTATAAAAGAAACCCGGAGGTTGGCAGGCGTGGTTACAGGAGAACAAGCCTGGCGTTCGGGGTGCGAAAAGGGTTTATATGCCACGCTTCCCTCGGCTTGATACCATACGCGCAGGTTGGGTCAGGGGAGCCAGGAACAACGTGGGAGCCCCGCAGCGGACCTTTCACGGTTCCAGGTAACGGTCATCCCTTCGTCGGTCGGAAAACACTCTGATGTGCTTCCTGGCTTGGTATAGTCTCCGAAGAACGACGCGTTGATTGGTGGGAGCATGATGTGGAACCTTGCAGCGGAGTGAAGAGATGACAAGCCTGACACGATCCGTCGGCTTAGTGCTTGTGTGTTGAGTCGCAATCTTGGGACAATTGATGCCGAGACAACGGGAACGGGTTGGCAACGAGGCGGATGAAGCTTTCTGCCTTCCATGGCGCCTCCTGCCACGGAACTCGGAGCTGCGATCATCGATATGCTCGCCTTTCCTGGTTTGGCTGTACCACAAAGGATGCTGATGGTTGCATCCATCTCATCGACCCGGAGATGCGAGCCCTCCGCACTCCGCACAATGTCTCTCCATTTTTCCTCCAGACTCCAGACACCCACAATTTCGCACCCCAAGGGCACCCCATGAAGCAGAAATTTTCGTTCTTGGTGGGCCTTTGCGATGTGCAATTCGCGCTCAGAGCACAGCATGGAGTTTCCACAGTTGACGTCACGCACCGCAATCAAGAACGGCATGCAGCCAGTCATCGCGCGAGACGCTGACGTCGGCCCGCTTTTCCTCGTGCAACCGTGCCGCCGCTAGCGTTGTCGTATCATGCGCCTCCCGTTGAATGGAAAGCTTAAGCTCGCGGCCGAGTGCCGAGCAAGCCTGTAGCTGTCAAGCTTCAACAAGTCGTCTGAGAGGGCGTGGCATTTTGGGCCGTGGTAAGGCGTTCAGCTGACCCATCCTTTGGTATGCGATTGGCATGTCGGTCGACGCGCCGGCGCACTCCATTGACCACATCTATACGAGGTGAGGCTCTAGGTGGGCCGTGACCATCGCTACGGGGCGATGAGACCGATCACTGTTGCGCTCGTGTCTTTCGCTGCATGTGCCGATGACATAGCGTAGAACGTTGCACCGAAAAAGATGCGGCGCGGGTCCGCTGATGATTAAACAAGTCCCAGCGACGCAAGCGCTTCATCGCGTGGAATAGTGGAGTCGCCGGGCAGAGGATGGATGGGGAAAGGAGATGTTGGAGCGCGGAGAGGAAACTGGGTCGATGCTTACCAGTGCTTTCATTACTTCCCAGCTGGCTTGCTTGTGACGCGACTTCCTCATATATCTCGGTGCACCGCTCTCAAGTCTTTAGTATCACATCACTTAGCACCCTCGACATGCAGTGCTGCACAAGTAAAGCGGATGCATTTCCCGATATAGCTCTCGCAAGCTTGTCAGGTAGCCAGCAGCCACCCGCATTGTCCCCACACGCACCTCAGTCGCCGGGACCTGGAAGCGCCGTGAATCCGCCGTGCTGGTCGCTGGACTCCGCTGTTCTTGATGTGACCGTCCGAGACCATCGGGAAGTATAGGGAGCAAGGAGATTATACCCCAATCAAGGCAAGTCCACGATTCAGACACACCGTATGGTGGAAACGTAACTATCTACAGGATGATTGTATTGCATGATACGAGCATCTTTCCAAAGGTTTATGTACGGCTTCCTGAACAAGATACAATGAGAAACGACAAGACATTATACATGGCCAGTATCAGACCGGGCTTAGCCCCAAACAAGCTTCTTCAAGGAATACTCAAACTGTTCCAGGTAGCCGGTACTCTTCTTCGCGTCCACAAGGCTGATTATATCCTTTTCCTCTACTTTCAGTGTCCTGTCTTCATCCCTGCCGCCCTTCTTCATCTCATTGGCGATCCTCACAATCTCATCGCATACCGATTTGACAACCTCGCCTTCATTGTCAGGGTTGTCGCCAGGGGATGACGGAACGCTGCTTCTCGGTGGAAGCGCTTTGAACGCTAGGAAGCGGCCCGCAGTATCCTGCTTCTGGTCTTTCTTGGCGTCGTCTTTGCGTTGCTCATCGCTGGCGGCTCCGGAATCTAGAGCCCTTGTATTGCGCCGTACTAGCTCGCCCTTGGTATCGGCTCGATATCGTATGATGAGACCAACGTTCTTGTCTGTGTCGGTGTGTCGTTGCGCCAGTGTGGACGTAACGTACACACCTCGCATGAGGCCTTGCACGTTCTCCAGCGGGATACGCTCGAACTCGCGTACTTTCTCTGTTCCCCAGTCGAGACGGCAGAAGTACAAGGCCTTTTCTGTTAGTAGAAGGACTGCTTCCTCAAAGGTAGCAGTCTTGACCTGGTTAACAGCAGTGGGTACGCTCAACGTCCATCCATGTACCAGGTCTTCGTCGCGATCCTCAATCACGATTCCAGCAGAACGCTCAATGGCCTGCTGCCGCACTTTGCGCACATCTATAAAGTAATCTGAGCTCTTCATATCGGCTTCGAATTCCGCGAAGATGGTATCGGTAGCGCGACCGAGAAGGTAGTCGATGACTGCCTGAGCAAAGTAGTCGTTCACGATGTTGTTGTAATATCTCGTGAGTGTCAGTCCGAAATCGGTAAGCGCACCAGTTATCTGCCGTTTCCGGGTACGCGTAAAGTCGCCCTTTAGCGCAGCAGTGCCAGCATACTGCCGAGATATGGCATCGCCATTGTCAGCCCAGAGGGTGTTGAACCACGATGTGCTGGGGTCGTTCTGGAGATCGATGCTGTAACTGCCCATTGACAGTTGTGCTTCAAGAGCAGTCCTGGCGCACGCAGATTGAACAACGTTGGTGCGGTCCAGACAGTCCATGCAGTTTGTACGCAAGACGCCTGACTGCTTTTGCTGTACTTGATTTCCTAAGATCTCCACCCATCCAGAAGATTTCATGAAAGGTTCGATTGAATCCATCAGCTTCGAGACGTTTTCAAAGCGCATACCGCGGCACACGTTGTGGAAGTCGAACCATTCGAAACCCAGCTGCTTGCCTTTCCCGTCCATCCCGCCATTCTCATTGAGCGACCTCGAATGCTGTTCATAAAGCTCACCAATCTTCGCCTCAGTACCGTGTTTGTCTATGAGCGAATCACAGTATATATCGCCATAGCGTGAAGACAGATCGGCAAAATGCTTCTTGAAAGCGCGAGCATTAGTCTCAAACGATCCCCAAGTAGAGACTTGTGGTTTAAGGCTGTAGGGCGATTGAGAGAAGAACAGGGGAATTGAGCCTCGAATCTGTGTGAAAGAGAAGATCTTGTCTTGCGTCGTGCTAAAAGCCGGGTTGGATAGGATCTGTTCCGTCTCGACGCTATTCGCGGTACAGCCCTCGTCATCTGTACCCCGTCGTAGGTAACGAAGCCCAGCTCGCTTGATAGAACGTCGCGAGATGAGTGTCAACAGGAAGTCTTTTCCGTCCACAAGAGAGGCATCGGGATCAGATGCTTCGCCATTGCTTTCCGTATTGGACTGTGAGTCCTCTTTCTGCTTTTCATGCCAGGACTGGAGCTGGATGTCATCTGGAGTGGCACTCGGGTCGACTACAAGACTGTTCGACTGGCCATCAGCTGTCTTGATCGTGAAAGGTCGTTGACCAACGAAGCCTTGCATTACGGGGAGCACAAAAGCATGCTGGCCCGCGTCAATGAAAGGTGCGATGATGTGCTGATTCCAGAAGAACTATATACTGGTGAGCAATCGTCCGTTACATGGACAGGGTGTAAACTGACCAAAGGATCGAACTGTTTAAACAGGGCGACACTAGAACTTGCTTGCTGCTGGCCAATACCGTGTGAGATGTCATAGTCGTATGAGAAGAAGAAGTTGCCTGATGAAAAGTACATTTTGGTGGTCTGCAGAATCTTTGGTAAGAGTGCTACAGTGGCTGCGTCCTTCTCGCCGCCCAGGGCCTTGGGTATGGCTTCTGGGCTGACTGGCTCCGAAATGTCCTTGTCATCTGTAGGGATGGCATCCGGCTTAGACTCGCTCTTAGGTTGTTCTTCTTCCTTGGGCACCCCCGAGTCAACGTTCTGCGGCACGTTGTTTGCCGCCAGGTTCTCTTCTGAGCTCAGCCCTTGCAGACGCCTGTTGTCAGCACTCCAACCCTTGCGCGAGAACCACTTGTCAGCGAATCTTCCATATACACCTTTTCTTTGTATAACGTCTTCGGCCACACTTGTCTTGCGCTGCGCACTGCCTTTTTGTCCGGTGACCGAATCCTTGACCTCGCTTGGTGTGGACGATGAGTCCTCTACAAGCGAGTCCGTCACACTGGGCGCGCCATCCTCGCTATCGCTAGCGCTATCTTCGTCTTCCAGGCCGGGTGCCCTGTTGCGGCGCTTCAAATGATCACGCGTGGCTGCAATGGCCTTGTCGGCGTCGGCTTGCGAGGAGAGGGGGATGAGGGCGACATCGGTGATTTTGTAGATGGGCTTGCCGCGTATAAGCGCCACCTGTTCGCGGTCGGATATGGATATCAGGAAGTAGGAAGTAGCCACTTTGAGTAGTCCTTAGAGTAGGGTCAGCTTGTGCCGCAATGCGCCGATGATTGCGCGCGTACCGATAATGCCATGCGCTTCCACAGACACGGGCGCTGTTTCTTCTTCGCGCCTGTCTTTCAACAGGGGGCCGACGTTGCCCTTGTAGTCGACCTTGATGGCCTGCTGCGTCGCGGGCGGATGGTTGCGGGGCGGGGACGGCTGGAGGATGAGACCATCAACGGCGGCGAAGATGAGCAGCTTGCGCACAAGGGAGGGCATCTTGTCGGCGGCGCTATGCGCGTTCAGGGCTGAGTGACTCGACAAAGTGCGACATCAGGTCGCTTCTAGGCGCGTTGAGACGTCTGGTGGGTTGAGCCGCCATGACGTCGTGTCGCGCCGCGCTAATCTCAAGATTTCTTACCCCACGCGTCCTCCTGTCAACCATCGTGACATGCTCAATTACCCCCCTACTTGTCTTGCGTCCTAAGTACTGGCATTGTATCAAGAGAATGTTTGCGACGACAAAAGTGCCGACCTACCACATCTACCCAGACTTCGTCTCAAGCAGTCAGGCTTAACATCCTCATAGTTGCTTAGTAGATTATGTCTTACGAAACCTGCACACTCTTTCAAAGGCCGTGCAAAATCGAATCGTCGTGGCGCAGGTCCAGAATCACTGTTGAGAAGATATTGTGAAATCCGTCTTCATTGCTTCCAGACTACAAGCACGTCCTCGAGTGTTCGAAACGGTCACAAGCACTTCCAACGCCATTAACTAGGCTGCGAAAGAGAAGCCAGCCAAGTGCAAATTATGTTATCACGGCTTTAACCAACATGTAATACACGGCTTTGGTGGGTTTTTGGGGTACTTCTGGCACAGGCTTCGTTCCTCGCTCAGGAAAAGCGGTGCAGGTCAGAATTGGATGCCACAAGTGAACGGGTGAAGGCACACTGGGGTGCACAGCGTCGATACGATCAACACTTGGAAATTGCGTACAGCCTATGAGGAGACCGATCCTGGTATGCTCTGACAGTTCCTACCTGTTCTTTGTGAGTCATGCTATTCAGCGTCACACCTTCTCGTCCACCATGCATGGGATCTGGCTCGGTATTCTAAACGGACAGCGCCTCTCGGATTTATGCGTTAAGTGCAGCCTGCGATGTAGTCATCCATACACTCACTCCTCAGATCTGACCATGCAGCGATTTGCTATTCGTGCGTTCGTATATACGATAGACATGAGTAAGTCTTCACACATAGCATGTCTTTGTGGGGCGTTTGCATTACTTCATCAGGCCGCGCGAATCGGAGTTAGACAACTAACTCCGGATCGGGCCGGCGCTCCTTCTCGATCTACGGGGTTTCTGATGTTACAATTACCTATTTGGTCTATAGCAAGTTCCAGACCGTACTCTATTCGTCGTGGATTACGCCTGGTGGACATCCGTACGACCCGTTCATGTTGTGCTAAATCGCTGGCAAGATATAAATTCGCCCGCCTTCCACTCCAGCTTGAGTATCACAAAATCCATATCCTCTACTTCAGTCGAAAATCTGCATATCATCCGTTACCACAATCTAATCGATTCAAAATAAATATGTCCTCGAACCCAGACAAGGAGGTCGTGCTCGTAACAGGTACCAGCCCTCCGGACGTTTACCAAGCTCGTCATACTGATAGCCTCTGTAGGAGCAACCAACGGTATCGGTCTGGACACCGTCATTTATATTGCCTCTGCATCTCCAAAGTACCATGTCATAATCGGCGCGCGCAACATGTCGAAAGGCGAAACAGTCTTGAAAGATGTGCAAGCCAAAGCAGGCATCCAAGGCACACTCTCCCTGGTGCAACTCGACGCCAATGACGACGATTCTATCAAAGCTGCTGCCAAGAAGATCGAGGAGGACTTCAGCAAGCTCGATGTGCTTATCAACAACGCTGGTATATGTCCCGAAAGAGACGGCACATGGCCAGACCGAGAGCAGATGCGCACCACGTTCGAAACCAACGTCTTTGGCCCTACCATCCTCACAGAAGCTCTCATTCCCGCAATGAAGCGCTCATCCAATCCGCGCATCATCAACGTGTCCTCTACTATGGGTAGCATCACTTTGATCTCCGATCACAGCTCTCCCTACGCCCAGGTTAAATACCCCGGATATCGCATGACTAAAGCTGCGCTCAACATGTTGACGGCATACCAGTACGTCCAGCTCAAGCCAGATGGCTTCAAGGTCTGGACGTACTGCCCAGGCTATGTGGTGACGGATATAGGAGACGACAAAGAGCAAAGGAAGGAACAAGGCCTTGAGAGTTCAGAGACAAGTGCGCTAGGACTGTTACAGATTGTGCAAGGCGAGAGAGATGCTGATGTAGGAGGGTTTGTCGGCAGATATGGACAGAAGTATGGTTGGTAGTGACTGTTAGCTTCTTGTGCGGTGGTAATCCAAAGCACAAATACTACATTGATGATTTTCCAGGAAAATGGTTTTCGCGCATTTTAGCACGCTATGAGATCTTCCGGGGCCTTCAATGTTGTTGATGGTTAAGGTGGTCCTTCCGTTACAGGCGACCTGCCCCGCTTTTCCCCTGGCAGCTCCTGTCACCGCGTCATCGCTTCGTGCAACGAACTACTGCAACGCGTCTTTATTCCATCAGAAGCGCGCACGAACGCGAAGTGACGCACGTGCGGATTTACGGTCCTACAGAATCTGTACCTTCTACATTGAGAAATTTCCGAGCCGGTGCACTGAACCCACGTGGTGCGATGAACCAATCGCGGGACCCGATGAGCGCACGCGACGAGCTAACGCCAACGCGACGCATGGCGGGAACGACTTCAACAACTGAGCTTTAGTGCATGCCGTTGCGCGCTGAACAGCATGGGTGCGATGGCGTATAAAGGTCGGGCCTTGTTGCTCGCGCTCTTTTTGTTTGCTTTGTGCGTCTTCACCTTGACCGCAGACTTCAATTCAGAAGGAAAGAGCAACATGTTGGGATCATTGGTAAGGATAACTCCTGGCATGCGAGAACGAACGGATGCTAATGGTATCAGGCTTCTGCGAGCGTAATGCTCTTCGCTCGTATGTTGTCTTCTTGCGCGGAGGTGCCCAAGCTGACAATACATAGAAAGCGCACTGGCATCCAAGTCTGACATCCGTTTCAACCATATTCAAGTCATCGGAACGCACAACTCCTACCATCGTGAAGTCTCACTCGCCGAGCGACCAGTCTTTGAGAAATACGTACCGTCTCCAGAAGACTACTACTACTCGCACGCAGAGCTCGACAATCAATTGGAGTACCAGTCCGTGCGCTCTTTCGAGCTCGACTTACATTCGGATGAAAAGGGCGGCCTGTACTATCCCCCTGTCATATGGACGCTCTCAAACTTGACAAACGCCACCACTCCTTACAATGGTGACATTCTGAAGAAGCCAGGTATCAAGGTGTTCCACGTCACAGACTTCGACCCCGATTCTGTCTGCCACACCTTCATCGACTGTCTCAAGCAGTTGAAGAGTTGGTCAGATGCACATCCAAGACACGTCCCTATCACTATTGATCTCGAGCTCAAGACCGATGCGCCGGCATGTTCATTAGGCGGTGTCTGCCCTGGCGAAGCGACAAACTGGACCCTCCCTCACCTCTTGAACGTCGACGCGGAGATCCTCTCTGTATTTCCTAAGAAGCAACTCATTCGCCCTGATGACGTGCGCAAGAGTGGTCTTACCCTCGAGCAGTCCATCTTGCAACAAGGCTGGCCGAAGCTAAAGGATGTTCGCGGCCGCCTTCTATTTTTCTTCGATAACGACCCAAAACCCAGTGACCCGAACTCGCCTCGCGAGCTCTACAAAACCGGCGCCCCCTCGCTACAAAACCGCACTGTCTTCACCAATGCGCTCGAAGGATCTTCCGATGCTGCATTCATCAAATACAATGAGCCGCGCGGCAACGGCACAGCAGAGATCCGGCGTCTTGTCAAGAAGGGCTACTTGATCCGAACACGTGCTGATATACCCATCGATACCATCTTGAACCGCACTACAGAGATGAGGGACTTAGCTTTCGAGAGTGGTGCGCAGATTGTCAGTACCGATTTCCCAGCTTGGGGCATGAGCAGTCGATGGGGTTGGGACTATGTCGCCAGGCTTCCCGGAGGATTGGCTGCGAGATGCAATCCTCTTATCGCACCGGAAGGCTGCAAGGACAAAGATCTGGAGTAGATGACGAGAGAATAGAAATGATCCATATCACGCCGCGATCAATATCATCATTTTACTACAACCTGTGACGCAACTTGAAGTGAATGAACATCGGTCTCTTCCAGCACACATCTCAGTACAATGAAGGATGCGTCATATCGCTTGCGCCCGAAATTAGCGACAGGTGAAGGCGGTGTATAGCAGGTGAAGATGAGCGTATAAATATCTCGGTGAATTCACGACTAGGCAGGGTGGCAGGTTCGAGCAAACACGTGGCCCGTGCGCTCCTTAGCCCGCCCGCATCTGCCCGCAGTCTTAAGTAGTCTGCCCTCCCTCTCCTCTCTCTCTCCACCACCATTTACTGACTCCGATTCTCAACTTGCGAATTTCGCGGACTGTACACCAAGCCCTTTCTTGCTCCGCGCTCGCGCGCATCATATCAAATTGAACTACACCTGCTCTCCTTTTTGCAACATGCGCAACACTTCTGCTTCAGCATCTCGACTGCACAGTAGCAATACCTGTGGTATGGCGACTTCCCGTACTCAGGCATTGCGATCTGCCGTAGGGTTACTCAAGCTGTTCTGTTCTGTATCTTGGAACAAGGAGGGTAGCTACCTCATCCTTCCTTATGCGGCATTCTTCACAAGGTTTTCTTTTCGGTTTCGCGTTCGTGCGGACCTCTTCTACATCTTTCGCTGATTCGGCGGCTACCTACCTACAACCTTGTATGGCCTTCGGGCTGATCCTCATGGCATCCGAGACAACGCCTTTCACCAACCTAGAGATTGGTGTCCCGCTTGTCCACTCCCTGCGCCGAAAGCCGTGCTTAGCATGCTGCTTACCGGCCAGTCGACCTCTTGCCGCTGGTTCTGAGGAGCCTATATCAGTACTTTGCTGGAAGTACTGACGAAATTATCAGTACGGACAAAGCCGTACGGCAGTACTGATAAGTCGACCTCCAGTCGGCGCCTCATGTGATAGGAACGGGCGGATGCGCGATGAAGTGTATGACCGAGCGTGTCCCCCGTTCCTCGAAAAAGTTCATTGGTTTCGTTGCAATTCTGCTAAATCATCTTTTCGTTTGCTTTTGCGGCATGCTGCTGGGCTGAAGAAGGGATACGAGTTTTTGGGGTGCAACTCTGGAGTCAAGCTAGAAGATAGCAAACCAGATGTCTTTATCCGGCAAAAACGTGAACTTCATTCTATTCTTTCGTCTTCGGGACCACCACTGCCAACTCTTTTTCTGTTACTCACCGCTTCGACTTTGACCTATATATCCTATAATCCGAGGCAGGCCTCCATAATGACCGAGCTTCAGAAAGCAATTCTCGTCAATGTCTTGTTCGTGACTCTAGTCCTATAGTACACGCCTTTCAAGCCACTACCATCTGCTTCTGCGGTTCTCAAAGTCCAAGTTATAAGTCGATGATCACGTCGAGAGCCCGCTCATTCCACCGCCAGTGGCTGGGTGGAGGTGCGGTGGAGGAGTGACTTTCGCCGCTTCACTTTCACCAGTACACGCTCATTCACTACAAAATGTCGCTTTCCTATCTGGGTCTCGAGCGAGCCGCAACGGGCAATGCGGCAATTCATAGCCCGTCGCAGTCACCCGCGCGTACTCCATTCCAAACACTCCACCCCGCGATACTAATTATCAGCACGCGACGCCCCTCAGAAGCGGAGCTATCTACGTTCCAGCGAGCATGATTTCTGAATCTCCTATACACCTGAATGAGCGCCCTACTGTCGCAGACTCTAGCGAGCATGGCAATGCTCAGCGACTCGATAAACGGAAGATTCCACATGATCGCGGCCCAGACGAGCCTCCTCCCCCCAAACGCTTGCGCCCGACTCTCGATATAACCCGACTACGATCTCTCAAGAAAGTGTTCTGGGCTCTACCCGAAGAGTTGATGGAGTTGGTCTGCCAATATGTAAGGTCGGGACAAGTCACGTATAAGATCAATCTAACACTTTACAGCTCTCTCAGCACGACTTTTATAACCTCCTACTGCTATCGACTCGATCCGGATACAAAGGTGCGACTCGGAAACTACAGCGCATTTTCGTCAGATATGCTGAGCTGTGTATGTCGAAAAAGAGCGCGCAGTGCCTGAACAACACCTCCTCGCTACTCACGCATCCACATAACTTCCGCGCCATCACCTTCGACATACCTCCACGATATGAATTGTTCATGGCTACCGTGCTCCCGAACTTCAAGCACACCCCGGTCAGGGCGATAATGTTTAGGCCCAACAGCATGGTGGTCGAATCGGTCTTAAACCAGATGCTGTTAACTTATCAGCATCTACCAAAGGCCGAACTTCTCATGATACCAAGTCACGACTTTGGAGACCTGACTCGAATCCAAGGCACGCACGGCTTCATGCGGCGCCTCTGGACATTCATAGATCCACGGAACAAGGACCAGCGCAACTGGATCAGATCTCACAACGCATCGGTCACGCGTCACACACTAATCGGACCACATGTACGGGCGCCCCCAGGAAAGTATCTATCTGGCAATGCACCTCCGCAGATCCGAGAGCTTACCGGTCACTTTGGCATGTGCATCCGACTCATTCGAATTGCACCCAGCACGCGTTTCGATGATCTCAAAGACCGACCGCTCGACTTGATATGCGCCCCATATGCGCCGGCGGATATCGTTCGTGGGATGATCGACAGTAAGCGGCAATACCGCGTCCATTCAGTATCGATCGTCAACGACAACTATAAAGACAACACTTTGATGGACAATGTGCTGGTTCGACTTTTCGAACAAATGCCCAACGGTATCATACTGGAAGAACTTCGAGTGGCCGAAGTCAATCTCCTTCTCAAGACGGGTTACATTCCACAACATGCCTATCTAGTCAACAAGATCGGTCTCTTACGCCTGTACAACTGCCCAGGATTAAGCCAATTCACAAGCGTCGATGCCTTCAGAAACTCTGATCTACACACGTTCATCTACCTATGGGATTACCCAAAGCTGAACCCAGAAGTACGGGATGGAGTCTTTCGCAATGTGACAAGACATTGCAGCAAATTGGAGCACTTCTGCTTCCACGCGCGAAGAGACATCTCGGACGAGCAAGTCAAAACTGCGCTCAGCGCTCCTGATGCCAATGGCCAAACAAAGCCTGTATCGCGAAAAGAGCGAAAGAAGGCAAGACAAAGCGAGGTGTATGGCATCGGGCACCTACTGCGCAAGTTGCCTCCGATTTTGAAGACACTTTCCCTGCGCATTGGAGAGAGGTCAGAAGTTCCTGACCAGGAACTACAACTTCTGGGTCAGTACTTCCCAGATCTAAGACACGTCGGCATTCCTTGCCCAGTGCTCTGGGATGCGATTGAAGTAGGTCACTTGAGTGACGATATGTGGAGAGATGTTGGCGAACAAGCAACAATTCTCTCCACTATCTATGGACTCGAATACCTACATTTGTTTGTCGCAAACCTGGGAACAGAGCCTAGGATGGGCACCAAGGCCATCAGCACGGCACTCCAGCGTGTTGCGTACGAAGTCCTCGCTATCGTCTCAAGTGAGTGTAGAGGACTCAAGTATCTCTCTATCACAGTAAGGGACTTCGTCGAGCACGCTGGAGGTAAGTCGGAGCCTGTGGCTGTGCACCTGAAGGTCAACAGGGATGACTCAAAGCAGTCGGAGCTTGTGTGGGCGAAGGAGCTGGGCGTCGACATGGAGCTGTATGGTGACACAAAGGAGTGTACATACGAGGGCATCGTGGATACGAAGACGGCGCGGTGGGCGAGGCCGAAGTACTGAAGGTCATGTAAGCGGCAGTTGGATGTTTGTCGTAATAGTTATAACCCTCGAAGCGACATGTATTCGCCAAGAAGATGTATGCCATCACAGTGGAGTCATCGTAATGACACGTATCCGTCAGCTCAGCACGGAAATTATAAATTGTCGACACATCTTCCATTAGTTCTATTCACTTCACCCCCACTATCACAGCTTCGTTCATCACACACACACCCCTCCTCATCCCACTACCGAAAAGACCAAGAACCATCAAACAAATACACACCTGGTATCAAGCGCAAAAGACACGTGTATATTCCCCATGGAAAACAAAGAAAGACACACACTCCATCCATATGCATGAAGACCAGTATTGACAAGGAAAGTAAGAAACACAACAGCGTGATTACAAAGTGAAAAATTGTATGTGGGTAAAGTGGAAGTGGTATCGCAGAGGCCTTCTTGAAACACCGCCCGTGTAAATCCCATGAACAAACGCCACGCTTGCTCGCAGTATGAAAACGCAAAATCGATGGTGGTGACAATATGCAGTGCGCAACAGAGGCAGTAGCGGCGTGTTGTGAGTTGCTGTGTTGCGCTTGCCGTTTCGGTCCATGTCCCTCTCTTCTCTTTCCTTACTCGTGGCCTAGTACCTCAGCTTACCCAGTAAACTGAAGCAGTAAGCACACTCCCTCTCACTCTTCATTTGCACCATGAAGACCCTCGCTCTTGCGCCCAAGACACCACCCGTCTTGCCGACGCCGCCGACCTGACCGTCTTCATTCAAGTGGTCTTCCCATACACTGACAGCAATACCACTGCGTGCGACGCGCTCGAAGCACGTCTCTGACAAAGTGACGTCAAGTAGTATTTCGCCGTGTTTCTTGCCTGTAAGAAGAATGCGTCGCTCCTGGGTATGATCTCTGGTACCAGGTGCGCGCTGTCGTGGGTTCGTAGGCGAGGATGGCACGCTTGGGTTGGGTGAGGGCAGCATTATTGTTAAGCGTGCGCTGCCCATGTCGCGCCATTTCTTGAGTGACTCTCGCTCGTAAAGCCTGCACTTGGTGTTCGTAATTCCAGCTGGTGCACCGGGCGCGCGTACAATGTCGCCGGTAGGTGTAGATGCGCCTGAGCCGCGTGGGGAGTTGGAACCGCTGTCGAATGAGGAGCCAGTACTGCGGGATCCGAGTGTTGAGTTGCGGATGCTAAAGACGCCGCTCTTTCCGAACGAGAATCGGCCTAATGCAGAGCGGAGAGCAGAGTTCATGGTTCCAACAGAAGACTCGGTCGCTGCGGAGATAGAGGCAGCGCGTGTGCTTGACTTGCGGTAGCTGCTTCTCCTACCTAGCGTACCTCCGAGCCAGCCAGAAGACTCAGCGCTTGTCCTAGCCGCGTTCTGACGGTCCATCGCCTCGGCCCAGCTCGATTGTCCGTAGGGGCCGCGCGCGTTCTGGAGCGCGATGTAGGTGGGGTTGTTGATACGAGATTGGTTGATCATGGCGTATAGCTGGGCGCACTCTGCTGCATTGCGACTTCTCAACATAATGTTGTTGCCAGCTTTGATGCGCGACTCTGCGGTGGGTGGGGAGCGAATGGAGATATCAATGGCCGTTGATTTGCGCAACGGCACCAGAGGGGTAAGCTCAACCGCAATAAGGGGAGCACCCCCCTCGGGAGTGATGATCTCGTCGCCGTCGGCCAGGAAAGGCTTGGAGTGGTTGATTGTGATCTCGAAGACCTCGATCTTACCTGGCGTAACGACGATGCTACATTCGTCTGGGTGCAGACTGTCCCATCGGCCAGCATCGGACCAAGCGAAGATGGATGCGATGGTCTTGGAGGCTTTGCCGGAACCCTGCGGAACTGCTCTGTATGGAGTGTTCGACGCGGATTGTGATGGGGTGATAGTGCCGTTGGGGAGTGTGTAGATTGATGCAGGAGGTGAGACTTTGGGAAACTTCTTGGTCTCCTCCTCTACCTTCTCAACCTTCTCTGATGAAGCGGGACGACTGGATTCCCTACCGGTGGTGTATGAGCGTCCATGATACCCGCGTGGCCCAAGGTATCCGATCGGCATAAGTGGCATGGGAACGTCATCATCTAACTCGTCTTCTGACGACTCCGAGGTGAGGCTTTCTTCATCTTCATCGTCCACCTCATCCTCGGAAGCAGTGTCCTCCTCGCTCTCGCTTGACTCCTCTGTGCAGGTAGATGGCTCATACTCATGCTTCAAGGGTGACGATGAACGGCGTTTGTTCTTGAAACCAGGTAACGTAGGAGTGAATACTGGTGTTTTACTTCCCTTGAGTGTCACAGGGGTTGCTGGACTGGGCGATCGATGCGGCGGTGTTGGAGGCGGCTCTTCGACCTCTGCTTTGGGCTCTACGATATCATCGACAGCTATGTCGTGTTTCTTTCCTTGCAGCTTCGATGGCGCGGAGGCTGAGATTTCTCGGAGATTATCATCGTCATCTTCCTGATCCTGCGTTGGCGTAGAGGGCCGGCTTGATTTCCTTTGTCTTGGGATGCTCGGTAATTCTAGCGAGGGGACGGATGAGACTCGTCTGTGTGCCTGTGGACGTTGCGGCGAGGGAGGCGAGCCGGGTGGTGAGATCTCGGAATCCATGGTGGTAGTATTATTGTCTTCTTCGGAGCTGTACGATTCTTCAGAGTCGTCGGAATCACCGACTTGCGAAGATGGCATCCAAACACTGTAACTCTTTTGGGGTCGCTTCTTAGTGGATTTCCGGCGTGGCTTAGACTCTGGTATTGGCGTCTGAATTTTGTCTGGTTCTACCGGATCTTCGAGAGTGATCTGACGGGACGGCCGTGCTGAATGTGGAGAAAGGGTAGGGTTCTTAGACAGCCTCTTCGCCCTTGTCCGCTTCAGACTCGAAGGCGATCCAGTGCCCTCATTTCGCACCGCCTCATCAAGACCACGTGGTGTTCGATCAGGATCATTGAGCAGTTGGTATGCCGTCTGCATGGCATCTGTGGGTGTGTGGGATTCTGAATCGTCTATTTTGCCAAAGACAAAGTCATCGTGACTGGGCGGAGTTACAGGCGAAATCGTGCGGGATTGGTTGCGTCTATCAGGTGTGTCATAGTGCCATACTTTTGATACTTCAGTATGTTGCTCGCCAATAGGTATGTCAATTTCATGTGGGCTTGGTGTCCTGCTCTTCTGCGGGGGTGTCGATTCAGTTGCAGCTGAGAGTAGAGACGAGGATCCATGGCTGCTTGTCGGCCTGTATGTGGTGGGTGTGGCCTGGTTCTTCCTGACTTCAGAGATTTGAGGTGGGATGGGGTTGAGACCGAGCATCTGCACCCACTCAAAGCCAGCTTGCTCATCATCGGATATCAAAGACATGATCTCACTCCACTCTGATCCATCGTTTTGTTTTCCACGGATCATGACGATTATCTCGCCCTTTAGATCGCCATTCCGTGCTGATGCATTGCTGAGGTGGACAGGTGGGAGGAGCAACCATCGCCCTGTAGGATCGACTTCGCAGAAGAGGAGGTCGCCGCCGACTCCCGTACCTGGTGCGTTGTCACGGAGTAAGATCTCAACGCGACAACTCATTTCTTGACCACTCGAGTGGAACAGATGTAGATCGAAGTGGTCTCTAGCTCGTACGCAACGCGTGGAATCAACCCGAACGCCGGCAAGAGGGGCGAGACTTCGGGGATCGCGTGCGCGAGTGGGATCAACGCTAGCCGCGGCTTCGTCTTCGAGGCGGGCTTGTTCGTCGTTCGACCGCTTGCGTGCTGTCGTAACTAGGTCTTGGAAAATCTTCGAGATTTGCTCGACGCGCTCGGAAGGTTTCACATGATTGATGCCCTTGATTGATGTCAGCATTTGCAGCAGCATGGACAACTCAGTTCAACATACCTTCAAACTCTTCGACAGATACTTGAGTCGAACCAGTGGGCGTTTGAGCATATAGGCGACGTCGACACGCTCGCCATCGCTGTTGACTACATATCCCTCAGCGTTTCGCGGCATCCCTTCGTCCCATGGGGCACCGTCATCTGGCCCATTGACGACCTTTGCGGGCTTGAACGGATCGTCATCTGCCGGCGCAAGACTGATTACGACGTCTTGGAAGCCGAGGCGCCACGCAGCGATGTAGTCAGAGTACACTCGTTGTGCACTCTGAGCCCAGGAAACAAGTGCATCGGAGTCCTCCCTGGGTACGCGCTTATGCAGGTTCTTAAGTCGCTCTAAGCAGACACCCATGTCGACGATTGGCTTAGTAACTTCACTAGGATCGGACTTGGAGGAGCGAGAGAACAGGCCAGCAGCGATAGCGGACTCGGACTTGGAGAGAACGCAGCTAAGAAGGACAGGGATGACACCATCAACCAGTGTGCGGAGCTCTCTCATATATTTGGCTTCGTCAGAGGAGAGCTCTTTCATGATGTCGTCGACAGTGGCAGTGGCAAGGCGGCTCCTGTTGGTACGGATACTTCTGGCAGAGACGATGCTCTTCGAGCTTGCCTTGGGCATGGAAAGCACTGAGATAAGATCCTCATGTCTGGCAAGCTTCCTCCGCCGGGTACTCTGGCGACTGATAATGGTCGAAGTTTCCGGGTTCAAGTACGAGCCTACTTCTGATGCAGGCGCTCCGGGACCAGTGCCTGCTTCCTCGGAGATGGTCGTGATTGTGTCAGAAGCTGGTACCTGCGAGGATCGCGCTGACTGCGAAGCAATGGTTGAAAGGCGCTTGCCAGTGGAAGGGAACATACGCGGTCCTAGAAGTTGTCGCGGTCGCAGAGGCTTAGGCATGGCGTCAAGTACAGGCGCATCAGCAAACGAAGAAGGGGCGGACGAAGCAGTGTCCAAGTCGGTAATATCATCCTTGGGTATGTCGTCTATCGAAGTGGTCTCGCGGAGAGGAGAGGACATAGATCGGCCTTTGGTGGGAGAATACTGGCCGCGCTTTGCACCGCGGCGCTTTAGCGAGGGCGTTGGAGTGACGGACACTTCACTTTCCTGGTCTTGAGTTGTCGTCTCTGTCGTAGTATCCGAGACGACAGTAGATGGGGTCTCGTCGATATCCTGGGTATTGATGGTCATCTCGCGGCTCGACCGTCTTCTGCGCCGTCTGCTACCGCTACCACTGCTACGGCGGCTCTCGGCAGGCTCGTCCCTTGTCGCATCAGTGGACGCGCTGACGTCTGATTTTTCGGCCTTGTAGGGCAGATCGACAGACGAGACTGACTCTTTCGATTTTCTCCTCCTTGGTGACCTCTTGCGTGGCTCATCTTGTGTCGTCCTGGTGGAGGTAGTGACCTCTGAGGCAGTGACTTCGGAAGCATCGACGGTAGCGGGTAGGTCGAGGGAGGATACGGATTCTTTGGACTTCCGCCTGCGGCGCGAGCGCGTCTTCTTGACTGGGATCTCTTGTGTGGCATCGGTGGATGCTGTGACGTCTGATTTGCCGGCCTTGGAGGCGGACTCTGGGCTCGACACAGAGTCCTTGGACTTGCGTCTGCGTCGGGGTTTCGACTCTGCCAGAGGGTCGGGCGTGCTGCTGAGCCAGGCTTCTAAACGGCTTCCCGTGGCCTTGGTGGGAGTGGTCGTCTCTGGGGCTGCTGGAATGATCAAGGGTGTTGCAGCTTCTTCCTGGGTCCTTGGGTAGGACCTGCGACTCTTCTTCCGCGAAGGCTTTGGCGCGGGCTTGGTGCTCTCGTCCTCTGTGCGAGCACCGTTGCTTCTTGGTCGACGCCGGCGCCGTCTCTCTCGCAACTCGTCGTCCCGGGGTGACGTGATGCGGCTCTCGTTGAGCGATGGGGCAGAGCTCTCTGCGTACTCGACTGTGACCATATTGTGGGGGTCGTCGCTCTGTACTGAGCCCGAGCGGCGTCCTGGGGGCCGAGTCCATGGCGTGAAGGGCATAAGATCCTCTGCCGACATGGATGCGCGGGGTGATGTGCGCGCGCGCCGTCTGCTACGCCGCATCCTCACCATCTCCGTCTTCTCTTTCTCGGGCTGGGGCGAAGTAGGATCGGATGGCGTCTCATCGCTCTTGGCGGTCTTTCCACTTCCAGCCCCACTGCTCGCCGGGCGTTGTTCGTTCTCTGAGCTCGACGGTTTCGATGGTCTGCGTGGCTTCGGCGGGGCTTTCTTCTGTCCTGTGCTCTTGCCTATGTACTCCGCGAGGGGCAGGAGGGGGTTTGACTGGGGTGTGACGGGGGCTATGGGCTTGAGCTCAGGGCTGGCGGGCTTCTTGGGGATGATCCTCGAGGGGCGCACCCAGGCGTTGGGGATCGTCTTGGGCTGTGGGCGGCCGGCGGCTTCTTTGGGTGGTGACATTTTGGCGCGCCAGTGCGAGTCGCTGATGACGCGCTTCTTAGGCGCTGTCGCCGTGAGCAGGTCCTCGTCGAGTTCATTGTGGGGGACAGGCGTCTTCTTCGCGCTGCCCGGGCGCTCTGGGCTGGCGCCGACCGACTTTCCGCGCTCATGTGTGGGTTTCCAGTTGGGCTTGTCGTCGTGCGCTTTCGACTTGGGCGTGGTCGCGGGCTTGGGCGAGGCGGCGGGCTTGGTGGACGTCTCTGAGGCGGATGCGCCGGCGCCTTCCTTGCTCGCGGCGTCGGGGTCGACCTCCTGCTGCCAGCGCTTTATCTTGTCGCGCACGTTGGCGGGCTTGTTGATGCCAATGGCCTTGGCAAAGTCCTTGCCGTCCATGGCTGCTTGTTTGTCCGTCGCGCCCATCTTCTTGCCCGGCGTGCCATTTCTCTGCTGTCCAGCCGTGTTGTCGGGGTCACTGGGCCGGGGGGAAGCGGGCATCGAGTCCCAGTGTCATTGGAGCTGCGGGCAGGCGTCACGGGGACGGGGCGGCTTGCGACGGGCGGGTGCGAGTGTTGTGGTGTTTTGCGTGGGCGTGGCTGACGGGCCGTTTCCAGAGCTACGCCGGAGCTGCCTCTGTGCGGGCGGCTGCGGGATCAACGATTTCGACAGCGAGTGTATAGGTGAGTGTGGTGAGAGCTGTCACCCCATAAGAGGGGAACGTTGAATGTAGCGCAGGGCGAGCGAACTGCTAGAGGGACGGTGTGATGTTTGATGACCCAATAATGGCTGCGGCCCGCCAGTAAAACCGGACTGGCCAAGTCTGCCCGCACGTTCCAGTGTCGCCGACAAGCAATACGATAAGCCCATGAGCTTGTGCGGGATCAGCATAAACTTGCCATGCAGCGCCGGCATCTAGACACGCTCGAGTCCGAGTCCTTCCAGCCTCTTGTTTACACGGCGGCTGAGACATTCCCAGGTTGCTATCTCGCAGCCCAGTCACGTTGGGCTATCCCGCGGGAACATCCATGAGAGACAGGCTCGCATACGGAACAGTGCACCACGTCGACCCACGATTCGATCAACAAACCCATGCTGCAGCTTTGCTGGCATTACTGGCATTACGACTACATCGAAGATGCGCGCAACAATGTGCGATGATATGCTCCGCGGCCTGTGATCTAACCCCGCCATCTTATTCAACAGACATCCTTGATGGTACGATGCATGGAAAACGGCAACAACAGGTTTTGTATTTGCCCGCTGCCGAGTGCTTGGAGGCTATCGTACCACTCAGTGCGCTTGTTGCGGAGATTTTAATGTGGGATTATCTCATGGTTTATTTTAGCCTCCTATGTCTGCTTGTTCTGACCGCAGACGGCCGCCTTGGTAAACGCCAAGACAACGTGTCTACCATACCACCTCTCAACCTTGTAGGGCCAATCTTTCAACCTCCAAACTTGCTCTCACAAAGGCCAACGACCCAAGAGGACTGTTGTAAACAATCGGTTGTCCCACATAATACTGACATATCTCGTTAGCATTGACACACTCTGCTGAACCCTTCCATTACTCACCTCATAGCTAGCCGTCGAGTTCAGACTGCATACCCCGACCGTGCCGTTCCAGCCTAGCGTCCCGTTCCCATTATGGACGACAAATGTATCGGCGATATACTCGTACGCTTTCTTCGCCACATCCACATACGCGCTTTGGCCGCCGCTGTATGAAGCGGTGCCATTCCATGCTGCATCCGTGGATAGAGCCCCCAATCTTACACCCTTGAGCAAAGAGTACACAAACATACTGCTCGCACTACTCTCCAAGTAGTTGCCTTCTTCGCCAGGTCGATCCATTAACTGCCACCACGCCCCAGTCTTTCCATCTGCGGCTGCCACGATAGCGGGCATGAGTTGTTGGAACCGAGATCCGATGTACTGGCGTGCGTGGCTTGCATTCGCGGGGAGCAATTCGAGCGTATCGATGAGTGCCATACAGTACCATCCCAGACTGCGTCCCCACACGTGCGGGCTGGCGCCTGTAGCGCTGTTGGCCCAGACTGCTGTGTGGCTGGCATCGTAACCGTGTACTAGGAGACCGGTTTCTTGCGAGTAGCAGCGCTGCCATAGCAGATCGAGTTGGAAGACCATGTCTTCTAGCGTATCTTCAGTCATGGCAGAGTTACCAACATCGTTTGTGTATGCGGCGAGGAACGGAGTCAGACTAAACATGCCATCCAGGTAACTCCAGTACGGGTAGACATAGTACCATAACCCGCCTTGGTCATTTCTAGGCTGCAAATCCACACTCTTTCTCAATGCTTCGAATGCTGTTTTGTAATTTTCATCCCCGGTTTCCTGCCATAATCGTAGTAGACCGTTTCCGCTGCTCAGACGGTCCAATGGGTATTTCGTGTCGCGCGTTGCGTTGGAGACGACAGGTACCACAGAGTCGGCGCTCTTAGTAATGTAGGCCTTAAGTGCTGGGGCCAAGGAACTGTTTGCATAAGTGGAGAGGATCTCGTGGAACGTCTTCTGCGTAAATCCAGCCTGCAATAGGGCAGAGGAGTCGGTCTGGCTGATCAGGATACCCTGGCTCCGGGAGATGATCGACTGGGCCATCTGAATGGAGATGGGAGGAGACGCATGATTTACGGCGTTGGGAAGAGCTGTCGCCGATAGGGCAAAAAGACACCAGTGTGCGAGGGAAGTAGTCGACAGATACATGGTTGTTTGTGTCAAGAGTTCTAGCCCACGTAAAGATGCCGGGAACTTCTCCAAGTGCTTATGTACTGCTCGGCCTGTTTGTGATGGGCGGCAAGGATCGAGCTTACGACGCGAAAAATGCCGACAATAGGGTTTACACTAACATGGGTGATCGGCAATCCCGGCGTTACTTGCTAAGTTTCCGGGAACATACGTTAAAGGAGTTCTGAAGCTGCATCTACTTGCCATAATCTTCTATTAGCATTATCCGAGTCTATCGATCTAGGGCGTCCTGTCCAAGCCACGCCTTCAAAACTAGGGTATCAAGTACCGTGTCTGTATCCAAAATGCTTTTTCAAACCATCCCAACAATCAACCCGTAAAAACGATGTCCTTGGCCAAGTCACTCCTCCACTCCAGCGGTATTGGTGTCCTCCCCAGAGGCACTGCTTGTATGCGTCTGATGCATGGAACATCCTTCTAGTTGCGCTTCTTGCCGATCTTCTCAACGAGCTTTGCCGCGTCGTTGACAGCCGCAAACGCGCTCCAAGTGGCCATGACACTCTGGTACATGAGGTATCCTGGGATGACAATCCAGAAAGCGTTCATGAGGACAAAGTAACCCCAGTAGTAGAACTGCTCAGGACGCGAGTACGACAGGTTGAGGATGTAGTGGTCGAAAAGCGAGGTAGCATAGTACAGTACGTCGCCGTAGAACTGGCCGAGCGAGACGATGAGTTGGGCCGAGTAGCGGAGCGGGTGGTCGATGGCGATGAGGTAGGCGCAGAGGAAGGAACCGGGGCCCCAGAATACCTGCGAGAATGTTGATTAGTTGCTGTCCTTCTTCGAGAGAAGCCCAAACAAGACGTATACGTACAGCGGTGACGGTCTCCATGCACAAAACGAAGGCGTCCTGGGTCAGGTAACGCGAGTCGCTGAGCGCGTACTCCTTCCACAGCTGGCCAAAGAGGTCGTTCAGTCCGCCCATATTCCTAAAGTTGTAGGCGAAGTAGCCCTCGAAGAACGAGTGGATGCAGCCGCACAGCACAAACCACATGATGGTGGAGAGGTCGCCGGTGCTGGCATTGGGGCGCAGGCGCTTGACCATCACGTACGTGACACTGAAGATGGCGACGCAGCCGGCAGCGAACATGAGCAGCAGGTCCAGCGTGCCCAGCTCGTTGGCCAGATAGCCCACAATCTCCTTCTCAATGGGGTAGTAAGGGTGCTGGCCCGGGGGCAGCGAGAAGTTGCCGGCTGCCATAGCGAAGGATGCGAGTATCGAATTAGACAAAAAATGTAATGGAAGTGGTGCAGAGGTAGAGAAGGGAAAGGAGTACAAGAGCGAGTGCGGTGTCTATGGGCGGGCTACTAGCAATGGGGGCACGGCGTGCGTCGTGGTGCCAGATGGCAGGCCGAGTGGGAAAATATTCCGGGGCAGGAGACGCCATCCAATTGGGACTGCGCTTGCGGCGCGCCCTGGCTGTCAGCGGCAGGGATAAGAAGCGCGACCGCGACTCCCCGTCGTGTCAGATGTCAGCAACTAGAGTCAGGCCGAACACGTAGACATGTGACCGTTCTGAAGTACTCCGTCGGCTGTACCGATGCCTTCGTAGTCGTTGTCTGAGGCTGTTCGTGGCTCTTCGAGACTGAGCCCTTGTCGCATTCTCCCGGTACGCCAGGTACGGTACGCTCATTTCCCTAGCGCAAAGAGGCGTCCTGCCGTCTCGGATAGGCACTCCAGCCTGCACCATGCGCGCTCGAGCTCTCGTCTCTGGATAACAAGACCTTTCAAAGCAGAGGCTGTCCGTTGCGATAAGTCGTGTTGAAGCCGGAAGTGGCGCGAAAGAGCAGCAAAGATGAACATGGCTAAGCGCACGTATGCCCCAAGGTGCGTAAGGCGAGTAATGAGTAGGAGGTTCGGTAGAACGTACAGCGACAGGCATTGCTTTAGCCTAGCTTTATCTGCTCGCGCATCCACGGCGCTGCGAAAGCGAGTTGACCACCTGGGCAGCCCTGGAGGTGTCGACGTCCCCGGGCCCCTACCCCTCAAGCTAGTGCCAATCTAGTATACCTCGGCTCCTACCCGCGCGTCCTCTATGTCCGCGATATCACAGCGTCACTCCTCAACTGTCGCATACATCACAATGTCGCAAGGAGGCTCATCTGCAGACAAAGATTGGCGGTCCGTATCGAGGCGGAAGAAAGCAGAACAGAACGAGCGCATACCAAAAGAATGGAAGTTGAATGTCTTACCAGGAGCCGACGTAAAGAGCTACATCGATATACCACGCAAGTCAGGGCTATTGACAGAAGAGGAGCTGGAGATCACCGGACGATATGATGCTGTGGCACTGGCCGAAGCAATCAGAGGGAAGAAACTCAAATGCGTCGATGTGACACGGGCTTTCTGTAAAGTAAGCCGTCCCAAATTGGAGCAGACCTCTTGGTAGCGGCTGATGAACTAACATTATGGCAGAGAGCAGCAATTGCCCACCAAGTCACCAATTGCCTCACAGAAATCTTCTTTGATGACGCGCTGAAGAGAGCCCAGGAGCTTGACGCCCATCTGGCATCAGGAAAAGCACCCCTTGGGCCACTCCACGGCGTTCCCATCTCACTGAAAGACACCTTCAGGGTCCGAGGTTATGATGCATCGATCGGCCTTGCAGCTCTCTGCTTCAAGCCGGCACAAGAGAACTCGATCCTAGTCGATTGCTTACTCAACGCCGGTGCAGTTCTCTATTGCAAGACCAACGTACCTCAAACGCTCATGGCACTCGACTCCCACAACAACGTCTTCGGGCGAACTATTAATCCGCTCAACACTGCTGTGACTGCTGGTGGAAGCTCAGGCGGAGAGGGCGCTCTCATCGCGATGCGCGGCTCAATCTTGGGTGTAGGCACAGATGTGGGCGGCAGCATCAGGATCCCGGCCATGTGCGATGGTATGTTCGGTATCAAACCCAGCTGGGAACGTATCCCATACGCGGGTCAAGAGGGCGGCATGCTTCCTGGAGCAACAAAAGTTGGTATCCCAGCGAGTGCAGGGCCGCTCGCACACACCATGCGCGACATCGAACTCTTCTTCAGCGCAGTCGCATCCCAGCAGCCGTGGAATATGGATCCAGATATCATACCATCGCCATGGAATTCTCTGTCAACTACGCGAAAGAAGCTACGGATCGGCATCGTCCGGCGAGATGGAGTCATTGAGCCACATCCACCAATCTCCAGCATCTTAGATGAAGTCAAAGCTAAACTGCAAAAGTCTGGTATCGAGACAGTGGACATGGACATCACCCCTCTCTTTTCTCAATGTCAATCCCTCGCCAATGCGCTATTCGGTGTTGAAGGTGGCAACGCCATGTTTGACTTACTGGAATCATTCAACGAGCCACTTTCGCCATGGCTATCCACTCGACTCAAACGCAAGAAGCCGATGGATCTTCCCAAAGTTCAGCAATTTCATGGCAAGCGCGAGAAGCTGCGAAAAGAGTTTTTGAGCATCTGGAAAGATGCGCATGGCGAGATCGATGCCTTCATCTGTCCAGTCGCGCCACACCCTGTACCGCCCATTGACCGGTACAACGGCGTCAGCTACACGAGTTCGTTTGTACTATTAGACTACCCTGCCGGTACTGTGCCAGTAAGGTCATTTGAAGAGGCGGATATGAAGGGCGAGATGGCGAGCACGGAGCCATTGGGAAGTTGGGACAAAGCAAACAGGGAGCTTTGTAAGTATTACTATTTTCCTCGACTCGCTGGAACCACCGAAGCGCTCATATACTAACACGAACTCCAGGGACCAACGTTGACCGTTCGATCTATCTCGGCACGCCGCTGTGTGTACAAGTCGTCGCACCCAGATTACAAGAAGAGAAGCTGGTGCAGACCATGTGTGCCATCGACGACGCTTTGAAGGGCTCAAACACTCTCAGCGCGAAGCTGTAGACCAAGGGTCAAAATGCCTGTACGGTGCACTGTCCACCATATATCCCTCTGTACCTCCATCCTTTGAGTCGTTCTCATCAGCTGGCGGCAGCTCAAGTCCCGTCTTCTTTCTCACCATCTCGTCCCAGTCGCCTCGTACAAAGTGACCAAATGCTTCCATGTTCCTTCCTAGCTTTTTCTCGGAGATGCGTTCGACCTTGTTGGTGTATGATAGTACCCGGAAATGGCAAGTGTCGCGGGTAAACGTCGCTGTGCGAAATGCCACGGTGAAGCATTTGACGTGAGTCAATATCCACTTGTTCAGTAACATCTCCAGAGCGCAGCGTGCTATGTCTTCGACTGGAGGTGGCAGATCGCCACCTTCATCGGGCTCGGTCGGCGGGCATGATAGGTGGAGATACTGGAGTAGTAGTAGGTCTCGTAGAACACCAAGATCCGATATCTCTTGACGGAACTGGTCGGGTGTAATGTCCTCGGTCAAGGCGGGGAATGGGATACCAAGGCTGGTGAGGTTGGTACATTGGGTAGCGATGAAAACGAGGTCTTTTGTGTGAAGTCGAAGGCTTGGGTCAGCTCCGAGATGTAGAGATGTCAATGAATGACCAATACTGGGGAGGATGGTGGCCAGGGGAAAGTGGCAGTAATCGGGCTGGTCAATCTTGCTAATGCTGCCTTCCCAGAAGCTTGGTGTGATGGTACTCTCGATGATCGGATTGGCCTTGTCGTAGATCAGGCACAGGGTCTGCAAATCGCTGCAAGACTCTATGATGGTGCACAATGCCGTCTCTTCCTCCTGCTCGATCTCACGTTCCGACTCTTTGAAGATGAGAGATGTAAGGTCGACTGATGCGCTATGGCATTGATTCAAGAAGCTGCTGACCCCTGCGCAGTCGCGAATCTTGAGTGACGTCATGGCTTTGGCGAGGAAGTGTTTCTTGACGTCGATTTGCGCAAGATCGACGTGTGTGCCGCTGAGCTCCTCGAGACATTTCAGTCTGGTTCGCCAGCCAATACCCCTGATGATCTGGATCAACGGTACTGGGTCTCCATCGCGGCCGTTATCGATGACAATCGAAAGAATCTTGTTGCCTTTGCATTCTTTCAACAACCTCCTGCAATAATGAGCAGGGGCGTCGCGATTGACCAGGATTTCCACCTCTTTGCCATTTTCTTTTCGCATCCTGAACAGCATTACCGGACTTCCAGTTGTCTCGATAAGCTTTGGTATTCGGACCAATGGATCAAACTCACTCGAGTCCTTGGAGTCGCCTGCAGCTGCCTCATTGTGGAGTTCAATGTCCTCCAACTCCTCATCGTTTTTGGGATGAAAGAAATCCCATTTCTGGAGAAGATGGGGCAATGATCCCCAAAAGAGATTCCCACGCGACTTCTCACCATCGTACCATGTTGGTATACATATGGTATCGAGATTAGGAAGATACCGCTGCAGAAGCCTTAGACAGAGGGCTTCAGTCTGCGCAGTGACACGGCTCTCATTGGTGAAAGCGAGTGTGCGAAGCTCCGGTTTCGTCCCAGGAGTATCCAGTAGAGTGTTGAGGTTCTTCATGATTCTCAACGACCTTCGGCCTGCTTCAGGCGTAACGTGCACAAGTAGATCCCGGAACTTCGCGAGGCTTCCAGCTGACAAGCCTTCGAAACGATGCGCTGTGGCAGAATCTATGCGTAGATATGGCTTCTTATAGAGATATTCCTCAAAAAGGGCAACCTCGTCATCCCATCTATTGCGGAGTGCCACGCGAAGCCGACGGGAGATGGCGTATTGGGGCAACTATAGCAGCATACGTTAGCACATCATTACACAGAAAGAGTAGCAATGCCGTATCCTGATACACTTCAAGGATTATGACCTGCTCACAAGATCGCCGGCAAGATCGATGTAGTCGTCCAGGTGTATTGAGGCACAGCGATGGGAGATATGTATTACTTACGTAGTCGCAAACCATGCGTCGCAACTCCGGAGGGAGCGACTCCCAGAAGTACTTCTCCGCCTCGCTCACATCAGGTTGTGTAGTGGTTGCCATGCTGAGTGATTGTATGCTGCAATCGATACTGTGGTATAGTAGTAAAGAGGTAGAGATTGTACGGCGAGATTGGGGTGTGAATTGAATCGATCAGCTCCAGCTTCAAGAAGTCGACCGCCAAGGCCGACTTGCAAGCCAGAAACTCGTAGTGAGCGTGCATAATTGCGTCTTTGGTGAAAGTGAAAGTGAAAAACTGCGACATTGACAGCGCAAGTGGGAGAAGAGACGCGATCGGTCGCGCCATTCCACGGTGAATTACCTATTTTGTCAAGTGACTCAGAGATTCTCTATCTCTCGACACCAAACAGGCTTCTACTCTGGTCAAGTCACTAAGACTTCAGTCACTCTCAGTGAAGGGCTGGGCTGGGTAACTACGCACGGACTGACCGCCAGCTAGCGTTGCACTGGCTCTATATAAATCCGCCCTCCCCTCCCTCTCTCCCTTTCTCAACACCGAGATTTCGCAGCTCACTCAACTCAACTATAACAAGGCACCTTTACACACCGCTTCCATGCGTGCTCATCTCAAAAGATCCTTGTATGGCCTTCGGGCTAATCCTTGTGGTATCCGTTGCTGGTTTCCTGATATGTTCAGCACTGTCATTTTTTCCAGACATTACCCTGAGCGCGAGGCGGTCTTACACTTTAGTGTTCCGCACTCTAGCAAGCTCAGTACATCTGGTCCTGAGGAGCCTATATCAACACTTGCCGGGGGTGTTGACGAATTCATTACCTGGTCGGCGCGCATACAGAAGATAGGCTTGGATGCTGGCAGTGAGGAGATTAGTCTGAGCTGGCATTGGCAAGTCTGGGAAGTGTTCTTTTTCGTTGAGTTTTGCAGCTTGCTGCTGGCTTGAAGAAGGGGCGCAAACATTTGTAGTTTACATGTCTTACGGGGTGGGGCTCAGGAGTTTAACTCGGCGTCTTCATGTGACAAGGCAGAGGCCTTGGGAGGCGTGATGTCTCTTATGGGCCAATAGCGAATTCAAGTTGCGCGCTGCGCTTCTAGTCTCTACGGGCAATTGAAGTGAAAGCTGAGCATATGACGCAATTGCCTTATCTGGAGCACCTGGGCACTCGTTTGTTTCATGAATGGCCACCTGCCGCATTTTCCCTTTCGCTCGCGCCTGCCAGATGACTAGACATCCAACCAACCACCAGCATGTCATCTACACAGCCCTTGCTTGCGCATGCGCCCGTTACACCTCTTAGTACGACGACCAGCTCCGCCGTCCCGGTCGGCGCTCTCGCAGTGATCGAATGGTGCATCTTCGATGGCCATACACACAAAGACGTTGTGGGCATGTACAACGGCGCTGGCTATGGCAGCGTCAGCACCAAATACGGTATATCGTATCAGGTGAGGAGGTGGGGCCCAGTGTGGTATCAAGAGCAAGGCGCTGTCAGACCATGGGAACTCTACACGAAGATTGAGAAGGAAGACTTCATCAAAAGAGGATTAAGCGGCGAAGACTTCAAGTTTGTCCATCCGCGAGATCTGGATGTAGTGAATGGAGTTGTACACGTACGAGGACAGCCGCGAGGACAGAAAGAAAAGCGACGGGAAGCAGCAAGACGGAGGTCTCAGGGTAAGGCCGCGAAGCAACCGGGTGCGTCTTCTATACGGTCATCGGCAACTTGACTAAGAGAAACAACTTACTGATCTTTCACCGTGTAGTCAATACCGCCCAAAGCCGCAACGCCTCTCGAATGTCTTCAGCAACTCGCGCATCCAGTTCCAGCTCCCGCCCCCTTCGCACTCCCAATCAAGTACAACCCGGTCATTCACCCAATTCAACTCCACCACCGGTTATACCTGAGCACCTTCGGGTCGCGATCAAGGCCAAGCACGGCGAGTGGCTGAGGGCGAATGAAAGGGGAGAGACAGAAATGGCGGATTTAGTTGAGCAAAAGTTGGAAAGCCTCGAGCGACAAGCAATGAAGGTCAGCCTGCCGGGGTTCTTGGCGTGGAAGTTCGGACCAGAGCATATCGGCGCCGCGGTGAGCTGATGAGACAGACGGACGAGGAATCTCAAGTCAAATTGCCCTCTAGCCTTGTTATAACGTAGCCACTCGAAGCCTCCTACTTTCACTTCCTTTTTTCCGATCACAATCAGACCACACGCGCGGTTGTTGACTGACGCCTCTTGATATGAGCCCATGCACTCACGAGACTGACTGAAAATGGTTTTCACCGAGTGGGCTCCGCTCGTGCCTCTTACAAAGTCCGCGAGCCTGATCCTCCCGCTGCGCTTTTGCCCAATCTACTTATACTCTTGCCTCAACCTACTCTTTGCTACCAGCGACACTCCGGTGTAGGTGAAGAAGTACCACAACATCCAAGCATCGCAAAAGACACACGACAGCAAGCCGCTACATCAAACCAGCCGAAAGATTCTGCAACTGTGATCATGTCATCCACAGATAAGCCTACAGAAGAGGTTGACGCCTCAGCGCGGATGTCAACCACAGCACGGAAGCGTCGGTTGAATGAGCCCTACGTCGCCGCGGACGCTCCAGTGCTCCCTACAAATACCGCTTTCAACACGGACCAGCCCAGCGAGCATAATGACAACGAGGACGCGAACTCTCCGCCCATGAAAAAGCGCAAGACAAAGTCTAACTCACTGGGTGCGCACGCCAAAGTTGCTGCGAAAGAAATACCTAGCGATGAAGAGATCAAAGCCTTCATAGAGGGCCTGGCAGCTATCGAAGACTGGACTTCTCAGGTAGTTGACACTAAGTATATACAACTGGTGCAATGGTACGACGTCGAAGGCATCTCGATGAAACAGTGCGGCACCAAATGGGTAGAAGAAGGATATGCAGAAGGACGCGCAGACCCGAAAAAGCAGAAGACTGAGGTTACTGAATCAGGGATGTGGAAGCACTACGGCAGCCACGGGAGAAAGTTCCTCGAGGAGAAAGGTCTCGTGTGGGTATCTCCATCGGCGCGGAAGGCTTACAAGAAAAGAGTTAGCGACGTCGACCAGTCCAGAAAGACAATCCCAGACAAGACAGTTCCACACAAGACGATTTCACCCAAGACAGTCTCAGATCGGACGGAGCGCATACCATCACCTGGTATAGAAGAGGGAGAGCCGCTGACGATTGCTAGCCATACCAACGTGCTTGAGAGCAGTGAACACATGGCCGACGAACCAGTGCCCAGTATTCAGCGATACACCACACCGCAGCCGCAAGAGGAGGCCGCACGAGATCTTACGGAGGCTGCGATGCCTAAGCCAGAAGACTATCGTGTAGGCTTGCATCGTGGAGAGGATCAGGAGTTGATGTTCCTTCTCTCGAGGAAAGTGAAGGCAGAGTCGAGACCAAGCGACCTCATTTGTGACTTTGAGAAAAAAGGGAAGAGGTGAGTAAATCTATGCCAAACATGACTGCAGATGATAGAACTGACATCATGCGTCTTGACAGCCTTGCCGCCGCGAAATCAAGAGAGGTAACGAGCGATCCAGAGGCCGAGGCTGCAGAGGTCGTACGCTACAAGACCAGTCGAGCAACCGAAGATGTTCTGAGCTTTAAGCGGAAGACCGGTGACGTGCGCCGCGGACATCCCACTCGACCTGTTCTGAGCCGAAAGCAAGCCATCGAGCACTGCACCTTTATAAGGGACGCCATTCAAAACGATCCGACCGTCGATACGATCGAGTACGGAGAAGACATAGATGCCGATACTATCGCCCGCTTCGTCGCGTGCATCTCGCCCGACATCCGAGCGGCCCTGCCCACACACGATGTTGTCGGATTGGTCAACGCGGGTCACCCGGACACACGGACTACGGAGATCCAGTGGTCCATGCGAGAACTTGAAGACCTATACGTTTTCGCCCACACGATGGGCGCACTTGCGGTGTGCGACATGATCATCGATAGAGTATATGAGGAGCTGCACCGTACCCAGCAGCGCCTGATTCGCACCATCGATGGTACGATGGAGAAATTCGGATTCCGCCGCATGAGCCCAGCGTTCATGAATCTTCTATCGGAGAATGACACGCGAGCTTTCAATTTCTTTGTCTATGCTTTGGCCATGAAGGCCGAAGATACCCTGGAATTGCTGAGAATATCCAGGCTCGATAGTTGGTACCATGAATCTAAGCAGGCGTTGATGACAAAGCTGGAAATAATTTGGGCATCGGGAGCTAGCAAAAGCGAGTCGGCAGCGATATGTCCGACATACCATCACCATTGGAGCCCAGCGACAGAATGTTACAAGTCTGCAGTGTCCACGGCGCCCTTGATATCGAAATCCAACGCTGCAAAGCAATCGGCCGCCACGTCCCGTACGCTCCAGAAGCGACCTGAGCCCTACCAGCGCAAAGATCGCAAGGCCGAGGAAAAGAAGGAGGCCTGGGCCAAGAAGGTGGCATTCCAGAAGATCGATCGCGAGGCCAACGGAGCGCGTGGACATGGACCGGCGCAATTGAAAGCCGAGCAGGCCAGGCTTCAGAAGGTTCAGCAAGAGCTCCACGACGAAGACAAAGAGTACAACGATTCCTCCGACTCCTCACACTCGTCAGACGACGAAGACGTCAATGTGATCTTTGTGCAACTTCCTCGGGTATACAGCAGAGCTCGCGATCTCTTCCGAAACAGCCCTGGATCATATGCTGAACCATCCCAATACACTGTGATTGCGTCTGATCTGACGCATGCGAGATTCGCTGCCCGAAGCGGAGGTGGGCTGAACTATTCCGGCGAGGGTATGAATCTTTCCAAGGACACGGCGGAGATTCAGCGGAAGAAAGTAGCGATCGTGGAGGGTCAACTGCAGATGTTTCGCGACAGCGGTTACGACCCTGACAATCTGCAGGGCTCAGGCCAATTGCGCGCCATGTCTCAGAGGGCGAGTGAAGACGGGGAGATGATCGATGGAGACGAGAGCGACGACGAGGACTAGGATACTAGTTACGATGGAGAGGCGACGAGGGTGGTGAGCGCGAGCGCTATGATGCCTGGACTCGGTGTTTAGACTGGTAAGATTTCATATAACGAATACCTCGCACGCTAGAGCAGGAACTGCTGCGTGAGTCTTCAAGAGTTTGCTTGGTCGTGTACAGGGGAGAACGAAGGATACAATGCCTGCCGGGACAGGAGGACGATGGCTGGTCGAGCCTGGGTTGAGTTGTTGTGAGGGCGGTGGGCCATGTCCTGGTAGTTTACGCGCAATCGTGGTAGGGTAGAGAAATCGCGTCATGTTTGTCAAGCTGCCGAGGTCTCTTTGCTTGCGAGCGCATGTCTGTCCTTCCGCGCGTGCATGAGTCAGCATTCCGGACGCGTCGGCCCCACACGTGCGCAAACGTCATCGTCCCTGGAAGCTTCGGCCCAATTCGCGTCCTTGTCTATCTGAGCCAGCCCCAGCCCCTTGTCCAGCCCTACACATTGCGACGATAGCGACCATGCTTGCCACGACAACTGCCGACCGTAACCTGAGACGTCGATAACATCCCAAGGCCACAGCGTTCTTTATACCACGAATGGTGACATCGCCTCGCAGATGCCCCGGAATATTGCCGGTGGGGCAGCTCGGCGCATCAATTTGGGAGATTGTGCCGTAAATTGTCAGTCTGGTGTTGATCACACGTCTGTGCGAGGAGCAACGGTGATACTCAAGTATGGTGCTCGCGGTATAAGTGTGCTCGCGCCTGTACGTTCGTTGCCAATTCCATCTTCACGCTACCGCAGCGCCGCCATATTGACATCATCCTCAAAATGCGCTTCACAACCCTGTTCTGTATCATGCTTGCACCTCTTGTAGCCCTGGCGGCCCCAGCCGAGATACATAGCAGGTCAGATATACTTGCAGCCCGCCAGGCGCGTCCCACAAAGCCAGCACCGTGCGTGCGTGTGATGAACACAACCGAAGCGCAGACAGTTACGCGTGCCGAAGCCTTCGCCCAAGCTTTTATCTACAAGAAGGACATCAGTGAGGCGTTCAAATACATAGCCAAAGACTACATTGTAAGAGGGTCACGACGTCTTCAAGAGGATCAATGACGGCTAACCACGTATAGAACCACAACCCCGCTGCACAGAACGGGTCTGACTCCGCCTGGAACATCCTCTCTCCAATCTGGAGTTCGCAGAGCATCACACCATTACGTACAGCGTTCAAGTCCCCACAAAGCTGGCTTAACTATCGCACCGGAAGTTTTGGGGAAGTCGTTGACCGTTTTCGATGGGAGGGAGGGTGTATCGCGGAGCATGTAAGTCTTACTTCTCATACTAGAAGAGAATCATCACTGACGTGGCAATCTGCAGTGGGACCAAGGCGAGAGATTCCCGCCTCAATATGTCTGAATAGGCAATCGATTGATGCATATAACCACATATGATACGAACGTATGATCGAACAGATGTAGATACGTTGAGCCCAATAAATAACGACAGCGCAAACCCTTCGCGAATGAATCCCAGATATCCCACCAGCCTAAGAAAAGATGTGTCGTACACATGATACGTCTCTCTTGCACCATCACCGCAAGACCAATCTCGTTTAACTTTGACCGCAGAACGGTTCCCTCATGCGAGTCGTTTCGCAATATATCCGATATCACAGCGCCAACCCCTTCATCGTTTCACACTCGGGCGTGATTTCTGATGCGACAACATGAGAGCTCGAGAGCTAACCAGGCCAGGTCACATCTCAGACATCGATGCTGGACTTGCCCTTGTCTTCCTTGTCATCACCCTCAGGTCGGAGCTGCTCCTCGGAAGCCCTCGCGCTCTCATCGATGTAGCGCTCGGCATCAGCGTCGGCATCGAGATAGTCTTCTCCACGCAGCAAGCTGTACCGCGCTCCACCCTTGTTCGTCTCTTTGATCTGTGGGATTCCCACCGTCAGGTCGTGGTGACAGTTGGGGCACTCATGTACCGTCGGAGTACGCAACGCAAACCACATCGCTCGAGCCTTGCAAGCAAAGAAGTAGAAGTGGACAAACCTGTCATCATGTTAGCAACCCTACTGATGACTGGCTCGGACTTTGAACAACTTACATATTGACAATCATGGGAGCTGTTGCGTATCCAGCCAAGAAGCCATATCCCGCTGACCCCAGATCGTCAACCTCGACTGCCCAGATCGGAATGAGTATTGCAAGATAGGCGATACCCGCCAATCCGTCTAGGAGAGCGAACTTGGGGCCTGGCATACGATCGTGCCTTCGTTGGTGGACAATGCTCACCGTTGAAGCAACCGCAGTCATGGCGAGGGGGATATAGCCGAAGCAGAATGTAGTTACATCGCGATGGTCGTACCAATACCGGTAACTATGGGACTCCAGCGAGAGAACGGTGATGGCAATGAGGAAAGGTGTTGTGAGGGCACTGGCAAACAAATTCAGTACGCGAAGAGAACGTTCCTGCGCCATGATCATCTTGTTGGTTTGGGTAATCTGTTGGTATCTGAAAATGGAGGTGAAGACGAAAAGAGCCAGATGGCTTGGTGCAACAAAGACAAACTGAAGTCTACAGGTGTGTTTAAGTCACATCACCGACTGGGATAGCGTCTCATCATCTCTCAGGCAACAGCGAAAAGCACATAGCCGCAAGTGCATCAGAGCCGCGTGTACACACGAGGCGCTTTTTGGCATCGTCAGCCAATCGATGTGTCGCTCCGGCACGACAACGGTACTACGCAGCAGTAGTGAGACAGCGAGATCTTTTGTTTACTCCCCCGAGTATGTGTTTTGGCCAATGAACGTTGACGTTGGGTGGCTATGCCGGCTAGCCTTGGTATAGCGCAGGTGGGCGGATTACTCGGGTCCTGTGTCAGGCTCTCCGCAGTGCATGGACGCATGCTCAAGAATAGAATGGCCTCTGAGACGTCTCAATATCTGTCTACCTACATTCGGAGGTCTTTCCATGCATCGATTCACTCTTGCTCCTACATCGATAGAGAAGGTTGCACAAGTCACGTGACGTTTACATCATCCGGGCATGCATTGCGGTCATACTAAAGCTCGTTTCCGTGATATCCATGCCTTTCTTCCAAGTCGTAGAGTAGCGCCTGTTATTTATTCTGATCTTGGAGTGGGAAGCATGTCGCGTAGCCGCTTCCGCCAACGCTTGCGGCGTGTGGTTATCCAGGTAAGCAGAAATTACGTAGGTGACTAGGGAAGACCCTGAGGAAACCGTTGATTACTAAAACCCGCAAAGATCTTTTCGACGATCCGGACCTTTGTTCTCTTCGCATGCGTGTAAGCATGCACAACCAAACTTATTTCACAACACGGCCCTTTTGGCATCACGATGCACCCGACCTCCATATCTGCTGCCAGAGTGAACTCATCGGGTCTTATCGAGGTTTACACCTACAAACTCAGCTCCGGTTACGTGCAATACTTCAAAGCCGTCGCGCGTCATTTTGACATGCAAAACACGACTGACGTCTACCCAGACGTAGCCACAATATCTACGTTCCGCACTACTTTCACAGCCATCACGGAAGACCTAACCCGGAAGCTAGATCGCCTGCCCAAATACTCCGCATTGGCTCATCCTGAGACACTCCAACATTTCTTCCCAGGGCGCCGCCTGGATAGCGTTATCTCCTCCGCTCGATGACGACTATAAATCGTTCAGACGAGGGGTAAGAACAAAAGCCGCTTGTGAGAATTACGACCTATTCCACCGATGTGGAGTAAAACCCCGTGTGTTCTTTAGAATTATCGTTGATTACCGCCACTCTTATCATAAAATCATACTCCACGCTGGCCCAGTCCGCATGGCATTAGTTGTGAGTGGCTTGTCGCTATGGTCCTCGCGACGCCAATGGTAGCTGCCGATTCGTGTCGAATTCTGCACAATTATTCTAAGGTAGAAGCATACATTGGCTCATGAGGTGTTTGCTTATCAAGATTCAGTGATGTGTATGCAGCAACATGCGACACGGATTCTGGCCACCCCGCGGTACCGAGCATTGCATTTGCAACTTGATAAGCCCAATCAACTCCACGTAATGGTCAACATACCTTCTGCCTGTGGTTACCTCCCAAAATGATAGCCGCGCACGCGCCAAATCTGACGCACAACGCTGAGTTTCGGAGCATATATGATCGTCTAAGATCCCAAACCCTCCAAGGTTTACAGCGTAGAAGTCATCTCTGACCACAGCATCCAGCAAACACGAAACCAGACTTACGACATGACTCAACACACAGAAACACCCATGAATATTCCCAAACCATGGGAATCTGGCCGTCAGACTCAATTATACAGACTGCCTCGGCATTTATTCCGGACGATATTGGAACTTCTACCTTTATCATCTATGGCGACGTTCGCAATGACGAGCCACCACTCGAATACATTGGTCCGCTCCATCAAGAACCCTTTCGCCCTGATCAAGAAAGAAGGGAATGAGGCTGAGCGAGCGAGGTTCTCAATTCTGTGTTTCGACAAGCACTATCCGGACCATATCATATGTTATCATTGCGGCTCATACCATAAGCGCAAATCACCTGGTAGTCGGGATATCTGGGGTCAAAACGCCCCAGCCGCCTTCAAGTACGGGACCAGGACGATATGCAAACGGCGCACAACAAAGTTCGACGGGTTGGACTGGGAGACCGTCCACGAGATGATGCGCGGGTTCCGGCACTCCCCTCGGTATGGACACAATCTCCTGCGCCCTGAAGGCGTTCATCAACAGGGGTCAAAACGGTGGGGCAGTGACATCTATGCATTACCCTGTGATGGTCATTTGCTTTTGAGAAAGAGATGGGTCAGTGGTATTCCGGAAGTCGAGGATGTAGACCCCAAGGCCGTAGTATTTGGGATTCCATACTCGTTATGTCCACACCTGAACTCGGTCCTCAATATATATTCCATGGGTTGTGGTATAAGAAACGCTGTCTCTCGCTTCTACACGTATCATGATCCTGAGGACCTCAAGGATGGCTATGTTGATAAAGCCTTGCGGTGCACCGCCTGCCCTACCGAAGTGGTCATCGAAATAACTCCGCGAAGGCTGTTCATTGGAAATTGCGCAGACGAGTCGAGGTTTCCGAAATCAACCTATGTCGTAAGCGTCTCCAGATACGTCGACTTTGGCAAATGTCAGGATCCGGAGGACATTGAATGGAAGGCGCTCACAGAGCGGAGGCCGGGGTTCTGGAGACGCCTCTTTTCGAGGAGGGATAGCGAGTCGCTACACGGGGAAACAGCACGGTCAACGGTAGACCTTACACACCTGGAACCCGTTTGCGCGAGATTCAATGCGCGTCTCCACGCACCTCTGCTGTCCTCGCCGTCCCTCAGCAGTCCTACCGACCTTCGTCTGGCTATGCGTGATAGCACTGATGCACAACCTCCACCATACGCCGAGTGACCATAGTCAACAACATCGGGTCGCGAGAGTCCCAGCGAGCTGTGAACTGTGCGATGGGCGCATCCGGTAAGAAGCTTTGAAGGTGTCGGTTTCAACGAAATGCAGTACGCGCCTTCCTTCGACCCAGGATGATGCCCGGTCTTGCTTCGCGCGAGTTGTTGCGTCTGCACTTTGGTGTGCGGGATCCATGAATGGTTGTGATTGAGAACCAGACCGCAGTCTGAGTCAAAGGCGCATTCTATTCTTTCTCTATGGTTGTAATTTGTAGCTTTAGGATGTGTCGCAAGAGGGTGTGGCATGAACGGATTGGCGCAGGCCCGTAATGTCTAGGGGCAGCATGCCCTCACGACTGTATGCGTGGGCGCAAAATAGGGCCATTTCGGTCGCGCATCGAAGCAATTAGTCGTCTTGATCAATACTTGAGTGTTTGAACGTCAATCAATGCTGATCCAATAAGAGAAATGGCCAGCTCAATCGCACAGACCATCGGTACACCTTCCCTAATTCGGTGATGACGATGAGACGATTTCACACCCCCAGCCGTCCACAACGAAGACGGCTGATATGCGCCTTTTGCTCCCAACATATGCTTGTAGTCTCATTTGGCAGATCCTTACTTGCAGTACTCGCTAAGAAAGATTCCCGCTGCGCAATAACCCTTCTGAGAAATTACCCGCATTTATGCACACAATCGGAGTGAGATGAACGGAGAGTCCACCACGGATGTCTGTTTACCATACAGAATAAGGGGAGCATTCGAAATGAATAGATACAATACTCGCGCATGTACTAAAATTGGCTCGCTGTAGAAGCCTGGAGACAGTACACGGAATTCGTACATCAAGTCTGTGTTTGCATGTCTGCCTACACCATCCTCATGTCTGAAACGCCCACTAGCCGTTGGCTACATGTAGATCTCGTGGACCCTGACCAAGCTGTTGGGGGATGAATCTTTTGAATTTGTCTCTTGCACAAGTCGAGCTTTCAGGCGATCAGTCCCTTCCATATGAGCATCGTCAGGTGGTGGCTGCGGGCCATCGACCACGTGGAAACACAGAGATGCGTCGACAAGGCTGACGTCGTCGTCTGTTTCCGGCCTGAAGATAGTGATCTTGCTGATGGTCTTTTGGCCAAGTTGTAATTTGTGCTGCATGAGAAAGTAAGCGAACCCAGCACCGTTTGGAGATCCTGGTTTGGGTTAGTCTTACTGTATGTCATCGGAGTTGAACGCGACTTGCCTAGTAGCGCATGGCCCTGATCCGTAGTGGTAGAGAAGTCGGTTCCCGGCCACTCGCTTAGTTCGGTGTTACGGTCGCGTAGACAAGAAGCGATGATTTGATTAGTCACCTCGTTGGAGATGGCTATCATGAAGAAGTAGCGAATGTTCTTGATATTGGGGTTGTTACGAACCCAAAATCCCCAGATGATGTCTGAGAAAGCGCGAAGTTGAGGTAGGTCGTCTTTGTTCGGCTCCTTCGTACCACCGCCCCAGATAGTCTTGGCGGATGCTTGAGGGCTTTCAAGGAAGAGACCATAGATAGCGCCTCCTTTGGTGTTGATTCCGAATTCAAAATGCGCCTTTGTTGCCTGTAACGCCGTCAGCATCTAACTACTGCTCATACGCAAGCCTAAACTCACTCTGTATTGCTTGTTGTTACCTGCTGTGCTGTACCACTGATTGATAGCCGGGATCTGGTTGCCCTCATTATCTCTTTTCTCTGGGTCCCAATGCTCGACCCTATAGCACTGGTTATCTCCGCCTGCTGAAGTCGGCCGTCCGTCGAGACCAAGTGAGCGCATCGCATGTGAGAAATGCCAGTGCTCAGAAAAGCTGCAGCTGAACGACGATGAGCTAGTTTCTCGCCAGTACCAGTCCTGAAGCTCTATCTTGAGGTCACTATTGTAAGGCCTTGCAGCAGATGGGGGTTCGCGAGTATCTTTCATCTGACGGCCTGCGGTCTGATCAGAGCCTTCGAGACCACAGATCAGGGCGCCTCCTTTGGCTGCATTCTTGTTCCAATCCTCCTCCGCGGCATAATCATCGTCCCAGAAGGCCACCGTGGGGTGTAGTCCGTTGGGTTCACGGCTGGTCGAATTTGAAGATACGCGGGTGATGTTGCGGTCTGAGATGGGTGCGGAGGCCAGCGGAGTCTTGATAACTGTGTGTATGGCAACCGCGACGACAAGGGCGGTGACGAAGGTCATGTCGCTGATCGCTGCCAGGGAAACTGAACGAAGCAACAGATACAAGGAACGTCAGCAAGACGAACAGCGTGATACAAGAGGCAAGGCGCAAGACTAGCGGCTATTGGAGGCTGCCACAGTGACTTCGTAGGTGAAGGAGCGATTGTTCCACATCCCAATTTGCGCGCGTGTCTTCTATGACGAAGGTCTTGGAAAGGAAAGTGCAACCACTGATGAAGCATGCTTGGCCACGGGTTGTGTGATGCGTAAAGACGTTTTCCTAAGCTACCCAGCCTCTGGTCCAGGGCCACATAACACGCTATATGTATGGTTGACATTGGTTTCAATTTGCTAAATGCGGTCAAGGTGACCTCGGGATGTGAGAATGTAGCCGCGAAGCATTCGGACATGAAAATGCCATATACCGGAAAGCCATGATATCGAAAGCCATACGAAACAATCTTTCTGAGAACTACAGAACCCCAAATCACTGGTTGTTTCGTACCTCAGTCAGCCAGTCATCTCCCCGGTACTCATGCCACGGAGAAGGTTCTGTCGACGATTGAGCAAGAAAAATGAGGTATGTCGAATGCTATTCAGAGGCTCATCGGAACCCATGAGTCTTCAACGTCGTCGATCCAACAAATGTTCGCGGTGGCTATTCCATGTCCGGCTACCCAAACGCATCTTCATAGGGCTAGAGCAAAGGCTTTGCAGGTGGTGCAAGACCCAGGCGTGGGTGTGTACCCAGGCTCATGCATAACTGATTTCTGGATGAAAATAGCAATGCAGGTCCACAAGCTTTATGATAGACAGGATGTAGCGCGACGTTCTCAAGCACATTGCTGCCTCTAGCCTAGTCTTTCCCATGATTGCATCTCCCAGGGATAGGTATTCCTGCGGACTGGGCTGTATAGTGGGCTGTATAGTGTGCTAATATGATGCCGGGTCGAACGTATCGCGGACTAATATTACGGCTTGTATAGGTAGTGAATCGACGAGACGTGTAGAACGTGAGGGACGCGGAGGACGGATGATCGTGGAACGCATGCGCCGTAGCATCAGGCGGGCTTAGGTGGTGGCGCGCATTTCTAGTGCGGGATGTGGCCGGAAGGATTTCAAGGTAATAAGTTGAATGCAGATATGTTGTGTAGTGGCATCTTGACGTGCTCTATCATAGATAGCCTAATAGCCGCTATCTTAACCCTTAATGTATTAATATAATTCTAGTTTTATTTACTAAGGCGCTAGTCTAGAAGTAGATTTTTCTTTTTATAATACTACTTATTTATATAAACTAAAAATACTATAAAAGTTTAAAACTAACTTATAATACTAGCTTTTTTTTTTTTTTACTACTATTAAAATTACTTATTATAGTAATTAATTAATATATTTACTAATACTATTTACTACTTAAGTTTTTTTACTTAGTTAAAAAATTTTTTTTTAATAAGTATAAGCTATAGCTATACTAAAAATAGCTTTTAAAGTAGTACTTTTAGCTTTATAAGCTTATTAGTATAAAACTTAAAAAAGCTAAAAACTAAAATATTAGTAACTTTATACTATTACTTAAGTAAATTATATACTATTATTAAGCTACTTAAATATAAATATAGCTACTATTACTTTAAGCTTATAAAGTATTTACTAGCTTTTTTATATATATATTATTAGAAACCTATGTTCTAGATAGTTAGATAATATTATATAACCTAACTTAGCGCAAGTATAAGTAGATCTAGAAAATTATTACTTAAAAGATAATAATTTATCTATTCTTACTAAATAATATACTATTACTTTACTATTTTTTATATTTTATATTAATTAGTAGTTACTTATCTAATATTTAAATTATTTACCTTATAATACGCCTATATTATATAATATCTACTTATAATACTTATAGTAATAGTTATACACTAATAAATATTAATAATAATATAAAACTATTTAATATAGTAGTATTAGCTATAAGTTTATTAGTACTAACTTTTATTAAAAAGAAAGTATATAAGCTAATACCTTCTATATCTAAGATAGATAATAACGTTAGTAATAGCCTAATTCTACTACTATTACTATAGAATTATATTCTTACTTTTAATAAGACTTAGAATATTCTAGAAGAGGCTATTCTAGACTAGAAGCTATAACGCTTTTATACTTAGAAAACTCTTTAACTAAAGCGTATTAAGCTAGCTAAGTTATAAAACCTTTACGCTAGAGTTACTATAAGTAATTTAACTACTTTTAAAAAAAATATAAAAGCGCTATTTATAACTTACTTAGAGAATACTCTCTTTACTAAAGACTTTCTAAGACTTAAACTTTTATAGTTATTCTTAAAAACTAACTAAGTATAATATAATTACTAAAAGTAAAATTATAAGTTATACTTTTTTTATATACTATAAAGCTTTATAATAGAGATATAGAAAGTAGATTTTAGTACTATATATATCTCTAAGCTATTAAAAACTCTATAGTATACTTATTAGGTATTAGAGAGATACTAGAACTCTACCTAGACACTATTATAGGTAAACCTTAAGTATATTATATTAAACTTACTTAGTTTTTTATAAAAGTATAAATAATATACTTATAATTACTTTAAGCGCACTATATAGCGTAGTAATTAGAATTCTATAAACTTTTTAGATTATATAAGACTATTATAAAAGAAACTTAAATTAAACTAAATACTAAATATATAAGTACTAGAGTATACTATAGCCTTATAAAATAATATTAAAAAAAGCTTACTCTTACTCTTTATAGACTAATATTTTACACTTCTATAAGTAAAAAAATATACTAACTTTATTTTCTAATAAAAGTTCTATATTATAAAAAATAAGCTATAACTACCTAGAAAGAATAGACTTTAACTTACCTAAGATTAATCTAATATTTAGAGTACTAGTAAACTCTTAAAAAACGCTAAGTACGCTAGATTAGTTTAGAATAAGTTAAAAAGAAATAGTTTAGGTAATAATAATATATCTAAAAAGTAAATTATATACTATAAATATAGTAAAGTTAGTTATTATAAGAATAAATATCTAAAGGCTAATAAGTCTAATACTATAAGTAAGTTTACTAATAAGTTTAAGCTAGAAAAAAACTAAAAGTAGAAAAATTAATCTTCTACCTTACTACTTATATCTTTTTAAATAAAAAAAATAAGAATATAGAAATACTACGCAAGGCCTTATAGTTTACTCTATTTTAACTCTTAATAGTAAAGTTTACTCTTAAAATATTTAAGCCTAAAGAGGTAATAATTAATAGTAGTTTATAACTAAATCTTATCTCTACTATATTAGTAAAGAAGTAAGAATTAGTTATTAATTCTTTACTAAACCTTTTTATAAAAAAAGTTAATAGTAGAAAGCTTACTATCTATAAAATAACTAAAGTAGATATTACTATTACTAATTTATAGAGCTACGTAAAGACGTAGTATATTTTATTTATAGTATCTAACCTAAATAGGTATACTATATATTTAAAATTACTATAAATTAATTACTATAACTCTAGATTAAACTATACTTTATAGTATATACTCTTTAGAGATAATAAAGCTAAAGAGGTTAGCTCTTTTTAAAAGATTATAGTAGAAGATACTTAATTATTTAAAAAGAGTATACGTAATTCTAGTGTAAACGTGTATATCTATCTAGTAGGCGTAGTAGGTTAGAATAACTTATTCTTAGCTTAAATAAGTAATATACCTCTACTATATATAGAGTTTATTAATATTTGTTCTAAAAAGAACTTAGTAATTATTACTAAGTATAGCCTATAAGACTTAGCTTTAAACTTAGAACCTAGAATAAATCTACTATATATACTATTATATAATCTTTCTTAAACTAAGTTAGAGCTTTTTAGAAAGTACTTAGAAGAGTATATAGTATAAGAGTAAATAAGACGCTTAAAGTTACTAGCTAGTATACCTATCTTCTTTATTAAGAAGAAGAATAGCTCTATAAGACTATATATTAACTATTATAGCTTAAATAAGATTATAATTAAAAATAAATACTTACTATCTTTAATTATAGAGTCTTTAGACTGCTTAGTATAAGCTAAGTACTATACTAAGCTAGATATATAAGAGACTTACTATAGAATTTATATCTAGAAAGAAGATAAGTAGAAAACTATATTTTACACCTAATATAGTTATTTTAAGTATACTATAATGCCTTTTAGCTTTATAAATATATCTACTTAGTTTTAGATATATATTAACTAGACTTTTATTAGTCTAATTAATATATTATATATTATTTATCTAAATAATATTTTTATCTTCTTAAACACTCTTAAAGAATATAAAGTATATATTAAGAAAGTCTTATAGAGACTACGTAAGGCTAAGCTTTATTTAAAGCTTAGTAAGTATAAGTAGTATACTTAACGCACTAAGTACTTTAGTTATATTATTATACCTAATAGAATTAAGATTAACTAAAACTATATTAAGACTATTTAGAATTAGTCTAAGCTATATATAGTTTATAATATTTAGGTATTTATTAGCTTTATAAACTACTATTACTAATTTATTACTAGTTTTTCTAAATTAGCTTTACTATTAACTATTTTAATCTAGAAAAGCCTAAGCGTAGCTAAAAGTAGCTACGCTATATAAAGAGAGAAAAGCTAGTTTTTAAATATTAGTAAAGCTACTAGAAAAGCTTTCTATAAGCTTAAGAACTCTTTCTTAAAGAAACTAATCTTAGCTTACTTTAAAAGAGATTATAAAATAAAAGTTAAAGTTAATATATCTAGAGGTATAATATTAGATATTCTAAGCTAATATATTATAGAATTACCTAAGCTAGATAACTAGTACCTAGTTAACTTCTATTTATATAAGCTTATTATAGTAGAGTATAATTATAATATATATAACTAAGAACTATTAGCTATTATTAAAAGTTTAGAATATTAGTAATATTATCTTAAGAGTATTTATTTTAAAATCTTTACTAATTATGTAAACCTTAAGTAGTTTATAAAAACTAAAGCTCTTAACTATTATTAAGTTTAGTCTTACTTAGTACTTACGTAATATAATTTTAACTTAATTTATTATTCTAGAAGTACTAATTTAGTAAATAGTCTATTACGCTACTCTAATTATATAGCTAAGTTATAGAAGCTAGCCTAGAAGTATAATAAAGCCTTTATATAGCCTATAAGAGATATTATTTTTAATAAAAGTAAAAAGGCCTTCTTAGCTATAGCTGCGCTAATAAGGTCTAGTTCTAGACTAAAACTACTAAATAAATTAAGTAAAGCGCTTAATAAGTTTAAGTAAGTTAATTAAATTAAACTAAAATAGTAAGAGCTTATAAAAGATTAAAATACCTCTAATAAGGCTAGTAAATTCTTTTTAGAAGAATTAGACTTAGACATAAAATAAATAAACTTATTAAAATCTATTATAAGTTATAGTTACTTTTAGAAGCTTACTAATATAGAAAGTAAGTTAAAAGTACTTATAAAGTACTATAATAACCTACTAGTAGAATATTTTAGAGTAAAACGTATATTAGAAAAGCTCTAACGTTAATATACTTAGAAAAGTATAAGAAAGAACGTTACTAAGTATTATTATAATTGCTTAGCCTACTATAAAGTAACGCTAGCTTACTATAAACTATATAGTCTACTAGAACTTCTACCTTCTCTAGATTAACTCTAGAAGAAAGCTACTATAGATTTTATTATAGAGCTTTTCTCTAGTACTATATAAAGCTAAGTTTATAATATAATACTAGTTATTATATATAGACTTACTAAGATAGCCTATTATATTTTAGTAAGAGATAATTAGAATAGCTTAAACCTTGCTTAGGTCTAAATATATAAAGTTATCTACTTATATAGTATTCTAAAGTAGATTATCTTAAATAGAAGCTTACTAATAAATATAAAGTATTAGAATATCTTTTAATACTATTTAAACTCTAGAAAAGTTCTTATATCTATATTCTATCTTTAGATAAATAGTTAAACTAAGTAGTAAAACTAAATACTAGAATAGTACTTATAGTATTACTATACGCTAGAATAGAATAACTAGACTCTATAGATATTTATTAAGAAATTTACGTATAATAATAGTATTTACGTAACTACTAGTATAACTCTTTTTTAAGCTTATTATAGTATAAACCTAAAAGAAGTAGACTAGCTTAGTATAGTCTAGAGTAATAGAGAAAGCTCTATAAAGCTCTCTACTACTATAAAAGTACTTAGCTTATAAGCTAAGTATAAAAAAAAAATTATTATAGCTAATACTTATTAGAAAGTATATACTAATAAGAAAAAAATACCTCTTCTATTTAAAGTAGAAAATTAAGTTTTAATCTCTAATTAGTATATACGTTTTACTAGGCTAAAGAAAAAGCTAGATTAGAAGTATATAGGCTCTAGGCGTATAATAGCCTAGATTAGCCTATCTATATTTAAGATTAATATACTTAAACTAAAAGTAGTCTATTTAGTCTTTTATATATTACTTCTAGAACTATATAAGCTAACTAAATAATTATTATACCTACTAATATAAAGTATTAATACTATATATAAATTTAGTAATAACGTATATAATATTAACTAAATCTTAGATTAAAGGCGTAATAAGAATAATTAGTAAAAGTATTTTATTAAATAGTAAAGCTACTCTAATAAGAAAAACTCTTAGAAACTAGAGCTAGAGATTAGTATAAAGGCGCTATAAAAGTTTTAAAATAATAAAAGTATATAGCTTTAATATTAGTTTAAAAAGAAAAAACTTAAGTAGAGCTATAGACAGTCTTCTAAGAAGAAAAGAAATAAGTTAAAATAATACTTAGAGAATAAAACTAAGTATATCTTTACTAGTTTTTTTCTAATTTAGGTTTTTTAATATAGTATTTAATAGTACTATAGCCTAATAGCTTACCTTAGCTATTCTTATAATAATTATATAATACTTATTATAGATTATTATAACTTATTCTATATTATAAGGCTTTACTTCTATTAGTTTTTTATAAATCTTAGACTTTAAGATAAAATATTATATTTCTATAAGTTACTTAGAAGATAGATTTTATAAGACTTTAGTAATTCTTGCTAAGCTAAGTATACGCTAGAGAATAAGCTATTAAAGCCTATTATAAGTTAGAATAACCTAAAATAAGCTAAAAGTTCTAAATATTATACTTAAAGGCTACTTTTTTACTAGATTTACTACTAAATACCTAAACTAGTACCTAATACTCTAAAATTAAGCTATATACTACTAAAATAACCTAGAATAGCCTATTATAAAGTATTCTACCTATTCTTAGTATTATTATAAATTACGTTAGCTACTTTAATTTTCTTAGTAAAGACACTTTTCTAATCTTAGATAGTATTAACTCTACTATTTTTAAAAGTGTAGATTTTAGCAGCTTTATTTAATATAATCTTCTTAAGCTAAACCTTCTTAAAATTAATAATTATATACTATTATAAGTTAAAATAGCCTATAATAGTCTAGTATAGAGAAAACTTATTTTCTTAGAACTATTCTCTATTATATTATTAAAGGTGCGCTTCTACTTAGCTACGCAAACTTAATTAAAAGCTAAAACTAACTTTTTAGAGTAACTAGAAGTAGAGAAATAAACTAAAGACGTAGTAGACTAATAATAATAAGTTTTACTATTATAAAGAAAAAGCTTTTCTATATAAAGATAATATTATTTATTAGAAGTTAGAATAGCCTATAATAGCTTAGAATAGCTACTTACTTTTTAATAATCTTTTTAAAAGTTATAGCTATCTTTAGAAGTTTATTAGTAAAGCTCTAAATCTCTTAAGTAGTATAATTATAAATAGATTTAATCTACTAAGCTAAAGCTAGAACCTTAGTACTATTAGTATTAGTAAAAGATATAATCTAGGCGCTCTAATTATTAACTTAATAAAGTAGATTATAGTTATAAATAGTAATAGAGCTTTAATTAATCTTTTATAAAAGATTACTAATAGTATAATTAAAGTAACTATTATCTAATTCTACTTAAGAGAACTATATAATAAGTTAGTATAGATTATAATAGCCTATTATAGAGTATTATAACTTACTATATAGTAATCTTAGTTAAGAACCTAGCACCTAAGGCACTTAGACTAATAGTAAGTCTTACTATTTATAACGTAGAACTAGCTACTTAAAAAACTAATATACTTAGCGTATTTTAGAATTTTTTTCTTATTTAGTAGGTAGATAAAGTAATAGCTAACTTTTTTAAAGTACTTAACGCTACTAGTAAAGAAGAATATAATATAGTAGTAATAAGAGTTTATAGCCTACTTACTATATTTTATAAAAATATTTAAAATATTAGTAAAGTTTATAGTAGACTATTCTAAGCTATAATAGCTTTAGATAGGTCTTCTAAAGGCTAGATAAGGTAAAGTTATTAAAAGTAAGCGTAAATATAAGTAAAATAAATAGTATAATATAGATAGTTATCTACTAGTATTATATTAGCTTAGTTATATTTTAGTAACTTATAATACTTTATAATAGCCTATAATAGACTATTATAGGCTATCTAGGCTACTAGTAGAAAATATTAAGATTAGAAGTACTTACCTAATTATTATTAGTTAGTATAGAAGTAATAGTTAAGAAATTTAAAAGATTTTAATATAATATTACTAAGACGCTAGCTACTAGCGTAGGTAGTAGTATTTACTATAATATTCTATTATTATCTATTTTAGTAGTAAGTAAGAAAATTACTAGGTAAAAGTAAAGATAAGTTTAAAAAATAACTTTTTTATAAAATAGCGTATTCTATATCTACTAATATACGCCTTAATTACTAAATAATAATAATTTATAAAATAGCTTACTTTAGCCTAAAATAACCTATTCTACTTAACTCTAAGAAATTAAAGCTAAAAAGAGAGATATTATTAGAAACTTATATTCTAGATAGTTAAATAATATTATATAACCTAACTTAGCATAAGTATAAGTAGATTTAGAAAATTATTACCTAGAAAGTAATAATTTATCTATTCTTACTAGATAATATACTATTACTCTACTATCTTTTATATTTTATATTAATTAGTAGTTACTTATCTAATATATATAGCTAGTACTAATAGCTTTTTAGTAAATAAAGCTTTATAATAAATTATATTAAGTTTAAAATTTAAAGTAAAAACTAAAAAAGTAAAATAAACTACTTAGTTATTAGTAAAAATAAAAAAATAGTAGTTAAAAGAATTTTAAAGTAGTAAAGTATTTATAATTATAATAAAAAAATAAAAATAGTAGTAGTAAATATACTTTTATAAATATATTATTTAAGCTTTAACTTTAGTTTTATAGTATAGAATATTTTTATTTTATAAGCTATTATAATAACTTATTATATATTTATTATAAAGTTATTTTAAGCTACTATAAATATATATAAAAATAACTACTTTAAATAAATAGCTTAGTAAACTACTATTACTAAATATTTTTTTCTTAATATATATAACTAAAGTACTTTTATAAAAAGACTTCTTAGGCTTAAGCGCGAAAGACAGAGAAGCTGCTATCTCGACGAAGACCGCAGGCCCCGGGGGCGGCGGGGCGCCTGATGCGTGTCTAGCGTGTCACGGAAAGTGGGGCATCGCGGTCGCGTCTCTAGGTCGCGTGGCTCGTCTCCTCATCCATCTCATCATTGCCGCTGTCACCAGCAAACGTGCGATCATCAACGCAACTTATCCTCATGTCTCAATCAGCGTTCTGCCTACCACCCAAGGTATCTCCTCATATTTTTTAGGCCTATACTGGTTGCAGCGTCGCATCCGTTTGCTTCCTTCGGAAAACATCCACGTTCGCCCGTGTGCTGCAACTAGACCCCAGTCCCTTTCGAGTTCAGCTTCCACGTAGACATTGGATATGATCTCGTCATAGTCGTTCACATTTCATCTCACCATCTCCAACAACTTACCCTCTGACGCTGTCCTCGCTTTTCACGATGTTGCATACGCTTGCAACGTCAGTCTATTGAGTGGCAGTCAGTTGCGTCGCAACTATTCAGATCGGTCTGTTTCGATAATGAGAATGCTTGGAACACGCGTCTCATGCTTGCTAGAATCATCAATGTGAGTCGCAGCGTATTAACCTCGAATCTCCGAGTGAATCGAGTCCCACTAGCATACCTACCTAGACCGATGGGTGTGTCTACTTGCAGCTAGATCGTCAACAGCTCTTACGTGAGCTTGAAACCCGGTATATACGTACAGCAGATGTGGAAGTACAAGGATCAGGAAGAGAAGTGGACACAACAACCCTACCAAGAGTACAACGTGATATCACTTCCTGGAGCAAGAGCGGTGATGTTACGGACAGGGTTCAATGACTACAAGCTCAGAGGAATGCTCTCGAGGCTCTTGCCACGATCTGCTCTTGGTGACAAGGATATAAACATTTGCGCTCCAATTCATTTGACACCTCTGCCAGCCCGAGCGGTGTGTAGTCGCACACTCTTTCACTTAGCATGCTGGCCACGCCGTTGCCTACGCGGACTTGCCCCTCACTCTGTCGCGCCTTCCTCACGGACCCTACTTTCGAGACCCTCACCACCCGACTAGCGCTTGTGCCTAGCTCTTCTGTTGTATATCAGCTCGCGCCCACCGGCCTCGTACAGCTTCCCCTCCACCGCGCCTTCCACTCGCTTCCTCAACCCTCTTTCGCCCTCTTCAAAATCGAAGCAATTGCGGACGACGACTGCAGCTTCCGACGATGCGCTTTTCCGTCTTCACTCTTCTAGGGCTGGCCGCTACCGGTGGCTACGCCGGCAGCTCTCCATCCTCTACGGTCGCTTCTACGGTCGGCAGCGGACAGGCTGGAATCCAGGGTGCGGCGGATCCCTCGTCCATCTTAATTCCCCGACAATACGGAATTCCGACCGACCCGATCTCGGTCACGACATCTGTACAAGGTACCGTCGTTCCACCGACCAGCGTCCACTATCCCCCGGTCGCCTCCAGCGTGGTTGCTGTCCCGCCTCCATCCATCGTGTCTTCGGTGCAAGGCTCTCCCCGCCCGCCTCCGTCCTCCGTGGTCGCTATACCACCGCCTACAATTGTGTCTTCGATACAAGGCTCACCTCGACCTTCCGCATCCTCTGTAGTCGCTGTCCCGCCACCGTCCATTGTGTCTTCGGTGCAAGGCTCTGCGAGCCCGTCCTCTGCAGTCGCTGTCCCACCCCCATCGATCGTGTCTTCAGTACAGGGCTCCGCAACTCCATCCTCAGTGGTATGGAGCAGCCAGCCCTCGTCTCAAGCTGCATCATCTCAGTCGGCATCCTCGGTGCAAGCCTCCGCGCCTCCGTCATCAGTGCAAGGACCTGTTGCGCCATCCTCTACTGTGTGGAGCAGCCAGCCTTCGTCTTCTCAATGGGCGTCCTCGGTGCTGCCTCCTGCCCCGTCGTCTTCCGCAGCTTGGAGCAGTCAACAGTCCTCTCAAGCTGCGTCTTCGTCTTCTCAATGGACGTCTGCTGTGCCGCCTCCTGCCCCGTCGTCTTCCGCAGCTTGGAGCAGTCAACAGTCCTCTCAAGCTGCGTCTTCGTCTTCTCAAGCTGCATCCTCGTCTTCTCAGTGGGCATCCTCCGTACCGTCTTCTGTCCCGTCGTCCACCGCAGCTTGGAGCAGTCAAGTATCCTCTCAAGCTGGCTCAAGTGTCGTTGTGCCGCCCCCCACTGCATCCTCGATTCAAGGAAGCTCTACTGCACCATCTTCCCGCGCCCCGACAAGCTCAGTGGTTGGATCATCAGCCGCCCCATCTTCTGGAGCGTGGAGTTCTTCCGCGGGATCTGTAGCGCCCACGAGTATATCGAGCAGCCAAGCCGGTAGCACTTCGACTGCATGGTCATCGGCATCACCTAGTACCTCTGTGTCCGCGTCTGAATCACTCGTCGCGCCTTCTGGCTCATCTTCTGTGGCTCAGTCAAGTGCTCAAGGCAGTTCGGCTGCACAATCGTCTGGAAGCGCAATCCCGAGCACTCGATTGACTTCAGTCCAAGGCAGCACTACTGTAGAAGGCATCATCATCATCCCTACTGGGATTTCTGGTAGCAGCACCTCTACTGGCATCATCATCATCCCTCCTGGTTTCACGGCAAGCACTACCTCGGGTGGCTCCATCGTCATCCCCACTGGAATTCCTGGTATCAGCACCTCGAATGGCATCATCATCATCCCTCCTGGTTTCACGGGAAGCACTACCTCGAGTGGCTCCATCGTCATCCCCACTGGAATTCCTGGTAGCAGCACATCGAATGGCATCACCATCATCCCTCCTAGTGGAAGCAGCACCCCAAGCGGCTCCATCATCGTCCCTCCTGGTGTCTCGGGAAGCAGCACCCCAAGTGGCTCCATCATCATCCCTCCTGGTGTCTCGGGAAGCAGCACCCCAAGTGGCTCGATCATCGTCCCTCCTGGGGTCTCGGGAAGCAGCACCTCGAATGGCATCACCATTATCCCTCCGAGTGGAAGCAGCACCCCAAGCGGCTCCATCATCGTCCCTCCTGGTGTCTCGGGAAGCAGCACCGCAAGTGGCTCCATTTCTGCTCCGATCGTGATTGGGAGCAGCACTATACCTCCCAGTCCGATGCCTACAGGCGTAGGCTGTCCCGAATTGTGTCGTTCCCTCGAGTGGTGCCTAAAGTATTGTGTGGGCTATGTGTTCCCTCGCCCTCCCGATGAAGAACCACCGCACGAATGTCTTGAGCCAGCTAATTACAAGTGGTGTCATCTATGGTGGTTTGGCCCGGATGACGACGGTGGTAAGGATGGTCACCCAGGCGATCCAGACTCTGTTACAGACAGCGACCCCGAGTGCAAAGAGGAGAACTGTATCGCTGCATGCGTCACACAGAGACTCGCATCATTCTTGCTCTTCAAGCGGCCTTTCTGCCTTTGTGTCCCACACAAATGTGACAAGGATCACGACAGCGACAGTCCTAGCGATAGCGACAATGACGATCCATCAGTCAAGCCGCCAAAGCCAAAGCCGACATCGTTTCCAAAACCTACGAACCCTAAATGTAAGCTTTTCGGGTGTGGATGCGGGTGGGCGGGACTAGGGTTCGGGCCTGGCTGCCCTGAAGATGTCGTTCCGCCCATTTCGCTCACCATTCCATGTGGTATCTTCGGCTGTGACCCGTGCATCTTCTTCGGTTGTCATACCGGCCCGCGGCCTACGGGTATCATAGGCGCCGACGGATACTGTCCAGGTCCAACAGGGTGTGATCCATGCCCGCCAGAACTTTGTAGCCTCCCAGGTTGTACCGTTCCGGGCGGTTGTGGGCCGAAGCCTGGCCCTGCGCCAACTAAACCGGCGGACCAACCAGACCCAGAAGATTGCGACGACAACATGCGGACCACCATCACTGATCGCTTCGTCATGTGCACGGAGGGTTTTGACGTTTCGTCCATGCCTTCTAGCTATAGCTTCTTCGGCGGTGGTACATCATCCACGATGGTTACATCTGTATGTCTGCCGCTGATCGATGCCACGAGGACCATCTGCGAGCCGGCTAAAGGCTACGACACCACGACAACGCTGACTACTACCGGCACGCTAACTTCCGACGCCCCAGCATGTACCCGAGCACCGCTCTCTTTGGATGATGATGAGGGAAACAACAATCCCGATGAGCCATCAAACACGTGGACGTACTCTAGCATGGGTTCATCAACCTCAAAAAGCTCTTCCAAGGTATCGTCTAGTAGTTCCTCGTCGTCTAGCAGGTCCTCGTCGTCCACCAGTTCTTCGTCGTCCACCACTTCGGCAGCACCAGCTCCTAGCCATACACCTATGGACAGGAACGGCCACTGGACAGTGGAATTTCAGCAATTCTTGTACGACGACTACGCGGAATTAGGATGGGACTTGTACGATCCCAATGGCTTCCACGCGGGTTTCCACAATGTACGCGGTTACAACAAGGACTCGAAAATCACCGACTACATCCAGAGCGTTAATCGTCCGTACGGTGATTCAATGCCTTTTGGAGTTGACGTGACCGTTTATGAACGTAAGTGAACTCTTTATCGCCTTATTAGACACGCGCTAACTTTTCCTAGCACACAATGGTGATATGGCCAAAGTCAATTTTGAGATCCGCAAGAAGGTCACCGGCTGCGATTCCATGCCGGGCATCCCATGCAGGCCTTACATGACAACAGAAAATCGCATCGAAAGTGACCCATGGAGGCTGCAGACTTGCGAGCAAGCTTGTAAGGATAACAAGAAGAAGGCTCCTCTGGTTTCCAAAGACATGTGGTGCCAGGATCTCAACGCGGCAGATTGGCAACCCATGTATAAAGGGTACACTGGATGGCAGCGCCATTTCAAGTGTGGTTGGAAGGGATTTGATTGAGCGTTCTGTCCCCTGGAGGCTAACGGTATAATTGTGTGGGTATTCAGGAGTGGCTCGTACCAAATTGATAATTGTACTGTGGACATGTGGGCAAGACTGTAATCATATAGATGGATGCCAGCCGTGTGCTCCAATACTAGATGCCGTGTCGATATTTGAACTGGATGGTGTACGCATATCGAGCTTTTCATGTTTATCTCAAAAGTGACGTTGGGTCAGGGCACTTGCAGACTATCTGCTTGTTTTCTATCGTCGGACTGATACTGTATACCAGGTACGTATTTTTAGGCCCACACATTCCATGACATTTGGTGTGTAATTCCTATTGGAGCTGTTCAAAGCAACAGGGCACATATGAACAAGATTCCGCCGACACGCCTATTGTCTTGTCAGTATTGCGAGTCTCTGTAGATTGATTGCATGCATTTTGAGTGGTTCACTGCTCGATCTGCGCGAGTGTTGCTAATCATGGGCAGAACCAGAGTACCTCCTCCTGGGGCTCCACTGTCGCGTGTCTCGCTACCCGGACATCACTGCACACCTTGAAAGCCCTGCTGTGCCCTGCCGAATGGGCTCAGTACCTCCTCCCTCCCAATACATTGCATCGAAACTCTTCAAAGCAGTATCGCAACGATGTCTCAAACTGTTAGCCAAGACGAAAAAGATAGCCTGGCCGATATCAGCGCCGCGGAAAAGGGCCTCGAATCTAGCAGCGGAAACCATACAAGAAAGTCCACGCCCACGACTTCTTATGGAGAGATGCGACAGCTTCTCTACCGCCGATCTTGGGTACGTAATGATCCGATCTACAGTGTGTATGATGCACTTGCTGACTTCACAACCCGACATTCAGGCTTTATTGCAGGTGGTGGGAACAATCTTGCAGGGCCTCGCCATATTGCTCTTTGGGATCGTTCTCCTTATCCTTTCCCTTGCCGCTGCCAAGTTGGCCTTCCTTCTTATATTCGGCGCTATTAAGATGATCCTCTCGCTCTTGATCATGTTGATTGGGTTCATCGGCATCCCGATGCCGGCAGCTGTTGCCCAATGGGAGCCCTTTGGTTAGTTTCGAAGAGTCTGCGAGAAAGGCATCAAGTTGGATGCTAGCCCAGTCAAAACGTGGGCTGAAATTTGGATTCGATTTAAATCATGTAATGACACGCCACTCAGTTCCCCTCTCTCCTCTGCTTCTCATCTCCTTTGATGTTCTTCCGATCAACGTACTCCATACCTGTCCCCGAGTGCGTGTTGCTGCCACTGTTCGAATGTTCTTTCTGCGCCTCGTAGTCTTCCTGATCCTGTGCGGCCTTCTGGGGTGTTTTGGCGGACTTTTGTACACCAAAGGTGTCTTCGCTGGTCTTTGAGGGGTCGTTGACCTGGTCTTGAGGGTATGGTGTTAGTGAAGAGGAATGACGTGGAAGGTGCGGGAGACGTACTCGGCATGGTGATTTCGCTGGGACTGATGCTGTGGAGCTATGGTACTTGGGCCCTCAGCAGGAGATTTGTGCGAAATGAAGTTCTTTTGAACAGTGTGTAGACGTCATGAGAACGTCGGGTTGCGTCAACGTCAAGATGACGACGCGGAAGTCATCACCGAGCGTCCTGCATCATGCATCTGCGACACACTTGACATCAACGTTCAACAGCCGTCTTGAATCAAGCTGTTCGATTGTTCGTGACTACGTGTTGGGGCTCGCGCATCCCGTCGCGCGTTCCGACGCGTCAACCGAGGCGCCCTGATCGACGAACTTCAACCCCGCTACCAGCCACTTCATCCCCGATGCCTCTCAGCCCTTCTTCTCCTCGCCCTTGCCGCCGTCTTTCTTGTCCCCATCCTTCTTTGATGAATCGCCCTTGTCGCCCGATGCTTTGGGAGGTGGTGCGCTACCGCCGCCACCGGAGTTCATGAACTTGTCGTCGAGCTGGTCTGGAAGTTGTTAGCTACTGGAGCATAGATCACTCGGCATCCAAAGCGTACCCGACATGTTGTGATATGTGAAGAGAAGTTAAGGCGAGGATGAAGTCGTTATGGAGGCTGACTTTGGGAGAAGCTGAAGAGGAGGATGGGATGACCAGACCTTAAGGTGCGGTTTTCCAATACCTGCCTTGTGGTACAGCATGCGACATGACGTTGTTGCGCCTTTCCCCACATTCGACTACTTGGCTGGAGTCTAGATGCTGCATGGTGCTAGTCTGGCCGTTTACCCGTCTCTGAACTATTTCGTAAGAGGCGATGTCACGAGGAAGCGGGAAGACGTTGTAGAAGTGCTTGTTCTACGGACAGTAAGACCTCAAATGAGCTATCGTACTGCAAAGTACCATGTACATCGAACGTAAAGCTGCCAAATCCTTGCGCAAAGACTGCCATGCTTTACAGATGGAGAGGATGTACGAAACGCTCTATCTAGTACCGACGACCCCTGCCACCACGCGTGCCCCGATCCCACCTACCGCCACCTCTTCCGCCACGATTTGGGAAGAAAGACGGGTTTCTGAAACTGTTGTTCTCATACCACCAGTAATCATCCCGCGAGATATGCAAATCTTCCGACTTCTCCACGTAGCGTTCCTCCTCTTGTCGCAAGAGGTAAAGTCGGCTCTGGCTCAGCGGCATGATCGAGTAGCCAGCGGTAACACTGTCGGTTATGGTGCGTCGAAGGAACGAAGTGAACTGAGGCTGAGAAGGCAAATCCTTAAGACCCATCTTGGCCAAGAATTGCGGAAAGGCGTCGAACTGCTGGATCTCGCGAATATCCTCGGCCATGCGCGTTGAGGTACCCGGCGGAGGAGCTCCGTGGGCGTCAAACAACGAGTCGCGAAGTTCAACCAGGGTCTTACCGGGTGGACGTGCTGCTGCGCTGAACATCTTCAGGAACATCATGAGGCGGTATGATGTGGGGGAGGCGGCGTATGTCTTGCTGGTACGGTATTCAGAGACCTTGGAAGGCTCCAGGTATGCCAGCTCGGCCATACCAGCGCCCTTCTCATCAAGCGTCCAGACGACGTTGCGGATGATGGCTTCTTCGATGATCTCATACGTCAGGTCTTCGGTAAGGCCGTCGTCGCAGATGAGAGCCGCTATGAGAACGTGACCGAGATCGGGGAAGTTTGCCTTGTTGCGCGGACCGGCCATGAAGCGTCTGATCGTGTCGTTGGCACTGTCAGTGATGTGAGAGTTCTCGATCGCCAGGCATAGCAGTAGGTGGAAGAGACCGAAATACGCGTCGACGGCCTTCTCTGACGCGTGACTCAAGGTGCTGCGTGCGTCAGGGCCGCTGTAGCTCTCCGCATCTGATGAGAACTGAACGACAACGGTGTTCATAGTATGATACAGGATGTCCACATAGCAAGCTCCAGGGTTCGTGATGTTCGCAGTTCTGTGGATATCCAGCGTGCTCTCCATCACATGATCTCTAACTTGATTCCAGTGGCGTCGGCTCAAAGGTAGAGGTAGCCAGATATCGAACTTAACACCCTGAACGCTGCGTCGGATGTGGTGCTTGTAGAACGCCTCGTGACTCAACAGATCAAACTCTGTTCGGAAGACCGGCCGGTTACCGCCTGTCACGGCGATACCAATACCAAGCTTGGCGTCGAGGAATGATTCTTTGAGACAAAAGCATTGCAGCTCGCGAATGCGGATGAAGTCGTAGGAGTTCATCTTGTGCTTGATGAAGGGAATGGCGTCGGCGAAGGCCAAAACGTCAACGGTCTTGGAATTGCTGAGGATCTCGAGAAGGATCTCATCTGGTAGCCTAAACAACCCCGAAAGACCTCTCTGATGCTGGCTAGGGGCTGGGGCGACAACATCTGGTGCGGGTGAGTCGATCTCCATTCCACCAGCTGGTACTGGTGACGAGTCTTCTCCAAATCCACACAGAGAGCATTTGAAGCGATCTTCTCCGGAAGTTTGAGCCTCTTGCTGCCGATACCAAGCCAGGTCGACAGTTTCATTACCATGGTCTTGCTCTAGCGAATCACTAGAGAAGAAGCTCAGTAGCTGGATGGCGATACCCTTGAGGGTATACGCTGGCGTCCAGCCCTCATCGGTGTTCAGCATGGTGGCGCAAACATAGTCGCTGAAGACGTTTGGATGGATGATTGCGCTTTGGATCGTGACGTCGGGCGCCACCAGCGGATATCGGCCGGTGAAGCGGATCTTGAGGTGAAGTGGCTTCTGTCCTTCCGGAGTGAGAACAAGACACGCTCTTGTGATGTCGTTGTCCTGGAAGTGAATGCGGACGTTGGGATACGGATCTTGTTCGATCTCCGCGATGTCCTTGAGGAGGCGACGTCGCAGTGAGCGTGACTGAACCGTGTTAGCTTGGTACTGCGTCATGACGACGAGGTGCTGCGAGGTTGCGGTCGCGAGGTTCGGTTCCGTCAAGAGAATGACAAGAGACGTTAAGAGGAAAGAAACAGAGGTTATAGCGCGCGTTCGGGTTGTCAGTTGCTGCAGGTGGCCCAGGCTGAGTCATGCACGTGACTAGGCAGCACAACAAACAAACGGAAGTGTGGGTCTTGACGCCCTTTCAGATTGATGGACAGCTATCAAACCTGTCTGATACCGCATTGAAGGGATCGCATGACCAGTCTTCTGCTCCCAAAGCATCTACTGAATGGCTTTGCGCGGACAGGCAAAGGGGGCCTGAGTTAGCTATATCCAAGACTAGTGGCTTCGAGTTTATCATAACGCAACGTAATCCCCACGGCCTAAAAGTCATCTCTGGTGCTATTATGTCATTGGAAAGTCTGTTTGAATGACACATCCCAGTGCGCCTTAACCAAGTGGTCCAGAAAAGGGCGTCAAGGTAGCCAGCTAGGGATGGCTTGCTAAGGTTGAGTAGTGCGACTGGGTGAATAAAGTCCCATATTCTCACAAAGTGTCGCATGTCTTTGGTCTGCATGATGAACTGAGATGAGGACAAATGGCTGGAGGAATTCAAGGAAGTCATATGGCTGGATGGGGTCATGTCATCAGTGATGTCTACACTTAGGACTCGTAAGGACTTACTATGTAAGAGTATAGTGATATGAGAAGGAGACTATAGATACATCGTCTAGATGAGTTGAAGTGCGTCTGGCACGTAGAAGTTGTGTTCGGGGCCAAATGGATGAATACGAGGACCAAATTAAAGCTGAACCCTCGTGCAACAAGAGGCAGCGCGGACCGCCTCAATATGTAGAGCTATGCGAGCAACGCGAGGATGAAACTCGTAAGGGACATATCTATTGGACGAAGTTCTCGAATCTGCATCTATCGGGGACTACAGAAATAGAGAAAGTGAAGGAAGAAATGCGGACCCCACAATAGTTCTTGCATCGTGCGACTGGATGACACGACGAATGCGAGCGCCTGCAAATATGAAAGAGGGGGATATCGCAATTTGGGCTATAAAGAGCCGTTCGCAGTCGTCTATGTCCTTCCTTCGATCAATCCAAACTTGTTCGTATCTTCTCCTGCCAACCATCGAAATCAGTACATCATGAAGCTTACGACCGTTGTGGTCGCTCTTTTCTCATCGGTCGCCTTGGCCGCTCCTGCGGCCCAGATGGACAAGCGCGCCGTCGTTGACGCAACTGTCGCCGTCGACGGGCTGCGCTATCGAACGTGCCCGAAGACGACCTGCTCGGCTCCGGGTCAATATCCCAAGGGTACCAAGATCAAATTAAGCTGCTACACCACGTCTGGTACTACTGAGGTGAATGGAGACAAGTAAGTCATGACGTGACATGGGAAGAACTTTTGTGCTGACGTGAGTGAAGGCGCTGGGCCAAGGTCTCCGGAGGTGTTGGTAATGGCCGATGGGTATCGTTGGCGTATATGGATTGGCCTGGTGCGCTCAACCCGTGGTCAATTCTCTGCAGGAATACTGTACTGATCCGACATAGGAACGATTAGCGGTTGCTGATATTGCGTGCTGCAAACGGAGGTAGTACGGCTACGATGCGCTTCTTGCTCACTCGGTTTCGCGACCACCTTGGCGATAAGTTTGCTGATATTTGGTGGATAACACAGTCGCTAGCTATGGTTCAGAATATGCCTTCTAAACCAACACTCCAGCCTTTCCCCAAGTGACTTGTGCGTCGGATGATGATCGTGCCACGAGCTTGTGACCAGTGATTGCTACATTCTTCCACTTCAGACTTGTGCAATTGATGGTGCCCTTGAACTTGCGACAATCGTTGCCAGAGAAGACAATGTACCCCAAATCTGTCTCGTTATGTTCGGGTGCCTTGGACGCGTTGTGGCCGGATTCCGTAGGGCTGCCGCTCCATCGCAACCAGAACTTTGGTGAACGGAAGCTGTTCTTTTCGAATGTTTCGAAGCGAGTTCTTTCGGGAGACTCCGGCTCCGTGTTTTCGCTCTCTTCTTCGTCCTCTTCCTCATCTTCCTCTTCGTTTGATTCATCTGGTTCTATCTCTGCGATCGTTCGCCGAAGACTGTCACGACTGCCAGCTAAGATGACTGAGGCTTGTAACAAGCCCGGCAAAGATAATTGGCCCACGACACCCTCGCCGGCTTCGGTCAAGCGATACAGCTCCAGCGATGCATCTTGTTCTGGCTGCGTATCCCCAGTTGCGCCCAGGGCCTTTTGCCATGCCGGACATTTGACAGAATAGCTTGCGAATGTCTTGTGAACGTCGAATGCGCTCGTGTGTTTGGATTTTCCACTGCGGCCAGTGCGGTTGTGCATGTGCCGCGTCGAGAAGGCGGCGTCTTGCCAGTCGTCCATTGCAAAGGAATCTGGATGTTAGGGCTCTAGAGTCAAAGATTGTTTGAATGGTGTTCGTGGGCTCGTGTGCCTCGTTGCCAAAGAGAGGTTGACGTCATAGACTAGCTGGATTCCAGCCTCAGGGCCTAAAGAAAGCGAGCGATAGCACTGGTGCCTCTGAAATGCCACAGTGGGAGAAGCATAAAGGATGTCAGGACGGTGATAGGGGTGCATCGCGGGGCATGCATACTCCGCACTTCCAACCTGCTTATATTGGTCGGATCACTCCCACAACGGTAGTCATGTGCTGGTGGCTGGACCAGCCATTCTGCATCTGTCATGACGGGCTTGTCAGGTCTTGCCGTCCCGGGCACAGTGTACCTATCATCGGGGTTGGGAAAAGAAGTTGATGGCGGCATGTCAAGGGTCAAGGGTCAGGTGGGCCGCACGTGAACAGGCGTCGGAGTTCGGGCGTCGCGAATAGCTCCATCTGCGCAAACCAACAAACACCAACGATGGCACCCAAAGGGTCTAGGAAGTCGGCGGCTGCAGCGCCCAACAAGACGCTCGTCCTGGACAATGGCGCATATTCGATCAAAGCCGGTCTAGTCTCGCCAGCCTCGGAGCCTACCTACGACGACTGCAGTGTCATTCCCAACTGCATCGCGCGCAGCACACGCGACAAGTGCACCTACGTCGGCGCCGAGCTCGATTCGTGTAAAGACTTTGGAGAACTGGCGTTTCGCCGTCCAGTGGAAAAGGGCTTCATTGTCAACTGGGAGGCGGAGAAGGCGATATGGGAGCATGAGTTCATGGGCGACGCCGTGGGGGAGGGGTTGAGGGTGGGTACGCACAGTCGCGAGCTCGTGAAGGGTGTATGAACTGACAGTACGCAGTGTGACCCGAAAGACACAAATCTGGTCTTGACAGAGAAGCCAAACTGCCCGAAAGAGCTGCAGAAGAACTGCGACGAGATCATCTTCGAGCAGTTCGAATTTGCGGCCTACTACCGGTGCGTTGGCGCGACCCTCAATGCCTACAACCCTCCCACCGCGTCCTCGTTGGCATCGTTACCGCAAGAATGCCTCCTCATCATCGATACATCGTACTCAGACACGACCGTCCTCCCTCTCTACAATGGCAAGCTCATACAATCGGCTGTGCGGCGGCTTACAGTCGGTGGGAAGCTGCTCACAAACTACCTGAAAGAGCTCTCTTCGCTGCGGCACTACAACATGATGGAGGAGACATATCTGCTCAACGAGATCAAAGAAGCAGTCTCGTACGTCGTGCCATCATCGCAGCAATTCGCCAAAGATCTGGAGCGCACTTGGAAAGGACGGCTGGGAGATAAACGAGAGCTGGATTCGAGCATAGTGGTCGACTATGTGCTCCCGGACTACGAGAATGCTATACACGGGCATGCGCGGCCCCACGACCCTGCAAAATCACGCATGCGCCGAGGGCTACAACCGCTACAAGGACCAAGAGAAGATCTGCTACCTCTAGGCAATGAGCGCTTCGCCGTGCCCGAGCTCCTCTTCAACCCTTCCGATATTGGCATTCAGGAAGCTGGAATACCTGGCGCCGTCATGGAGTCGCTGAGTACACTGCCAGAAGCTCTAAGAATCGGCCTGTTGGCGAATGTTGTCGTGGTGGGCGGGAACTCGTTGATTGCCGGCTTTATGGAACGAATGCAGACGGAGCTGAGGGCTCTGGTACCAGCCGAGTACACGCTGAACGTGGCGAGGGCAGATGACCCGATCAAACATACATGGCTAGGAGGAGCAAACGTCGCTAGCCAACCCGACTTGTTGAAGGAGTTGCTCGTGTCCAAAGCCGACTATGACGAGAGAGGCTCTACGTGGCTAGTAAAGAAGTTCTCGTGATATACATAATAGACACTTCAACATGACAGTATCTTTCCTGATGCCAAAATCTCTAGATCAAAAATCAGAGTGCAGGCAGAGATCATGCGACGCATGTTCCCCAAACCCATGGGCTTCTCCAGTGCTCGGGGCTGCTAGGGCGCTGATTGGCTGATGTCCGGCGGCTTGGCGTGCTCGTCGACATGTCGAAGGAATTTCCAGCAGACGTATCACCCGCATCTCGAACCCAATGCGCCGAATACCGCGCCCCTCGCGGGCAATTGATCCCTCACATCCCCTCTCCGCTTGCATACGGCAACGAGTCTCGCCATTGCCGCCCCGCCCCGCCCCGTCGCCCTGCACCCATCTGCGCACCCCATCCGCCGCCTTCTCCACAACCGCACCCCAGTCCTTCCTGCTACCGGGCAAACAGGACAAGAGAAAGCACCAGCAGTTTGTGCGAAGATGGCAGAAGCGTCTGCTTGGCGACTCGGAGCCTATTGGTGCCCACGTCGACCCTTATGATCCCACATCACCGGTCCGCATAGCGCCTGAAGACCAGGGCGAATACGAAGAGGTCCTTGACGAGGAAGCCTCAAGATTTCCCCAATACAAGCCTGCGAAGTATCTACGCGGCCTGCATCGGGTCGGTGGCGAGGAATGGCTGCAGGAAAAGGTCGAAAAGGACTTGGCTAAGGAATTCGAGAAACTTACGCTACGGACGTACACGCCACTGACACTGGACATGGCCAATGAGATCGAAGAGCTCACGGGCACTCCGTACACTTTGAAGGACGAGAACCTGCTTATGGCGCAAACTGTACACGAGAAGACCAAGCGCCCATATACCGACTACAACTTTGGCCTCCACGCCAAAGCTACCCGGATTACCGATATGCGTGCCAGTTTCACACAAGCTGTCGCCGAGATTTATGCCCTGAAGCAGGCTGGTTTAGATATGGACCTATCCAAGTTTGCCAACCGAGGTGTTTACGATCGGCCACGCTGGGTCAAGGACATCAAGTTAGTCAAGACAGAAAGCGGTGAGCTTGCTCTTGCCTTCCCCCAGCACAAGAGCTTGGAAGATCTCTTGGAGACGATGCAAACGGCACCCGCTTGGGAGGCTGAGCCAGAGGTATCGGACGAGCTGCTCGTTGAAGAGGTCGTTGAGGAACTTGAGGATGCCGGCCTTGCACAGGAGCAAGTACAGACCATGGACCCCGACACACCAGCACACAAGAAAGCAGCAGTGCTCAAGATGGATGGCGAGAACAAGCCGTTTGACTTCATGTCGAACCGCCCCGTCCCTCGCGCCAAGCCAGTTGAAGCGCCCGTCAAGGAGGCAATTGTTGAGGAAGTGGTCGTTCAAGAAACTACGCCACCTCAAGTTGCTCAAGACGTACCCCAAACCGAGCTTGTTGACCATGCAGCCGACCCGGAGCCCGTTAACCAAATCGCTCCAGCTGCAGCGAGCGAGTCGCGACATGCTATCCTCGAAGAGAGAGCGAAGCGTTTGGCGGCTGACTTTGCGGCTCTAAAAACCTCAGTTCAGCAGAGCAGCAGAGATTCGTCTGCTATCAAGCCCGAAGAGACGAAATGGCGGCACGTTCCCGTCACTGACATCAACGTCAAGTTCGCTGTACGTGTATCGACCCTTTTTATTTTACCTTTGCTGACTTATGTAGCTTTACAAACGCCTTTACCAACTTACCGGCTGCCGCATCTCCGATCCACACCTCTCTTCCGCGAACACCCTAGGCGATCTATACAATCATGTATTAGAGGCCGCCAAACCCCAGCCTACCAGTCTCTTCAGCGCTATGCATGTAGAAGGGCAGAAGGCACGTCAGCGAGCGAAGCAGCAGGCCACATCTGATGCCGACGCCAAGAGGAGGGCCGACCTGGGCGATTTGATTAATCTGGGCAACGTCGAATTGCGTCGCGTCAAGCCTACCAAGGTTGAGAAGCGCAGCAAGACTGGTCAAGACAAGGTCATCAGCTATGCTCTATGGGAGCGTGGTCTGGGTTCAGGTATACCGGCTAGGCTTGAACAGATGAAGCAGAAGCAATCGAGGGGAGCAAAGAAGGCACAACCCGAGCGTGGATCTGTCACCCCCTTAACCAGCAAGGCCGCCGGTTTCTTGCTCAGAAAGAGCGGTACCTTGCAATCAGCACGCGCAAAAGCGGTGTAGCGGACAGTTCCTGGAACCATGAATACATTTGCATCCGATGCATGACTTATGCCCAACCATGATCTGAACGGGTCAATACATTGTATAGTATGTACACTAGGAGAGCTGGCATAGTTGATAGCTTCCTTCTGCTGGAGGGCCAAATGAATGCCCTCTGCCTTGCTTCATGCAAATGGCAATAATATTTCACGGACTGCGAAATGGTCGCGTGATGGGATGCTGCTTCGCACGTGGCTTGTAGGATGGTGTGCTTACGCATCGGCCTACTCCGAAAATGCAAATCATCCAGCCGCTCTGTGAACGGCTCGAAAGCCTGAAATCATCCCGCTAGTCAGCCACGAACCGGAGTCGCACCTGATCAGCGTACCAACTCCTGATAAGAATCAAGCCATATGCAGGGCTCACACGCAACGCTCCTTACCGAGGGAGTAATCCACGATTGCCGACAGGCTAAGCTTTGCCCAGAAGTGCTTGTCAAAGATAAGAGTGGAGCTACTAGTTCTTCGCAAGCACACAGGCTAGGCGGCATACGGCAATCGTTTTTCTTCGCACCCTGCCATCGGCGTCAAAACGGCTTTTCATGACGCGGCTGGGAGCCGAGTGTGCGCGGTGGGGTAGTTTACTATAGAACGACCATGTGTCGCCCGGTCTGACCCTGGGTTGGTCTTGTCCAACCCTTTCTAGTCACATTTCTTTCCGAGTAATCGTCACGATCAACGCTGCCCATAATGTTGTCAGCGGAAAAAGCCCAGGACGAAGCCAGTCTCTCGACAGACAGCGTGAGAGGAGTCGGCGCTGCGACAGCCGTCCCGCGCGAAACCGGAATCCTCGCCAAACTGCGCCGGTTCGAAGAGCGATTAGATGCGAAACTAGGTAAGTTCTGACTGTACGAAGTGCATGTGAGACATGTACTGATTTCGTACCTCTACCTCTGCAGGCATCGAATCCGAAGCCATCAGTCGCAAACTGCCAGAAGACAAGGGCGACGTGCCATGGCACCACCAACTCAACATGTTCTTCCTCTGGGCCTCGGGCACAATGAACACGTCCTGTTTCGCGACGGGCTTCCTTGGACATGAGTTTGGTTTGAGTAAGAACGTACCGTTTCCCGCGCACTTGCAACAGCTTGACTGATTGTTTTGTCTTTGCAGCGCTTCGCCAGAGTATCGTCATTACCATCTTTGCGTCTATCCTTGGTGGCGCAGCGACCGGTTTCGCTGCCACCTTTGGTGCGCCGACTGGGCTGAGGCAGATTTCCATGTCGAGATATGCGTTTGGGTGGTGGCCTAACAAGGTTATTGCTGCTCTTAACACTATTGTGCAGATTGGCTGGGCGTCTGTGGCTTGCATCACGGGTGGTTTGGCACTGACTGCTGTGGCGGATGGCCATATCTCGCTGATTGTCGGTATCGTCATCCTGGCAGTGGTGGCTACGCTCATCTCCTTCGTCGGTCTTCGAGCTATTTTGGTGTACGAGCGCTACGCGTGGTTCGTCTTTTTCATCATCTTCATCATCTTCTTTGCCGAGACGGGCAAGTATACCGACAACAGCAATACGCCTAAGCTGAAGGGAGCGGACCTCAGTGGACAGGTTTTGAGCTTGATTGCTATCGTCTACGGTAGTTCTGCATCGTGGCAGACCATGGCATCCGACTACTACGTCCACTACCCCGTTAACGTCTCCCGCTGGAAGGTCTTCCTCATGACCACCTTTGGTATCGCTATTCCTACTTCCATCGGCATGCTGGCCGGCTGCGTTGTTTCATTCGGCATGAACAACCGACCAGACTGGCAAGAAGTGTACGATAATGACGGTCTCGGCTTCCTCATCCAAACCATGCTTTACCCACGCGGTTTCGCAAAGCTGATCCTCACGCTTCTGGTCCTTTCCGGCATCAACGTAAACGTTATATCCATCTACAGCGCCGCCATTTCTTGCCAGCAATTTTCCCGTCCTTTTGCACGCGTTCCCCGCTTCATCTGGATTCTGGTCTGTTTCGCTGCCATCCTCGGTCTCGCTATTGGTGGCCGTGAGCAACTGAGTGTTTACCTGCAGAACTTTCTCAGTCTGCTCGGCTACTGGACTACTCAATACTTTGTCATTCTGTGCAGCGAGCACGTTATCTTCCGTCGTATGAACTTCGATAATTACGACTTAGATGCATGGAACGATCCCAGTCGTCTGCCGCTGGGTATTGCTGCCGGCACCGCCTTCGCCATCGGAATCGTCGCGTGGATCCTTGGCATGGTCGAAACGTGGTATGTCGGTCCGCTAGGTGGGCTCATCGGAGCTGACGGTGGTGACATTGCGAATGAGTTCACATTCGTTGTGACTGCCCTGGTGTACATACCTGCGCGGTATCTCGAGAAGAAGATTGTTGGGAGGTAGGGATATGGGCTGCCAGAGTAGGAGCATTGTAAGTGTCTAGGCACGGCACTGCCAAGAAAGGCTTCAGACGTGTTGATGACGAAGAATCGATAACTCATCCATGGTCAGACCTTTTGAGAGTGACTTCGTACTTCGACTGCACAGGAACTGCATCATATTAGTGAACGCTGGGCCAGCTGCGACAAAGCGGCGCAACTCTCGGTTTCTCGACTTACACGTTGCCAGTTACCTATGAGTACCTTCAAACTTCCCAAGCTCTCTTCGCAATCGTATACATAGCGTCTCCTTTCAGTAGGTTGACCATCCATTTGCCATCCGGAGACTCCTCGCCGCCTAATGCCTGCCCGGCGGTGATCACAGCCCACTGTACCATGGGTGAGACAAAGTCTGTTTCTCCTCGCGCACGTTTGTGTTGCAGATAGTCAGTGATGCAGCGGGCGATGTCGAGTCCTGCTGTACGGATGACAGGATAGTAGGAGCTCTCAGTCATAACATCCGCGCCTGTGCCGCCCTGTATGTGATCGCTCGGAATGTGTTGTGTGCCGTTGGTTTTGCTTCCTAAAGTCGCCATGACACGGAGGGTGTAGATCAATGCGGTGTTGTACAACATCAGCATCCGTGCAACAGAGTCGCTCATGAACCGGTATATAATGCGTGGCGAAATCTGGGTACTGGTCGGATCAAGACACTCTTCTTCGATATGGACGTTCTCCTCATTGCTATCCCATCGTCGTTTCCACGCTCGAAGAAAGACTAAGGTCCCATCTGCCTTGCATTGCATTTCCTGTCGCCGTTGAATATAGCTTAAGCCAGACGCATGCTGAAGCTTGAAGAGCTCGTCACTCGCAGCTATTAGCACCGAACAATCTGCGAGCACGTCATGCAAGTCTTGTTCATCTGGAGTTTCCAGCGAGAGCGCTGTTCTCAGTACAGCTTTCCACTGTGGTCGCGCAAAGATTGATGACGTTCTGTTCCTCAATGATGCTATCAGTATCATATGCCGCACACCTTTGTACAGCTCAAGTGTCCGAAATGACGCGTGAACCAGGGATGCTGGGTCACGTAATGCTAGGAGCTGCTCCATCCCAAGCATGTGCTTGAGCCAATTTCTTGGTCCAGTGGGCATGAAAAGTTCAAGCATAGCCAATAGAATGACGGAAACGATTACGTCGTCATGCATACGGCGTTCTGGCTGGCTCAAAGCCTGATTCAGCCGCTTGAGAGCTACACCATGTATGGCATAACCTTCGGCGAGGATCCCGCTCTGGTGATGCTGCGCGCCGAAGAAGAGGGTTGCAAAGCTGAGTGCGGCCTGAACAAATAATGGGCTGCTTGCTCCTCTTACGGCGTAGTTATCCGTGACAATGTCTGAGGGCTGAAGCTCCTGTAACCCTAGGTCTATGGGACCGTTGGGTAGAAGATGGCGGCGTGCATAACATATGCAAACTTCTTTGTCGTTGAATTTAGGCCTGATTTCAGGGAGGTCGAAGCGGTGTTCAGGAGATTCCGAGGTAGACTCTTCTACTTCTTGCCTCTTCCAGACAGTCGTTACAGGCGGGTCCGCCGCCTTGCTCTTCAACTTCTGTGACCTCCTAGACTTGACGATTTTGCCTTGCACAAAGACGATCGACTGTGGACCATCGCATTTGAAGCCAGCCTTTTCGCATCTCTGACATGTTGGGCGAGTCTCATCTTTGGTAGGGTCAGCCTGAGGTCTAATGTGCAAGACGATGGCGCTTACCGCACTTGATACGGCGCCTGCGGCAGGTTGAGCATCCTTTCGAACGGCCGGCTACATTGACCATGATCTAGACTTGGTTTTTGCGAGATGCATATGGATGAGACGGATACGGTACATTGGACGAGGTGGCTGAAGAGGCAAGTGGGGAGGTCATGGGCTGACATGGGGGGACATCGGCCTAATCTGGGGTTAGGCTAAACCGCTTGCGGCTCATTGGGCGAGATGCCTCGACCCCTAAGACGTGCCGCACCGCCCCTTCTTGCGTTCTTCCGTCAACCTTCCAACGCTAACGCGCAGTGAGTCTCCCAGGTCCCCTTGCAGTGTAAAGTCACACTGATATGTATGCGCGCATTGAGCCGCAAAAGGCATAGGCATATCATGGTATCTTTCGTCCGCTGAGCAGCTGTAGATATGGATTCATACGAAGGCGTCACGCTATCTGCAATAAATATCGTCACTGCATATCCTATCGTCACATTAAGGTGCAAGTTTTTCTTCGTCGGAACAAATCCTATCCCTTGAACTTACCAAGTGATCATCGCATCTCATCTGCCAACTCGCAGCTATGACCGTCACAGCAAGCATCGAAATCGCATCCTCACCGGAAGATGTCCGCGCAAAAGTACGAGCACCACCTCTCTCGGCCTAATACAAAGCTTGTTTGTCGCGATGCTTACAAGATCGCAAGTTTCTCGACTTCGCATCCCTCCCCAAATACCACAAAGGCTTCTTCGCTTCTCTGACCCCACTCGGCCCCGTCGAACCCGAGAACAAGATACGCGTGGTCTTCTCATCGGGACAAAAGATGGATGCTCCAATCGAAGTACGTCATATCTGTACTACTATGACGCGACATTGTCTAATAGAGTTTGTAGCATAATACACCTACCTCCTTTGCGTGGACAGGGTCCATACCGCTTCTCTTCACAGGCACACATTCTTTCAATTTCGAGCCCAGTAGTACCATTCCGGGCGGCACGAAGTTCACACAAGAAGAGGTCTTCAGCGGCGCGCTGTCCTTTCTCATGGGTGAAAACGCGGTGGCACGACAGTTCGGCTTCCCGGGAAAGACGAAGAAGGGATGGGAGGGCTACAACGATGACCTAAAGGCATGGTGTGAAGCGAAGTGATGCGCGCAATTGTTCAATGTCTGTTGTTCCGGGTATTTGGAGTTGGTGAATACCCTTCATGTTGAGTAAGATATAGACTGTCATCGACTTCCATGCGTAACGGTTCGTTCTCTTTCGTGCTCACGTTTCCTACTTCATGCTTTGACCATGATCTTCCGCCCCTTGAATGCCACCCGAGCAGCAATAAGCAACAGCACACATCCGAATAACAAACACCCTCCGAACACCCACAAGCTAGCAAAACCACTTTGTTCTTGAATCGCACCTCCGATCGGCGTTCCAATCAGCAGCCCCACACCCACGACAGCGAAGGCCTGACCCATCCTTGTGCCGACCTTGTCTCGCGCGTCACTACTCAGCTGAACTACGATGGCGGGTGGAAGCGAGACGAAAGATCCGGAGAAGAAACCGTAGAATGCCATGAGTACGATGATGCCGGCGGAGGAGGTGGCACCCATGAAGCATATGCAGAGAACGCCAGAGATTATGCAGCAAGGGATTACGACGTTAAAAGGGCCGAGTTTGTCGGAGAACTGTTGCGGAGAGAAGTTAGTAACTCCACGCCGAACAAAAGTAGTTTCTGGAGGGTGGCGGAAAAACTTACCAAATTTGGCACTATACGTCCAAAGACACTCGTGCTATTCATGATGGCGAGGAGGTAAAATGCCATGCTCTCACTCGTAATGTGTTCTTGAATAGCGTAGGTTTGTGCATAGAAGAACGGCATGTATAAGCCCATGAAGCCAAGGAAGAATCCCGCGACCATGAGACTGTATGACGGCATCAGGAAGGCGCGCAGGTCGAGAAGAGACCGCGATTCTGCCGGCAGAACGCGGACGCGCATGCAAACATTGGGTACAATCATAGTGGCGAGGACAATGAAGCCGAGCACCCTCGTCGTCCAGGGGAATCCGATTTGAGAGATGAGTTTGTGGAATACGATGGGGTAGATAACGCCGCCAAGCGATGACCCAGCTGCGGCAATTCCAATCACTGTTCCGATCCGGGTAGAAAAGTAGGTTGAAAGGATAGCCACACTAGGGATGAACAGACATCCAGTCCCAATACCGATGCAGAACGCTTGCGCAAGAAGGACTTGCCAGTACGTATGGCATAGACTGAGCATCATCTGGCCCAAAACCAACATGAAGCTTCCCACGATGAGCAGTGCGCGAAAGTAGCCTGCGTCATAAATGGGACCAGTGAGGGCGCCGACCAAGAGGAGCAGGAACGCCTGTATAGACCCGATCCAGGATATGGCTGAAGCACTCGAGCTGGCGAGCAAATTTGTTTCGTAATATGTTTGGAATGTTCCGAATGTATTGATAATCTGTGGTGTAGGGTCAGTTCAGGTCTTACATGAACTCTGTATGTGGCTGTTACTTACGCCCCAAGAGTTGAACAACAGAAAAAATGCTCCGAGAACCTGCAGCCATGCCCAAAGCCCACCATTCGGTACTTCGGACGCGTCGTTCACATTAGGTTTACTCGATCGATCAGGTTCCAGCCTGCTCTCGTTTGTATCTTCATCGTCCTTGTCCTCTATCACGCGTTCCTTATGTGTACTGCGCAGTGAATTCAAAGTCGTATAGGATGGCTGGTGTCTTGGATCCTTCGACGACTCCGCACTGTACTGCGAGTTCAAAGTCGCAAGGGATGGCTGTTGACTAGGTCCGCCAAAGTCCGTCAACTCATAGGAAGCCGGTCCAGTCTGTCTACCGGGGTCCAGCGACGGTACATTTGTGGGTGGCATACTGAACCCGTTCCCGCTGCCAGTGTAGCTGTCGCGAGTGGAAGTGTTGTCGCTGGGTGTCAAGACGGAGCAGTGGCCCGGCAGTGAGTGTCCAACGAGGTTCTTGTTGGAGAAATGGGGTCCTTCGAAACGGAAACTACCAGTAGCAACGCTTGCTGAGAAGCACACAAGCAGGAGATGACGGATAGAATAATCAAAGAGTTGGCGGAACGCGGACTTGGAAAGACGTCTAAATGAGACGTGAATGAGAGACAAGCAGCCCCAGGAGACCATATATCAAGCTTCGGAGTTGACTGGCGGCATCGGCTAGAAAGGGTGCAACACAGACCTGGGCTGCGCTACACTTCCTCCTCTTTCGGGCATATTCTCAAGCAACCGACGGCTCGCTCCAGCCTTGGAAGTTGAGGCTGAGGAAGACATGGCGAAACGTACTTGCTAAGGTTTGTCCAACACTCCGTACTCCAATCGGGGGATTTCGTTATGAGGAACGATCCGGTTTCATGCTTTAGTCAAAACCTTAGGGAGTACAGCCTTGCAGACAACGGCGCGCCACGTGCGCGGCAACAGGCACGTCATGAAACTTTCCTGATTGTTATCTCCGCATTACAGCCGTGCAATTCCGGCCGAGACAGGGCTGTATCCCATCGTCGTACCTTCCAAGAACACTGCGCTTCGCATATGTAGTCTGCTGATACCCTGATGCTATTTTTCCGCCCTTCAGCGCGGCCTATCTAACCCGTGAGATTTCATCCTCCACCTTTGTATACCGCGCTGCGTCTGATTCCGACACATTTGCCTAAGACGCCGCCACCATCATAGAGAAAAGAAAACATTTATGCCGTAATGATGTACAAATCAAAGTCAAGCTGGCATGCTGTCATGATCTTGGGGAATATGCTTCGTCACATCGTAACGTACTTTTGGTGACCGTAGGAAAGGTTTTGGTGGAAGGACTCGCTCACAACGCCTGCGTGAACGCCCATGAACGCTCACTATGCTTACACCCTAAGGAAAGAACCGACCTGGTTTGTATGTCGCCGGCCCGAAAAGTCGTGCCGAATGTCGAATGCTGACATGGGAAAGAACTAACGTCGTCGAGGCTCCACTTGTTCGGACTGCTCCTCATGTGTCGCTGGCCACCCGTTTCGTCGCCAAGCGATGGCCGGAAGGGTGAAGAGGTGATGGCTCGACTTGCTCCACGCGTTCTTCAAGATACACGTTGTTCAAGAGGCCGGCTGGAATGGTACCATCTTGGCTCGGCTTCAACTGGCCCGCCGATGCCTTTTGGCGCCGATTCTCACGCTCATTGACTACTTCGCGCAAGATCTTAGTGGCACCACTCCATCCGAGTTGATTCGCTGTTGCCCGATGATTGAAGAGCCGTTCCACGAGTGGAAGTGGCAGAGATAGCAGAATAGTCGACAGCACGACGGTCGCGTGGCTAGGACGGTGATCATCTTCCGGTGGCGCGTCACCGAACCGAATCTTGCTTAGCCTTGGGTTATGCGCGGCGTTACGTGGTTCAACGAGTGCTGGCAGACGTGGAGCATCTGAAAACTCTGGCGCTATCGCGTACAATTTGAAGTCGGCAGGGAAGGTGTAGGCGATGAACTCGAGAGCGTGATTGAGCAGCATTGAAATGAAGGGGTCTTCTGCATCGGGACCTTCACCTCTTGATCGTGGCCCAGAGCTGGCCTGCAGTGTATATTGCAGTACCTGCTCGACAGTATCCCATCGGAGAAGCATCCGTGCGATCTCAATACCGCGCGCCTGCATGCTAGGCATCTGGAGAGTCCTTGCTGCCGCAATGTAGCTCAGAACTTGTCGCATGCGCATGCGGGCGTCGTTGGAAGGGGACGCTTGGTCGTTCTCGTACATGTAAGGTGCAAGGCCGAACAGGAAGGTCTGGGCAGAAAGGAGCGGGGCGCCATACAGAACCCTGACAGCTTCCTCTAGGGATTCGCCGGTAGTGAAAGGGTCGAGCGCAAGGACATCGACCAGTCGGCGCGCGTCTCTGCTGCGGTGGCTGGGGGCCGGGCTGCGACGAATTGCTTCGGCTATGACAGGGCTCCGCACGACTACGATGCCGTGAACTGGTACTGACATCAGAATGGACTCAGGTGACCGAACTTGGAGGATGAAGTCGGCGAATTCGGGGTTGGCGAATTGGATTGACAAATAGCTGGCAAGTTCAAACGGCGACTCCTCGAGGCGTTCGGTAGGAGGGGCAGTGCCATTCTGGTAGGGCATGGCATGATGCTCGTCCCCGTGGTCTGACGTGGGTACCGTGTCGCCAAATTGTGCCTTGCTTGGTGACTGCGAGTGCGAGGTGCGGGTACCGTTTGCGACAAAAGCTGCCTGTTCCGGCGAGAAGTGACCGTTGGGAGGACCCGGATAGAGGACAGGACCGCTGGGAAACTGCGAGGGTCGAAACTCGGAGCCGTTTGCGTAGGCAGCTTCAGGCGGTGCGACTGCTTGTGGCGGCACATGCCAGGGCGCTCCTGCCTCTGAGGGATGCTGGGCGTGGCCGGGGAAGAAAGGCGCAAACTGCTGGGGACCGAACCCAGGCGGAGGACGTGGCAGCGCGTGCTGTTCGTGCTGGTGCAGCTCTGGCTCTTGAGGAGCCACAGGAGGTGCCGGTGACTCATTCGCGCTCTGGAAGACCAGAGCACCAGCACTGAGCTGGTGGCGGTGCGAGGAAGTGTGAGCGCTGTCGCTGCCTTCTGTGGGCGGTGTCTGCGTGTCCGTCTTGTTCGAGGGATAGAAGGGCGGAGGCAGGTGGGCGGGTATGGTCAGTTTGCGGTGCACTCCGTTCGTGACAGGCTTGGGCTCGGCGCTGGGCTCCACGGGCGCGGGAGGCTTCTCGTCGGCATGGCCGTTGACGTGGTTCTCTGCATCTTGGGAGTTTAGTACGTGCTGCGTCAAAGAAGGAGCCGGTAGTGAATGCTCACCACGAGTGTCTGCCGGTGCCGAGTGGCCATTCTGCAACGGGCCAGGCGCGGCGGTTGCATCGAGCTCTCTCTTTTCTGCGCCCGAAGTGTTTGACTCTGGCGTAAGAGGAGTCTGCACCGCCTCGGCCTGTTGGTTTTCAGTTTGCTCTTGTTCCTGCCTCTCGTGCGCGGATTGCGGCTCCGGCTGCGGCTTAGCTGGTTGGGCGACACTGTCCTTGGTGGAGCCGTCTGGTGTGATGGGTCTGGCTGATGGCTGAGACTTGGACAGACGGTAGGGGATGGCAGGCACGATGCGCGAGCCTGGGCGCCGGTGCTGCTTCTGCGCCGTGGCTGCGCGTGCGGTGTCGGCCATGTTTGCTGGGGCGTGCGGAAGAAAGTGCGACTGAAGATTCGGAAGCGGCTCCAGGTAATTGCGGCTCGATGCTTGTTGCCAATTATCCTGGAGCGCCCTGGGACGGGAGAAGTGTGCGGCGAGGGTATTTGCTACGTGGGGTTAGTCGACAGCAGAGAAGTCCAGGCAGAGATGGAGACATGGCTTCCCCACCAATTTTAGCTGCACACCTCTGACCTCATGGCCATAGCTTAAGCTCCATTTGTCATCCTCCACCGCCCACACTGAAACACCACCACTTTCTTTGTTCCCTTTTCTCTACATACGCGTTGTCGTCGTGCTGCTTAAAGAGACTAATCTACTGGTTGTCGGAAATTACGCCAGTACATGTCGTGCTGATGGGTCAGTGACAGTCAAGGAGGGTCTGCAGGCGGCGACGCTGCGATGCAAAGCAAGCTTCCACAAGAATGATATATTCTGTATGATACAGCGTATCGGCTGACTAGTAATGCAAGGGAATACTGTTCATCAGTTGGCTCCCACTTCATCTAGGTGGCTACCTGTGCATTCCTGCCGACAGCTCCAGTCGAAGCGACTAACGATGCAGAGCTTCCCGAGGTCATGATATTCACATGGACCCTAGACTTCACCGGGTGCGCCTTCCTGCGTCAGACATCAAACCGAAGGCTCAAGCTGGAAGGAGCCACTGACTGACCGCTGGTGGAGAAGGCACGACCTCAAGGCAGGACGAACGGCGCTCCTTTGCAGGGCAGTAACGCTCCTCTTAGCCACATGGCACCCTTATCGCCATGGCTGTCCTTCCGAGTACACCTCAATCTTCTTCTTTGCTATCGCACGATAAACCGAAGTACTGCACCTACAGCTCCGTCACCTTCTCCCGTTTGCCCTATATTTCCTAGTCCAACATTGCCTTTCGTTACACCTCTAGCATGATCCTAGGACAGGCACAACCGATCCGCAATGACAGAACCTCGACGCGATTCTCCAAGCCTGCGCGCCCGTTGAAGGACGGTCGCTGCTCAGATTGTCGAGTACGCGACACCAGAGCCATTTCCGCTAATTACTGCTTGACTACCTGTCCTCATGAGCATGATTTCACTCCTACGCGTACGTTGGCACTAGATGCCATGCGCTTTGACGGCTTCTAACATTTATAGCGAACAAATTCAGCATCCTAGCAGAGCTCCAACACTCGCCCACCGAACCAAAGTGGAATTTCGATTTTGTTCCCACCACTACCGGAAGCACGAGGCGGCGAGGCAAACGGGGAGGAAAGCGCCATAGAAGCAAAGACTCATCTACCAAGGATACTGAACGATGCGAAAATGCAAACATTAGCGCGTTGTGCAAGACCATGGCTGCGTTGCGTCTTAACGAGGATGAGCCGATTAAACCAGGGATGGACGACACTTCTAGCCATAGTCGAAAGGCCGCACCTATCAATCCTCCGTGTTTCGATATCGACAGACCTTCTTGGGCCCCACAATTTCTTCCAGATTCAACAGCTACTGCAACAAGCCAGTCCCAGTCCTCCCAGATCAAAGCACTGCGGTCTCAAATGTCCTCTAATGGCGCAGCGACTAAGCGGCAGAATTCTCAGTTCTTCCCAATCTCCGCTTTTCTTGCCTGTCCCGATCTTTCAGGACGGTTTCCATCCAAGTCTAAATTTCTAGAATCAAAGGCTCCTGAAAAAGGTCCGCAACCCTCAGAGTCTTCAGTCCCTCCTCCTACATCCTCGTCCCACGCACAACACGCCGCAACAAAAGCAGCACATCGTGCACTCACTTCGAGGAGTCTACAGACCAAGCCTACCACATCCACTGACGAGTCAGATATCCAGCAAAAGGGACCACCTCTTCTCCCAACCGTGGCGAATACCCCTTGTACGCCCTGTCCCCTCAGTCTTGTCAACATGTCCTCCAACATGATTGAGCCAACCTGTGTATCCCCTTCTGGTGCATCTCAACCCACCGAACCCGAGACAGCGAATGGAAAAACTGGAACTCCATCCATTGCACATGGCCTTGGGCGGGAACCTCCATTTTTGGACGCTGAAAAGATGAACGTCAACCCGCGTTTTCACGGCTGTTGGCAACGCCGTTCAATACCAACTCCAGCAAAAGTTCGTCAGTCGGAAACGCTGATGAGCTCGGGTCATGCGCGTATCAGGCTGTCACCGCAAGAAGTGACTGTTCCAGCAAAGCCCCACGCGCGTTGCTATATTCCTCAGCAACCCGGTCGAAAGTCCAAGTTCTTCGCCGACGGCAAACTCATCGCGCGCGAGAGCACCTCCACAGCCCAGCAGCCCGTACTCGGAACCCCATCGTTTGGAACAAGCTCATCCACTTCTCCTGCTCCCGAAAGCTCTTCTCGTCCACCCTTTGGGGACCCGTTCAACACGTCGGAGGTAGAACATCCGTGGAACGCTTATCAATGGTATACTGCGCTGTCGGACAAGCCTGCAGCATCTAGCGTGTTCTTCTCAGATATTTTCACATCGCCCAATACGCGGAATGATGAGGACAGCATCCCACAGCGCTCACCAAACCTCGACATCAGCCACGTGAACTCCAAACCATCCACGCAAGACAATCACAGGGCCACAATCTCCAAAGTGCTTGCACTCCTTGAAGCTGAACATAAAGAAAGCGTCTCCAAATCAGACACCGATGACTTCGACACTGTTAGTCTTCTTTCCGAGTACGATATCATCGATCCGGTAACTACGAAGTCCATGGCGGATTCCTGGGAGGAAGTACCTACACCACCCGAGACTACGGTTGATGTCGAACCCATTGACGACTCCGACTGCGACGATGAAGATGACGAGTATTACTCTGAGTCTTACTTCCAGTCTCACTAGGAGGAGACACCCGCCACACCTACCAGTGCTGCACGATGGACGAGTGATGGTGCCAGCACGAGCGCAGTGGAATGGCCTACTTTGCAAGAGGCGATGAAATTGCGACATACTGGAGTTGACGAGAGTACGAGTCCGACGAAAGATGACGACGAGATTAAATATTGGGACGGTGTTACAGATTGGTTCATGTGAGGTCGCACGCTTGTATAGTGAGTGCGTCTCGTTGATGTCGATTTCGAGAGTGTTGCGGCTATGATGGTGTTCGTTTGGGATTCCGTGTGGGTCTGCTTGAATCGTGTTGTCTCTTTCTGTCTCTGAAATCCCTAGAACAATGGCAGTATACATTTGATCGTGCGTCTGATGTCACTACTGTGAGCTGATATATTGCAATGGTGTCTTGCCACGTTCTCAACACACGCATAGACCAAATGCTATCTTTGCATGTAATTGTCATCGGTATTATCGTATAAATATGACTAGAAAGACACTGAAGAATCTAAACATCTCTAAACACCTCTTTCTCAAAGTCCTTGCACAAATCATTGAATGGCAGCCATTCGTCCTTGTCCGACTTTGCCCCGCCCTTCTCCGCGATTGGGCTCCACCACGCCTGCTCCACGCCCGCATCATCATGTACTACAGCAACGGGCGCGACCGGTCCCATGGCATTCGACTCGTACAACTTCCTAGTGTGATTGAAGTACCACATGCGATCCCAGACCGAAACGCGGAGGGACTTGAGCCCATCTCGATGCGCATTGTGGTGGATCAGGCCAGGAACGACACTCGTCCACATGTTCGTGTAGAGAGGAACATCGTTCCAAGACTTCTTGTCGGGAAACTTCGCATCTGGAGCGACGACTGCGGGGCGGAATGGTGGTTGCGACTCTGTAATGTCCTGGGCAAGGTCGTGGACGCGTACTGGCGCGATGTTGAGTTCAGCAGACGCTTGCGCGATGGACTTGGAGTCGTCATATGTTACCCATGCTGAGTCTTCTTCTGCGAAAACTGTCGGATGACCAAGCAGACTGGCATAATCCAGTCCGATGCCAAACTCATCTGGCTTGCCAGCCTTGTGCTCGCGCAAATGCCGCTCGGACTGCGGGCTGAGGATGCTTTTTCTCCCCGTCAACCAATCCCCCGTCTTTTGGAAGAAAGACCTGTGCCGTTGTCTCATGACCTCGCGTTGAAATTCCTGGTCGCCGAAAATCTCACTGAAGATCTTCTGGTCGCTGCCAAAGTTGCGGTCTTTATCTGCCTTCTCCATGGCGCGTTCGAAGAGCGCTTTCATCGCGCCCACGCGGCCCATGGCATCTCCGGAGTTGAGGTACCGTTGACGGAACTTGACGTATGGATTCTTATCCCAGCCGATATCGGTATCGGTCTGCGGGCCGTAGATGTCTTCTGGCAGCGAAGACTGCGGTACAGCATAACAAGGGGGGTCCTCTGGTTTCCACGGCCAACACCGCTTCTGCGCGGAGAAGACAATATCCTGACTTATGCCCTCTGCAGCCGCGGCTCTCGATCCCATGGTCTTCCGTATTCGCGCATTCGCCGCGTCGTTGATAGCGTGGAAGCGCGAGATTAACGCGCTGGGTCGTAGTTGAAACCAGATGTCGTATCCATCCACCAGCAATACCAAGTCGTCGTCGCGTTCCGGTCCAAGTTTACGCAGGTATTCGAGCACACCACTGATCTTGGCGATATGCGAACCTCCAGCCACTAGCGATTTATCGTCAAATGTGGCGCCCCAGTTGATCAGCGTAGGGGTTGGGTACCCAGCCACTGCAGCGCTGAGCATCGTCTTGCAAAGATTGACATCTTTGTGGTCCGCAGGGATGAGGACGTGGAGGATAGAGGAGTGTTTCGCCTTGTTCTTGCTGCTCGACGAGAAAGCAGTGGGAACAAGATGGCGGTCGCTGTTGACGGTAGTAATGAAGACAACAACGAGTATAAAAGATGCTGCGAAAAGTATCCAACGCCGGCGACTCCAGCCTGGTAGGCGCGCGACCGCGTCGTTGGAGAGTTGCTTGTACCCGCGCATCATCCAGAAAACCGTGCTGACACGGCGGAACTGTGAAGCTCACGTTGCGAGATAATGCTTGCGACAGCGCCGTAGTTGGCAGTGCATCTGCACCCGGCCGAGCGCATTATTCATGTTGGTAATGAGCTGTCACCGATGGCAGTTCGCCTTCTTAGGATCTAAACTTACACTTGAGCTAGTCGGATATCCCAGCCGTGCGGCGTCAACTCCGGGAGGTGGCGGATGGGCGTACACTAGTGGGTCTACTTGCCGGCACCATCCGGAAGAGGTGTGCCGAGATGCCGTCTCTTTGGTGGCTTGGACCATCTGCTCGGTAAACTGCCACGACAGGGGCGGCGTGGCTATGTGAACAGGAGCGAAATTAGGCAGTAAGATTTGTGCATTCCACTCTTGGTGCCAGTTCGATGAGAGACCTTACATGTGATCGTACAGTTTGGTGTGAAACACAACGTTGCTATTAAGATTTAGTAAATTCAACGCCTGATGCTTCGCGATCAATGGTATATAGTGTCCCAAAACGAGACTTTCTCTGGCTCTCCACTGTACAACGCAGGTTCATGCGACTCGCAAAGAGATTTCCACGAGAGCGATGCCCCCTGGTCACTCCAAGCCCCCGACTTCTCCTCTGGCTCGCCTACTTTACTGTCGTACGGCATGTTCTTGGTCCACCGAACTCCATTGATAGGATCTGGCCCAATCTTCTCGTCGTTTACTTGAGATGCCGCGCGTTGAAGGCGCTCAGCCTCTCCAGAGTACCACATGCGGGGCCACCAAGTGTCTCGAAATGACTTGTCGCCTGTGAAGTGGAGCACTGGGAAAGGCTGGCCAGTAACTGTGTTGAAACCCAGAGACACATCTCGCCACGAAGTTTCCTTCAAGGCCGGATCATCTGATATAGCAGCAAATGGCTTCCTTGACTGCAGCACGTCCTCCTGTAGATCAATCCTGTACGGCTCCACGGATTTCGATGATGAAGGAAGCGAGGATTGGTTCGTCGCCATCCAAGCAATGTAGTTCCTATACCCCGCAGCTGTTTGGAATAGGCTCGATCGATAGTCCAGCCCAATGTGATATTCAGTCACTTCGCCTTCCTTGAGCGTTGGTAGGTCAATTTCTTGAACTCCTTCGGGCATCCCGTAGGGCTTATCTCCATGCGATAGTATGCGCGCATACTCTTGATCACCCCATACGTCTGCAAAGTACTTCTGATCGGAGTTGCGCAGCACGTCTTCGGGATTGTACGTCTGCTTGATCTTTTCTTGAGTTGCACGAAACATCTCGCGCATTTCGCCAGCGGGCCCGATGATGGTGCCTGAGTTCAGCCAGCGCGGTCTTGCGTGATTCATATCACCCCATCCATCAGTGTAAGGGCCAAAAGCGTCGGGGTGAAGAGGTGAGTCAGGAACGACCCAGCACGCTAAGCGAAGAACATCTTCTGGCCAGCATACTTTGTCAGGGCCGAAAAGGATGCTGTTGTAAATCTTGTGTTTCCGCATATGGCTTTTGCCGTACCGGTTGACCAGCCGATCATTGGCGGCAGCCGTTTCTTCGAAGTAACGCTTTAGCAAGACATCCGGACCGAGCTGGAACGTAACATCGAAGCCATCCACCAGTAAGACTATGTCTGTATCTTGTGCGGGGGACAGACTCTCGAGGTAGCGAAGAGGACCCGCGATTTTCGCAAGGTGAGTTTCTGCAGCGTTGAATGCGCCCGCTCCTGCCCAGTCGATGAGAACGGGAGGTGGGTACAAGAGCACCGACGCGGAGAGAAGAAGGCGGCACAAGTCGAGGCCACTACTCGTAGCTACAATGAGCAGGTGAAGACGCGATTCTTGGATATTCGCGGTGAGTGGATCTTGTACCGCGGCTTGCCGTATGGTGTCGAGGGAGTTGAGATGTAGTGCAGTCCAGAAAACTACCAGGGTCGCGAAAACCAGGGTTCCGAAGACGAGAGTCCTAGGACGAAGCATGGCGCAGGTGTATTGAGCCACAGCCGTCTGAAGGCGATTATGATATGATCAGTGGTAATAGAGCGCTAATTTTAGGCCAGCCATAGCCCACAAAACTCTCCTTTGGCATTGATACCGTGCAGCCCCGTGGTCAGGCAGACCTCGGGAGCGTGGCGTCACCCATGGCAATCTCGTATGGTGAGCTGCATGATTGGCATAAATGGCATGATTCCGAAAGAAGTTGATAGAGCGAGGCATACTACCAGGATATCGGGAAAGACGGATGCTAGTGTCTTACTCGGATCCAGGCTCCAAGCGATCGGTTGGACGCACGTCTGGGGTCACAGAAGAATCACATGTGCACGGACTCTGTTCTCGCTAGAGTAGCGCGTCACGCTAAGAAAGCGCGACGCCATGTGTCATTCGCTCATCCACTTGCTCTCGCCTTTGACTTAAGCTCTATACTACTGTACCACGCTCCACCTGCCAGAGCGAGCAGGATGCCCGCGCCGTTCATCGGACTGACAGGCACGTCCCACAAGAAGGCTCCCAATACGATGGTCAGACATTGCTTGAGATTTGCACAGATGGTCAAGGTCAACGCGCCCGCCAGCTTGTTCGTCTCGAAAGACGCGACATTGAGGCCGAATGCGAGCAGGCCGTTGCCCGAGACTGTCAGAATCCTTTCCCTTGTAAAGTGTCCGGCATTCACAAAAGCAAGAAATTCTGAGAATTCGCCAATGAGCACCGAGTACAGCAGAGATTGCACTGCGGCCAGGGGCCCCATGCGGAGGAGCAGCTCCAGAGCGGGTAGTCGCAGGCGCCCCGTCATCAAACGGTTGGTAACAACGGTCTATTTCGAGCTGTTAGCATCCTTCGCGAGAACGTGCATAATCCTTCGGGTATTACTTACCTTTATGGCAGCGAGGACCACACCGATGAGTGTCAGGGTGAATCCAATGGCGGTGAAGTAGTAGTCACCAAAGGTAGCCAGTCCGACGCCTAGCATTACCGGGACGATGGACAGATACGTGATCAGTGCATATCTTCGGGAGAAAATAACACGGTATATCAGAATGGTAAAGAGCGGGCATGTCGCTCGCATGATTTGATGGAAGGGAACAGAGACCATAGCTCTTTGCGAAGTTATTAGCGTACGAAGATGTATGTAAGGTAATGGAAACTTACAACGACAGATTTGACATTGCAATGTTCAGCGTGAACAAGAGCGAGAACATGAAATGGACCAGATGCTCGCGCGGCGTCAGCCTCGTTAGCTGGAAATGCCCGAACATCAAGAAGACTGAACTTCCAAGAGCAGCACTTCCGGTATGTACCGCTGTGAGAATCCACGGGAACGGAAACTGGGTATCTCGTTAGCTAAATCGACTCCTCGTATCTGCTCCTGCTACATACCGAACCCATAACAGCTTTGTTGTAAAATGTGAGACTCAAGTTCATTATAAAATAAGTCGCCAGGTATATGAACGTCTTCGTCCTACTGGCAGCTGGCTCTGTAGGACGCTGAGAAAGCACATGCTTTCCATCTTGTTGGCTTTCGAGGTCCAGTAGCGGTTCATTCTCCTTGATATCCAGTTCAACAGGATATTGCTCATCGGTTTCGGCCACTTGGTTGAGTACAGGCTCGGCCTGAGCCATTTCGAATTTCTCCATGATGTTGTCGTCTTTGTCGGTCGACGTGAGGAAGGAGTCGCGTGCTACCTCGCGATGAGGCGTTTCGACAGTCTAAGGGATGTTCAAATTCAGGTGGCTGAACCGGTATTTGATCCGACAAGTATTAGTTGAAAGAGATTATAGCGTCACTGTGGCTAGGGCCAACAAAGTCTCTTCGCGTCTAATCCTCAACCACGACCGGATAATGCTGCGGTTGGCCGACACCTTAGCTCCTTCGCATGCCTGTCTGCCCAGGACCCGCTGAGAACGGTGTGTGCCGTGTCACACGATGGATCCGGGTAAGGTGTGGCTGTCGGGGACCGGAGTTAACACTGCATCTCAAGCAAGGGCGAATAATGTGTAGTGGCTGCACGTGTGCGCTGGCCCGCTGAAACTGTGCTGACCATTGACTGCGCCATGAAGTCCAACTAAGCCATAGTTTGGGCACAGTGGCTTCATCCGCTGTAATCATGCGTTGCCGGGTTCCGATATTAGCAGAATAAGAACAGTCCCTATGGGTTAGTGTCCTATGACACTTGGCTTCTCTGCGCGTTCTCTGGGGCGGAGCGAAAAACTGCGTAACTCGGGGCGGAGCTTGGAGTCCTGCAACAGAACTAACTGAAAAGCTACGCGCATAGCCATAGTGGCCAAAATGCGAAATCGATGTCAAGCCTCGCCGAGTGGTGGAGTACTCGTGCTAAGGATTACATCACAAAGATAACATGCGACGTTACTAAGAAGGCCCCGGCTGGCTTGGCAGGCACCCCATCAATTGATCCTTGTGGCGTCCCCGGTACTTCCGTCACGCTAGCGCTCATCACCATCATGTCACCCAACCAAGCGTTTCCTAGCCGTCCGATACGTTCAGGTCCATCCTCGGCACCAGTAGTTGCCAAAATGAGATCGTGTAAACGATAATAGAAGATGCCGATAGCCGTCCAGGCGACCATGAGTATCTTCGGCCGCTCGGTCCGTGACTATGGCTGGTGGATACTTCATCCAACATCTCGATACCCTTGTGTACCTATAGGTATCCGGCTCACTTCCACGAAGGCTTCTTTGTCCTTGTCCTGCTCAATTACCAGGCATCCTGTTATACACTCGTTTTTGCAAACCCTCACACACTCCTCATGTCTAGTCACACACGGCAAGATGCGCCCACCCCAGCGCCCTCATACCGCTCCACCCATGAGTCCAAATTGTTCGGACGCATAACCAAGATATGTTGTATCGGTGCAGGATACGTGGGAGGACCGACTTCGGCAGTCATGGCGAACGCCAACCCCGACATTCAGGTGACGGTGGTCGATTATGACAGCAAGCGCATTGCTGCATGGCAATCTGAAGATCTCCCCATCTACGAACCTGGCCTCATGGATGTGGTCAAGCCAGCCCGCGACGGCATCTCCAACAAGCGAACGCCAAACCTCTTTTTCTCCACAGATGTCGACCGCGGCATTGCCGAAGCCGAACTCATCCTGTTGAGCGTCAATACCCCCACCAAGACATTGGGTCAGGGTGCCGGACATGCCAGTGAGCTTTCCTATTTGGAGTCTGCTGTGCGAAAGATTGGTGCTGTTGCTACAGGCAACAAGATCATCGTAGAAAAGAGCACTGTGCCATGCCGGGCGGCAGATACGCTGCGAGATGTTCTGAGAGCAACGAGTAGACCTGGCGTCGAGTTTGAGATCCTATCAAACCCTGAGTTCTTGGCCGAGGGAACCGCTATCCAAAATCTCTCGAACCCTGATCGCGTTCTCATCGGCTCTCTTAAGACTCCTCAAGGGTTGGCGGCTGCACGAGCTCTTTCTCAAATCTACTCAGCTTGGGTCAGCCCAGATCGCATCATCACGATCAACTTGTTTAGCTCCGAGCTGGCCAAGCTAGCTGCAAATGCACTGCTCGCTCAGCGGATCAGCAGTGTCAATGCACTGGGTGCCATGTGCGAGGCAGTAGGCGCCGACATCGATGAGGTGTCCTATGCCGTTGGATTGGACAACCGCATTGGGTCTCGAATGCTCAAGGCATCGGTCGGCTTTGGTGGCTCCTGCTTCCGCAAAGACATCTTGTCTCTTGCATACATCGCAGAGTCCCTGAACCTGTTTGAGGTCGCCGCTTACTGGCGATCAGTAGTCGACATAAACGAGTACCAGAAGGACCGATTTACCCGCCGCATAGTGCGATGCCTGTACAATTCGCTTTCGAACAAGACGCTTGCTATTCTTGGCTTTGCATACAAGAAGGACACAGGAGACACTCGCGAGTCAGCAGCTATCACAGTCGTCAACAACCTACTTGCTGAAGGTGCCAACGTCAGGATCTACGACCCACAAGTCAAGGAATCGCAAATACTGCACGACATCGAGAGCAGTAACCCGAGTCCGCAGAGCATCAAAGGCAGACTCACGGTCTGTTCCTCGACTTACGAAGCGTGTACCGACGCCGACGCCGTGGTCATATTGACGGAGTGGGACGAGTTCAGCAACAAGCAGCCTACGAGAAGCGGGCATGTTCGCGGCGACTCAGTACACAACGGTGATGTGGATACAACGCGCAAGGAGATATCATGGAAGCGCGTTTCGCAGGTCATGCGCCGTCCAATGTACGTCTTTGATGGACGTAACGTCGTCGATCCTGTGCCTCTCGAAGCTCTGGGTTTCCGGTACGAAGGTGTTGGTAAATCGAGGGGGTTGTAATCGGTCTGAATGTTTCAATGTCGAGATATCCAATTTGCTTATTTACTTAATGAGGTGTAGAGTTAGTACCCAGGTTCGGCGTTGGTCAACCGCTGTTGCAGCAATAGACGGTAGGATGGTAGCTCTACCTAGGTAGTAATCAGCTTGCTATTCCGATACAGATCCTTCAAGATGTTCTCTTTCACGTCGTTTCAGCTGATTGACTTCTTCGACCGCGGCAGTAGTTTGTCAGTGCTGCGAACGTCGTTGGTGATGGGGCAAGGTTGCCCAGGTGTACGCGTCAACTGGTGAGATGTTGCCCCACCTCGCATCCATCGTGTTTTAGGTTAGCGCCGTACCTGGACGCCTGGACGCGCGCGCCCCCGGGGCCGCGCCTGGCAGGCGCCTTCCAGCCCAACACGCTTCGCACTTCTCTAAGGGATCAATCCTGCCCATGGGCACTGTAGCACGACTATCGCAACATTCTGACTCTTGATATGCCAATATCAACTCAACAAAAATTTGGGCATGTTCACTTTCAAGAGGGCTGCTGCCTAAGGGCGCGTGAATTGATCGCACGGGTTTCTTCGCGCGTCTGCTGTACGCGCCTTCAGCGAATGACTTTCTAGCAACCCATGTCGATGCATCACAAGTCGTCGCAGCCTTGCTGTGCCGCGCTCATGCGTAAATCAAGGTCTCTCTGGATGCCCCGCGGTGGGTTCCTCGTCGCTGGGTGTTCCTTGCCCGTAGCTTCTTTGCCTTCAGTCAGCCCTCCCGTCCTCCCCGTCATGGAAGCCTTTGGCGTCGCTGCAAACATCATCTCGATCATTCACATCACAACAGAAGTTGTCAAGCGGCTTAACGATTTCAGAGCGACAACCGAGGGTCTGCCAAGGGCATTGAAGTCACTCAGCGTCGAGCTTCCAACGCTGATAAATTCTTTAAGGCGCATTCGGCAGGCTATTGACGATGGTAGGGTTTCTCAAGAAAGCCAGGAAGCGTTGGAACCACTTATCAAAGACTTCGAACTTCAAATTCAGGCTCTGTCAGATATCATATTCAAGATGCGCCCGCGGGTCAACTCAAATGCGTCTCGCAATCTCAAAGCCGTTACAAGCTTTCGTTATGACAGCGAAGTGAAGCACATAGAAGGTGTAATCAGAGGCTATGTGTCGACATTGACATTGGAGTCTGCTATCGCAGCTGATAACAGAGGTGGCGCAGGTATGTTGGCGTCGCCCATGATAGAACGTGGGCTTCATCGATCTAACAAACAACAACTTGCAGTTTCACAGCCACTTCTGACGCCGAGATTCATCTGTCCTTTTGGCAAGGATGTCGACTTCATCGAGAGATCTGTGCTTGCTGATCTCCTTGTTTTGAGGGGACCTGGATCGCGACATGCGCTTGTGGGAGCAGGCGGCATCGGGTACGTACACAACCACCCGGCTGAACTATCTACAGCCTTCGCATTCCCCGTTGCCCAGCACGGCAATTTGCAGCAGCTAAAATTGAGAACAGAAAGTCACAGATTGCAATTGAGTACGGTTACAGAGTCCAACGAGACTTTCCAAACACATGGGTTTTCTGGATCGATGCGGAGAATATTACGAAGATGGAAGAGAGCTATCGTGAGATTGCCAGAATTTTGCGCATCAATGGCGCAAGCGACAAGGACGCGGATGTCTTTGGTCTCGTCTACGATTGGCTGCGCAACGAAGCGAATGCAACATGGTTGATGATCATCGACAACGCGGACGACAAGGACGTCTTCAACCGTCTACCGCCGAAATACAAGGGATCCGACCAGTCCAAAGAGATACGAGAATTCATACCGCAATCTTCAAATGGCTCAGTCCTAGTCACGTCGAGAAGCCGAGACGCTGCTTTTCAGATCACCTGCAATTACAAAAACATAAAGCATGTGGAGCCAATGAGTGAAGCAGAGGCAATCGCGCTCCTACAAACGCATCTAGAAGATAGCCACGAAGATGAGGACAAGAGACTACTTGTTGAGACTGTCGACTACATCCCGCTCGCAATTACTCATGCGGCAGCTTATATCAGCAGACGGTCCTTACCAATACGCGACTATTTACAAGAGCTTAGCACGAAGGATGAGGAAGATTCAAACGCCTTAGAAGAGGATATTCCACAGCTACGTCGTAAGGCAGGGCGTTCCAACTCAATCGTCAAGACATGGAAAATCACATTCGAGTACGTCCGCAAGACCATGCCTTCGGCCTCTAGGCTCTTGTCGCTGATGTGTCTCTTTGATCGACAGGACATTCCGGAGGCGCTTCTCCAGGGGCAATACAGCGAAGTGATACTTTCGTCACGGAACATCCGCAAATCATGGTGGAAGCGACGGCCTCATACGCGCCGAAAGAAAATAGAGCAACAGTCGTTGTCTTGTCCTAAGAGCCTCCCTCGTGACTTTGAGGACGACTGGCTCGCTCTCAGGGATTTTAGCCTGATCAAGATGAACAGGGACAGGAGGCATTTCTCTATGCATCCGCTGGTGCAATTCACGACTAAAAGGTGGCTCGTTCAACATGATGAGCTCGATATCTGGAGTCAACACTTCATACGTATCCTCGATGATAGATTTCACGACTCAGATGACGGTGACTTCAAGAGATGCGAGCCTCTGATCGCACATGCATATGCTGCCATTCCGTACCGGCCATCGAATGCTGCCATACATCCCTTACGTGCATGGGCATCGCTTACCAGGAAGATTGCGCGTTACTACGACCAAAGAACCGGGCTTGAGATAGCGCAAGATCTTTACCGCGTTGCGGCTGAGGCTTTCGAAACTACAGGAGGTAAAAAGACACCCGAAGCACTCAAATGCCGTAAACTGCAAGCACTCCTACTTTTCCAGACAGACAGAAATGCGGAATCGGAAATTCTGTATCGCCATATCTTACGCTTGCAGCAGAAAGCTCTCGGCCATGGACATCTCGATACACTGGATACCATGGATCGCATAGGCGATGTATTATCTTTTCAACGCCGTCGTTCAGAAGCCGAAGCAATCCAAATGCAATCGCTCGAAGTCAGAGTCCGCAATTTTGGTCTTGCGCATCCCAGCACGCAAGAATCCCTTACCAAGCGCGGCTATTTTCTTCTAGCAGGAAGTCGCTATAATGAAGCCTACGTCACCTGGAAACAAGCCTCTGAAGCACGAAATGTAGCACGCGATACTAGCTGGGTCAAGGAATTGGATCTAATCGGGTTGAGATTGCAATTAGATGGTCGATCCGCCGACGCGGAGTATTATCTAAGAGAGTCGCTTTCAGAGAAAGAGCGTATGTTTGGCGAGGACAATGACTCCACAGTGCCCGAAGCTGCTGCAACACTGGCACGCATCTTACTTTCTCAAGAAAAGTACATCGAAGCAGAGGCCCTGCTACGTCGTGCACTTTCTTGGTACGATTCCAGCGAGTTTTACGATAATCCAGAGCGCTTCCAGACGATGAGTGACCTCGCCCATACAATCGCACATACGGACAAACTTGAAGAAGCAAAAGAACTGGCCATAGTTTGCCTTTCATGGCGAACTGAGAGCTTCGGCTCACATGGTCGCGAAACTCTGGAGATCATGTGGATACTAGCCGGAGTACTAGAGAAACAGGGGAGCTTTGTGCGGGCTTTGCAGAAGTATCGTGATACGTATGAAGGTGCGAGACAGACGCTGGGAGAAGCGCATGCGGATACAAAAGACTACAAGCGTGATTACGAGAAGCTTGAGCAGGCTATGTATCAGAAGAGCTCGGCGATATCAGACGAGAACTGGGATGCAGCGACGATAAACTCTGCATTCCATCTCAGTAACGAGAATACAGGTGCAGGGGCTCAGGAACCAGGTGCTGTGCTCTTCGACGTGACCGAATCTGAGAAAAAAGGATATGATGGCACTGTCATAGCAGCTCGATAACCATGGAGAGTATGCATATGCGGAATCAGCATCTCAACGAGTGCTCTATAGAAATCGGAGTGAATAGCAGAGTGAATGCTCAGTTGTTGTTATTACAAAATGTCCGCGCTGCGTCATTCACTGAGCTTTGCGACCCACCCCGTTGACATAATCCCACACTCACGCGCACTTCGCTATACAACATTGAAAATTCATGTCCTGCAGTCCGTATCCTTCTGACTGCGTGATACGAGCACGAGATCTTCAACATCGTCTCTTCCATTCTGCCGCTCCAAACCGCAATCGCATTTTCGCAACAGCGCTTCTCCACCCACTAGTATCACGCGACTAGAACATGGCCTTGCCTACACCGAAAATCGTACCCAAGGCCTCTGCGCTCTTCTTGCCGTACGAGATCGAACTCTACCAACGCTGGCGCAAGTCCGCCTTTGGTATCGCTGTTGAAAACGATGACGATGTCCTCCTACCCACCGCGTTTGAGTACATGGACTTCATGGAGTGGCGCGCCAGACAGTGCTCGAAACTCGACGGGACTCAAGAAGCGGAGAGGAAGTCTCCAGATCCATCATTTTCGGGATATGTATTAGCGGAGCGATGTGGACACCCTCTACATCCTGGAGATCCACGTCCAGATGCTCTAAGACAACCAAAGGACGAAATAGAGGAGGAAGGCGAGGAAGAAGGCGAGGAACAGGATACGATTGCTTGGTGTTCAATGTGTCTTTTGCAGATTCATCTCAAGCTGCTTGCCGAGTTATGGGATAAGTGGTTGAACTCCGGCGGCCCGTGGCGTGTCTTACGTCCCGGCTCCACAGCGGAAGGCTGGCAGATTGCCAAGCGAGCATACTATATGCGGAAGACCAACCTAGTCAACGTTGTCGATAACTTGGAGGATGTCGCGCGATTGGAAGATACCTGGGAGGCTGCGCATCCCGCTGCGGACGTGGAGGTCGTTCGTGCGTACAGCGCCAAGACGGCAGTGGATGTGTATGCGAAGGGTGTTCAGTTTCCTGCACGCGTAGCAGGACCGGATGAAGTAGCTCCCCGAACACCAACAGGCAAGGAACGAAAAAAGCGCCTCTCGTACTCACCAGACACACCGGAGGATACTCGTCATCGCTCTAGTGCCGCTTTCGCTCGACGCTGCCTTGCCTACGACCCTGAGTCACCCCATCGATGTCCTGAAGAGGATGGATGGGCTGAGACATCGTTCAAGAACAGCTGGGAGTACAATGTACGGCAATGTCGCACCCTGCTATGCAACAAATCGCCCAATGAACCCGACGTCACTTACCGCGAACTCGCCGACGAAGCTTCAAAAGATACCCTCATCAACGGCATCGAAGAGTGGCTCGGCAAAATGCAAGATGATTGGAAGCAGCCCTGGGTTGACATTTTGCTGGCTACAACCGAAATGTTTCTTGTCTGGCAAGATCCGCGTCACGACGATGATGCTGACACGGATTTCAACAACTGGGACAGGACTGAGACACTCGTGGGCACCAACCTAGAAGCTTATGCGCGGCAAATTGGCGATATCGACGAGGAGGATGAGACCGAGCTGGTACAAGCAGAGGTGACAGAGGACTTCTTCGACCAGGATTCCGTTGCGTCTGACTCCGACTCCGACTCAGATGAAGACGAAGACGAGCTCCCTGATCCGATGGATCTAGAAGAGGACGAGGAAGTAGCCATCAGTGTAGATGAATAGGAAACGCCAGCTCGGCTACACAGCGCAGACGCTGGAGCAGAATCCTTACCGATGCTTATCCAGTCGACATGTAAATTCTTCAGAGCAAAATGACAAGTAAGGAAATTATGAGATAATCAGCCTTGACATGTGGTAATAGGTATGCAAGACTACTTGTCTCGAACACAAGTCAGGTATCAACGCCCAATAAAATGATAAATCCGCCAAAACGTGCCCGGACTTTACATGACAATACAGCAAGAGTTTTGCTTCTTAGCCTGTGACTGTGTTAGCATGACCGAGCTTTTAGTTGCCAGCTCTTGAACACTCACCTGTGTGTAGAACATCTTGCTCGATGCACTCAGCTCATCACTCTTCTGAACTAGGTTGTCAATCTTCTCTCCTCGCTCCAACACACTCTCGATGGTCTTGTGTAGCACAATCTTGGTCTCGTCCAACTCTTTTTGGATCTTCATTATGCTGTCGGCCTGTTGTGGGTCTTGGTACTTGACGATGTAGTCTTTGAGCTCGGGGTAAGACATGTTGGCTGATTCGGTCGCGTTGGCGAAAGCGGAGCGCGGGTATTTGGAGAGGAACTCGTCGCAAACTTTGGAGAGAAGCTGGTGGGCTACGAGGGAGGGGTATTCGTGGTCGGTGATCATGAGACCGCACACGCCTTCGGAACGGCCGTAGGCGTGGAATGTGTAATCTGGACGCGCTCGATTAGCATATGTCTGCGCATGAAGCGGCTACGCTGATGAAGGACGTACCTGACTCCTCGACATCCTGTCTTTGCCCTGGTAGTGTCCTAGAAGCGACTGTCTTTGCTGTGAATGACATCTGGACTGCTATCAGCTTGTGTCCCTCGGTCCGTGTGACCTGCCACAACTCTGGCTGTGCGGTGAAGGTGACGTACGAACTCTCCGACGCTTCCCCGTGTGAAGCGGCCGAAGCTGGACAGATCGCGCTCGGCGCAAAGTTCGATCGCGGGTTTGGTCTCATTCTTGAGGATCTGTACATGGTTAGTACTCATCCGAGACTGGAAGCGGCGGTGAATGGGCTCCTACACCAATATAGAGGACCTTCATATTGGCGGCGGGTTTATTTTATTCGTGAGGAAGGTGAGTGGTGAGACTGGTAGGGCAAGGTTGTGTAGCTTGTATGCGCGTGGTAGGGTCGTGGAGAAAGGAAGCCTGGAGTCGTGGCCCGAGATAGCACTCCTGGCGCCAGCATGCGTCTCATGGTCGGCGGAACCAGCATGTGGCGCGCTGATTATGTCATGCCGCTAATGCGCGGGGGCGGGGCAGGTCCAGCCGAATCCAGGACACTCACCCATCATCGATTCTGCCAAGCCTGACCCAGAGGCAATCACGCTTTCCATCGTGAAGAGCGCTCCACCGAGCGCACCTGAATCAGATCGACCGCCAACGTTCGGAGAAGTTGTAATAATGTCGCCCTCCGTCGAGGACGCCCAGGCGCAATGGCTCGAGCAGCTCGATGCCATGCGCAAAGCCATCGCCGAACTCAATCTCCCTGCCGATACTGAGAAGGCGCCAGCCTACGGAGACGACCTCGATCTCGATGATGATGACTTCTCTGGAACCGTCAGCGGCGAAGATATCTGGGACATCATCAGCGACGAGTATGAAGAAGAGTTCAGCAGTGATCACCTCGACCAATTTCCCGATGGCCAAGTTGGTGGCGAGGCTTACAGCCAGCAATGGCTCGCAGAGAAATGCTCTTCAGTAGCCCAAAGTGGTTCCGGTCTGGATTCTGGAGCGTTGAAGGAGCAGATCACCGCGATCCTGTCAAGTGACAGCAATGGTGAGGCTTCATGCCAATACTCGATTACTGCAGCATACTAACTATGCACAGACGAAGAGCTACAGATGATGCTCGCAGACATTGTTGGCTACGGAGAGTTGGACCTTGTGGCCGAGCTCATATCGCATCGCAAGGACATCATGCGATCCTTGCATAACCCTACTCCCGCTCAAAGCAATGGTGCCATGGGCCGTTTACAGACCCGAGCCGAACGCGAAGAAGCGTTGCGCCGGGCGGATTGGGAGCACAAGACTGCCGCGTTGGCACCTTCTATGGACCGAACAGGTCCCCAGTATCCTCACGTTTATCGGACTCACGAAGCCGGCAACAAGCTCTCGGCTTATGGCAAGAAGTACGCGCTACCTCCAGATACTGAGCATCGCGACAACAACCTGTATGAAGAATACGAAATCCCCGCAGTTCCGGTAGGTACTGTCGGCGTCGGCCGAAGGCTTCTCGAGATCCAGGAACTGGACGGCCTCTGTCAGCGTACCTTCAAAGGCTACAAATCCCTTAATCGCATGCAGAGTCTGGTGTACCCAGTCGCCTACAAAACCAGTGAGAATATGCTGATCTGCGCACCTACTGGTGCTGGTAAAACAGATGCTGCCATGCTCACCATTCTCAACACCGTGGCCAAGAATGTTGTGCCGAACCCGATCGACGAGCCTGAGGCGACCGACTTTACAGTCATGATGGAAGACTTCAAGATCATCTATGTCGCACCCATGAAGGCGCTCGCTGCTGAGGTCACAGACAAGCTTGGAAAGCGCCTAGCGTGGTTGGGTATCAAGGCTCGCGAACTGACTGGTGATATGCACCTTACCAAAGCCGAAATTCTGGACACCCAGATCATAGTTACCACGCCAGAAAAGTGGGACGTGGTGACGAGAAAAAGCACTGGAGACACCGAGCTGGTACAGAAAGTACGTCTGCTCATTATCGATGAGGTTCACATGCTCCACGACGAGCGCGGCGCTGTATTGGAAAGCTTGGTAGCGCGTACTCAGCGACAAGTGGAGAGTACACAATCACTCATCCGGATTGTCGGTCTCTCTGCGACCTTACCCAACTATGTCGACGTAGCCGACTTTCTCCGAGTCAACAAGATGGCCGGTCTGTTCTACTTTGACGCTTCATTCCGTCCTGTACCTTTGGAGCAGCACTTCATCGGCGCCAAGGGCAAGCCAGGCACAGCGAAGTCACGTGAGAACGTGGAGAGAGTGGCTTATGATAAGGTCGTCGAAATGCTCAAACGGGGCCACCAGATCATGGTCTTTGTGCATTCGAGGAAAGACACCGTCAAAACAGCCAGGCGATTATACGACATGGCTATGGAAGAACAGTGCACCGATCTATTCGATCCGCAGGACCATCCTCGTTACGAAAATGCTGTACGCGATATGAAGCAGTCAAAGGGCCGAGAATTACGCGAGCTACTTGGAAAGGGCATGGGTACTCACCATGCTGGTATGCCTCGTTCTGACAGAAACCTGATCGAGCGCCTTTTCGCTGAGGGCGTTCTAAGAGTGCTCTGCTGTACAGCGACATTGGCTTGGGGGGTCAATTTACCCGCGGCAGCCGTCCTCATCAAGGGCACCCAAGTTTACAACGCACAAGAAGGTAAGTTCACCGACTTGGGCATCTTGGATGTTCTGCAAATTTTTGGTCGTGCCGGTCGACCCCAATTCCAGGATACAGGTATCGGCTTCATTTGTACGACACACGACAGGCTGGATCACTACATGCGCGCCGTAACTGAGCAACAGCCTATCGAATCCAGATTTTCCGCAAAGCTCATAGACAATCTCAATGCCGAGATATCACTTGGTACAGTGACTACTGTCTCTGAAGCTGTGACTTGGCTCGGTTACTCTTACCTCTTTGTACGGATGCAGAAGAGCCCGCTGATGTATGGCATTGAATGGAATGAGATACGCGACGACCCACAGCTTGTCGGGAGACGTCGAAAGCTTATCATCGATGCCGCACGAATCTTGCAGAGAAGTCAAATGATCATCTTCAACGAGACCACAGAAGACCTGCGAGCGAAAGATGTCGGGCGTATTGCGAGCCAGTACTACGTCCAGCAATCAAGTATAGAAATCTTCAACACAATGATGCGACCTCGTAGCACAGACGCGGATGCTCTGGCTATGGTCAGCATGAGTGGCGAGTTCGACCAGGTACAATCACGCGAATCCGAGGAGAAGGAGCTTTCAGCCCTCAAAGAAGAAGGGCATGTGATCACACAAGTCAAGGATGGGTATGCTACTTCGCATGGAAAGACAAACTATCTTCTCCAAGCTCACATCTCGCGAGCACGACTGGAAGATTTCACCCTGGTTTCAGACACGAACTATGTGACCCAGAATGCAGCACGTATCGCGCGTGCGCTATTCATGATTGCGCTTAATAGGCGCTGGGGTTACCAGTGTCAGGTACTGCTAAGTCTTTGCCAATCTATCGAACATCGATGCTGGTCTTTCCAGCACCCACTGCATCAATATGAGTTGCCGCAGCCAGTCTTGCGCGCGCTCGATCACAAATATCCGTCGATACAAACCCTGCGCGAAATGGATGCAACGGAGATCGGAGACCTAGTACATAACAAGAAGATGGGTGGCGTCATCTCAAAGCTCATGAACAACTTCCCAACCTTGAGCATTGAATCTGAGATCGCTCCGCTCAACAGAGATGTGCTCCGCATCCAGCTGTTCCTCACGCCCGACTTCGTCTGGAACGATCGTCACCATGGTACTTCCGAATCATTCTGGATCTGGGTCGAGAACTCGGAAACATCTGAGATTTACCATCACGAGTTTTTCATCCTGTCGCGCCGAAAGCTCTACGATGATCACGAACTGAACTTCACGATCCCACTTTCTGATCCTTTGCCTACGCAAGTATATGTTCGCGCCTTATCTGATCGATGGTTAGGCGCCGAGACTGTCCATCCCATATCCTTCCAACATCTCATTCGGCCGGACACAGAGAGTGTCTATACCGATCTGTTGAATCTTCAGCCTTTGCCGATCGCTGCTTTGAAGAACCCACTGTTGGAGGAAGTATACGCGCAGCGCTTCCAGTACTTCAACCCTATGCAATCGCAGATCTTCCATTGCCTATACCATACACCTGCCAATGTCTTGCTTGGATCGCCGACAGGTAGTGGCAAGACTGTTGCTGCGGAGCTCGCAATGTGGTGGGCGTTCCGTGAGAAGCCCGGCTCGAAGGTCGTATACATCGCCCCTATGAAAGCACTTGTTCGCGAGCGAGTTCAGGATTGGGGCAAGCGTTTAGCTGGGCCAATGGGCCTCAAGCTTGTTGAGTTGACTGGTGACAACACTCCGGACACACGCACAATTCGGGATGCCGATATTATCATTACAACGCCTGAGAAATGGGATGGTATCAGTCGTAGCTGGCAGACTCGTGGATACGTTCGGCAAGTCAGTCTAGTCATCATCGACGAAATTCATCTACTGGGCGGTGACCGTGGGCCAATTCTGGAGATCATTGTCTCTCGTATGAACTATATCGCATCACAGAAGAAAGACGGGTCAATCCGTCTTCTTGGCATGTCCACTGCTTGCGCTAATGCGTCCGATCTTGGAAACTGGCTTGGTGTCAAAGAAGGCTTGTTTAACTTCCGCCACTCTGTGCGTCCGGTACCGCTGGAAATCTTCATCGATGGCTTCCCGGAACAGCGAGGCTTTTGCCCGCTCATGCAATCGATGAACCGACCTACTTTCCTGGCAATCAAAGCTCACTCACCGGAAAAGCCAGTTATCGTCTTCGTAGCCTCCCGTAGACAGACTCGTTTGACGGCTCGCGATTTGATCAACTTTTGCGGCATGGAAGATAACCCAAGACGCTTCCTTCACATGTCTGAAGACGACTTGGCACTCAATCTCGACCGAGTAAAGGATGACTCATTACGCGAGGCACTGAGCTTTGGTATAGGCCTGCATCACGCCGGTCTTGTCGAGACTGATCGATCGCTCTCAGAAGAACTCTTCGCGAACAACAAGATTCAAATCCTAGTCGCCACTAGTACACTTGCATGGGGCGTGAACTTGCCAGCCCATCTTGTCGTAGTCAAGGGTACGCAGTTCTTCGATGCCAAAACAGAAGGGTACAAAGATATGGACCTCACGGATGTGCTGCAAATGCTGGGTCGTGCCGGACGTCCTCAGTTCGATGACTCTGGTATTGCGCGTATATTTACGCAAGACGCCAAGAAAGAGTTCTACAAGCATTTCCTGCATACTGGATTTCCCGTCGAATCGTCTCTGCACAAGGTGCTGGACAACCATTTGGGCGCCGAAATCTCTGCAGGTACTATTGCTACAAAACAAGACGCGCTCGATTACCTGACCTGGACTTTCTTCTTCCGCCGGTTGCATAAGAACCCGTCATTCTACGGATTAGAGATTTCAGCAGAGGAGCACAACACGATTGCCGCGCAGTCCTTGGCCAACGACTATATGGTCAAGCTGGTGGAGACCTCCCTCAGTGAACTGGACGAGTCCTCTTGCGCTATTGTCGAGCCTACAGGCGAAGTTGACCCAACACCACTCGGCAAGATTATGAGTTACTACTACCTCAGCCACAAAACGATTCGCTACCTTGTGAAGAATGTCAAGCGCGACGCAACCTTCGCCGACGCTCTATCATGGATCTCTCACGCCACCGAATACGACGAGCTGCCTGTTCGCCATAACGAAGACCTCATCAACGCCGAGCTTTCGAAAGCCCTTCCTATTTCCGCGGACGACTTCGGCCTACCCCTGTGGGACCCTCACGTCAAGTCATTCCTACTTCTACAGGCGCACTTCTCGCGGATCGACCTGCCAATATCCGATTATGTCGGTGATCTAAACAGTGTGTTGGATCAGAGTATCCGTATTGTACAGGCATCGATTGACGTACTCACTGAACTGGGTTACCTCTCTTCATGCGAGACAATGATCACGATCCTCCAAGCTATCAAGTCAGCGCGCTGGCCAAATGACGGGCCGTTATCGATATTCCCAGGCGTGGAAGTTGAGAGTGAAAAGAAACGTCTCGAGCACCCTAAGGCCAGTCCGAAAAATCTCATTGAGACAACTACCGCATCGCCCGCGGTGCTTGAACGTGCAGCCAAGTTCGCTGGAGTCACACCTACTGGAATTAAGCGTTTCATCGAGCCAGTCTCTCGTTTGCCCGTACTGAAGCTCGACCTGGGCAACGTCAACGCGCTCGCCTTGGATTTCAAGATCTCTCGCCAGAACCCGGCTAGAATGCAACAAGGCGGTATACGCATCTTCGCACCACGCTACCCCAAGCCGCAGACGGAAGGCTTCTTCGCTATTGTCTCGTACTCTAGTACTGACGAGATCATCGCTCTGAAGCGCATCAACTGGCCCGACCCCAGTAAGAATGGCAATCGCGGACGGGGTGGACGCGGCGGAAATGCATCTGGGGGCGCACAGTCGAGATTGCAGGCTTCAGCCAAGGTGTCATTGCCGCCTGAGGCACAGGGCAAGAAGGTCGACATCAGCGTGCTCAGTGATTCGTACCCCGGTATGAAATGGAAAATTGGGGGTATTGATGTACCTGAGGCGCCTATTGTGGACGCTTATGGAAAGGGGAAAGAAAAGGCGTAGTGTTGTAGGTCGCCCGCCAGGCCATGACAATTCAAAGTTCAAGTATATACAATTATGACGCCTGGATATAACAGTTGATATGATTCATAACAATAGTCACTGCACTGTCTCATCATTCTCCCTTTCCTCTCTCTCCCTTTCCTCTCTCTCCCTTTCCTCTCTCTCCCTTTCCTCTCTCTCTCTTTCCTCTCTCTCCCTTTCCTCTCTCTCTCTTTCCTCCCTCTCCATCCGATCAAGATCACTTTTATAGTCCACAACATCAACATGCTCTTCTCCCAACAAACGCCTCCCTTGTTCGTACGCCGTCTTATACAAAAGCATCGCATCCGCTCTTCTCCCGGCCTTTTCCACTGCAAACCCCAACGTCCACATACTCTCCACCGTCTCCTGATGTTTCCTGTCTAGATGGGTTTCCCTCGCTTCCAACGTCCTTTCTGCCACTTCCTCCGCTTCTTGTACAGCAGCAGGCGTGGCTTGACAAGCCAGACTGTATGCAAACTCGTTGGATATCTGCAACATCTTGGGATGGTCTCCAGGGAGAAAGCGTGCGTATCCGTCCAGTGCTCGCCGGAAAGACGCTCCTGCGTCTGCATACTTGTGTTGAGCGACCAGCGCTCTCGCGATCCTGACAAGGGTATCGCACACCTTAATATCGTCGTGGGAGAGTGTGCTTTCTTTGTAGGTGAGCGCTTCGTTGAGGCGCTTCAAAGCTTCCTCAGGTCGGTCAAGCGTGTGAAGCTTTAGACCGAGAAGTTCAAGGTTATGGCACCACTCGGCATCATAGACGTTGGAAGGTGTATTACGATGCCTGAAGGCGCCTTTCCATGCTGTGTAGGCTGATTCGTGGTAACCTTCAGAGTGGAAAACGTATCCAAGTGCATCGGCGTGCTTTTGAATTGAGGCTGAGCTGAAGAAGCTAGGAAGCCAGTTCCAGGACATGGTATCTTTTGGCAATGATGCGCGAAGGGCAGCGCCACGATGAAGGGATGCGTGGGATTGACTTGCAATGAAGCTTTGAGGATGAAGAGAAAAGAGTCATAGAGATGGATCAGGCGTGTCAGAACAATGAATTTTTGTCATTGACGATAGATGAGTGTCTTTTCGATCACTCACATGTATGCTATCAAGTCCGCCGCTGCTCTTCACGTCCGCGCCGCGCGACATCTGCCAGCCTTTGTTGGAGACCTGTTTGTATGCTTTGCCTCTCTATCCTCCCCCCCGACACAGTCCTTCGTGCCTCTACTTCTTATCTTGGGTATATGTACATGATTCGTAGCGATCGCTTCGTGTGAGGCTGTCTTTGGGTGGCCGCGTAGCGATGAGTGTATGAGGTAGATCGCTGTGGATCAGCTCAGTCGTCGCCAAAGACGATGAAGCTCGCTTCTTCCTCAATCTCGAAGTATGCGCAGTCACTGTCACTGAATTCGCTTTCGCAGTCAGAGTTGTCCTCGTCAGAGTCAACATCTTCCCAGTCACTGTCTCCATCATCCTCCTCGATCTCGCAGGTTGAGTCAAGGACGGCTTGTGACTCCTCTGCCTCAAACCGCGAAGTAATGTTGCTTGACTCGTCTGTTGAGCCGACATGATGTATCTTTCCGTGAGAGTAGTCTTCCGAATCCTCTGAGACATCATCTTCTTGTTCCCCTTCCTCAACAACTGTGTGTTTCCCAGGCTCGTAGCGCGGCGATCGCCTATGGAAGTACGGATTGGGTCGACCGGGCTCGAAATCGGTGTCCGGGGCAAAGACAACTGCAGCCTGTTTGTTCGATCGCGGTCGCTTTTCTAAGCAACCCGTAGTCTCTGACCAGTATAGCTCCACGGCCTTCGCTGCGGTTCGCACGTCTTCGTGCGCGACCTCTGGATGCTGCGCAGACCATGAAGCTTCTTCTTCGGCCATGAGCTCAAGTCTCGATAGCTCCTTAAGTGTGCCGATCTTCCCCTTGCACCAGGCTCGGTAAACGGTGTGTTGGTGTTCTGAGCTGGTGAGTGTACAAGATGGCGCGCAACCGCCTGCGCTTTCGAGAGCCTCTGACAATACATTCATGTATCTGATGTGCAGGTCGATGATACAGACGGGACATCGTGATTGTAGCTGGCCGGCTGCTATAGGGTGCATAGGATGCTGACATATCGATGCGACTGGCGATTCGAAGGAGAATGACGTTTCCGAAGAACGTCCGTGGGTAATGTGACCGGAGATGTCGTCAAATGGGTCTGAGAAGTATCCAGAGTCTTGTCGTTTCAACCACTGGTGGAAGTCTTCATATTCGCGTGCTGTGGGGATGTAGCCTTGCTCAGCTGGCCTAGTATTCGTGTGCAAACATTGCCATCGCTTGTACTGCTTCAGCTCGCGGGGCGGCATGATGACGCTCGCGGGTATCTTGGTGCAAGCCATGGTGGCGTCGTGTGTTGCGTGGTAAGGGCAGGTCAGTGACCTGCAGGTAGAGAGCCGGACTTGTGGTGCCGTAGACGTGTCGCGGGGCGATGGAGATTGACTGCTGTTGGTGTGTATGCTAGGAGTGTTCACAGTCTCGTCCGACAGATGTAGTGCGTGTCCAGGTGGTCCCTGAGGAAAGTCACGGGTGCAGCACTACCACGGTTGAGCGGTTCGTTTGCGGGGAATGTGACCGCTGGTACCAGGGAAACTCTCGGTTGCGCAGATGTCTTTTGGACGAGCCTCTGTTCGTTCACTGCTGCAAGCACGGTCGTGATGTTTGTGCGCGCGCTGTGAAGGGTGGAGGCGAAGATTGTTTCGGATCGGTTGGACGTCCTTTGTCACAAGTTGCAACTAGTGAGCGCGACTGTCGCTGCGTTTCCGCTTGTAACGCTCTCCCTGAAAGTCTGACGTCTACGCCAGGAGGCTATAGGTGTATAGAGATGTTCAGAGTGGCAGTGTCGCGCTCAGACGCGGTGACCAGTGCGGACGTCGTCGCCCAACTTCGCGATCTTGGGGAGATTGGAGTACCAGAAAAAAGCCATGATTCTCGGGCAGATATAATCCATTCCTGTCGCTTTGCTGGGTGGAGTGGAAATTTCGCAAGGTGTCGCGCGGGGGTTGCCGTCGACTTGGGCCGGCGTCGGGTGCAGATGTGGGGGAGGGCGGCTGCTGTGAAGAAGAAGGCGGGGCAGACGCGTCTGCTATGAATGACTTGTTGAGGCGGCTCTCTGCTGGGCTTCACTGTCGATCGCGAGTAATATCGCGTCTTCAGTGTGGGTAGGGGCGTAGGGGCGTGTGGGTGTGAAAGGGTCAGCTTTCGTGGGCTGGGCTCGACACTATCGAATGGACGGTGCGGGCGTTTCGTCATGACCCCCTGACTCATTTGGTTCGCGCTAGTGCAGATTAGCGCATCATCCTGTCGCTGAGCTCCTCAGCCACACATACGCCACACCACCTCAGACTCACGAATAGCTTCATCACCAGACAAGACATGACTACCTAGGTATGTGATTCGCATACAAAGCTACTGCAACAACGCCTATGGTATCAAACATTCCTAGGTCTAGCTCAGCGGCCTCGCAGCCCTCGCCATGAAGCACTGAATCTGGCCCACCTCCTCGCTTGGTAGCTCAATCTCGAAGTTTCCCTGCAGCACCTCAAAGCGGAAACCGACCAACCCAGCCTCCCGCATCATCGATGCCATGTCACTTTCCTTCTGTTGCGTATGTTTCGCTTTGCCTGTCTCTTGCACAGCTTCGCTTACAACGTAGCTGTACAGATCCTGAATGAGAAGGACGCCTCCAGGCTTCAGCCTCTGCCCTAAGAGCCGGAGAGCGTCCTTTGCAGAGGGGAAATGGTGCAAAGCTGCGCCGACTGTGATGAGGTCGAAATCTCTATACTCTTCGCTGTCGAGCGAAGAAGGCTCGATCGGGTCTGACAGCAAGTTGCCGACCGTGCCCGCAATCTTTTCGCGTGTAAGGCCGAATGTGTCTATGTTGTTGATGTACTTCTCAATCATGGCAGGAGATACATCAACTGCGTGTATGGAAGATACGTATGGACCGAATATCTGATTTACGATCAACGAGGGACCTGCGTATTGTACGCGAGTGTACGAACTTTGCTCTGCAGGGAGGTACGAAGTCAGTATATGTCTCACATGCACTTCGTACAGCTAGAACTTACCATGAACCCGGGCCCGCACGCATAGTCCAGCATGTGCACTGCCTTGCCCGTTCCTGTGCCACCCGGAGGCTTAGCCCAGTCGATGCCTACAAAAGCGATCCCATCGACAATTACACAAGCAATTTGTTGACGGCTGGCCTTGTTTATTGGGCGCTCTTCAAACCAGTCTGACACCTGCCTGACACGCTTTTAGCTGATGCATTACTGCAGCGTCTGCGGATGGTACAACTCACCCTGTGTCCTTCTCGTGGTGTTGAGCTGACATATTGCTCAAAGGTCTCGCGACACAACGTGATGCTGCGCCTTCCTGTGTGCTTCGCGAAGCGTACTTTATACAAGTCATGTTCCACTGAATGCTCCATGAGCACCCCTTTGGATTTGCGCTGGCTTGCAATAAGTCTCCGGCTTCATAGTCGTCGGCGACTTTCAGAAGCACGCTCGGATACATGATGCCCTTAACGAGGCTACAGAAAAACATCCGGATAGAGACATAGCGTACTGTTGGAGCCTCGCTCATCCTGTACCTGCTCTTATGTCCCACATTCCTTATTGTATCCGCTTTGGTGCGCAAATAATGTCGTACGTTGCTGATAGCATCCAAGTTGACAGGGTGAGCATCGCCAGGTCGGCTCTCCACCAGACGATCAAATCACACATGTTGTGCACCAACCGGTGAGCCAGGTCTACCATTGAGTCACCACACCTCGTGGAACTCAAGCCTACCACGATTAGCTCAGCCCGAAATATGGTTCGAACGCGCAGCGCGGACTTTCCGAACAGCCGCAACGTTGTGTATCTGGGTACGTACACCTACCCAACCAGTCACAGCGGCCTTCAGATTAGTCAGTGAGCCCTCGGATATCGGCTTTCTCGGTGAGATTCATAGCGTTGCACATCGGTTGAGTGCATACTCCTCTACCCACTGCTAAAATGCGACACCAGGTTCTGGAGGTTCAGTTGCGGGGTTACCGGACGCTCCCGCACGACGCTGCAATCTAAAGGAAGACCTCGCCATCTGACCCACCACACCTGTATAACGAACGAACGATTTTGTCTCCTCCAGCTGACATACTCTCGGCTTTTCCGGGGCAAGCGAGATGGTATTGAGCATGACTGGACCCAGCAAATCACGAACCTAATATTAGTTCTGCTTTCAGCCCGACCCTAGCCCAGGGCTGAACTTTGGCTGCTACCGAAAGCCACAAAGCTGCATCTCCGACGAGAAGGTTATATTCTCGCAATCGAAGCAGACGGACGCATATATCTTGCGATACAGGTCTGTCGTGAGAGCAGTACTGTACAACTGTTTTCTTGTTGAATCTTTGGGGCTATGGAGTGCTTACGGTAGACATTCAGCGGCTGAAGAGAATCAAATGTTCGGCTCCATTGGCATCACTATGCGCGCGATCGAACCATAACTAGCATTCAACGAATGATAATGTGTTCGCTGAATGAACTCTGAATGCGGTGGTGCTGACAGCAAGCCTCACGAACCCCAATTGGTCCTTGTCATGACTAGGTACATGCTAACTGCTAACTGCTGTGCTTACTGTTGTGCGGTAGACATGCCCTAACCTATGTCCGGATGATCCACAAACCTAGAAGCACTCAGGCGCGCTCAGGTATGCATGCTACCCTGTCTTTACCCGTCAGCACTTCTCTTGCATTTTCTAGAGGCGCAGCCGCATTTGGAGCATGTCTCTTGCCCACCCGGGCAGGCTCAAAGCTAGTGAACTCGCTGTTCCGTCAAGATTCCGATCCACCCTTCATACCTAGTACCTTCTATCAGGCAAAATGGATCGACGTGAAGAATACCGCGAGGACATGAGCAGTCCCCGAAGCTATGCCGATAGCCAGTGGAGCCCACCTTCGCACTTCCAGGAACACAATCAGATATACCCAGTCGATGATTCTTCACAACGCTACCCCAACTCGAACACCTCGCCAGCAGTCTCACCCCCACTACCATATGAACAAGAGTACCACCAGTCTCCACAGCCGCAGAACTACGAGGCATACAAAGAAGGGTAAGTCTGATCTCTCCCATTGTCTTTTCCAATGTATTTGTCACACCGCACGGCCGCTTCTTGGCCCATGATCTAACGCTATAGCAGGTATTCGACAGAGAAAGAGACTCCGTATAGCACACTCGACCCAATAGGCACGCCTACTCCAGACTTCTCCGGACCTCAAGTGTATGTGCCCTGTACTAACTACTTGTGATACACACACTGACTTCATCCACGAATGTGCAGAGTGCCCGGCCAGTTCAGTCACTACCCTCATGGAGGCCGACCAATGTCACCTTCATCGCATGGAGGCACTACCATCACGTCTCCAAACATCCGGCCCTACGGTTTCAAAGAGCATGTCGACTCGTATGAGAGTTATCATGAACCTGCCCATCCAGTGCCACCAAAAGACGATCGAAGATGTGGCATGAAGAAGCGCACTTTCTTCATCCTCATTGGTCTCGGTGTTCTTGCACTCATCGGTCTTGGCTTGGGACTCGGTCTGGGTTTGGGTCTAAGGAAGAAGGAGTCGTAAGTTTCAACAAGTGTACTTCTTCATGCACTCCTTATTCTAACGCAACGCAGACATAAGGACATTGTTCATCCTTTCTGTCGCGATAACCCAGAATCATGCATCGGCGGTTCTCTCAACGCCGAGTATATGTCGAAAAAGGGTGTATTCAGTGAGTACATATCTGTAAGGTGAATGTGAAATGCACACTAACCTTGTATCTACTTCCTCCCAGACGGCACTGGTATCGCTCTAGCTGGAGAGTCGTGGAATAAAGGCCAACGACGAATCTTCACGCTCTACTTCCAGCATCATACAGGCGACATCCGATTCATGCAATATACCACAGATAGGCAATGGATTGGTGGAACCAAAGCTCAGACTGTGGCCAGTGATGCAAAGGACGCATCGCCCATATCCGCGGTCGCGTTCGCCATCAATGAAACCCAATTTGTGAGTACTCTGAAACTGACTTTGACCCCTTCTTAGTCTTCTTCTCGAGTAGATGTACTAACTACGAGTAGTTCCACATCTTCTACATTGACAAGAACAACACAGTCAAGCAACTGACGCAAACCAACGTCACCGACATCTGGGAGCCCGGACCACTCAGCGACCTCAACCTCAAAGCATTCGACTCGCCGACCACTGGGCTGCAGGCGTGCTGGAAGGGTGACTTCTATGGTGACACTGACTTTACAGAATTCCCCACCGCTTCTGGTCTAAATAACACAGTCCCATTTACAGGACGAAAGGGCATGGTAAGTTCCATGTTTGTAGAGTTACTTGAGTTGATACGCTGACACCATCATCATTACAACAGAACATCTGGTACGCCATCGACGAATCGACGTTTCAGCAATATGCTTGGTACAGTGGCCAAGCGGAGGAAACCTGGATCGCGACCGATAAATGGTCTGGTTTCAATGGCCACGGCGGCGTCGGCTGCTACAGCTGGGGTGCTGGCTCCACATCCTACGCCATGCTGAACAACAAGGACAACGACGTCGAGTTCTGGTGGAAAGACACGAATGAAAACCTCACGTCCACAGAAACCCATCCCATCAACTCGTGGCAAAACGCCACCATGGGCACCATACAGGACGTGTATCCCATCACGTCGCTGGGCTACACAACATACTTTTACGCACAAATGGCGGATCGAAGTATCAGAGGATACAACGTTACGTACCAAGCCGAGAACACGACGTTCCTCGCAAACGAGACGTTTGCTATTACTAATCCCGCCGGCCCAGTACTTGGGCTTGGGGGTACACATCTCACTGTCACTGCATTTGCTGAGAAGCGTGGGGAGGAGACGGTGTGGGACAGCCTGTATGTCTTTTATCAGACGGAAGGCGATGATATTACGGCTTTCACGCGAGGTATGCTGGGCTTCCCTCCTGATTCAATGCTGTAGTCATACTAATACATCTTAGGATTGGAAGGCGGTGAGTGGAATCAGGGACCCTTGCAGATTCCCGATGAATAGGTATGGAATGGGAGAGCAGGATTGATGACTTTCGCTTCATGTCAGATTACTGGGGTTTTCATTATCGCAGTCACTGCGACGGCTAGTCCTGGGCGTTTGCGCTGGGTACCGGCTGGTACAAACATTCTATATCATGATTTTACGAGCTTCACGACAGAGCGTCCGTGGTCTCTGGGGTTTCCCCTTTGGAAATGTCGTCCCATTATGCAAGTCGTTTCCATTATCCATGTACACAGTACTGTGAGCCCACAGAAGGACGCGGTATTTGTATTGTTGTGGCCTGTCTGAACACACTCGATGCGACTGTCAAGAGTGAAACTAGCTCTTGTCTTTCCAAGCTCCAGCGCCATAACCAGCAGTAGGTAGTTTTCCTGGAAACGAGTATGGTAAGCGACGGAGCCATTGACAGCAGGCGGATGGTAGTCTCGTCAGGAAGCGAGCGCGTCCATCAATCCTTGAGGCGCGTACCTGCAATGTCTTCCTGAGCGTCTCTGATGAGGAAGCTGGAAGCTGTTAGCCTTGGAAACATGTTGACGTGAGATTGTAACTCACTTGTACCACAAAACGGTCGGCAACACCGTACCCAGATGCCACAGGCTGTGCGCATCAACCATGCCCATCCAGGGCGGGAAGTCCAACAGCTCCAGGCTCATAGCCAAGATGATCCAGGCAACACACAGACCCGGCCAGACAGCCCAGGTCCTCCCAATCTTCTGATACTGAACGTAACTGAAGCCGCTCCAAAGCAGGTTGGACACGATACCAACAGCGACATTGGCAGCCATGTTGTACGTGTAATCCCAGGACCAGAGCGAGAGGTACAAGACATGCAACGTATACAACGTAATGCACAGTCCCGTCCAGAGCCTCAGCAAGCTCTGTTTCCTCGGCTCCTTCCTGTCGAGTCGGAACACTCTGATGGGCGCATAGTACAGCCCATACAGAACATTCGCGCCCGCAGCGAAGTAGTCCAGCTTCTCCGTGACCCCAAAGTCTCTGGTATGGAATATCATGCTGAACGTCCAGCTCGCCAGGCCCACGTAGCCAAACCACAGGTAGTATTTCCGCAGCGGGTACGACGCAGGAATCTTGTCGCGGAGCTGCGACATGCCCCAGTCGTGCGCGAGGTAGTTGAAGAGGGAGAAGATGACGCTAAACGGCTCTTGCATGCCCATGAAGCGGTAGAAGGGCCATTTGCCGTGGAATTGGTAGATGGGTTGCATGTAGGGAGGGTCGCGCGCGAGGCGTTGGGTGGTTATGATGTGCTGACACGTGTAGTCGCATTCTGAGGGACAGTCCCAGAGGAGCAGGCGGCGGTGGAAGGCTGCGCGTGTGAGTAGGCGTGGAGGAGGGTGATTAGGGTGGGCATACGTATTGACGTGCCATCTGGACCGCAATTGGCTTCTTTACACACCTGTAGATGAGCAGTTAGTTTTATGTCTCAAGTCGGTGAAGGCGCATTCTCTTTGCTCATGTCTCCAGCCAAAGCGCAACTCCATCTACACGTACCTGAACACAGTCCTTGAAATCGGGCAGTCTGTCACCCAATGAAGCCTGGGCTGCTCCGCACAGCAGAAGCAGAACGGCGAGGGTGTGCCATGCAGAGGCTATTCGTAGCTTCATGGTTCACCGATGTGGGAGGCTGCGGCTGCCATGTGGTTTCGTCTCGTGTTCTCAAGTCGCGTGTCTGCGATGGATCGACAGGGTCTTGGCGGGCCGGTAACTCCGTCGTTTCCCCTGGCACGTGTGATGGAACGACGACGACGACGAATTTCGCAGTGTAGACATTACGCGCAATTATGTTGTCCATCAGAGTTTCCTGGGATGTCCTCTTGACGGGATAGAAGTCAAAAGGTGAGCTGTGGTCTACATTCGAATGAGAGCAAAGGCTAACAAGATCGAAGCGATATAAACTTCTAAAGTCATATAAAATCTATTCCTTTATCTGCAATAGATCGTTCCATGTCTTTTGAAAGGTGCTATCGCGTCGTCCTTCAACATTCAAGATCTCTATTGACTAGATCGACTGTATATAAACATAGTTCGGCCAACAATCGGATACCATTCGGTTTCCACATTCCAACAGCCCCACCTTTGGGCTACCGGTTAGAAGAGGAGTTGTTCGTTTGGTTGGTTTATCGTACGGTGAGGGGCTCATCCCCGCCTTCACCCAACAATCAATACGCTCTGATTCCACAAATCTCCATCAACACCAGTCTTCAAGACTCCAGGGCGTGTGGCTCAGTGGTAGAGCGTTAGTAACCACCCTCTACACTCTTATATGCCTTAAACTGACCTATAAAAAGGTCCGCTTTGCAAGGAATTTCGCGCTAGTCCTAGTGCAGGAGACCTGAAAACAATTGCGGAAGGTCCGGGTTTCGGTAAGACAGTGAATTGAACGAGTTCGAGCACAGTTGCTAACAGAATTGGTAGATCACCCGCCCGTCCATCCCTTTTTGCCCCCGCAGACGACTCGCGTGTAGAATCCTCTATCCGAGTGTCTGGGTATGTCCAGCTCTGTTTTCTTTTTAGTTGATTAGACAATTTTTGCTCGCAAGATATACCGCCCAAAGAGACAGGCGAATGTTGCTGCTCAACGATCCTACCTTTACCGCATCTACTTGATCCAGAGACGCAAGAAGCAGCGTGTAGGGTTATTCATTAGCTGCTTTTGAACTCAAGTTATACGTGCTAAGATCTATACAGCACGTGGAGCCCGTAAGTTGACATATCGTTCATGTGCTCCTGAACACTTTCGCAGAAGATACGAAAGACTCCTTATCACATTCACGCCCTCACTCTACTCCCTCCAAAATATATAGTTCGCTATGCAAAGCCATGTTGATTGACGTGTGTTTCAGCAAACTACCCAAGACACTCGATGGAGCACAATTGTACCAAGGCAAATTTCCACTTCATCGTCTTACATTTAGAGACTCCAACGAACTCAAAGAATGGATGGCTACACAGAGTCAAATCAAAGTGTGTTGGGAACTGTCAGAATTGCAATCATATACATTTTGTTCCCACACCCATCAACCATCAAGGCGGTCAAAGACTACGCGTACGGCACGAACATAATGTACTTTTTGCGTACTTTTCATTCCTGCATTCGCTCTCATGATCTAGCTGAAAAGCATTCGCATTACCACGGAGCTACCAAAGGTGTAGTCCGACAAAACCGTATTCGCCGCCCATGACCCTACGTTGCCTCCTAGAAGACGAGGTATCTACGTCTAAGCCTGGATCGCACGTCCCAAAGCACCGCCAGTGAACTGTTGATTCCTTCCGCCCCGTGGTCCACCTCCGCCGCGACCACCACCACCACGGCCGCCTCCTCGGCCACCACGACCGCCACGTCCACCTTGCCTCTCAAAGGCGTTGGCGGTTCCTTGTGTGCGCTGCTCCAGTGTCTTCTCGTTCGACTCGATGAGACCGGATGCCTTGTCTGACAAGCTGAGCGCGAGGGTCTGTAGTCTTGACAGCTCAACACCCTTCCTGAAGATGATGGCGGAGTTGACTTGGTCGAGAGCGGCAGCGAGCTCCTCGTGTGAAATCATCTTGGAGACGACTGCGGAGACCTTGCGCTCCGACAGCTCGAACATACCCGCCAGTGTGGTGATGGACAGAGTGTCGTAGAAAGGTGCGTATGTGAAGAGATATGTCCGGAGACCCTCTTCCTGGATTTGCGAGGAAAGCATCTCCTTGATCTTCTCCGAGTCGGCCATGAGCTCCCAGATCTTGATCGAGTTGATGAACTCAGCTGCCTTCTTCCATTCACCAGCGGACAGTGCCTTGGACGCCTGCATGACGTGATCGCGGGTGTTCTCAGGAGGACCAGTGAAGATCTGGCGCTCATGGTACTCTAAGAGACGGCGGTAGGTCTTACTGATGACTCGCTTCCTCAGGTCTGGCGAGGAGCCAAGCTGTGCGAGAAGAGGAATCTCGAGCAACATGGAGCAGGTCAGGTAGACGCACTCTAGCAGCTCAAGGTTGATGTGCATGTGGAAAGGGAGTTGCCGTTGACGCTCAAGACGCTCTTGCTCGGGCGAGATCTGGGAGTATCGCTGCATTTGCAGACCTTGTGCGAGCAGCTCCTTCTGCCTGTTGCTACCGCAGATCTCCTGCAGCGAGGTTTGTGCCTCGTAGACGAGACCGGCACGGAACGCGCAGAGACCGACTTGGACCAGCGCGCGGTTGAAGAGAATCTGTGTGTTGACGTCAAAGTTGCTAATGGTCTCTTGCAAATGCGACATGAGCATCATGTCGCGAGCCTTGTAGTACTGGTCGTGCAGAGACAGGAAGTAGATCTGGCACAACATGGCGCGAGCGCGGATGATGCCCTCACTGTTCTGGAAGAGGTATGTGCAAAGAGTTTGTACGAGGGAGGCGGTGTCGTTGGAGATGGCGCGGGGGGTGATCTCGGAGTCAAGGCTCTCTGGGATGGCCTTCCAGACGTTGTTCTCGAGGATAGTGATAACTTGGGAGGGCTATGGACGTTAGCATAGAAAGCAGAAAACGGCATGTTTCTTACCTTGAAGTAGACGTGTTCCAATCTCCGCATAACGATGCGGTTCAATGGCTCTTGTGGAAGTTCTAGGCTTGGGTTCTTCTTCATGCTCTCAACGTATACCAGGGTGCGCACCAGCTGAGCGTACAGCAGAGCCTCGTCGGTCAACCGTTCAATGTACTCGGAAGTGTGTGGGTCGATGTGCTGCAGCGAGCGGGTGAGCTCGTCGTCGAGCCTCTCAACGAAAGAGACGACGCTTCCTGGGATGCGGAAGATCTCGCCGGGTGTGATGGTGGGCAGCTTCTCGTCGTCCTCCCACTCCTCGGCGTTCTCGATGACAACAATCTCGTTGCTGTTCTCAAGAATCTCAAGGAGCTTTCCGAATTCCTGGTCGGCCCTGCGTTGTGTTAGCAAATGGCGAACATGTCAGGCCAAAGGTACTCACAGCTTCCACTGATCTTGGTGCATGTGGCTGGCAGTACCAGACGTCAAATCGAAGCGCGTCGAGATGAGCGTCAAAAGAACGCGGACCTTTTGGTAGTCGTTGACGGCGACGTCGAACAACTTCTCCAGTGTCCGGATGTGCTCCAGCTTGTCCGAGTTCTTGCGACCACGCTGCTCGACAATGGCGCGCAAGTGCTTGAGAATACCCTCAGCCGTGTACAGGACAGCCTTGCCACCAGCTCCGACTGTGATGAAGCCGTCGTCAGTGGCCTCCTCAACGACCTCGGTGCCGAGTTGAGGGATCTTGTTCTTCTTCTTCTTTTCCTTCGGTGCTTGAACGACTTCCTCCTCCTCGCGCATGAAGTCCTCCTTGTTCTCCCGGTAGGCGTTGATGTCCTTCTCAAAGTCGCGGTTGTGCTTCTTGATCTTCTGGCGGACAGCGTTGAAACCGCGGCCGTTGACAGCGTTCATCTTCTTGGGAGTGACCTTCTGCTTCTCGTGGGTCTCAAGGACAACCGTCTCGAGGTCGGCAACGGCCTGGATGTACAGCTTGGGGACCTTGCCATCGTTCTGCTTGGTCAGAGTAGGCACCTGGCGGATGAGCTTGTCGAACTCTGTATAACGCATGTCAGCACTGTTTGTGTACCCCGCCACCATGTTCTATGCTACCCCCAGAGCCACTTCGGAATTGGACGTACGCTCGGAAATGACAGCCCAGTCGTTGATTTTCTGCGCGTTCTCAATGAGCCGGATGGTCGCCTCGAGCTCGTCGAAGCGCTTGTCCTTGGCACTCTTCAGCACCTTGTTCACATCCTCGTCGTCGCTGTCGCTGTCGCTCGAGGCGTCCTTCAAGAAGCGGTTGGCTCCGGTTTCGGATCCAGAGTCAGACGAGTCGTCGTCATCGGATTCCTCGTCCGAGTCCTTGTCGCTGTCTTCCTGCTCAGACTCCTCGTCGTTGGAGTAGAGCTCCTCCTCGCTGGACTCGTCCGAGGAGCTGTCGCTGGCGGCAAAGAATCGCGACGCCATGGTTGCAGTGCTCGAGAGTAGGGATTTGCCGGAGGGGTCGAGGGTAATATGTGTGGCGGGCGCCGTGTGGGTTGACCAGAGTCACTGCCGCCTTGGTTGAACTTTCCGGAGCCGAATTTCGAGCCAGCGCCAAGCCATGACTGTGTGCCCCGCGCCTAACCCTAAGCAGACGCGAACGCCTTCACCACCATCCGCTAGGGCAGTCACTCTAACCGCTGAAGTTTGCACCACGTCTAAAGCGTTGGTATTCGACATTCATTACTTGCGTTCACTACTAGTCATTCAATAGCACAGTCAGCCTACACCGAGC